>NW_028238461.1:21481542-23881542 GCF_041429995.1 Eschscholzia californica
CCGGCTTTGCCGGGTTACTACTTGATACCTCCGCTTGGGTGTGCAACCTTTTCGGGTGCATCAAGTTTTTGGCGCCGCTGCCGAGGATAGGTTTAGTAGTTTAGATAGCGTTAGTTGTTTGTTCATTAGTTTAGTGTTATTTGCTTCTTATACGTCTTTATTTTATTTTGTACTTTCTTAATTTCATTTTCTTTTAGGTACCATTACAAGAAAAGAGCCAAAAGTGACATAAAGGCGAAGGAAAAGGAAGGATTCGAGAAGCTTAAGAAGAAAGACGAACGAAACGAGAGGAGCACTCGATAGTATCACATCTATCTCATCCTTTTTACTTGTGTGTGATTTTTTAGTTCTATAAGTGTTTGTTCCCATTTTTGCGATTGTGTGTTAGTATCCTTGACTATTGTGATATCATGGCAAGTTGGTCATTTGATGAGAATGACCTTATGCGAACTCTGTCCAACACTAGTCGACCCTCTACAAGTCATCAGGACTACTCAAACTTATATAGGAATGGTCCGACTAGTGATAGGAATAGACGAGTTGAACCTGACCGACCTAGGATGACCATGGGTGAATATCGACGAATGTACGGAGTCGGTCAGACTCGTCATGAATATGGTTTTAGAGATTATGAGCATGAGGGTAACCAACCCCGTAAGAGTCTTCGAGACCATCGACAAGAATTTGGGATGACAACAGCTTCATTTATGAAATTGTCATTTGATGAGGACCGTAGTTCTATTAATATTGATTGACTACGTCGAAGTCTTCGTGACCATCGACAAACATATATGAACGGTTCATTTAGTGATGACAATTCCCGACTCGATGATTCCATTCAAAGAGTCGAGTCTAGGTATCTACATGAAGGTAGTGAAGAAAGGACCATGAAGACCATTAGCCCGGTTTGTGCGAGCTTAGACCATTTGACCGAGTATTGTCCCGTGATCCGTGTTCCGCGAGAGTCTTCGTCTAGTTATACTCATGTGCCTTATTACGAGGAGATGTCTGAAGATACTCTCCAAGCAATTTTAGAGTACCAAACTAGATTTAATCGATATATAACGGAGATCACGGAACGGCTTCTCAAAATTGTTGATAGACTTGAGTCAGAGTCTATCGTCAACGAGGAAGGGGTTTGCGCACCCCAAACTCAAGAAGAGACTATGAATGATGGTGAGGGTAATACACCTAACTCTAGTCTTAAGTTAAATGTCGAAGAAGCTCTTGACAGACCCTTAGAGCATGAATTGACCGATAACCCTTATTGCTCATTCCCTCGACCATTGTTATCTCACCATGATTCGACTACGTTAGATTTTGATGTTGAGGATGATAGCTCTACGAGCAAACATGAGAATCACACAATGTTGAACCTTCCAATCTTTAGCACTTGTAATTATTTGGATGGGTTATGTAGAATGGAAGGTGTTATGCCTGACTTTGAGGCTCCAGATGCCTTCAAGGTTGTCGATAACATAGTAGTTGAAGAGATAGCGGATAGCTTGTTGGATTATTTACCTAAAGAACTTATGGACCTTGACTTGGTCCCCGAGCCTATTGCCTTACCCTTAGAGTCTAGTTCGACCTTCCACGTGATCTCAGACTCGGTTGTTGACCCCTTTTGGGACACTTCGGATGTCTTCCCTAGCATGTCTAGGGACTTAGTGGATGTTTTATCCACTAAGCTTGAGTTTGACATTTTGCCTTCGACTAACCTCCTCTCCCTTCACTTATATGTCGACCCTTTTGATGACTTTTTAGTCGTCGCCCCTCGCATTTATGCTAACTTTGTGGACCGTGCATCCACTAAGTTTGGGGATGGCTTGTTTTCACTTTTCGTCTCACTTGCACGTTATAGCTTGTACATAGTTGTGTGACGATTACCATTTTTATATAGTTTTCTTTGGGTTGACCCCCAAATCTTTCGTCTTTTGCTTTATGATCGTTAGCCGATTAAGATGGGCCTTGATGTTTGTGGGTAACATCTCTGGAAACCCTCCGCGAGACATAACTCGTGCTCTTGTGTGAAAACAAGAGAATCAAAGGCTAATTGCATAGCTCAATGCAATCGTGTATACCCGCGTTAGTGGTAGACTTTATATGGTCATGTCTTTTATGTGCTTCATTCTCATTATGTTTTGGATATTATAGGAGCATTTCTTATATGTTTTACTTCTAAGGCGTGGTTTGTTCCAAGTTTGGGGATGGCGCGAGCTTAACATCAACTTGGAACCTCTTTATACATGAGCCTTGGTAATATCTCCTTCGATTATGGTAATATCTCTCCACTCTTCTCTTTAAATTGATGTGTCTCTTTTGATTTGGTGAGTGTATGCTTAGAACATTGAGGGCAATGTTAGTTTTAAGTTTGGGGATGCGGGATATGACCATAACCAATGCATGACCATGGGTTTCAAAGACAAAAGGGTTCAAATTAGCCAAAATTTGAAAATTTTGAACATTTTGAGTAGATTTGCATGTGATTATAGTGATAGTTTTAAGAATGTTGATGCATATGTGTCGAGTTGATGAGTTTTGTAATTGCTAATGGTCTTTCCATGAAAGTCGAGTATTTGAGTGTTTGTGTTATACTATGGGAGTAACATCTTAGTGAAGAAGAAACATCTCTAAGAGACCTAGAGTAGTCATTAGTGGAGACTTAACCCATGTGAGAGCTCAAAGCCTAAATTGTCCTGCGAGTGTACTCTTCCGCGCTAACTCCGAGTAGAATGAAGAGCTACTCAACCTCGTAACTATTAAAAAAGCTCATTTGATCTCGTGTGCTCAACTTCCTTAGCCACTAAGAGTGACATTAGGATAACGAATTAACCTTGCCCTTGTAGTCCATGAAACCCAATGAGAATGCCAACTAGAGGGAGGCGGATACTCCATCACCATCCATCATCTTATATCCCGAGAATGAAGACATGAGAAGAAATAATGAAGAATGTCAAGAGCAAGTATGAAATGAAAAGTTGATTGCAAGAATAGAGTTATGTGTGTTGTATTTTGTTTTGGTATATTGTATTTGTGTTATGAAAAAGAAAAAAGAAAAGAAAAAAAAAAGAATGAAAAAAAAGAAAAGAAAAGAAAAAAAAAAGTAAGAATGAAATAAAGTTGTTTATGTTATGTTAGAGCATATTAGCTCTTTTGTTTGAGTAATGTGATTGTATATATGTGTTTGTGTTCATGTTCATGAATAAGTATTCGAAGCAAGAAACAAATGTGGAAGTGCTTGAGAAGTTCTATAATGAAGTAGTCGACATTCTCGGGAATCCACTATCATCATCCATTTCTAGTATCCGCTAACCTTTAGAAGGCATCTTTAGAGGGTAGAATGGGTGAGAAGGGCGAGTGAGCTTCCCCACTCTATATAGTGGCTAATTCCTTTTCGAAGATCATTTGTTCCAAAATGTTGTCCTCACCCCTTTTTATGTGTTGAGTCCATGTTAGTGATCACACTCACACATACGAGCGAACCATTCTACCCTCTAAAAATGCCTTCTAAAGTTTAGCGGATACTAGAGATGGATGACGATGGTGGATTCCCGAGAATTTTGACCTCTTCATGATGGTAGAACCTCTTAAGCATCTCAACATTTGTTTCTTGCTTCGAATACTTATTCATGAACACCAACACCAACACATATATACAATCACATCACTTACACAAAAGAGCTAACACATGCTCAAACATACACAAAAATAACTTTATTTCGCTTTTTTTTTTTTTCTTTTACTTGTTTATATCACTTTTTTTTTCATTTTTTTTTCTTTCCTTTTTTTTTAACACAAATACAATCAACCAAAACAAAGTACAACACACACAACTCTATTCTTGCAATAAACTTTTCATTTCATACTTGCTTTTGACATTCTTCATTCTTTTATCTCATGTCTTCATTATCGGAATATAAGATGATGGATGGTGATGGGGTATCCGCTTTCCTCTAGTTGACATTCTCATTGGGTTTCATGGACTACAAGGACAAGGTTAATTCGCTATCCTAATGTCACTCCTAGTGGCTAAGGAAATTGAGCACACGAGATCAAATGAGCTCTTTTATAGGTTACGAGGTTGAGTAGCTCTTCATTCTACTCGGAGTTAGCGCGGAAGAGTACACTCGAATGGCAATTTAGGCTTTGAGCTCTCACATGGGTTAAGTCTCCACTAATGACTACTCTAGGTCTCTTAGAAATGTTTCTTCTTCACTAAGATGTCACTCACATGGCACAACACAAACACTAAAAGACTCGACTTTCATGCAAAGGCCATTAGCAATCCCTAAACTCATCAACTCGACACGCATGCATCAAAATTCTTAAAACTATCACTAGAATCACATGCAAATCTACTCAAAATGTTCAAAATTTTCAAATTTTGGCTAATTTGAACCCTTTTGTCTTTGAACCCATGGTCATGCATTGGTTATGGTCATATCCCGCATCCCCAAACTTAAAACTAACATTGTCCTCATTGTTCTAAGCATATACTCACTAAAAGATAAAGAGACACATCAATCTAAAGAGAAGAGTGGAGAGATATTACCATAAACGAAGGAGATAAAAGATGATACTACCAAGGCTCATGTATAAATAGGTTCCAAGTTGATGCCAAGCTCACGCCATCCCCAAACTTGGAACAAACCACGCCTTAGAAGTAAAACATATAAGAATTGCTCCTAAAATATCAACAAATATCATGAGAATGAATCACATAAAAGACATGACCACATACAAATCTACCACTAACGTGGGTATACACGATTGCATTGAGCTATGCAATTAGCCTTTGATTCTCTTGATTTCACACAATAACAGGAGTTATGTCTCGTGGAGGGTTTCCAGAGATGATACCCACAAACATCAAGACCCATCTCAATCGGCCTAATGATCATAAAACAAAAGACGGAAGATTTGGGGGTCAACCCAAAGAAAGCTATATACAAATGGTAATCGTCTCACAACTATGTACATACCGTAAAGTGCCAGTAAGACGATTGAAGAAAATAAGCCATCCCCAAACTTAGTGGATGCACGGTCCACTAAGTAAGCATAAATGCTAGGGGCGACGACTAAGAAGTCGTCAAAAGGATCGACATACAAGTGAAGGGCTAAGAGGTCAGTCGAAGGCAAAAAGTCATCTGGAAGCTTAGTGGATAGAACATCCACTATGTCCATAGACGTCTTCGGGAAGACGTCTGAAATGTCCCAAAAGAGATCAACAACCGAGTTTAAGATCATGTGGAAAGTCGAACTAGACTCTAAGGGTAAGGCAGTAGGCTCGGGGACCAAATCAAGGTCCATGGTTTCCTTAGGTAAATAGTCTGGCAAACTATCCAACATGTCACTAACTACTACGTCATCAATATCCTCAAAGGCATCTGGAGCCTCGCATTCAGTTATAACATCATGTCTGGCATCTAAGACTGACTCCCTACAACTGTCGAAAATCGAAAAGTTCAAAATAGTGTCATCCCCAAACTTGTTCAAAGAGTCATCATCCTGAATCTCAAAGTCTAATGTAGTCCTATCATAATGAGAAGACACATGGTGAGGAAACGAGACAACAAGGTTATCAGTTTGTTCAAGCTCTTGGGTCCTCTCAGTTGATTCGTCGACATTTAACTTAGTACTAGGGTTAGACGTATTACCCTCGCCATCGGACCTAGTACCCTCTTGAGTTTGGGGTGGTAAAACCCCTTCCTTGTCGGCTAATAACTGTGACATCATCATCTCTAATGGATGATTTAGAGACTCTAATTGATGATTTAGAGACTCAAACCTCTAATGTAACTCTTGTTGCAGTTGAGTCTGCGTTTGTTGTAACTCTTGCTGCATTTGAGTCTGCGTCTGTTGAAATCGATCTTGTGTCTCTTTAAGTTGTAACATCATTTCAGTCAGACGACTCATAAACTCTAATTGAGAACTATCTTCAAGAGTCTCTTCATGATAAGGCTCACAAATGTAACGAGATGAAGACTCTTGTTGATAACTCCCACCGTACATACTAGGATCATACCTGCCTCTAAAATCATTGGTCTCAGAATAGTGTGGACTATAAGGTCTCTCATACATATTTAGTGTCGGACCATATCCATCACTAATTTGACCATCTCTATACATATGTCGGTATTCTCCTAGGGTCATACGAGATCGGTCAGGCTCAAATGGTCTATTCCCCTCACTAATCGGAGCATCCCTACACATCCTTTGGTATTCACCTAAGGTCATATCAGGTCGGTTAGTGCGGGGAATCCTCGAAACAAGCTCATCATCATCAACATCGAATGGCCAACCGTTATAAGAACGGCCATGATTTAACAGTATTCAAAGATGGTAACACATAATCACAAAATGGGAACTAACAATTATAGGACTAAACAATCGCACAAAAGTAAGAAGGAAGAGATAGAATGCGATACTATCGACTTTTCGCTTTACTTCTCGATTCCTTCCTTTCCTTTGCTCCTATGTCTCTTCTGGCTATTTCCTTGAAATGGTACCTAAAAGAAAATAAACTATAGAAAAAAAAATAAAGCAAATATGTCTAAGTAAGAAATTAACACTAAACTAATGAACAAACCAACAAACTATATCCAAACTACTAAACCTATCCCCGGCAGCGGCGCCAAAAACTTGATAGGCCTAAAATAGGTTTATTCCCGCAAGTATACGGGGTCAAGTTATAGTATGTTAGTAAATTCGTGAATCGTCCCAAGGGATAGGTAGGCAACTTCGGATATTGACGGCGAGTTTAACCCAATAATCAAAATGTCAATAACTAACTTAGACTAAAACACACAACCACCCCACTCATAAATTTGATGATTGATTGGTAAGAAATAAGAAAACAAAAAGAACTAACTAAACTATCTAAGTGAGAGGTGAGAAGATATCTAAGATTATAAAATCCACCGCATAATTTCACTTTATAAAACAAACACTTAATTACTTAACTCTCTTTTGTATTTACTCGGGATCCAATATAATGAACTATTTGGATTCCGGATGATGTTCTAGATAAAATAATTTTATAATTACTAATTCTAATTGTCTTCCTTATAGAGATTCGGATCGCTTAACTATTATTCATCATCTAAAAAGCATACTCCATCTAACAACTTAACGAAAGTATGAAATATCTAATTATGAGGCATGAGTAATGGAAAGAAAATCCAATCCATATAGATAAACAATCAATAGACATTAAAGCACATCAAGGGATTTTAATTAATCAAGAACAAGTATCACAAAGATCCAAAATGGGTTTCATTTACAACCTTAGATTGCTAAGTTAACTATACATGGAATCTAGAGTAACATTCATTGACATTGTAAAATAAATGAAAATACTAAGAAATTAATGGAAAGAAATCACCAAGAATGTTCCAAATTCTATATTCCCATGTATCTCCATTTTATCCAAGATTTGCTCCATTTATCTCAAGAATTTTACTCAAAGAAATCCAAGTAATAGCTATTTTATTGCCACCCAAATAAGAAAAAGAAAGAGAAGGAAGAAATTAGATGTAGAAAGAAGTTGGAAAGAAGAGATGAAAGGGGATAAAGATCATAGAAGAATATGGAAGGAAGAAGGAGAAAACTATTAATGGAAGAATAATAGTGGTAGAGAAGAAGTAGTAGTAGTAGTAGTATTAGTAAGAAGAAGACTAGCTACTACTACTAATACTAAAAAGAGGGAAGAAGAAAGTATGGGAAAGAAATAGAAAGGAGTAGAGAAAGATGGATTTAGTAGTAGAGAAGAGAGAATAGGTTAGAGAAAGAAATAGGTAAGAGGGGATTGAGAGGGTTTTCAAGTCTCGGTCTTAATGGAGGAGAAAGAGATTTATTTATAGATGGGTGAGGGTTTTTGGTGGGTTAAATGGTAGAAAAGATAAAAGGAAGGGTCATTTTAGGAATTTCTAGGGTTAAATATGAAGAAAACCCTAAATAGAACAAGTCTGGGCGGCTAGGGTTTGAAGTTCGGATGTTAAGGTGTAAATGGAGGTAGCTTAGTAAGATGAGACGAAACAGTCACCGTTAGATCTTGACGCGCACGGATCTGGGTGGTTTATGTTGTGCCACGTGTGAAGGAAGCACGGAACTAAGTGACTTCGGGTAACACGGAAGTGGAGACGCACAACAGCCACACGATCGTGAAAACGCGGAAACGACCGGTTGAGATTAAAACGTTAGATCTGGGAGTACTGAACTAAGTTGCGTCTGAAACACAGAATCATGCTCTAAGGGTCCATTTCGATGCTCAGCGCTAACACGTGAATTGGATACACCGGCCTCCAAAGCGCGCCACGTGCCTTCTTGTATACCGCGGGCCAGAACCATGCCTGAATGTGTACCGAAAGCTGACCAAATGTTGACATGACTTTGACTTTGGCTAATTCCCTCGTCCGGACTCCGAATTGACTTCTGTTTTCTCCTACGAGCTCGTCTCGACCTCTACTTCTCAACCACGCACTGACCTTGGCCAAATTACCAGAATGTCCTTGACTCCAAATGACCAAAATACCCTTTATGCATCTTTTCCTCGTTTTTAACCGTTTTTCACACCTAACTCTGCAAAAGACACCTGATCAAGAAAACCAACCATTTTATTACAATAATGACTCGAAACCGACTAACTTGGCCAAATTAAACGACTTAGATGGGACATTTTCATGACCCATCACCTCCGCTTGGGTGTGCAACCTTTTCGGGTGCATCAACTTGATAGATAGAATGGGAACCTTTTCTCTAAAATCTTCTTCTCTCTCTGAGATGTATGAGAGAGACGATTTTCTTATGAGAAAATTCTACACCTTTTCTAAACTCTAAACTGGTCCTTATATAGGCATTACCCTAGTAGAGTCCCACTCAAATAAGCAATCCTAAAAGTCCCTCATAAGCTTTAGTTAGAGTCCAATCTAACTAGGCCATTCCTAATTAAGGTCAAATCCCTAATTAGGTTTTTCCTTTAATGTGGTCAGCTAGACTAGCCCTTATTGGGCTTAGTCTGTCCGACCCATATCCCTCTTATGGCCGGCTATGGATTTCCCTTTAAGGGATTTCCCTTGTTGGCCCAAAAAGTGGGTTTTGCTCCTTTTCAAGCTCCCCTTTCGAGCCCGATTCTTTTCTATCTTTTTAAGCACCATTAAACTGGAGCATATCCATCTATAGGCTAGTTTCCACCAGTCTATTCTCGTTGTTCAAGTTACCATTCTTATGTGTAACCCGTTGTAGGATCCGGTCTATGTTAGCCGCGGATAACCGAAGTGATCCGACAATCGTAAGCGACTTCTAGCTAAGCATTACGACTCCTAATTGAACCGGATTGATCTTCTAAATAAGGTCATCATTATCCTATCAGTCAAATCGTACGCATTTCCATCTTGGTCGAAGGACATTCCTTCAGAAGGATATACCTTCAGACTTTAAAAATAAATATCCTTCAGTTCATATATTGACGAGGTGATGCCGAATTATTTTACTGCTCGAGTTTCTTATTTAGACTAGTTTTGAAATAAATTGGAATGTAGAGGGTTACCCAAACTTAATCATATTTCACATGAATGTGCAGTTTGAGCTATAGATTCATATTCTTTGGTTTATTCTACGATTTATATGCTTATGAAGATTCTGGACTGTAAAAGTATAGTTCATGGTTACATGGTTAGTTCATTATCCATTTCAGGTGTTCGGTAGAATGTCACATTGAAGTCTGTAGTGTCGATAAGACATTCTTAGTCTAGTTTCATGCAATTTATGCATTCTTGCTTTCCAATAAAACTCTTGATAGTTATGTAATTGTTAAATCACTATTTTTTCCATTTATATTTCAGTGGGACTAATGTACTGCAATAGGAAGTTCATAGGAAGGTGAAGTTGAGTTAGGAGACATAGTTGGTGGCCCACTAAGAAGTAGGATCCTATGAATCTTACTTGAAGCACATGTATATATATACAAAGAGTTAATTTTGTTTTGGCCCCCAATTTGTGACCAACTTGCCATTTTGGCCTCTATATTTGTCCGACAGTTTGTTTTGACCCCCAATTTTCGTCAAATATATCAATTTTGCCCTTTGGCATTTCCGTAAATTCTTTTCTTTCCTCTAATTCTTTTTATTTTTTATTTCTTGGTTCTCTATCTTTAATTTTGCATACTCTTTCTCTTTCCTCCCTCTCTCTAATTGATTGATATGAAGTAACCCCACCACCATTAGTCCCAATTGATTGATATGAAGTAACCCCACCACCATTAGTCCCAATTGATTGATATGAAGTAACCCCACCACCATCTTCCCACCATCATTATCTTCTTCATTATCTGAAAACAAAATACAAGGAACATATCTGAAAAAAAATCTAAAGTATAGAACTGGAAAAAAATCCAAGAACATATCTGAAAAAAATCTATAAAATATATGTGAAAAAACGGATCTAAAAAATAGGTTTGAAGAACATTAGGTGGATGAGTAGTAGGTGGGCTAACACAAATCAATTGAGTCAAACTAGATAATTTTAACAATATAAACTTTGTAAAAGAGATAACAAAAGTGAACAATAAACAAATGATAAGAGCTGATTTATTATCGAGTGAAAAGAAGAAAAATAAATCGCAGTACAGATGTGTAGAGAACTGCTGAAGTTTATGAGTATTTATAGTAAGCTTTCTCCTAATGACTCAGCTAACACCTGACTTGCTCCTAAATTAACTCAACTAACTAATGACCAAACAGCTCAACTTGACTCCTAAATAAACTGATGACTTAATCAAACCAAAGACTAAATCAGAGACTTAAAAAATCTGCACTAATTTGTAACACTCCCCCTTAGTGCAGATGTACAGTTGACAACACCAAGCGCACTTCGAAACATTTCAAATTTGGCTTTGGCAAGCGCTTTGGTAAAGATGTCCGCAACTTGGTTTTCAGTTCGTACTTTCTGGAGCTCAATGTCTTGAGTTAACACCTTTTCTCGTACAAAATGAAAGTGGGTTTCGATGTGTTTCGTGCGTGCATGAAACACTGGATTTCCAGCGAGCTTGATCGCACTTTCATTGTCACAATAAATGGGAACTGGATGGTCGGTGACAAAGGTTATTTCTTGAAGGAGCCTCTTAAGCCAGAGACACTCTTGAGTGGCCATAGTGGCTGCCACATACTCAGCTTCACAACTTGAAAGAGCAACGGTAGTTTGCTTTTTACTGCACCATGAGACTGCAGCTGAACCTGTGTTGAAACAATAGCCTGTTGTGGATCGTCTGTCATTTACGTCACCGGCCCAATCTGCATCTACAAAACCACTTAAAGAGAATGGTAATAAATGCTTGTACATTAGCCCAAAAGTTAGAGTATCTTTTACATATCGGAGAATCCTCTTTGCTGCAACTAAATGACCAACACAAGGTCTTTCCATGAACTGAGATATAACCCCTACAGAATATGCAATGTCAGGCCTTGTGATGGTTAAGTAAAACAAGCTACCGACAAGTTGACGAAAAAGTGTTGCATCTTCCAATACGTGTCCTTCATCCTTTGTTAACTTGAGAGATGGTTCCATTGGAGTGGACATTCCTTTAGACTCTGTCATATCAAAACGACTCAATAGGCTAGTGGCATACCCTTTTTGAGATACAAAATAACCATCTGACTTCTCAACTTCTAGACCAAGAAAACAACTAACTTCACCCAAACTTTTCATGTCAAAACGGATAGATAATTCATCTTTAAAACGAGAAATTTCAGCATTGTCGTTGCCAGTTATTATCATGTCATCCACATATAAAAGAAGCATTATGCACATTGTGGATGTTCTCCTAATAAATAAGCTTGGATCTGAATTTGAAGGTTTAAAACCACAAAAAGAAAGATATTGAGCGATCTTACCATACCAGGCTCGCGGAGCTTGCTTGAGGCCATATAGAGCCTTTTTAAGTCGACACACGTAATCAGGAAACTCCTTGGAAACAAAACCTGGTGGTTGTTGCATGAAGATATCACGATCTAACTCTCCATATAGGAATGCATTCTTTACATCAAGCTGCCACAGATTCCAAGCTTTATGCGCAGCCAAAGAAATTATTGTTCGAACCGTTATCATTTTAGCGACAGGACTAAAAGTCTCCTCGTAATCTAGTCCATATTGCTGGGAAAAACCACGTGCAACGAGCCGAGCTTTATACCTGTCTATGGTGCCATCTACCTTCTTCTTTAATTTATAAACCCATTTACAAGTAACTAAGTCAACATCCCTTGGTTTTGGTACAAGCTCCCATGTAGAATTTTTATGCAGCGCATCCATTTCTTCACCCATAGCGCCCTCCCATTCAACAATATTTTTAGCTTCGTTATAACATTTAGGTTCATCTGCATATGTATCTCCCATCAAAAAACATGAGATAACACTGCAATTATTCAATTGAACTTCATAGTCAGATAAATACCCAGGTTGGGACCTTTGTCTTGTTGACCTTCGTACCGTAACTTCATTTTGCTGCTCCTGGTCCTCAAACGAATGACCTGTCCTTCCCCTTTCTCTAGAATCACTATAGAATGGCTCAAGATCAGCCAAATCACTTTGCACATTTGCAGCAGAAAAATATGTTGATGCTTCATCAAAAATCACATCTCGAGAAACAATATACTTCTTTGTAACGGGATCCATACACCTCCATCCTTTCCTATGTGAATCATATCCAACAAAAATGCACTTTCTTGCCTTTGGGTCAAGTTTGGTTCTGCTACTTTTTGATACATGGACATAACAAACTGAACCAAACACTCGAAAAAAACTTACATTGGGCTTGTGATGATATAAAGCTTCGAAAGGAGATAATGTTGTTCCTAGCCATGGAGGCAATCGATTGATGACATAGCTTGCGCATTGCATAGCTTCTGCCCACAACTCCCTAGGAAGGTTCTTGTCATGCAACCATGATAAGCATGTTGCAGTGAGATGTGCCAACTTCCGTTCTGCCACGCCGTTCTGCTGGGGTGTATCCGGACATGTCATTTGTCGTTGAATCCCATGTTTCTCACAGTATGTGAGAAAATCTCCAGAGATGTATTCTCCACCATTATCAGTACGCAAGCACTTGATGAATGAACCAAATTCCTGTTTAACAAGCAAGTGAAACTTGATAAATTTTGAAAAAGCTTCACTTTTATGAGTGAGAAAGTATACCCAGGTGTATCGAGAAAAGTCATCGACAAAAACCATCACATATTGAGAACCGCTGTAGCTTGGTGTTCTTGTAGGTCCCATTAGGTCTGAATGCACCAATTGAAACATTTCTGATGCTCTATTCTCTGATTTCTGGAAAGGAAGACGATGAGATTTGCCATATTGGCAACCTGGACAAACTACATCAGGAAGAATCTCCTTAAGAAAAGGAACACCATCGAGTAGCTTCTTGTTAGAGATTTTCTGCAATAATTGATAGCCAACATGGCCTAACCTAGCATGCCAAAGTGAGGCGCTTGAATTCTGGCTTGTCTTTGCTACATAGGCTTCACTTGCAGACAAAACATATAAGGACTCCTTCTTTTGGCCAGTAAAAAGAACATCAGCAATGAGACTCTTTAAATTTTCAAGTACATGAACATTATTTGGGCCAAAAAGGACATACCTCCCAGAATCGGTTATTTGTGAGACTGAAACGAGGTTCTTTGCTAACCCCGGAACATGATAGACATCTTTAAGAGCAACACTAGCACCATTTGCACATTTATCCTTAACGGACAACTGACCTTCATTTGAGACCGGATGTACAGAGTTATCAGCTGTAATAATGGCACGCTTTCCCTTATGTGGACGAACATTTGAAAGTAAAAATGCATTTCCCGTGGCATGATGTGAACAACCAGAATCAACAATCCACTCCTTCTTGTAGTCTATGGACCCACTATCAGCTGTATGTGCGTCGGTCTGCTGCACAACAGCGGCTATATTACCTGGTTGGTCAATAGCTACAGCAGAAAAACACTGCTCCCATTTGGGTTGATCTTCCTCTTTGCTCTCGAGTACATGTTCCTTACTTTCATGTACTACATCTGCTTCCGTAATTTTGACACGACAGTTTTGCTTAATATGTCCAGATTTGCCACATCTATTGCACACAACCTTCACTCGACAGTCCCGCTTTAGGTGTCCCATCTTCCCACACCTATAGCATGCATTGGAGCTACCCTTGGACTGCCCCTCAGTTCTGAACTGCTTTCTATCACCTGAAAAATGCTGAAATTTTTCTTTCCCTTGGTCCTTAGTATAAAGAACATTATCTACTTCGGAAAGATGCTGGTTGGACATTTGCTTCACCAATGCTTCCTGGTTTGAGAGCAAATTCTCCAACTCAATAATTGAAGGTTGATTTATCCACCCATGCACCGAAGAAATAAATGGCATGAACTCCCTCCTCAAACCACGAATGAGATAACGGCGCAACCGTGCATCGCTAATGGGCTCGTCCGTGTCAAGTTCTGAAATTTCAGCACATATATTCTTAATTTTCAGAAAGTATTCTGAAATGGAGAGATTACCTTGAGTCATTCCAGCAAGTTCATTCTCCAGAAACTGCAAACGCATCGTATTCTTTTGAGTAAGCAGCCTTTCAAGCGTCTCCCACACCTGCTTTGGCGTCTTCATATCACGAACATGGTCAATGTAATCTTTACTGATTGATGTTCGTAGAGCAAATAAAGCTTTGCCGCACTTGATCTTCCACTTTCGTCGCAAATCAGCATTTTGGGGAGTGTCCTCTGGAATTATCGTTTCAGCACCAGAGATAAGATCCCATAAATCCTGCCCTTGTAGGTAAGCTTCCATGCAAAGCTTCCAGTAACTATAATTGTTACCAACAAGCTTATCTACAGAGGCTTGAGAAACACCATTACCACCATTCATCTTAAAATGGATAGAAAAACACTTCAAATCGTAAGACTCAATAACACAGATTCACTGAGTAATAAAATCAAACACTTTGTAGGCAACCTTGCTCTGGTACCATAACACAAATCAATTGAGTCAAACTAGATAATTTTAACAATATAAACTTTGTAAAAGAGATAACAAAAGTGAACAATAAACAAATGATAAGAGCTGATTTATTATCGAGTGAAAAGAAGAAAAATAAATCGCAGTACAGATGTGTAGAGAACTGCTGAAGTTTATGAGTATTTATAGTAAGCTTTCTCCTAATGACTCAGCTAACACCTGACTTGCTCCTAAATTAACTCAACTAACTAATGACCAAACAGCTCAACTTGACTCCTAAATAAACTGATGACTTAATCAAACCAAAGACTAAATCAGAGACTTAAAAAATCTGCACTAATTTGTAACATGGGCTGCGTCTAGATGAACAAACACTCTCTAATTATTATCTAATATTAATGGCATATTAAATACCATCAACCAATTCAACTAAGTTGTAAACGTAGGGTTGTCCATTTTGATCATGTAAGATTGGGCAAAATCTCTATCTTCATCGTATGCTTTTGAAGTGCCAATGAAATTGGTGTTGATTCCAGCAAGAACTCATCTTGATCATGTGCTTTAGAAGTGACAACGAAATTGGTGATGATTCCAGCAAGAACTTCGAGTAGACCTTGAAGGAAGTTTGAGTAGATCTGAAATTTTTATTGTGATAGAGAGAGAAACGTAATGCTTTCAAATTTCTCCCTTATTATTTGCATCAAATTTCAAATAAAGGGTTTTCAGAGAGGGTTTTAAGAGTGATTTTTAAGTGGAGAGACAAACAATTGAAAAGAAAAAAGAATCTAAAAGTTTATTTACAGAAATGCCATAAGGATAAAATTGAAACGCTTGAGAAAAATCGGGGGCAAAACGAACTACCGGATACATATGGGGGCCAAAACGAACTACCAGACACATAAGGGGGCTAAAACAAACTGTCAGACACAATTTGGGGCCAAAACGACCAATTACTCACAAATTGGGGGCCAAAGCGGAACTAATATATGTATATATGTATATATATATATATATATATAATTAGTTATCATTTTCTTTTTATCGCTCTCTAGTTCAAATAATGATATGATATAATATGATATGATTTGAATGTATGTGGTGTTCTATATGTTATGGATGTTAATCTTTGCAAAACAAACTGATTTTTCTGAAAAATAATCACGTGGTGGCATAATCGCTTGAGTTGCGTGATCGTTTTGTGTGAACTGTAAACACGTGGTGGCGGGATCGATTCAGCTGCATGATAACATAGTGGGGGAATCGCCTGGACCATGTTACGTGTAATGATTGTTTGACGTTGGACATTGATTGGCCCCATTGTTTATTTTTCTTTTATGGACTAGCCATGAGTTCATGTTAAGGGTTACACTTGGTGCGTGGCCAATCGTTTGGTAACAACCATTTCAGTTTACCTAGAATGGGGTCCGAGAGAGATGGGAGTTAGGGTATTCCGACCCTTGGAGTGATTAGGGGATTGACTAGTATCATGTTTGTTTGTTTATTTTGTTAAGCCACTAAAGAGATGAGAGTTGGGGTATTCCGACCTTTTGAGTGATTAGGGGATTGACTAGTGTCATGTTCGTTTATTTATTTTGTTAAGCAATCAGGTTATGTAGTTTGAATCCTTGTATAATATGTGATTGAGACTTACAATGTTTTCATCGAAATGAAATAGGGTGTTTACCTTCTTAACAAGAAAATACTTAATTTTTTAAAGTGAAAACTTGTAAAAGCTTGGCTTTAAGCAAGGTTTACCCTATCTTGAGACACAAAATCGTTCTTCTCCTTTGGTGGATGTTATCTGTTAGGAAGGCTCTGTAGACGGACATGCGTAGGGGTGATACATGTATGATCCTTCATAAATCATGGAGGAACTATTTTATCTATAAAAATAGCTCAGGCCGTACATGTGATGAGGACATCTTCTCTTAAACAATTCACACGTAAATCAATAAAAATGATTTTTGGTAGTTGATGGTGTGGGTGGTATACGTATGATCCTCCATAAATGAGGCAGAAACTATTTTATCTATATAACAAAACAGAACTTGTTTTGTGCTGACTGGGACAAAATGAATGCTAGCTGACTGACAAAATAAATACCTCATACTTACTAAGACACTTATTGTATCATTAGTTCAATTATTGTATCATTACTTCTTCAATTCTTAATCTTTTCTTCTTCGTCATGAATCCTAAATCTGTAACTCCCGATGTAAACTCTATCTCTCTTCCAAATCAAACTCAATTTTCAAGCAGAGAAACAAACTCTTTTTATCACTCATTTAGGAAGATGAGAGAAACATCATATTCAAAAGCTATGAGTAATGACTGATGGAAGAAAAAACTAACAGGTGACTAATTCTTATTTCTTTTATTTCTTCAGCCAAAACGGATGTAATCCGACCTTTTCAATTTCTTCCGGGTTTGGTGTTTTGGTCAAAGTTGAAGTGGGGAACTTATAATGGTCATTATCTTCTGTTCTTCCCTTTTGACATTTCCACGAATTGAGAGTCGTTAGGGCAAAGCCTGTGTGGGGCTCGGGCTCCCAATTTTGGGAGCCCCGGGGCTTTGTCTCAATTCCAACGTGGGGGCTCCCAAATCCAAATGATGTGCGTGCGCGAAGTACGTGTGCGAAATTTTGATTTTAGATTTCGACTATAAATTATTAGATTTTGACTATAAATTAAAATGTGATATTGTTCGAGATAGATAATTTCAAAAAGATAAATACACAAAAGAAAAAAAAAAAAGAGAAAAAAAAGATTTAAAACTAGCTCAAAACATTTAAGAAGATTAAAAAAAAAAAACAATTGAAAAAAAATTTTTAAAATTAAAAAAAAATAAATTTAAGTGGGGTGGATCCCCTTTTTAGGGGATCCACCCCATTTGTTAACGGTAACATTTTGGGGCTGGGAGCCCGGAAGCCTGGGGCTCTCAGCCCCACCGGGAGCCCAGCCCCACCGGGAGCCCAGCCCCGGGGCTCCTGGGTTGGGCAGCCAACGGGCTGGGCTGGGGCTCCCAAAATTCAAATTGGGAGCCCCAGCCCTCCCACGTTGGCTTTGCCCTTAGAACATTGAAACCCTTAAATACGCATCCATTTCCTGTCTGTTACAATGTGCTCATCCATGTCTATATATGAGCAGACAGTCAATTGCTTTGGCAAAGGTAAAAAAATCCAGTCTTCCATCTTCTACATTTCAATGTTTTTATTAAATTTCATTGTTAGATAGTTTAAATTTTTTAATGTTTGGTTAAGTTTCTTTTCTAGGTTGCCGAAGGTATTTGCTTAAATGTCAAGGTGAAATAGAACTGATTTGGACTTAAGTTTCATCTGACGGTGAACTCAAGATAGGCCAGTTAGTTTGGGAGTTCCTTTTGACAATGGTAATGTAACTGATGTGAAAATGTTATTAATGTAGGCATATTTTGAAAAGGAGGTTGCAACCAAAGATGGGAAATATGGACATCGATTATCAGGTTATTTTGTTTTTTTCCTTTCGTGCTCTCACTCTTTAAGTAATTATTTGTTATTCAACAATTTTATCATGGTTCAACTTCTTATCTAAGGTTGTGTTTGTTTTTTTTGTGGGTGTCTGAATCTGAATTGACTGAATCTGAATTGGCTGAACAGAATTAGCTGAATCTGAATTGGCTGAATTAGTTTGGAAGTAAGATGTTTGTTTTCCAAATCTGAATAGTTAAATCTTAATTAAAAAATTTACATTTATACCCCTATTTATATTATAAGGAAAAACTAGAAACCCTATCTTCACTTTTTCTTTTTCACTTTCTCCTTCTCTCTCTTGTCCTCTTTCCCAACCGGCTAATCTCAAAACCCTACATCATCCAAAATCTTGTTCATCCAAAACCTTGTTCATCCAATACTTTGTTCATCCAAAACCCTAGTTCGTCCAAAACCCTATTTCGTCCAAAACCCTAGGTCACCCAAAACGGCTGATACCCCCTATTGATTTTTTTGTTTTCTACTTTAGCTGATGGTGCCATTGATAATGGATTGGTATTGTTGTTGTTGTTTTTGCTCTCTCTCTCTCCCTCTCTTTAGTCGAAGATCAGCGAAAGCTTGATATCGTCGATCTCACAAGGTTTCGACTTTCGAACAAGAAAACCCTCATCAAACGCGGCCGTTTTGGTCGTGGTTAAAGCTTCATAAAGCCCATAATCTGGTCGTGATGGTGTGTTGTGGTGGTGGTTAGGGTTGTTTGAGACTCATCTTATTTTTTTGTTGTTCACTGCGGTGGTGGTGGTGACGGCGTGGTGGCAGTGTTAGTGGTGTGGTGGTGATCTAGTGGTGTGGTGGTGGTGGTCTAGTGATGTGGCGGTGGTGGTCTAGTGGTGTGATGGTGGCGACATTGGTGGTGGTAAAATGAAGAAGATGAAGATAGAGTAATTTTCGAATTTTGTGAGGGTATATACGTCATTTGTTACTTTTTCAGCAACTGGATTCATTTTTCAGACTTGTTTTAAAGTCTGAAATAACTGTGTCTTAATTCAGTCAATTCAGATGTCAAGTTAAGTCAGCCACTATTTCAGATTTCGTCAAATAAAAAAACAAACATATGACATCTGAATTGAGATCCAATTCAGATTTCAAATCTGAATTTTTGTAAAAACAAACAACACCTAAGTCTGTGATTTCCATTTACAGATTCTTTTTGACACAATCTTCAAACATCAAACCAAGCCAGGGTATACGTTTATATTCTTACCCTTAATTTGATTTCGGTTATTCCATAAAAAAAATAGTATTCTAAAGATAAAATTAGTAAAAAATTCCCCTTGAACCCATTTTAGATTTATGCTAAAATGAGTATTTGAATTCAAGATATTTGTTAATTTTGTTGTTACTTAACGAGTTTGAAGGTATTTGTTAAATTTGTTGTTAATTGTAGAAACCGGATCTGTTTTTTGTCAATTTGGGCAACCAAACGTTGTCCAAATCAAGATCAGGATGGACCATTGGATTCGTCTCGTCGAGCTCTTGAATTTAGACATAAAGTTTGTCAGAATCCGATTTCATATGAATGAGTTATCATTGATTTACTTCGGAAAAATATAGGGATAACTATTATTAGTACCGTATTGGAAAAATAAGGAAAGTTCTACTTCCTTATATAAACTTTTCCTTATGTTACTAATAATAGATTGGTTGGGATGATGGGGTGGTTGGCGTGGTTTGCACCACGCATCACGCTCGCCCACGCGCGGCGTGGGCGAATGGGCGTTTAGGGCGCTTTAGAGGCGCCCGCACGCACTTTGCACTTAAGATAGATACGAACGCACGTGTCGCGAGGAGCGATTGGAGCCTTGGATTTTACGATCATAGATATGATCTGACGGTCAGGATATTTGGCGCTCTTAAGATAGATCCGTTGATGATCTAACGGTGGGCGTTCAATGCGCGAGATCTTAATAGATCTGACGGTCAACATGGCACCCGAAAACCAACAGTCAAATATGACTGTTGGGAAGCATCCATTCATCTATAGGCACCCATACGAAGTGGTGTCAATACCCCTATAAATACCATGAGAATTCAGCAAACAAATCATTAGTTTTTTTGCATTTCTGAGCATTCATTTTCAAGCATTAGAGTTTAAGGATCGTTGTTCAGAAGTTCATATTACTTACCAAGTTCGTCAGACTATCATAACTAAGAGGTACCATCTTTACTTTGATAGGTAATCCGTTTTATCCTGGGAGACATACACCATTACTGTTGGTACTGATATACAGGGTGTAAATTGTCTTAAGGACAGAGGTATCCTCGACTCGGATATTTTACATTTGATTTTTCTTTTTATTATCACTCTTTTTATCTTAATTGTTAGAAGATAACTCTTTCTCTGATTTAAGAGATAGAAAGACAAACAAAAGTGTGGGTGTACTCTGTTTTGTTAAAAAAACAGAAAGATTAAGAACTATTCTCTGAAAAGAGAACCAGGGAAACAACATTAATCAAGTAAAGCTTTATGATCTGTTGTTGTGTAGTGTAGTCACATTAACATTTTTGAATTTAATGTCTTGAAATGTTATGTGATTTCTAATGTCCATCATTTGTGTGAGAGTTTCCTTTGTTTGATATATTCACTGGAAACAATTTCTATACAATTGATTTTTTTAACTATAAGAACAGTCAACATGCCTAAGCTCTAAAATAAGAATAATTATAAACTCATTTCGGATTTCGACGTACTTCTGTTCTGTATATCATAAACGGTTCCTATAGTCAGGTGAATTATCACTTAATATACAAAAAGCAAATTGGAATCGGAAAAGTGGGATCTTGAATTGTAATGAAGAAATATCATCAACTTATTTGGGATTTTGACATACTTCTGTGTATCATAAACGATTCCTGTAGTCAGGTGAATGATCACTTAATATAGAGAAAGCAAATTGGGCACCGGAAAAGTGATATCTTGAATTTTAATGAAGAAATATCATAACTACAATGTTTTTGTGTTCTATTATTATTTTAAATTATTGAATTCTATAATGGCCATTTTATATTTTTTGTCCACAACCAAAATTTCAATAAATGAATGCAACAATTGGTTCAATTCCCATTCCTTTGTTTATTTTGTGCATCTTTTTGCAAGTTGTTCAAAGAATGAATATGAATTTATTCTAGCTCATTTTCTTGTGCACTACTTCAGTCTTTTTGGTAGGAAATAATAGATTTTGGGTTTGTAAAATCTTGATCACTAACTACTTTGTTCTCAGATTTTCATCAATCTAAGAGAGAACATCATCAAATCATCGATGAGAAAATCACAAGTATGTTACATTTGTGATAACCGAATTAGTTTTGATAACAGGAGATTCGCCATTTTATAACACTCTAAATGCTCAACAATAGCATCCGTGTCAGAGGCACGGGTTATACCTAGGTTACAATAAACCCCACTCATCCATTTCTCTTCACAACGCACGATCCAGACACCACAGAAACTGAAATCGAGTACAATATATAATAATTCATCAGTTTCCGTGAAGACTGAAATTACTTTTTAAATAATCCTAAGGCCATAGCAAAGTTCAGTTTCAAGAGTTTTTCTCCTTATTGAGCCAGTACACACTTGGATTTATTTTGTTGGTTTTGTAATGGTTAAGTTGAGTTCAACGTACTGCGAGCTCCAGCTGTTTGAGGGAAGTCCTCCGCCAGTTCAGACATCGCATCTTGAAGGTTACTTTCTATAATCTTCGGTATATATTCAAATTTTTTGTTATTAAAGATATTCGGTTATCTCATTTTTGATGTTTTAACCTCAAATTTGTGAATTCAATATGTTGTTTTAACCTTCATTCACTTATGTTTTCATCTGTTGATGAAAGAAAGGAAGCTTTATTATTCATTTATTTGTTCCAGAATCGAAAGTAAACTCGGTTATAAAAGTTGCAGTCTTGTTTCAATGCACTGGGAGGAAATGAGCCATTAGCATCGGACGATATGCGACTGCTTTGACAAACGAAAATTGCATAGATGTAGTTATATTGTGGGGGACATTGCGTACCAAAATTTTTGGACGGTTGTGGTTAGCCAACCCAAAAGTATTACAAAGAAACATAGATGAAAATGGAGATGGGTAAATAGTTATTTTGAGGGCCAATCGCGTACCAAAATGTCTGGTTGGTTGTGGTAAACCAACCCAAAAGTATTACAAAGAAACCTAAAAGAAGATGCGTAATTCATATTCATCTAACTTTTTTCATAGAAATATCCATAATATTCATCTAACTGTTTTCATGCTAGCTATTTGGGATTCTGAAGTTCTCTTGCCATTTGTCATACTCATTTGCCGCTTTAGAGAAGGTACGATAAATGGTTTCCTTTCAATATAGTATATACTTTCAATTCATTAATTAAAGGTATATAGAAGTTTTGTAGCCTGATTTTCTTTTTACAGTATAGAACTTCCTCATAACATTGTTCCTTCACTTTAACTCTTCCGTCAGTTTAAGAAAAATAAATCAGATAATACCTCTAGATCATGTTCATAATAGGAACTACTGGAAACAATGCCTTATAGAAGTTTTGTAACAAGATTTTCTTTTTACAGTATATGATAGGCGAAGTTGATACATGATTAATCTTTCGGTATATTTAGAACAATCATTAGGTTTGTGAGACTTATCGTTTTTTTTTTGGGATTTGTATCTCATTTTGTCTATAGGTGTATTGATCATCTTTGCAGTTCTTAAATGTTCTGAAGTGAAGAAGTTTTGCCTTCCATTATTACGTCGGCCATCGACTCTAACTATCACTACTCTTGCAACACCACAATCCATTTGTGGGTTACTTCAGGCTCCTCCACCTTTAGTGGAAGATATCGCAAAAGAAAAGTCAGATTAAACATGAAGTTGAGCAGGGGAGTACTTTTGCTCTAGGGCTTGTTATTCTAAAAGTAAAAAATGCACTTTATCATTGAATTACTGTAGTTTTACATTCTATAATTCTATAAAGGAGTTACATTTTGATTGGTTTTGGGGATTTTCCTTCATACCAAGTGATCAACATCTCTCTCTTCTTTGTATCATAAAACATTAATTGGCTTTCAAAAACCTTATTTTGTGGCATTTTTTAAGTTGGACTTGAGAATTGAAATTTAGGTACGAGTAATTGTCAACTCATATTTAGTTCGAACCATATCTAATATATTTGTTCCTAGGAGAGTATCATAGAAACTCTTGACAAAGTTAAGACTTCCCTTTTTTTTCCAATACATGTTTCTTAGCCAAGGAAGCGCCCAAGTCCCAACAATTTGAATCATCCCTACGTTGTTCAAAATATTTCGTACTTCTTTTGGACATAATATCACCACAATCATTGGCATTACTGATCTCATTGCCCCCTAACGGTCACCCCGTCTTGTGCAAAGGACAAACAGTATAACAATTGATATTTTACTACATGTTACTTTTTTTTTTGTTAAAGAGTTACTACATGTTACTTGACAACATTAAATATGTTATGGAGTATTATGTAATCATATTATGTTTTTTCTATATTCTTTTGTCAAAAGACAGTTGGTGTCTTGTCTTATCTTATGGGACCTATGAAAAAGACATGAATGTTATTTTAAGACCGGTTGTTGTTCGACGAGTGTCATCAATAATTTTTTCACGAGAATAATAGTATAAAATCCTTCGGCATGCTTGTTGCTTTTGTAGTTTTGGCATTTCGACTTGTTACTTTGAAGTTGCATATCTATTCTCAATTTAACTTTTTATTTGCTGTTGTAGAGAAGCCTTCGTGTTTACGGAATTTGTGCAGTAATTGTTAGAGGAAATGCTGAGAGTGAGAAGAGACAGACGTTCCAACTATGAATTCCCTCATCTTGAATATGTTTTATGTTATATGGGTCTCATTCTTATTTCATTCTACATAATAAAAAATCTTGTAGATGTTAAAAGAATTAAATAAAGAAATTGGAAGAAGGTAATGAAGTGTATATGATAAGGATTTTGTTACAAATTGTGTAGTTTTTTTTTTTTTTGAAAATTCTATAATCACCGCAACCAAAGCTCATTTATTAGTAAATGTTTATCTTGGTTTGTTTTTGTTAAGAGAAAATCTAATAATTGTGATAAAAAGCATACTTTATATAAATTGAAGGTCAGTCGCTTCGGTAACGGAAGGTCTACCACTTTATAATGTGTAGAATTGTCAACCGAAACATCCGTGCCGGAGGTACGGGTTATACCTAGTATAAATACAATTCATACTCTACATTTGAGAGTGTGAGAATAGTCCCACATTGGACAATGGGATTCTAGTAACCAAGAATATAAGGCCAAGGTCCTCTCCACTCATTGCCAATTGGTTTTGAGTTGGATGGCCACAAACTTAACATGGTATCAGAGCTAGGCCCACACGTGATAGGTAAAAAGCCACACGTGCTCCACGTCGCCCGAAGAAATACACGTGTTAGGGTCAAAGAACCCTACACGTGAGGGGGCGTGTGAGAATAGTCCCACATTGGACAATGGGATTCTAGTAACCAAGAATATAAGGCCAAGGTCCTCTCCACTCATTGCCAATTGGTTTTGAGTTGGATGGCCACAAACTTAACAGAGAGCATATTGACTTCAATAATTCACAAATAAATCAGGGAGAAACTATCTATAAATATATACATACATCTATTACTTGTAGTAGTAGTAGATGGCTTTAGAGCAGGAGGATTCGATTAGTGTTCCAGAGAGGAATGAAGGTGTTGCTGATTTGATAAAAAGAATGGAACTAGGGCTTGTCAATGATGAGGAAATCAGAAGGCTAATGAGAATTCAGATTGAAAATCGTCTTAAATGGGGTTATAAACCTACTCATGAGCAACAACTTGCTCAACACCTCCACTTCATCAACTGTATGTATATCTCCCTCTCTCCCTCTCTCCCTCTCTCCCTCATCTTCAAGAGTTAATGTTCGTACTGATGTTACTGTTGGCTAAAATCACAATTTGTGACTGTTTAAGCACAAAGAGACATATGACAATTTGGTGAGAAGAGCAACAAATCCAAGACGTCGGGGATGTAGGCCGTTAGATCTTGCTCAAATAGGCGAGTGATTCGTCCGATCTTTTAGTGTCACACCTACCAATACCGAACGGCACAAACAAATTAATCAATGTTAAGTGCCTTGATCGTGAAACATTAAATCCATTCGTTTGATATTACCACCGGTTACTATCTGACGTCCGTAAAATATTTTCTTCATACAAAATGTTTCGTTATCAATATCTCACTCACCCAGAACTGGAGTCGATCAAGATTTTAGATCTAAACTCAAGAGTTTTAGCTTTGAATTCTCTTGATTTTATCCATTCAAATCAAAACAAATTAAAAAAAAGGTCTCCCACTCCAAGTGTCCATCATTATCTATAAGAAATTGAGTGTTTACCACAATATCTGGCCAAATCAGATCTAACCCTTACAAAAATAGGAAGAGATTTAAACTTTGAATTCCATATAAGTTAACATTATTCATGAATTAATAAAAAAAGACATTATTCATGAAGTTCTTAAGTTGATTTGATTAAAGTTTATTTTCTGAACTACTACTTGAGTCACTCTAACAATAAAAAATACAACAAATAATAAAATATTCGTCAGTGCACCATTAGCGGGATCCTAATACAAATTATAAAGCAATAAACTTAACAAGGGCCAGGAGGGGCCATGGCCCCCTGGCTCTTAATCATTCCCAATAGTGGCATGTAATTATATTAAAGTATTACTTTACTTTACCTTTAATGGCCCCTCTCTCAACCAAAACCCAATTTCTAATGGTCGACACACACACACACTAATGTGAGTAAAATCTATTATAAGTAAGTACGATTCAAATAACTAGTGGGAGCAGTCGATTGTATAAATTTTGAATGGAATTTATATCTTTTAAGTGGTAGTTTTGAATGGAATAAAATTGATATTCGTGTTTAATCTTCATGACTTATTTGTGTATAAATTTTTCAAATTAGTTTATGAAATTTGGCCGTCCAGCGACCCCTGCCGGAGAAGATGATGATGTGTCGTGTTAAGATGATGTGGCAGAGAGAAAATGAGATGGAGGAGAGAGAGAGTAACGGAATGTTAAAGATAACGAAAAAAGGGGGTCATACGGGAATTATTGCTAAAGTAGGGGGTCAGGCAGGAAGCTGGTCACAAAGTTGGGGGCCATTTGCGAAATAACCCTTTATAATTTTTACATTTTTGCTTTTCAAAATCTGACCGCTTGTGCCGAAAAAGGGGATATAGATCACAAATGTTATTGTCTCGAGAAGAAATTTGTTGAGTCATTTGATATTGTGCATCTGACAAGGACCTATATACGTCTGACATTAACACATCTGTGTCATGTGTATCTTGCATTTGGCTACAGAGATATGACAATTCACACCTAAATATGACTTTAACAATCTAAACCCTATTTGGCATCAAATTATTAGATCTTTACTTCTGTGTGTTTGAATAGTAGCATCAATTAATATATATTGTCTAGTCCACAGTCGGTAGCCCAAGTGGTTCCAAAGTGTTGACATAAACTCTATAAAGCTCTGGAAGTCCCAGGTTCGAATCTCAAAGAAGATGGAAACTTTGATTATTTGAACTGGGATTATGATGGTCTAAATAAGTTGTTGGACTTCAGGCCATTGTCTTGTTGGCTATAGGGCTGGTGAATTGTGAGATGGGTGGGATCTTTGACCCTAATAGGTAGAGCTTCTTTTATACATCAATCTGAACTATAGTCTATAGCCTTCTCTAAATTCTCTCCAATGGAACGAAGGTTAAAGAAAAACGAGTTGTCCTGAAGAATTAAGTCTAATTGTTGATTTCGTTTCCATGGAAACGCCTTTAATTCTTTCGTTAAAACATCCAGATTTTTCAAATTGTGATTGAACTCTTCAAATTGTTTCGCCTGTCACCACTGGAAAAGTGAAAAACTGCTTACAGTAATCGACATTGCAACTTATAATGATAGTGCAAAAGTTCAACACATCTCCAATGCAAAATTCAAAAAAAAAAAAATCAATAAGTCCAATTCGTCAAATTCTAATTGAGATTCTCATTCCTACGTGACAAAAATAGAGATCCTCAATTCTTATATGTCCCCAAAGAAAAACTTTGAATTTGTTGTTTTACTTATATGACATGGTTATGTTTGTAAAATAATTAGTTATTTTGGATATAGAGTGTTGTCTTGAGATATCGCTATTCCACTCTCGGCACATCATCTTTAAGATCTTAGTTGAGTTTTGCATTGGAGATTCTCTTATTTTGGACCTTTGACTCAAAATCTCTTAATACAATAAAAATTTTATAAGAATATATATCTATTATATAAAACAGAAGGGAAAACGATGACTGGGACAAACATCCTTTTTTAATAAGGGATATTGTCTAGAGGCCCTTCTCAAAATTTATAATATAGTCCTTCGTAGAGATAAAGTTACCTATTTAAAAAACAATAATCTTTTCCTTCTTAGAAATAAAATAAATAATTTAAGAAAAAAAAGGAACAAAATAAATTTCAAGGGTTAAAAAAAGAAATTAAAATCTCTCTCTCTTTCTGATTAAAATAATAACTGATTTAAGAGAAAAGAAACAAAAAAAATAATAACTAATAAAAATCTCTCCCTCAATAAAATATAACAATAAATTTTGTAACATTTGATCGATACAAGTGTCCGTGCCCTAGGGCAAGGGATATACCCTAGGGCACGGGATATAAACTTGCCTATTTAAAAAACAATAATCATTTCCTTCTTAGAAATAAAATAACTAATTTAAGAAAAAGAGAAACAATATAAATTTCAAGGGTTAAATAAAGAAATTAAAATCTCTCTCTCTCTCTCTCAATAAAATAATAATCAATAAAAATCTCTCTCTCAATAAAATATAACAATAGATTTCGTAACATTTGATTGATACAAAAAATATAATGCAAAAAATAATAATCAATAAAAATCTCTCTCTCAATAAAATATAACAATAGATTTCGTAACATTTGATTGATACAAGTGTCCGTGCCCTAGGGCACGGGATATTGTCTAGAAGCCCTTCTCAAAATTTAAAATATAGTCCTTCGTAGAAATAAAGTTACCTATTTAAAAAACAACAATCTTTTCCTTCTTAGAAATAAAAATTCTAATTTAAGAAAAAAATAAAAAAAATAAATTTCAAGGGTTAGAAAAAGAAATTAAAATCTCTCCCTCTCTCTCAATAAAATAATAACTAATTTAAGAGAAAATAAACAAAAAAATAATAACTAATAAAAATCTTTCTCTCTCAATAAAATATAACAATAAATTTCGTAACATTTGATTGATACAAGTGTCCGTGCCCTAGGGCACGGGATATACCCTAGTATTTATATATAAGGGAAAACGATGACTGGGATAAACATCCTTCTTTAATAAAGGATATTGTCTAGAGCCCTTCTCAAAATTTGAAATAATCTTTTCCTTTTTAGAAATAAAGTTCCCTATTTAAAAAACAATAATCTTTTTCTTTTTAGAAATAAAATAACTAATTTAAGAAAAAAAGAAACAAAATAAATTTCATTTTATAATAAAGAAACAAAATAAATTTCATGGGACTGCAATAGGTTTTGAATATTAGATCCTACTTTCATTTTATAATCATGTAAGGGATAATAAGTTATCGTTTGCTATTTTCTTAATTTATAATTTCGTTATTAAGATAGCTTCTTTGTGGTTATTCGGTGTTTGCACTCTCTTTCTTTGTTTGCTAGAATAGTAGAATAGAACAACTTTTTGTTTTACGTAACAAAGAGGTAGACGATAAGTTAATATCGAAAGATCAGTAATACTTCTTTCGTTTTTACTGAAATACACATAAAGAAATTAGTCAAATATGAGAAAAAAAATTCAGTTCTTACGACATTTTACATCCATGTAACATTACCAACAGTGTGGTGCATGTCTCCACGAATTGAACGACTTTATTTAGGGTTGTGATAATCTTTCACTGTTCTGAAAGTGTTAAAACTTAATTTCAAAAATAATCTAAACTTATTGACTACTTTTGACTTGATCTACTATACTTATTGTCTAACTAGAATGCCCAGACCTTAAACTACGGACTAGACTTCGACAGCTCTCAAACTTTGGAATAAAAGAAAAGAAGAGAGTATGTGTAATAAACATATGAATTTGGTGAACATTTATAGGGGCCAAGGAATGAAATTTTGGGATATACCCTTGATCGGGGCAATACATCAGTTAAATGTGTGACACCTCACACCTCCCATACACCGATTGGGTCCATTTGTATCTCCAAAAGGAAAAAACGATTTCCATCGCAATTATGCAAAATGTGAAGTGCGGCCTTAAGTGACCTCTAAAATGCCCAATGCACCTAAACACCCATCTGCCACACACATAGTTTGCACCATGCAAAACACCTTATCACTCACTTAGTTGCTACCTTAACACTCCATGGGTGGTTTAGTCTGGAGGAAGACTTTTCTTTCTGTTTGGTGGAAGTGGTACTAAACTAAAAGTTACAACTTAAAGGTTGAGCTGTTGGAACCGGAGCCGATTTTGGCTCGACCCGACTCGTCAAACTTAGAAATGGAACGTACCATTGTGTTCGTCTCGTCGAGCTCTTCAATTTAGAGCCAAGAATCACTCAAATCCGATTCCGGATGAATGAGAAATTCAAGTTTAAAGTTTGGTCGCAGATCGGTTGAAATATGGACTAACTTGTCAAAGAGGAAAGTCGTTGTATCCCGAAGGCATACACCCTAACGTTTGGTACTGTTACGGGGGTGTAAAATGTCTTAAGGAAAGAGAATTTATTCTTGCCTCGACTACATTAAACACATATCTCGGTTAGTCCGAAAGAAGGAATATTGATAAATCATTATTCTTTAATAGTTAATCTCTCTATAAGTTAGAGAAAGAAAACTCTGTCTAAATCAAGCCAAGACAGAGAGAAATCGACTTATCGATTGATAACTAGAGAAACAACATGAACTAGTACTACTTTGTACTATAATTCATTCAGTGCTGCAAACCTTGGGTTTTAAATTAGAGAGCTCGACAAAATTACTCTAACGAACTGGAGAGTTTCTGATTTCGTCATCTTCGAGTTTTCTTTAAACATATAAAAAGGAAACTACTAAGGGTCCAATTCCAATATAAAATTAATCATGATCACTAAATTGCACGAATTTTAAACTCTATAACTAATTAGCTAGCTTATGCAAAAACCAAAATTCAAATCTCTAGAAAAAAAAAGGATACTAAAATCATTGTATATCATGTGCCATTTTATAAGAAATTGTAATGGAAAATTTTTATCGTAATTAAGCGTAACTTCGAAAAAAAAATATTTGTATAGATGATTTACATTATATATATATATATATGTTGGGTGGTCTTGGACCTCTGTTACCCCAAAAGCTAGCTCAAGAGGTAAGGTTTCTCTCACACTTATTAGGCCGAGACTTGTTATAACCTGGGCTCTGATACCAGTGTTGGGTGGTCTTGGGCCTCTTTTACCCCAAAAGCTAACTCAAGAGGTAAGGCTTCTCCCACACTTATTAACACACTCCCTGCCCCTTCCACAATCAATGTGGGATTAACCTAACAATATATTATATGACAAGTTTACCACATTTTAATCTGGTTGAGTTTTGATTTCAATTGAAGGCAAAAAATGATGTTGTATAGTTAGAAGTGTTTCTTGGAATACTAATTCATATTTCATAGTACTAAAGTTGTTAGGTATGGTTGAAATTACAGCTCTCAAGGAAATGAAGATGGCAACAGAGATGGACTCCTTAGATTCACAAGTCTATGAGTCCCCAAATTCATTCCAACAAATTATGTGTGGGAGAAGTATGAAGGAAAGGTTAGTTTTCTTCATCTCTCTTAAAAAAAATTCTTTTCTAGGTAATGTTTATGTAATTCATTTCTCTTGATTTAATAATTCTAAATACAGAAATAAATATGTGAACCCTCATATTACAGTGCAGGATTGTTTATGGATGATGTGACAACTGTGGAAGAAGCACATATCAGAATGATGGATTTGTATTGTGACAAGGCCACATTTGAAGATGGGCAGAAAATACTTGATCTTGGGTGCGGTCATGGGTCAGTTGTTTTACACGTTGCACAAAAATACAAAGGTTGTCAAGTTACTGGAGTTACCAACTCTTCTGCTCAGAAACAATACATACTTGAGCAATGCAAGTAAGTTTTGAGTAGTACATGTTCAAATTTATAATAAAATTAAGGGTTATTTTTCAAATGGCCCCCGACTTTGTGACTAGCTTTCTGCCTGACTTTCTAGATTAGCAAAAATATTCATATAGTCCTCTTTTTCCGTTATCTTTAACTGTCCATTACTCTCACTCCTCTACCTCATTTCCTCTCTCTGCCAAGTCACCTACAATGTCACATCATCATCTACTCCGGCTGGGGTCGCCGGCTGGCCAAATTTCTGGCCGGCGACCTTCAAACATAAAAAAAAAAAAAAATTAAAGTTTTTTTTTCTTTCTCTCTACAATATTTTTTTCTTTCCCCTCTCTCTCTCTAGATCTAGAGAGAGGAATGATCCGTTCAAGGTCTGAACATACCTTGAACAAAGAAAAAAAATTTAGAGAGAGAGAGAAAAAAACTAATTTTTTTTTATGTTTGAAAGTCGGCGGCCAGAAATTTGGCCGGCCGGCGACCCCAGCCGGAGAAGATGATGATGTGGCATTGGTGGTGACTTGGCAGAGAGAGGAAATGAGGTGGAGGAGTGAGAGTAACGGAAAAAGGGAGCCATATGGGTATTTTTGCTAATCTAGGGGGCCAGCCAGAAAGCTGGTCACAAAGTTGGGGGCAATTTGGAAAATAACCCTTAAATTAACAACCATTGTCTTTAATTAGTCATATTCAACATTCTTTTTTTCAATTGGAAAGTTTTACATATTCTATGATATGAATTTTATACAAGGACAAAGTCAGGATTTAAATTTACTCCGGACTAGCCAAAAAATATTTAGAGATAGCAAAATTTCATTTCTAATGTATATATAGTGACAAGTAGTAGTAGTTTTGAGGAGCAATTTTTTGCCGAATATATACAATTTTGTAAGAATTACGAAAAAAGAATTAACAATTTACAATTTTGATGAAACCTGACAGATGGAGTAAAAATTTACTTAGCACAAAACAATGGTTTAAAAGGGGCATAATTTGAGACTAAAAGTACAAGGGATCCGAACTTGTGTCGGATGAGAGTTAATCATAGCACACGACCACCTGGGGTGTCTCCTGTGTTAACTCTAGATTCATAATTTCTCCCTAACTGTAGTCAGGGGTCGCCACCCTTGGTTGTAAATTTTTAAGTGAAAAAACACTAGTATCTATTATATAAAACAGAAGGAAAACGATGACTGGGACAAACATCCTTTTTTAATAAATGATATTGTCTAGAAGCCCTTCTCAAAATTTATAATATAGTCCTTCGTAGAAATAAAGTTACCTATTTAAAAAAACAATAATCGTTTCCTTCTTAGAAATAAAAATTCTAATGTAAGAAAAAAAAGAAACAAAATAAATTTCAAGGATTAAAAAAAGAAATAAAAATCTCTCTCTCTCTCAATAAAATAATGACTAATTTAAGAGAAAATAAACAAAAAAATAATAACTAATAAAAATCTCTCTCTCTCAATAAAATATAACAATAAATTTCGTAACATTTGATTGATACAAATGTCCGTGCCCTAGGGCACGGGATATACCTTAGAAATAAAATAACTAATTTAAGAAAAAAAAGTAACAAAATAAATCTCAAGGGTTAAAAAAAAGAAATTAAAATCTCTCTCTCAATAAAATAATAACTAATTTAAGAGAAAAGAAACAAAAAAACAATAACTAATAAAAATCTCTCTCTCAATAAAATATAACAATAAATTTCGTAACTCAAGTGTCTGTGCCCTAGGGCACGGGATATACCCTAGTCCTTCAAAAAAACATCTGAAATATGTATTGTTACTTTCATCTCTTCCCATTATTGTGGCATTAGTAGGATAGTTAAATCTAATTTGGGAATCATATACTTATTTTTATTTTTGGTGATGTAGCAACTAGCAAGTGGTATTAATGTACGAAAGCTTGTCATCTAACATGTGAATATGGACAAAATTGAAAAGGGAAAAGATATATTATAAAAATTTACCGTCGTACAAAGGAAAATAATCTTGATGATGCAAGTGAAATTTTATAAAAAACAAAAACAAACTAATCATAAAGGAATTAATAAATATATTGTTCATAAAGCAAAAAAGTCGGGGGGGCATTGAAATTTGACGCCCCTCTTTACTCTTTACTCTTTAGTTTTAAATTCACTTCTTCTTTTTTTCTACGTAGGAAGCTTGATTTATCCAACGTAGAAATCATATTGGCAGATGTAACAACTCTTGAGATGGAAGAAAAGTTTGATCGTGTTATTATTATTGGATTGATTGAGGTATTAATATCTTAATATCTCCTTATATTTCATATTCTTTTCAGTTCGAGAAGAAAAACTATAAAATGCAAATATATAAAATATTAATGTTTAGTATAATTAAATTGAATAATTCTTCTTTTCTGATTTGGCCAGCATATGAAGAATTTTAAACTATTTTTTCAAAAAGTATCAAAATGGATGAAAGAAGGTGGTCTTCTTTTTTTGGAGAATTATTTCCACAAGGACTTTGCTTATCATTGTGAGGTACTATTTTTTTTCCACGATTATTTTGGTAATTCACGTAATCTTGAGCCTATCTTGACTAATCAATGGAATTATGAAATGGGAAAAAAAATTCGAAGTAAATGTATTAGCCCATTTTCAAACGTATATGTTACTTGTGTAGAAAATTGACGAAGACGATTGGTACGATGGCTACATCTTTCCTCCTGGAAGTTTGTTAATGCCATCTGCTTCAACTCTTCTTTATTTTCAAGTAAGACTCTTAATTGTGACCCTTCGATGTTATTTTCTTTTTTTACTCTGCTTCTGGAATCTGAAATAAGTAATGTGTAATTTATTTATATACTTTGAGTAATTCATATGTTTACTTCTTTAATAAATTCAGACTTTAAAATAAGTACCCTTTTCAAATTTAGAATCGTTTTGAAAACTAAAAACATACGCATTAAATATGAAAAACTTGTTCAAGAGCCTAATTAAGAACATGCAAAACAACTATAATTACATATATAATTGTTTCAAATCTACAAGAAAACAAAACCTTCGTTTATTTATTAATAATTAATTAGGATTCATCGATTTTGCAAAAAAACAAAAACTTAACAACACAAGAAAAAAAGCTCTATGAAAACGGGAGAAATGGTCACCCGCGTGATCTGATGTTTATTTTATTTTATTGTTATCTTTTTAATATTTATTTATATCATAATTCATATATGTTTTTAGTTGTAAGAAGAATTTTGGAAATCAGATTTTTAATATTGCTAGAATAATATATAAAATAGTTAGGGGCTGTTTAGTAATTTGCACTTTAAGGGTCTTTTAGTCTTTTATCCTTTCTATATATTTGTTATATTGTAAACCTAGTTTAATAAATGAAATCCATAACCTCTTAGAATGTTTCTCCTCTTCCTTCTTCTCTTTAAATATTGTTACTGATTTTAACATGGTATCAGAGCCTTAGATCTTAAAGAAAGAAAATCTTCACTACCATTAGGGAGTATTAGAAAGTGTTGGAATCGGAGCCGATTTTGGCCCGACCCGACTCGTCAAACTCAAAAACGGAACGTGCCATTGCGTTCGTCTCGTCAAGCTCTTCAACTTAGAGCCAAGAATCACTCAAATCCGATTCCGGATGAATGAGAAATTCAAGTTTAATGTTTGGATGAAAAATCGGTTAAATTAGGGTCTGAAACGTCAAAAGGGACAAAGTTAGATGGGGGCTATCTGGGCAAAGCGCGCACGTCCTGATCTGGACGGGTGGCGTTCCCTCCGCGGGATTTGAAGAAATCCGACGGTAGGGCGATGATGGTCTCGGGACAGAGTTGGGATGAAGCCAGGCGCGTTGGATCAACGAGATCCAACGGCGCGCGCCTACCCCGCTTCGGCACGGATTCGGGATTTCATCCGATCCCTCATCTAACGGTCACTGCTATAATCTGTTGGGTACATTTCGGGACAACTTCATCTCAATCTAACGGATGGCGTTCTGTCCGCGACTTTGAGTCAGATCCAACGCCCCAAGAATGAACCGACTCCAATTTCAGTTATTATCCCAGTTTAGTCCACCCTTTCGAATGGATACATCTTTTAACCCAACAGACACTATGCACCCATTCAACTCCTATATAAACAACCCAAAACCATTCCAATTCTCATCAATTCATTCTCTTCTCTTCTTCTCTTCTCTTCTATCAATTAGAAGTTCTGGTTTGTCTAGAATATCTAATTAGGAAGTATTTCTAGAGGTTCTGGTTTGACTAGAATATCTAGAAAAGGAAGAAAGAAGTTTTGAGGGAAGTGATAATCATAGGTCGTCTAGAACATCAATTCAATTCACTCTCTTCTTCTCTTCCCTTCTAACAACTAGAAGTTCTGGTTTGCCTAGAATATCTAATTAGGAAGTATTTCTAGAAGTTCTGGTTAGACTAGAATATCTAGAAAAAGGAAGAAAGAAGTTTCAAGTGAAATTTGAATTTCCGAAGCATCTAGAAGATCATCCGCATTAGTCCAAGAGCTCATAATACTTACAAAGGTTCGTCCGCTTTCAGAATAAAGAAGTACCATCTTAAAACTCTGAAAGGAAAGTCATTGTATCCCGAAGGCATACACCCTAACGTTTGGTACTGTTACGGGGGTGTAAAATGTCTTAAGGAAAGAGAATTAATTCTTGCCTCGACTACATTAACACCTATCTCGGTCAAACCGAAAGAAGGAATATTGATAAATCATTATTCTTTAATAGTTTATCTCTCTATAAGTTAGAGAAAGGAAAACTCTGTCTAAATCAAGCCAAGACAGAGAGAAATCGACTTCTCGATTGATAACCAGAGAAACAACAGAAAGAAGGTGGTCTGGAGTTTTTATTGCCGGGTTTGGAAGGTGGTTTGGTGGATTTGTTTAGTGCAAAGGAAGAAGGCGGTTTGGGGAAGTTATTTGGTTGGATTTTGATTGAGAATTAAGGAGGTGGTCTGCTTTGGTGAAGGGAGGTATTAAATCTACTCAACGGGTAGTTTTGTGAAATGGTTTTTGAAAGAATGAGGGCGGTTTAGTGAGAAGAGGTCGTATCGATGGGTGATGAAACCAGGGAAGAGCAAAAGAAAGGCAGTTTTTGGATATTTAAAAGTGGGTTTGAGTTGGTGGTTTTCGACTGGATATTTGAGGGGAGGTTGCTAGTGCGCTTTTGCCTTCCTAGTTCCGAGCGTAAGCCATGGACTGAACCTACATGGACCCCCCCCCCTTATTCCTTTAGAAATCCTAGGGTTGATCCGTACATGCCGAGGGCGTTACAGGGCTGGTTTCCTATAGCCGACCTCCCAGTTGGGGGAGTATGTAGTGGATTGTCGAGGATTCAGCTGTCCTGCTACCTTAAGTCGGGTTGACCCAATGGACTTCAGGTCTGATCTTGACTCCTCAGACTTTAGTCGACGTCTGGACATTTTATGCATCATCAGTATTGAGTGGCAGTTTTGATTTGATTGGTAGTTTTGAATGACATTGAATGGTTTAGGAGGTATTGAATAGTAGTTTTGTCTAGGATTTGATTTGAGTGGTTTTTGGATAAGTTGGTTTTGGAATTTGCAGGAGGTTGTGTTACTAAAAATTTGAAAGTGGTTTTGGATTTGTTATTGAACTTGTTGGCAGTGAATTTATTGGCGATTTTGATTTGCTTTGAATGTTTACAGTATTGCACTTGGATTTTGGGCAGGATTGCATTTGATTTTTTGACAATATTGCATTTGGATTGTGGACAGGATTACACTTGAATTTTGGATTTTGGGAAGTATTGCATTTGAATGTTGACAATATAGCGTTTGGATTGTGGACAGTATTGCATCTGCATGTTGGCAGTATTGCATTTGAATTTTGGGCAGTATTGCATTTGAATGTTGGCAGTATCGCATTTGAATTTTGGCAGTATTGCATTTGAATTTTGGGCAGTATTGCATTTGTATCTTCTTCCTCCTCTTCTCCTTCTGAATTTTGGCAGTATTGCATTTGAATGTTGGACAGTATTGCATTTGCATCTTCTTTCTCCTCTTCTCCTTCAACAAGATTGTATCTTCCCATTCTTCTCCAACGAATGCATCTTCTTCTCCGTTTGCAGTTTTCCAGTATTGGATATTGGTTTAGCAATTTTGCAGTATTTAGCAGTATTGGATATTGGGTTTTGGTTGGCAATATTGGACTTCGGTTTAGCAGTATTTTGGATTTTGGGTTCGCAGTTTGGGGAATATGGTAGTTTTTGGGATTTTGGATTTGTCTCATCCACTATACAGATTGCTGACTTGTTCACCAAGTCACACTCGGTCCCACGCTTTCGTTTCTTAGTTAGCAATCTCTCGATGCTTTTCAACAGTGCACCGTGAGTTTAAGGGAGGATGTTAGAATAATATATATAATAGTTAGGGGTTGTTTAGTAATTTGTACTTTAAGAGTCTTTTATCCTTACTATATATTTTTTATATTGTAAATCTAATTTAAAAAATGAAATCCATAGCCTCTTAGAATGTTTCTCCTCTTCCTTCTTCTCTTTGAATATTGTTATTGATTTTAACAAATATAATTTTGCATAAAACAAAAATGTTTCCCATGCTTGCTCCACCCAACTATTATTTGGGTTCCCATGCTAACAATTTTTTGCCTCTGTGTTTTAGGAAGACTTGACCGTGGCAGATCATTGGGTTCTTCCTGGAACTCACTTTGCCAAAACTTTGTAAGTTCTTCATGACATGTTACTTATTCTATAAAAATAAAAAATCGTTATAAACTTATACTAAGAAGAATTTTAGTTTCTTATGACTTCTGTCGATATTGTCTTTGTTTTTTTAATTTTTAGGTTCCTAGCCTAAAAATCTACACCTAAACACACATTTAGTCCACCCTAATATTAATATAAGATTTTAAGCCAAAATAATAATTATAATGGATATTTAGTCCAAATTGACACATCTCTATAGAAAAAATATACCTCTATCATTTCTATTTAATCACAATACCCATTATAACCTTTTATATAAGAAAAAAACCCACTTTTGAAAACCAATCCCCAAAATTCTCTTTTTTTTTTTCTCAGATTTTTTCGATTGACTTTAAACTTACTATCTGTTTCGCAATATACACGTTATTTAGTATCAATTACGTATAATTCTACAACAAAACACATTTAGTATAGTTAAAGTATGTCTAGATGTCAAAGTTACAGTGTTTTTCTGTTTATTGATTCTTGTTTTGTTTCATAAATAACGTGTTATTTATTGTTAAAGTTTCATACTTTATTTCATTTTTTTTTATATGTGTCATACATAACACATTATGCATCAACAATGTTTCTTCCAAAAGAGAAAGTGACTAAAATCCTATTTTCTGGGAAGATTGGACCTTAATCCCCTTTTTGAATTTTATTTTGGGCCTAAAATCCGTGGACCCTTGGTTTTTTACATTCACTCTGAAGCACAACAGGTATGTAGTTTCATCCCTTCAACATCTCTCACAATCCCACCTAAACCGCATCGACATCCCAGAGTATTGAGCTGGCACTTATAGACCACATGCCCCTATATGGGCCTCATATATGGCCCATAACCATCTCAACATGACCCAGCATGGCACCAGCAACACCTCTCACGACTCACAAGATATATATACGTAAATAAACGGGGGTATATTGTACTTCTTTTTTGAAGAAAGATTTTTTTTAATCATATAATGTCACGTGGTGCGAGAGCACTACATAATTACTAAGTGGTTATATGTATTTTTATTTTATTTTTTAATTGTTCAGCGTGCCTCGAATCATTAACCTCTAACGTGGAAAATTATACCTCTTACAACTCCAACCCAGGGTTGTTGACAAGTGGTTATATATTATCCACCATAGAGTTCCAAGAAAGATAATATTATAATTACATAAATAGCGAGTCTCTCGACAAAAATATTTTCAATTAACTAAGACAAATTGTATATTCTTTGTTTAATATTGATTATGTATTGGAGATGCAGTGAAGAGTTCTTGAAGAAAATAGATTTGAGAATAGAAGAAGTAAGAGAAATATTTGAGGCATTTTACGGAATAAGCAAGGAAGAAGCAATGAAGTTAAGTAACTATTGGAGGATTTTCTGCATAAGTGCAATGGAGATCTTCAATTACAACAATGGTCAAGAGTGGATGATCTCCCATCTTCTCTACACCAAAAAGTGAATGAGTCATCCATCCATATATCTTTAATTTAATGGCTTGTGCACTTGGTGTTTAATTTCCTTATGTTGATTGGGTTGTGGTTTGAAACATAAGTAATAATCCTTTGTGTGGTGAGTGGAATCAAATTGGATATTTGAATATGTATGTTTGTTTTGTAAACAAATTACTAGTTTGTAATTGCATATTTGAATATGTATGTTTGTTTTGTAAACAAATTACTAGTTTGTTTGTTTGTGCATCTTCTCCACAAGCCCGCTTGTTACAGGTTCAATTCACAGTAGAAGTGAAAAATTATCATTTATTAACTTGTGTTGGAGGACATAACTAAAATAAAGGTAGAAGTTTTCGTGTGGGTTTGAATAGTCTCAATGGTCTTTATATGGCCGTATGGACCCAAAATATCTCCAATATAGAGCTTATTCAATTCATCATAGGTTGTTGATCTTTTGGGACATAAAAAAGTCTCTGAGGTATGAAGACTTAGTCAATCAAGATTGACTTATAGAGGATGTTTTTATTCTAGCCTAAAAATTCACATGATTGTTTGTAGCCCCATAATCTTCATATCCTCGTGTCTTTTTTCTCTCTGTCCTGTTTTTCTCTCAAACTGCCACTTTCTTTGGTACTAGATTTGTATGAGATTTGTTGAATTGGGGGCCAATTATGAAAAGAAAGACAAGTTCTGGATTGTGAGAGAACTCATAGGGAGAATCATTTGCAATAAAAATATATTTTAACTAAACTTGGCTCATCATTACTGAATGAGTGATTATCCATATGAACTCTTTTAGATGATTAGGTAATACAAATAAAACAAAATAACAAAACTTCATCATGGACTTAGTTGAAAATAAACTTCACGTAAGTAACGACATAGCCCGTCAAAGGTTGGATAGTTCCATCTAGAACAACAGTTTATGTAGCATATTTTTCTACAGCTTCTTCAAAATCATATGAATATTGAGTTTGTGTGAGAGAAAGAGAGACCACGAAAGAGAAAAAACATCACGAGAGGGAAGAAGAGAGAAGACATGAGGAGATGAATATTAGGGTGCTAAAACAATCATATGATTTTTTGGGCTAAAAGTAAAATATGCCTCCTAAGTCAAACATGATTGAATAAGTCTTAACATCCCAGAGACTTTTCTTTATGTCCCGAAGTCGCGGCCTTCATTTATTGCTGCTTAATTTATCCATGCTCACGTTGAATTTGATTAATCTCGAAGTTTATTGTCACAACCAAATTATCCGATGCTAATAAGAATGAAATTTAAACGTAATTTATTAGTAATGAACAGGGATGCAATTCAGTTTGTTACGATATATTTATTTTATGTGAGATTATTCTCCGTAAGTATTTGGTTAAGGATAAATGACTATTTAGGTAGTAAAAGATTTCATAGTAGCTAATAAAACAAGTATATTTCTTTATTAACTAAAAGTTATTAAAATATTACAGCTAATGACACATCAAGTTTAAAATAATTTGCATAATTAGTAATCAGGTCATTTTTTAATATTTTACTTCCTAAAATACCCTTACTAAAAATCACTTTCTCTCTCAAAAAGTTTTAGGGTTTTTTTTTCTTCTTCTCCAATCCGTCTTCTTCTCCAATCCATCTTCTTCTCCGATTCTCCTTCTTGTAGAGATCAATAAACTCTCAGCAATGGAAGCAAATCATTCAAGAATCACTCTTGTCGGTTAATGGCATCATCTCCACCGCCTAATTCGAGTTCTTGTGCGGTTAATTTCATTGAACATCAGGTTTCTAAACTAGATACTTTTGCCGGTGTCGCCATTAAGTACGGTGTTGAGGTATTTGATTTCGATTACTCTCTCTCTCTCTTTCTTTGCTCTCTCTCTTTCCTTTCTCTCTTTCTCTTTCTCTCTCTATGTGATAAAAGACAATAAGGGAATTCCAGGCATTGATTTGTTATAAAAGTGATAGGATATTTTTTTACTTTGGTTTGATTTGTTTTGTAAATTTGCAGGTGGCAGACATAAAAAGGATGAATGATTTGGTAACAGATCTTCAAATGTTTGCTCTCAAATCACTTCAAATTCCATTACCTGTAAAGCATCCCCCATCTGCTACTTTATCAAATGGTTCTCCTATCTCAGGGTATATTTGTTTTTCCTATTGCTGGAAGTGTTTCTTTGAGATTATATTTTGTTGTTATATTGGGTGTGTATGTGTTAGAGTAGTTAGGTGTAGAAGAAAAAGATGGAGAAAAATCACCTCATTGGCAATGATGGCATGGTCTATAAATCATATGGACTACAATAATTTCAAGCTTAGCCATGCATGGTTGTGAAAAATAAAGGAGGGAAGAAGAAAGACAATGAAAATATAGACCAAGAGGTAGAGACAAGTATAACTAGAGTTGTATTCATATGTTTGTAGATGATTTTTCTACTTTGATACATTGGTATATTGAGTACTATGTTACGTTGGTTTGATCCATCTTCATCATTAGCAAGTAACCTCTTTATATAGGCATTTAGCTAGATGAGTTACACATCCAATAGGCACACAATAATGGATCTTGAATACAAAGTAATGGTGGAAAACCTATGGTGGTGGGAGTTACAATTGGTGGTGGCCATCCACCATAAATCTAATATTTATAACACTCCCCCTGGATGTCCACCACATCAGAAATTGTCTCATTAAAACCTTACTAGGAAAACCCAATGGGACAAAACCATAGTGAAGGAAAAAGAGTACAAATTCTTTGTTCATGTACATCTGTTATGTACACATAATCTGCCTCATTAAAACCTTGTTAAGAAAAACCCTGTGGGAAAAAAAATCTTAACGAAGGAAAAAAGAGTACAGTGTGAAAATATAGTATGCAGTGTTTTCATAAACTTGCTCCCCCTCATGAAGGTTGAGGGCGTTGTTCAACCTTCTATTGTAGGCTTCCTTTTGACATATATACACAAAAATATAATAAGTACCATTTGACATTCCATGTTGCATCCTTATAATGCTTTAAAGTAAATGTATACTTTAGATTGAAGCTTGTTAAATCCTTTAGGGATCCCAATTGAACTCACTTTCTAGTGATTCATATTTGTCATATACATCGATAAAATAATTATAATATTTTTGAAATCAATGTACTAATCACACTTCAATGTGCATTATAAATTTTATGCACAATCCACCTTACACACGTAATAGGTGTTAAACTCATCATTCGATGACTAGTTGTCTCGCCAAAACCTTGTCAGGAAAATCCAACGGGCCACAACCTGAACGAAGGAAAAAAGACTACAACTTTTAAACAAATTATAACAATTTTCAATACGTATAGTTGCCTCGTTAAAACCTTGACAAGGAAAATCCGATGGGACAAAACCTTGACGAAGGAAAAAGAGTACAACGCGATTGACATTTTATATATGAATGATGGTTGTTTTCTAAAACCACATTACAACACACATAATGTATTGTCTGTACTATAGTAGGTATTTCAGGACCTGAATTTCCATGACATATGATAAGTTAAGACAATATGAGTTGCTTTGAAGCTTATAGCCTTTTAGTATTTCAGAATATGTTCTCAAGATTTTCTTTACTCGAATAATCTTTTTCAATACTCTACTGTCAAACTTTGATAAACTCTTCAGGAGTCACAATAGAATTTATAAATACTTCATAATATAATCCGGAGATTTATAATTCATATTGAAATTTTATAAGTGGACGTCAAATCCTTTATAGACTAAAGGGTATTTCTTACACATGTCTACTTTATTACCTTCGGGGTAATTCTTAATTGGTGCTTCGACTTCATGTCTGAAGACTTAATTATTTTGTAAGAAAATACACAAGTAATGAAGTATCTCGTCTAAAGTTGACCAATATTACTTAGAGTAATTCCGGATCAATATGCTCCCAGTAGCTACTATATTCAGAAATAGATCGTCTGAAATGATTTATTTGATTTTTCAAATTTTCACAGCATACATAGTTCAGTGATCTCATATATGCGTCTTTGTAAAAGGTCGGTGTCTCTTTTTACACATATCCTCTTCAGGAGATTTTATTAGGAATATGAATCACATTCTTTTCTAATTTGATAGCCTCTTCAGGAGGAAAAATTATTCCTTCAGTGTCAAAGAGTATATGTCACTTTGATCAACTCTGATCATTTTCCATTACCTTTATCTGGATATAAGCATATTAAGCTCTGAAAAATATTAATATCTCGAGGTAGCAAGTTTTCCGTATATTCATTCCAAATGAGAGAAACTCGATCATTTTCAAGTATTTTACGACATTGAATATAGGACTTCCTCCCCCTAATGTCGATAAATTTCTGTCTTATTTATGAGCACATACTTCGAGGATGTGACAAAGACGAACGAAAATCAATTGCTTTAGGCAAATTTGATTTTTATTTTCATATCATATTTTTGGTTTGACAAAAATTACTATCTGATCACAGCTTCAAGCGTGAGCAATTTGTTATAATATCAAAATTTTGGGCGTGATTAATTACATGTGAGATATATCATCTTCATGTGATTTTATTTTATTTTATTTATTAAATCCATCATCACTTTCTCTTTGGTTATTACAACTTCAGGTGTAATATGAAAGCGGATATTCAACAAATTCTATTTTTTCAAGAATTTACAATTCATCACCTGAAGAAGATATTATCACCACTTGAATAGATATTCTAAATTTCTGTAGTATTTTCTTACCACAAATTCAGTTGTAATCTCTTAAGAATCAATGGATATTTTCAATACTAAAACATCAATATTTCTCATTCTTTGGGAATGAGCAAACAAATTTTGTTTTGCAAGGGTTTATCTTTTTTTTGTGATAATTAACCAACTTATAGTGGTATATAATTTCACCCTTTAGAGATTTGATTTATTATTATCTCGTAGAAATTTTATACTTCAAACTCTTGTAGAAATTTTGAGATTTGAAGACTTGTTTCAGACACACCAAACTTCAGGTTTGATTATCTCATATACAAAAAGATGATTCAGTTTGATCTTAATCAAATTTTGGTGGCTGAGTTTCCTCTTCGGAGAAATCTTTTTTAACAAACCAAAATATGCACTTATGATATGTTCATACAAAAATAAACATTAGTTATGAAAGTAATACCAATTTCATTTTAAAGCATAACTTACCTTGACCTTACCATCGAATAAATCACATTAACATTCATATTTGATTCCAATTTCGGGATGATAACGTGTTGTGAAAAATAAAGGAGGGAAGAAGAAAGACAATGAAAATATAGACCAAGAGGTAGAGACAAGTATAACTAGAGTTGTATTCATATGTTTGTAGATGATTTTTCTACTTTGATACATTGGTATATTGAGTACTATGTTACGTTGGTTTGATCCATCTTCATCATTAGCAAGTAACCTCTTTATATAGGCATTTAGCTAGATGAGTTACACATCCAATAGGCACACAATAATGGAGCTTGAATACAAAGTAATGGTGGAAAACCTATGGTGGTGGGAGTTACAATTGGTGGTGGTCATCCACCATAAATCTAATATTTATAACAATAGGATATTTTTTACTTTGGTTTGATTTGTTTAGTAAATTTGCAGGTGGCAGACATAAAAAGGATGAATGATTTGGTAACAGATCTTCAAATGTTTGCTCTCAAATCACTTCAAATTCCATTACCTGTAAGGCATCCCCCATCTGCTACTTTATCAAATGGTTCTCCTATCTCAGGGTATATTTATTTTTCCTATTGCTGGAAGTGTTTCTTTGAGATTATATTTTGTTGTTGTATTGGGTGTGTATGTGTTAGAGTAGTTAGGTGTAGAAAAAAAAAAGATGGAGAAAAATCACCTCATTGGCAATGATGGCATGGTCTATAAATCATATGGACTACAATAATTTCAAGCTTAGCCATGCATGGTTTTGCCGCAGAGACAGATCAAAATTTTCTCTGAAATGAAGCAAGATGGGCTAGTGATGTCGGATTCCGTTACATTTATTGCAATTCCTTCTGCCTGTGCACATGGAGGGCTCATCGATGAAGGAATACAGATCTTTGAGTTGATGGAGATTGAATGTGGGTTGTCCCTCAGGTTAAGCATTATGGATGCATGGTTGATCTCTTTGGAAGAGTTGGGCTTCTTGAAGAGACTTACAGTTTCATGAAGAAGATGCCAATGGAGTCCAATCTGGGCGTACTAGGATCACTACTTAGTGCTTGTAGAGTTCACGATAATGTCAAATTGGGAGAAGAAATTCTGGAAAAGATCGAGTATTCATGTGAGTATCGGGTGGAGTTATCCTGTGAGTATCGGGTGGAGCTAACGTGCTCGTGTCTAACATGTACGCGAACAAAAACAGATGGACTGAAGTTGTTGGTGTTGGGGAGGGACTAAAAGGGGAGAAGTTGAAAGGTAAGCCTCCTGGAAGAAGTTGGTCTGAAGTGAAAGGTTTGGTACATGAACTTGTTATAGAAGATAAATTGCATCCCAAGGTTTGGTACACAGTTTGAAGCAAAAAAATTTATTAGGATTTGATATATGCTATTATGAAAGAACTCATGGAGTTGCAGAGAGAAGCAAGACTCATAAACACCCAGAAAAATTTGTGTTGAAGTCCATTAAAAAATATACAGAATATAGGATAACCAACTAAAAGTAATGGAGGATTGAAATGGGTTTATTGCTAGGCATGTGTACAATCAAGTGGAATAGAAAAAAAAACCTATAATGCATCTAATTAAAGGTTTAGAGAGAGAGACAAAGAAAGATAGTGTTTTCTTCTATGAATGACCTGTTAGTGTTTTATTGTTCATTAGAGTAAATGCTCAGTTTTCATTTATTTTTTTTATATATCTTCCAATTCCTTTCTCCTTCTTTAAAAGTTAAAAATGGGGCCGCTGATGAAGCCAACATGATAATTTCAACCTATTATGACTCACAATTGGAACCTTTTAGGTCTATTTTAAACTATATAGATCGATAGATAAACAGGTTAATTCCATTTCGTAAACACATACTCTTAGTTTTATATTTTCGATTTGCAAATCGAGTTTGCAAGATATGCAACTCAAGATTATGTTCCACAAAACTTGCAAATTATGTTTGGAAACACTGTTTGCAGTTTTACCTTATGCAAACACATGTTTGCAGTTTACATTATGCAAACACATGTTTGCAGATCAGATTGTTGCAAACACGTTTGCAGAACAGATTGTTGCAAACACGTTTGCAGAACAGATTGTTGCAAACACGTTTGCAGAAAAACGTAAAGGAAAAAACACCGTTTTTTCTGGGTGTTTTTTTTTTGAAAAAAAGTATTGAAAATGGATCTTGTTAGAAAGCTAATGAAAAATCATTTCTAAATATATAATTTTTATAGAAATCCGACATCTCAAACAAAAGTTATATCGATTTAAAGTTTAAAGAAAAATAAAAGAATTTAGTTACACAAAATGACAAAAAAGGGTATTTTAGTATTTGCACACTTTTTGACCAGAATAATAATTTTCAAATGTTTTCTGTTTTTCTACTCATTTTCAATATTATTTTGACCTTTCTAGAAATTACCTCATTGGTTAAAAGGTGTTGTATTTTTTCTATTGTCGCTCAGCTTACCCATGAAGCCCCCTCAATTTTAAGTGGAAGGGTGCCCTTAGTAGTAACTAGAGGTGTATGTCCAGTAAATAGGGGCTCCTACTGGACTTTCATAAAAGTTAAAGCAGTTGTTCGCCGAATAATACCACTCATTTCTAGATGGCACAGTCGTATTGTTTGTTGATGCTAGGGTTGTATCTACTTGGAGAACGACAATGATATTATTGAGAAGGTCGCGGCTTTGGGGCATCTGAAAAATTCTTTGGGGAATAGACTTAGTTAATTATGATTGACTTTGGGGGCATTTTTATTTTTGGCCCAAAGATAAATATGATTGTATTTTAACCCTTAATAAAATGTTGATGCCTATGGTCGGTGATCGGATATTGTGGTGGTGGTGGTGGTCAGAATATGTGGATGGAGGTAGGGCTGAGAAAACGGTCCAAAAACCCGAGACTCTGACTGTCTAATCCACCAAGTTCCGGAGACCGGAAAAATCCTGAGGTGGGCTCACCCGACCCGTTTAGGCAGCTCCAGCAGTCGGGACACGGGCAGAGCCTTTTGCTCGACGTCGGCCCGATAGGCCCGCCCGAGAGCCGCGACTTCAAATTGCCCGAGAACTTGACAGATCTGAGTATGATGATCTAACGGATGAGGCTCCTTAGCTTCTCATTCTCCCATCTGAATATCTGATTTAGGGTTAGAGTATATAACCCACTTGAGACTGATTTTCATTAGTCCAAGGGTTTCTTAGAGTTTGAGAGAGAGAGAAAGAGAAAGTATTCTACAAAAAAAAAAGATAAAGATAAAGTATTCTATGGAGAGAAAGATAAAGGGAGAGTATTCTAGTGTGATAAGAACATCAAAGAAGATCAAAGAAGTAGTTTCTAGATGAAGGAGAAAAAGAGTTCTCAAGAAACAAAGGAAGATGGTATATAGACAAAATGAAGAACAAAAGTACCATTGCTTTCTTTGAATCTTTATTTTTTGTTGTGTATTTTTACATATGTTTTTTTATTTCTTTCTCTATCTTTTTTTTTTATAAAAGTCATGTATAGACTGATTTACAGAGCATATTTGATCATGTGTTAGAATTACATAATTTAAATTTTACTCGATTGAAAAGATAAAAGTGAGTAGAAAAGAAGAGAACTTGAGATTGGATACTTAAATTTTTTTAATTCTTTAGGTCGCTTCATTTTCACGATGTTTTCAATTTGGATTTGTATATTGGAAATCGCATTTTGGTTCATATATTCATTAACTCAAGTTTGGAAAAAAAAAACCCACAAATTTTTTTTTATGAAATTTTTTTTTGCTCAGCTTGATGCCTTGATGTTAAAAAAACCCCAAAAAAATTTTCTAAAAAAAAACCTAGAAAAAAAACTTGCGGCCTGACCACCAAAGTCTGATCGAGCTCGATGAATCTAATGGGTCGCGGTCACTGAAAAAGTGACCACCAATAAGTCTGACGGTCACTAGTGGACTTAAAATTTTCGAGCCCAATCTATCTGAGTCCAGGAAAAAAAACCTGCGGCCGTCCGAGTGCGACTGATTTCCACCTCTAGATGGAGGTGAGGTGAAGATGAAAATGAAGGTTAAGGCTACAATTCAATTAGCTTTATTTTTTGGAAAAATAAAGATGTTTCCTAAGTCAATCTTAATTGACTAAGTCTTTGTTTCCTGAAGATTTTTTCGAATGCCCAAAGTCGCAACCTATTGAGTATCCATAAGTAGTTAATTTTATAAGCAAAATTTTATAACTAGAGCCTAGTAAATTTTGAGAACTAGTTAATTTATTTTTTTGAAATCTCTTCATTCCTATTTCTAAATCCTAGCGAAGGAAAAGACCAACTTAAATGGAGGCTCACCAAGACGGGCAAATTCACAGTCGCCTCTATGTACCAGCACTTAATCAGCAGCTCTATCAATTTAAATTCCAGCACTCATAACTGGAAATTCATTTGGAATCTCCCGACCATCCCTAGAATCAAGAATTTTATCTGGAAGATCTGCAACAAGGCTCTTCTGGTGAGAGATAGAATTGGTAAATACAGTGATAACAACACCAACTGCCCTAATTGCAATACCACCGAATCTATCGAACATGCGTTGTTACATTGTGCTCTAGCCAAAAACATCTGGTTTAATTTTAAAATTATCTCGGAGAATATTTTGTCCATTTCGGACTGGATTTTTTCTTGGGAATTAAATGCTCACCTTTGTTACACCAAAGAGAATATTCATTTTTCTACTGTTCTTTGGATTTTATGGAAAGTTAGATGTGATCACTGCTTTCAGCATGAAATCAATGATCTTCATAAGATCATCAAAATGATAGAAAACTACCCGAAATTCATTAAAAAACCAGGAAATAACCCATCAGGTAAAAATGTACCTTTAACAGATGAAAAATGGCAACCCCCTCAAAACAATTCTATCAAGATCAATGTAGATGCATCTTTTACTAATATAATATCCAATATGGGAATCAGCTTAATTGCTCATAATGAAAAATCTAAATTCATCGGGGCACAGGTAAATCATCTAGAGCTAGAAACAGTGAAGAATGCGAAGCTATGGCAATCTTACTTGGTATTGAATGGGCTAAAGAATTGAATTATACTTCCATCATCATAGAGAGCGACAACATCAATCTTATCAAACATCTGCACAACGGAAAACATGCAGTTCAACGGCAATCTCTCATCCACATAAAGAAAATCAAGGAATGCAGGAAAGAATTTCAGATGATCAAACGCAGACAAACTGGCAAGATAGGCGAGGAAAAAGAATCGTAGTAAAGTGTGGTCAAATGTTCCTTGTATCTTAGCTGATAGATATTGTAATAACCTTTTGATCTAATTAATGCAAGCTAGTTCAACAAAAAAAAAATCCTTTACCCATTTCCTCTGTTTATGGAGAATGAAAATCCTTTTAACAAATAGTGAGAGGGGTTTTAAGAACTAGTTAATTTATTTTTCTGAAATCTCTTCATTGTTATTTCTAAATCCTTTACCCATTTCCTCTGTTTGTGGAGAATGAAAATCCTTTTAACAAATAGCTAAGAGTAGCATCAATTATTAATTCAATATCTTCATTTTAGAACAATGCTCGTAAAATAAATATGAAATTCTAGTGCTCTACTACTAATACACATTATCCATCTTTTTATGGTGGAGTAGTTGGCCTCCTTCCTAAGTCCATGAGGTCCGAAAATAGAATCTCGATTGATGCAATTTATCATCAAGATTTATTCCATATAATTAACACAATGAATAAAGTAAATATATGATTAGACGGACTTTGAGACCCCTACAATGACCTATTTAATAGTCTTTAAGGCCCAATATGTCTTGATGATGATATAGCGATAATCCATGTAATGAATCGGAGAGTCAACATAACAAAACTACAACGGTATAAATACATATATCCACGTAAATATCTTGTATTTTTAAGGACACGGGATAATCCATGTAATAAAGTAAAGAATTAGTCAATGAAGGTTGATTTAGAGGGCATATTCTTCTTTTAGTCCAAAAATTGACTTGATCAAACATTGTCCCCTAATCTTCATCTTCTCTCTCTCTCGTTTTGTTACTTATTCTCTCTCTCTCTCTATCTCTCTCTCTCTCTCTCTCCCTCTCTCTTTATCTCTCTCTCTCTTTCTCTCTCTTTTTCTCTCTCTCTCTCTCTTACACACACACATTATCTCTCACTATCGTTTTCTCTCTCTCTCTCTCTCTCTCTCTCTCTCTCTTACGTTCTCACTGACTATTTCTTTATCGTTCTCACTCTAAATCTCTCTCTGTTTCATTATGAATCACTCTCATATCTCTCGTTGTAGCCATATCTCTATGTAGATTAGTCTTTTTTTCTCTTTATGTCTCTCTCTCGCAGTCTTTATCTCTGTTTATCGTAGTCTTTATCTCTTCCCCCCTCTCTCTCTCTCTCTCTATCTCTCTATCTCTCTCTTCTTGTCTGTATTGATCTCTCTGTGGAGATCACAGAGTTCGTAGCCAATGTTCAGGGCCACGAAACATTTTATAACCACGAAACGTTTTGTAACCACGAAATGGTCGTAGGATTTAACCACGAAATTCTCGTAGGATTTCGCAAGAACCCCTTGATGTGACATGAAAATGTCACATTTGGAACCCCTAACTTAGACTAATTAGTCTATTTCGAGTATTCTTTGTAATATTTTATGTGTTTTTTCTTGTTAGGTATCTTATTTGGAGTTAGGCGTTTGATTCGGAATAAAATAAAGTAATTATCACTTTCATCTCATGCGACCGAAATGGGAGAAAGAGATACCAAAGGGATCGAACGACAAGTGGAGGCAAAGGCGAGTCCGACGGTGAAAACGGAAGTCAATTCGGAGTTCGGACGGTGAAGTTATGAAAGATAGAAGCCGAGGTCGTTTCTTGAAGTTAGATGTGTAGAGACAACGATGAAGGCACCCCTTGCTTCTAAGTCTAAACCAAAACCCGAGTCCATAATTCAAGAGCCAAAGAAAAATGGGGAACTAGAAATCTATGGGCACCCACCTCTATGTCTAGAGTTTGAATTGTTGAAAGGAATAACCCCAAGTCAAAGAAAAACTTTATGGGCACCCATTTTGAAGACTAGTCAAGTTGACTAAGTCTAGGGTTTGAGTAGTCTAAACAAGAGAAAGGGATCTTCTTCCTCAACGAGTGAGAAGAAGTTTGAGAAGGAGGCTAGGGTTTCTAGGTTCTGGTGTTTTTAATGGAAAGTTTTAGGGTTTTGGATACTTAGAGAGAGAAAAGGAGGAGCCGGCCTAAGCTTGATCGGCCAAGCTCGGCCGGCACACAAGGAAAACAGGACAGCAGCAGCCAAGCTGCACGCGGCCAAATCGGGACGCCTTCAAACTTCATCAACCAGCTCGGACCGGACTCTAGGAGCACGGGAAGGAACTCTAGCAGCTCGGATTTGCTCGGGACAGTAGCTTGGAGCTGGCCGAACCTTCATCTTGGATGGATTTCAACATTTTGGCCGATTTCCTTCTTATCTTGGCTGGAAAAGTTAGGGTTTTTACTCCCCATGCCATTGCCTTGCTTCCTATGTGTTTGATTTTGATTTTGGGCTAAAAATCCTAGAGAGAGAGAAAGCTTGGTGAAGCTTTAATGGGGGTTGATTAAAAAATGAAGAAGATGATGGGGAGTGGTATGGGGATTTCTGTTTTTTTTTTACTCGAGTACACCCATTTTTCACCGTTAAGGGGAAACCAACATTCTGCTAAGGGGAGATCGGTTGCACCTTAACAACTTATTTTCCCGACGATCTTAGCCTCAGACTACAACGAAAAAGGGGGTTTCTATCATCTTCTTGTCATTTCTTATTCATTCACCATGTTTAGCTAACTTTAGTGTGTCGATTATATGGAATGAAATGTGATGAATTTGTGATTATGTTTGATATGATTTGATGTTTTGATATTAAATTGATGTTCATTTGATTCGATTATCGTTTCGATCGTATTTTCATGTGTCTTGTCAAGCACTTCGCATAGTTAATGGACAAAACGAAGTATTCGATATCGATCGTAGTCTAAGTCATATTTTCATGTGTCTTATCATGCACTTCACATAGTTAGGCGACTAGACAACGCTCTCGATGACTCGAGTTTAACCGATTAAGATGTTTGTTTGACTAAGTATGATCGCCGGATATACGTAGTGCTTAGAGACATCTCTTTCAAGAGTCGAACTTCGATTTTACGTCGACACATTAAATCGGATGACACATAGTCGTAGGTTTATCATTACGGTTCCCAGACTTCGACACCTCTCTCACTTATTTGTTGTCTCCCGACTCTTGCTCCTCCGACTCTTCTCTTGAATTTCTCTCGCCCGTTTACTTAGATATTTAGTTTAGTTTTACTTGTTTTCTTCTTTGTTGCTTATTCCATTATAAACCCCCCCCCCCCCATTTACCTTTGTTATTTCTCATCTTAGTCTAAGTTAGTATTTGATATTTAAACCGGTGGATAAGACCCTTCGATATCCAAACTACCTTCCTATCCTCGGATCGACCCAGGATTTGCCGGGTTACTACTTGATACCTCCGCTTGGGTTTGCTCCTTTTCGGGCGCATCAAGTTTTTGGCGCCGCTGTCGGGGATAGGTTTAGTAGTTTGGATAGCGTTTGCTTATTTTGTTCATTTGTTTAGTGTTATTTGCTTACTTAGAAGTTTTTCCTTCACTTGTTTTTGTAATTTCCTATCTTTTAGGTATCGTTTCAAGAAAAGCGCCAAAAAGAGACGTACGAGCGAAGGAAAAAGAAGGAATTGATAAGCTAAAGAGGAAAAGGCGAACAAAACGAGAGGAACACTCGATAGTATCGCATTCAATCTCTTCTTTTTACTTGTGTGTGATTGTTTAGTTTTATAAGTGTTAGTTCTCATTTTGTGAGTGTGTGTTAGCATCCTTGAATATTGTGAGATCATGGAAAGTTGGTCATATGACGATGACAACCTTATTTTAAGAATTCCCAACACTAGTGGACCGCCTAGAAGTCATTAGGACTACTCAAACTTATATAGGAACGGTCCGACTAGTGATAGGAATAGACGAGTTAAACCTGACCGACCTCGGATGACCATGGGTGAATATCGAAAGATGTATGGAGTCGGCCAGACTAGTGATGGATATGGTCTTAGGAATTATGAGCATGAGAGTCCCGTACGAGTCTTCGATACTATCGAAAAGAATTTGGGATGGCCACACCTTCATGTATGAATTTGTCATTTGATGGTAACCGTAGTTCTATTAGCATTGATCGACCACGTTGAAGTCTTCGTGACTATCGACAAGCATATATGGACGGTTCCCTTAATGATGACAATTCTCGACTCGATGATTCCACTCAAAGAGTCGAGTCTATGTACCTACATGAAGGTAGTGAAGAAGGGAAGTGGAGACCATTAACCCGGTTTGTGCCATTTGTACGAGCTTAAACCATTTGACTGAGTATTGTCCCATCATCGTGTTCTGCGGGAGTCTTCATCTAGTTATACTCATGTGCCTCATTACAAGGAGACTTCTGAAGATAGTATCCAAGTATTTTTTGAGTACCAGACTAGATTTAATCGAGATGTAACAGAAATCACGGAACGGATACTCAAAATTGTTGATAGACTTGAGTTAGAGCCTATCGTCGACGACGTAGGGGTTTGCCCACCCCAAACTCAGGAGTAGACTAGGAATGAGGGTGAGGGTAATACACTTAACCCTAGTCTTAAGTTAAATGTCGAAGAAGCTCTTGATAGACCCTTTGAGCATGATTGACCGATGACCCTTATTGCTCATTCTCTCGACCTTCGTCGTCTCACCATGATAGGAGTGCAATAGACTTTGATGTTCAGTCTCACATGACACTATTATGAACTTTCCAGTTTTTGACACTTGTAAGGAGTCAGTCTTAGATGCCATGTTAGGAATGAATGATATTATAACCAACTATGAGGCTCTAGATGCGTTTAAGGACGTCGATGACATAGTAGTTAGAGAGATAGTGGATAACTTGTTGGATTATTTACCTAAGGAAATTACGGACTTTGACTTGGTCCCCGAGCCTATTTCCTTACCTTAAAGTCTAGTTCGACCTTCAACAGGATCTCAGACTCGGTTGTTGATCCCTTTTGGGATATTTCGGACATCTTCCCTAGCATGTCTAGGGAATTAGTGGATGCTCCATCCACTAAGCTTGCAGATGACTTTTTGCCTTCGACTGAACTCTTAGACCTTCACTTATATGTCGACCCTTTTGACGACTTCTTAGTCGTCGCCCTTAGCATTTATGTGTACTTAGTGGACCGTGCATCCACTAAGTTTGGGGATGGTTTCTTTTCATTTTTCGTCTCACGTGCACTTTTTTGCATTGATATTTTAGTGAGACTATTAGAATTTGTATATAGCTTTCTTTGGGTTGACCCCAGATCTTCCGTCTTTTGCTTTATGATCGTTAGGCTGACTAAGATAGGCTTTGATGTTTGTGGGTAACATCTCTGGAAACCCTCCACAAGACGTAACTCGTGCTCTTGTGTGCAAACAAGAGAATCAAAAGCTAATTGCATAACTCAATGCAATCGTGTATACCCGCGTTAGTGATAGAGTTGTATATGGTCATTTTTTTATGTGCTTCATTCTCATGATATTTGTTGATATTTTAGGAGCATTTCTTATATGTTTTACTTTTAAGGCATGATTTGTTCCAAGTTTGGGGATGACGTGAGCTTGGAATCAACTTGGAACCTCTTTATACATGAGTCTTGGTAGTATCATCATTTATCTCCTTCGGTTATGGTAATATCTCTCAATTCTTCTCTTTAACAATTGATGTGCCTCTTAATATTTTGGTGAGTCTGCTTAGAAAATTGATGATAATGTTTGTTTTAAGTTTGGGGATGCGATAAATGACCATAACCGATGCATAACCATGGGTTTCAAAGACAAAAGGGTTCAAATTAACCAAAATTTGAAATTTTTTGAACATCTTGAGTAGATTTGCATGTGATTGTAGTGATAATTTTAAGAATGTTGATGCATATGTGTCGAGTTGATGAGTCTTGTGATTGCTAATGGTCTTTACAAGAAACTCGAGTCTTTTAGTCTTTGTGTTGTACCATAGGAGTGTCATCTTAGTGAAGAAGAAACATCTCTACGATACCTAAAATAGTCATTAGTGGAGACTTAACCCATGTGAGAGCTCAAGCCTAAATTGTCCTTCGAGTGTACTCCTCCGCGCTAACTTCGAGTAAAATGAAGAGCTACTCAACCTCATAACTATTAAAGAGCTCATTTGATCTTGTGTACTCAACTTCTTTAGCCACTAGGATTGGCATTAGGATAGCGAATTAACCTTGCCCTTGTAGTCCATGAAACCCGATGAGAATGCCAACTAGAGGGAGGCGGATACGCCACCATCCATCATCTTATATCTCGAGAATGAAGAATGAAGACCTGAGAAGAAAGAATGAAGAATTTCAAAAGCATGTATGTCGCGTGTTCGCGATTGGCGGCATCTTTTCTGCTCGTGGGGGCTGGAATTGTTGCCCTTCTCCTGCAATGTCGGGCCGAGACTGCGTAGCACTCCCTGGTCGTTGCCTGGTCTCCTTTCACCGTGCCCACGCGGTTTGTTCCCGGGATTGGGAATTTTATCATAAGATGATTCATTGATACTATAGCTCCTGATTCCCTCAGGAAATTCCTTCCCAAGATGATGTTGTATGCATATAGCTTGTCGATAATCACGAAATCCAGCATCATTGCTTTGCTTGTCGTTCCTTCCCCGATGAGTATAGGCAAGGTGATAATCCCGCCAGCCTTCACTTGGTCTTGTCCAAAACCTGTTAGGTAATGTTCATAGGTCTCAGTATAGTGTGTCCTTACCTGAAGCTCTTGGAGACATGTCCTGCTTATGACTTCGGTGGAACTGCCGGTGTCGATTAAGATGCGCCGTATACTCCAGTTAGCCACCAGTGTTGTTATCACTAGAGGGTCCGCGTGGGGTGTGATTACCCCTCTTAGGTCCTCATCGGTGAAGACCACGGGGGGCGTCGATTCGTCGTCTACCGTCATGATTTCGCCGTTCCTCCGACGCCTTTTGTTACCCCTGCCTCTTTCGCAAGTGATGGTTCTAAAAAGTTACCTAAATAGGTCACCACCCGCAAGTATACGGGCGTCAAGTGATAATTCCGGTAAGCCCGGTTCGTTCCTCAGAGACTAAGTGAAACCTATTCTAAGACTTGGAAGTAAGACGGTTTTTTTGTAATGATTCGATTTTGGTTTTAAAATAAAATATATAAAATATTAAAACAAATAAAAAGATGAACTCAAATGGGGGGATGATCTATGGGTCCAGAATCTATCCACGGAACAACTCTAAAGGTGAACTAATGAGTCAACGAGTTACTTTAATTACACGGGCTTTAAAACATGAATGGTCTAAAGTCCGGAAGATATCTTCCTTAAAACGATAAAAACTAAAGATACATGCATCATTCCCTATATACTAATTACTCGATTATTATGCATCAACTAAGAAGTATAATCCATCAAAGCATTTTTATTCTAAGCATGGAATATCAACTTAAGAAAGATGAATAATGAAGGAACTAATCAATAATCAAGAATAACGCAAGTTAGACATGAACGACCAAAGGATTACTTGACTCGAATTTAATCACACCTAAAAAGTAAATAACAACATGGATTTCATCAAACACCAGAGATAAAGAGATTTAGCTAATCAAACTCATCAGAAAGAATCTCATTATAAAAATTAAGAGCAAAAGATAAGTAAGGTAGATATCACCCAATGTTAAGCTTCCATGATTATGAGGAATGAGATGGATAGTTGATGATGAGATTCTCTCTCACAAAGAAATATCAATAGTACAAATATCCTCCCTCTTCTCTATGTTCACTCTCTTTCACTCTCTTTTCTCTCTCACAAAGAAAAGAAAAAGATGAAGAAAATGGAAAATAAAAATAACATATGATGAATTATCTCTTGTAGTGATCTCTGTAAATTCAATGAATCAACTCTTTCTCTCTTTACAATCCTCTCTCAATCTCTACCTTCTCATAAAATAACAAGAAAAGAAAGCACTCTGTTTTGATATTTCTCTCTATAAAATATATACTCCAAGAAAATCCAGAGAAGAAACAAAGATCAGTTTACTCCCTATAAAATATATACTATGTTCTTCTCCTTCTCTTCTCTCTCTATAATTTTCTTGAAGCTCTAAGAGAAGGATGAAGAACAGAGCTTAATTGATGATTTCAGCCCCCAAGCGAAGATGATGTATTGCTCTCTGTTTCTCCTCCTTTATAGCCGAGTTCTCTCTTCTTCAATCCCCATCTTTTCAATAAAACCAAAAAGGATCAAGAAGGAAAATATCCCCAGCCAATTCTTTCTTTCCATCTTCTCTCTGATTTGAAGAAATTTCTTACTCTCTTTAGCAATCGGATTCTATCTCTCTTTACTGTCATTCTTCAACCGAGAGATCTTTCTCTCACTAAAGCTCTCGGTTCTTCAAAATATCCAGCCGAGAACTTCAATTCTTTCCTTCTCTTCTAAAATTCTTTCCTCGAATCAATTGAATCATCAATCTCTTCCTTCTTTGCAAAAGAATTTTCTGAAATTGAAGATAGTAGAGAGAGATAAGGAAATAAGATAATCTCCTTCAGTCTTTCCGAAAATTCCAGCCTTCTGTCTTGATTTGGTTCAGTCGAGTCCCACTCTAAAAATATCACTCGAACCCATCTTCCACAAGAATATTTTCTTCTTTCCTTCAATGAGAAATACTCATAATCCCTCTTTCTCTCTAGAAAATATCAATTCCATCAAACAAATTTCCAGCTCTCTATTTGAATATATCTAAACATTAGAGAGAGAGAAAGAGAAGACCCAAATGGCAAGACATTAATTCCCAATTCTTCTTTCTGATTTCCTTTTAAAAGATTTGAAAATCCTTAAAATAAAACTTTCTCACTCTACTGCATATTAATTTGTTTCCAAAAGAGAGAAAGATGAAAGATTTGACTTAAGAAATGGGATAGAATGTTACCCATAAATCTGGGCACCAATCCGTTAAGGATTTACTGTCCAAAAGGTTTGGTTCAGTACTTCTCGTAGCAGCGGGAAAAGGTGAGACGGTCTTCTATGATCACGGCTTGTGTTGCTTTTATAGGTCCCACCGTTAGATTCTTACTAGGACCATTGAAACCTTGCCGTGCAATGCACCTGATCTGGACCCAGATCTAGTACTAAATTCGGTACAACTTTGGACGAGGGAATACCAAAATCATACCCGTAACCGTTAGATTCCGCCACGTGTCTTTGAAGGTCCCGAATTGACACAAACTTTGACCCAGTCTATTTTTCATATCCGGATTCCGATTTGACTCCCGTTTTCGCCGTTGGGTTCATCTTGGACTCTATTTTCACCTGGTCACCATCAATGCCCACAATTCACAAATGACCAAAATGCCCCTAATGTGTCTTTTAATCGATTTTAACTATTTTCCACACCGAACTCCGTAAATGAGACCTGAGAAAGAAAATCAAATAAATCATCAGAGTAACCGCTCGAACTGGACTAACTAACCCTAGTTAAGAGATTCAGATGGGACATTTTCATGTCTCATCAGCAAGCGGGTCCGCCGGCTATGACATTGACGTCTTCCCCGCTTTCGGACTCCCACTCCGTTTCTTTTCGTGTGAGCTCCATTACCAAGGTTTCTGACATACTATCGAATTCTTTTGGCAGCTCTGCCAGTCGCATAGCCATTATTATGGTGAAAGTTATCTCTCGGAGTGCATGTCTGTCTGTCTTGTTGTCTCTGTTGGGGTGGACGGCTCGTCTATCGGTTGGTTTTTTGTCAAACGTTTTAATGAACAGGTGATCGAGTTCTGCGAAGGACCTCGTAGACTCCGGCGTCAGCGATTGGTACCAGTCTATGGCGGGCCCTTGCAACACGGTAGCAAAGGTTGGGCACCAGTCGTCCTCATTGGTCGTGCGAAAACTCATTATCGCGGCATATTTTTCAAGGAATTTTTGTGGGTCTCCTGAGCCGGAGTATGATCCCAGGCCTAAGGTTAGAGGTCCGACTGGGCTTTTGGTCTCCGTAGGTTTTTCCGAGAGCAGAGATTCGAGTGTTTCCGAAACTGGTTTTCTTAACGCGGTTTCTGTTGCGCTGAGGCTCCTCTGCAGCTGCGTGATTTTCTCCTCTTGTTGCCTTCTCTCGGCCCCGAGTCGTTTGAGGGCCGCTGTGAATATCATACGATCAAGAGATGTTTCCCGAGTTTCCCCGGGCGGGTGGTCTTCTGCTGACATGTTTGTCTGAAGGACTCAGGGAAATAGTTAGTCTGAAAAGTTTTAAATAGGGTTCGGGTTACCGAAGTGTTGATTTTGTTGGAGATCCCCTTCCTCTAACGCCAAATGCTGATGTCAAAAAATGGCTTTCCGTCTGATCAGCGTGAAATAGGAAGTTGATGCATGACAGCCTCCGTTATAGGTGATTATTCTATTAAGTTGAGTGCTGCTCGGCTTAGAGTTCCTGCTCCTTGCTCCAGCTCCTTTCTCCAGCTCCTTTCTCCTTGCTCTTGTTCCTGTTCGTCTGTTCCCAATGGGGGGAAGACCTGCAAAGGGTTCGAAACCACTCCGACACTCAAGTCAGTCAGGGTGCTCTTTGCAGTAAAAGAATGAATATTGATTGATACTTTTGGGGGCGAGTTATGGGAACTCTGAGTTTTGGGTGATCTTTTTTGAGGTAAAGAGATCGTGTTCTGGGAAGGACGATGTGGGGGGGCTTTTATAGGCGATGTTAGGCCGACTATGATTAGTGGCGGTGGTGAGGCGGTTGTCGTCAGACCAAAGAGAAAGTTTCTTCTCTTGAGTATCTAGGGTTTCTCTTAGAGTCTATCTCGGATCTTTGATAAGTGGAAGTTCCTAAGTTCAAGGATCCTTCGTAGATATCTTGCCGATGTGATAGATCCTAGAGGAGAAGTTTCCTTCTTTAGTTACGTGGAGTTCAAGCTGGCTTAAACACTTCGAGATGTGTAGCCGACTGAGATGCTTCTGGAAGATTCGGGATTAAGTCGGTAGATCGCCTAGCGCTGCTGCCTCCCCAGTTCTGGGCGTAAGACATTGGGCGGATCTGTTTGGACCCCCTTACTCCTCTGAACAGCCCAGGACTGATCTGTCCATGCTAAGGGCATTTTGCAGGGTTGGTGCCTTCTGGCTGACCTCCCAGTTAGGGGAATATTTGGTGGACCATCAGGGGCTCAGCGGTCCTGCTGCCTTAAGCCGGGTTGACCCAGTAGACTTCAGGTCTGATCTTGACTCTTCAGACGTTAATTAACGTCTGGACATTTTATGCATCATCAATTAGCAAAATGGAGAAGTTAAAGAACTAAGATTCAAACATAAGGTGATCAATATTAGGGCTGACAAAATGCATATCAATAGGAAATCTGAACCGGAAGGGATCTCGTTTTGCCTGCAAAAAGGAAAATCACGCTATGAAAGCAAGTGTCCTATATTTTACATAGAACTTTCCTAAAAGACATATCATTACATATTCAAAGTTTAAATTGATTGTAATATTGTTCTAGACGGTATCCTTACATATTCAAAGTTTTGTTATTTTATTTATGATGATCATGCGTTGTACTTCACTAAGGATCAGTTTCTCCGACTTACTTTTTGTTGTGGCACTGTTATCTTCAGCCTTTGTGATAGAAAAACTACTTATTCTTTTGTGTACTTTGTTTCCAAGTTGTGGCTCATTAATAATTGGGAGCTAGTAGTCCAGAAGAAGCAGTAAGTTAGATTCGTTCTTTCCAATAAGCTGCGATGAAGGTTTTGAACCGCTGACGTCAACTTGGTCCGACTCAAGGCATACTTGTTTTGGTCATGATAAACCGGTGTGTGGGAATGTTTAGCCACCCCAAGAGAGAATATCTATCATTGTTCCAAGAAAAACTGTCTATCCTTTAGGTAAAATTTCTGCAAGACTTATATTGAGAACCTAATCGTGAGATCATTGACATGTCGTTTTGACTATGTTGATGCTGCAATTGAGGAATGAAAAGACCTCTCAACTATGTCAATTGAAGGTTTAATGAGTTTATTATGTTCCCATGAACATAGGATGAACCAGAGAGCTGCTGGATAGAACAAGTTTTTCAAAGCAAAGTGACTCTTTGAAAAGGGTGGTTCCAGTGATGAAGAAAAGTCATAGTAAGGAATCTAAATAAAATTGGGCGGTATGATAAATCTAAAGTTAGATATTTCCATTTTAAAAAACCTGGTCATCATAAATCGCAATGTAGATCTAGTTTCCAAACAACACTCTCAACATGCTAACTTTGCTCAAGATGATGTAGAAAAAGGAGAAACTATTTTATAAGCTTTCAGAATTGATGATGATGATTATTCGTTAGAAAATAATGAAGATGGAGTTTGGGATTGTCCTGTTAAACAAAATCATCAAATTAGAAAATATTGATGATGAGACGGTAGATCAGGATCTCAAGTAATTGAGAATAAACCTATTTCTCCCAATAATCATGACCGTTTGGGATTACGTCCCAGTTTAACTCGTACTCAAGTTATGCCATCAAGATTTAATTTCTATGTTGTAACCAATAATGGTGATGATTCAGAGACACGAGACGTTGATACAGGTTGCGGTAACTATATTCGTGGTAAGAAAGAACTATTTTACCAATTAGATGATTCAGAAAGTGGAGATGTGAAATTTGGGAACAAATCCAAAATGTCAATTATGGGTGAAGGTAATATTGTTATATTTTTTTAAACAATTCATATAATTATGATCTCATGTCTACTATGTTTCTAGTTTGGATTGGAATTTATTGAGTTTGGGGCAACTCTTCCAGGAAGGAAACAAATGTGGGGTGGATTTCAGACATGAATTTGCAGAATGTGATTCCACCGATCCTATCATTTTTTAAGAAGCAGAACAAAATGTGGGGTGGATTTCGACGGTGGATGATGGAAAAAATGGTATTCAGGAGTTAATTTCTCTTTCATCTGGGATGAAACGATTTTCAAAATTAATTACAAATCAGATGATGGTTAAATAGACAAATTAGTTATTAAAGGGTACGATAAAAAAGCAAACATATTTGAAGTTTTTAAGTCGAATAACAATTAATTGTTGGTATTTTAATGAAGCCATTAGAGGTCCTTTCATTTTTTAATTTAAAAATCATGATGGGCGTCATACGGGTTGAGTTTAAGGAAAGGTGTTAAATGTTAGTTAAACTCAATTTTAATTAGTAGCTTAATTTTAATAGTTTAGTAATTAGATGGTTAATTTTAGTGGGGTTAGTGGACAAGTTAGTGGGATGATGTTAGTAGTGGTCTTAGTTAGTGGTTGAAGTTTTTAGTTTATTGATGGGCCTAAAAGGTGTCCCTAAAAGGTCTATACCCGGAAGTATACGGGCGTCAAGTAATAATCCCGGTAAGACCGAGGGTCGATCCGCAGGGACTAGTCAAACCTATTCTAACACTTAGAACAAATAAGGTTTTCAAATGGTTTTGGTGATGAAATATCAAAATACTAAAATAACGAAGACAAATAATACCGGTAAACAGATCAATGGGGGAGAGGACCTAGGATTTTAGAATCAATCTTAACATGTATCAATAATAACTTAATCATGCATATCTTTTTTATGATTCAGGTTTTGGTAACCGAATGTACCAAACCCCGGAAAATATTCTAGTTAAAGTTGAATAACACTAAAATCTAAATTCGAAGTTTGAAATACGAAGTCGCAACTGTTAACTATCAATTTATAAGCATGACTCATTAAAGAACTTAACCTAAACATGAGCCATCAAATCTAAAGCATAGCTAATGAAGAAATCTCCCTACTTAAACACTAAGGATTCAGTATTATAACGATTAAAGCATTTAAGATATTAAGCCGTGAAAAAGACACCATCATCACTATGCAAAAACTTCATCAGAAACCCTAGACAACGAGTTTTATCTAATCATAATACAAAATTAAAACAAATATGAAGAATAAGAGAGAAAATGGAAGAAGAATTAAACTTTCTCACTGATTTTTCTATGGCAACCAAACGCACCCTAAGGAAAATAATTTTCCAACAAGTGGGAGAATTATTTTCCAGCCGAATTTCCAAACAAACAGAGTCTTCTTCTCCAACAGAATTTTTCTCTCTCTCTCTCTCTCTCTCTCTACTGTAGTTCAAACCTCTTCTAACCTTTCTCTCACTAAAATAATTAGACAAATAAGAAAATACACGAATAGTATAAATGGTTAATGAAATGAACTTCTGATTTCTCCCTCTCTCTCTCTCCCTACAGTAAAAGATAACAAAGGAATGTCTTCTCACTCTCTTTGTTTCTCTCTTTCTATCACTAAAAGGTAAACAACAGAAAAGAGAAGAAGAAAGGATAGTCGACAATGAAAACAGTCGAGATGATCAATCCTCCTTGTTTCTATTTCAGTTCCAAAGAGATATAGTGATGGTACTCTCTGTTTTTGGTTGTTGGGAAATGATTGACAACTCTGCTTTTGTGTTCTTCTAAGCCGAGAGATGCTCTCTCTCTCTCTAATATTTCTGTTTTAGTTGAGCTCGAGAGGATGAACCCCAATTGAGAGAAACTGAAAGACTTAGGTTTTGGGTTGAGGAAAACCATATACCTCCATATCTATTTATACTAGAAGAGAATTACAATGGATGAAAATAAATAACGTAAATATAGAAATAATCTTAATTCTAGTGTATCCATATCTTGGAGATATATGTGAGAATATTTCCTTGATTTTTATCTTGGGTAGGAATATTTGACTTGACTATCACTTTTACCCTTCTTACCTTCCCGCGAATTAAACGGAGGATCAAACCGAAAGTTCAATTTGGAAAATAACTTGATGAGACGATTCTTTGACATATTCTTCCTTAAGGCAATCATTGTATTGGTTGGTCAACAAGTTTCTGTTTGGTGTAGATCGATAAGATATCATTTCAGTAATAACGAACAAACATGACATAATAACAACGAGAAAGGTTGCACTTAGTGAGCATAACCACTCTAAGTTCAGAGGCTCATGGAAATAACACGAGACATTTGCTTTGTGAAGACAAACCTAGCAAAAATACCAATGTGGAGGCACCTACTTTGCACTCCAAACGACTACAACGATGACGGCCGATATTATCGATCGGCGAAAACTGTCCTCTATGGATATCGATCGTGCACCAAAATTGAATTAACTTTGAACTTACTTTTTTTTTTTTGTTGAGGTACAAGAAGAACTAGCTAAAACAATTATACAAAGCCTCCGGGAGATCAGATATAGAGAGCCATATCCAATTTCCCACGTTCATACGACTCCATTTAGCTAAATGATCCGCTTTGTAGTTGCCTTCTCTGAGAATATGAGTATAGATTACTTTGATGAAATTTCCTTCCAGCTGATTTACCTTTTCTATTAGCTTTTCTGTCTGCCAGGAGATATCTAATTGCTCTTTGTTAAGTTTCTGAACTATATTACTGTTATCACTTTCAATATGAAGATAATCAATATTCTTTTTCATAGACCACTCGAGAGCTTTGATGATAGCCCCAGATTCGCATTCTTCTGCATTTTGTCCCCGAATATTTAAAGCCGCTGCCTCTATAAATTTTGCTTGGTTGTCGTGCATGATACACCCAATACCTGCTAATTTCTGCACTGCTATAAAAGAGGCGTCCACATTAATTTTAGCAAAAGGAGTTGTCGGTGGTGACCATAAAATAACATTTTCGTTCTGTTGTGATGTACGTTGATGGTTGATGAGATTAGTAGCACATTTAATCTTATCTATGATCAGCATCGGATGAGTATTAGTCGACGAAAAGCATTTATCACATCTGGCTTTCCATATCTGCCAAAGAATAGTCGCAAATAGGCTACTTATCTGTTCATCTATATCTTTCCATGAAGTAATCCAGTCAAGAAGATTTAGGATATTAACCGAAATAACATTCAAATGTCACCAGATAACGGCCGCCAAATCACAATGTAAGAGGACATGTATCATTGTTTCTTGTTCTAGACAAAAATCACATGTATAGTTGTTTCCAATATACTTACCAATTTTATCTCTTACCGGTAAACTGTTAGTACAACATTTCCATATGAATAGTTTGATTTTGGGCGTTGTTGGCATGTGCCAAATGAAAGTCCATTCCTTTGTCTCATAAGGATAGTGCTCAGTTCGCAAATAATAGTACATGGATTTAATTGTGAATTTACCTGATTTGGTTAATGACCATCTGGCTGTGTCGTCCAGCTGTCCCTGTAAGTTAATACTCAAAATAGTATTGCATAGATCACTGTTAAAGCATTGAGTTAAAATATTCGTATCCCATTTATTATTTCTAATAAGCTGAACCACCATAGTAAGGTTGCTATTATTAGTGTTGCTTAAGGGAGGAGGGTGATTAGGGATCCAGTAGTCATGCCAGATATTTATGTTAGTACAATTATTAATATCCCAAAAAGTAAGGTTGGACACTTTATCAACATGTTTGGATATGGATTTCCAGAGCCAGGGGTGGTGATTTTTCGCCTCTTTAGGTTTTTGATCTTTGGTGAAGTATTTAGATTTAAGGATAGAAGCCCATGGGGAGCCAGGATCTTTGATGAGTCGCCAGACGAGTTTGCTCAAAAAAGCTTGATTATCCAAAATAGGGTAGCGAAATCCAAGCCCGCCTAAATTTTTTGGAAGACAGATAGCCAACCAGTTAATAGTATGGATCGAATTGGGTTTTCCCCACCAGAAAGCTCTTTGAAGAGCTTCAACGCGATTGCTTATACCTTTTGGGATGGCAAAGCATTGCATTTGGTATCGGGGAACAGCCGCTGCTATTGTATTAATAACAATAGAACGGCCAGCTTGGGAAAGGAGAGAGGCTTGCCATTTGGATAGCTTATTCTGGATTTGAGTGGTGAGAGAAGAAAACACTTTCTTTTTATTGGCTCCTATGAAAAGATGAGTGCCAAGATATTTATCTAGGTTAGAGGATTGATGAACTTTCAGATTTCGAGTAATCATACGTTTGAATTTCGGATGAGTGTTTTTCGAAAAGAAAATAGTAGATTTATCGAAGTTAATCATCTGGCCAGACGCCGAACAGAAAGTATCAAGAATGTGCTGAAGCGAAGAAATATTGTCCAGGGAATTCTGGCCAAATATGATGCAATCATCAGCGAAAAGGAGGTGTTTGATATTAATACTGGTTCTGGGGATAGGGAAACCTTTGAAGGGCGTATCCACCCTATTAGTTTCCAGGAGACGACTGAGGCCTTCCATGGCAAGAGTGAACAAGAAGGGAGAAAGAGGATCACCTTGCCTGATACCCCTGCTGACATTGAAGGTGGGGCCAGGTCTGCCATTAATGAGAACAACCATGGTCGAAGTAGAAATATAAGTGTGAATGAGGTTAATCCAATGAGCCGCAAACCCCATCCGACGCATAATTGCCTCTAAGAATTCCCATTCGATACGATCGAAAGCTGTAGACATATCAAGTTTAAGAGCAAAGAAACTTTTCGATCCTCGGGTGAGCTTAAAAGAGTGCGCCACCTCTTGACTGATAATAATGTTATCAGTAATTTGTCTACCAGGAACATAAGCCGCCTGAAAAGGCGATATGATCTCATATAGAACCGATTGAGTCGATTGGCCAGAATTTTGGTGATGATTTTGTAGGTGGTATTCGTCGGGCTAATGGGTCTATAGTCAGATGTAGTCTGATGGGATTTGGTTTTGGCGATGAGGCATATATGGGTATGATTAACCTGATCAGGAAAGTGGTTTTGATGAAAAAAGTCAGAAACTAACTTGGTGACGTCTGCTTTCACAGTATCCCAGTTAGTCTGATAGAAAAGGGGGGAAAGCCATCTGGCCCCGGGGCAGAGTCAGATTTAAGAGACATGACAGATTTGTGAATTTTAATGTCAGACGGAGTACTGGTACGGACAATGTTCTGAGTGTCGGTAATTTGGCCAACAAATAGATCCAGAATCTCATTAGAGATGCTAGAACCATTAGAAGTAGAAATAGCTCTAAGATTGGAAGAAAAGATGTTAGCAATATCCGAGGCCTCCTGAGCCCAGGAACCAGAGTTGTCTTTAATGGTCGTAATACAGTTTTTCCTATTGCGATTAATGGCTTTAGCGTGGAAGAACTTTGTGTTTCGGTCACCTAAATGGATATTATCGTTCCTGGATTTTTCTTTCCAGAGACTCTCCAGCTGATTATAAGCTTCCTCTAGTTTATTATTCAACTCATGATAAGCCTCAAAATTATCAGTATTCTGGAGAGCCTCAGTCAGTTCACGAATCCTGTAGTCTAGATAACCAAACACTTGTTTATTCCACCTAGCTAAATTAATCGCCAAGTGGTTGAGTTTCGGCTGGATAGGATTGGGATTAGAGGGCCAATGATCACGAATAAAGTTTCGGCTGGATAGGATTGGGATAGGAGAGTAACTAGGCCTATGATATTTACTGAGTTCACATGTTTCACACTCAAGAGAAGAAAGGTGGTAAATCAGGAACCAAAAGACGTAAATTGTTAGCTGAGGGATGCCCTAATCTGCAATGCCATTGAAAAGGAACAAAAGAGGTGTGCAAAGCAATAGACTCAATCGGTTGGAAATAGTAAAGTCAATTCTTCTCAAATCCTCCACCAATTGTCTTCTTCGTCTTTAGATCCTGAAAAACACAATATTCCGGATACAAGGTTACAGAACATTGAAGTAGTTTGGTAAGTTTACTGACATATAAGAGACTAACAGGAAACTGAGGTATATATAGAACAATAGAGAGATTGATTTTAGAGGAAGAACAAACGGCCCCAATACCACTAACTTGTGATTTGGTGCCGTCGGCCAACGTAACAAAGGCAGGAGTTATATTGGTTTTGAGGTTTCGTAAAAGGGTAGGATTACTTGTCATGTGATCAGATGCACCCGAATTGATTACCGAAGGAGTAGGAGAAATAGACTGAAGAGGATGGAGAGGGATCAATCACGCGCATCTTGTCAATCATAGACTCGTATTCCTCTTTCGAGAAAGTTTCTTGACCAGAACTAGCCTCAATAACTTTGAAATTACCCTCTTCAGTAGTAGCATGATTAGCCCATACTGGTTTTCCATGTAAGGCCCAATTGTATTCAACAATGTGGTTCTTACGACCACAGTTGGTGCAATTTTTGAGGCCTCGCCCTCGACCACGACCTGTAGATGGAGCACTAATTGTCGTTCACCCAGGTGTTGAGGATCCACCTTGTTTCCCACTGCATAACTAGTTTCTTCAACAGGGGATACCAAGGCAGCACGGTCAGATCTAACAGTGGGCTCCTGGCAAATAGCACATTGAATACAAGCAAATGCCTCACTAGCTGTAGGTATGTCCTTATCTGACAGTATTCGTGACCCAATATGAGCTAAGTTAGGACTTAGTCTTGACAAGAATTTGGAGACTCGAAATTTTTCGCGTTGCCTTCGTTGAGTCTCAATGTCATTGGTGAGAGGTTGATAAACATTTAACTCCTCCCATAAGCCCTTCAGTTTAGAAAAATACTCACCAACTGACCTTTCACCTTGCTCAATGGTGAAGATACTTTGAAATAGTTCATATGTACGAGTGATGTTTTTATCTGATGACTACGATTCTTTGAGACTATCCCAAATTTCCTTTGCCGAGTTCAAACAGTTTACGGTTTCAAATATCTCCTTCTCCAAACTATTCCATAGCCACGTCATAATCTGAGCATCATATTGTTCCCACGACTATAGTTCCTTCGAATCAGTTGGTGGGGTTGATTGTTGATGAAATATGCAACTACTTTCTACGAGCTTTAAGAAACACACTATAGACTTTGACCATTGAAGGTAATTGTGACCATTAAGTTTTACGGCAATCATCGATCCATAAAGTATCGGTAGTAGTAGTGGTCAGTAAGATGGGAATATGATCAGAACCCACCCCTGACAGATGAGTGACAAGATAGGAGGGGAAATCCATAAGCCAACTGTGATTCGTAAGAGCCCGGTCCAATATTTCTTTAATGAGGTGCCCTCTTTGCCTCCTTCCTTTTCCGAAGGATGGAGGATGGTGTTCAGATCTCCGATAACCACCCATGGGACTGAGGTCTCTTTATTCTGATTAATAAGCGTGTCCCGAGGTGCCATCTGATTTTTACTGTATGGACTTCCATAGAAGCCCGTTAAGACAAAACTATTCTCATTACTATTGTGGGTGCATTTAGTGTGAATGACATGATCATCCGCATATAGTATGCCAACGCTATACTCATTGGTCCAATATAATGCAAGCCCATCGGCTTTATTCTTGGGCTCAACCAAGAATTGATTGTAATTAGCATGCAAGTTCATAAGCTTATTGAGCTGGTTCTTAGTACTCTTAGTCTCGGAGAGGAAAATAAACTCAGGTTTATGGGATTTAATAAGGCTATAGAGGTGTTTGCGGTTCAAGAATTGCCCACACCCTCTGATGTTCCAAGCTAGAATGGATAGGTCTGGTCTCGGGTGATCCATGAAAAGTCTAAAGGCACCACAAGAAAAACTGTAAATCTGAACAAGAGAAGAGAGGGGGAATAACATGAACGAACAAAGGAAAAGAAACCTAAATCTAAACAAGAACAGAGTAAACTAACAGATCAAGAAAAGGGAAAGATAAAAAAAACAAGCTACTACTACACAACCAGTAACAATATAAACTAAAAAGGAAACCGATTACATAATAACTTACTAAAACAAACCCAATACTAAAACAAACATAAACTACCACCAGCTGGTACAAGTTGCCAAAGAACCAAAAAGGATTCCGACTAACTTGTGTCTAATACCACTCAGTTAGTAGAATCGCCAACTAGCCCTTAATCAATACTAGATCAAAGGCCAAGAACTTTGGCTACTGGTACCAGAGATAAACAACAAAAAAACAAAGAAGCCAACCAGAACTCGACCTGCAACAAAAACAAACCAACAAACCAAAAAGGAGAAAAAAACAGAACACACACCAACACAAAAGACTCAGAGGAACTAAGTGGACTGATCTGGTAGGATTACAACCTCCCCTTCCTTCCTTTGCACTAAGATATCAAAACTGCGAGATAAAAGCATAGACTCCTCAAGAAGGGTTTGGGTATCCTGATTATCAGAGAACATGGAGTGAATCTGATTTTCTTCCTCTGAAAACTCAGAAGAGCTGATCGAATGGTGACTGGAGTTATCTCGAGTCCTTTTACCTGATGGGTTGAAAATAAGATGAGGTGGGGTTAGGTGATGAACAGGAGATGGTGGAGGGGCTAGAAGTAAAGGTTCTACTGGTTCTGGGGAAATAATAATAGTATCATCCATGGGGTCCGAGTCAAATTGTTCATCATCTCTCGAAAAGTAGTATTGGAGAGGGGTGGGACACCTATTCAACGGATGTTCAATAATCCGACAGTGATGGCAAATAGCCCCTGGAAACTTCTTATAACTAAGCTTGATTTCAGTCGCCGTATCTTGAAAGATTGGGTTAATAACTGCTAGCAAGGGAGAACGGGCATCATACAAGAAATGAATCCTAATAACAGGGTTGTTCACAAAACCTAGATTCCTAGGTCTAATCTGAATGATCTTACCCACACTTTCCAAGATGGCTTCGAGATCTTCCTTGTTCTGTATAGCCTGAGGAATCTTGTATAGAGTGCACCACATCGGTTCATAAAACAAATCATCTGAGCTCTCTAGGAGTGGGAACTCCACCTGCTTGAGCACCAATAACATACCCCTAAGGATCCAAGGGCGTCCAAAGTTGAGAGCGTTGAGGACGAACAAGCTCTTGGGCTTAATCAGGAAAGTGTTAATAGGCCCTTGAGTAAGAGCATAATCACAATCTCGGAAGAATCGAGATTGAGGGTAAAGTAATCTCTTAATAAAATTAAGGGAAGCCTCATAGGGGTTGCACCACCTTGCATCTAATCCTTGAGAGATAGGCTGAAGTTCAGGGTTAGTGGAGGGTTTGGCAAAACGGATGGATAATCTACCTCGTGATGACAGTGTGGATTAAGAGGCCATTGGAAAATCGAATCTGTGGGTTGAACTGATATGGGTTAGATGATAGGTGAAGGAGGGATATAAATGGTTGTGGTTGGAAGAGAATGGGGAGAAAGAGGAAGACAAAACAAGGAAGACGATAACCAGGAAACTCCAATATATCATGATGGAGTAGCATGAAAAGAGATTGGGGGAGGTCACCACCAGAGAAGTCTACTCTCGAGCTCCTGTGACGACTGACCACATTCTGGAGAGAGAAGAGGGAAAGAAACGACAAAAACGGCTAAAGAAAGAAAACCTAGAGAGAAGAAAGAGGATCGGCCAAAGAAGGGGAAGAGAGAAACAGAGAGAAGAAAGAGAGAGAGAAGAGGAGAGAGTAAATATACCTTACCTGGATGTAATGGTTCGAGGATGTGACGGTTGAGTGTCCAACGCTCTTTCAGCAGCCTCCGTGTTGGTGATAAATCGTCTTAAATGCGAGGTGAGTTGCGCCCAATCCTCGTTCTTTCATTCCTCGGGAAAGATTAAAAGGTTGATGATCTTTAAGATCCGCAATCTTCCCTGTCTATTCTATTTTCCGTGATTTTTAAAGCTTCTTAGGGTTATGGAAGTGATTCGTGTTGGGAATCGGAGTTGGAATGATGTTTTGTCTGATCTAGAGGTGATTAGGCTTCCCGAGATTAGATTATTCAACCTAGGTGGTTGGATGACGATATCTGAGTAATGGAAACTGAGATCGGGATGAGCGCCGCCGTTAGGATTGAAGGAAGAAGGTGAAAAGGAGAAAGATGAAAAACCCCAGGTGACGTCACTCAGGAAACTCTCTATCCTCAAAAAACCCTCTCCTCCGAGTTAACACCAATTTAACTCTCAAAACATCGATCTCTTTTACATCATAAATAGTTCGTCCATCATTGATAACAAAAAAAACCTCCCAAACCCATAATCGATAATATTGATAACTAGAATCTCCACCATTGAAACCTTATTGATAAATATCAAAAAAAAAAAAAAAAAAAAACTTCGACTGTAAACCTTGACTAAAATTATTGAGAAGTATGAACTAAGCTAATTAAAAAATTAGAGAAGAAAATAAATGAAAAAATAAAGAACTGTGATTCCGGCAAACGGTAGTCATGGAAGCGGCTACCGCCGCCGGTTAAGCGGAAGCAAAATAGGATCGAAACTACTCTTTAGAGTTTGTAGCTCTGAAACCATGAAAGACTTAGGTTTTGGGTTGAGGAAAACCATATACCTCCATATCTATTTATAGTAGAAGAGAATTACAACGGATGGAAATAAATAACGTAAATATAGAAATAATCTTAATTCTAGTGTATCCATATCTTGAAGATATATGTGAGAATATTTCCTTGATTTTTATCTTGGGTAGGAATATTTGACTTGACTATCACTTTTACCCTTATTAGAATGTCTATATAGCCGAAGAACCACACCTCGATTCTTCTCTGTTTTTTAAAATGGTAAGAAAATCCCTCTATAATATCTTCAATATGATTCTCTCAATCTTATCTCTTTCGAAATCTTTTTTCTAAAGAAAATCCAATCCCCATCTTCAAGCAGTTTCCTCTTCCATGCCATGTTCACTCTCTCTCTAAATATCATAACCGAGACACTTTCTTTCTCTACAAATATATCAATCAACACCATTTCTCTAGATTTCCATCAATCTCTCTTCTTTCTATTTCTAAGAATCTCCCTCAATCTCCTCTGTCTCCAGCAATCGTTTTCTCTTTCTGTCTTTTAAATTTCTTTCCTAACAGTTTGAAAGAGACGAGGGAAAGAAGAGAGAAAATAGGAAAGAATCATGGACGAGCTGCTAAGTAGGCATTCACCGTGCATAGCGGGCCAAACTAAAAAGTTGCAACGCACCTCACAGATGACGCCTTGTGTACGGAGTCAACTCTGACCGTCCAATTTTCTATTATGTGCATGGGAGTACTGTGGTGTCCTGCCTCGTTTTCCATGTGATCAGAACCTGAATTTAATCCCGAAAACGTCCCAATAGTGCCCACCTTTGTACCGAAATTCTCACACTAACATTCTTGATCTGCGCCACGTGTCTCTGGGTATTCTAGCATTGACCCAAACTTGGACTTGGTCTAACTTTCTCATACAAACTCCGATTTTACTTTTGTTTTCGCCTACGAGTTCGTTGTGGGCTCTAATTTTCAACCGGGCACAAATGTTGACCAAAATTCCCCTCGTATGTCTTTCTCCATTTTTTATCCGTTTTTCACGCTCAACTCCTAAAAAGCAACTTGGACAAGAGAAACAAACAATTCATCAGAGTAACTGCTCGAAATGGACTAACTAGCCCAAGTTAAGAGATCCAAATGGGGCATTTTCATGTCTCATCATCTATAATAGACAAGTCTTCCGAGGTTATTTCCCTAATGGCCCCCAACTTTGTGACCATCTTCCCGCCTGGCCCCCTACTTTACGAGAAATACCCATATGGCCCCCTTCCGTTATAACACCGTCACTCTTTCTCCTCCATCATGTTTTCTCTCTCTGCCAACTCACGCCACATCATCTGTTACGCCACCTCATCACCTTCTCCGACAGAAGTCGCTGGCCGGCCAAATGTCCAGCCGGCGACCTTCAAACTAAAAAAAAATACATTTTTTTTTCTCTTTTCCTCTCTCTCTCTCTCTCTAAAATTACTCCGGCGAAGGGAGACCTTCGTCGGAGTGGTTTGTTCTTCACTGAACAGACCAGGGTTTTTTCTTCACTGAACAGACCTGGTCTGTTCTTCAAGAACAGACCACTCCGGCGAAGGTCTCCCTTCCGGCGAAGGTTTCCCTTCGCTGGAGTAATTTTAGAGAGAGAGGAAGTGAGAAAAAAAATTAGTTTGATGTTCGCCGGCCAGCGACCTTTGCCGAAGAAGGTGATGAGGTGGCATAACAGATGATGTGGTGTGAGTTGGCATAGAGAGAAAACATGATGGAAGAGAGAGAGTGACGGTGTTATAACGGAAGGGGGCCATATGGGTATTTCTCGTAAATTAGGGTGCCAGGCGGGAAGCTGGTCACAAAGTTGGGGGCCATTAGGAAAATAACCCTATCTTTTTTATTCTTATTTGTCTGTGCAAAACTAATTTTCCTTTATCATCGGAAATTTAAGTCTTTAAGTTTCCAGCATCCCTCTCCAATACTTTTGAATATATGGGTAACTAAATTTAAGATTCCCAAACCTATATATAACATCTATATATAATATGACAAATAATTTGTAAACCATCTGAGTGAAACCTAGAAATATATGCTAAAGAAATCAAAATAGAAATTTACCAAAAAAATGGTGTTGTTTCAACAAAAAATGAGTATCTAAAGAAGAAGTTCGTATGGTAGTAGAAGAGCCCACCGTTGGAGTAGAACGAATAGGACTTGTTGGACGAGTTTCTTCAAAAACAGGGATTTTCTCCACATCAAAGTGTGAAATATCACAAGGAACAATAAAACGGTTTGTAAAACTGAGCGGATTTTCAGGGAGAATGGTCACAATAGGCGACATATCTTTTACCTGAGTGTCGGTAGGCATATTTACAAGAAGTGACTGATTAATAGCGGCAGGTCTGTTTGGACCCTGAGCAAACCTATCGTCCGATTTTGGAAGCTAAGCTCAATTCTACAAAGTTCTTTTGTGAGCAAGTAATGACATTAGTGTAGATGACCATTTGAAGATGGAACGATGTGTATGTGAACTTAGACAGGCTCTTTGGATATATTTGTATCAAATTTATTTGGTTTGTGTTGTTTTTTGTTTGATTTTGAATTATTTTTTGTTCTTCATGTTGTAACCGGAGTCGATTTTTGCTCGACCCGACTCGTAAAACACAGAAAAGGAATGAGCCATTGCGTTAGTCTCATCGAGCTCTTAAACTTAGAGCCAAGAATCACTCGAATCTGATTCCGGATAAATGAGAAATTCAAGTTTAAAGTTTGAACGAAGATCGATCATATTAGGGACTAAAGTGTCAAACCGGACAAGTCAGATTGAGGGCCATTTAAGCGAAGCGGACACGTCCAGATCTGGACGGTTCGCTTTCACACTACGGGATTGGAAAAGGTCGCACGGTCGCGCATCATCTGATTCGGGATCTTGGTGAGACGCTTCTAGGAGCCTTGGGTCCGCAAGGATCCAACGACTCACGTCCCACCTGCGATAGGCAGGCTTCGTGATCTTCCAAGATCTTCGTGCAACGGCTTGTCTGTTGATCTGTTGGGCGAGTTTCGGTCAGCATCCAACGCTGGGTGTTCTCCCCGAGTTTTGTAGCAAAACCCAACGCTCCAGATTGCACCGACTCTTGTGTGGACAGTTATTTCAAGTTTAGTCTTCACTTTTGAATAGTTGTGTCCCTTAACTTCAACAGACATATGTACCTATTCAATTCCTATATAAACAACCCAAACCATTTCAATTCTCATCCAATTCATTCTTTTCTTTTCTTCTCTTTTAAAAATCAGTATTCTGGTGTGTCTGGAATATAAAGCTAGTATATCTACAATTTTGAAGAAAGAAGTCTCCGAGTGAACTTCTTTTATTTTCTTCTTCTCTTCTCTTCTAAAAATCAGTATTATAGTGTGTCTGGAATATATTTCTGATTTTTGGAAATATTCTGGTCTGACTGGAATTCCGAAGAGAGGAGTATCCGAGTGTCTAGAAGATCTATTCGTTTCAGTCTAAGAGCTCATATTAATTACGAAGGTTCGCCCACTTTCAGAATATAAAAGTATCATCTTAAATTCTGAAAAGATAGTCATTGTATCCTGAAGGCATACACCCTAACGATTGGTACTGTTACGGGAGTGTAAAATGTCTTAAGTAAAGAGAATTTATTCTCGCCTCGACTCCATTATCTTTTGTCTATCTCGGTAATCCGAAAGAAAGAATTACTGATAAAGTGGGTATTCGCTTATCGTTTATCTCTCTATAACTTAGAGAAAGGAAGTTCCCTACTTCAACCCTGACTTTGTCTTAATCAAGACAAGACAAAGATAAAGGGAACTCAAATCATAACCAGGGGAGCAACAACTTCAAAAATCTGCAATTTTGCAGTTGGTTTTCGAGGTTTTATCCTGTTTTAAAAAATATATACAACCTATTTTAAACGGACTAAAGTGGATAAGCTGTTACAAAGAGGTAATACTTATAATGGCTTGACCTCCCCTTAGCCGTTACAAATACTCATCTCGATTTGGTGCCAACAAATTTCCGCCCCAAATGCTCAACCTACTTGCGACGGCTAAATCTTGTATAGTTAAGACAAGTCTTTTGTAACAGTTGCAGTCGTTACAATTGTATATTAGCCAGGCGCTCTGAGTTTTCTTTATTAACTGCTTTTGCCCGTTACAGTAGGTCATTTGTGATGATTTTTTCGTATTTGTTACTTTGTTAGGCTATTACAGAAGTATGGATTTTTGTAGTCGAGTAGAAAGTGGACAATATTCCAAGACTCCGACATATTTGAGGACGATTTACCGGCCATGTAGCATTGTTTGAATATTATACAACTATATAGACTTGCTTGTGGCCTGACAACATTACTTGGGCCTCTGTTCAAGTATATATATATATATATATATATATTCGTAGGCCATGGTTTGGTTAAGGGCACCCACCAACGTGCGTCAGGTTCAAGTACATAGACTCATAGACAGTGGTTTGGTTAAGAGAGGCCACATAGAGATGCAACGAAAGCGAGTCTTCATAGGACAATGAGGTACTAAAAAAACTTACCTGAAAAAAAGGGTAAAATATAATGAAGAGAAATAAAATTTTCTAGGTAACAAAATCTCTCTTTGCCTCTCTCAAATGGGCTAAGTTAGTGTTGATGAATGCAGTTCCGAGGACCATTGACAGAGATCGAGATGTTAGATAAGCAGATGTCCCAATTGGTTTTCTGCAGTTTATGTTTCGTAGCACAATCGAATCGAAGGTACGTAAATACGTAATACATATAGACCTGCATTAGTATTCACAAACTTATAGTTTAACTTTGAAATTGTAGATTAGATTTGTATTGAGCACAAGAAGGTCACATACAAGATATATGGTATGTAGAGAGCAGCACTTTACCAAGATTAAGAGAAGAAGAGAGATAGTACAGCTTCCCTTCATGGATATGGCATGGATTAAAGAAGCTGTACTCTCTCTCTTCTTCTCTTCTTCTTCATAACCCAAAATTTACCACCAACTCCATCTGAATTCCTTAAATTATATTTCCTTCCTTCCATCCCCTTTACATATATATATAGTACTTACCCGACCAATATGAACTCTCTCTCTCTCTCTCTCTCTATAGATGTGGAATCAGTCCAATAGTAGGTTTGGATGATATTATTAGAGAGAGGTTCAAAGTGGAAAGTCCCATCAAACCATGTGTTTATGTATAAATGGCTACAAGTTTAGTAAGGACCAATTTCAATTTGTTTGTTATAAGAAAGAGGTAGACAACTAGCTAGTCTTATTCATCAAAAACAAGTTGTTCAGTCTTCACATCAACTTTCAAACTTACAATTATTCAACTTTTTCGCCGACAAATAACTATTCATTAGATATTAAAGTTAGGGAAACTCAATTGCAGACCTACAAGGCTAGAATTAACCTTTTTCTTTGCGAGTTGTCTAACGGCGCATCTCATCAAAAAAAAAAAATTGTCAAACGGTGTTTGGTTTAGCTTTTTTTTTCTTTTTTTTGGATGTCGACTACGATCTACGTATGTCGTTACATTTGACATTGATACATTAAAGATGTGATACGCTCAATAACTGCCCACTCAAACTGAAACAAGACAGGGCTTATAGTCCAACAAGACAATGGCCTAAAGCCCAACTACATTATTTACACCCTAATAATCCCAAATCAAATAACCAAAGATTCCACCTTCTCTGAGATTCGAACCTGAGACCTTCAGAATTTTCTGGAGTTTATGTCAACACCTTGGAACCACTTGGGCTACCAACTGTTGACTTGGTTTAGCTTAAAAGTTCTAAGAAATCGCTTTACACTTATTTTTGTCTTTAAATTTTTTTCATGTTTGGCAAAATAATTTATTAATTTTAAAAGTTGTAAAATCACTTCCTTAGCAGAAAAGCAGAAGCCGCAAATTGTGGCTTCTGCATTTAGCTTTTTTGGGAAGCGGAGACCAAGCTAACACCGGACATACACGTTCCAATTTCGAATCCATTTCACTCCCCTTTAGTTTTAGTTTGAGAACGTCACTTCATACTTTTGTTTTCTTTTCTTTTCTTTGGTTGAAAAGGTCAATTCATACTCCATATCTCTCTACACTCTTTTTCTCTCGCTAACTCACTCTTTTCAATGTCTCTAGTCTCTACTCTCTAGCAAATATTAATGACTCAATGAACTTTTCATCAATCCTCTAACAATAATTTATCTTTATACTTTTTTCATTTTAAATTTCATCTACAACCGTCTTTGTCCTATTTTAGTTCTTTTAATTTGTGTAGAGTATTTTAAAATAGTATTTTACATACGAAGGAGTGGGTAAATTCAAAAGTAATTTAAGTTACGTTTAGCTTCATTTTTCCCACAATATGCGATGCTTTTAGAAAAAACTCAATAGTGATTTCGAACTTTCAAATAAGGGTTCTCATCCTATTTTAAGAGTCTCTACAATTTTCAATTTCAATAAAGACTCTCCAACGATGGAGGCTCCCAACCCAAATTAAATTAGTTATGTACATGTGTGACGTACATATCTCAAATTTTGACTGTATTTCTTAACTAAGTTATTAGTTCGAAATATAATATTTAAATTTAAAATTTATCTAATTTTCGAGCAGCGGAATTCTAAAAATATATATAAAAAAACTTAAAACAGACAAGTCCCAATCCATAAATGTAACTCCAAAACGAAGACTTATTTTTTTATTGTTGAATACGTTAATGTAGCATAATATAATAAAAAATTAGAAACTAGAAAATTAATCTAAGAATTAAGTTATATCACACCTATAATCGTTATTTGTATTTTTTTCTAATAACATATATTTTCATTACTTATTTGTTTCAATATATCAGTTGTTGGATAAAACCACTTTCAGCTTATTGTTACCAAATGTATTTTACTAGTTTTACGTATTAAAAACCACTTTCTATAGAAATTACCAAACAACCAAAATTAATTTCTTTTAAGCATTTCAAATAAAGTGCTGAAATAAAAGAAGCTGTAGAAAATTTAAGCTTTAACAATTGTGATAACACACTGCCAACAGCTGAATTACTTTCTAAGTTTATCTAGGGGTGGAAAATATGCCACAAGGTCTAGTACCTGCTTGGGTATACGATAATCGTGACGGGAATGCCAGCCCGACGATTAGTAAAAGGGAAATGGTTATAGGGTATTGACCGACTAATCGGACTGATTAACCCGACTGGCAATGCTCGAGAACAACACCCGACGGTATGACGATCCGACCGACCGATACCGCCTACTGAGACGCGCAACTCACAGTAAACTAGGGTTGATCCAACGGTCGATATAAGGAGGCGTTTGAAGATTTAATATTGATCCTTGGATCGAAAACCCTAGGGTTTCTAAAACGCACCCAGACCCCGTCGACTGCTATAAATACCCCTTTTACGCCTCTTTTCATTTCACTTATTTGCTTCCTTATCTCTTTACCTCTCATGACTTTACTCTTTGGCTCCAGTCTTTCAGATGTTTATCAATCCACGGAAGCGTAACTCTTCTCTTCTGATCAACTTGATTACTTGACGAGTTCCTGGTCAACTATTCTGATTTACTTTATTTTCTGATCAATTGGCAAAGGTTATTTCTTCATCTTTTGGTCAACTTGCTTTCTTCCTCTTTTAACTATGAACTAATCGGCGATAAACATGTGTACTGCTTGAAAGCAACGAGTTTTCCTGCCATCTTTGTAATATTTATTATTTGTAGTAATATAGTTTATACTCACTTTATCGGTCTCGTTCTCTTTATCGATGATTTTTTTTATATATAATACTTTGATCAAACGAATCTTTTCATGCGATCTGTTTGATCAAATCGATATGTGTGTGTCATCTTTTTTATCAGAGTATAATGTCCATGCATTTTGTTTGATAAGAGTTTGAGGACTTTGTTATAAGTTAAAATCTCTTTCCCTTTTTTTTTATTTTTTTCGTATAATACTTTGATCAAACATATCTTTTCATGCCATATGTTTGATCAAACAGATCTGACCATGTGATCTATTTGATCAAACAAATTTAACCATGCAATCTATTTAATCAAAGTATTATGTCCATACAATTTTTTAATTTAACTTTGAGGACTTTGTTACAAGTTAAAATATCTTTCTCTTTATTTCTATTTTTTTTATTTACAATACTTGATCAAACAGATCTTTCCATGCGATCAGTTTGAGCAAAAAGATCTGATCATTTGATCTGTTTGATCAAAGAGATCTGATCATTTGATCTGTTTGATCTACCATGAGATCTGTTTGATAAAACAGATATGTACATGCCATTTTTTTGATCAACTAGATCAGTTATTTATGATTCTTTTTCTTGTATCATGTTTGGTTGGTTCATGTGTTTGGATTTCGGACGGACCCCTCTGTTTAGTTAGTCGAATAAATTGAGGTAATGGTCTTGATATGTACATCTACTATCTCTGTTTGGGAAGCAGAAACAAAATGGTATATGATTTTTAACAGATGAATTTGTCTATTACCATAGATGAAGGTTTATGTTTAGATTAAATGCAAAAAAAAAACTATCAATTAGAAACAGAGACTATTGACCACGATTAGAATAAAATCCATGAATAAGAACAAACGAGAATCAACAATGGATGAATTTTACCTGATGTAAGTGAACCTACAAAATGAATACTCCAATTTTTGCAGAAATTAGGTTGGATAAAAGAGGTGTGGGGTGTTTGTTTTTTTAATTTTTTTTGAAATTGACTACGATCTATTATAGTCGCGTGTTACAATGGCATTGATACATCAAAGATGTGATAAGCACGAAAGCGCGTAACTCAAACTCTTACAAGAACTGGTCCTATAGCCTAACTGGACCATGGCCTAAAGCCCAACAACATTATGTATACCTTAATAACCCAAGTTCAATAAACCATGAAATCCATCTCTTTTGAGAATCAAATCTAGAACCTCTAGGAGTTTATGTCAACATTATCCACCACTTGGGCTACCAAATGTTGACAAGTGTTTGTTTTATGAACCTTACAACCGATTTTGGGTATGAAAGAAATGAAGAAAGAGTGGTTCGCTTGTGTTTTTGAAATTTTGTGTCTATAGGCGACAAGATGGTCCTTAATAACACCATGGGCCTAATATAAAGGGAAATTTGGTCAAAACTTCCTAAAAAATTTGGACTCTGGTTAGAAAGGATTAGTCAATATTTTTAAAATTTAGTCTTCAGCTCCCTGAGTACTTTTTATTTGCAACGCCTTGCGACAGCTATGCAACGCCTTGTGACAGCTATGCAACGCTTTGTGACAGCTTTACAACTGTTTTGCTACAGCTTTGAGGCGCCTTGCAACACCTTTGTAAAAGATATTGGGTTTCTAACGAAACAAAATACAAATATTTGAATTTTTACAAAAAAAAAATATTTGAATTTTTACAAAAAAAAAATATAACTTCTCTTTTTAACTAAAAACAATTTAAAATTGTTTCTTCAACCCAATATCCTGTAATATACTCCTCAAAATCCATCGAAACATTAAAATTTTAGAATTTATTAAACAAACATGACAATGTATTTTGGGATTCACCAAACAAATCGTTTGTGGATGACATCGTATATCACTGCAACGTAAATAACCTTCCGTCTTTTAAACTAAAATTTCAGGCAACTTAGTTTATTTTTGTAAAAAAAAAACAAATTTGTTCTTAAACATATCTACACGTTTACTAAACAATTAACAAATTAATGATGCATTTGTGTCTTTGGATGAGGACAAACACGGGCTTGATTTAGTGGGTTTATTACATTTTTTTTCAAATTTGGGTCTCAAAACCATTATATTTTTCTTCGGATTAATTTTGTTGTAGCCTCTGATTTGTGACCGACTCACCGTTTTAGCTCCCAGTGACCAAATTAATTTTAACTCTTTCTACAAATACCCAGAGGGGCCGAAAAAGAATAAAACAAAAAAATTTAAGAACCAATTAAATTCACCTCATCTCTCCCTCTCTCTCCTCCATTTCCTCACCTGTACTTCATCTTTCCTCTCTTCACCTCATCATCTCCTCCGACGGAGGTCGTTGGCTGGTAACTTTTTCAGACGACTTTCAAATGAAAAAAGAAAATAGTTATTTATTCTTACTCTCTCTTCTTGTTTTTCCTCTCATGAAACCAGTAACTAACTGCTAATTTTGTGAGACTAACCTAATTTTATTAGTAAGTAATAGTATTAGATATTCTTGGACTGAAACAAGCAAATATGTCATGTTGTTACTTTTCTTTGACCATAAGGACAAGGGTGCCAAAGGGCACATACTTTTGCTCTTAGCCCATCTTCTCTTGGAACTCGTCGTGGGACTCGAACATCGCACAACCCCCATCCGTGGGTCGCGAAGAGAGAGGGAGTACCAAAAGTAAAATGAAGGGGCGCACGCGGCGTACCTAAGGGCAAATAACCCAAAAGTAAAGGATGTATGAGAAATTTCCCTTATGGTTGGCGGTAAAATTAACACGAACCCAACAAACTCTTTTGACTTTTCTCTCCTTCCACTCTTTTAAGTCTCTATTTTCTCCTTTCCACCGAAACTTTCAATTTTTCAGAGAGAGAGAGAGAGAGAGAGAGAAAGAAAGAGGGAAAGAAGATCTAGAGAGAGAAAGTGTGAGATGGAAGAGAGGAAGAAGAAAATGAGTTTAAAACCTAAACTCAAGCTTGACGTACATCGTCCAGATGAAGTTTCATTTATTAAATTCCTGTAAACATTTAAATCTCTACTTAAAACTTGTCAAATTCATTCAATTTAACTGATATCTTAGTAGGCACTTCTAAAATTTGATTAATTTTATTTCTTCTTGGTGATTTTTTTTTAATTTCTCTTAATAGGACTCATAGTGGTACATTTAAAGAAGGTGATTTACTTGTTAATAAGGATGGAGTTCGTATTGTTCATCAAAAGGATGATGAAGCTGTAAGTCAACTCTCCCTCTCTCTCTCTCTCTTGTAGTCAAAATTGAAATTCTAGGGTTTCCTCTTTTACTTCATTAAATGATTTTAGTGATTCTAGAAGCATCTTCATAGGGTCTAATTAGTGATATACACACAAATAATAACCCAAAGGAGAAATTTGGTTTAAATGTGTCTAGAGGAATAATGAACTAGTTGTTGATGGTATCATCGGAAGCTAGCTCAAGGGGTAAGACTTTTTGCACACTTATAAACTCACCCTTATGCCCCTTTCACTGTTTCACAACCAATGTGGGATTATCCCGACAATCTCTCCCTCACACATTCTAGTGTTGGGGTTACTGGGCCTCTCTCACCTAAGGCAGGGCCGGCCTTGGGCCTAGGCGGCCCAGACGGTCGCCTAGGGCCCCCCAATTTATATATAGTAAGTATTGTTATGTATTTTTTATGCACATATATATCTAGCCTGTTTGGGCAGTAGAGTTGGTAGAGTAGGTGACTAGAGAACGTAAAGTCTAAGGTTCGACTCTGTGAGACACTAAAAGAACAAATGTTCCAAACTGTACTAAGATGTGGTCTAGTGAAACCAATTAGAGTTAAAGTGTTAACTACGCCCTAATTCATAGGAAGTTTAAAGAAGACAGACAAAATCATAACGAAGACAAAGACTAATATGTGGTGTAGGGGGCTCCCGTCGATAAGTTCGCCTAGGGCCCCCAAAAGTCAGGGCCGGTACTGACCTAGGGTGAGTTAATGTGTGGGAAAAGACTTACACCTTGAGCTAGTTTTTGGGGTGAGAGAGACCCAATACCACCCAACACCAACCTATTTTGATGTTTATGCAAACTATGTATTCTTGTTGCTATGGCGAAACAAAGAAAACCAAAAAATAAATGTAAAGAAAAGTAAAAGACATCAGAGAACTAGGCCATAATTGGGAAAGGGAGCTAGGTTCAAATGATTTCTTTATGTATGGTGATAATTTCAAGTTCATCAAGCACATTTTAACTCTATTCGCAGTAAAATATTTGTCCATATTACAGCGAAACCCCACCTTGAAGAATTCGGAGATCTTGTATATATTTTTTCAAAGAAAAAAGTGGGTTCTATTTACATAACCGACACAAGGAACTGGGTCAAATGGAATTGAACCATATCCGAAGCACAAGTCAGCACATGCATTTTTTCCACGTTCCGAGATTGCATGAAATTGTATACCTTATGGGTTAGTTATGTTTTAATTTAAGTATAGGAATGCATCATCCCAAGGAAATAGTAGAGGTTATAATTCCAAAATAACGAAAAAGAGGCAGTAGCTTTTTTTCATTGTCGTTTGCTTGTAATGCCTCAGTCTGGTCAGAAATACATAAATAAGCATATGAAATAACATAAAATTATGTTAAAGGGAATAGTTTTACTGTTTATGAAATCATTAACTCATGTCATATCACTTTCAATTCAGCCACCCCCTATAAAGGCTTCGGACAACCAATTGAGCATAGCTGATTTAGACGTAATTAAAGTAATTGGAAAGGGCAGCAGTGGGATCGTTCAATTGGTGCGCCACAAATGGACTGGGCAGTTTTTTGCCCTAAAGGTATTCATAATCTCAGCATTACTTCAGATATGTTATTGTATGTGTGATTAACTCTCACTCATCTGCTTTCCATTGATTGACTGAGTTGCATTTGTATCTCGTTAAATTTAGCCAACTCTTACCCAGATATATACAGTATTACAGTTTTCTTAACAGACAAGATCAGATAACTTTTAAGAAGCCCTGCCCCAAAATGTAGGCTGAAGAGATGGCCCAACAGGTCACCGACGAAATTAAATTCTGACGGAGTTTCTCTTGTAAATTGGAGGGGTCGCACTCGCACCTGTAAAAACCTGTCACCGAAGTGCAACCATAAAAAGTTCCACTTATTCCCTCTTCCTCCATCTCTTAAGATTGACTAACCCATGTAATTGAAAACTCACCATAAAAATTACTCCCAAACCCGAACTGTCCTGACTTTTTTATTTTTATTTTGCCCACTTTCGAAGAAATTATACTGGATATCTGACATTTGATATTACGCAGGCCATACAAGTGAATTTTCAAGAAACTCTTATTAAGCAGATAGCCCAAGAACTGAAAATTAACCAATCTGCACAATGTCCGAATGTTGCTATATGTTACCAATCTTTCTATGATAATGGTGTCATATCAATAGTCTTGGAGTACATGGATGGTGGATCCTTAGCTGATTTCTTAAAGAAAGTCATAGCAATTCCAGAGCCATACCTGGCTGCCATGTGTAAGCAGGCAAGTACTAATTCTGTGGTTGAATCCAATTCTTAGAATTCCTAAAACTAATAAATTCGTAGACAAGTTGTATAAAGTTGAGCTATCTTTTCTTATATGAAGGTGCTGAAGGGTATGGTGTATCTTCATCATGAAAAACACATAATGCACAGGGACTTAAAACCTTCTAATTTATTAATCAATCATAGAGGCGAAGTCAAGATAACCGACTTCGGTGTGAGTGCTATACTGGCAGCAACTGCTGCTGAGCGAGATACTTTTGTCGGCACATATTATTATATGTCTGTGAGTAAAGTTACTTATTCTACTACAACTTATTCTTTTTCCCCTTCTCATGGAGTTTCTGATGGATAGTCACCGCCATATTAAATTTTATTAAATCTTGATAGTCTGAGTCAATCACTGGAAATGTATGTTTAATAGCCAGAGAGAATTACTGGAGGCGCGTATAGCTACAAAAGTGATATCTGGAGCTTAGGGCTAGTTATATTAGAGTGCGCAATGGGTCGATTTCCATATTTCCCAGGTGAAGCAGAGGAAGGATGGAGTAATTGTTACGAACTCTTGGAAGCAATTGTCGACCAACCATTACCTTTTGCACCTCCTGACGAGTTTACCCCGGAATTTTGTTCGTTTATTTCTGCATGGTAAAGATTTAAAACTGTAATGGTAATTTCTGCTTTTTTTTCTCAATGATTTATTTTGTTCAAACCCAAATTTTGTTCAAGACTAGGTACAATTAAAACTGCCCAATCTTTTCATTTAAGCTTCAGTTCTTAGATTCGTGGCTCTATGACCTCTGTGTATGTGAAAAGACAATCAAGTCTATACATCTAGAACTTCTGATTTATACCAGACTAATTCCATGACTGACACTAAGAGACCTAGCATAATAACATGAAGTCATGAACTAGTAAATGTTACTCCAACCTTTTTATTTCTAGGTTCTAATTATATTAGTGAATTTTGTTTTTTTATTTAGCCTGCAGAAAGACCCAGATGTGAGACAGGGAGCGACTCAACTAATGGTATTGCTATAACCTTCTCTACTTTTTGTCAAATAATTTGGTTTCTTATTGCATTCCACGGCGAAATTTGGAACCAAGTATTTAATTCTCTTGCTTGCTCCTCCGTAGTTCAAGAAAGGAAGAAAGTACGCAATATACCCACTTAAACTCAGCAACTTAAAAGCCAATCGGATAAGTTGTATGTCACGGTACTATCCATGGACTATATGACATCTTAAGACTATAACTTCGGTTGTAAGCGAACTCTAGGTCCCGAAGGACAATTGACTTCGGTTATAGCATAAGAACAATCTTAAGCCTGACATGAGTTCTAGGTTTCTAAGTCAATGAAGGAATGTGGCGATTTAAGTCACTAACCAATTACCAAAGGTGGTACTGCTTCTCCTATTAACTTTGATCCATTTTCCCCGTCAAAAAATCCGTACTCTATGATTACTGCTGCCTCATTGACTGATACTACTACTTCAAATAAGTTATTCTTTTGTTTTTTGGATATCCTAGTTTCTCGTCCCTCGCTTATCGGTCTCCAGTTGCCAAGCGAGCACACAGAGACCAGTATGTGGTGTTTTGCTCCACTTGAATTTCTTTTGTTGAGAGATGCTCCACTTGACTTGAACCACCAACCAAGCTATCCCCTGTTAGTTTTCAAGTGAGAATTTTGTACTGTTAAGTAGTAGAAAAAAAGAGGTGTACTCTGATTAATCCTTGGTTTGTATTGTATGTCTCCGATAAATTTGAGTCGAAGTCTGAAACCAGTATACTGATGATACGTTTGGTTATGTTAATGCCAGCAACATCCTTTCATTAGGAAGTACGAAGACTTGGATGTTAATCTAGCATCCTACTTCAGCGATGCAGGGTCACCACTAGCCACACTCGGAACACCAATCTGGTAAGTCCAATCCCCATGTTTATTAGTACTGTCTGCAATACCATGTCTATCATGTCATGTGGTACGGGTGACTATACTGCCAGTTTGTCTTTTCAATTCTGACTCGGTTTGCTCTGAAACTAACTCATGAACATATAACTAGTACAAGGATAAAATAGTGATGTCCTCAAGTTTATACTTCAACTCTACTCGATATAAACCTGGCTGAAAACAAGTCCAACATATAATAGAGTCAGATGTTTTCAGCGAGTCAGATCCGATGAGTCCAAAATTGAAATAAAACCAACTGAGCTCGTATGTCAATCTTTGACCCAACCGCTTACCACCGCAACTATAAGATAATGGGTATCTTCTCTTACCGATCTCGGATGTTTTACTGTATCGGTAACAAGCTGTCAGTGCATATGGGTGTCTTCTCTTACCGATCACGGATGTTTTACTATATTGGTAACAAGCTGTCAATGCATATTTCTTTCTCCAGATCTCGCTACTGCATGGGACGTCAATTTTACAGCGTAACGAAGAAAGAAAACAGGTAATGATATAATGTTTCCGGTGGTGATAAACTACGGAATCGTGAGAACAACGGTGGTGATAAAGGAAAGGTGGATTGATGACTTTTACATTATAAACTAGATGTTGAGAAGAAAGTGCAGCTGCAGGAGGATTATCCTTCCTTTCTCATCATTTATTCAATATGTATGGATCTATGAAAAGGCAATTACTATTTAAAAACCTGGTATATATAATTTGATCTTCTTTATTTTTTAAGCATTGCTTCTGGTTTGTAATTCTAGTCGTGAAACCTAAACGACTAAAGTAGTGAAATCATGTGAAAACACTAGTCGTATATGCTTTTACACCTAATGTGCCACAATAAAATTTACTGGGTTTGGTTTTGGTTGGTTTGGCGTTCGGAGAGATGAAATAGCAAAAAGATCAATCAGAGCATGTCCTGTGCAAAACTTAAAAAAATCTCCGTTCATCCTATATGTCAAGTTCCAATTGAGGTTTTCTCACTCCTAGGTGGCGAAAATAGAAATCCTCAATTTTTTTTTGTCTCAAATGCAAAACTTAAACTTATCTTATTTAATTATGTGGCATAATTATTTTTGTAATAAATAATTAATTATGAACACCGCTTTGGGGAAAAAGCAGAAATATTTTAGGGGAAGACGGTGGAAAACAAAAAAAATCAAACCAAACGCACCATATAAGGCGCTGGCAAAAAGTCGTCGGCCGGATGGTGTCGGCGACGGCCGGCGACTTCATCATCTTCTTTATCTCCCTTTTTTTTCTCTCTCTTCTCTTTCTCTCTCTCTCTCTATCTCTTTATCTCTCTCTCTCTCTTCTGTTTCTCTTTCTTCTCTCTCTTCACTTTCTCTCTCTTTCTTTTCTCAGTCTCCCCTTCGCCGGAGCTCGTCTGGTTTGTTCTTCAAACCAGATCTGGTTTCGTCTGGAAACCATAGCTCATCCCCTTCGCCAGAGATGGAGAGGAGGAGAAAAAAAAATCGCCGGAGATGGTGAAACTCGTCGGAGATGATGGAAGTCGCCGGAGATGGTAGGTGAAAGGAAGAAGAAGATGAAAAGATTTGGTTGTTTGGGGCAAACAAAAAAGTCTAATTTTTTTTTGTTTCCACCCAAAACTTCACACCCCGAAGAATTTCTTTATTTCCCCAAAACACAGGCCTTAATTATTTAGTAAATATAGAAGACTCGATCTCTATTGGTCGAAAATAAAATATTGATGAGGTGGACAATTAGAGATATCTCAAAAGGACACTCTAGATTCTATCCTCGACTCGTCATCTTAGAGATCCAAATAGAGTGTTTGAGAGAGTTTTTAAGAAAAAATACTAAAAATCATATGTGGCACTCAGAATTTCGAAGATTGAGGGTTGAATTGGAGATGCTCTCAGTTTCCAAACTCCCTTTTAGAGATATGAACACTGAAGGAAGTTTTTCTACTTGAAAGCTGTGTTTAGAAAATCAACCTCAACACCACGCTAAGCAAAGTGTACCTACAGGAAACAAATCAGTGTTTGCCCTTGCCACAAGCAGAAAATATTGTAATTGATATTATAAATCCTGGTTAGTATTTACCAATATATTTCCAAAAACATCAAAGGAATCATACTCCCGAACCAACAACAAATTTCTGCTAATTGCTTCAAATCTTCATAAGACAAAAGTACAACATCGAGGCGAGGAAGAAAATATGTAAGTAAATTGCACGCCTCTGAGAACTTTAATTCAGAGACAGAAACAAATACAATCAACCAGAACTTAAGGGTAGTAGAAGCCATGGAGTATTCCCCAACTTCCCTGTTTTCATATTTACAGTCCATATTTAGAGCTGGTCACTTGAGCCGAAAAAAAGAAACAGATGAACAACACTTATATGTTATATGCGTTTAAACATCGTACGGCAGTTAATTGACAACAAAGTGAGGGGTAAAACGGTCTAATTGGTGACCAAACGACGGGTTAACTTACGTTTAGGTTCTGCTTTTAAACTTCCTTTGTGCTTTTAAGTCGACAACAATGACAGTTATGTTGTCTTTACTTCCCCTTTGAAGAGCGACTTTTGAGAGATACTCTGCCGCTGCTTGGGAAGCAGGATCGGTTCCATCAACTCTTTCTTCACGAGGTGTAGTGCCGTTCTTTTTATGCCACACTAAGATACGTCTTCTAGCTAAATCACATGCTTCTTCATTTGTCATAACATCCCATAACCCATCACTAGCTAAAATAAGACATTCGTCTTCTTTCATTCGAGGAACAAACATGAATTCTGGGTTTGGAATTACACATGGCTTCAGATATCCATCACCTGTGAATCAAAAGGAAAAAAATACATATATAAGCCTCAAATTTGAATATCATGGATGAGATATGAAAATTTGAAGTAGGTAAACTCGTGTATTATTAATTTTAACCGACTAGGGTGCCACCATGGCGGTCACGGGCAGCCATGGGTCACACATTGCCACATCTCCATCAACAGCTTAGATATGGTCGAGCGTTCGGACCAATCGCAATTCATCACCACTTTGCTTTCTTCCAATTTATAGGAGTGCCGACCTAAGCCCCTGCGGTGGGGCTTGAGAGCCACAAGTGAGTTGCCTCGTATGGTTCTTCCAAGAACTTGAAACCTCATGCTTAATTTCTTGTACTATAATATCGATGTTCTCAAATATATATGAATAAATTTGCATGAGTTCGGTTGAACGCGGTGGGGATTAAGATGACTCAGATAATCCACCTGATATCTGTTCATAATACCTCATATAGAAAGGCTAAAATCACCACTAGAAAATAGTATGCGATAGATTTCACGACAGACTTCATTCAGGACCTCAGATATTTGACAAGATTCAGCTTTACCACATCCATACATTCCAAAGTCAAGCTATTATGGTATCTCCTATCATAGCAATTTGCACGTAGGTCATTTTTCTCACCTATGCCGATTTTAATGTCCACATAGCACATCTGGACTTTGGAGTGCCATTAATGCAGCCAGGGATTAAGTGGCATACATATTGTTTTTCTTATGTTACTAACGAAATGTTGCCTTGCTATTTAAATCATATAGTTGGATAATTCTATAAAGCAAGAAAGGAGAACAGCTTTTCCAGCCTCAAATAGGAGGATTACTTTCCTTGTATGCATTACAAAAATCATGATGGTTAAAACCCAGGTGGCTGGTTTTCATAAGGTACTCTTACGAATGGATCTACCTATTGTGCATCCCGAAATAGTTAATCTGTTAGGCTACCTCTAAAGGGCACGTGATGTGAAAAAAGAAGTTTCATGTGCAAAGCACTTAGTCCCACATTGCTTAGAAGGACCTTCCAGAACTGGGTTACAACATAAAACTCGACTTACATATTGGCTATGCCCTCTGGTTGGTTTTATGCCTAGATTGAGAAATCTGAAGTGCTCTATGGAAGGCCTATGGAAAAACCTCGTACCATGTCAAACAAGCTAGTGGGCTTGAGTGGTGCCAAAATCAAGGACAATATTGAGACAGGTGTTACGTCAGAGTCGACTCTGCCTCATGTTGAAACGTGCAAAAGGTAACAAGAACATAGTGAAAATAATAAAACATACCAATTGACCTAGACATCGCCAACACACCCAGAACTCGGTACCCATTCCACTGTATGACCTTGCCTCCAGCTGCTTCAATTCTAGCATATTCATCCTCTCTATTTGGCTGAAACAGTTGATAAAAGCAATCAATTTCCTGTAGAAAAATAAATTAAATTGCAATTCTAAACACAAAATTTACGTACACCAAATTCTTACTTTGTGATCTACTGACAACGGCATGGCCTCTTTACCCCGACACAGAACGGCTCTTGAATCACCGCAGTTGGCAACTATAATGTGAGTCGGGAAAACAAGTGCCACCACAGCTGTAGATCCTATAGTTTCCGGAGCAACAGGTTCTTGGCTGCCATTCCCTCCAATCTCAGAGTCAACTTTAAGAAAGCAATTGGTAATTGCTTTCTCCCATTTCATCTTCCAATCATTTCTAATGTCTCCACTATGAAATGATTCTTGTAACGTTGCAATCTCCTCTACCAAAGCTAAATGGAAACGATCACGACAGTAGTTAGCAACCTGCACAAACAAGAAAACCACTACTTTTAGGCACCTAAACTAAAAGAAAATGTATATCAATGGACAAGAACACATTTGGATTTTTGGGTTTATCTAAAAGCTTGGTTTCGATCAATTGATTGTTGGTATTCTTGTGATATAGGACCCAGAAGTTGCATTTTAGATAATCAATTTTGGAGTAAAGCGGTTTTTAGAAGCAAACTTGAATTGCTTCCGTTAATCTGCTCGTCAAACAACTTTCCATGACAAGGGTGTTAGGTTCATTTTGGTCCTTCTTGGTAATTTTTACTTCTAACTTTAATAATAAAAAAAACAATTGGACAAAGGAAACCCGAGACAAGAAAAGTACCTGGGGACCTCCATGCCCATCGTAAACACCAAAAAAGTGAGAAGTTATTGAGTTATTCAAGCTCTGGTTCGTTCCGTCGCCAATGCCATGAACAGATAACATCTCAAGAGGAACTCTGAGTAATCGAGGTACAATAGCAAGAGCGTCTTCCATCTCAGGTCTTCTCCCACAGATAGAAACTGATCCGAATAAGGGAAAAGGATCCAATTCGGAAGCACCTCGGCCACCTCCCACGACAATCTTGTTTTCCTGAGACACTTGACTACGAATTCCCGATCCTATTGAATTGGAATCTTCTCCAATTCGAGCAACAAAATCTGTCACAACATTAACAAGATCACTTTGTGGTTCCCTCTGAAAGCACGATTCATCTAAGTTCTCGATCTCCATTGATATAGATCTGGTTATCCCAGAAGCAGTTTCGAAAGCTAATAATTCTTCACCACAGATGCTACTCAAATCACTACCTACAGAAAGAGAACGTGAAAGATCTAGCATATGATCAATGCCTCCAGATGATTTATCGTCATCGTCACTTTCTTGAGTGATTGAATCAGTTACTTTCAAACCGATTTCACTTTCAGGTACCATTTTGATCAAAGTTTCACCTTCACACCCTTTATCTTTTCCTCCTTCCTCTCGCTCAACCAAATTAACTGAATCACCTCTACTCTGTTGATTATCACCACCATTAACAGACTCTGGAACTAAATTCACCGTGGAATCTGATATTAAGGTAGCTGTATCTGTTATTAGCTTAAGACTTGTGATTCCCACATGGGTTGCTATCACTGAGCTATCACAGATTAAATTACCTAGCCTAAATGGCACTGCAACCGCCGGAGACATCTCCTCCATTAATTTCTCTTTCTGAGTAGTAATAACTATAGAACTTTATTAACCCCTCCTTCAGACTAAGATAATCTAATCAGATTTCAAATTTCAACTACTCCATCACCAGTTCAACTTCCACCCCAGAATCTGTAATAAAAATCAGATGAATCATTTGATTATAGATTTCAGATAACTTTCTTTAATTCATCAAGAACTTGCAAACCCACAAATCATCTAAATCTAAAGTAATTAAATAATGAAACAATTTCAACACCAATCAATCCTAAAAACTGTGTAGAAAGTGCTAAAGTACAAGGAAGAGGAAATTGCTAATCGGATCTAGAAAGGGAAAGTGAAATTTGAAACTTCCATTTATAGAATTTACCCTAATTCTATAAATATGCTAGATACCTCTAGACCTTATCAAAAACCATATCATCCCTCTGGAAACTTTACTAACCTACCCATATTACATGAGAGAGAGAGAGAGACATGACCTAAAAAAGCTCTGAGAGTCAAATGAAATGAAAACTACGATCAAATCAAGTAATAGTTGTAAACTACAGAAAGAGAAATCTTGAGAGTATAGAGAGAGAGAAATAGTAATAAAGTCAAAACAACCCATGAATCATAAGTGAACCACAATAAAGATAAAACCTTTTTTCTCCATTAAACCTAGGGTTCCCTGGATCTGAGGTAACCCATCTTTCTTTCTCTCTATAACCCATACCACTTTCTCCTAAAATCTCACCAATCACATACAAGAAAGTAAATTAAATTAAGAAAAAAAAACATGGGTATAAAGAATCAACAAGAAATTACTTACCAATTAGATGATATTCGATCTTGATCTTAAGATTCTCTCTCTCTCTCTTTCTACTACTACCCTTGTCATCATCACCACCCTCTTTTTCTTCTCCTCATATTTTTTTGCTGCTACATAAAATAGTTTTAGAGAGAGAAACTAAAAGAGGGGGGAGGTGGGAAAATGCAAATCACTGCAAATCTAAATAGTTGCGTCCAAAGCTAGTGAGAGAAGATTTCTAAAGATCGAATCTTTAAGAGAGAAGAAGACAGGTGTTTGATAAATTTTTAAATACCAAAAATACCCCTTTAGTCTATCAATGGGACTGAAATACCGAAAGTACCCTTCCATCTACTTTTAATTTCCGACAAGAAAAACGCTGATTACGATGTGTAACGGAAACCAATTAAGATATGCCACGTGTGATACCTAGTGAGGACAGATGTCCTTTAGTTATTCCGTCTACGTAATTAGTTCTGAATTTTCTCTGTTGGGTGAGGTGAACCAAAACCTAACATTTTTCATGTGGGACACTCAATCTTGGTCAATATATGTCAAGTCAACTAATTCTGCTCTTTTTTATTAAATTTGATTTTTTTTTTTTTTTCTTTAGGAGAATTTAGGGGTAAGATAGACTTGTAAACCATGGTCTATCTTTTTTTTTTTTTTTTTTTTTTGAAAACGATAGTCTATTCAATAAAAATTCTATACTTGATTATAATCCGAGGGATATTCATTAGACATTTACAGCTTCGATTCCGATAAGAAACTTTTTTAATAATAATTTTGTTTAAAATAATAGTGAAAATCTGTCTAAACTAATGATAGATGAACACGTCTAATATAATCAATTTAAAAAATCAAGTGAGTTGTTATGTGTAGAAAACATATTACAAGTATCCAGAAGAAATATAACAGTTTCCTACAGTCATCCAACTTTCCTCCTCTCGGACCATTTTTGCAATTAAAAGAAAGTCTTAAATCTTCATATATGTCAGGTATCACTTGCGATTCTCTTCCCTAATTGTTTTTTTTTTTTGAACTTTCCATACATTAATTACTAAAAACGTTATTACAATATTTATCAACTAAAATACAAGGAACATTATTCCACTTTTTACTTTTATTCTTCTTTCTAGCCCATTTTGTCAGCTTGTCTGCTTGCGAGTTGAGTTCTCTTCTTGTGAATTTGAATTGAACTACGTCGAAATTTCTTCTGTTTTCGCGTATTCTTCGGAGGTGGATTAAAGATTGCCAGTGAACTGAATGTTTACTATTGTGAATGTGTTTGATAAGGTTAATGTTGTCGCTTTCTATTATAATTGACTTGTGGTACTGTTCTTTCGCCCATTCCATGCCATATAAAATTGTCATTGCTTCACTTTCTTCACTATTTCTTGCCCTCGAGGATGTCACTTGAGCTTCTATAAATTTTGAATCTGCATTGTGAGCTATTAAGCTTATTCCCGTGTTGGATGTTATGTTAATAAAGGATGCATCAGCGTTGATCTTAATGAAATGTTCTGTTGATGGTTGCCATTTTTCAGTGGATTTATGTTTGATTTTCTCAGGATTTTTGTTGTTTTTTGGAAATCTTTAATCAAAAGACACATCCAATAAACACTCTAGAAATTTAAATTATTTAGGTGCATGTACGAGGAATTTTGTATTTAATAGGGTTAATTCCAATTTGACCCGAATTTGTAACCAACTCTTTGGTTTAGCTCCCGTAAGTGATCGACAGTTCGATTGACTTCTAAGGGTCAAAAAGATTTCAATATTTTTCAGAAATACCCATGGATGTCAAAATGATATAATTTCCACAAATTTTAAACACATTAAAGGCCACCTCAACTACTCTTATTTCCCCCACTTCATCACATCTCACCTCCATCTCATCTTTTCCTCTCTCCACCTCACCATCTTCTCCGACGAAGGTCGCCAACGACCACTTTTTTCGGTCACCTTTAAACTTAAAAAAAGAACTTTCTTTTCTCTCTCTTCTTCATCCTTTTTTTCGTCTTCCTCTTCCCGTATCTCTCTACACTAGGGTTTGGGATTTTCCCAAATCCTAGATCTGATTTGGGGAAACCCAAACCAGAGTGAAGCTTCAAATTAACACAAAAGCTTCAAAACGAAGCTTCTGCGTTGAAGCCTCACTTTACAAACCCGTTAAACCTTCAAACACACGATTTCACATTGTGATGATCATGACTAACCCAATACAACCCTTCTTAAGCTCTACAAATGACACTAAACCAAAGTAGTTTTAGCAATAAAGAGAAAAGAGGGAGAGGAAAGATGAATAGTGTAATATGGTTTTGTTGATGATGATGTTAGTCGGTATATCAATGGTGAAAGAAACAAACAAACACGAATACCAGATTGTGCATCAAATTTTGTACCATGTGCAGGTTACTTGAACTCAACTAAACCGCCTTAGTCATGCTTTAATCCGCTCCGTGAAACTATGTTGAAACAACAGAAATGTTTATGTGATCTTTACAAAGATCCTAGTTTGTAAAGTCTTTTGGGAATTAATCTCATTATTTTGGACCTAGGGTATTTCTTGAAAAAGTAAAAAAATGGCCATTGGGGGGCAAATAAAATGTCGGACACTCATAGAGTTAAAACGTCGAGTTGGTCACAAATTAGGGCTCAAAATATAACTAATCATATTTAATAACGAGTAAACAATTGAGATCCTCAAACGAAAGCTCAAATATTGAGCTTTTCTTGAGAGATTTTAATATTAAATGTTGCCACATCATCTTTAAACCTCAAATTAAATTTTCATTAAAGAAAATTTTTCGGAACATTTGACATTGACCCCCACATCTATATAAATAACAGAAGGGAAAGCGATGACTGGGACAAACATCCTTATTTAATTTTACATATTATTTAAAAACCCTTCATTATTTACAAGTCATCCAGTTCCATTTAATTTAGAAGCCTTTTCACGCGATTTTCCTAAAATAATTTGGATTTTACACTTCGGTCCACAACTATACCGTGTTTACGGTTAGGGTTATTTCCCTAATGGCCCCCAACTTTGTGACCAGCTTCCCGCATGGCCCCCTACTTTACAAGAAATACGCATATGGCCCCCTTCCGATATTACACCGTTACTCTCTCTCTTCCATTTCTTTTCTCTCTCCTCCAGCATGTTTTCTCTCTCCTCCAGCATGTTTTCTCTCTCCTCCAGCATGTTTTCTCTCTCTGCCACCTCGTTAAAACCAGCCACATCATCGTCTTCACCGACAGGGTCGCTGGCCGGTCAAATTTCCGGCCGGCGACCTTCAAACTGATCTGGCCGGCGACCTTCAAACTGATCTGGTCTGTTCGTGATGAACAAACCTAGCTACGGCGAAGGTTTCCCTTCGACGGAGTTTAGAGAGAGAGAGGAGAGAGATATTTTTTAAAAAAAAAATTTAGAGAGAGAGAGAAGAGAGAAAAAAAAATTTGAAGGTCGCCGGCCGGCGACCTCTGCCGGAGAAGGTGATGAGGTGGCATAACAGATGATGTGGCGTGACTTGGCAGAGAGAGAAAACATGATGGAGGAGAGAGAGTAACGGTGTTATAACGGAAAGGGGCCATATGGGTATTTCTCGTAAAGTAGGGGGCCAGGCGGGAAGCTGGTCAGAAAGTTGGGGGCCATTAGGGAAATAACCCTTACGGTTAAATCCCTCCGCAAAAACAAGTTGTCTAACCTTTTTCACGTAATTTACACTTAGGTCCACAACTATACCGTATTTACAGTTAAGCCCCTACACAAAAACTGACAGCCAATCCCTTTTTCACGTAATTTACACTTAGGTCCACAACTATACCGTGTTTATGGTTAAGTCCTTCCGTAACAACTAGCTCGCAAATCCTTCTACGTTATTTACACTTCGGTCCACAACTATACCGTGATTACGGTTAAATCCCTGCTAGAAATGATTTACACCATTGATCCTCTCAACGATTCTGATCATATCGAGAAAAAATAAACCCAAACGAAACAGACAGCTCTCTACTTAATCTCTTTAAAAAACTCAAATACTCAACCGAGTTGGTAAGATTCAAGGTGATTCCCTATTCCCTTTATTAAACGAAAGACGGAGTAGCTTGTGTTGTAATATTTTCTCAAATTTCAAAAGATTTAGTGAGGTAAAATTTTAGGATCTTTCGTGGACTTTGTAATCAAGACCATGGGTATAAATCTAATTTCTTGTTTAGTTATATAACTCTAATCTTTTTTTCTGTTGAAATACATAAATATAATATTGGTACTGAAATGTAGTTGTGTGTGGATATGGTTTTCAGAACCTCAATTGTACAAATCTAATCTTTATTGGTGTCATTCTTATAACTCCCTACACAAATAGAATATGTTATATAATTGCTATCTTTATTAATGTCCTTCTCAAAATAGGGTATCTCATGGAAAAACTGATTTTTTTCGGAGCCTCATTTTGTCGATTCCTGCTAAAAAAAGAATTTCACGACACCGACCTACTTCTTTTGGAGCATCACCAAGTCTCTAACCTGGCCGAAGGATTGGATTCAACCAATGCATCAGTGTAAGGCCAAATACACAATTAAATTATGAGTGTTTGCTTTATCTTGTGAATGGATTCAACTAATCGCTCTTGAAGCTTTCGATGAGCTAAATTTTTGGTGGAAGGTAAGGCAAGATTTGAGTGATAATGAATTAATAGATACAAATGGAATATGAAAGATACATATTTAGATTATCAATCAACTTTCCTTCTTCTCTAATTGTAATGTTCGGTCTTTGCATATATCATTATCTACTATTTGATTTGTCATGCCAAGTTAAACAATTCTTTCCTTCATATATTACAAAGAATTTACCAATAGACTAATAAAAAAGTTGGATCTTACGGTATGAGTATCTATAATTACTTCTCATTTCTCTTCATTTATGAGAGAATATAGTCGGCTTGAGCAGGGTCGTGGCTGACAATTGAGAGGCCCAGTGAGAATATTTTAGTAGGGCACATGTAAAAAAATAATATGATAATAATACAGAAATTTTGAATAATTCAATTATTAAAAAGATAATAAATCGTAAATATATTATGCATAACATATAAAATTGTTATATAATCGACCTAACATTGTTTTTCATTTTGTTATTTGTTGCTTCCTCCAAGCATATTATAGGATCTAAAAATAAAACTAAAACTCCAAATAGAAACCTAATTATTATAATAAAATAAACATTTTTTTGTTGTTGAAAACAGTACTGATTTTGTATGATAAGTAATTAACTAAGTTATTACAAAAAAAAATCAAATCACTGTTAGATTCGAACCCAGGTTGCCTTCGTACAACTCCCCATACTCATCCACTAAGCTAAGAGTCCTTGTGATGATTATAGATTACGTTTCCCGCTATTTAACATTATAATTACTATTGTGAAGAACCAAAGGAAAAGTGGGACCTTTGTGGTGGGGGGTCCTGTGCGGGCGCACGACCCGCACTCCCCCATCCACGGTCCTGGGCTTGAGTTATCACATCAACCAGCAGGAAGTTCTTTACTCTTCATTTTGTTGATCTCTTTTGAAAGTTTTGGTAACTTTTGTTACAATATTGCTTTTGCAATATGTGAAATATCAAGTTTTAGTTTTGGGGAGTTTTATGTAAATGAGCTTCAAGAATGTGTAAATTATAGGAAACTTCACTTGCAAATGATGTTGAAATAAAAAAGTTAATGACTTACATTTCATATGTTCGGCCAACTCACTACAATTTTCTTTTTTTAATTTTAGTAACACTTTCATTTTTCATCACAATTTTGAGTTTTTATCATATTTTTGCTTTTTCTTTTCTAGACGTGCCGGAGGCACGGGCTATACCCTAGTATACATATATATCAATATAGTTGTATTTATAAATATAAATATATAAATTTTATAAAAGTAAATTTATCTTAATATATATAAATCTATAAATATAAATTTTATATAATATACATATATATATTTCAATATAAACGTAAATACTTATGAGTATATTTAGATTTATCTATCGATATAAATATATATCTAAAAATTTATTATTTAAAATATTTGTATTGATATATATAAATAGAAATTTTCTAAATATATATATTTAGTTATCTATGCTAGCTATATTCCACTTTTTATTTTTCGTAAGGACCAATAAAAGTATTCTTTATACGAGAAACTTATATTATCTCTTTTGATAATTCTTATAATGTTATAAGTCTTTATCCTGATAATTAATCTTTTTCATATAATTCTTTCAATGTTTCGTAAGGACCTCTTGTAGAAAGATTTAAGTAAGAAACTAATTAAGAAACTATATGGGCGCTCATATCAAATTAATCAAGTTAATAACTCGCTTTGCTACTTTTTCCTTTTTTTAGTGGCCTACTTTAAAGCAAAGACGTTTCCACCTATTTACTTCATATCCTCTACTCTTTCTCTCACTACATTCCATATATCAACACTTCTCTGTTTTATTAGCTTCGGCCCACTTAAATGTTAGGGCCGACCCTGGTGGTTATGATTCGATTACTAGTTTAAATAGATAGTTTTTCTTACATAAATCATTTTCTTATCTCAATTCTTTTCAGATTATTAGAGGAAGATAACAAGTTAATAATAAATGAAATATTATTGTGATTCAATGTATACTTAATTTTTTATTTATTTAGCTCACTTTGTTAATTAACAAAATGTACTATATATATATATATATATATATAACAATGTATAAATATAATATTACTATAGTAAGTATTTATAAATATAATTACATATAAATTTATAAGTGTTATAAATTTAATAATATATCAATAAATATAAATTTTAATATACAAACATATTTAAATATGAATATAAATATTGATGAATGTATTTAGATTTATCTGTCACACACAAATATATATCTAAAAATTTATTATTAAATATATCTATGTTTATATTTATATTTATATTATGTGTATATATATTTATATTAATATAATTTTTAAATAGAATTATATATAAATTTTATAAATATATATATGAATTAATATCAGTGCTGGTTATATTCTACTTTTTATCTCTAATTGCGATCGATGTAAATATTCTTCATACAATATCTTACACTCTTTCCGTAAATTTTTTAGGGTTTATAAGTCTTCATCTTAATAAAAGATCTCTTTTGTGTAAGAGGACCCATCACTGACTCCTAGACAACCCAAGTGATGGGTGGGTATGATTCAACTGCCAATTAAAATATGGTTCTTTTACGAAAATTAATTCTATTCAATTTTGTACAGATCATTGGAGCAAGATGGAAAGTTGACACTGAATGAAATCATATTGTATTTCAGTTTATACTTAATTCTGTTAATTATCTCACTTTGCTTCAGTTCTTCTCATAACCTTTTCCACCTAAGGCAGAGCCAGGGCCGACTCTAACCTTTTGGAAGTCCAAAATGAATTCTTAGAATGTGGCCTCTATATGTTTTTCATGATTTCAACACAAATTTATATTTTAAAGATTTTCAGCTCTAACAATGTTTATTGAACACGTTATATTCTGAATTGACTTGAGTTTGATTTCAAAATGTATATTCTGTATAACCCTCAATGGCTTGGGCTGATCTTAGTTTATTTCGGTAGGACAATTGAGGTCAACTCAAATCAGATTCAATCAATGATAGCAATCAACACCACATTAAAGATTTGTCAATTGAACCCATAAACTGAACAAAAATCAAGGTGGTCAATATATGGGCAACCAAATTTCTTGTGTAGGCAACAACTTTTGAACCCGTCAACTTCTTATGTGTTCCTCTTCTCTTATCTCTCTCTATTTTGGTGTATTTGAGGATCCTTAAAGGGAATCATTAAATGAAGAGGAAAGCCTTAAAGAGGAGTAACAATACTAGTAGTAGTAGCAACAATGGAGGGAAGATGAAAAAGATGATGGGCACATTTTTTAGTCATCTAACAGTCATTTGGGAACTTGACCCCTTCTACCTGGCTTCATCTTCTAACACTTCTCCCTTTCAAAATGGACCCGATGAATAACATCAAGAAGATTAGTTTCCCTTTTGGATCCCCTTGATGGTGGTATTGAAACGGAGATGACAAAGATATCATCCCCAGTCAAGATTTTTCTTGGTAAATTGAAGTTCGGTATTCTTGTCGGTTTGCCTAATTATGGTATTATTATTATTGATCATTTATTCACTTCCGATCCATCACTCGACGACTATTTTATCGGAGAAAAAGAAGATGGGCATTGCCTCTAACCATTCTTGGTTAACTTGTTTTGACCAAGTTTTGGGTAAAAAAAGTTCATTGCCTTTAACAACTTTGGGAATTGCCTATAAAACTTTCCTTTTATTTATGTGAGTGTTGAATTTGTTGGGATTATCCGATATTGGTAGTGAAAGGAGCACATGGTGAGTTTATAAGTGTGAAAAAAGCCTTACTCCCTGAACATTTGGAGTAGGAGATGGCCCAATACTACTCAATACTGGTATCAAAGCCTGAATGTAACAAGTCTCGACCAAATACTCATTTAAGTTGAGAACCACTGTGCGAGGGGGTCCCACATTGGTTATAGAAAGGCCATGGAGTGACTTTGTAAATGTGGGAAAAGCCTAACCCCTTGAGTGAGCTTTTGGGGTGAGAGAAGTCGAATACCATCCAACATGACTTTTTTTCTTGTGTGGTTATGGTATATAGATGCCTATGTTCTCCGCTTCTTCAAGATTTCTGGATCATCATATACCAACAATAGTGCCAAACACACCAAACCACGCCGTGAGATCTTGTCATCTGATATAAGCTTCCGGTACATATGCATCTCGGCTTTCATCTGGACATTAGGCATAGGAGCCTACAATCTCGCACAAGTTATCTTAGATCCCATATGCCTAATATAGCACATCAAGGTCTAGTCCTTGAATAACTCACTCCTTTCAATGATAGTGACTAACACACAACATGACTCGGCTTAGACACGCATATACGGAATCACTATCCCAAAGGGTGGTCGTAGTACGCTATCTCCAGGTACTGTCCCAAGTCATGTCTTATGATGAGGGAACATATTGAATATGTCTCTCCGTCATATGCTAGGTCGATTCTCGGAATCGCGGCTTCGAGTATTGCTCACTTTCGTGCATACTTGCTACGTTAGACAAACATCCCATCTACCATACATGATATTTGTGCACATGGCACAGGTGAGAAAAGAGACCAACCCCTCCTATATAGACAAAGTTTTCAATTTAACTAATTCCATTAGACAACATCAATCTTTCAACCAGACATATTTGATTAAATGACGTCTACGTCATTGTTCCAGACTTGAATGTAACAAACACCTTTCGTTGTATGGCAAACAAGAGCTCTTGGCCCCTCATGACCCTAACTAAGTCCATGGGTCTGTCTGCTCATATATGTCATCCTTGCAGTCGTCAAGCTATAAGTTAATAAGCTTCCGGCACTAGACTAATTTGGACCCATTTTTGGACAACGATTCCAAAATTCCATTTTCTAAACTCGGATCGGATGAATCAGATGGAAACAACTCTCCTGCAGCACATCTGTGTTCAGTTTTGTCGCTAGAGAGAGAAGAGAGAAGAGAAGAGAAGAGAGAAGAGAGAAGAGAAGAGGAGAGATAGAGATATGGTGGACTATTACAAGATTTTACAGGTAGACAGAAACGCTAAAGAAGATGTCTTGAAAAAGTTTGTCGAAAACTCGCCATGAAATGACATCCTGATAAGAACCCAAACAACAAAAAAGAAGCCGAAGCGAAATTCAAACAAATCTCTGAAGCTTACGATGTATTTCTTACTTCGCCATCCCCTCCCCCACTTCTCAATTCTATCTCAATCTTCATTTTCTCTCTCTAAAACTCCATCTTACAATAATCAGTTTATGATTGATTTCAAGTACTGAGTGATCAGCAAAAACGAGCGATCTATGATCAATATGGTGAAGAAGGTTTACAAGGACAAATTCCTCAACCAGGTCCTGGTAATGGAGCAACAAATTTTCGATTTAACACTAGAAATATTGATGATATCTTCTCTGAGTTTTTCGGATTTTCAAGTCTTTTTGGTGGTGGAATGGGAGATATGGGTGGTGGGTTTCGTGCTGGTGGATCAAATTTTCCTAGAGGTATATTTGCAGATGAGATTCTTGCTTCTCTTAAAGGTGGAGCTAGTCTATATAATAAAACAGAAGGAAAAACGATGACTGGGACAAACATCCTTTTTTTAATAAAGGATATTGTCTAGAAGCCCTTCTCAAATTTAAAATATAGTCCTTCGTAGAAATAAAGTTATCTATTTAAAAAAAAATCCTTTCCTTCTTAGAAATAAAATAACTAATTAAAGAAAAAAAGAAAAAAAAAATTTCAAGGGTTAAAAAAAGAAATTAAAATCTTTCTCTTGAAATGCTACTAAATGTTACGGACACTTGTATCGATCAAATGTTACGAAATTTATTGTTATATTACATCTCTTGAAATTTATTAGTTATTATTTTTTTTATTATTGGAGAGAGAGATTTTTATTAGTTATTATTTTTTTGTATTATTTATTTTTGTTTCTTTTCTCTTAAATTAGTTATTATTTATTGTGAGAGAGAGATTTTAATTTCTTTTTTTAACCCTTAAAATTTATTTTGTTTCTTTTTTTCTTAAATTAGTTATTTTATTTATAAGAAGGAAAAGATTATTATTTTTTTAAATAAGTAATTTTATTTCTACGAAGGACTATATATTTTAAATTTTGAGAAGGACTTCTAGACAATATCCTTCATTAAACAAGGATGTTTGTCCCAGTCATCATTTTCCCTTCTGTTTTATTATATAGATAATGAATCTAAATTTTAGGGTTATTTCTCGATTGGACGCCTAAAGTATGACCATATTCCCGCATGGACCCCTAAGTACCCGAAATTCCCAGATGGCCCCTTTTTCATCTTTCCATCCACGAGTTGTTACCGTCACTTTTAACTTCCCTTTTGCCCCTACTCTGTCAGGCTTCAGTGAGGCACTCTTTATCAGGTCATCGTTTCAAATCGCAGTGCCCATCCTTTTGCTAATAATGACGAAAGATTGTGAGATATTCCTTTACAAATCCAACGACTGTAATCCCAAACACCGTTAGATTTTCGAGAAAACCCAGAAGTAAACTTTCCCAAAATCACTTTTGGGTTCTATCTCTATCTCCTTTCTTCTAAACTCTCTAATTCATTTTGTCTTCTTCATTTTCTGCTTCAACTATTTTTTTTTTTATCTAAATGGATTTTTTAAGACAATCTTATAATGAAAATGGTAAACAAATGATAGAAACAAATGATAGAAACAAACGATTGACAAATAAATTTCTAACTCAAACATTTTCTTAATTCAAAAACATACAACTAATAAAGAAATAACAAACCAAATAAACGATCGAAATAATCGACACACGTACATCACATGCGCACAAAAATTTAAATTTGGAGTTGAAAATCCAAAAGCTCTAAAAAAACATAGAGACTCCTGAAATGAGATGGAAGCCTCAATTTGGAACCTTCTATTGGGTTTGGTGCAAGTCACGGAATCTTGGGTGCGTTATAGGCGCCCATTCATTTTACTCTTGGGGCCTCCCTCTCTCCTCGCTACCCATGGATTGGGCCAGTCCGAGAGCACTGAGAGTGGGTCTAATCCTTGCTAAAAGCAAAATTACGGGGTTGAGGCACCCCTGAATCTTCTTTCCCTCCCTTTCATCATTGGTCATTTCATAAAGCGAATATGAGTTGGAATCCAATCATATACGCCTTGCAGTAGTGTTGTTTCAACCCTAACTCCTCAAGAAAATCACACCCGTCGATATTAATAACGCACAAGCCTTGTCGAATCCATACTAAATTAGGAATAATTTTGAGAAGAGTTTTAAGAATTTATATTTTGAAAAGGTTCAAAATTAGGGTGTTCAAATTATTTAAAAAAGATTTCAAAATTGTCATTTGAAAAGTTTTTTTTTCTTAGAGAAACACCTCGGGTTATGGCCAAGACGCGTCTTGAGGCAGAAACGAAAGAGGCCCTTAGCTGAGACACATCTTGAGCGAAAGTCAGCCATTACTCGAGAGCTACTCGGACTTGGCCGTCTCGGGTCAAAATATGCCGAGACAACTATGAGGCACATCCGAGAGGGTCTCGGGACTTTTGGCCGAGACAAGACTCGGGCCTTGGCCCAAGTAAGGGTTCTTTTCTCCAATTACACGTCAATGTGTTTTCAAATCTTGACCCGGCCAAACGACAACTTAGTTATTCTCTACGTTATTTGTTATCTAAATGGATTTTTTAAGACAATCTTATAACAAAAATGGCAAACAAATTATGGAATTCTAACTCAAATATATCTCTAACTCAAAAACATACTGACAAAGAAATAACTAGTCAAATAAACGATCAAAATAATCTACACTCGTACATCACACACACAAAAATTAAAATTTGGAGTAGAAAAACCAAAAACTCTAAAACAAACTTAGAGGGTGTTTGATTTTTTAGCACTTATAAGTGCTAGCACTTACTAAGTGATTATCACTGAGTAAGTGATATCACTTGTAAGTGCTATGGCGTTTGTTTTTCATCATTTCTAAGTGTTTGATTTTTGTTTTTATGTTAATTTTAAACGTTATAAAATGAGAAATTGTCTATTTTGACCTTAAAGTAGTTACATTATAGCATTTCATGCTAATTCATTATGCTCGCGAGTTTGGATACAAGATAATTACGATTTATAAATACTTTGTGTTGAAAATATTAACCTCAAATAATTAAGAATTATGAACGAGAAAAAACTTCCGTTGCGTCATGGAGTTTGGGTGGTTCCGTGATTAATGAAGAAAGAGATGCAAAAAAAATTATGAGAAAAGCTTAGGTGAAGGATGAGTGAAGAAGGAAAAGAGTCATCGCTTAAGTCATAAAAAGATTTTTTACTTATCAATTGTTTAAGATTTTCTTTTTAGTTATAATTATATTGATAATTATTATATTCGGAGAAGGATAAGAATGTCTTTTTTAGCACTTAGAAAGTAAGTGCAAAAAAGTAAGCTCCAATTTGGAGCTTACTTTTTTGCACTTACTTTGACCCCACTTACAAGTGATATTCACTTATTAAGTGAAAAATCAAACAGCCTAAAATTGCCGGCCCGCACTTATTAAGTGAAAATCACTTAATAAGTGCGAAAATCAAACACCCTCTTAGAGACTCCTAAAATGAGATAGGATCCTCAATTTGGAACCTTGTATTGGGTTTGGTGCAAGTCACGAAATCTTGGGTGTCTTATAGGCGGCCTATTCATTTCACTCTTGGGGCCTCCCTCTCTCTTCCTGTCCCATGAATTGGGCCAAGTTGGAGGACACTAGGAATGGGCCTAATCCTTGTTTCTAGGCCGATGGAAAGTGTCAAGGGAGGGATGGGCTAAAAGCAAAATGACGGGTCCCATTTAGAGGCACCCCTGAATCTTCCCTCCCTTTCATCATTGATCATTTCATACAGCCAAGATGAGTTGGAATCCAATCTTATACGCCTAGGCGAATAGTGTTCTTTCAACCCTAACTCCTCAAGAAAATCACAGCCGTCAATATTAATAACGCACAGATCTTGTCCATTCATACTTAAACAGAAATAAGGTTTCTCGTCCGTAACCCTACTCCTTGATGCACAGTATCACGATTCCGAACTCTCAAAATACGAAAAACCCTATTATATCATCTCCACCGCCACTCTCCTTGTTCACTTATCGCGCCGAATTGCATTTTACTTTCTCACTCTAGTTTTCTCTCTCGAATTCTCAGCCATGGCAAGTATTGATCCCAAGCTAAAGGAAGAAGAAGAAGAGACCTCGGAAACTGTTGGAGCTGAAGATGAAGATACCGGAGCACAGATTGCTCCAATCGTTAAGCTTGAAGAAGTTGCTGTCACTACTGGAGAGGAAGACGAAGACATTATTCTAGATCTGTAAGAAACTTCAATCAAGTTCTTCTTTTCCTCTGATCTTTTCGTTCTTGATTCATTTGATCGATGATCGGTTTATTGATTTAGTTGATCGGTGATCTTGTTTTGTGTAGAAAAGCGAAGCTTTATCGATTTGATAAAGAAGGAAATCAATGGAAGGAAAGAGGTGCAGGAACTGTAAAACTTCTTAAGCACAAAAAAACTGAGAAAGTTCGTTTAGTTATGCGCCAGTCGAAGACTCTCAAGATCTGTGCAAACCATCTAGGTTTGTCATCTCTTCCATATCATTAATTTTTTCATTGTTTTTTGATTCGTCCGATCTGATTTAGGGTTTTATTATTCACTATTTGGTCACAGTTCTACCTACGATTTCAATTCAAGAGCACGCTGGAAATGAGAAATCGTGTGTTTGGCACGCAACTGATTTCTCTGATGGAGAGCTTAAGGAAGAGATGTTTTGCATTCGATTTCCATCAATTGAGAGTAAGCATTAACCTAATTTCCTCCTATTTAGTTCTCAATAATGGATTCTTAGTTTGATTTGTCATTTTTTTCTGTCGGATTCTACTCTTTTTGTTTATAGAGTTGTGATTGAATTCTTGACAAGTGATTAACATTCTGAAGTAAAATGCATCCCCTGTAAGATGACCTTAACCTTTCATCTACAAATATTTCAAAGATATGGGTGTGAAGTTTTATAATAAATGAATTTGAGTGTTGGATGAGTGCGAGAATGGATTGGGTGTGGATCGGGTGCTCGTCCTTCTGTTTATAATATGCCAACTGTGATATGTATGTAGAAAATAAGACCTAACCTGAATCTCCTAGTTACATTTATTGGTATGATGTGACAGTCATCATTTTAATCTATTACTTTGATCAACCTGTCATCATCTAACTATCTTAGGACTTAGGCGTGGAGCCATGGAGGTCATTCGAATCAATAAGCTTCTAGTTGCTTGATCTAGTACGAGTGTTTAGTTAAGGGTACACTAACTGAGAAAGGGTTGAGAGTGTTTCTTGTTTCTGCCACTTTTCAGTTGATATCGTTATTTGCTCCTTGATTTTTTTGAAACACCATATTAGTTCTATCGAGGACTATAGACCTCCAAGGTCAAGAGTAAAACCTTGCTCTACGCAATGGAGAGAGACACATGTTACCACTCAATCAAAGCGGGTTTCACTGTTTATAGTTATCTTAGCTACTGGGAAACCTTCTCGTGGCAAGGATTTTATTTTATAAGCTTAGTATATTACTTCCAAAATTACTGAATCTGTTCGTAACGATAAGTTAGTATATACATGAACTCTTTGATGACGTGTTAGTGTATACATATTCTCTTTAGAGTACAAAAAAGGTACAATATGTTGTTTGTCTATAGCAATTGCCATGTGTTGATTGTCGATCTCTTCTTATGTTAGTTTTTTTTAATATATCTAGTTCCGAATCTGAACTTTGCACGTGTTGCTTACTAGTAATGAGGTTTTGGAACATTTTTCTTTTTAGTAAAATCAGATCTTGACATTAGTTGTCTCCCCAAATTTGGAACTTGCTGGACTTTTAGATTCTTTTACAAGTGATTCTCAAGTCAGCTGGCCTCTGGCTTGGCCAAGGTTGAGTCCCTAGCCCAGATACTTAAAACTTGGTTACTGTCAGAAGATTCGTTTTGTTATCTTTTTGTAATACAATATATATATATATATATATATATATATATAATTCTTGTTTGAAAAGAATTTGTTATTGACTCTTGGTTCTGGTTTCCTATTTGAAGACGCCAAAACTTTCAAGGAGAAGATCGAAGAGGTGGCTGAATCCCAAGGGAAGAAATCTGAAGAGACTAAAGAAGGTGCAGCAGCTGCTGATCTGATAGAGAAGTTGAGTGTAGTAGAAGAGAAGGAGGCTGAAAAACCCAAAGAAGAGGAACCAGCAGCAGCTACATCGGAAACAGAAGAGAAGAAGGCTGAATGAGAGTATAATTGGGTATTATTCACTATTCCTCATTTGTCATCATATCTTTATATATTCAAGTTCCCCAGAGTTTGTCGAGTCTTCCAAAATCCTAAAACAAGAAATATACATTTGATCAAGTGAGTTTAAAAGGGAAGGATTTGGCTTCGAGTGAGTTGGTTGGTCAGTCTGTCTGTTGAGGTTTAATTGGGTTAGGGTTTTGATTTGGTTGTCTTCATTTTTGTGATGAATGATGATGATGGTGAAGATTGTCTGCTTTTTTCATTGTTTCTGGTACAGTTTTGGGGAACGAAACTAGTGGAAAACTGGTGATATTTGATTGATTTTAAGTTTGGAGTCTTTTTTTTTTATCATGGGCTCATTTAGCATCTACTTTCATAATTTATATAAGTTTTATTTGATATGATCCTACGGGTAATGAACTCATTGTGAAACTTAGGTTGTGTTTGATAGCAACAGGATGTCATGGCTTAGTAAAACATATTTATGTGCTTTCTCTGTCTAAAGGTTTCTACTTTTATATCATGTCCGATAACATTCGTCGTTCTGCTGAGTTTTGGATTTTTGGAGAACCACTGATACCTTCAACAGTGGATTGTGCTAAAACCATTTCCCTTCAATGATCTTCTTTTTGTCGTCCTTCTCGATGCATTTCTCCATGATCTAGAAGATATCATCGGAGGCAGTTAAGACGTCTCACCCATCCCAACTTGCAATTTTAACGCATAAAGCTTCATTTGAATGACATATTCCTGGTGTGATTTATCAGCCAAATGACACCCTTTAATTAATATCAAGATTGTGTTAAAGGAGTACAAGAGTTTCAAACCATGAGTTTGCCCTCCACCTACCAACAACTACACAATGAAGCTTTGCCTAGTCTGTCCTCTGATCCTCTTTCAAAAAAATTACTCAGGAATATCCAGACTGTGTATGTTGCTACTAACATCCATCCCACGAATGCGTAACTCCTCGGATTTTATTTGATGCCAAACTTCTTAGCATCATACCTCCCGAGCTCTTTTACCTTGGTTATAGTTTTTCTTTTTCTAGACAAAGGTTTTTGTGTAGTTGATGTGCCTAAAGCTATCAAGAAGAAAACATGGCCATTTGTAGAAGAAGACGTGAAGGGAAGGAGACAAAGAGGTGGGAGTTAATCTCGAATAAGCTCGTACCAACACGACGCCACGAGAAATGGAGTCTCCATTGGAGATGGCGTAAGTGGAGGGGCAAGCTAGGTTAGAATAGGTTCCTCTAGTGAATCTCCAACTTAGCGCAAGTTTCTTCAGTAATTTGGCGAAATGTTCCGATTATTCGTCTGATGATGTAAAAAAGGGCAATTCGGCTAAACGCCACTGGTAGAGATCAAAGTTCATGAGATGTATGAAGATGAGAAAACCAGTAGAGTAAAAAGTTAAAGAAAAGAGAAATTTTTGTCGTTCGACTTTTCATTGAATCAAGAATTGAAATTATGATGAGGAAAAAAAATAGATAAATGGAGAGTCTCCAAAAGGAACATGAGGAAGCAAGCTCGGCTACAAAAAAAAAGGTCGCAGAGCTACACCAATCCTTGTTCTGGAGTTAAAAGTATTATGAGGAAGGACCTTCATTCGGATACATGATGCAGCAACCTGTGAAGATGCAAAGGAAGATGGCAGAGAAGGTGATTCCACGGTTGGATAAGCTAACTTGGCCTCCCTTCAGCTTGAAAATTTTGAATGCTGAGAGACCGAGGGACTTTAAAAGTTCTACATTAGAGACCTCAAATGGATCTGCAGATTCAGAAATATTCATCAATGATTCCGTCACTATCATGAGTCTGGCGCTAATAGACGAGCCAACTATGTGCTGAGTTTTTCCCACATATTAAAAGGGGAAGCAAGATCCTAGTACGCTTATGTGTAGCTAAGATCTCTGAAGTCTTTCAAAGGGCTATACACACGATTCTGTACAACTTTTGACAACAACCAGATGCTAGAGAAGATCTCAAAAGATTTGTTTGAGTCCAACAGAGTTGATTACCAAGAAACAAAGGGTCACAGTGACAGAGGATCGACTCTGGAAGTTGAATGAGGAGCACAAACCTTCAGTAGACCACAACACAAGCCACTCTCGGAGAAGAGGAAGGACCTTCATTCGGAGTGAAACATAAGTTGTTAACGAAAAATTAAAGAGACTGTCTTATTGCCCTAGTTTCCTGTTGCTCCCTTATTTGATCTAATTCTGCTTGTACCTTAAACAGGGTTGTTTGCATCATATATAATGCATCAACATCTCTATTCTTTTCTTTCCATAGATAGACAATTTCTGTTGCTAAATCTTCTTCTCCAGACATGGTAATTTCAAATTCAAGTGATATATTTTATTATGATTGAATTTGTGAAAACGAAGTACTTACAATAGTTGAATTGGTGCTTAACGGACATTTTGGGGTTGCTGAATTGGCTTCCCTTTCCTTTAGCGCCAAAGTGATGTTGTCGAGAAGTAGTTTTTCAGGTATCTCCTAGAAAATTGATCCTTGTGAACTTCGCTGAATGTTCTTTCTTCACATAGTGTGATCTGAGATGGAGGGACTTGTAAAAAAGACACACCGACCCTTAAGTCAGTTAAGTATCACCGGTTATGAAATAATTTAGTGAGACTGTGAAAGAATTGTCCGCTTTAGAGCAAACCTGATAGGCTTATTTAGGCTTAGAGGGCGGTGACAAAACACTAGCAGAGATAAGGCACCCGCTTGATGAGAGTCACATGTTATAACCATTGAAGATAATATCTGATTGAGCGCGTATCTTCTAACACTAACATATCTTTTGACATAACAATTTGTATGAAAAAGCGGATCTTTGACACTATCTGCATTTTACACAACTGTTGTTCTCTTAAGGAAAAGTATAGCTCAAGGTGTTGAGCTAATTTTACCTCCTTGTTCCGTCTCTTTGATAAGAGTAGGGGTAATAGGGCAAAACTGACTCAGATCCACCTCTCCGCTAGCCTCAAGACAGAGTAAAGCTCGGAGTGTCGACCTGACTTTTGCATACCTACCCACTCTGTTTCAAGACTCAAGCAACGCTCATGGAAAACTGACTCACAATCTCTCTGGGTAGAGTTGGACATAATTGGTAAGGATATATCCGATCCATCATCCTGGGCTATCGTGGTTTTACTCGTGTGTGCCTAGACACTAGCATGTACGACCCAAATCAATTATTGACTTCTTGGATGGTCAAAACTGACCAATATTTGATTCCACACCGGCAATTTTATCATTATGGAAATATTAGGAAAGTGAATTTTTGTTACTTTTATAATGATTAAAAGGACTACATATGTTATTTTTATTTAACCATAACGAAAGTCACAACAGAATACATGATATATATGGAAGGTATAACGTGCCATAAACACCATATTACCATTTCAAAAAAAAATTGACAATTATATAATGAACAAATTTTCTGTAAAAGCTCATCACCATGAACATTTGTATTGAATTAAAATTTTAATTTCATTCTTATGTGAGTTCTCAGATTTGAAAGTTTAAAAAATAAAATTAATATACATTTAAAGCTAATTCTTTGACTAAATTTTCGGTCCAATACCACGAAGGCCTTATTATTTTCATTAAATATCAAATTCAAGTTAAACTTACAAACATACAATAATTATACAATATATTTCGTTGATGTAGTCGCACGATTTGTAGCACATTCAAAACACAATAAATTAAAATAAGGTGGATGAGCTACGCCAATCGAACAAACCCCAAAAGCTATTAAGTTAACTACATGACATTGATATATTATGGATGTAATATACGAATACATCTCAAATATAACATAAAATAAATCATGAATGGAATAAAACCTATAATTAATTTTTATTTCATTTTTATTGTAAATTTTTAGCCTATTAGCATCATTTCATAAAAGGTAGTTGGGCAGTATAAGTAAAGTAGGGTGGAAACATTCACACCCTTAACAAATAAGACCACTTTTGTACATTTTATTCTGAGTCTTAATAGGTCCACTCTGTATTTTACAGTAAATACAACACATTAATTGACCAGTTAAACTTCAATGTTCTATTACACATCAAACATCAGTACACCAGTCACCTAAATCAACGGTTGTTAAAGAAAACTGCACCATTTTCATGACCTAACACAGCTAATATTGAGTCATCATCTACTAATCAACCCAAAAAAACCATCATTTCATCACAGCCGTCGGATACGTAATCTCTCCGGTTAGGAATTGTTCGTACATAATGAACGGCTGAGATTTGAAGTTTGTACAGACTTGCAATGAAGTTGACCCTACCAGGGTTTGGTGTATACAGATATTAGAGAGAGAAAGAGTTTTAGAAGTAAAGAGTGAGAAAGACAGAGTAGAGAGAGAGAGAGAAAACGAGAGAGAGAGAGAGAGAGAGAGAGAGAGAGAGAGAGAAGATGGAAGATGGAGGAGAAGAGAGCAAAGTTGTAGTAGAAGAAGAAATACAGGGGTCAAGCTTAACGATGGAGAAGGTAGCAGCAGCGAAGCAGTTCATTGAGAATCACTATAAAGCTCAGATGAAGAACCTTCAAGAACGAAAAGAAAGGTATTAAACCCGATGAATCAAAAACTATATCTCAAGATCTGATTTCGTTTCTTATTTCGTTGATTGATTCTGTTTTAGTCTTGTTTTCGTGTTTGATTTCATTAATCATCTAAAACAAGCTTGAATTTTGATAAAAATACCTAGTCATGTTTCTTCCTATGTAAAATCAAGAAAAAGTTCAGAAATTTACAATTATTTCGTTTCCGTACATCTTTTTCTTGATTCCGGATGGTATTTTTACTCATTTATTGTTATTAATTGAGATAGTTTTCTTAGTAAGATGAGATTGATGTTCATTATTCATAGTGTTTGCATGTTCATATGCTTATTATCTAAAAAAAATTGCTTTTTTTCTTGTGGAAAATGTGGGTATTTGCTCCTAAAACAAAGGGTTTTGCTAGCTTAGCTTAAGTGTGCATCAATTATTGATTGTTGCTCGCATATTCACAAGCTAAATCTAACTATTAAGTCGTCTACTGAGGGGAATTTTGAACATGGTGATCGTGAGGTACTATAATGAATCTCAAAATCCTGTAGATTTTGCCTCTGAGTTACTCAGCTATGACAGCTAGAATGACAAGAGTGACCGTTAAGTTGATTAGTTACCGATATATGCTCATCCTTGTTTGTTCCCTAAAGAAGCATCTTATAGAATGTGGGTTCCTTTTCTAAAGGCTCAAAACATGCGCATGCGGAGACATCACCATAATTCTTAAATCTAGTACGTGTATATTTAGCGTTGTGAGAAAGATGCTTGATTAAGGCATCGATCTAGCTTAAGAGGGCTATGATTTAGCAATGTCTAGGAGTTATCTAAGGAAGCATCTACATGGTTTACATTTGTCTGGGGTCTCTTTTAGTAATGATTAAGGAGTTAACGAACAAATCCAACTCATTAGGACTTGAATGTTTAGCAAGTATGAGTCAATAAAGGAAGTAGTCACGTGGTTTATAGCTTTCTGAGACCTGTCTTAGGATTCTAAAGGTGGAGTCTTTTGATTTATAGAACTTCTTTCCCGTAAAAGAATCATTACCATGAATGGCCTACCCCATGATTCCACATGCAATGTTGAATCCTCATTGTTGGTCAAGGTCTTGGTCATTAGATTCAGAAAAGGTATCTCCTTTTGTTCGATGTGTGGTTTCCTAGCCTCATTCCTACTTCAAGTTGAATTGGTGGCGTTGATTTAGTCATCCACTGCTCCTAGGCAGAATTTTTGGCTTTACCATTTATTTCCTTGTTTTTTTCTTCATTGGATAGAGAATCATCTTATTAATTGCTCCGTGATTATTTAATACCTTTAATCTTCTTTCTAGCTTTATAACTTATTTACAATTAAAAATGCTATTCTTCTAAATGTATGTCATGACCCTGCATTAGAGGGTTAGCTGAAAGAGTTATACATTAAAGAACTCTTTAATGTGAAACTCCTATATTTGCCAATTGCCACTTCATTCACGAGGAAACATGTTTATGGATTGAACCACAATGTTCTACACTACGTTAATATTTGTTTGCAATTTCGATCAATACTAAATCAGACATTTGCAAACTCTAGACCGTATATCCAGTTAAAATTGTCTTGCTTACTTGCTTATGACTTTATTCCGTTAAAGTGTCATTTACTACATTACGAAGTTGTCATGGAGGCTCCACTAAGGTGCTATTTCCACTCCTTCATTTAGGATTGTAGTTATTGATCAATCTAAATGCGGAGTAAAAAAAATTTAGGTGCTTAAGAAACAAGGAAGTTGAAACCCACCACTTTGCATCCAGCTAATTATGAAGGTTGAAACCTTTGTTTGTCGATCATATGGTTTTTGTTTCACCAAGAGGTATCAAATGAAGACAAGAAGTATTTGACTCTTACGTTTCAAAAAAGAAGTACTTGACTCATGGAATTGCTTAAGAAACAACAAAGTAGATTATTGGCTCTGGTGTTATCTAAGAATCGAAAACATATGTTCTCCTGCCTATGGTTAATTTGGATCAGAAATGATTTGAAGTTCTCAGGAAATTCACAAGTGTTTACTTGCCAAAAATGGAACAGGGAGCTGTTCAGTTGAGTTAAATTTTAGAACAAATGCAACTTATTTTATGAAGAGGAACAATGCCTATAAAATGATGAATTGGATGTTCACTAATTTCAAACATATATAGGTATTTTTTGTATCTGAGATCTTGATATATTGTTTTCCCACCGGCAACTCGGCATTATTCCAACATTTTTCTTGCTTTGTACCTTCCATTTAATTTATTTAGATAACCATTACATGTCTTCTATTTGTTGCTTTGAAGTTTCTTTTGTTGCTATATATTTGTTGGAGAACTTAAGCATAGTGTTATACTTCTGTATATCTTTTTACAAGGTCTGGTTGCATTGCAGACGTTGGGTGTTAGAAAGGAAATTGGCTTCCTCACATGTATCTGAGGAGGAACAGATCAATCTAATCAAGGATTTGGAGCGAAAAGAGACGGAGTTTATGCGACTTAAAAGGCATAAGATTTGTGTTGATGACTTTGAGCTTTTAACCATTATCGGGCGAGGTGCTTATGGGGAGGTTAGAAAGTTGCTTGGTCAATCATAATTCTTAAGAGTCTGCTTTGTCATTATGTTACCAATGTCTTGTTTTTTTCGAACACTTTATTTGGCCTGACATGTCTTTGCTGGTAATTCTGTTATTTTCACATCTTTCCTGTTTTCTTTTGGATTCGTATTTTAAAACAAAGACTTTGTCCTTTAGGTCGTTGACATTCTCTTTGTTGTGGTATTTGAACACGTCTACTTGTGGCTTGCTTGTGTCCTTTTTTCATCATGCCGTCTTTCTTGGGATAAGATTACTATTGTTATAAATCACATGTTCCTGTTTCTTACCGCTTTTTGGGGGAATGACAAGAACTGACCTCGATACAACCAAGGAATGAAATTTCGGTTGACATGGGAATAGAAATATTTCGGTCATTTTGACCGAAATATTTCAAAATTTATTTCATTGACAAGGCATTGTTAAGAAGGCTTAGTTAAATTTCTGTTTCAATGGAAATTCGGTAAGCATGGAATGGAAATATTTCAGTCATTTCGACCATAATATTTCGAAATTTAGTTTCTTGGATACAACAAGCCTGAGGTCGCATGTAGTGGAAAGAAAATGTGACTTCGCAACCTAGAAAAGTTCACCTTTGTGTTACAGTTTTGTGATGAGGTTCGGACAGCAGCAGACACCTTGAATTTGGACTTGGATGCTTTGAAATTCATACTGCACTTTTCGCACGTTAATAACTTCAATTTTTGTTTCATTTAGCAGTTTAGAAATGATACTTGGAAATAAGATTGTTGTTTTAGCCGAAGCTTTAAGTTATTAATGTGGTCGGTTCCAGCCTGCTGTTGATTTATATTTACTATAAAATTTAGCTATAAGAATTAAGAAGTTCCTAGCAACATAAAATAATTTAATCTGAGGAGTATGTTCTCATTGTTATTTGAGTTACAGAGAAATATTATAATTAAACTAGAACCTCATGGTTTGCTTAGTTACTAAGTTGCACACCCTCGATACGAAGAATCTTATCTAAATGCTAAGGTCTTATTTCATCTGCAAGCATGATTTCAACACTATTTTGGAGACCTGGAACTTTATCGGTTCCATCCATATTTTGGTTTGGGATTATATTCATTGCAAAATCACGGTGCTTATAGTTTCTTGTTATACAGGTTAGGCTATGCCGAGAAAAGTCATCTGGCAATATTTATGCCATGAAAAAGTTGAAGAAATCAGAAATGCTTAGTAGGGGTCAGGTAAGATCAAATCCTCTGCTGGAACTTACCAATTTTGGAAAAGCAAATATCTTTTTCGTTCTCATCCTAAGCAGATGAAACATAATTGTCATTTTGTAATCACCTTCGTTGTATAACATTCTTTTTGTTTTGGAGTCCGGTAACTGGACTGATTTGTGCCTACAAGATATAATAAATATGAAATCGAAGTGTATTCTCATATATATATATTTTTTTGAATACTTTGAATTAATATTGAAGAAAAAAGGGGGGGATACAGAGGAAAAAGAATAGCCAAAAGAAGGAAAGAAAAAGAGAGGGGGCTCTTGAAAGTTATATCATCTAAGGATATCCCCCCAACTCGAGACAAAATCTAAATAAGAGAATGATGTAGCCCATCCTATGTTTCTACTCCACGAAAAGAGGACGCCAAGCACGTATTCTCATATATATCTCCAAGATAATAATACACTAAAATTGATTATTTCTATGTTTATGTTATTTATATCTTGGGTAGGAATACTTGACTTGAGTACCACTTTTACCCTTATTAGTTGGACTACACCTATCTATACAACACCCGTTTAGGCTTGTGTGGGGTGGGGGTGGTGAGTTGTTGGACTCCTCTTCCTGCATTTCTTAGGGTACTTACCAATACCATGTATCTGACAAGTTAGAGAGTTGGGATGCAATTGTAACTTTCACAAACGACACACTTTTGCATACATTTTCGATCACATTGTGAAGGCTCCACTCCAGATCTCGTTCCACATTGCCTAAGGTCTCATAACATTAAGACATGTTTGCTTTGAGTCTTAAGAGATGCTTGAATTTCAATTAAGTTTCAATATTTTCTTTTTTCAAATGAGTTCTACAATTCGAATGTCCTTGTCAAGTTAACTCACAGATAACTGAGTTCTGTCGATCTGGCTTTTACTAGTTCGGATTATGAAGATATGAGGACTGTGTATGAGAAGCTGCTAATAGTTTTTTGAGAGAAAGCAGACTCTTATTTATAAGGCCATTGGGCTTAAAGTATGGATATTTACAAAAGTCTAATATGACAGCATAGAGGCCACATCAGTTTCAGCTTGACACGAGTGGCTTCTGTCAGATGTAAGCTTGAGCTAAATGTTATGTTTTACGTAGTAACTAGTAACAATGATAACCTGTAGGTTTTCTAGAATATGGTTTTCTACATGTCTCTCCAAGTACCTCGTCGTTTCGTAAAGTACATGTTTATATCCTGATGTTTTTCCTTCTTTAGTTAAAAATTATATGTTCTTGAACATAGGTTGAACACGTTAGAGCTGAAAGAAATCTGCTCGCAGAAGTTGCCAGCCACTGCATTGTGAAACTCTACTATTCATTTCAAGATTGTGAATACTTGTATCTAATCATGGAATATTTACCTGGTGGTGACATGATGACTCTGCTCATAAGAGAAGACACCTTAAGTGAAGATGTGGCTAGATTCTACATAGCTCAAAGTGTTCTTGCCATAGAATCCATTCATGCACATCACTACATTCACAGGTTGGTAACTTGGCATAATAGTGCATGTTTAGCTAACTTGGTGGAGGCTTCCCTTTGGAATAATGTTTAGATACTTTAAGTGCAAGTGAACTTTAGATCGCATCCCTTCTCATCTGTGTATGACCCTTTTTTCAGAGATATTAAACCTGACAACCTTCTATTAGATAAGAATGGTCACATGAAGCTGTCTGATTTTGGTCTCTGCAAACCTCTTGATTGCTCAACCCTATCTGTTCTCAAAGAAGATGAGCCCATGGACAGTGAGAATTTGAGGGAATCAATGGACATCGATGGGCGATTCCCAGATAGAGCTAATGGGAGCAGGTGGAAAAGCCCCCTTGAACAACTCCAGCATTGGCAGATGAACAGGAGAAAGTTGGTAAGCAGCATGTTGGTTTTGTAGTTGTTTAAAGTGTTACTTCCAAACTCCAACTACGTGGTTCTTGGAGCTAATTTATGTTGTGGCGAGCTCTAGTAGTTGTTTTCTTTTATAACATTATTCGTCACAATAATTAGCTAGTGCCTCTGTCATCACAGGCATTTTCCACTGTGGGTACACCTGATTACATTGCTCCGGAAGTACTGCTGAAGAAAGGTTATGGCATGGAGTGTGACTGGTTCGTCTATTTAAAATATTTCGGTCTTATATTGGAGTATTTTCATCTTAGATGTCTCATGATTGCGTGATAATATGTTGACTTGTTTATCTCAATATTTGATTTGTATATCTATCTCTAATTTCATAATATGATAACAATTGAGTACCACTAAAGCTAGAAATGTTAATCATCTAAGGACGATGTTTTTTTTGTAACTCTCCTTTAGAAAGAATTTAACAGCCATATTCATAATTCCATATTTGTATAAGTTCTGGTTGCAAGATGAGGGTTAGGCCACAAATACACATGATCTTCTTGTAGCATTTGGCCCAATGATGGTATTGAATAATGAGTATGTTGCACTATTGGGACCTTTCCTTGTATTCTTACCCAATGGGCTGCTTGCAGGTGGTCATTAGGTGCCATAATGTATGAGATGCTTGTTGGTTATCCGCCATTTTACTCGGATGACCCAATAACCACATGCAGAAAGGTAAGCACTTCGAGTCTGTGCTTGATGAAAACTGCAAATCTTAATGATATCGAGGCATGTTTCTAACTGCATTGAAGGCCTTACAGAAAAACCATTGCCTCAAAACTGGTTGGTGCCTTGGTGGGGTGACGAAAGTGAACCAGGAACCTAAACAAGACCCCGAAGACAGACACCCCAATGAACTTCTGATTTTTTTTTGTTTTCTGGTTTGGCCATCTTAAGGGTCTCGACCCGGGCCCACCCTTGGGCCTGAACCAGCCGAATGAATCAAATGAAGTGTCTCCTACATATTATTATTATTATTATTATTATTATTATTATTATTATTATTTTGTTCAACAAGCCCCTGACATTATTACTAGCAAGCAGAAAAGAATGATTATTAGAAATTTAGGATCAATAGAGAATCTGCAGATTTAGTCAAATTAGAAATGACTTAGTAACTATCTAATATTCTAGATATTTCACAACTACTACAATTGTGGCCTCCATAAAGGCAGGTCTTTCCCTATAAAAGTGACTCTCCATGTATTCTTTTCCTCATCAAGTTATAATAAACTCTTTTATTACAATTGCCCTTCTTTATTGGTTTCCTTTTAGTTGTTTTTCTACTATAATTTTGGTTCCAGTTATTTGCAAGCTTCTACATTGTCTACATTATATACTTGGATAAACATGCCTGTAAGAAAATTAAAAAAATATCTTACCCTATAAATGTTGCTTCGCTAGTGTTTTCTCAATGGTGAAAAACCTATAGACCCTTTCACTTTGTTTTCTTTGCCAGATTGTGCACTGGAGGACCCACTTAAAGTTTCCAGAGGAAACAAGGTTGACACTGGAAGCAAAGGATCTTATTTGTAGGTTGCTCTGTGATGTCGACCACAGGCTGGGTATGGGAGGGGCAAATCAAATAAAAGTATGAAGTGGAACCTGTGTTATTTCTAATGCATTGATTAAATTTTTATGTGTTATTCATGTCACAATTGAACTTGGTCAGGCTCATCCTTGGTTCAAAGATGTTGTATGGGACAAACTCTACGAAATCGATGCAGCGTTTAAGCCAGAAGTCAATGGGGAGCTAGATACTCAAAACTTCTTGAAGTTTGATGAAGTACGGTTCTGTATTTATCATCCCTCCCCTCATCTTTTACCCACCAAAACCGACTCTGGACCTTGTTAAATTCTAGTTGACTGCTTATTTTCATTTTCTGTTTGCTTGAAATCAATTACTTAGGATTTAAAAAAAAAAAAATCAATTACTTAGGGAACCTTCTTTTTTATTTTACGTGGAATCCTAAGTTTCTTTTTAAATGTAATTGCTTGACATGGATATTTTTGTTGCTTTTAGATTAGACAACCCCAAGAGTAATCTTTTGTTTTGTCCTATTCCATTAGGTCATTGTTGTTGAGAACTGAGCCCTTTGCCTTACAACTATGATAGCTGCTGCACTTACACTTTTATTATTCAATTGTTTATGACCTATAGATCTTGTTTAATATGTGTCATCTGAAAATTAGTTTGCTAATGCGATAAATTATTTGTTTTTTTTTTAATAGGTGAATCCTCCACCAGCAAGGACTGGTTCAGGACACTCAAGGAAGGTAAGTAACTTCAATTCAGAAGATTACGCGTACTTCTAAGCTGTTGCACATTTGCAGCTTTACCTCACGTTTCTTGACAATAAAATGTAACCGTTGTAGTATGAACTCCCAAAGAAAACATCAGATAAGTGCATGGAAATGAAATTAAAATCGAGTGTTTCTTCCATTCAACTTTGCTTTCAAGGGAATCAATATCACCTTTAATAAAGGGAGTCACTCTATGTTGATAAAAATTAGGTACATTTTTTAAACAACTATACTTCCTCTTACACGATTCTCTCCTATTTGAATGGAAGAACAATAAGTGAGAATAGAGTCTATAGTCCAAAACCAATTAAATTTAACATCAATATATTAGTTCCAATAAGTTCTCAGATAGCTAGAACGGTTTGTTATTTATTCTGGAATTTTATATAGAGTGCTTGATGTACCTTGGATGTGTTTCTAGCAGTATGTTAGCACAAAATATGTTTTATAACAAATTGTAACGGTAGGTTATGAATGTTGAAATTTCTGGCGGCGTAAATTTGTCAGGTTTATCAGTCATTGTCCATCTCATAGCTCTGATTGGAAATATTGATAACCGTCGGTTCATAACTTGAAAACTTTGTTGAACTTTATGCATATATGTGACTGTTGTAGTGCAAAGGTAGATGTAGAGGACGGTTTCTCTCAAGTAGAATCCCTTGGATTTAGGCAATTCCACGTGATGCAAACACAGAGGTGGAAGTTACTGACGAGGTTAACCCTTTGAAATAAAATATTATTTTTTCAAGTAGAACCAGTAGACAATTAAAATTGAATAAAACATAACATAAACTACAATAAACTGGAAATAAGGATATCAAACAACGGAGTGCTACCTAATGCCTATAGGTTTCGGACAGTTCCTATAATGAACTTAGGAAGGTGTTCCTGCTACTATGTAATTACTCACTCTTAAAGAAGAATAAACCAAAACAAAGGGGAAACTAAATCTAATATTACATTGTAGATGTGTTTCAATCCATGATATCTGCGTTTTCTCTTGCTTTTGTTTGTGTGACTTGCTAAGACATTGGTTTACTATTCTGACAGATGCTATTAAGTACTCCCAAAGATCTGAATTTTGTCGGTTATACGTACAAAAACTTTGATGCCGTGAAAGGACTAGGTATGCATTTCTCATCATACTCAAGAAGTTCTTTACGAATGAAGAGTGCTTCCTTTTTAATAAATGTTACCTCGTTGAGCTATTTTGTTTTATTTATCCGTGTTTCTGGCCAACCTAGGTCCGAGTCCCGTCCAACTGCTTTACATGTGTCGTGAGTAGTCAGTAATTATATATGCCTTTTCTGCTATTTCCCAGTGAAGCAGACAGGTTTTAACAAACTTCGAGAGTTTGAGGTTTTCTTTTTTCCTTTATCTCTTGTGTGACTATGGGGCACTAAACTGAGCATCTAGTACAGTAGTCGATCTGATACTGTCACCAGTCTTTAGAAAACCAACGGAGTTGTTTGTCTTGAAAAAAATAGAGTGAGACGACTCAGATTGTACCTATTTCTGCACAAATGCTCAAACTGAATACTCTTTACTACTTTGCAGTATACTTGGAAGAACTAGTCATTCTTTCTCATAATCAGGGTCTTGCAGCTTACCTATATTTCTTGGACGAATAGGATACTGGTTGTGGACATTGGTGCCATGTCCACCAATGTTTGTGTTATTGGCTGGGTACATTTGAAATGCCTCCCAATGTCTGTATTATTTGTTTTGAGACATTCAGATGTCCACCACTGTCGCTGTTTTTCGTTTGAGACATTTCAAATGTCTGCCAGTGTATCATTCTTTTATGACATTTCAAATGCCCCCGGTGTCCCTGTTATTTGTTTGGGACATGAGATCACCGACATTTCAAGACATTTTGGTTTCATTGACATTGGTGGACATTCTAACGTGTAGACGTAGAGAGCTTTTGGAGAGAGAATTCTTCCAAAATATAGAAGACATCGGTACATTTTGATAAGGAAGATAATAAAGTAATTAAGAATGATAATAATAATCATTACAATTAGATTAATAATAATAGTAACAATATTATTATTCTTATTATTATTATTATTATACTATAATATTATATGTTATTTCATATGATAAGATAATAATATTATTTTAATAATAAATGTCCTCCAGTTGTTCTTCAATGCCTATAGATGTCTAGATGTTCATGAAAGTCCAAAAATATATTTCTTAAATATTAGTAAAAACATGTTATTACACATGTTAATATAAAAAGAATAATGCTATTATAATAATAAATATCTACCAGTTGTCCATCAATTTCTATAATGTCCACAAAAGTCGATATATTTTTGAAATATCAGTGAAAGTATGTTATTTCGTCTGATTAGATAATAATAATAATATTATAATAACAAATATTTACCAATTTTTCATCAATGTCTATAGATACCTAGATATACACGAAATTCCTTTTTTTTTTTTGAAATATCAGATAGAAACATGTTATTTCGTATGATTAGGTAATAACGATAATAATGTTATAAATAAATATCCACCACTTGTCCATTAACATAAATATCCATATGTTCAGGAAAGTCCAAAAGTAGATTTATAAATATAAGTGAAGTATATTATTTCTTATAATTATATAACTAAGATATTATAATAAATATCCATCAATAGCTATAGGTATCCGGATGTCCATGGAAGTCCAAAGATGTATTTTTAAAACATTAGTAAAATATGTTGTTTCACAATATAAGATAATAATAATGAATAACCTAATCATCAATATCGACATATACTCAAATGTCTGCAAAAGTCAAAAACTATATTTTTGGAATATCAGTAAAAGTATGTTATTATTTCATATGAAAAGGTAATAATCTACCAATGTCTATTGATTAAGAAATATAATAATACTATATATTTTTTAATAATAATAAAACCAATAATAATGAATAATAGTTTTAGTAAAAATATTAATGAAATTATTAATACTAGTAATAATAACAATAAGATTAATAATAATGATAATAATAATTAATAATAAAATGTGTATTACACAATATCTCGAAATGTCTCGAACGATGTCCACAAGACATTCTGTCTATAGACTTGACATCTTGAAATGTCTACAAGACATATTGTCTATAGGACTAAATGTCTACAAGACATTTTGTCCATGAATGTCCACCAACGTCTCTACCTACTACTGCCTCTCCCTATTGTCTTCTACTAATTTTCCTTTGTCGATAGCAAAGGAAGCCTTTTTTTATAGCTTTGAATTAATACTTGTTAGTAAAAAAGAATTTACAAGAAACAGACTGACTATTATATTATCATAGCCTCCCAGTTGTCTACGAAATCATTGTAGTATTTTGTTTTAACCCAAGCATATTTCTACTCCACTGAAATAAAGGGCCTTTTACATCTTTGACTTCTACGGTGCAGTTCGGGTTTGAATCTTTGAAAATCTTCTCATTTCTGTTCCTCCATAGGCCTCAGATTATAGCCATAGCCCATAGGAACCAGGTTCCAAAGGTTTTTATATGTCTTGGTGATTTTTGAAGCCTCCCAATGGTAGATAGGTTTATCTACTAAGTTTCGTGGGCACCGTTGGTTGTTCCTTGTCTTGATGAAAAGTTCCATAGAGTAGTAGCGCTTTACAATGAAGGAATGTGCCTTGGGCTAAAACAAAATCCTACAATGATTTTGTAGCGAGTTATTATGCATGAAGCGTTTTGTATGTTGTCGTTGGCCGTCCTTTTAGAATATTTCCTGTTTCATTTTTAGCAGTAAGAGATTCTGATTGAAGTATTTTATATGTTTGTATTCTGTTAGACGGGTAAATATCTTAACACTAATCTTTTCTACTTTTTTGGATTCTTCCAGATATGAAGAGGAGTAAACCACAACGACTGCCATCAATTGATTCAATCTTCGGTAATACATTCATCTTCTTACCTACCAAAAGCGTGCCACACTCTGTATATTGAAATTCATCCAGTACCTGATCAATGTTTTTCACCTCTTAGGGTTTTCTGCAATGGAGTGTTCAAGAAAAACAAGTGAAGAAACTGATATACAGATGCTAGAATCATCGGGCGAGGCCATGTCTCCTTAGGAAGAAAAGTGATATGTGTAAAGCCTTTGAAATGTTAAGGAATGACCGGCTCTCATCTTCACGGGCGAAAAATCACTGCTTATTTTCAGTCAGGATTTTCTCCCGAATAAGCAATTGCAGCAACTTGGTTGCCATGCCTACTGAAAACCCAAGAATGAAGGTGTACAGCAATATTGATAAACTTTTCCAGAAACCCAGTACCGGGTACGTCGTTAATAGTATACTCGATGGTTGTAGTTCTAAGAACGGCTCCTGTTTAAAGTTTAATAGTTTGTTACAGAGAGGATAGAGAGAGAATGATACTTTTATGTCCTGGATGCCCAGGTTGGCTAAGCTAAAAAAGTGCCTTCTCTAGTGGCAGTTTCTGGGCTTATGGAGGAAAGAACTTGGGGACTACCATATCTCTTAAACTGTGTTGGAGAAATTAAATAACTAATTGTAGCAAGTAAAGGAACATCTGGGGTTTTAGTTTTTACAATTGAGGATTGCATTTTGAGGTTTGAAAACAGATTAGTTTTGGTTGAACTTTTGTTGTTGAATCTTTTTACTTATTTAGAGTGATGTCTGTCATGGGTTGGACACTTAGACTAGACCTAACTTCTCTTGAAAGCCAACTTGCTAAGATATGATTGTCAAATTCTAATGCAAAGATGATGTAAGATTATGTTAATACTTCCCCTGAATGCTAGGGCTAGAATTGTTTGTTAGTCTATCTCTACGCATGGCCAAGCTAGAGAGTCCCAAAAACAACACTACTATTACAACTTTATCTGATATTTACAAAAAAAAGAAAAATATTATATGCGTAACCCTTAACATGCTAGTTAGTAATTTACAACAAAAAAAATTATAAGCGTGAGCGACCAAGCCTTAGTAGGTATAGATATTGTTTCTGCTTTAGACCGCTTATGCCCGAGTGTCAAGTCCACAGATGTGATATTTTGTTCTTGGGGAAGGTTCTACGTGCCTTGCTGAAAGCCGACGAAGATACACGATGTAAAACAAATAGTCAGTCGATGTAAAACAAAATAACACTTGCAAAGTAACAATTGGTAGGGGTTAGATACTCATCCTCGCCCTCAGCTAATCACTGGTAAGTATTTGCTGGACCACACGTGTGAATAAGTGACTCCTGTACGAAGAAAGAGAAAAGGAGAGAGAAGAGAGAGGAAGAAGGAAGGAGAAGAGAGAGATTTTTTTTTTCTAAGTATGAAGGCAGCCAGAGATTTTGGTCGGTTGGCGATCTTATCGGAGCAAATGATGAAGTGGCGAGGGGAATGACGTGGCAGAGAGAGGTGATGAGATGGAGGAGATAGAGTTAACAGACAAAAAGAAGATGTGAGTGTGGCATGTAGAAATGGTTCAATGACGTTTTGCCCCGTCCAACTGAAAAGCCTATCAACCGACCCCAGTTCCATTTAATTTTAGTTTGATTTTTGAAAATCGTCCAAGTCAAACCGATCCAATTATATTTATTGATTGTAACTAATAGGGTTTGTAAACCGAGATATATAATTTGTAAGAGGTTCAACTTTATAATCGGATAAAGGTTGACTTTGAATTTCAACTTCCCTTATTCTTGATTAATTTCACTTTTCTATTTTCATGTATGATTTGGTTAAATGGATTTGGTCAGACGGACCAATCAAACTTAGTCGAGTCAAACAGAACAAGATTGAATGAAGTCGCTTGATAGTTTGAGCCTCGTCTTCGCCTGATGATTTAACCAAACCACAAGTTTGGCTTCGACCAGGTTCTAAGAGCGAGCTCAACCTGTGCCGGCTGAAGCCGAAAACTCAAATTTTCGGCCTCAGCCGGGGGGTCCAACCCCCAGGCGGTCGGGGCTTAGTCCCAACCGACCTTTTCAGGCGATCAAGGGTTTAGGGTCAGTTGGAGATCATCTCTAGCCGTTGGATTTTCTCCAACGGATAGATCTTCTCAATTTTTTTTTTTAAATGCAATTACTTTTATTTATTTTTCTAAAACTTTAATTACTTTTAATCTTTTTAAACTCTAACAAAAACTTACACATTAATAATTAAAATACATTCTATCAACGTGCCGGTCTCCGAATAATTGTCCACCACCCTTTGGTGTAACGGTTGGACACCCCTCTTAAGACCATGAGGTCGTGGGATCGAGTCTCGGTGGAAGCTGTTGCCATCAAGATTTATCCTATGTAATGTAGGCTATAAATAATGTAATAATTTGTCGGGCTTTAGGCCTCTTTGTCGTCGGGCTTTAGGCCTCTTTGTCGTCGGGCTTTAGGCCTCTTTCATTCTCAGTTTAAATTAGGCGGTTGTCGTGCTTATTACATCTCCATGATGCATCAATGCCTTGTAACGACTAACGTAGATCGTAGTCGAATTCTCAAAAAAAAAAAAAAAAAAACTTTAGAAAAAAATTATTTTGAAAATAGTTCAAACACGTGTTCCGTACATACACAAGATCACACATGTTTTTCGCACACCTACAAAATGTCTAAACATGCGTTTTCCACATGCACAAATTTTAGGCCAAAAGAGAAGTTTGGTACTTGGGTTGGAGTTGAATTTTTAGTTTGATTTGAGGCTGAAAATTTTGGGTGATAATTATTAGGCCTGAGAGGCTGAGGTTGGAGTTGCTGTAAGGCAGATTTATTTGAACGTCTTTACCCAACGGGTGACCCATACCCATGTTGACCGAATCCCTATTCCGTCTTCCCCGATCAATCGAACTTCGCTAGGGCAAGTTTTCTGGAGGGAATTCAGTTGCACAGAGGAGAGAGAGAGTGGGAGAGGAAGGAGATAGAGATAGATAGAGAATAATCATGACAGACCCTTATCGGAGGTTTGCTGCTTCAGAAAGAGGTATTTTCCCGGTGCCTTAAACCCTATTTTTGATTCCATTATTGTATTGTACCTAATCAGTAATTACAATGATAAAACCTCGAAAATTTAAAGAATGAGTAATCAATATACCATTTTTATATTCCAATTCACTGTGATTATTGGCCTTAACGAACATTCAAGCATTATTAGGACAAGAATTAAAGCAATGTTCTTTGATTTGTTTAGGTTCCCCCTTTTTATTTGTATTTGAGAATTGGTAATCACAATGATATCCTTGTCTGTGTGGTTGTGTGTGTGTGTGCGTGTGTGTGAGAGAGAGATATGCTTATCACCTAACTACTTGGGTTGAACAAGAAATGTGCCATAAGGATTAAACATAACAAGAAAGATGAGAAATGCTTCTTTCGCCTCGAGTCAGAGTTACTTAGAAGTTGATGTCACATCTTTCTCACTACCATCACATGTTTTTTAGTCAATGATTTAAAGGCACAGATTGTACCATCGACGTAGTGATCGTACCATTGCCTAAAGAAGATATTGTTGTAGTACGATTAAAGAGGAGTTTGGTTCTCGTGAACGGTTATGGCAATAAAAGAACATTCTTGTCCGAAATTTGGATATATGTGGTGCCTTTGCTTTTGGAATGGTTAGTATGAGTTCTAAAGAGGACTAGAAACTCCACCACCGAAGATTTATCGAACCTCGAACAAATGCTACCACCCGCAAAGATGGCTTCACATATATGTAGTGTTTTCTCAATACCTCTATTTTCTTAGTAGATAAGAGTCTTCTGACTTACCCATGTTTGTAGTTCATGTTATTGAGGTTTCCTAGAATACAATATGCTACTCCAATCCGGGAATTCATGATTTTTTGTTACTGTTTTGATTGGTTGATCTAATTGTGACAGATACCGTTCCAAGAACGAGTTTTCCTGGTTATATGTCTTCTGATTCTTCCTTCTTATCATCTCAATCTTTGTTGAGTACTAATGATTTGCGAGGGGCTCCCGATTATCTACAAAAAGATGTAATTTTTCCAACTTGAGAACGCCATCTAAGTTCCTATATCTCGAGTTATGTTAGAATCTTAACAAGTGAGTGTTTTGATGGTATCAGGTATTACCACTTCAACCTGGACCATATAGCTTCAATGATATTTCTGGTGTTGGCAGTCATACTGGATCAGGGCTCATTGGTTTAACGACTGGAATAAGCTTCCAGGGGCTTCCCCCTATCCGGGAAGACCCTGCTTTGGCCAGTCAAAGGCGCGGTATTGCACTAGGGATCAACCCAGACTTGCTTAATGAAAGGCCTAATTCTTTAAGAAACGTTAATGGTGTTTCGACGGAGGAATCAAGTTTTCTCTTTGTCGATGGACTTCCAAAAGACTGTACCAGACGAGAAGCATCTCGTATCCTTTTGAGACTTATCTATTCGGTTTATACCTCTTATGTTATCACAATTTGACTATCTTGTTGTGTCTTTGTTATCCTTGACTATTTTTAAGACCTTTTCCGTCCTTTTATTGGCTTTAAAGATATCAGAGTAGTCCACAAGGGAGTCAGACGGGTATGTTGTCTCCTCCATTGCCGTTATTTTATTTTTTCCGTATTCATGTTGTTATAACTTTATAAAGAAAATCAAGGAAAGCTATGTATTATGTATATATTGTTAAGAAAAGTTTGTACTCATTTTGTTAAGCTCTTGAACTGCAGTCTGGAGATAAGGCTATGGTTCTGTGTTTTGTCGAGTTTAATGACCCAAAGTGTGCTCTGACTGCCATGGATGCTCTCCAAGGTTTGTACTCTGTATTTTATCAATATTTCAGGGATTACGAATCTTTGTTTGTGGTATGTCCTTTATATGTTTCACTCTTCATCTGCTCATTCCGTATAACAAGATCAAAACATGTAACAATATAACAAATTGGTATGTTGGCCTCTGTAGCTGAACTTTCTTATCCTGTATCTTCGTCACTGCTTGATTGTTAGGGAATTCAAAACGAGCAAAAATAATTTTATGAGGAGTCTCAACCAATCACACGATGGGTCTTGTTTGTCCAATGTGTCACTATTCAAAACTAGCATTATATAAAGATCGAATGAAGTCACTCCTTTGTATTCCTTTTCCTGATTGCTTTGCAAATTAAGATAGGTAAAAGTTAGCTATGCCTATATATTTGCAATATTTTTCTTGTTTCGAATTATATCAAATATTATGAACCCGTGCAGGTTACAGGTTTGATGATAAAAAGGCAGATTCTTCTGCTTTGAAGATTCAATTTGCAAAGTTCCCTTTTCACCTACCGTCCACGTTAACACGTGATGACCAACGAACTGGCGATAGAAGATAACTGTCACATTGAGGCGCTTATCTAGCAGAATCAAGACGATAACAACACTTGTACTGAAGCACAAGAGAAGCTAACTGCTTAAGGCATAGGTTCTCTTTTGTGTTAATGTTGTTTTTTTAGGTACAATATCGACAAGCACCAAAAAGCTGAATATGTATAAAACCGCAGTATTTAGTTTTCTTAGTGATATTGTATCTATCATCAGTTCGAATACAGACTTTATGAAGGATAAATGATTTGTTAGCATGAAACTCTCTATCAATGCTTTGAAATTATTGTTCGATAACGATAATATTAAGCACGAACTCGATTCCCAAAACTAGGCAGGTTCAAACTCTGCTCCCCCTTGACAGCACTTGACAGGAGTTGTTAAGCTTTGTCGAAACTTGGTTATGGCTTCCTGAGTCAGTCTGGCAGCTGATTGCCGTACTAGTTCAGTAGAAGAAAGATGCAGACTAAGTGGAAGACTCAGGATGTGCAAAAGCAAAAAAGTTGGATTTACATTTCAATTTTTCCTTCATTGATGTTTGAAATTTTGATCATGCGTTATACAATAATTTATCTGTTCATCACTTTTACCCTAAAAAATCAAATACCCATCCTTAATTTTTTGAAGTGGGTAAGTAAATAATCTAAACAACCTAACCAATAATCAATTACAAAACTAATATGGAAAAGATAGAACTTGTCAACTTTTCAAGTTCCTAAACAAAACTAGTACCTGCAAGCCCTTGATGCAACAAATTATGAGCAATATTATCTCTTTCTCTCATCGAATTCATCGATCTCAAACTATTCTCAGGTACCATTTCGTCATCGTTCAATTCGAATTGTATCTCTGGATCAACTTGATCATTCATAATCTCACAAATATTATGTAAAACACAACAAGCTCCAAGAACAACAGGCAAATCTTGAAGTTTCATCTCAGTTCTTTTCTGTAAACAACCCCATCTTCTTTTCAACCTAGTAAATGAATTTTTAGCAACATTTTGAATATCTTGAATCTTCTCATTAAATGCATGTTGTGTCCAAGTTAGGTTTTTCTGAGTATATGGAACTAAAACCCAATCCATTAATGGATACCCATTACTTCCAACTATCCAAACTCCATTTAATTCACCACCATTAGCCCTTTTAAACAAAGCTGATTTCTCTAATACTTGATCATCAGGCATTGAACCAGGCCAACCAATACAAACATCTGTAAAAACCCCTTTATCATCAACAACTCCTTGAACTGTAACTGAGTATGAACTTTTCTGATTTCTTTCTGTATGTTTCTTATTGAAGTAAGCTTGAACACTAATCTTCGGAGCGATAATCGGAATGTGAGTAGTATACATTGATCCAATAACATTGGGTATTCTTGAAATCGATTCGAATTCGTTCTTGATACTTTTCGATCTATCTTCATCAGGCCATTGTAAAAACTTAGGCATTAAAACAGTTTTAATAGCAGAACAAACCTCAAGAACAAGTTTATGACAAGTTGAAATACCTAATCCGAATAATTTCGAAACAACTCGAAGTGGTTCACCAGTTGCTAATCTGTATATACAAACAGCAACCCTTTGTGGAACTGGAATTGCATCTCTAAGCATTGTATTTTGTTTAGTAACTGATAAATTCAATTCTTGACAAATCAAATCAAAAGTTGATTTACTCATTCGAAATGCTTTTCGAAATTCTGATTCAGGGAAATTAGGACTGTTACATTGATCCCACCAAGCTTTTGATCTATCTTTTACCCAAAGACGTCTTTGATGACCTGAAACTGACTTTGATTCTTTTGATTTAGGGTTAGTTGAGATTTGGGTAGCTACTATTTTATTAGCTGATAAATGAGATTGTTGAATTGTAAACCTATCAGATTCATCAATATCAGAGTAATATTGTTGAAGATGAGAGTAATAATCAAACATAGATTGGGTTTTCTTCTTTTGATTTGATTCTAAAAAAGAGGATTCTTGATTTGATTTATCTTTTTCATCATCATCTAGTAAGAGAAATGATGTAAGTAATTCTTTGACAACTTTTTTCTTCTTTCCATTATTACTAGCTAGTTTGAATTCATCTTCAATTTGTTCTTCTTCATCTTCATCATCATTTCTTCTTTTTCTTTTGTTATTGTTGTTGTTGTTGATTGATGAAGGTTCTTTCATAGTGTAAATGTAGGAGTAGTCTTCTTCTTGGGTTGTAATGGTCATATCAATGAGAGAGAAATTGTAAGTAGTTGATAAAACTTTATGAGTAGTAGAGACAGAGTGAGAGAGAGAAGTCCAGTTAGGATTTTAGAGAGAGAGAGAGAAAATAATGTCAAATCTGTTGAGGGTAGAGAGAGAAAGGGAGGTTTGATGCTGAGATTTAGAGTTGAAGAGAGAGAGAGAGAGAGGGGAGAAGTGTGAATTCAAAATGTGAATTTGAGGGGTTTATATATGGAGGTGGAGGAGGGGGAAGAAAGTAGATAGAGAGAGAGAAAGTAGAGAGAGAGAGAGAGAGAGAGGTGTGAACGCGGAGGGAGGGTTGAATGGTAAACCGTGTAGGTGAGTTGGATAACGCGGTGTGGGGGCTTGCTTGCTACCAACGGGGCACTTTCTTCTAATAAAAGAGTAAAAGAAAGAGAAGACTCTTTTATGACAACAATTTCAGCATGTGCTCCTTCTCTTTTCTAACATATTCTTTGGTTGACACTTGGTTGGCTTTTTTGATGCCACATAATCCCACTCATAAATATCTGCACACTGTCTAGACAACTATGCGTCCCCTTTTCTTTTTTTTTTTTTTGATGAAGGGCGTCCCCTTTTCTTGTTTCTTTTTTGTTGAAAATAGTATTCTTGTTTTTCCTTTTTTGTTGAAAATAGTATGCTTCCTCATCATATGACATTTATATGGAGAGAAAATGGTAGCTTCGCAAAAAAGAATTAAGCTCCTTCAACACGCATGTTCAGATGACCTCCTTTTTGTATTTTTTGATGCATTGATTAAAAATCCTTTTTTTTTTCTTCGCTTATATCAGTTAGTCCCTCGCTCTTTTTTTTTTTCAAACTTTTCATCTTCTCTTTCTCTCGATAGGATGACCTCTAGTACTAAAAGACCTTAAAGTTTTATTTTTATCTAAATTAAAATAAATTATGTGTCTCGTATCTCTCCGTAATGATACGTGGACAATAATTATATAATCTAACACTATGTTTGAAAACTAAGGGCTATAATTAATATCACAAAATTGTATAAAGGGAAGACGTACATAACTGGATTCTAAATACACTAGTGGATTCACTGCTCCTGAGAAAGCAGAAAAGTAGGCAAAGTAGTTTCGAACTTGTGGAGGAAATTTAGTTGTGGTTAAAGGCAGTGCATGCAACCAAGTAGTAGCTGCATATGCACCGAATATGGTAAGTCTAAAATCAACAAACTAGCAACGAAAAACAAATGCTCTCAAGGAAGTCATTTGTCAGAGTTATGTCGAATCCTAAAATTACCTGACATATCCTTATAGGACAATGGTGAATAAAAAAACTGAAATTGCATTAGTAATGGGAATAGAGCTAAAATGAGTAAAGGCATGTAAAGGCATGGTGAAACCCTACCTCGATGACTGGAGATCCCACAATCTAAATCCAAAAAGAAATTTAAAATACATTTGATGATGTCTAAAAATGCCTTTTAGATTATCACTTTGCATATGAAGATTCAACGAATTACTTTTTGTGATTGTGGGACAGAACCTGCAAAAACTCATAAACCTCTCAGACATTCAAGTTAGTAGGTTGTTTTTGCAGTTAAAAAATTAAACTCAAAGTCTGAGTTAGGGGCTTAAGGCACATAAGAGAAACTTGTCGACCTCCCAAATTCGGGCTTAGGTGACCGAGCTATTTCGGATTCACGTCCCTAGTGACTTTGACACGGGTTGACCCGTTAGGTTATTGGTCTTTCTTTGACTTATTGACTTGATCATCTGATGACCAATAGTTGGATTATCAATATCCTGACTCGACAATAACACTGAAAGATATGTGTATCTCTTACCCATTCCTAAGAGGAAATCATTATTGTCAGCATTTAGAGGTTAAGCGTTAAATTTTTAATGAATCCAAAAAATTAGAACTTGATTCTAACGTGAGTATAGCTGGATACCTTATTACAAATAACTTATATGTGTGTGAATTATTGTCGATTTAATAAAAAGTCGTCTAGGCCAACTTTGAAGGATATATCCTTTCGGTCTAAAGGAGATGTCATTCCGAAGGAGTGTCCTTCGACCAAGATGACAATGCGATCAATTTTTCAGCTAGGATAACGATGACCTGATCATGAAGATCATCTAGTCCAGTCCAATTAGGGATCGTAATGCTTTGCTAGAAGGCACTTACGATCGTCGGATCACTTCGGTGATTCGCAGCTAACATAGACCAGATCCTACAACGGGTTATACATGAGAATGGTTACTTGATCAGAGAGATTTGACTAGTGGGAGCTAGGATGCGTCTAGATCGCTGGGATGCGTCCAGCTAGGCTGGGACACGTCTGGCCATGGGACATCATACGTTTGAACGTGCTGTCGCTAAGGCTATCCCAAGTCCGGACCATGCTTAGGCATGTCTCGGCTGAGCCAGAAGCACCCTTAGGGTCTTAACCGAGAGTGTCTCGGACCTAGACCAAGGCATATCCCGTACCATTCCGAGAACCCGTCTTGAATCATGGACTAAATTTTGGGTCTTTGATCAAAGTTTGACTTGGGTCTTTGGAGTTTGATTCGGGCCTTAATGGGCCTTGACCCGAGTGGGAGTTTTTACGGTCTTTTACGCTTTTTCTTCCGATTCTAACTAATTTTTTCGAAATTGTCCCGGGCCATCCGAAGGCCCAAACGAAGTTTTTCCTAAAAAGATTTTAGAAATCTTTATGATAAAACCGAAACGTGCCATTAGTCCAAATTTTATGAAAATAGACTTTAGGCCACTTTGACATAGAGATGTCGGTGGTTTCTCCCAGATAGCTATTTAGAAAATAGCAAACCTAGATTCGACCTTAGAAAGCAAATCTCATACATACTTTTGTGTTTTACGAATGTCATATTATTATGTATGTATGAATTTGAATGCGGAGATTGGTATTGCCATAGAAGTGTTTCTATTCTTGTTTTTAAGCACAACTGTATGCCCGATGTAATAATTAATTTTCAAGTTTCACGATCTGCCAATCGTTAAGTCTTGTAATTAGAGTTTAAGGGTCTAAGAGTCCATTGAAGAGCCAAAGGATGAGATCAAGGTTCAAGTGAGAGAAATCAATGGCAGTTCGAGGATGGAGATCCATGCGAACAAAGGCGAAACAAGCGAATACCTAAGAAGATTAGATCTTTTAGGTTAGGGGTCATACCAGGATCTAGTCTGCTTTATTTATTTTCTCGCGCACATTTACTTATTTATTTACGTTTTACATCGTGGATGATTACGTTAAAATTAACAGTAATGCATGCATGATAAAAACGTAAAAGTCCTCAAAAAGAATTTTGAATAAAGCCTACCAGATTACGACACCTGTTGAGCCCTTGTTCATCGATGGTGGGTCTGCCTCCGCAGGGTGCCACCCTTTACCTCGGGACAATACGGGTAGACCTATGAAGAGGTCTACAAGTCTAAACGGTTATTCTCAATGAGTCAGCAAAAGAGTTTTGGATTTCGAGCAAAGGATGAATTTAAACACATAAACGTGTTATTCATCAACCAAGAGTCATAGGAGTATGACCAGTAAAGAGTTACTCACCCCAGGACGACGGGGTTAAGGGCAGTACCCTAATACGCTTAACCTCGAAGAAATGGGGCCTTGGAATCGCATTATTTAAATGGGGACGATTTTCATTGAATAATGTGGCAAAAATTGTTTTTGCAATGATAATAAGTTTTTAGGATTTTGCCTTTTCTTTTACTGTTATAGTATATATGACTGTTAGCAAATAGTTTTCCAACCTTCGTTCATTCCTTGAGAAGGAATTAAACGAAATTGGAAAAGAATCCGAACAAAGAAAATGTCATTCATAATGTTCACTACTACTTCGAACGACTGAGAATAAAAGCATGATGTGATTATCCGAAAAGTCGTTTGTGAACATCCATAAAGTTTTTCTCTTTCATAAGAGATCAATAATATGGATGCATTCACAACCACTCGACGACTATAGGAAGAGTTCAATAAGATGTCGTGAATGGAGAGGTCGTGCCTCTAAGAAAGTCGTCTTGAAAAGAACATTGAGGAACATTGAATCTAAGAAGCAAGTTCTTGAGATTCGGAACCAAAGGAATATACGAAGAGTATTTATGATTCAAAATGTGAAAGGGTCGGTGTAAATGTTTCTAAAGCAATGGCTATGCCATTAAAAGAAACTACTACCCTAAGTACCTGGAGACAAAAGAAACGGAATTGCGAATTTTGGTTCTTGTATCTTTGTTAACATAGTTACTCTAGCAAGTATCGTAGACTCCCTGCATCAGATGTTTAAAACTGAATGTGCGGCTCAGTAGGAGCTCAAGGGAATTACATACTTGACTAAAAGGAGAAAAGATTCAAGAGGGAGCAGAAGCAAGTGATTGCTAAGGATGCTGAAAGGGATCAAAGTCTTCTTTTAGACACTGATCTAGCTGAACTTAATAAAGAGTTATTATGTTCTTCCAGAAACATCAAGTGTTTTAAATCAGTGCCAAATTAACAAAGTCGGTTCTAGGAGAACTAAAAACGTTAACATTGATACTATAGGATATAATCAAAGGATTCAAACCGGTCAACTCTGATTTTGTCATTGCGTCAAAGTGACATAAGACACATGAAGAAGATCCCATTGTATGGACTTCTAAGTCCAATCATTTAGAATCATACGACACATGTGAGTATTGTTCAAAAGGACTATTTGACAAAGTCACCTTTTCGAAAGGAAGATATGACTAGTGAACTGATAGTCTTCGTACATACGGATGTATGTAAAATTATTAATACACTAACTAGAGTTAACCCGAGTCCACTTGATGAAAGCATAAGTCATTCGATTGGATCAAGATGGTAAATATCTGAGTCAAGAATTTGATGACCATCAAAGAAGTTTAGAAATAGTTTCCCACCTTGCTCCAACAAACACATCATATGGGTGATGAGTCCATTGGGAGTAATCGAACATGTTAGACATGAGTCGATCAATGATGGGTATAGGCTAATCTTTCGAACACTTTTTGGGATATATGCTCAAACACGGTTTTCTTCCTACCTAACAACATTCGGTCTATAGCTGAAAAGACACCATAAGAGTATGGGTTTGGAATGGTTCTAAAGTGGTTTTTTCTCAAGGTCTAAAGATATGAAACTGACGTAAATGGTTTCCGAGTACCAAGTTTGCATATCAGACAAAATATTTCTTTATGGGATAAAGAAATATTGGGGCTACTTCCATAATCAGAGAACAAGGTTGTTGTTGCTCCTGATAGTGTCTTTCTTGAAATAAGAGTTATTTCAAAAAGACAAGTGGGTGGAATATAAGATATCGAAAAAATTCGATCTGAGCAACAAACTGACAGTGATATACGAATGTCAGAAATTACGGTTCTTATCTATTAAGAGTCAATAGACATGAAAAGAGAGATAGAGATGGAAGATCTCGAAGATCGTTCCGCACAAAGTGAATTAAATTCGCAGGAGAGCCCTCAAGGAGTAGAGAGTGTCTCAAAGTTGTTCAAACCCTTTATAGGCCTTGAAGGCTCATAGATCTGTCTTAGAGGACTGAAATCATGCCGAAGAAGAAAATGAGCTACCTACATAGAAGCTATGACGGAATCACTCTAAAACATGACTTGGAGCCATAAGATCAGAATGGGATCCATGTCTGAAATCATGTTTGGAACTTGGTCTATTTGCTTAAAGGAATAATTCTTGTTAAGTACAAATAGATTTTTCAAAGTGAAAACCAGACATAGATGGAAACATTGGTGTTTCCAAAGCAAGACTAAGAAAGAAGGTCACAGAATTCGTGATCTAGACCATGAAAAGACCATCTCTCATGTCACGATGCTTGAGACCATAGTGATCAATCATTAGCAAAAGAATGTGTACATGACACATTCTGGAGGAAGTTAACTCTTCCAAAGCTGGTGAAAATGGCAAGCTTCAGAAATCCATCTATGGATTGAAGCGGGCAAGTAAGAGTTGGAGTCTCCGATTCAACAAAGTAAACGAGAGTTGGTTTCTTTGGGAATGAAGAGAAATCTTGAATTTCAAGAAGGTTAGTGGGAGTGGCCCAGTTTTCTTTGGTCCTGTATGTAGATGACATATTAAAGATTGAGTACAACATTTTGATGTTGAAAACAGTTTAAATCTGACTCATTAAAAGGACCACACACACACACACAGGTGAAATGCTTTTGGGCATCAAAGATCTATAGGGATAGATCGAGATGATGACAAGACTCGTTCAAGAAAGGTTCTTGAAAAGTCTAATACGAAAGACTCAAACAAAGTGTTTCTACCCAAGTTTCATGACACACAACTTAGCAAGATTCAGCTTCTGAAGGATTCTGATGAGAAAGCACGCATGAGAAAAGATGGTTATGCTAAAGGCATAAGGTCGGTCATGTTGGACATGATTAGCATTCACCTCGACGTCTCAAAATACTTTGAGTATCTATAGTCGTCACCAATCAAACCCAGATAAGCTGATTCGGATCACACAAAGTACTTTAGAAGAATTTGTGATGAATTCTCGGTAGGAAAATAAAATTGTTGAAAGTCATATGTTGCAAACTTCCAGACATGGAAGAACAGTAAGCTGGAAGGATTCCAGGCAAAGAATGTTGCAAACTTTACAAATAAAAGAAAGTAGTTAGAGCTTGGAAAGCTTAATTTAATATTGAAATACTAAAGATTATCATCGGGATGATAACCAACAAAACCCACATAAATTAGATCTATTAACTAAACTGTCACCTTAAACTAAGTACAAGTGGGAGACTGAAGGATATATCCGTTCGATCTGAAGGAGATGTCCTTCAACCAAGATGGCAATACGATCAATTTTTCAGCTAGGATAACGATGACCTAATCCTGAAGATCATCCAATCCGGTCCAATTAAGGATCGTAATGCTTTGCTAGAAGCCGCTTACGATCGTCGGATCACTTCGGTGATACGCAGCTAACATAGACCGGATCCTACAATGGGTTACACATAAGAATGGTGACTTGATCGGAGAGATTTGACTTGTGGGAGCTAGGCTTAAGATGGATTTGATCCAACTAAATAAGTAAGCCAAAAGAGTTCGAATGGAGATTCATAACAAAGATAGAAAGAACCGGGCTCGAAAGGGGCGCCAGAGCAAGGCTGATTGGGTCGGCAATGTGATGGCCGACCAAGGTGAGTGGGTCGGCCAGGCCAAGCCCATAGTGGGCTACTCTTGCCGACCACACTTAAGGGGAAACCCTAATTACCCTAAAAGAGCGTTTTGAGTAATATCTTTTCTGTTGGTCAAAATAAAAATCTAATTTGAGTGGAACTCTTATTTTAGGGTTTCTATATATGGACCAGTTAGAGAACATAAAAGGTGTGGAATTTTCTCAGAGAGAAAATCATATCTCTCTCTCCCACAGAGCTAGTGGAGAGAGAGGAAGTAAGAGAAAAGCTCTCATTTTATCTATCTGGTCAAGAAGAAAGGTTTTTCTCAACCTTCCATGAAGGCCTAGCAGACATTAAGGAAGGGAGATCGAGTTAACCTACTCGGTCTCTCAAGTAAAGGAACGACAATTGGAGCTCTTGATCTTCACACACGATTGGAAGGTTCGAGGGAAAAATTGCGATTAAGGCAAGTTTTTCCCGATTCTAGTTCATCTTTAGGTCTTGCTATGATCCTGGTTATCTAGTGTTTAAGATTCCACTTACAACACTAGTTAGTAGTCTTATAGGCGTACAAATCCCAACAGACTTTAGTAGAGCACACACAGGATTGTCAAGGCCGAAATGAACACAACCTAGAACCTAAGTAAAGGATTAGTTGTGTGATAGCTATTTTGGATAACAATTACTAGGACGCAGTTCGAGACTAACAATTCACCGTAGATCTTTTTAGTTACTTACTAAGAAAATTTCAAATTCGAATGACCACTTTCTTCCGATGCAGTGAAGTTCCGCATATAAACTCTATTAGTGTCGGTATGTCAGTCTAGTTTAGGAAAACCTAAATATTCATTCATGTGTGGATTCTTGGAGTCCAAGCCAATTTTGTCTCAGTCAGACCCGTCAAACTCAGAATGAGATATTTTTGGAGTCCAAACCTACATAATCACTCAAATCCGATTCCGGGTGAATGAGATATTCAAGTTTGGACGAGAAACTGGTTAAAATTAATTGACTTTTGTTAAATTAAGGCTAAATAGCAAAGTCGAACAATTAGTTTGGGGTGAAAATGGTAATGCCTTGAACGTCCATATCAGACAGATCGCATTCAATTAACACACGTGGTAGGACGACCATGATGTTTCTCTCTTCGGAAAAATTTCGGTAATGCTCTTAAATATAACTAACGATGTTCATTCCATGTGATCCGTTCTGATCTAATGACTCTAATCACCGTAGACACCTATAATACACCAAACGTCATGTTTGTAATCTCATTCGTCATAAAATGTATCCCAATTGCCCATAGAGATTTTTCTCTTTGCTCTCACCTATTCAAAACATATAAATTAAATCCACATGAACTAAACAGTCCATCCGTTTTTTCCTTTGCTTTCAACATTAAGAGCTGTATATATTTGTGTATCAAGAGTATCAACTCTTTGTAAAAAGAAGGAACATTCTAGTGTGTCTATAACCACACCTCAATGGAATATTGCAGGATTTCATGAGTCTCTTTTTCTTTTGAAAACGTTTTCCATGTGTAGGTTGAATATAACCCTTAATTAAGAAGATATAATTAAGAGCAAGGAATCGAAAGCATTCAAGTACGTCTAGAATCCGGAATCAAGAGCATTCCAGTATGTCTAAAATCTAGAATCAAGAGCTTTCTAGTATGTCTAAAATCTTGAATCAATGGTACTCTATTGAACCTAGAATTTTGGAGTCCGGAGTATCTTATTGTGTCTAGAAAACAAAACCTAAGTTAAAACTTATCCAAGTCAGAAGTGATCTAAAAATCATGTCTTGAGTCAAGAAAGTTAATTTGGCAAAAGTGAAAGAGTTCATATTGCTTACAAAAGATCGATCGCTTTCAGTTTCAGAAATGTGAACCACCATTACAACCCTGAAAAGAAGTCGTTGGATCCTAGAAGACATACACCCAACTATTTCTACTGTTGCATGGGTGTAAAATATTTTAAGGAAAGACAATTTATTATCGCCTCGACTTAACCTACTTTAAGTCTATCTCGGTTCTGTCCGAGTGAATGTTAAAGTTTTGTTATGCAACAATTGTCGATTTTTCTGATAGTAAATAAAGGATTATTCTGATATGAGTACTCTCTTCGAGGAAACAGATAGAGTGACAACTCGAAATATAACCAGATTGACTAAGAACAGAACTTCAACTTTAATGAGTAAATCATAGATAATGAAAACTCGAATCGAGTAGGCCAACAACACAAACATTTTCCTTTCTAATTCTACAATCAATGGAATAAAATACTTGATAAAAATATCTTTCTTATTTCTGATTCCAGAATACTTATTTAAATAGTACATGTACTAAAAAGAAAAACTTCATTTATCCATAACCATAGACCCAATCTAAGCTCAGCCCCTTGCATTCAACATCAAAAATCTGAGTGGTGATAACTATAAAATAATACAAAAGATTTGTTACATCATTGTTTATTCATTTTATTTTAAGAAAATAATTGCACAAACCAAGAAATTATACATGTTGAAGTAACATACTTTAGGATTAGTATTTTATAAGTACTTATAACCGCGTACAATATACTAGTGGTTAAGACCATGTGATTAAAATTTACAAAATAATAGGAAGGACACATGAAAGTCCTCTAAAGTACCATGTGTTTACATTAGAAAAATGGAAAAAAAATGTCAAAAAAGATGTGAATTCAACAATCTTGTACAAATTATAAGAGGACATTTCGAGGTTATACACTTATACAAATAGATAACAATATTATTTCTACAGATAAGTTGACAGGAAGAATCATCTCCAACGAAAGTCGCATTATTGGCATTTGGTGGTTCAGGATGTCTTTTACATATTCCTATGTACAAATAGAATTTTTATCTTACGTATTTTTATTTTACTTTCACACAACTAGTCAAAAGGACACATTTTCGTGTTGCTCAAATCTATAAATTTCCAATACAAAATGTTATTACAATTTTCCGTTATTTTGCTTCCTTTGATTTACATTGTTTTATTTATTAAATTTGAAGACGGTAGGTTTCATTCTCGCTATTTATGCGAAGGTTCTCATCTAGCAAACATTGAACTTAATATTTTTTTTTGTTTTCTTTGTAACTTATTAAGTAGTGTAATAGTGGTTCATCCTCCGTTGTTATTAGAGCATCTCCTGTGCAAAACTAAAAAGAAACTCAATTTATCTAATGTGTGAAGGCTCAATTGAATTTCTCTTTCGTAGATGTCAATATTGAGATCCTTAATTCAAAAGACATCTCTTATGCAACACTCTGAAAACTTAAAAATAACTTAGGTGTCATTTCCTAGATGAGTAGATTTACTTAAATGATGCCACATGATTTTGAGATCCAAATTGAACATCGCATTAGAGAGAGTATTTTATAAAAAGATTCAGAAAATCTTAAGTGACACTTTTAGTTTTTCAATTTGAGTGTTGCATTGGAGATGCTCTTAGTTGCAAGATAATTTTCGGCAACATGAAATTTATGTGTGAGGTAGGAAAAATAACGGCCGCAGCTTTGGGGAATAAAGAAAAGTCTCCGGGGGAATGAAGACTCAGTCAATCAATATTGACTTAAGGGTCATATTTATTGTTTGGTCCAAAAATTTACTTGATTGAATTTTATCTCCTAATCTTCATATCTTAATTTCTTTTCTTTCTTTCTCCTTCTCTCTTCCATTCTCCTCCTGCTGTTCTCTCTCTCCCCCTCTCTGCAATTTAAGAAAAAAAAATTATTTCTAATTGCAGATGGAACCAGGAGATTATAAAACACAATCCTACTTGCTACCCATATTATTACCTATATTATTTCAACTTTTCCAGCAACAACCAAACACTAACCCTAATAATCTCTAATAAGTTAATAAGGTTGCTGATTTGATGGGGGAAAGGTTGACCTTTTTGGGAAGGATCATTATTTGGGTTCTCTTATGGGAAGGATCAGGTGGATCGGCTAAGGGTGTGCGACACTACCAAGGTTGAGTGGCAGCAAGTGTGAAGAACTTAACCATCTTGATTAAGTTAGAAGGAATTAATCCACATTCGCACTTCCAGCGAGGAATCATCTTCAAAAGTTAGCAGGAAATTAACCATCTTGAGAAGCCCTCCACTGACTATGTCTACTAGAGAAGAATTTAGAAAAAGAGAGAAAAATTACTAGCAGTGAAGAATCTAGAGATAGAGGAAAGAGAAGATGAAGATTAGGAGCCATATCTTAATCAGGTATACATTTGGGCTGAAAAGAAAATATATTTCTTAAGTCAATCTAACTCGAGCTAAAATAACTCATCATTGACTTAGTCGAGCTATTTTCATATTCCTTTCTTCAAATATTTGTTTTTTGAAAAATATCCTTCCTTCAAGTATAGTTTTGTTTTTTTAATGATCTAGTTTTGCTTGTTTGGAGTGATTTACATGATTTAGTCAACTTTGGTAGGAGGGCGTGTGGATCATGACCTAAACTCCAACAAGGACATCAATAATACTAATATATCATTAAGTATGAAAACATGTGGAAATGGTGGATGATGCCGTTTACTTTTATTTTTATTTTTATTTTGTTGAACTATGGATGTTGCCGTTGGAGTCCAGAGAGGGTACGTCATATTCATATATACTTGGCCAACTTGTTTATATCAAAAAGTTATTTCTCAAATAGCCCCCAATTTAACGATTGGCTTCTTGCCTAGCCCCTTAATATATCAAAAGTACCTAGATGGTTCCTTTCTTGAGTTACCTTTATAACACTGTTAACTAGTCATCACCTCTCTCTCTCCTCCACATCATCTTCTAGCCACCTCATCGTCTTCACTGATCAAGGTCGTCGTCGACCAATTTTCCGACCGACAACCTTCAAACACTAAAGAAAAAATTCATCTCTCCTCTCTCTCTAAATACTCCGGCGAAGGGGGTACCCATTCGTCAGAGATCTGCTCAGACAGACCTTGAAGATCTGTTCGAGCAGACTTTGAGGGTCTGTTCGGGCAAACCTATAAGGTGTGTCCGAGCAGATCTCTGACGAAGGGGTTCCCCTTTGCCGGAGTATTTAGAGAGAGAAAGGAAATTTAAATTTGTTTTAGAGAGAGAGATGAGAGATGAATTTTTTTAGTGTTTGAAGATCGCCGGCCAAAAAATTGACTGGCCGACGACCTTGGCTGGTGAAAACGATGAGGTGGCGAGAAGATAAGGTGGCAGAGAGAGGTGATGACTAGTTAACGGTGTTATAACGGTAACTCAAAAGGGGGGTTATTTGGATATTTTTGATAAAATAGGGGGTTAAGCAGGAAGCTGGTCATAAAATTAAGGGCTATTTGAGAAATAACACTTATAAAAATAGGTCACATGAAATAATGGGTAAATAATTGTTTGCCAAGTCTTTACTTTACAATTCTGACCAACACTTTGACTAAAGGACAATCATAAGGGTGGAGGGCTCCAATCATGTATTCTCTGTGAGACTTCAATTTGAGTATTTGCCTCGGCCACTATACCCTTAATTTATTTTAGGGTTTTTTTTGAGCTTACCCCCTCAACACAAATTAGTAATTGAGTTTACCCCCTTCAATAATTAGTAATTGAACTTACCCCCTTGAATTTAGAACTTTTGACAAAACTACTAAGGACATGTTTGACATGAGATAATAGAATTATAAGTTAAATAATGTGCAAACAAAATCAACATTTGCTAATCATATTACCGACCAAATCAATCAATAAAGTAAGGTGGAATAACTATGAGGAATCATACTGAAGGGTATTTGCTCTTGGTAGTCGCATATTTCACGTACGCCAAACACGCCCTTTGTGTCTTTGTCAAAAATAGTAACTGCAAAGGGGTAAACTCAATTACCCATTATTGAGGGAGGTAAACTCAATTATCAATTAGTGATGAGGGGGTAAGCTCAAAAAACCCTTTATTTTATTTTATTTTTACGTAGTTATAGGTAGGCAGGTAGCGGCTTTTGGACATCCTAACATATCTTCGTGCTCTTCATAAAAAAAAAACATATCTTCGTGAAATAAAATTTTCTAGAGTTCTAGACTTTTTGATATGTTTTCTAAGGGAGGAACCCTTTTGCCGAAAAACTCTGGATGCGCCTGAAAGCAAGACCTTGACGAAATAAGATCTCGTATGGTCATAAATTCGTTTGGTTTCCAGACCTCGACGAAACAATACATTAGCGAAGATGTCAAATATTTTAGATTTTAGGTCTTAAAATATTATGGCCTTTTGTTTTAATTTCAACTAGGCCTGTAAACGGTGGTCCGAAAATCCGAATTCGATCCGCACTCAAATAATCCGACATTTCGGATTTCGGATTCGAATTTCGGATGTCTTGTCGGATAATTTTCGGATACCGGTTTCGGATTCGGATATAGCTATATCCGACTTCGAAAAAATCCGATCCGATTCGCATTTGAAATCAACGGTTAAGATTCACCCAAGGGATTAAAAAATAAACAAAACTTTATCCTCAACTAGTCAACTTCAAGTCTAAGACTAAGTCTTCAGACTTCAAAGAATAAAAGTTCAACTTCAAGTCTTCAACCCTTATCAGAATTTCGGATCGGATAATATTGTATTTGAATTTCGGATCGGATAATATTCGGAATTTCGGATAATATTGTGTTATAATGTTACGGCTTAAAATTCAGAATTTCGGATCGGATAATATTCGATATTCGGATAGCATTTCGGATATCGGATTCGAATGTCATTTTTTACCATCCGTCGGATATCGAACCCTTATCGGATAGTTCGAATAATTTCGGATTTCGAATTCGGATAGTACTGCATCCGAAAATAGTTCGAACTGTTTACAGGCCTAATCTCAACCATTACTATGGAATATTTGAAGTTTTAATAAAAATTCCAGGATTTTGGGTTCTAGTTAGAATATTCTAGAATTTAAAGCTTCTAAGACTTTTTTTTTTTTTGTTGAAAAAGCTTCTAAGACTTAATATCCAGAACTTCCACCTTTCAAAATTTTTATGTCCTGATCTCTTAAAAGTTATAAGAACTTTGAAGATCCAGAATTTGAAGTTATGGTAACAAAGTCCTAACGAATAACAAAACCTAATATTTTTTAAGAATGACAGAGCCATAGAGAATCCTCCCACATGATATTTTGTGGGGGTAATGGAAGGATATGAAAGAAAGTTATCTTGGAGAACAAGGGAGTCAACAATCATGAGACTCCTTCCACTAGAGCAAGCAAATGCTGGTCTCTCGAAATCTATCTTTGTTAGGTATATTTGTTTCATGGGAGGCTATAATTCAAAAATGCAATCCTTTTCTTATTTTAATGGGGAAAAGGTTTGCACGATAAGGGTTCCTCTTTACCAGGACCTTAACTAATTAATAAAGTTTTTCATTTTAATTTAATGAAATTGTAAAAAATAAATGAAAAAATAGACTTAAACTTTTTTGCTTCTTTTTAGTAAGAAACATTAGAATTATTCACCGAAAAAAATCGAACTTTAAATCTCTGTTTAAATTTTACTAAATTGAACAAAAACTATTAGAATATCTATGTACAATCTCTCTTCTTATTAGAAGTTGTCTTCTTTGAAACAATGTTTAATGTGTACGTATTGGGAATAATGCAATTATACAAGGACTAATGAGTAATTACCTACTAATTGGAGGGTTTTATTTCAAAAATTCTCCTTAACCTTTCCTCATTCAACAATTGACAGGAGTGGCTTGTATTGTCTATCACATTTTAGAGAAAAAACTGTTCTTATTGATATCAAAGCTTATACTTTTCCATTCCATGGCTTCTTCAATCATGGGTTTGTTCTCAGTTCCTTCTCTCCACTTAAATGAGGTAAAGGGTTTCAATCCCCAATTTGTTGTTCCATGAATCTGTCTTTTTTTTTTTTTTTGGTTTGGAACTGAACTAAGGCCTTCCTCCCCACCCCACGCTTAATTTGATTGATTTTATTTATTTGATTGATTTTTATGCTGTTAGTGTCATTTCTGCTTAATGGGTAGGGTTGATGATAGTAACTATACTGTAGCAATTGGCTTATTAGGGTTTTTCAATTTTCTGTAGAACTGAGCAGAAATTGGTACTTCTAACTTCTTGATGGATTTATCTAAATTTTAGTGAAGTTTTGGTTGATACCCACTCAGTATTTTAGCTCTACACTTCAGCTTAGGTTAGGTTTTCTTGTTTCCTCCACCAATCACATTTTTCACCATTATAGCTCCAAAATTCATTTGTGAATCATGATTCCTGTAAAATTGTAATAAATCCCCAACATAGAGGAATCCGTAATCACTTATTATTGGATCGATATGAAGCAATTCTTGATGCTGTAATGTCATTTTGTTTGTTGTTACTTTCCTTATCCTCTTACCACTGATCATGGAGTAATTTTCACAGACGAACCGCGTTAGATTCAATGCCATTCCTAATAACATGCCATCAACTCAAAACAGCGAATTTCTTGGAAGAAACAGTAGGATAAGGCGTTCTTTGACGGTAAATGCTAAGGTCTCTGTTGGAGAGGAGTCTCTTGTAAAACAATTTACTACTACCGAATCTGCCAGTAGCAACGGTTAGAGTTCATCTCTTTCATTTTTCATTTTCTTTTCTTGTACTTATTTCAATTGTAGACCAATATTACCGGATACTCTACCCTCTTATGTACCGCTTCCCGGGTACCCGTCAGAATCCAGTACTCTAATTTTGTACTCTTCGGCCTCAATTAAACAATTGTTTTTTTATAAAAGTTGAGTAGTTCATTACAAATTTTTTTCCCGTTACCTATTGTTTTGGACTAAAACAGTGTTGAAGAGGTAATACGTAGTCGTAGAGTATCGAGCATATTGAACATAGTAGCGTATTGATTACCAGAACCGTGTATGAGATCGGTGTTCCAGGTAACATTGTTTTGGACTAGAATCTTATCATTTGGTTGGTGATAATTATGCAGGAATTGGAGTTGTGAGCATCCACCATGTTGGGTTCCTGTGTGAAAATCTTGAAAGATCACTCGAATTTTACCAAAATCTTTTGGGTATGCTACTTTCTGAAATCCTTAGGCTGGATACTGGTTTAAACTTCTTATGAAAGTTATTTGTAATTGTTGATATAAATGCAGGACTTGAGATAAACGAAGCAAGACCAAATGATAAACTCCCTTACAGGGGTGCTTGGTTGTGGGTTGGTTCAGAAATGATTCATTTGATGGAGCTTCCAAATCCGGATCCTTTAACTGGTCGTCCTGAACACGGTGGAAGAGACCGTCATGCTTGTATTGCAATACAAGACGTTTCGAAGCTAAAAGAAATTTTTGATAAAGCAGGTAAATCATAAGCACCTTCATTCACATTATTCATGCAATACTACTTTTCTCGAAATCATATTCCTATTAGAAGTTTCTCATGTGCTTTTAGATCGATCATGTGAATTCGACATCCAACTATTATTTTTGTTGTTCTGCATATAAATCAATGATTTTGAAGTATGGAGCAGAAATGATCAAAATGTTGTATTACCGATTACAAGACATTTTTGGGTTGATTTGGATATCAATTTTGCAGGTGTTCCTTACACACTAAGTAAGTCAGGGAGGCCAGCAATCTTTGCTAGAGATCCAGATGCAAATGCACTTGAATTTACACAAGTTTAAATATATTACCAAATGGCAGGTTGTGATGTTGTATATATTATTAGACAAGAGAAATGAATATATGACCTTAATTTATATGGTTATAAACTATGCAGAGACTGCAGTCTATTATACTATAATGATTATTACAGATGTATGTTATATTCTCGACGAAACCCTAAACACGAACCCTAAACACGGTTCCAGGTCAGGTTTTAATTTGTTAAAAAAAGTTCATATCCAAATCAAGTTCCATAGGGGAGAGAGGGAAACAACAAGTTTAGTTTAAAATGCTTCCTTTTGTCTAACTTGTGATACCTGATTCAGATGAATGCTTCTTCATTTGGATTGATTTTGAGTCAGACAACTCAGTATGGAAATAGAAATATTTTTGCTATTTCAACCGAAATATTTTGAAATTTAATTTTTTAATCAAGCATTATCAAAGATAAAGTTATAAAATTATAGTTTCGGTGAAATTTCCATAAAACAATAATATTTTGGTCATTTCGACATAAATATTTCGGAATTTGATTCTTGGTCATAGCTAGCACTAATATATATATATAAATGATCAGCTCCATAACATCAAACATGAACAGAGTTCCCTAATGACCTGTCACAATTTTTTTTACAGAATACCTAAAAACAAGGGAAGTATAATTTCACTTTTAACCAAAAAGTAGATGAAAAAAATATTAATTCACATTTGATTCAAATGGCCAAGTTCGGCCCAACAATCTGTCTTCCCATTGCAGTTAGATGGTCATCCATAATCATATCTTGTTGCTTTATCTCAGCGTATGTCCAACTCTCTCATGCTATGATGTACGATCCCATGTTGGTTGCAGAACCTGCAATGAGCTTAATTCTAAGCAAATGTGGGGCTGGGAACCGCTCGGCATATACCAGATCTGAGCCAAGTAATGTACATTAATAACTTCAAGTTTTAAACACAACAACTAATTGAGGGATCAGCCTAGGATAGACAAGCTATTCTGAAGCCCAAGCTGATTCAGAGTTACTGCGGCTGATCAACCGATCCTAACTGCTTAAAAATTGTTCAGGGAGAAATGCAGACTGAATGTGAGTCAGTAATTAAGATATGCTTCATCACTTGCAGGCAGATTAAAATCAAGTGAGAGATTTTCCAGCCCATTCTCTATCTCGACGTTTCATCTTGGCTTGCATCTTGTTGAATTTTTCTTTGCCTTTTTCTAGAAGGGGATCTACCACTACATAATGATCAGGATCATCCTTTCGAACCATGCCATCCTGTATTTAACAACTTCTGAATTAATTTAAACACGATATGTTTAAAAGTTCACTTAATACGGGAAGAGAAACAAAAAATGAAGCTTGCCTTGGTAGCAATCTCAGGCTTGAATTTCAATTGAGTTGTCTTCCATCCGGATAAGTCCTCATCAACATCTCTCTTGGCGTCCTCCTTTGTCCCATATTCGCCACTTGGTTGAATAGGTTTCACAGCAATAGATTTCTTAAATTTCTCTAGTCTTGCGAGAACCTAAGAACAACCACGTCATAGTTATCAATATGAAAATTAAAGACAACTTACAAACCCAAAATGATCACGAGAAAGGTAGCTCGCGGGTCAGCCAAACCCTCTTTACTTAGTTTATTATTTTTTTGTATTATATGTGGAACTGAATAGTGGTTGTTAGAAAAAGTATATTCCTCAAGCCCTTTAACCTGCTGATCAATACAAAGTCCATATGATTTGTTCAATATAAGTACATACTTCTACAAGTTAATTAATGAGCTAAATGAGTACTGAGTCACTACAAAGGCTTGATGGTTGAGCCTGGCCCGAGTCCCAAATGAAGCCCGGGCCCTGAGGCCTGATCTCCCAGCTGCTTGGCCGAAGAATACTTCATAAGTACCAAAAACTGTTTATACCTTAAGCTATCTTTCAAGATTGGAAGATTTAAATGAGTACTATAAATTCGGATAACAACTACTATCGGCCGCTTTAAACTGGTAAGCAACTAAACTCTAATCAAATATGTCTTTTAGCATATCTAAATTATAAATAGAAGGAGAATCGTAAACTGAAAATAACATGCCACATAGGAGCATGGTCCTCGTAAAATACCTCGCCTTCACGGCCTTGTAACCTGCGCTTCTTCTGCTTCTGTAAATGTCTAACTCGCTCAGCATGGCCAAGCAACTGTAAATCGGTATCTGCTTTTTCCATACGCTCGGACCTGGCTTCAGATCCTATTCCCTTTTTCTTCAAAGCCAATTTTTCTACCTTGGGTTGGTCTTCATCTTCATCCTCACTATCATATCTGGTAAACATCCCAACATATTATAGTAAAAACTTTGAAAATTTAATTATCATTATATTAACATATTTATACTTTTGAATATGTTGCATGAAACCGGAAGAGACATGTTCCTAGTACGTTCTTAGCCAGGTTGTAAGGATTTTTGGAACATGATTGAGCATAATGTGCTTAGAAATCAAATTTCAAACATGAAAACAACAAATAATTTTGAAATAAATCAACTGAACTAATATTTCTTACGGATAAAATACTACGCCATATATTTCAACGAAAGCTACAAGCACTATAGATTTGAACAGTTGAAAAAACAGTCAATCATAGAAAAATGTTTAGCACCTAAGACAGAGAGGAGGTTGTAAACTATTAACATGACAAGATTATTAAATATAACTGTGTACCTCGGAGGAGATACTCGACGTTCTTTCTGGCTAGGCAAACTCTCTGCAAACAATAAGTAATAGATTGTATCAATGCTTATGTCATTCTAGAAAGACACCATTGAAGTGAGAAGACAGCACCAAAGATGGATATTGACTAATGCTATCTCAGGCATCCGCTAATAATCATATTATTATAGTATACATATATACTGTAGCAATATAATATTACCTTTACGTATTTTTTGCTTATCTGGGGCATCTCCAAGCTCCTTTCGCTTTTTAAGAATTTGTAGACGCATGCGCGCATCAAATTGAGCCTCATCCTCATCACTGTGATCATGGGGATTAGAGGGATCTGATTCTTTCTGTGATTCTTCTTTTTTTGAGATTAGAGCTTCTCTTACAGACAACTGCATATCCCTTGTCCTTTTAGCTTCCGATGAGCTCTGAGGAAAGATAAACTCGAGATCACTTAATGATACAATTTAAACAATTTCATAGTGTAGAATAGGACGTTGGTTCATGAATTGATGTCAGATTCATATAGACCATATTGTTAATTGTTCACTTTGGACTCCACATATTCAGGGTGCCAGATAGAGGATCCATCCACATATTACACAAGTATCATAAATGCAATAGAATCAATTTGAGAATGTTTGCCAAACGTTCAAAACTCAATCATCATGGTAGAAGATTGGTACATAAATCCACTAAGAAGAGCTTTAACTACATCTAAACACTAATTAGTAAATGTACTAAATGGTACATTGCAACTAATAGGTGAGAAATTCTCAGTACCAGATTAGGCAGGAGCAGATAAAAGTTACAGGGGACATGTTCCTACACCTTTCTCACTATTCACTAACAGGGAAAAAATCAATATTATGGTTCCCTAAAATGATAATATGCTTTTTCTTTTGAAACTTTGAACTAATATATGTTAGATTTACTTCAGTAAAATGATAATATGCTTCATGGTGCTTTCCTGGAGAGTAAGAGCTGCCAAGGACGAGTTGATCTGTGTAGATAATTAAAGCACAATATCATGCCAAAGGAAAGCTTAAGGTTCTCAGGATGAACCTCAAGGAAATATATTTTCTATCAAGAGAAGAGAAATTACCAATATAGCGGCCTAAGGAAATAAGTATGCTTGCATGTATCGGAGTGCTAAACAACTAGCACGCGCTGCGAAAATATATAAGGCGGTCGGAATAAAAATTGATATTGGGTTATTACCACTTCCTTGTTGGGAATTTCCTCTTTGAGAAGGCGAGGATCATTCAACACATCATGGCTACTCTTAATTTTCTCTTTTACAGCAGCCAATTCTTTTTCCTCCTGTTCCGCTTCTTCTCCAAATGAAAGCAAGTTCAACTTTCTGCACTTCAAAGAAACAGTTGATAAATGACAATTCCATCGTCAATTACTCACTCAATTTGCAAAAATGCAGTATATATCATACCGCTTAAATACGAGAGAGTTTAACTCACTTTACGGCTTTTTTCTTCGGATCTTTACTTTCAGTTTCAGTCATAGAACGAGATGAAGGTTTTCCAGATACTTGTCTTGGAATAATATCATCAAAAGGGTTCCATAGTACCTGAAACAAATTTCGGAGTTTTCAGTAGCGAATCAGATGATGATATTAGGCACATGATATGTTACTGCAAAACCTAACTCGTGTGAAGAGAAGATACAATAAAATCATTTTAGAATTAAGATGAAATTGATATTAGAGACAGAAGGAGCTAAATTGGAACACCAACCTCAATAGAGAGTATCTTTGGAGCTGGATCTAACGGCCGATCATCCTTACCAGTCTCCACCTCACCTATGCTCAAAAGATTAAAAAGTGATTCACCGGTTACCTGTTAAAAATTGGAGTCAGTTCCACTACGATAAATTCAATATAGAAATCTAAACTGAAAGAACAGGATCACCTTCCCAAAGATAGTGTTTTTCTTATCTATCCAATCACATCGGTCTAAAGTAATGAAGAACTGGCTTCCATTTGAATGTGGCGTTCCGGCATTAGCACATGCAACCAATCCCCTATGCTTAAATCTTAGACGTGAATGAAACTCATCAGAAAAAGCCTTTCCATAAATGCTTTCACCACCTGAAACATCACACAGTTAGCACTTTCACCACCTGAAAAAACTGCACCATATCCACATGCATAACCAAATACTTAACGTGTATAGTTCAACAAAAAAAAAAAAAAATACTTAACGTGTACATCACTAATTAAGTATAAGACATGGATAAATCTCACTATATTACAGCAATAAGATTACAATAAACTCATCTTCCCCAAATAATCAGTACCACATGTAGCTACTGCCTACAACAAACTATAACGTGCTCGATTTCCTTAAGAACTTCACCAAATGCAGTTAACTCAAAAAACCCAAATAAAGGATCTCAATTCATCTTCCTTGATAAACCCAGAAAACACTAATGCTAATCCTCACTAAATTACAAGTTTGCAGCAACTTATCCCTTTCCATAGAAACAGGAACTCAACCACATTAAGCAAGCAACTCCATTACTTTCTATAATCAATCAAGAATACAGCTTTCTTCATCATTATCATAGGAACCTAATCAAGTACACAAATCTTCTAGAAAATGAATCAAAATAAGAACAATTTCAAGTATATTAGGGTTTTTTTTAGTTTACCTGTTCCAGTTCCAGTGGGATCACCACCTTGAACAAGAAAAGATTTGATAATACGATGAAAAATGGTGTTATCATAGTAACCTTCAAGACAGAGCTGAACAAAATTTCTAGTAGCTTTTGGTGCTTCTTTAGGCCAAAGTTCAATATCTAATGGACCATAACTAGTATTGATGATTACTTTCCCCTTTGTTGGTGGCTCCAATACGTAAATTGATGACATTTTTATCTACAGAGTTTGATTTTTTTCTGAACAAGAAGAAAGCTATCAAAATCTTTCTTTCATAAACTCGATCAATCAGAGCATGAAAATCGAGTTCTTCCCCTTCGAAAGTTAGGGTTTGAAGAATTTGTTTGGTTAATTTGCAGGAGGAGAGAGAGACGAGATTAGGAGGTCAAAATTATTTATATTGGCGGGCACTAAAACTATGATGGCCAGGATGCGCATCAAACTCATGCGGAGGTGCGAACAAAGGAACCTGCCCGGGAAGATACTTGGGCCATGTTTAGCACGTGGGAATCTGAAATGTGATTCTGGGAAATCACAATCTTGATTACTGTTTGGTTCGCGGTAGCGCAAAAGGAATCCTATTCCCAGAGGAATATGATTTCCCCTCCTGATTACTGTTTGGCTCGCCGGAATGCAGAAGGAATCCTATTTTCGGAGGAATATGATTCCCCCTAAATGGAATAATAGCAAACTCAAGGAGGGGGGTGAGTTTGTGATTCGTATTGTTGGGAATGCTTTGTTTTCATATTTATGGACAAAATTATCTATTATAAAACATTAGAGTGATTAGTATTAAAAATCCCCTCCACATAATATCACAACTAAAAGAAATTAAAAACATAGGATTAGCCATTACCATAACAACTCACACCCTCTCTTTCTCTTGCTTGAACGTAACTCTCTCCCGTTCTCTCTATTTTTTTTTTCTTTCTTGTTCTTTTTCCGTTCCAATCGATTTCATAACATTTTAAATTAAAAGTTTTAGCTGAGACCTTCATTTATTTTAAATAAATTTTTTAAATACTACTATAATTAGTGTATTTCGTTACTATTTCATATCTACAAATTTGAACAGATAACACTAATTAAAATATAACAAAGTTGACGTTTCATTTATGTAGTTTAAGTAAAAGATATAATAGGACTTCTACAACAATTTACATTCCTATTCATATACTAACCAAACACCAAGTTAGGAATCAATCAGGAATCGAATTCATATTCCTGGTCAAACCAAACATCAAAATGAAATAATCTGATTCCCAAGAATCGCGCTATAGGAATGTGATTCCCAAGAATCACATTCCATTCTTGCGCGCCAAACATGGGCTTAAGGATGATGCTTTTATGGGATGCGCTTCCCTTATTATAAAGATTTACGTTTATTGACCACCAACAAAATGCAAAAGATCGTAAGACGAAAATGTAGAAAATGAATCGTAGCAGACAAGTTCCGGAGCCATAATCTTAGTCCTAGAAGACAAGTTTCGAATCCATAATCTTAATCTTGGAGATAAGTATAAGAGGTGTAATCTTAGTTATTGAAAAAGAGGTTATATTATATTGTAAAAAAAATACGCTTCTCCCTTATTATATGGATTTACGTTTGTTGAACACAAACAAAATGTAAAAGAACGTACGATGAAAATGTAAAAAAATGGATCGTAACAAAATAGAATTGAAGGGTGAACAACAATGAGTCGCCGACCATTAAGAGTAAGCCCGAAGTGAAATCAATCAATCACGGTTTGGCTAAATTATAGGTCGGAGCCAAACTATCAAACCGTCAATCGACTTTATTCCATCCAGTTAGGTTTGACTCGACTGAGTTCGTTTGGTCGGTCCGACCGAACTCATTTTAACCAAATCAAGCATGCGAAAAAGTGAAGTGAAATTAAGCAAAAAGATGGAGGTTGAAATTTAAAATCAATCTTTAAACTCTTATAGTTTTAAGTCCCTACAAAAATCTAGTTACAATCCTAATTATTAACTCGTAATTATTAATTTACAATGATGTAAAATAGGGTTATTTCCCAAATGGCCCCCAACTTTGTGACCAGTTTCCTGCCTGGCCCCCAACTTTAGCAGTAATTCCCATATGACCCCCTTTTTCTGTTATCTTTAACGGTTCGTTACTCTCTCTCCTCCATCTCATTTTCTCTCTCTGCCAAGTCACCTATCACGCCACATCATCATCTTCTCCGGCATAAGTCGCCGGCCGGCCAAATTTCCGGCCGACAACTTATGCTAGAGAAGATGATGATGTGGCGTGATTGGTGACTTGGCAGAGAAAGAAAATGAGATGGAGGAGAGAGATTAACGAACTGTTAAAGATAACGGAAAAAGTGGGCCATATGGGAATTATTGCTAAAGTAGGGGGCCAGGCAGGAAGCTGGTCACAAAGTTGGGGGCCATTTGGGAAATAACCCTATAAAATATACATACAGAAATTATACTTATATATCTATTATATAAAACAGGATGTTTATGCTGACTGGGACAAATATTTTGACAAACCAAGACACAAACCCAAAGATAAATCTGGTCGTCCGCCTCAAATCAGGATTACTAACGTTAAAATATCTTACCGTTGAAAATAACCCCTCATTTGCCGTTTGAGATTGGGGTTCCGTTGAAAATCTTCTCCGTCAACTTTTGGACGTCTAGATTAAATGAAACAAAATCTCTACAACAGTTTCAACCAGGAAATCTTCTCACATCAATTATCTTCATCAGTAACAACCGAGAAATCTTCCAATCCCTAATGCTCTTTAACTCCAAATATTAAACCAAAGCCAATTATCTTCCAATTCCTAACGCCTAACTTGTCCCTTGATGTCATCATTAAATTCAAGATTTCTCACTATAAAACTTTTGCATCACACTCATCCATCATACGGTAGATTTTTTAAAACAGTAAGTTTCTGTTTTCTTATTGATTTTTTAGGTTTTGAAAGCACTAACTTTCTGTCTTCTTATTGATTTTTCAATAGGATTTGCACATTATTGGGTTTCTTATTGATATTTTTTTCATTGTTGTAGAGAGATAAGGCGATTAAAGCGATCACTACGTCTTAATCAATAAGTTCCTTGACCTTTTTGCTTTGATGTATATAGTTTGATCATAGTATTTAATACTTATTCTTTGGTTGAGTGATTTTGTTCATTTTTAGTTCATTTCCAGAAAAAGAAATCATGTGCACACAACATGTTCGATTAAAATCCCGAGAGAGCTTACATAGTTCTGAATACTTTCTTCTTTCATAGCTTTGAGTTTATTGTTTCTAAGTGTTAACTATAGAAAAAATTCCAGGCAAAAAGAGTTGGTCGGTAAAAAAAAAATTTTGCATACCTTCATAGTTGAATTTTTTCTAAAGTTAACACTTGGAAACAACTAACAATCACCTAATACCTCTAGCTAAAGATGACCTTGGATATATCTTTAGATGTTTATGTCGTGGCTAAAGTTTGGCAGTGACTCTTATGTGGTGCCAGGAGTACTTGCACTAACCATGTTAACTTTTGAATGCCTTCTATAACAATACCTTCTTCTTACATATATACGAGGGTGTAACCCGTGCCCGTGGGGCACAGACAGTTTATCTGAACGCATTATAGATCGAGCAAACTATGTGAATGAGCATAAATTTCAATCTAGTTCTTGAATCTGTATTTCTCGTCCTGTTGGTTTATTGTCTGCATACTTTGCGAATGAGCATAAGAAACACTTACAAATAAAAAAAGTCAAATAGGTCTTCTTAAGAAAAATATCTCAGGAACTCATCCAAATGCCGCATTTACTGTACCTGAATAACATGTGGTAACGATATTAGTAACATGTAACATCATAAAGAATCAATGTGAATTTTTTTTCTTTCGCATTGACATAGCAAAATTGAAAGCAAAAACAGACAAAAAAGAGTCGCGTTCTGTTAAAACTCCAAATGAAATAGAATGATTTAGTGATTACACTCAGTGCAACAATTAGTGACAACTCATTTCTTAATATTTAAAGTTTAGAGTGCAACTTTAGGAATAAGTTTGAAACTAATTTAAGTAAACGAAAAAGAAAGTCAAAATCAATTCATTAATCTCCTTATTGCGGGGGGACACTAAACCTTCTGAGCACCACCATGCATGACTTCATTTTATTCATATGCCTCTGGAGCTTGAGTTTGGTTCCTCCTCATCTATTCCTCGATGTTCACAACTTCCCAACAGTTGGTATGAGTAGCCTACCGTCCAAACGAGTCAACACAAACTTGGGGGGATCTTTCTGCGACAACACAATCAATATATCCTCGGTATTCATCTCAGGCTGCAAACAAACAAAAAGAAGTTCAAACTGCTGCTAAAACCCACATTTCATATTTGAAATTCAGTTGCAGAACTGAATTTACTCAAACTCGATTTCAAAATAGTTATTCTTTATTTGACAGTTTGAATAAAAGCTCAAGAAATCGATTGCGTCAAATAACAGAAAAGGCGAGTGCATACAACAAACATATCAAACATCTGTTGTATGATGCTTTTAAACCACTTGTTGTTCATGTAAGCAGTGAACTTGTCGAGATAGCCGACTCATCTTGAGTTGGGTTTACTATTTAGTGTGATATTAAGATGGAATAAATTGGAATCTAAGGTCATTGGAATGCTACTACGCTTTACATTCATCGTTCGCGTTCATCTTATGACAATTGTTTTAATTTCTGGAAAAGAAAACCTACATATCATAGACTTGAATTAATGGAGTGCACTATTCATGAAAGTATTGAGTTTCTACAATGGAGATTAAAGTAAAGAACTGAGATATCGGCATAATTTAGTGCAAAGGTTAAGAACCCAAAATCAAGTTCGAAGTATACTTACAATCAGTTTTAAATTTGCGATAGTATGGAGGTGTATCCTCGAACATAGTCACAAGTTCATTGGAGCTTTATCTGCCAGTAATAGAAAGTGCATTAACCATTTAGAAGAAAAACATTTAATGATTGAAAGATAATTTGAAGATGGATAATCCCATACTATAGAAGCCACTGGTTTTGGCAAACAAAATAGTTTTCTAAAGCAATTAGCTCATGTGCAGCGTATTAATGGTTCGAAGATGTATTCATAGCTCATAAAGGATCTCATAGACTACCTATTTGTCAATATTTATGAAAACTATATTGCTAGATACCCATTAGCAAGAAATACGTATCATATTTCTAATACCCAAGTTGAAGAGTGTTACAGATTGGCGGCATCAAATAAGAGTAAAACAAAAACAGTTGAAGGGCTCACCCTCGGTAAAAATGTAGGGTTGACTGGGGAGATTGCAGTTTTTTAAGGCAACACCATTACCGGGTAGTAGCCAAGCATAGTCCCTACCATGCTTAATGCGGCCCTGACACAATCTAAATAGGTATGTAGCAAAGAGAACGAATAAAATTTAAATGTAATACCATGTCGAAAATTCATGAAAACTCGAACAACCCAAGAAAAATAAATGGAAGTATTAAGTTTGTAAGAGATACCCTCATCATTAAACTCAATAAAAGCAAAATGGAGAACAAAGTTCGGATCACCACCAATGCGACAATCAACAACCTTCAGCCAGAAACATAATTTGTTCTTAAAAAGTAAGGCTTGGGTACCAAAATTACTGCCAAATTACCTAATGAAACACGTATTATCAGTTGATGAAAAGGGTAGCAAGTTATTCTTCAGTAACCTTGATTCCAAACAATAAAAAAAAGGTCAGCTAGATGCACAAGTAGATAACTGAACAACAAAAAGTCAGCTACTTGCGCAAGTGGTGATCAAGCTAAATTAGATAGAGAAAGACCCCACAGTAACAACGAATTGCAATGTAATAGATTCTCCTTTCGGCTTCCTTACGTCAACCAAATCTGCAAGTGGAAGACCTATATATATTATTTCCATTGCATTTAATCTATTACAGTAGAAGATAAAACTGTTATATATAGTAAAAGATAAAACAATTTAGTGAGGCATTTAATCGAACACCTCAAACACACAAAGAAATGAGTGAACTTGGTGAAAACCTGAGGCAAAATTCTTTTGAGAAAACAAAGAGAATCAAAACTGATTTAGCATCATTGAATATGAAGAGCTCTGTCCACATAAATGCTGAAAGTAAATTACCCAAAAGTCAAAAACGCATACCTGTTGGAAGTGGTTCGGTTTTGAAGTCATAAGTCGATTAGTCCATAACACTAAATTGAAACCCTAAGTTGTTCTTTAACATTTTTTGACAAAAAAAAATACATTTGTTACAAAATGAGTTGTGAGAGAACATCAGAAAGAGAGATGAAGAGAAGTACCTTTGAGCTAGGGTTTCATGTACCCACAATCTGAGCACGGAATATGTTTTCAGAAGGTAAAACCTATGAAATCAAAAAACATTTTTCTGAAGGTAACACTGATTTGTTAGGTTAATATCGCTAAACCCACACAATTTCTAGTGAAGTAACTAATGAAAGAAGAAAACAAACCCAAATTGAAAATGTAAACAAAATGGAACATTAACCTTAATAAAAACAATCTAGTCTAAATTTTCAGATGAGGGGGGGGAGGGGGTGTGTAGACAACAACCGAGAGCGATTTCCATCTCCATCATCATCTCCATCAGTGGTGTTGGTCAAAAGGAAGTGAAGATGAGAAGATAAAGTAGTAGAAGAAATCTGGCCCGTTGAGGAGGGGAAATCAGGACCATGGGGCACAGATAATTCTTTATGTTGGTTCACTGTCTGATATATCAGAAGTACTTACAAATAACAGAATTCGTATAGGTCTTCTTTAGAAAAATATCGCAACTCTCATCCAAATCGCATTTACGGTACCTGAATAATGTTATAGAAATGAGTGTAAACTCATACACTATTAATGTAAACTCATAATCATGAAAAACCTTAGCAATACTTTTTAAAAGTTACCCACAACAAAAAAGATATTGCAATCAATAGCCATGCAACCAGACCTACTATCATAGCAAAGGCAAGACAAAGATAAACCAACCTAACAAAAAGATTTGAACCTATAAGATATTTTACTTCCTATAGAAATTTGATTCCTATAAAAATAAACAAACTTAAGCTTGAACGCACTTGAAAATTGAAAGATGACAGAACAACTAAATAAATCAAGAAACTTAAAGACAATCAAATGAACACAAATAAACATGAATTTTTGGTCAGTTAAGTTAGGAACCCTTTGAACAAACAACAAAATGAGAATAATCGAGCACTATAATAGTTGAAGAACCAACATGACATAGTAGTGAAGCTAAAGATGATGCACTGAAGATTATCATGCGTAATAATAGTTGAGGATCAATCTGAAAACTTTTTAGTTAAAGCTAAATGCTATCTCAGTTATTAGTATTGAAGCTAAAGCTAAATCAATTATTTAGTTAAAACTTGACCAAGGATCCGAATACTTGGTGTTAAACCATGAATCGAAGCCTAGGTACCATGCTGCGTGGACTCTCCGGAGCAATGTTATAATCTTAACAAACAAAAAAACACGAAAGTAATCATGTAAAAGAACAAAAAATAACAAATAACATGAACCGAAAAACTGGGGAATCCCAATTGATATGTGCAACTAATCTTGACTTCAGGATTTCATTAAGCCTAAAACCATAATGATTCCCTTAGGAGGTGAAATCCATGGTTATTGAATTTGGGTTATTAAAGGTATAAATAATAAGTTTGTCGAGATTTAGACTTCTTTAGTATGTTGTTGGGCTTTAGGCCTCTTTAGTATGTTGTTGGGTTTTAGGCCTTTTTCGTTACTAGTTTAACTTAGGCGTTTATCGTGCTTATCACATCTTGATGATGTATCAATGACATGTAATGACTAACGTAAATCGTAGTCCATATTACAAAAAATAGAGAACATAATAATTTCAACTGAGCAAGAAAAGAAGTGACACTATTAAAAAACATGGTTGAACATCATATGATTACTACATTTACTTTAGTTCAGTCTAGGTTCTAAGCCTAAAATCTCTAGTTGGGATACTAATGATGATTGTCAGGTATTACAAAGATATCATCAGTTGGCTATAATTCACCAAAATCAAGTAAAATATCATCGACTTCCCCTGTTTCCACTTTTTCCAGATATTCATTAAACTCTTTGGTAAGAAGAACCTCCTTATCGCATCCCTCGTTGCTGTAGTTGACAGTAATTGCTGCAGGTTGTTGATATTTTAGTGTGTTGGTTGGAACCACCATGGCTAATGATTGATTAGGTGTTTCTTGTGTATCGTTCGTGTTGTCATTAATAGGTTGTTCTTGCACTCTGAAAGCTGATGACACACTACTTGATCCATCTCTTGTTGTAGAACCAACTTTGTTGTTAATCTTCCTCCTTATCCTACAAAGAACATACTCCACCTGCATAATCAATAAATAAATTATTAGTTTTTAGAACATTTTCTTACCATAGTATTCAACATCAAAGATGGAACAACAATATCAGTAGTGGTGAAAATAATGAGATAAAAAAGAGAAGTAATTATTGGTTATTTTCATCCCTATATATCACTCATTGATGAGAGAAGATGCAATCCAAAACCCTATATACTCCAAACCAAATGTCTTATCCTCGCACATTTTCTTAACACTCAGCCTAATGAATATAAGAACCACTTGAAACCCTAACTTTCTTAGTTTCTCTCCATCTCACCAACCAAGTCGGCAAATTCAGTTATAAGATATTGTTGAGAAGTTATATCTAATTATCATAATGAACAAGATGATCAAGAAGTCCTCTCCAGTCTAAAATAGATAAATCTTTTTTTTTTAGAGAAATCAAAATAGTTTCATTGATCAAAGAAAAGCAGAGTGGTAGCTAAGGAAGCCAACCATCCTTGAGACAACAAAACAAAAAAGCAAAAGATTACAATTGAACTGGCTTATAACATGACCATGACATCCCAATTACTAACAAATTGACTGAATTGAGTATTGCTAATCCAATCCTGATTCGAGGCCCAAAAGTAAATTATGCTCTGCACCTTGACGATTGTATTCTCTACGGATTGTTCAGTATCGTCTTCTTCCTCCAAAACTCGGTGATTCCTCTCGAGCCAGATTGTCCATATGGTGGTTGGAAGGATACACATCTGAATAAAAGACTTTCTATCTGTAATCTTTAAAACTTTCCAATTACTAAGAACTTGAGAAATGGTATGGACATTAATGTCGAAAGGATGATAAGGATATATAGAATCCCACACTTTAGATGTGAATGGGCAAAGGAGAAAAAGGTAAGAAGAGGTTTCACAGTTTAACTTACACAGCGAACATCTGTTTGGCATAGTGAATCCTTTTTTTATCATCATATCCATGGTTGGGACACCATCTAACATAATAGTTCAGAGAAGAAATGATACCTTTGATGGGATAAATTTATTCCAAATCCATTTTGGAATTAAGCTTTGGCAAGTGACGAATTGTTGTTGGAGTTCTGTATAGAAGGAGCTAACGGAGAAACCATGTTGAGAGGGCATCCATACTCGATTATCTATCATGGAGAATAAAGATCGAGAGCTTGAAGCTTGAGTTGTCTCACTAAGAAGAGTTGAAAGATTTTCAATCTCGTTACTCCGAATGGGTCATCATTAAAATAACTACCCAAGTGTTCTTCAATAGTTGCATATTTCTTCTTGGAAGACTTCAAAGAGTTAGAAATCGAATTTTGAAAGACCCATTCTTGGTCCACTCGTCTAGCCAGAAGCTTAGTTGTTTACCTCTGTTAATCTCTAGCTTGGTATGTTAGAGAAGCCAATCTGTTAGAGAAGATGCCAACACTCAATAAACTTTCAGAGGAAGATGCCAATCTGTTAGAGAAGCCTATTCTTCTAGAAGAAATCTTTACAATTATCAAGCACTTAAAAATAGGGAAAGCTCTTAGTCCTGACGGATTTACGAATGGATTCTAGCTGAATTCAACAACATTGGCTTCATAGACTTGAGACACAACTGCACTTCCATCACCCTCATTCCCAAAAAAGAGATCTCATGTCAACCAAAAGATTTCCGCCTCATAAGTCTCATCAATGGCATACATAAAATCTTCAATAAGGTGCTTTCTAATAGATTAAAGCCATTTCTGAACAACCTTACATCAGATACACAAGGGGCTTTTGTTGCCAAAAGACAAATCCTCGACTCAATCCTAATAGCTTCTGAGCTTATCGATTCTATTACTAAATCTAAGCAGTCAGGTTTGATCTTTAAGATTGATATCGAAAAAGCTTTTGACAATGTTAGATGGGATACAATATTAGTTAATGGCAAAGGTATGAGTTCAGTTCACTTTTCAATATTAGTTAATGGTAAAGCGAATGGTTTTTTCAAAAGCTTTAAGGGACTGAGGCAGGGAGACCCTTTGTCTCCTTTTATATTCATTCTAGTCGGCAAAATCTTCTCTAAATTGATGGAAGAAGCTTTATATTCTAATAGTCTTGATGGGTTAACAGTTAAGGATCACGGATGCGAGATTTCACACTTGCAGTTTGCGGATGATACTATCATGTTCTTGCAAGCTGATCTTCTTCAGGTTCACACTCTCAACAATATTATACAGAAATTTGAATGCCTTACAAGGCTAAAGATTAACAGAGAGAAATCATCTGTTATTGGTATTAATACTGATGATGAGCTATTGCAACAAATTAGCAACATTGTTGGGTGTAAGTTAGAGAAACTCCCCTTTACTTATCTCGGTATTCCTTTGGGAAAATCTCCTAAGGTCAAATCTTTCTGGGATCCCATCATAGAAAAGCTTCAGAAAAAGCTAGCTACTTGGAAATGTCGGTATCTTTCTAAAGGAGGAAGAATGGTGTTGATTAAAAGTACTCTCTCTGTTATTTCTTTGTATTACCTCTCTCTCTTCTTCACGCCGGTTTCTATTAGAAATTCCATCGATAAGACAATCAAAAACTTCTTTTGGGGATCTTCCTCATCCAAGAGAAAGCATCACTGGGTAGCATGGTCAAAACTAGCTTTGAGCAATAAACTTGGAGGTTTAGGCATTAAGAATATGGAGCTTATGAACAAAGCATTGGTAGGAAAATGGAAATGGCGGTATGGTCAAGAACCCAACACCCTCTAGAGAAGAGTTATAGATGAAAAATACAAAGGCTTCTCTTCGTTATGGTCCCCCACAGATCAAAAAGCATCAAAGCACTCAGGCCCCTGGAAATCAATCACCAAAATGATCCCAAGTATCCAAAATAGATAAATCTTTGTTTTCTCACTTTCAGTATATTTAGGGTTTTTTGTTTTTACCATGCACCAAAACAGAAAAAGCATTATTAGTCGTATAGCTATATATATATATAGTCTATACCTGGTCAGGTGGTGGGGAAGTAAGTATGGAATATTCATGCATTATCTAACTTTCTGAAGATGATGTCCTCTTTCTTTTCTTGTTGATGAAAGTCAAAGTCTTTTTCTTTCCGAGGATGTTTCCTTCGTTGTCTTTAATATAATGGGCGGAGGTTTCTTCCTTCCACGTCCCTTCTCCCGCACCTCTATATTCTCTACTTCTAGTTCGGTTCTTTTTTAAAGTAGTAAAGAAATATTTAACTTCATCACCACCAATATTATTCTCTTCATTACTAATAAAATTATTTTCATCTTGATCAGAGTGAGAAATACGATTCAATTCTTCGAAGATCTTTCAGGGTTCTTTTCCGTAAAGATCTTTTTCGATTATTGGATAATCATCACCTAGGAAATCTTCTCCTCTTACTCACTTCGGCAAATAGTAGGTTACTAGTTGTACATCAGTGGGACAAAATCTAACACCCACTTGAACACGTAAACAATTCTGCATGCTTCTTAATTAGAAAAACTCTTGTGTTCCGTCACTATCTCATTCTTCCCCTCTCTATATCTCAGACTTTGTTACCATTCTTTGTCTCACTAACTCACTCTTTATCTATATATACTAGTTGAAAAGCTTATGATGTGGGGTCGACTTCCTAATTATGTGAGGTTGACTTTCTAATTATCTGAGATTGACTTTCTAAACTATTTCTAATCTGACTTTCCAAAAAAAAAGTTTCCTAAAAAAAATAAATCTGAGATTGACTTTCTGAACAGTTTTAGTAAGTCTTTTAACGGCTAAAATGTAAAGTCTGTCAAAGAATTGCAGCTACATATTTATTGTCAGAAATTTTTTTGTTTTAAGATTAGGGCAGCAGGATCCCAGTTATTTATTACTATTTAAAATCTGACAAACTATATCATTACTACATTTGTATTTTATGGGCGGAGCCGTGTTTGAGGGGGGGACGGCAGGTCATCCGCCCTGGGCCCCCTCCTCAAAGGGGCCCACTCTTCTTCTCGAGAGGTGGACTTATATGTGGGCTGACCTACCAAATCGATAAAATTATTTAGTTTGTATCTTCCAAGCATAAGTTTCTTATAGCTTTTCTGGTGATGTCTTAAGATAGCTACCATGAGGTCAAGGGTTCAACTTTGATCTTAGGCACATTTTTAAATTTTTGCCGTTTCCTCTACAAAGCTTTTTATATCTATACGTATTACTTTTTTATATCTCTTTCAATATCTATCAATGTTATTATAGTTTTTTGATGTTGCAATATAACTAAATTTAATAAATAAAATTCAAGAGAGACAATTAGTACATTTTAATTGTTTTTGGTCGGGTGATTATTAGAACTAAAAATGGGGCCCAACTAAAATTTTGGCACCGGACCCCCCGAGTTCTTAGACACGGCTCTGTTTATGGGCACACTATTCTAAATGGTTTATTCCCATTCGTATACCAGTTGGGAGGCGTTATCGTCATTCAAGATGACAATATCCCGAATATATCAGTTGGACGGGAGTTACGATATGCCCATTCATGGTAATAACTCTGTGCGTTACCAACTCAAGGCAACAGCTTACCACCAGGTGACGGTTGACCAAAATGGACAATTGACCACAAAACTCTATATAAAGGTCAATTGGTAATCGATTAAGGCATCGAACTCCGGATAACAACAACCGACGCCTAAGTACATTTGCAATCGGCTAACCACCTATTTTCTCTCTCACATCGATCATCCAAACCACTGGCAGTCGACTAACACCTGCTCAAGGAAGACGAGTGATCCTTCTCTCTCCTAAACAATCTCCTGTTTAAGGAAGAACTAAAAATCCTTCTCTTTCCTAAATGATCACCTGCTTACGGAAGACGAGTGATATTTCTCTGTCTCAACGACCTGACAACCAAGGGAGGACGGTCAGACTACCCTTCATTTTCTCTCTCATACAAGGAATCAGTCGTCTACGACACTTCCACCACCACCATCATCTTATTACTTCCCTGTGATTGACTAATCAAATATCCATTGAACCACATACGACTGATCCGAAGGAGGTCGACACATATATCTCTCTCCTGACGACTACTCATAAAAGGAGGTCGACTTACAATCAAAGGAGAACGACCTATCTTTATCTCACCTACGACTGCTTACCAAAGGAGGTCGACTTACAATCCAAGGAGGACGACCAATCTTTATCTCTCCTACGACTACTCACCAAAAGAGGACGACCCGTCTTTCTCTCTTCTGACGAAGTAAGTCGAACCATTATATCTCAACAGGGTTGTCCCATCCACGAGTACTGTGACACACCCTCTCTCCAATAAGTCAGTCAATCCGTAGAGAGCGAGCTCTGTCCACTCTACGAGTTGTGCCTAAACTCCAACACCAACCAACAGTAATATTTTCAAGGATATCATTTACGCCTCAATTACTCCTCTTGCAAGCTTACTGACTTGACTGTCGGAGCCCCCTTAGGCCGGCACCATCCCGGTGTCCCAGGGACTTACAGTCACGTTTGTTGTTGTCTCTTTTGTCACAGATTGAGCCCAAAAACGTCGTAGGTGCCCGCAAAATTATTAACAGGTGGAGGTTCGAAGTCCGTTCAACGACCCGGTCCAGCTGACTTCTTGACCCGCGATTTCCTACCCTCACACTAACTACAATTGAGACCACCCTTGAACGCAAGGATTTTGTCAAAGAAGGATGAATGATAAAAAGATATTGGCTAGAATGTAGTAATTATGTATCCAAGGATTAGTAGGATTCTTAAAAGATTTTTAATTCATAAAGACGTTTTTTGTTCAGTACAAAATAGGTTGTCTGTTGTTACGATCACAAACAATAGCTAACATTTAGAAATCCGTAATAGGCATTTGTTATGGACCACTATCCGTAATTGAAAGTTCCAAACAAATAGTTTTTGGTACAAACTATTTTCTATGGCTCTGGACTCCTTAACTAAGGATATCTTTTTGTTACACCATTAACCATAACAGAAGGTGAAATTATTTAAAAAGAATATGACAGTTGGTACACTTTGCTTACGACAAAGGTCATAGCAAAATGATTGTAGCTAATGCTTTTTAATAATCTTTTCCATTATAAAATATTCGTATCAAGATATTTCGTAGTTATGTATATAATGAATTTCTATCAATATCTAGCTTTAAAAATCATAATCCATGTCTAATTAATCAACTTGTAAGAGTTTTTATGATTAACTCTCCTAGGTAACTATTATAATTAACTAGAAACAAGGATACGAAGGTTGTTGGAAATATACTTTGAATATTAAACTATACTTTTATTAAACTCTTTCTCCAAAACTACTACACAATGCAAGACTAACTAGGGGTAAATTTATACCGAAGAGAAACACTTACATCTACTGTCACGTTGGTGGTATACAGGTGTGCATCTTGTTAGCTAAGTAATCTTATTTGGAGAACACCTCCATCTTAAGCCTTCCAACTCATATTCTTCATGCCTAAGTTAATAACAAAGAACACTTCAAAAAAAGAAGGAAATGACAAAGAAGGTACACCTCATGCTTTCCAAGACACCTCATAACCATGAGGATTTTATGATGAGTTTTCTTCATGCAAATTGAGTGTTACTATAGGCACCCACTTTTGATGGTCAAGCACATAACATATTATAACACTCCCCCTTGGATGACCATCATAAGAAATATAGAATTTCTGAGTGACGATGGATACGCAAAATACTGCCTCGTTAAAACCTTGCTAGAAAAACCCATTGGGACAAAAACTAGACGAAGGAAAAAAAGTACAAAGCGTAGATATTCAGTACTAGTGATGCGGAAGTCTTCACATGATAATATTCTCCCCCTGATGAATATTATATCGTGGACCGATGTAGACTTACATCATCAATCGATTTACGTTTCGCATTCTGATGCCTTGTACTAGTTTTCTGAATGTTGTAGTTGGTAAAGACTTGGTAAACAAGTCAGCATAATTCTCACATGATTGTATCTTCTGAATATCAATTTCACCATTCTTCTGTAGATGGTGCGAGAAAAATAACTTAGGTGAAATGTGTTTCGTTCTGTCACCTATAATATATCCTTCTTTGATTTGAGCAATGCAAGCCGCATTGTCTTCATAAATAATGGTAGGTGACTTTGTAATTTCAAAGAGTTCAGATGAAATTCTAGTATGAAGGATAATAGACTTGAGCCATACACATTCTCTATTAGCTTCATGAAGAGCTATAATCTCTAAGTGGTTAGAAGATGTAGCGGGCATACTTTGCTTACTTGGTCGCCATGAGAGAGTTGTACCGCCACTAGTAAAAATGTAACATGTTTGTGAAACTCCTTAATGTGGGTCAGAGAGATATCCTGCATCGGTGTACCCTATTACTTGTGAACTATTGGATGAATTCTTCGAATAAAATAACCCCATGTTAGTAGTTCCGCGAAGATATCGAAGAATATGTTTTACTCCCTTCCAATGTTGCTTTGTTGGTGCCGAACTGAACCTGACTAATAAATTTACTGCAAAAGAAATGTCAGGTCTAGTACATTAAGCCAAATATAATAAAGCACCGATTGCACTTAAATATGGTACTTCAGGACCAAGTAGTGCTTCATTATCTTCTGTAGGACAAGTACTGAGAGGGTATGCAGTGTCTATGCGAAATCTATTCAAAACCTTTTCTGTATATAAATTTTGATGGACAAGTACGCCACCTGTACTTCTTACAATTTGTAAGCCGATGCAGAATTTTGTTTTTCCAAGATCTTTCATCTCAAATTCTTTCTTCAAATATTCTGCAGCTTTTGAGACATCTTCAACTGTCCCAATTAGATTTATATCATCAACGTATATTGCAATGATAGCGAATCCAGTATATAATTTCTTAATGAACACACATGGACAAATAGGATCATCTACATATCCTTCATTGGTCAAATATTCACTGAGGCGATTGTACCACATTCGCCCTGATTGCTTTAGTCCATATAAAGCTCTATTAAGTTAAAGTGAATACATGACACGTGATTTTCTCTCAGGTAATTTGAACCCTTCAGGGACTTTCATATAAATATCAGTATCTAGATTGCCATATAAATATGCAGTAACGACATCTAATATATGCATATCGAGTTCTTCTTGAGCTGTCAGACTGATCAAATATCTAAATGTAATGGCATCCATAACAGGAGGATATGTTTCCTCATAATCTATCACAGGTTTTCATAAAAAATCCTGTGCCACAAGTCATGCTTTGTAACGAACGATTTCATTATTTTTATTTCGTTTTCTTACAAAAATTCATTTGAACCCAACCGGATTACATCCTTAAGTGTGAGGACCACTGGTCCAAAAGCACTACGCTTATTGAGTGAATCTAGTTCTGCCTGTATTGCGTCCTTCCATTTCGACCAATCAGGTCTTTGTCGACATTCCTCAATAGAGCGTGGTTCATAATCATCACTCTCTTTCAGAATTAAGGTTGCCACCGCAAAAGAGAATACCTCATCAATAATTGTTTCATTTCGATCTCATACTTCTCTCGAACATTCATAATTTATAGATATTTCTTCATTGTTAGTCTTCTCTGCCTCATCAAAGGCTTCACCCTCTTCAAGGGATATTTGTTTAGAAAGTGTGGGTGTACCATTAATAGTTTCTTCTAGAGAACTATTATTATGTGATTGGTTTTTCCTCTTTCTAGGGATAGTGATAGGCCTAAAATTAGGTCTTTCCCCAAGTGTAGGGGTCAAGTTATAGTATTTAAAATAAGATCGAGTATCGTTCCAAAGGACAAGCTATTTTACCTAAATCTCGAATTAAAAACCCCCTTCAATTTTTGGTTTGATTTGGAAACTACTTAAAGAAAGAAAACAATACTAATAGACTAATAAGAATGAAATCAAGATGAGAAAAAGGATCTAGGGATTTCGATTTCACCACATAAATGGACTACTTAAGAGAAGCATTCAATCAACAAATCACTATTTGTTTATAACTCAAAACCTAGCTTAATGAACTAATTAGGTTTCGGATAATATTCTTTAATAACACAATTCAAAATCAAGAATATTTGATTGACTATCATATAAAACTAAATTCCTACACTATCATTCATTATCTAAAAGGCATATCTCATCTAATAATTCAATAAAAGCATGAAATATCTAATTATAATGCATGAATGATAATAAGTTTATAGAATCAACATGAAATGACAATCAATAGGCATTGAAGCTCAATATAAGGATTCATTGATTTATAACATATCTCAAAATAAGCCCAAATATGGGTTTCCTCTACACCCTAGATACAAATTTAGCTAATCATGGAATCTAAAGTAATATTCATTGAATTTATAAAATAAATGGAATTACAAAAGATTAATGGAAAGAAATCACCAAGAATGTTCAAACTCCATATTCCCATGTATCTCCATTTTGATGTTCAAAACTAGCTCCAAATGTCTCAAGAATATTACCCAAAACTCCAAATAATAGCTTATTAGAAGATAAAAGAAGAGAAATTTAGAAGAGAGATAGAAGAAGAGAGATAGAAGAAGAAGAGAGATAGAAGAAGAAGAGATTTTAGAGAAGAAGGTATGGAGAAATTAGAAGGTTAGAAGAAGAAATTAGAAGTGGAAAGAAAATGTAGAGAAGAGATGAAGGTGGTAGAGAAAGTAGAAGAAAAGAATGGGGGGGCTAGAATTTTTAGTTTAGAAGAGGTAGAGAGAAAAGGAGGCTAAAAGAGGAGAGAGAGGCTAAGAGGGGAGGCTTGGTTGGTCTTCTAAAAGTGTTTATATAGAGTTAGGGTTTAGATGGGTTAAATGGTAGAAAAGAATAAAAGAAGGGTCATTTTAGGAATTTCTAGGGTTAAAAATCACAAAATCCTAAATAAGGCTGGTGGCTAGGGTTTCTGTTGGACATTCGGATGCTAGGCTGTAGCCGGTTTTATGGAGTTAAGTTGCGGGAGGGACAGCAGCCGTCGGATTTCGATAAGACACGGATCTGGGCTGGTCGGGAGAAGGCCACGTGTTCGGGAGCACGGAGCTTAAACTGCTTCGGGTGCACGGAATACACAATAAAGGACGGGACACACAGCAGCCACACGATCGTGAAAACGCGGGAACGACCGGCTGAGATTAAAACGTTAGATCTGGGAGTACGGAACTAAGTTGCGTCTGAAACACGGAATCACACTCATAAGCTTCGTTTTGATACTCAGCGCTAATACGGGAATCGCATATACCGGCCTCTGCCCATCGACACGTGTCCGTAAGCATACCGCGGGCCAGAAACTTGCCCGACATTGTACCGAATGCTGACCAAATGTCGACCTGACTTTGCATTTTTCACTCATCCGGACTCCGAATTGACTTCCGTTTTCTCTTACGGAATCGTCTCGACCTCTACTTTTCAACCACGCACTGACCTTGGCCAAATTTCCAGAATGTCCTTGACTCCAAATGACCAAAATACCCTTCATGCATCTTTTCCTCGTTTTTAACCGTTTTTCACACCTAACGTTGCAAAAGACACCTAATCAAGAAAATCAACCATTTTATTACAATAAAGACTCAAAACAGACTAACTCGGCTAATTTAAACGACTCCGATGGGACATTTTCATGACCCATCAGATAGTATCTTTAGGACCAATTGGTCGTCCACGCGTCTGACGTACTTTAGACGATTCATTTGCTATAGCATTTTCACCTGGTCCTCTAGGAATCTTAATTCATGCACGAGCATTAGTAGTAGGTATATATGATTCGGTTATCCTTGATTATCATTAAATGCATGTGGGAGTTTATTTGTAATGCCTTGCAAATGTATTATCCTCTGTACATCTAGTTCTGGTTGACTAGTTCGAGGGTCTAGATAAGACAAACTTTGTATATGCCAACACAAACCATTTTGTTTACTATCCGATGTAGACGGATTTTCTCCCCCTAATGGTGGGAAAACTGTCTCATCAAAATGACAATCCGCAAACCGTGCGGTAAAAGTATCACCTGTCATAGGTTCGAGATATCTTATAATAAATGGTGAGCCAAAACGAACATATATAACCAGTCGCCGCTGACGTCCAAATTTAATACGTTTTAGAGGTGAAATGGGGATATACACCGCACACCCAAGAATACGTAAATGTGTAATATTTGGTTGATGACCCAACACATGTTGTAATGACGAATAACCATTTGCTCTGAACCGAAGGCGGATCAAAGCTGCAACATGTAATATTGCAAATCCCCATGCTGAAACAGGCAACTTAGTTATCATCAACATTGGTGTTGCAATTAGTTGTAGATGTTTTATGAATGATTCTGCTAGACCATTCTGGGTATAGAACATAGGCTACAGGATGTTCAACATCTATACAAATTGCCTGACAATAAGCATCAAAAGCCTTTGATGTAAATTCACCTGTTCCATCAAGACGTATCCTTTTGATAGGAAAATCTGGAAAAGAGCACGTAGTCTAATAATTTGAGCTAATAACCGAGAAAATGCACTGGTACGAGTAGATAAAAGATTAACATTAGACCATTTGGTAGATGCATCAATTAATACCATAAAATATCTAAATGGTCCACATGATGGGTGAATAGGACCACAAATATCTTCTTGAATTCTTTCCAAAAATTTAGAAGATTCTGTATGAACTTTTGTGAAAGATGGTTTTACAATCAATTTAACCAGAGAGTAGGATTTTCAAGTAAAATCCTTACTCATCAGAAACTTCTGGTTCTGTAATGGATGTCCTTGAAAATTGTAGATTATTCTACTCATCATGGTAGATCCGGGATGCCCCAAACGATCATGCCAAAGTGTCACCACACTAGGGTCGTAAAACTTCTGGTTTACGATAATATATGATTCAACCGTTTTTATCCTTACAAGATATAATCCAGAAAAGAGGATCGACAGTCTCTCTAGATCATGCTTCTCGCCAGAAGCATTGGAAGTAATATATAAATATTCTTCATTATTTTCATCTCTAGTCTCAATGTGATAACCATTTTGACCAATGTCCTTAAAACTTAATAAATTTTTCAAAGACTTGGTTGAAAATAATGCGTCGTCAATGATTATTTGTGTACCATGCGGTGATATTATAGTGGCTCTACCAGAGCCCTCAATGAGACTAGATGAACCAACGATTGTTATCGCATTAGCCTTGTATAACCTTAAGGTCTTAAAATACTTATTGTTTCGAAAGATAGAGTTAGTAGTTCCGCTATCGACCACACATATATCCTCATCATCTTTCGATATTGTATTTCTGCAATCCATACCTTATGACATAAAAATAAGACATAAGATAATTATAACATATTTATATTATATGAACATGATAATATTACATTATTTAAGAGAAATAAAACAATATGTACAAATATAACACTATTCCAAAAATGTTAGATTTAAGAAAACACTTTATCAAATTCTTCATCAAGTAGTTTGTCAAATTCTACTGAAGATAGATGATCCAAGATACCATCGTATATATCTCTTTCATCTTATGGGACACGAGCTTTTGGAATTTCAAGATTACCTCCGTAATCAACGAGAAATAACTCGATTTGTGATTCAGTATGATGTATTTCCACTTCATCAACTAGAAAATTAGACACATCCAATCCAGTGTTATAGGAGGAACCGCCTATCTCCACCGAGTTCATTTCTATATTCGTCATTGATTTCTTTAACGACGCTTGGTAAAGATCTACCAGATGTTTAGCAGTTTTACAGGTCCTTTGCCAATGACCTGTCATACCACATCTATAACATGATTTAGTTTGCATTTCAGATGGTTCATTTAATGCCCTTTTTGATTTGTCTTGTCGACTAAATGGATGAGGTCTAGTACTCGAGTTATTGTAACACCTTCGACGACCACGGCCGTAACCACGACCTCGTCCACCAGAGTGATAGCCACCATCTCCGTTATTCAAATTTTGACTGTTCCCACGTCCGCGTCCTCTAGAGTGGTAACCACCATCTCTGGTATCTATTTGGTGATCGTTACCACGAGCAACCTACCACTCCAATTATTTCTGTTGTGATCGTTGCCACGGCTACCTCGTTCATAAGATGTCACATAGGTTTCAGATACTTTTGAATAACCCGTTGGACGAGTCTCTTGATTTTTAATAATGACTTCCCGGTTTTGTTCTGCAACAAGTAGACAAGAAATTAAATTAGAATGACATTTAAAATTCATATAAATTTATGTTGGATACATGAAAAGTAGAAAATGTTTTATCCAACATTTGTTCTTCACTAACAGAGAAACCACAATTTGCTAATTTTGTCGTTACTTTAAACAGAACAGAACTATACTCAAAAACAGTTTTATAATTCTACAATCTCAGATGCAACCAGTCATTTGAAGCCTTAGGAAGGATAACTCTTTTTAAATGGTCAAAACATTTCTTTAAACCGATCCATAGTAATAAAGGGTCTCTCATATTTAAATATGCTGACTTCAGATCTTCAGATAGATAGTGTCGGATAAAATTCAGTATAACCGCACAATTCTGAGAAGTTTTATTATTACCCTCTGCTATGGGTTTCTTTAGATTTCTTTCCTCTAAATGAGATTCAACATCAGAGCGCAACTAATATAGTTCCTTCCTATTAGGTCAAGAACTGCAAAGTTTATATTAGTTACATTCGACATTTGAAAAATAATAACACAACTTACTTTGATCTTCAGATGAACTTCAAGAGAGCCTCTCGTCTATAACTAAAACTCTTTACCCGCTTGTAGAAACGATCGTGCTGATAACGTTTTATGATAAACTCTCCAATGTAACTATTATGATTAACTAGAAACAAGGATACAAAGGTTGTTGGAAATATACTTTGAGTATTAAACTATACTTTTATTAAACTCTTTCTCCAAAACTACTACACAATGCAAGACTAACTAAGAGTATTTATACCAAGAGAAACACTTACATCTAGTGCCACGGTGGTGGTATACAGGTGTGCATCTTGTTAGCTAAGTAATCTTATTTGGAGGACACCTCCATCTTAAGCCTTCCAACTCATATTCTTCATGCCTGAGTAAATAATACAGAAGGTCCACCTCATGCTTTCCAAGACACCTCATAACCATGAGAAGTTTATGATGAGTTCTCTTCATGCAAATTGAGTGTTACTATAGGCACCCACTTTTGATGGTCAACCACATAACATACTCTTTGTTTTTAGCTGGCTATGAGAAGAACATGAAGAGTTCTTATTCTAATATTTTGCTTGAACTTAGAAAAGAGATTGAGAGAAAATAAACTTTAAGCCAACTCACTGTTATAAATAACTCACTGTTTATATGTTACTTAGCGCACCTCTTTCTCTAAGTCTTAAATGAGATAAAAGTAAGTATATATAAAGGTGAGGTGAAGGTATATATACAGTGGAATGGGAGGATGAGCTGGAATGAAAGGTGAATTTTGTCAGTAGGTGGCAATGCCAAATTGCTTATCCCGTTGAGTCCTCCACCTCCAAGTGCCATGCAAATTGCTTAACCACAAAGAAAATAGAAGCTTCCATGGGTAATCATATGAGCACCTTTTATAACACTAAACACACCCATTAGATAATTATGTGGACAACAACTAATATAACACTTATCACATTGTTTGTGTTTTTATTGATTATAACCAATTTTGCAAATGCTACGGAGTGTTCAAATAAAAACAACAACAAATATATTTAAGAGATGTAACACCTTAAATAGTGTACTTAGATATGAAATCAACTCCATCAATTTTATCTCATTCAAAATTAGTGTTTGTTGTTCTAACTCTAAATTTTATCCGGCTGTTAAGTTTGTGGTCATCCAACTCAAAATCAATGGGCAATGAGTGGAGAGTACCTAGACCTTATATTCTTGGTTGCTAGATATCCATTCTCCCTTGCGGGACTATTCTCACACGCCCCCTCACGTGTAGGCTTCTTTGAGCCTAACACGTGTACAGTATTTTGTTTTCTTTCGGGTGACGTGGATCACGTGTGGGCCTAGTTGTGATACCATGTTAAGTTTGTAGTCATCCAATTTAAAGCCAATTGACCATGAGCGGAGAGTACCTAAACCTTATATTCTTGGTTGCTAACCCATTCTCCCATGTGGGACTATTCTCACACCCGGCCAAATACATGCGCCTAGATTCAGTTGGGATAGCAGTCGGGCATACTATCTGGGCTGAAGTTCCTTTAACAAAAAAAACTACTACAAAAATTCAACCTGCTCTTACCAAAATTATTGATTTTAATCAAAATGTACATTCAACAAACCAACACTATTTTATCCCTTTATTTATTTACTTGAAGAACTTTTAAGTTTGGCTATCTTAAGGGGGCTATGTAAACCTAAATTGACCAAATCAAAATTTATAAGTTTGGAATAACGAAGGATAAGATGACATTTGTCGGTTCAAAAAAAAAAAAGAAGACATTTGTTGAGTTTGTTAAGAGAAAAAAGCTTTTGAGCTAAAGTTTATCCCCCATCCAATTCCAAACTCTTGATCTTATGATCTTTATCAAGGTTCAATATTTTCGAGATATACAAAACATGCTATGAATACAAAATCAACAACTAAAATATATGTCAAACTTACCGTCGAGATTAAGTAAAAAAAAGTTCCGGGCTCGGTAGAATTGGTAGTTATTTAAGGCTTATCTCTCAACATTTTAAGGATAATTATAAAACATATATAGTAGTGATTGCAATAAACATTCATTTACATCCACAATTACTTCTTAAAGGGTGATTGTGGTTGTCATTATCGTCGTTGCAGAGGTAATTCTTGTGGTGGTGGTGGTGGTGATATTGTCGATAAATTTATAGTATAACCACAAACCCCACCTTTAATTGATGGCACCTTATATTCAACCATCGCCGGACAGCTACGATGGAGGAGCAAGCACTGCAACAACGGCAGTGGCCATCGATAAGGACAAGAACAGCCAATTTGCCCTAAAATGGGCCATTGATCATCTCCCACTAAAGAACAATACTGTCCTTCTCATTCATGTCAAAGATTTATATAATAGTAGGTACCTGTTTCTCGTGAATGTCTTTTATTTTTCATCATTTACGAGTGATGAAAGACATTTTATTCATAGCAATTGATCCTGGCCGCATAATAGTATATATGCAGATCAACGTGACTTTTTTTTGTGAATGTATATACGCAGATCAAAGTGACGGGAGTAGTAATGGACAACTTTTTCTTCCTTTTCTTGGATTTTGTGCTCGAAAAGGAGTAAGTAAATTTAAATATAATTGTATAACCTCTATCTTAATTGGATTTTGTCATCTCTAGTTTGATCAATTTGTTTCATGATTCTCAAACAAAAATGAAGTTGGTGGCCAAATTGGGCCACCAACAATGGTTTGATGTCAATAAAATGATATGTTTAGAGATTTTAGGATCCATCTAACATTATGGGCCTTCATGTCTTACGTGACATGCTCTGAGACTATTGATATCAAAATTCACAACTGAATTTATCGGGATTCTGGCTCACATGATTACTTATTTTGGGTTTTGAAGTGAACTCTAAATGCATGTAAGACACCAAACTCGTAAAATGTTTAAATCCTAATTCATCATTAATATTTTTAATAAATAAATAAATAAATGCGGATTAGTGCCAGAAAATGAAAACATAAATCATGATTTAGTGAATTATTAATTTTACAATTTGATGAAATTAGAAAATACTGATGGGTGGTGAGGATTTCAGGTAAGTGGAAAAGAGGTGGTATTAGATGACACAGATATTCCCAAGGCAATAGCTGAATATGTAGATATAAATTGTATCAACAACATTGTGCTAGGTGCACCACACCGGAACGCACTTACAAGGTCTCTCTCTATCTCTCATTCTTTACTATTACTAAATGAATTTTTATTTGGAAAACAGAATTTTGTTATTTTTATTACTTCATTTCATTTGATGTTTTCAACAAAAAAAAAACAACAGAAACGAGTCATAAAAATTTATTCTATATATTATTACAATAATTACGGTAGCCAACAAGTGTTTGGTCAGTTAGTAGTGCATCTTCTCTGAAAATTTAGAGGTCACAAGTTCGATTCACGATGGAAATAAAACTAATGGTTTATTGACTTATGACAAGGAGTATAAATAAAAGAAAGGTGAGAGTAAGGTTTCATGCCCCTTTCAACAAAAAAAAAAAAGAAAAGGTTCGATGCCCCTAGAATAGTGTTAAAGGGTATTTAATTATACGACCATTTGGGATAATATGTTTATCATGATGCTAGTTAATTATACGACTTATTCTATTTATGTATTTATTCATGATATATCCATGTCATATAGAATGTTATGACTTTCAGAATCCCTTTAAAGAAAATAATAACAATTATCGTACAGTTATATTATGGTTTTACAGATTTTTAGATATTGATTCGAATCTTAAAGGACCCACATTCTAACAAGAGGCTAAGAGTATATTTTCGAACTTGCAGATACATTTTTTGTTTCTATGCCAAAAGACTCAAAAGATAGGACTACTTTCAAAGTAGAATATAAATTTATAGTTTTTTCGTACGATTGTTCACACCCTTGGTGCAGCTATTGGACACCCCACTTAAGCCTATGAGGTCGGATTAAATCTTAATGAATGCAATTAACTCCACTATTTATCTCATGTAGTTCAGACATCGAATAAAGTAAAGATAGATTAGATGGGCTTCAAGGCCCCCTTAAGAGTCTTTGAAGACTGTTACACGACCTTGAAGGGCACCAAGATGTCGTAAGCGGAGTCCTTGTTCTGATATTCCACGTAAGAACTTGAGAAGTAAGATACCAGCAATTAGAAAGCAGTGTTCCTTTCTTAGACTTTACTTCATTCCTCTTTGTATTTGAGTATATTTCCTTTTTCGACGGCTTTAGTGAAAAGATGTTTGTTGGTACACCGATAAAAAAAGTTCAGTAAATTTGTTCTAAGATCCTCTTAAGAACCTAAAAAGTAAGAAACTAGCGGTTAGACCCATGTTCCTCTCTTGAAGTTGAGTTACTCCGCTCCTCTTTGTATTTGAGTTTCTTTCCTCTATTGAGGGCTTTCGTGAAAAGTTGTTTGTTGATTTATTGGATAAAAGATTCAACACCATGAATCTTGATGCATCTCCATATTAGCCCTTCATTTGATTGACATTTTGGTATTCTTATAGGAACTTTATAAGGAGACCGGATGTAGCATCAACTTTCACCAAACTAGCACCAGACTTTTGTGCTGTATATGTTGTATCAAAATTAAAAGCCACAACCGTTCGAACTCCATCTAGACCTGCACCAATGACCATGTCATTACCAAGATCATTACCAAGATCTCCAATGGATTCTCCTGCATCTTCTGATCATTCTGATCATGATGATTCCTTCAAGTAAGTTTTCGTGAATAATCAAAATACATCTCATCAACCAACTAAAATCGAACCTTGTTTCTGAAAAAGAATACATAGAACGAACCGAGTTTATAGAAGCAAACGTAGGAGTAGCACATTTGATAGAGAGTTCAATCTCTTCCCTCAAGAGAGAGAGGTGGTTAAATGTCATTCATATACTGTTTTATTTTATGAGTGGTCGAAGATTTGATTACTTATACGAGAAATGTTTATTTGACAAAAATATCACCAAGAATAAATCCAGCAAACCAAATATATAAAACTTTTGATATGACAAACCTCATTTTCTACTCTTGGCTCGCTCCTCTCTTAGCACCATCCGCAGACCTCGAACTGACCTGAGTCTGTGCTGTTTAAACTTAACACAGATTAAACCCATTCCAAAATCTTTCAGACTGCTTAGTCGAGTATCCTCAGACTGGCCAGTCCGTGGGGCACTTTGGAGTAAACTTTTTCCCAAGTGTAGTGCATAAGAAGACATAGGCCCTTGAGTATTTTTGGACCAAGTATTCTAATTATGAGTGGGAGTTTGGATCCTGTACTCCAGGATGTATAACAATGTTACAACCACAATCGTTATATCGCCACGTAAATCACATAAACAGAGTACAGGATCGAAACTCCTAGGTTCGTCACGTTTTCTTGATTGCGGTATTTGCCGAAGCAGAATCAAATTTACTAGGGGCCCCAGCAAGAGAACAGGAAAAGGGCCCCCAACTTCATCTGAAAGAAGGGCACTCCCTTTAGGAAGGAAAAAGGATCAAACCAAAGCACCTAAAAAAGGAGGAGGACGTGAATCTCCCCACAAACATTTTCCATACATGTTGGACAATTTCGACCGTTCGATTCATACTCCGAGAAGTGGACGACTTCAAGATCATCTTCCTCACTCTGATGATCTTAGTAACTATGGTGAATCACCTCGATTGTTTGATGAAACTTCGGAACTTTCAAGCTCACCGGAGGATAATTGTTCATCATTTCAGTCTACGGTAAGTTGATCATCTTCTATAATTTTACATTCATATATACTTTATTTACCCTAATCGGATGCATGTATAAGATTTTGTATATGTGCCTAGTTCGTATATATAGATTATGTACATGAAATACCCGCCATAACCGACTACGCAAAATTCTCACAAGCAATCCAGACTTCTGTACGAGCAATTTTTATACTTTTTTGCTATGACTCAATAGATAGTTGAGAGGTTTGGACGTCCAGACGATCAGTAAAACTATATTTTATTGTTTCACTTTAGTGTTCGACACTCTTACAATATCGGATGCCGACAAACCACACTGGTGTCCATGTTAATACACATTTACTAAAAATGATGAGATTAAGACTTCCACTTTTTCACATTTTTTGTCTCACAGAGAGACATGGAAGAAGAAATGATGAGATTAAAGAGGGAGCTACAACATACCATGGATATGTACAGCACTGCATGCAAAGAAGCAATATCAGCTAAAGAACAGGTAAAATTTCTCATGTTCATTATATAACTATACGTTGACTTAAGTCAACAGTCTTTGACTTTACGAAGATGTTGTTTATGGTTTCAGACGGAACGGCTACAACACTGGAAGATGGAAGAAGCGTATAGATTTGAGCAAGCAAGGCTTGGACAAGAAACAGCACTTGCAATTGCCAAGAGAGAACATGAGAAATGCAAGGCAGCCATTGAAGCAGCTGAAATGTCAAAAAAGTTAGCAGAAATGGAAGTTAAGAAAAGGATGGAAGCTGAAATGAAAGCTCAACGTGACGCAGAAGAGAAAACGAATTTTATGACTTCATTGGCGATGAACGATGTTAGATACAGAAAATACACAATAGAAGAGATTGAAACTGCCACTGATAACTTCTGCGATTCATTAAAAATTGGTGAAGGTGGATACGGGCCAGTGTATAGAACAACCATGGATCATACACCAGTTGCTGTTAAGGTTCTGAAATCAGATGCAGAAGAAGGAATGCAACAGTTTCAACAAGAGGTATGTAAATATGGTGGTAGCTCAGATACAAATAAAAAGTAGAAAGATGAAAGTCCATATATATATATATATATATATATATATATATATATATGGAATTATGGTCTATTCGATCAATCCCAGTATACTGTTACTGGAAACTCTACCGTGTTGAGTACTGTATACTAGATTCTATATCCTGACTTTTGGTACTTACGCGACTCCATAGCTCTATATTTGGCGTACTAAGTCATTCGGCCTTAGGTAGGGTATTTCTTGTTGAATCTGACTCTCTAGAGTCTGACTTACATTAGTCAGGGGTACAATAGTCATTTCAAGTGTTTTCAAACTCTCGTCTTTTCATTCGGACTTATTTCATGTCTGGTTTAAATAGACACAAAATCAGCTCCGGATGAACATTAAAACGAGTTACACACACGAATCAGAAATCTCAAAGCAGAACAACAACAACCAAGCTAAATCTGACTCGAGTCAATTCAGATCTCAAAGTCAGATAACGTATCTGAATTCTGCGACCACGACAGCTAATAGTGATGCACAAATGAATAGAAACGAAAATATAAATGATCAGTATACATTTGTCATTCTATAAATTTTAATAGGAAAAAAAATCTGTATCCTGCTAGTTGTCGGGGGCGTTTGGATGTCTGGGCAACCTACCACACCCCTCACGAGAGGGCTGTAAGTACAGACAGGATAGCTATCTCTACAATCTACATAAAGCAGTTCTAATCTTAATTTATGTTATGATCAATATCTGTTTTGGTTATCGTTCAGGTTGAAGTGTTGAGCAGCATCAGACACCCAAACATGGTTTTACTGCTAGGAGCCTGTCCAGAATCCGGATGTCTTGTTTACGAGTACATGGATAATGGTAGCTTAGAAGACAGGCTATTTCGACGTGGAGACACACCCACAATTCCTTGGAATATCAGGTTCAAAATAGCCGCAGAAATTGCAACAGCACTTCTATTTCTACATCAAACAAAACCAGAGCCTCTAGTTCATCGAGATCTTAAACCTGGTAATATCCTATTAGACAGGAATTACACAAGCAAGATCAGTGATGTTGGGTTGGCAAGGTTAGTCCCACCATCAATAGCCGATACTGTAACACAATATCGTATGACATCAGCGGCGGGAACGTTTTGTTATATTGATCCAGAGTATCAACAAACAGGAATGTTGGGAATTAAGTCAGACGTTTATTCGTTGGGGATTATGTTACTTCAAATTATCACAGCAAAATCTCCGATGGGTTTAACTCATTATGTTGAAAGGTCGATAGAGAAAGGTACCTTTGAACAAATGTTGGATCCTACAGTCACAGATTGGCCTGTCGAAGAAGCTTTATCATTTGCTAAGCTTGCTCTCAAGTGTGCCGAGTTAAGGAAGAAAGACAGGCCTGACCTTGACACGGTTGTTCTGCCTGAGCTTAATAGGTTACGGGAATTTGGAATGAAACAACCAAATACAGACAGCTTCTACACCTGCCCACCGTGGTCCTATGTTGCAAGTTCACGTCCAAGATCATCAATCTCAAGTCAGGTTAGTTTACATTCTAATAGAAATAATATTTCTATTTAAACTTATTATCTGAGTATACTAGAATAAGGGGTCAGTTGAAATTTAAAATATTTGGTTTCATGACGTCACCAATAAAGTACTATAACTTCACATATTAGAATTGCGGGGGGAACGGTAAACAAAAGCAGGAACTAGAAAGAACATTGATCAAAAAGAAGCAACTAGGATGCTCACTGCACAAGCACTATATGAGGGAACATTTGACATGTATAATCAATGACTGAACTTGGGAACATGATAAACCAAACTCTGTTTCATTATCAACTACTTTTGGATTCTAGTCTTGCTTAGACCGGCTAGATTCAATTGTAACCTTCTACACATAAAAACAACAACCATATCTCTTCACAAATGATAAAGGGAGTAAAGAGAAACATTAAAAGCTCCTAATTAATAAATAAAATTTATCAAACGGGAAAAGGAAATACATGGAAGACCTAAAACATTATATGGAGACTGTAGATAAAGATGGTACCTGATTAGACTGGTGGCTTATGGATTTACAGCAAAATCATAACATTACTTTCTTCAGCAGACCAAGAAACTTCCTGACTGATATGGCATGACTAGAAGGTTCAATAGTCAAATGTCCAGAATAAAAAAATGAATTGTCTCTGTATGCCTTGCAAGCTGGTAGAATTTACAGTGCCTCGTTCCACGATCATTTGAGCAAGATGCTTTCGAAGGACAGAGCAATAACTGGTGTTTTTATGGTCCTGTATCAGATTACCTCTCAAAAAGGAGGTGCCGAGGGTTATCCTCGTACTATTATATGAACACTATGGAGGACTGGACCAACTAATTTGATTATCATAAGATATAGAGCTTCTTTAGAGGAACTATCTTCTTTTAATGCAGCAGAAAAAAAATTAAATGAAGCATCTTCATTACCAAGATTTTGTTTTTAATTGGTAGGCTGTCTTAATTTCATTGCAATCGTTTAGTTCGAAGAGTAATAAGCTCTCTGTGGTCGGTTATGTTTCCCTTTTCTTTGCAATGAATTGATACATTAACATTAGAAGAAAAAAACAAGCAATAAGTGGTATCTACAGCCTGCTATTATCTGTTAGGACTATTTGAACTTTCGAATTTATAAGTTTCAGAATATATCAGTAACATCTAAATCAAACATAGCATATATTCAACTTCAAGTCTTATACATTATTTGAGTGTCAATAATCAGGGAACAACTAAAAGCTTTTGTGGGATGGGAACTATATATCGATCTTCTGTAGAAGAGCGTACAAGATCAGGTCCAAGATCTGTTGCTGAAGCAGACAGGTTTATGAACAGAAGGGCAACCACCGTCAACAAAGCTTGGTAAACGAAAATGTAAATATAAATAGAATATTGTCCTGTCCTATGTTAGTAACTTCTAAAATTCGTGTACCTATATATGAGAGATGAGTTGGTGAATGAATGCCTTTTTTGCGTAAGAACTGAACCTGAGTGTAGTTCAAATTTCTTTTTAAGTCGGTTCAAGCAGATAGAACCAGTACCTACAAATACTTTCCATATGTAAGTAAATAAAATAAATTTATGGATTCATCTCTTGTCGTTTTATATTTTTGCTCCCTTTCTATTATCTTATAACTTAAGTTGATATTCAGATTGTGGTGCATATTGAATATTGAAATCCCATAAATGATACTGAATCAGCTGTAAGTAAACAAATGACATTTTTAGTGCTACTTCAATTTCTTACATATTTGGGGATAAAGTTCACGAATAAAAAACCTAGTAATCTCAAAAAACAAGACAATATTACTCTTGAAGAAATACAAAAAAGTATCACAGGTTAACTGAAGAAGCTACCTTCGCGTGCAGAGAAACCACTTCAGCATAACAATATATAATTATGAGATTATCTACAATGATACCTTGATTTCCATGTATAAGACTTCTTTCGTTCATACCTCTATGGACATTTTGCAACAAAAACTGACAAGGTTATGATTCCAGCTGCTCCATTGAGAACCTAACATAAAATTTGAAACATGTGCAGCTAAACCAATAATTGTACTCTTTTTTCGTTTTTTATCTTCATTTTTCTTCCTTTAAGGAACATAAGGTGTGTTTTGCTTCCACTCTTGTATAGCAGAGCGTAAAGTGTAATTTGGGGTCAGCATTGTATGCGGGACCACGAGCTTTGTCACAGGAGATACTTTTTGTCTCTCGAACCATGCCTTGATTGCAGCATACTCATAAGTAAATCCGTCGGCTGCTATGTATGGATCAGCCATTACTTCCTGCATTACCCAAAACCATGAACAAAATAGAATAAGAGATACATTGGACGGAAACATAATATTTACATGGAAGATCGCCTTTAAATTCATTTAATGCACCTGAAGGATGGGGCAGAAGTAATAGCTCGGTGTATTCATATTGCCGAGTTGTAGATGAACACTGGCAAGACTCGAGAGTTTCTCAAGAACTGGTAAAACTTCAGACTTAAGGTCAGGCCTATCTCTGCACCTTAGTCTAGAACACTGTAGTGCAATCCATGCCAATTCTTCTGCTTCAATAAGTGGCCAATCTGAAACGGACTTGTCCAGAATATCACAAAAGGAACCATTGTTCATAGCATTTTCAACAGTCAGTATCAACCCATTTGGACGGCGCCCCGTCAAAAGCTGGAGGACAATTAATCCAAAAGCATATACATCTGATTTGGGTCTGATCGTACCAGTTCTGTAATATTCAGGATCCATATAGCTGAGTGTACCCGCAAGAGCAGAGTTTCTGTACTCTGTCACATTGTCAGGCACAACAGACGACATAAATTTGGCAAGTCCCACGTCTCCAATCTTGCTCACGAAGTTTCTGTCTAACAATATATTCCCTGGTTTAAGATCTCGATGAATAATTGGTTCTGGTTCCGAGTCATGTAGAAATGTGAGACCACAAGCTACCTCGAAAGCAATTCGAAACCTAATAAACCAAGGAAGAGGTTGTGTTCCTTCATTGCAAAAGAGCCGTTCATCAAGACTTCCGTTTTCCATGTATTCGTAAACCAAGCAACCAATTTCTGGACAGGCTCCAAGTAGTAAAACCAAGTTTGGGTGGCGTAGTTGACTAAGAATTTCGACCTGCCATTAGTTGACGAACATTTAGACAAATAAAACTCAATTTTCGCAAACTTCAACAATATTATCTTTAATAGGTGAAACATCAGTTTATAGTTTCTTTATGAATTCATATACGAGGCTTTTCCATATTGGTCTCCGGAGACTCTTCTCTTTTTGTCCTTCAGGAATATTCTAATATTACAAGTTCTTTTAGAGTATTTTGTTCCTGAATAACATTAAAACATGCGGATCACCTACACCTACTATAACAAAATACTATCAAGTACAAACTCAGGAAATGAAGGATGAAGCGAACTCCAGAACCATCATTCAGATCAATAATCTGATTCATACCTCTCTCAGGAACTCTTCTTTCTTGGTGTTATCAGACTCATCTGGCTGAAGAACCTTAACAGCCACTGGTGTATGATCAATGCTGCACTTGTACACATTCCCATAACCTCCTTCACCAATCTTCTTGGCCTCGGAAAAAAAATCAGTTGCAACACCAATTTCATCCTTTGTGTACCTTCTGTATCTTTCATCAGACGAGAAAAAAACATCAATCATTTTTTCTCTCTCTGATGACATTGTTAGAGCACTCAGTTCTGCCTTTTGTCTTTCATGGACCTCATTTGCAAGTAATTGCTTTGCCACTTCAAGTTCCTTCATGGTTTCCCAACGCTTGGATTGCTCATCAGTCGCAGCTTTTCTCCACATTTCTTCTTCTTTCATGGCAGTATGCACTTTTCTTGCCTCTTCAACACATTCAGAAGAAAGTTCCTGCACCTGCAAAAGTTTCACATATAAACCAAATAGATAACTAACCTGGTAGCAATTCGTCCCTTAGATGTATGCTAGTTTAATATAAGTTTTAATTCATAGTAATTGTTGCTTGCCCAGTAGACACATTCCGAAAGCGACTCACTTGGTAGTTCAACAATTACAAGACCAAAGGGGCAAATCCATAGTCCAGATTTCAGATATGAGTAGAATAAGCTTGGGGAATAGTGTACCTCAGAAGTAGCATAAATGTTTCTTCTATTTGTCTTTATAGTATATAAGTTTCTTTTGTCAATTAATTAAATTTTCCAGGAAAATGTTTACCATAACTAAATGCTTCAAGAAATCACCTTCTTTTGGATATGTACCAGATCTTCACAAGCTCGATCATACATGTCTATAGTAGATCGTAGTTCTAAATGCAGTTCCTCTAATTCAGCTTGAAGCGAAGACTGCACAAAATATTTTAAATCAGAGATATAAATTGATTAGTTCAGTTTTTAAACATTTCCAGTATAGAGAAATAAAGTTTTTTAAGTTTAAACTTCAAAAGCCAGATGCTTTTCTAAAATCATGAACTTCACTGGAGAGCTCAGGACCTTCATGTTTTCAGAATTTATACTTACTCACCTCCTTAGCGCCACATAGAGAATCCATGTCATCATGATCATTAACCATTAAGGATCCTTTTTGCGTATTCCGGAAGTTCGGAATCTGGTTATCAGGTTCTTGGTTTTCTTCAACAATAGTACTAGCAAAAGAATCGCCATATCTGTATCCTTGACCAAACACATCTCTGAAAAATTCTGACGATATATCCGAGGTCTGCTCATTTTCTGATGGTGGAAGATTAAGAGAAGAGATGTTTTCACCAATGGTACTAGAAGTTTCTCCACATTCTGTTAGAGTTCGCATACTGTCTCCAACACTGGTCTCTGGGAGGATCAATCCAATAGTGAGACCCAAAACATCACATGATTGACAGCCACAAAGAGAAACTAAAAAAAGAATGGTTCTAGAGCATACCTGCAATGGAGGAGGAATTAGCTAACTTTGTCATGAGTTTATTTCTTGATACAACAAAAACGTTGCACGTTTTTGTGTCAAATGACATCAGAGTTGATGGTACACCCCGAAGCTTTAATTTCCTTGAAGTACAGACAAAAACATAAAAGTCTAAAACAATAATGTCATACAAAACATTACCTAAAATTTATATTAAAAACAGCATTCAAACAAAAATTAACAAGCGTTATGAAGGAGGTCTATTCTTGTTATCTCATTATGTATGTAGACCGATAAGAAGAAACGGAGGTGTATTGAGATGGGACAACATATCAAAGACCAGCATGTCAGTTGTGAGGAGGATCTGCAGATTAAACTCTAGTGTGATGAGAGGAAGAATTCATGATGCTCTCAAAAATGTTACAAAATTAAAGAAGTATTGAACATCATAGTTTTGTTATGTACAAAACTCTAAGTTATATCTGTTTAGACTGCCTCGGGAAATCCTTACAGATTTACAGTCAATTCTTAATCCTAAAGCGCCTTCTTTTTCCCATATTGTGAACTAGAGACACATGCGTTGAAGTTATAAATGAAAACAAGGGACATAGATTGTCTACATCTAAACTGCACCACTTCAAAATTATGATTGCTTTGATAATGCTCTAGGAAGGAATGAGGATATCAAAACTCAAAATTTTCGTTTACATGTTCTGGTCATTGGAATAAGCATGTTGTTACTGATAAGACATATCAAGGATGACAATCTCTTGTCAACTTTAGAAATTCATGACCATTACCTAGTAAAATAGTTTGAAGACGATCCCAACACAAGACTTGTACAACCACTTTCAGATATGTATCGCAAAAGCGCGTATGCAGGATTTTCGTCCTCTAACACCAAAGTCTCCATCTATGCAATCTCCACACAACCACAAATCAATGCTAATTCGAAGTTCAATCTGCAAAAATGTCAATTCGAAGTGAAAATAACTAACCTTCCTTGTTTTGGACATTGTTTTATACGGCAAAAATATTGAATCACACTTCGATTTTATATCCTTCCTATATGTCTTAACTACATCATTAGACAACTGCCCGATAGGGATATGTTTCCCAGCTGAAGAAAAGTGAACCAGAAAGAGAAAACATCAGAAATAACACTGGTAGCAAATGATAACTTAATTTCACATTAAATAAAAGAAATTTAAAGGAAATTATAAATCTCCCGAACACCCAATGGTAACCTAAGAGAGATAAATTTTTGAAGTTTTTTTTTTTTAACAAATTTTTGAAGTTAACTAGCCTAAAAACAACATTTTGATAACGGTCACAACAAGTATCTCCAACCAAAAAAGATTCCCCATGAGTTAGCTTCTAGTAAACCACATAAAGCTGAGTTTGATAGAAGCTTCTGCGGCTATTGCACACGCGCCTCCATCTATGAAGCACTGGGTAGAATTCATCAACTAAATAGCTTAGGTTTATGAAATGTTAAGTTTGCATTTTTTTTGGGGCCATCAGAAGACCATTTAAGATTATGAAAAACTCAATACAGACCCTTCATTATATCAGTGTGGTTGCCATTATTTGATTATAAAAAGACCTACACATAGGCTTATTTCAACATTCTTAGAATTAGAAGATGAGCTTATGGTAATATCCAATAACAATAAAGCGGAATGGTATCGATCCATGGAAGTAACATTTAAAAGCATTTCTTTAATGACTTTACCTTCAAGACATGCATGTTTCAAAAAACAACCAAATAACACGAAAAAAAGGCTAAATGATCGTAAAGCCTATGCCCGAAAAATCGGAAATATGGACTAGTCGACCAACTAGGACCTAGCTACCAGGCGGGATGTCATCGGGACCAGTCGGATTTCATAATATTATATAATTAAAGTTAACACAATATTAAGTTTACTAAGACTCAAATTAGTACACAAACTCATATTTCATCTATGCATAACTCAAATTAGTCCATTCAAGAGCCAAACCAGTTCATTATTGAGCCAAATTTGTCCATTAATGAGCTAAATTAGTCCATAAACTCCAAAATTTGAAGAAAATTCAAGCAATTACAGACATTGCAGTAAAAGCTAAATTGCCAAAAAAAACAAAGTTTTTGGAACAACCCTTTCTTTTCTAATTATTTTTTGTAAATATATTACACAATCATCAGTCTAGACTTGTTTTCTCCATTGATTTTGAAACTGCTTCGGCTTATTCGGGGTGATCCCAATGAGTAAATTACTTAATCAGAAACTAATTTGGATGCGTTTTATCTGTTTTAACATGATAATTCAGAATGAAACTCTGACCTAAAACTTTCTTTTTCAAACTCCTTAACATGAAGATCCAAGGTTAAACTCAGAATCAAATAACAAAACAAAGACAGAAAGAGTAAATTCAAAACGACCGAGATGGAAGGAAAGAGTATATATATACTTGGAGTTGGAATTGAAGTGATTGGTGGCATGACATGAACTAGAACAAAACGATCGGATTGGAGAAGGAGTTTATCAAGTGCCCAACGAACAGCTCGTCGACTGCTTTTGCTATTTCCTTTAACACCCACAGCTACAATCGTACTCGTCGTCGACATGATCGAGCCATAATCATCGCTGCAAATACTACTAACAGACATTTTGGTAATGGGATTGCCCAATTCTAAACCCTAATTAAAGGAATTGAATTGAATTGATGAAAGTCTTCTTCACTTCTTTTGGGAGGCTTTTTCTACTCCAAGGAAATGGCGTGGAAATGGAAAACTTGGAATTGACGTCTAAAGAGTACTTGTAGGAGTCCAGTCGGGAAGCTGGCGGGAGAATGGGTCAAATGGCCCTAGCCAATGTTTGCTTCTACTTAAAATAAGCTACATATTAGCTTTTAGCTTATTTTAAGTACTTTTTAAAAGTTGTTGAGATAGGGTCTTCCCGAAAATCGTCCTAAGAGTTGTCCTTCATACTTTGGTTCGATTGCTCTTTATCGTCGATGATCTGATGGAGAAATACCTGCAAAGACACTTCGACGCTTAAGTTAGTTAAATGTTGCAGTTATAAGTTAATGATAATTTTAAGGGTAAAGATTTGATCCATTCTCAGGGCAAATCTTTGTCGTTTATAGGCAAGCCTATGTCGTTTATATAGGCTTGCACGGCGGTGGTTGTCCACTGGCTTGATGGAGGCCACAAGGTCTGTAGCAAGATCTTTCTGATCATAATCAAAATGATCGTACTTCTGAATATGACAAACGAATATTCAACACCCATGACGAGAGTTTTGATTAAAAATCTCGTGAGGGTCCCTTCTGTTCTCTGGTCGTCTCGTTCACTCTACTTTCTGCCAACAAGACTCGGACCCTCATCCATGGTTTTACTCCGACGACAAAGATTTCGACTAAAACCCTCTTTAGGTCTCCTCAGTCTATATTGTAGACGGTAAAATGTCTACGGGTCGGAAAGTCTGACAGTCGACGGGTCAACGGTCAAAGTCTTGTCGGGTCGGGTCGGATGCTTCGGGGACCGGCTACGTGTCGAAAAGAACCTGCACACAAAAAGAGAGAAGAGATCGTGAAGCCTCTGGGACACCGGGATGGTGCCGGCCTAAGGGGGCTCCGACGGTCAAGTCAAATACTCGGTCAAATATAAATAAGAAAGTCAAAGTGGGCAATAGAAGGGTAACCGTCGTCGGAGTGCTTAGGTGTCGCGGCTCGTGAAGTTGTCGGAACAGATCCCCACGGTAGTGATTTACTTACGGTAATTAAGAGGGTGATGGTAATGAAGTATCGTCGTTAACTCGCTGGTCGTAAAGGGATCCGCAATAGAGTGCTGGTCGTAAAGGGATCCGCAATAGAGTGCTGGTCGTAAGTGGATCGGACGGTGAGGATGAATGAAGATGATACGCCTAGCGTCTTATCGCTAGATGAATGATGCGATAAGGAGGTGGTGGTATTAGGATGGTGATACAGCCAGCTAGTTACTGCTGGATGGGTGTTACCGTCAGCTCCTTACCGTTGGGAGGGAGATATTTCAGACCAGAGGGCTCTTATGCAACAAGGTGGTGGTCGTATGGTGTTGATACGGTTAGCTAGTTGTCGTTTGATTTGTGACTATCAGACCCCTATCTCCCAATTTCTAAGACAATGAGTCGGAGACTTTGAGAGGATCAGAAGATCTTTGAAATGCTTATGAGAGAGCAAGTGAATAGAGAGAATGGATTAGGTTACTCGAGTATTGTTGTCGAATATTGGATGCCTTTGTCTGAGTTTTGCTTCTCGTATTTATAGTGGTGGAGAGGGATTGCCTTGATGACAACCAACTAGTAACCGACGTATTTATTCCGCGTCATTACTCCTGAGAGATACGTTAAGGGCTAGAGGATCTGACCGTCAGATGAATATTCGAATTTCTCGAGGGACGGCTAAGATGTTACCGCGTGTGCGGTAAGCTACTGGCTGGTAACACCCGTCTTTAAGTGGCAGATACGGAATATTTACCACTAGTGCGGTTATGGATTGCGCAATAATCCTCTGGCCGTAAGATTGCCTAGTACTGGCAGGTAGCTATCGCGTGACACGTGTCAGATACGCTTAGTGCCCAACGGGTATGGATTTGGTGGCCCGAATAGCGACTCGGGCCACTATCGGGCCTTCTTATTTAGCCTCGCGGATTTTATCCTTACGAAGCGGTTGTTCATAAATTCTGCGGGCACCTCGTGGGGCGGATATTTGCCCATACATATATAAAGTTGAACGTCGACGATATAGAGAACGGAGAGATTCTAGTGGACTAGTGGTCAATGTTGGTGGGTAACAACGAACTCGATTGTGATGGTGAAGGCTCAGGGCCGTGTGGTGGGTGGTGCGGGCAGGGCGCCCGCACTGGGCCCCCCACCACTAAGGGCCTATTATTAATAAAAGTCCCAAGTATTCGAATATATAGAAGCCATGTGTAGTAATTGTTAGACTTTCACTTAGCTCAGCTGGAAAGGTGCTTCAGCTTTTCGAAACCCTGTCCTTCCACTTTTTTTTTGGTTTTTTAGGATACAATTGTTAAACACATCTTTGTTCTTGCTATATTACACTTTTTCTTAACTATTGTGTCCTTTTGAGAACATTATCTTTCATATTTTGAAGTGCTTTAAGAAAAAAAGATCTAAAAATTTAAAAATAATTCTAAGTACGTGTAAAATATATGTGTAAATTGTGATACAAAACATATCAGAAATAGCCTTTACATTCTAAATTATGCATTGTACAAAGAAATATGATATTATATAAAGGTCTACATTACATGGATTCATTATTAGTTATAAACTTATAATTTAAAGATATAATACATATTTTTTTGCTCACAAGTGATTGGGAATTCTTCGACTAGATTTTCTATGAAAATGAAATTTTAAATTTGAAAGTTTTTTCCTGTGATCACTACCATCTTCAAAATACATTTGGGGTTCATCTATAGGTTTCAGCAAACTACTGATCAATGATCTTGCATTCTGTTCAATTTTTGTTTTAAATTTTTTATCGTACGAAAGACTCACATTAAAATTTCGCACAGGGCCCTCGTTTTCTCGGGCACGACCCTGTGAAGGCTGAGAAAGAGAAGAAGAAAATAGATAAATTAGTTTCTTTAAGATCCTTAATATGTAGTTGTGCTCTAACTAGGGATGTCAACGGAGCGGGTTTGGGACGGTTCATCCCCTTCCCAATTCCGTCCCGTTAGTAAACGGGTTTTACCATTACCGTCCCAATAATTAATCGGGGTGGATATTCAATTACCATAACCGTCCCAATTAAAAATGCTAAACCATTACCGACCCGTCCCGCCCCGTTTAATATAAAATGAGTCGGGTCAGGTCGGGTTTAAAGTATTTTGTTTCACAAAAGTTATTTTAGTTTGAAGTAACATAACAATTGTTAACAAAATTTTGTAAGACTTTGAGTTTATCAATCATAAACACTACAACTACTTAATAATATAAAACATAAAATAATTAAATTGATAATATAAGATTAAAGTTTTAGAAACATAACTTTAAATAAAACAAATATTTAATAGGGTTAATTCCGTTTTGGCCCCCAATTGTTGACCAACTCACCGTTTTGGCCCCCAATTGTGTCCGGCAGTTCGTTTTGGCCCCAAAAAATTCCTAAATGGCCCCAAATTTTTTCAACCTCCCAATTCTACCCCCATGGCATTTCTGTAATTATTTTTTTTTTCCTTTTCTTTGTCCACCTCATCTAACAATTGACACATCACTCTGTCCACCTCACCCTTCTTCTCCGGCGAAAGATTGCCGGCCGGAATAAAAAATTCCGGCCGGCCACCTTTACCAAAATATTTTTTTTTTTTTTTTATTTCTCTCTCTTCTTCATCTCCTTCTTTCTCTCTCTTCTTCATCTCCTTCTTTCTCTCTCTTCTTCATCTCTTTCTTTCTCTCTTCTTCTTTCTTTACCTCTCTCTCTCTCTAACCCCTCTCTTTCTCTTTCTCCAACCCCTCTCTCTCTCTATCTTTAAAACTCCGGCGAAGGGGCGGAGCCCCTTCGCCGGAGAACCAGACCTTGAAGGTCTGGTTGGAAACCAGACCTTCAAGGTCTGGTGAGAAACCAGATTCGGTCTGGTTTCAAACCAGACCGAGATCTGGTTTCTACAACCAGATCCCGGTCTGGTTTGAAACCAGATCGGAATCTGGTTTCAACTAACCAGATTTCGTTCTGGTTAGTTGAAACCAGATTCCGATCTGGTTTCAAACCAGACCGGGATCTGGTTGTAGAAACCAGATCTCGGTCTGGTTTGAAACCAGACCGGATCTGGTTTCGCACCAGACCTTGAAGGTCTGGTTGGACCAGACCTTCAAGGTCTGGTTCTCCGGCGAAGGGGCTCCGCCCCTTCGCCGGAGTTTTAAAGATAGAGAGAGAGAGGGGTTAGAGAAAGAGAAAGAGAGGGGTTAGAGAGAGAGAGGTAAAGAAAGAAGAAGAGAGAAAGAAAGAGATGAAGAAGAGAGAGAAAGAAGGAGATGAAGAAGAGAGAGAAATAAAAAAAAAAAAAAAATATTTTGGTAAAGGTGGCCGGCCGGAATTTTTTATTCCGGCCGGCAACCTTTCGCCGGAGAAGAAGGGTGAGGTGGACAGAGTGATGTGTCAATTGTTAGATGAGGTGGACAAAGAAAAGGAAAAAAAAAATAATTACAGAAATGCCATGGGGGTAGAATTGGGAGGTTGAAAAAATTTGGGGCCATTTAGGAATTTTTTGGGGCCAAAACGAACTGCCGGACACAATTGGGGGCCAAAACGGTGAGTTGGTCAACAATTGGGGGCCAAAACGGAATTAACCCTATTTAATATATAACATACTAATCGGTTCGGGGCGGAGTTTACTATCTAATACCAAACCCGCCCCGAACTTGATTAGTTTTTTTAACTTCATACCAAACCCGAACCGTTTAATTAACGGGGCGGTAAAACCCGTCCCATTAGGGGCGGGTTTGGGAAAAAACCCGCCGGTTCGGGCCAAATTGCCACCCCCAGCTCTAACTACATTTGATCTAAAAGATTTTTGCCTACTTTAGCAGTTGGATGAGGACAAGAGAGCTACCCTAAAATCTAAAGGTTGATATTGACCTATTTACAAACTAATTGGACGGCTGAGATCATCTATTAGAATTTAGAGTGAAGAAAGTAGCAAAAGAGTTTGGGGAGTAGTCTGTCAGACAACCGCACAACCATCTCAGCTGTCCTATGACAAACTGAGAACGATCCTCTACAGTCAAGATAATCAACCTAGCTGATATCTAACCGTTAATCACGCTCTGATCGTGCGGTCATGATTCATCGACCAGACTTAGGTTCCTGTCTCCTTAGAAATCAAGGATACAGATGTACGATCCTATAGAACAGATCCTGTTCAAGTAAGGTCGTGCTCTATATTCACATCTTAGGGTTTTTCTAGTCACAGAAACCCTTCAAATTAGACAATGTGGGACTAAAAGTCAATTTGCTAACCCTCTGAAGAAAAAGGGAAATCTAGGATTTCAGGTAACAGATCTTGCTACTAATTAGGTTTGGTATTTGAATACATGAACTTCTTCTTGATATATATTTGCTACTAGGGTGTTAATGTTTCTATGATTTGATAGATTGTAACTTATAAGATTGAATTGAATCTCAAAACCCCACAGATTTAAATCAGGACTACTATTCTAATGAGTGTTTGTTTGCTAATTGATGAATAAGTGGAGAAAACCAGTCTACCCATGGATGTGAGCTGATTGTTTCATGAATTTTGAAGCTAACAATGTGTGGTATTCCTGAAAAAGAGAAGAATTCATGACCTTATTTTGTAGATTATGACTTGTTTGGTTCTTGATGACTATCCTAATACCCAAACACTTCACATTTTATAGAATGTCACTACACATTGTTTTCCGGTGGTTTTTGGTTCATAGATTGATGGTTTAATAATTTTCTCTTTCGATAATTGCATAGAATAGATAACAAGGTCTTGAAAGTTGGAGAGGAGCTACTCCATGAGAGCTTACCATTGCAAATGGGTTTTCGCCTTTACCGATAATACATGCTCAAATCATCTTTGTGGTATGAAGTGAAGATATCATATCCTGCTTCTGTATGTACACATGTTTCTTCGTTTTTTTTTATTGATTTGGTGTGTTTCCAAGTTTTCTCCTTGAAATCTCACTAAGTTCATTGACTTGTAGATTCCTGCTAGCTTTACCATTCAATTGGTAAGAGACAAATCAAATGTTGGGTTGAAGTGGAAATTGAATACGGAGAAACTCATGTTCAAATCTGATAGCAAGGACGAGCTTATTAATCAGGTTTGGTTTCGATAATAACTTGTTGGCATCAGCTGATCGACCTGAGTAACTAGGGTATCAGATTGGGATCAGAGGTAGCCCGAGCCGATCATATGTGGAATCACCGAGTTATTTTTCTTGCACCAACATAACACCTCGAACACATGACTTCAGGTCAGAACTTAGGTTCATAACCACTCCGGCCAATGTTCTTGGCATCACCGAGTTACTTATATATACACACATAACTGGGTCATGTCTGTTGAATTATGCAAAAGAAAGGAAGAAAAGAAATTTGTACACTATTATCTTCCGACTACTATGGAGAGATGAATATGTCTGGATCCAACTAAAATGGCAATTTATAGTAGAATACAAAACATTATCTAATCAAGCAAGAAAATGATTTTTAGTCAAGAAAAATAACAATAAAGAAGTACGATTCAATTGTGTTTTTAGTCTTTCAAAGTACTCAAATCATCATGATGGATACTGAACAACGCTAACAATTAATAGATGTTTGAGTATCATAGCGTAATGGTTGTACATAGCCTCCTTGTACGAGGGGGTCTTGAGTTCGATTGGTCGAATGACTATCTTTGAAATTATGATAGCTAGACCTCGAACGTAGGCGGTAGGTCGGTTTAAAAAAAATTCCTTTCAGTTCTCTATCTTAACATGTCATGGCATTAACATGCTAAAAATGCATTCATATTAGATACAAAAAGATAAGAGTGTGACCGCTCTCTAATTCCTCGAGTTTGAAAGATTAAACATAAATCGACTATCTGATATCTAATATAATTTGATCTTCTAACACTTCGCAACCTCCAAAGATTCTGGTATTCCCCTTGCTTCTATAGTTTTCATGATATTTCGAAAAAGTTCTCCCACGTGAAACTATAAGAGAAAGTTGTCTACCATTGAATATATAAACTTCTCTTTGTTTGCTGCTAAGGAGTTGGATTTTGAAGTTTCCACTCTTGTATAGCAGACCTTAAAGTATGATTTGGAGTTAGAACAGTATGTGGTAGCATAAGCTTTGTCACAGGAGATACATTTTGCTTCTCAAAACATGCCTTGATAGCTGCGTACTCGTAAGTAAATCCATCAGATGCTATATGAGGATCACTCATCACCTCCTGCACGAAAACTCGCAACAAAAAACAACAAAATTTGTAGATTAAGAGATCCATAAATTAAATTAGAAAAGGTTGATCTTTTAGTATAGGCCTACTTCGAAAATCAGCTTGCCCAAGGTTTATCACTTTACAAATTTTATTTTCCAGACGACAATAATACTAAGCCCCTACACCTTAGCCGATGTTTATACTGGAGTTACTCGATACTCCACCTATACGCGGGTACAGTTATGAAGTCTCAACACCCCGAAAACTAGCTCCAATAGCATGTTCCAAGCCATTCGGCCTAACTCACCTTGACAAGCGAAGTAGGATAATGCTAATATTCTTATCCTCCTGCACACTAGGAATGAAGTCATCAGTCATTTGACACTTTCTTTCTATCTATGCAGGGCTAGGGTCACGACTTCGCACTCTCAAACACTAGCTCTAACTACAATGTTAGAGTTGTTGGGCTTACTCTTCTTGTGAAATGATTTGTAAGAAAACAACATTTGTAAGAGGTTATCTACTTTACAATTTTTTAAATTCTAGACGATAAGGGATAATGCTAATAGAGTTATTATAGTCATCAGTCATTACGTGTACCTGAAGAATGGGGCAGAAGTAGTAGCTTGGTGCACAAATCTCGCTCCTTTGTTGTTGAATATTGTGAAGATTCAACAGTCTTTTAAGAACTGGAAGTACTTCAGACTTGAGATCAGGTCTATCTTTGACACTTAACTCTGAGCACTTAAATGCAATCCATGCTAACTCTTCTGTTTCAGGAAGTGGCCAATCTGTTATAGACTTATCCAAAATTTCGATGAATGAACCAGTACTTATCGCGTTTTCAACAGTCATTAATAGCCCATTTGGATAACGAGCGGTTAAGAGTTGAAGAACGATTATTCCAAATGCGTAAACATCTGATTTCGGTCTAATAATACCGGTTCTATGATATTCAGGATCCATATAACTAAGTGTACCTGCAAGAGTTGAGTTTCTATACTCTATTAAACTATCGGGAACCACAAACGACATAAACTTGGCTAACCCAACATCACTAATCTTGCTTACGTAGTTCTTGTCTAACAAGATATTTCCTGGTTTGAGATCTCGATGAATAATTGGTTCTGGTTCTAAATCATGTAAGCATGTTAGACCACAAGCTACTTCATAAGCAATTCGAAATCTGATAAACCATGGAAGTGGTTGTGTTCCTCGGTGACAGAAAAGGCGCTCTTCGAGACTTCCGTTTTCCATGTATTCATAAACTAAACAACCGATCTCTGGACAAGCTCCAAGTAGTAAAACCAAGTGTGGGTGACTTAGTTGGCTAAGAATTTCAACCTGCAAAAGTATCGGTAATTGGTAAAATATTCTAACTTATAGATATACAGAGACAGCCACTAGTCGACTAGACCGGACTGGCCTACTAATGGTTCCCGCCTCCTTCATTACAATACCTTAGTAGTGCCAATCTTGGGTCCTTACCTCTCTCAAGAACTCTTCTTTCTTAGTCTTATCAGATTCATCTGGATGAAGAATCTTGACAGCAACTGGCGTATGATCAAGAGTACATTTGTAGACTATCCCATACCCTCCTTCACCAATCTTCTTGTCCTCAGCGAAAAAATCAGTAGCAACTTCTATTTCTTCCCTTGTGTACCTTCTACATCTTTTCTCATTGGAAAAAACATCGTCGATTATCTTCTGTCTCTCTGATGATTTTGTTACAGCACTTAACTCCGCTTTTTGCCGTTCATGAACTTCTTTAGCGAGCATTAGCTTCGCAGCTTCGAGTTCTTTCATGGCTTCAAGATGTTTTGCTTGCTCCTCTACAATAGATTTTTTCCACATTTCTTCCTTTTCTGTAACAATGCGAACTCTTCGTGCCTCTTCGACACATTCTGAAGACAGTTGTTGCACCTACAAGATTGGAACCATGACTAGAATAAGACCTAATTAGTTTCAAACAATCTCGAATCAAATGTATAAGAAACATGTCGAAGAGGTCGAGAAACTAGTTCTTGAGGATTAATCAATCAAAGTCTCGAAACATATATAATAACCAACTCAGGCGAATCGGCCATTCCCAACTAATTAGATGGGTAGTCCAAGATCACCTTCTTTTTTATGTTTACTAGATCTTCACAAGCTCGGCCATACATATCGAGAGTAGTACGTAGTTGTAACTGAAGTCCTTCTAATTCAGCTTGAAGCTCAAACTGCACATAAGATAAGTTTTTGTATAAGTTCATTGTTTTTGAAGAATCTGTGAATCTAAATAGAAACTTAAAACAAGATTGCAGAATACTTGCTTGCTTAGCATCTTTACTAGAATCCGTGAAGTCATGATATTCGTCAAACAACGGCACTTGTTCGTTCTTATTTGCGAACTTTTGATGGCTAATCCTTTGATTATCTTCTAATATAGCTCTAGCAAAAGGGTCACCATGAATGAAGACTTCAGATAATGAGTCTACAGTTTCAAACTCAGATGCCAAAGATGGAGGATGAAGAGATGATATTTCATTATGTTGATATATTCGGTTGAACCTATTATGTTCAATAGTGGGGTTTCTAGTTTCTGCAAGAATCAAATTCAGAACCACAGTTATAGAAACAGTTGGAAAACATGAAACAGATTTGATAAATGGAGAACAAAGTTGTGTGTTTAGTATATTACCAGTATTAGAGGAGAGATCGATCAACTTTGTTATGACTCTGCTTCTTGATACCACGTAAATATTGCAAGTGTCGGGTACGAAATTTAGAACAGTTGTTGGTACATCATGTTCCTTTAACTTCCTACAAAGTTGCGAATAAAACGGGTGAAGTGTGTAGGAGATATGCCAGTAATATGAATCATGAACAAGAAAACTGTCAAAGTTGCCTAACTCTCCTTAAAAACCGACTTACAAGGGAAGGGTCACTCAAACGATAGTAGAGTACTTATATGCGCATCGTTGGAATTGGTAGTCTACTAGTTTAATGTCTACTAAGACGAGTCAAGTGATATCTTGATTGGCCTTCAAAATGGTGGTGCCTGTGGAACTTTCCGAAGCCACAAAAATTTCAATATACACGAGTAATGTGGGATTATTTTTTACAAGAAAAGTCCACCCAACCACACACATGTACCCTTAAAGCTTCAAGGCTGAACACGTGTCACACTGGTCGGACTATCGGTTAAGGATCTTAGAATGGACACTCGAGAACACAATGCATTCCAATACCATGGGAAAGTACATTGAGCCAATTTCTCCTCGAAAATTTACTAGCGAAGGAAAATCTACCAAGCTTTGTTTTATATGCCAAGACGATGTAAGATATTACATCAAAAACCACAATGAACGACAAATGCACAGAGAGTTTTATACGACAAATATTCGTAAAGAGTAACTAGCATAGTTATTTATACCTTGAAGATGAAGAACCCAAAACTAGACTTGTGCAACCAGATTCAGATATATATCTCAAGAGTGCAATAGCAGGATTTTCATCCTCCAACACCAAAGTCTCCATCTACACACAATAAATTAAGATTAAAACTAAAAAAAAATGAAGTAGTAAATATGGATGAAACTTAATCTATAAAAGAGAAGATAGAACAAACAACTTTTGTTTTGCAGAGTGTCATGAATGGGAGAAATATTTCTTCACACTTTAGTTTCATGTCTTGCCTATACATGTCAAGTACATCATCTTCCATTTCCTCAATAGGAATTCGATTCCCTGCATTTGAAGTAAACAAATGTTAAAAAGAAGACGACGTAAATCCTGTAGGCATCACTAGAAATTATCATTAAGACCTAATTCAGTTCATGGGAAATATGATAAGATGTAGATAAAGAAGTCAAGTTCCACAAGCTTAGATGAAATTGTTGAAAGAGAGACAGAGAGAGTACATGGATTTGAGATAGAAGTAATAGGTGGCATGACATGAATGAGAAGGAAACGATCGGCAATAACCATGAGATTATCAACTGCCCAACGAACAGCTTGTCGACTTCCCATATTGCTTCTTCTAATTGCCACAGCAACAACATTACTTGTAGACGATGTCGTGGATCTACCATTGCTGCTTCCACTGCTAGTAGCCATTAATGAAGGTTTCTTGATATTTTCTTTCCAATTGGAGTTAGAAGTAGTGATAACATATATATATATATATATATATATATATATATATATATATATATATATATATATATATATATATATTATTGTTTCTAGCTACTTACTCTTCTTAACAATGGAAAATGAGACTAATGAACTTAGAAAATTAAAGGGCTAGTTGACCTTGCTAAATAAAGATATCTTGGCTTAGTTGATAATTTGTAAGTACTCTTTTAGTCAGATCAGCTTGTTAAGCTAGTTTGATATCTGATATTGACACATATAGGTTGACATTTGATGTACCAATACCCAACAAGGTAAAATCATATGATCATATCATAAAGGCAAAAGCATATCGTAAACAAGGGAAAAACATGTCCACGGGTCACAAACGTAATCCAATCCGATCGACTCATAGGTTCATCGGTTGAGCCCGCTGGACAGACCTAATTCAATGTCTTACACTTTTGCAAATAAAAAACTCAATGTGAGTAGTCAAGTTTTATTTTAAACCAGGGTTATTGTGTTCATAAATTATGTATAGTTTGAGGGTGGGTCTACAGGCGCTCCGCCAAATTGCCCTTAGCCCGCCCCACGGATTGGGCAGTCCGAGGGTACTCGGATTGGGTCTAATCCGTGCTGGATTTGAACAACACAAACAAATGTCAATTCGAGGTCTACCCAGGGAGTGCAAAGAGATGGACGGACCAAGAGTAAAAAGTCTGGGCGCCTGTAGAATAGGTTGATTAATACCCTATTCAACAACTAGAATACCTCATAAAAAAACTAGAATAGAATACATGTCTTTTCAACTGGTACATCATATTTAAGTGTTATTTTTAGAGATGTCTATGATCAATAAAAGTCTAAAGAGTTAGATAAAAAGTAGGGATAGAGAAAGTCAAACACAAATTAGCAAAAATATTAAACCATTTTCCAAAGAAGTATGTCGGTTAAATTCAACATTTGAGGGGGAAGAGATTTCACTTGGATCTGCTTAGTGTAGATGGTAGAAAGTGGTAGGTTTAAATGTCATCACTAAACTTACTTCTCCCCACGTAGAGAAAGAGAAGTAAGATACCAAAAACAAGAAGAATAAAAATTAGACGTGCAGATCATATTCATTAAAAAAGTATTAAGAAAAGATAAATGTCTTTATTGAATAAGGAAAACTACAACAAGAAACATGTATATCATCTTTATCTTTTAATTTTGGAGCATAACTAATGTGAAGGAACTATCCACTTTGAGACTGAGGCTTTGACTGGGAAATTTATGGGAGAAATTGAATAATTGATGTAGCAAGTGAGGAGCAAATATTTGGTTAGCTTTGCCCAAGTCAAGATGTAAATAATGAGCCCTTGATAGAGCTAGCAAAGAGGTGGACACGAACGAGCTGTACCCTGAACCATACTCTAACTAGGGAGGTCGTACGGAGATCAGCATTGTAAATGAGATTAATATCTACTATTGGATCATAAAGACATCAACCACATGTACCGTTAGATGATGAAAGCTTCACATCAATATTATTTATATATCTTTCGAATATATTATTCTCTGTTGTATCTATGAAAGACATATTACAATATTGAGAAGATATTTAAGTTAGTCTTCTTACCTAATAGGATGACTGGGAGACTTTATATATATATATACAGGGCCGGCCTAGCCCAAAGCCACCAAAGCGGTGGCTTTGGGCCTCATCTTTCTAAGGTAATTATCGGGGCCCCAAATCTACATTTACGTTTGATATAAAAACCATACACATAATTTCAAGTAATCAGTTTAGCTCCGCTGGTGAATCCTTAACTCAACTAAAGAGATCCTGGGTTCGAGCCACCATATCCTCCAATTTTTAGTTTATTATTATGTTCATATGTTTTTAGTCTATTTTAATTTTTTTGTATTGCGTCTATTTTGTTTTATGAAATTATTTGCGTCCAAATTGATATGGTCTTTGGTGACTTTGGGCCTCATCTTTCTAAGGTAATTATCGGGGCCCCAAATCTACATTTACGTTTGATATAAAAACCATACACATAATTTCAAGTAATCAGTTTAGCTCCGCTGGTGAGTCCTTAACTCAACTAAAGAGATCCTCGGTTCGAGCCACCATATCCTCCAATTTTTAGTTTATTATTATGTTCATATGTTTTTAGTCTATTTTAATTTTTTTGTATTGCGTCTATTTTGTGTTATGAAATTATTTGCGTCCAAATTGATATGGTCGTTTGTTCTTTCAATGTGATACTACTTTAAATGATCATGACATTGAAAAACTTAATATGCAATATTAGGTTGTCCACACCATATAAGAATTTTATAAAGTGTCATTATATAAGCTCTATGATTTTGTTAAAAAAAAATGTAACCAAATCATTTAAAAAAAATCATTTGTTCGAACCTAATTTCTCTAGTATAACTGATTTTCAATAAAAATGTCGTTTACAATAGATCTAGGGCCTAAGTAAGGGATATCAGATAACGTTTTTTTTTAGATTTATATGTATATTGAAGTAATCTTTAGGCTCATCCAGTTTTGGGACATTCGTGGTTTATACTTAAAGTGTTGTCAACAAACTAACCAATTAACAATAAGTTATTTTCAATCTTTGAAGAAGCGCATTGCGCACTTCAAACAACATAATTTTATATATGTCGCGTATTTACAAAAAAAAAAAAAAAAAAAAAAATTAAAATATGTTTAAATCACATGATTGAAAAGCTATTGTATGAGAAAAATTTCGTCCATGCCATTTACAAGTTTTACATTTATCTCAAATATAAACTAAAAATGTTGTAGCGTTAGATATGTCCCTAATTGATAATACTACATGTGTTAGTAATTTAGTACTTATAAACTAGTTTGGGCTCTTTCTTTTTATCGTTTTTTTAACTAAAATTTGTGCAAAATTTAGAATGTAGCTTAGCTATTAAAAATATGGTTTATGTTCAGACGTTCAAAGTTTCAATTCCTCTTCAAAGACTATTAGGATTTTTGTTTTTATTTTTCATTATACAAAAAAGGGCCCCAATTTCAAGTTCGCTTTTGTTAGGATTATGTTTTCAAATGAGTGTTAGTTGAGTGTATTTGTAGTGTAAGAGGAGTGTAAGAATAATTGAGAGAAGGAGAGTTTTTTAAAAGTTTGTTAGCCACCTAAGACAGGAGAGAGAAAGTTGTTATAACAAACTTTCCACTCTCTCCGTCTTAACCGACTTCTCACTCTCTCTCTACTAAGATCAATGGCTATATATAGCCTTGTAATTGACTTGATTAAGTAATGAGAAAAACTCCATCTTAATTCATTTCTCTCTCTTTAGAAACATATCTCTCAATCCCTGTTTTGTTTTCTCACATGGTATCAGAGCGTCTAGGTTAGAGAAATTAAATCGAATCATTATCAAAACTGAATCATACTAGTGATCAAATCAGAGAGAATAACATTCATTACTAAAGCTCAGATGACTTCATCAAATTCAGAAAATTCATCATCTTCAAACTCAAAATCGTTTCAGACTTTAAATATCACAAATTATATCTCAGATAAGTTGGATGAATCAAATTATTTAGTTTGGAAAGATCAATTTGAATCAATTTTGATTAGTAATGATCTTTATGGATTTGTTGATGGATCGATCGTTTAACCTTCAATGTTCATCACTAATTCAGAAGGAAATGAGGTCACAAATCCAGATTTTCTGAGTTGGAGGAAGCAAGATCATCATGTTAAATCATGTCTAAAGGAAACCTTCTCGAAATCGATCTCATCTGATGTTTTAGGTCTGCAAACTTCACATCAGATCTGGAAGTTTCTTGAAACAGTCTATGCTGAAGAATTTGAAGCTAAGCAAGATTTACTTCGTCGACAGATTCAAAATACTAAAAGAGGATCAGCTTCAGTTAGTGAGTATCTCAAAAAACTTAAAACTTTTTCAGATTCATTAACTGTTGTTAAAGATAAGGTTTCTGATAGAGAGATGATTAGAATCATACTCTCTGGTCTAGGAAAAGACTTTGATCAATTCGTAATATCAATTCACAATAGAAACGATCAGATCTCACTTTTAGAACTTCGTTCAAAGGTTCTTCACCATGAACAATGGCTATTGTCAAAAGATCAGGAAGATCAGACAACCTATTATGTTCAAAATAATTCAAACAAAAATTATAGATCCAATTCTTACAAAAATCAATCACAACCTGGTAAGAAATCGAGTTATAATAACTCTTCATATAAAAGCAAAGAGAGATTTGCTCAAAGTTCAAATCCTCAAAAGTCTGATAAGTCTCAGATCAAATCAAAGTATAACAATGAGAATTCAACATCAAATTCTCAAAATCAACATCAAAAAGCTGTTAATTTCGATTTTACATCCATTCCTTGTGGAATTTGTCATAAGTGGGGGCATCCAGCTCACAAATGTCGATATAGATATACACCTTCAACACCAAATTTTGCTGGATTACACATTTCAGAAGAGAAGAAAGGTTTCTCTAGTGATGATTCTGATTCCAAGCATGAAGAATGTAACCTAGCTCTTGTAGAAGAATGTTACAATACAGAAGTAACTCAGAAAAATATTTCAACAGCAAAGTGGCTTGCTGATACTGGAGCATCAAGCCATATGACAAACAGTAACAAGGTAATTGCTCATCCTAAACCTTATCTTGGTTCAAATTCTGTCTTGGTTGGTAGTGGTAAGTCTATACCTATAGTTGGATCAGGTGATGCTTAATTGGTTACTTCTTCACATGAATTTTCCCTTAGAAATATACTCTTGGTCCCTGATTTGAAGAAGAATTTTCTCTCCATTTCAAAATTTACTAATGATAACAACTGTTCAGTTGAGTTCTACCCTTGGGGTTATGATGTTAAGGACTTAGCTACCCATACTGTTCTCACTGAAGGACCAATGATAGATGACTTATATCCTATTGAATTTGAGCAATCACCTATACTTGAAGAAGCCTATGTTTCAGACTTAAAAAGTTCTTCAAACCTATGGCATAAAAGACTTGGTCATACTGCTCATGGTATTTTACAATCTCTTCACAATTCAAACTTGATTCAACTGGATTCTTCTAAGTTTACAAAGGTATGTGAATCATGTCAACTTGGCAAAAGCAAATGTCAGCCCTTTGAATTGTCCACAAGTCTGATCCCAAATCCTTTACATATGGTACATTGTGACATTTGGGGTCCTTCTCCTATTCCATCTTGTTCAGGTGCAAAATACTATATTCTTTTTGTTGATGACTATAGTAGATTCTTTTGGCTTTATCCTATGAAAGCTAGATCAGAGAGTCTCTCCTGCTTCAAGCAGTTCAAGGTCACATATGAGAAGCTACTCTCTGCAACCATAAAAATCTTTCAAAGTGATGGTGCTCCTGAACTAACAAAAGGTGATTTTAAGAGATTTCTTGATGAACATGGTATTTCATTAAGGTGTTATTGTCCTTATACCCCTCAGCAGAATGGGAAAGCTGAGAGGAAGAATAGACAAATCCCAGAGATGGGAAACACTATGGCATTTCAAGCTTCTATGCCTAAAAAGTACTGGTTTAAATCTTTTGAGACTGCTTCTTACATCATCAATCGACTTCCCACTAAATTATTAGATGGAAAATCACCTTATGAGGTATTATTCTCAGAACCACCTGATTTTTCACTGTTCAAGGTATTTGATTCTGCTTGTTATCCACATTTGGCACCAACTAGACAAGATAAACTCAGTTCCAAATCCACAAAATGTGTTTTCTTGGGTTATAACAACATTTACAAGGGGTACAAGTGTTTAGATTTCTCAAGTGGTCGAATATACTTTTCTAGACATGTTGTCTTTGATGAAACTTGTTTTCCCTTTTCTGAAATTCAGAATTTTTCTCAAGCTCCTGACCCTATTGTGTCTCAGCAAGTGGTGCTTCCTTTCATTACATCATATACTACTTTAGAATCTTCTGTTCCTGTTACTTCTGTACCCTTGGAACAATCTCCAAATTCATCTTCGATTGGTTCTGCCTCACATCATCATCTTGAGCCAGCTCCAGATTCAGTGTATTTGCTACTACTTCTACTGAATCTGCAGCACCTCCTTGTCATCAAATGACAACAAGATCTAAATTGGGAGTTCATAGACCCAAATATTTACCAGATTATGTGGCTCACTATTCTGTTTACCATCCTCCTCCTCAAGCTTATTTGACACTTTTGGATATTCCCACTGATCCTACAACTTATAAACAAGCTTCTAAACATCCTGAATGGTGTCAAGCTATGGAAGATGAGATTAAAGCTCTAGCACAGAATAAAATTTGGACTCTTGTACCTGCTACTCCTTCTATGAACATGTTAGGATGCAAGTAGGTTTTTAAAACCAAGCTCAAGGCAGATGGGTCTATAGAAAGACACAAGGCTCGATTAGTTGCCAAAGGTTTTCATCAACTTGATGGTTTGGATTACTCTGAAACATTTAGCCCAGTTGTTAAAGTATCTACTATTAGAGTTGTTCTCACTATAGCTGTCTCTTGTGGTTGGATTATTAACCAATTGGATGTGTCAAATGCCTTTCTTCATGGAGTCTTAAATGAGGATGTTTTTATGATGCAACCCCCTGGTTTTATAGCTCCTGATAACTCTTCCTTTGTGTGCCACTTACATAAGTCTCTATATGGTCTTAAACAGGCTCCTAGAGCTTGGTTCACAAGGTTCTCTGACTTTTTGCTACAATATGGATTTCAAAAGAGTGCTACAGATCATTCCATGTTTGTATTTGCTAAGTGAAAGGATGTTTTGATCCTATTGCTATATGTTGATGATATCATATTGACTGGGTCTTCCTCTTCTCCAATTCAGCAGTTGATTGCTCAATTAAGTTCTGAGCTTGCTATGAAAGATTTGGGTATTCTTCATTTCTTCTTGGGAATTGAAGTCAATCCTACTTCCTCTGGTCTTCTTCTTACTCAGAAGAATATACTATGGAATTGCTTCAGAAAGCTGATTTAACAGACTGCAAACCCAGTTCCACTCTTATTCCTTTTGGCAAGAGATTATCAATTTCTGATGGGGAGTTACTGTCTGATCCTACTTTTTATAGGAGTTTGGTAGGAGGCCTTCAATTCTAACTATGACAAGGCCAGACATTTCCTTTGGTGTCAACTATGTGGCTCAATTTATGCATGCTCCAACTGATTCTCACCTTCATTTGGTCAAGAGAATTCTCAAGTATCTCAAAGGGACTATAGGTGCTGGCCTATCTATTTCCCCAGGTGATTTAACCAATTTAAGAGCATATAGTGACTCAGATTGGGCAGGTTGTCCGGATTCTCGCAGGTCCACTTCTGGTTTTTGTGTTTTTCTTGGAAAAACTCTAGTTGCTTGGTCTTCTAAGAAGCAACCCACAGTTGCTCGATCAAGAACATAAGCTGAATATAAAGCTTTGTCTGTAGCTGCTTCTGAATTGTTGTGGGTTTCCTATGCGCTTGAAGAATTGGGGGTTACTCTCTCTCCTCCTTTCCAGCTCTTTTGTGACAACCTGAGTGCTAAGCATCTTGCTATGAATCCTGTCTTCCATGCTCGAACAAAGCATATTGAGATTGATTATCATTTTGTTCGAGAATTGGTTGCTGCTGGTATGCTGACTTTGGAGTTCATTCCTTCATCTTCTCAGCTTGCTGATGTTTTTACAAAGGGTCTCTCCAATCCCCTATTCTCCTTACTCCTTCACTCTTTAATGTCTTTTCCCTCTTCCTCTGTTCAATCTAAAGTTGTTCCTGCTAGCTTTAGCTTGAGGGGGGATGTTAGGATTATGTTTTCAAATGAGTGTTAGTGGAGTGTATTTGTAGTGTAAGAGGAGTGTAAGAATAATTGAGAGAAGGAGAGTTTTTTAAAAGTTTGTTTGCCACCTAAGACAGGAGAGAGAAAGTTGTTATAACAAACTTTCCACTCTCTCTGTCTTAACCGACTTCTCACTCTCTCTCTACTAAGATCAATGGCTATATATAGCCTTGTAATTGACTTGATTAAGTAATGAGGAAAACTCCATCTTAATTCATTTCTCTCACTCTAGAAACATATCTCTCAATCCCTGTTTCGTTTTCTCACAAGGCCCCCTAAACACTTGGACCGTCCCTGTATATATATATATATATATATATATATTGATTGTAATCTCTAATGATTATGAAATAAGAATTATTTATTCTCTCTAATTCTATCATGGTATCAGAGCCTCAACACTCCACGAGTATTGAATTAGATCTTAGTGAGCTTCCGCGAAACCGTCGACGATAGCCGATATCAATGACTACCGTGCGGCAGAATATTGTCTATCATTTTTTTTTTATTATTTCTAAATTTTTGTTTTCTTTTAGCAATTGTTTAGTTATTACAAATAAACTTCCTGACCAGAAAGCATTCCTACTTTTAAATAGTAAAATAATGTTGAAGATCTAAAAGTAGCCAAAGAGAGAACTGATATAGATGTCCTTCGTTACAAAGTTACTCATTCCTTAATAGTTTCAACAAGATAATCCCATGCCTCAACCAAGTCTTTTCACATTTCAGTTTTTTTTTTCTGATCGACCTTTATCAACATCAAAACCTTGATTACTCCTTAGTACCTTATCTTTTCCTTTCTTAAATCTCCCAACTTTACCTTCGTGCTCTCTAGAAGATGTTTAAATTAAATTTTTTAAAGACCGTTTTAAAATCGAGGTAAATTGACTCAAATTCTTTCAAATTTTGCCTTCTCTTCAATCTCACTATAGTATTTGGCTTCTTTTCTACCGTTACAACTTTCTTGAATTTTTTATTCTCTCTTTTACTAATCCATATAACTCTATCTCTGTCGTAGCGTTTTGAACGACCTCACTGCTATCTCTCTAAACTTTCTTTCATTCTCATTTTCTTAAGCAAAAGAAAGAACGACTTTGGCTTAAATTTTTTGATCTCTAGGTCTACATCTGATTTTCCACTTCTCTTTTTCTAATTCGGTTTTCTTCTATTCTCTATATAAGAATTAAGGCAATATTGTGTTTAAAAAACAATTGATCTAGCTCTCATTTTCCACTTCTTTTGTTGGGGCATCTATTATATGAAAAAAAAAACTAAAAAAGATTTAAAAGGCAAGAGGCAGATTTTGAAGAAGACTTAACAAATTGCATGACGTATAATCTATATGGCAAGCTAAACAAGTCTAATGACCATCTTAGCTTGAGGGGGGATGTAAATGCGATTAATATCTACCATTGGATCATGAAGACATCAAACACATGTACCGTTAGATGATGAATAGTATACTATATTGTATCTATGAAAGATCTATTGCAATATTGAGAAGATATCTTTATTAGTCTTCTTACCTAATATGATGACTGTGAGACTTTATATATTTTAGTTGTAATATTCACTGATTATGAAATAAGAATTATCTATTCTCTCTGGGTCTATCAGAGTCCAGTCGGCACCTGAAACTTTGTTATAGTATAAAGACAAGTAGAGAGGTGAATCTGAACAAGCTCTGCTCTGCCCAAAGAGATAGAGCAGGGAGGTATAAAAGTGATATCGACACCTTAAGCTATGATTTGCTCGAGAGAATGACGGTTTGACAGATAAACAAATAACGCCAAAAATCTGCTCTGTTACTGACAAAAGATATCGTATGTGATTCTTTCCTTATATGGCCATTCCACGTGGATACAAGGGACGTTGGTCGAATGCCGCCTCACAAACTGTAACTATATATCACACAAGTTTGCTTGAAAGCGGATCCAATCTGAATTCAATCTGAATTCAATCTTTACAATTCAACTAATTTCTCATACTTGTGCACATAACTAACTTAAGCGTCAGAGTGTCGTCACAGAGCCCCCACCCCTGTCTCTTTTCAAGTCTCCATTACAACAACAAAAAGAAAGAACGAATGAAGAGTTACCATTGTATTTTCTTGTTGATCTCGGGAAACCACTTTCGAACATCATCAGTTTGGCGCTAGAAGATGGGAGCAAGAAAGGAATCCCTTGTGAGAAATTTTTTCCTCTACACCCTTTATCACTTAGGATGGCGAGTTATAATCTATGGAGTAACTCAGCCAGAAGGAAGAATAAGCTACCAAAAAGATGAGGCAAGATGAAACACAAAGATAATTAGAGATACTCTCGAAAGAGCATGAGGAATATGTGTAACCGTAGAAAGAGACGGTCGAAGAGCACCACCACCTCCTGTCTTGGAGGTGAAGCCTGAAAAGAAGACGATCCAACTATTAACTCTCTGATAGTCAGCAGTTGGCTAAGATGAAGAAAAAGATAACAGAGAAGGAGACTCCAAACCTAGGTCGATTAGTACCACCACCATTTAGTCTAGCCATTTTGAATGCAGAGAGGCCTCGAGATTTATGCTGACCTATAAACATTTGTGAATGATTATGTCACGAGAATGAGCTTGACAACCACTAATGAGCTCAGAACATGTCGAGTTTTCCACACCATTCTAAAGCGAGCAACAAAATCCTAATATAACTCTATGGATCCAGCTTTTTTACATATTGAGCCAAATATTGGTCAGTTTTGACCAGTCACGAAGTCAATAGATTGACAGGGGTTGCACGTGCCCAAGCCTGCATAAAGAGAAGGTTAACCCTTAATAGGGCTACCAAGGGGTTGGATCCGAATAGATCTACTTCTTGAGCCCAACTCTAACTAAATAGATTGTTGGGAAGGATCACCGAAACTCGAACCAAATGAAGACTCCAGCTAAAAAATGTGAGGAGGATAGGGTTATCGTAATTTATCATTCAATCTATGTAATATGGTGTCTTCATGATTTTCATGTCTTAGAGAAAACCAATGATCATAGACATATTTCTACAAAAGAAAGAGAAACTGTGTATGAGAAGGAGAGAGGATGGGAGCGGTCGGTTTTCACACCTTTGTCTACCACGAGGACAATTATATACCAGCTAATCCGATGTCCACCCACCGATCGATCCATGCCATTCTTCGTAGTATACCTGACAAATCGGGAGGTGTAGTTGCAATAGCACCAGTTTCTATATGTCTGTTGGCTTCAATTTTTATTTTTTTATTCAACCAAAAAGTGGAATGTCAAATTTTCATATAGTTCATTAACAAGGTGATAATTGAAGAGTTGACACTCATAACAATTTCAGAAAAAGAGAGTTCTCATAGTGAAAGAAAGTAGATTGGGTTTGGAGAAAGGCATCAAAAAAGCCAGAAGAGAGAAAAAAAATATAATTGATTGGGATTACCAAACACGCATGACCTTGGATTCCCTACACGAGAAAGAAAAAATATATACACGAAGGTATATCCCGTGTCCGGTGGACACAAACAGTTCTATAATCTTAATTGTTGGAAGTAAATTAATAAATTTGAGAGATGCAATCTTTAGCCATAAAAGATGGATTTGACAGATATAATATCAACCTTTGGAGATAAGTATTGGAGGTGTAATATCATTATTTGGCGATAAGTTTGGGACGTGTAATATTAGTCATTCAAAAGATGGGTATGTTTCAAAAAAAGATACGCTCCTCCCTCATTACATGGATGAATTAATTATGTATTCTTCCCAAGTGGTTCCAAGGTGTTGACATAAACTCCAGAAATCCCTGGAGGTCTCAGGTTCGAATCCCAGAGAAGGTAGAATCTTTGGTTATTTGAATTGAGATTATGTAGGTATTAATAAAGTTGTTGGGCTTCAGGCCATTATCTTTGTTGGGCTATAGGCCCGGTGTTGTTAATGTTTTGAGTGGGCAGTTATCGAGCTTATCACATCCATGATGTATCAAATGCCAAATATCACGACATACGTAGATCGTAGTCGTCTTCCAAAAAAAAAACTAGAAAACCCTAAACTACTTTATATATACTAAGTTTACTTCTAGAATTTAATTCATTTAGTTATTCTTCAATGCAATGAATCATCCCATATTCCCCTACCTCATAGTTGTGGAGATTAGTATACAAATTCCTTAGTGGTTTCTTCATGGATGTAGGTTGAGATTATGCTACCACTTTCGACAGAACCGCATTAAATATTGGGGTTCATTACTTTACGTTTATCTTCTCAATTATCACATAATCCTCATAAACTATCTGAGACATACTATTTTGTTTTGGCTCTGACTTGGTTGAGTTGTAACAACATCAGGGGCGGACCCGTATAGGGGCTATGTGGGACGTGCCCCCACAACCCCGAGTTAAAAACAATAACACCAAATTTTCTAGGCTTTTAATCATTAAAATAGGGGCAATAACTAAAAAGGTCAAAATAATATTGAAAATGATTAGAAAAACACAAAACAATTGAAAATTATTATTCAAGTCAAAAAGTATACAAAGACTAAAATACCCCTTTTTGTCATTTTGTGTAACTTAATTCTTTTATTTTTCTTTAAACTTTAAATCCATACAACTTCTGTTTGAGATGTCAGATTTTTATAAAAATTATATATTTAGAAATGATTTTTTATTAGCTTTGTAACAAGATCCACTTTCAATATTTTTTTCAAAAAAGAATCTACAAAAAAATAACATTTTTTCCCTTACGTTTTTTTTGTAAACTTGCGTTTGCAACAATTTATTTTGCAAACACTAACAATCTGTTCTGCAAACATGTGTTTGCATAATGATAAAACTGCAAACTATGTTTGCAAAATATAGATTGCAAACATGATTTGCAAGCTTTGCAGAATATATATAATCTTGAGTTGCATATCTTGCAAACTCGATTTGCAAATCGAGAATATAAATTAAGAGTATGTTTTCTACGAAATCTTGAGTTTGGAACTGATTTCATCATTCCTCACAAAAAGCAATTTATCAAAAACAAAACCACATAACACTTGCATATTTTCTCAATGGATAAATACAAGACCAAAGATGAAGATAAAAAATCATCATAATTTAAAGGTTTTTGCTTTCAATGCCTAAACTTATAGAACCTCCGTATCCTTTACACATAATCTAGTCATGGCAGGGAACAAGATTAGCTTATTCTTGCTAATTTCGGTTGTAATGGTTGTTGTGGTTGTAACACTAATGAGTCATTTTTCCAATGCTAGCACTCTCACTTCTTAGAGTCGACCACAAAACAGTTTACAATCATTGTGGATGTTTTCAAATTAACTACCATGGAAGAGTATATTTATCGAGTGTTAAGTTGGTTGATTCAATTTAACCATTTAACTAAATCGCATTTGTACAAAGTAAGCAGTTCAAGAAAGAGGATCTTTATGAGACAATTCATCAAACAATTTTTGGGCATGTTCATCAAAGGAATCTCTTAAATTCCATCCATCTCACATCCCATGCCTTCAAAGATTTTATTAGCTAGGTCTCCTCATCTTATTGATAACAGTAGGCATGGAATGGATTTCTACCAACCCCTTGTTTGGATCATAGATATCTAACACACACTGTCTTGGTCCATATAATGGTCACCCTTAATGCCACCGTTAATGCCATTTTCACGTAATAGCTTTAGATCAGGGATTTGATCCTAACGCAATCACCCTTTCTTTTCTATCCTCTTTGTTGTAGAAAATAACCTATATTTTCCATTGTCAACTACACGTTTACCACCTAATCTTCCAATTGCCATATTTTGTAGTTTTGTTCTTCAAGGCTTGAGCTGGAAATCTAGATCTGTAGCTAAGTTTGCTTCATCAGTAGATCTGAATCAGTTTGCGCACAAGACCAAAATATCGATAGATCTGAATAAGTTTGCCTCATCATCACTGTTGATGCATCAGTTTGCACGAAGAAGATGATGGTGAAGAACTGTCGAAGATGATGATGGCTATCACAAACTCACAAGAAGAAGGAAGGAAGGAAGGAAGGAGAAGAAGAATCATCAAGAAGAACAAGAAAAAACCCTAAAAAGAGTTCTGACTCTTGTTTTGAGAAAATATGACTTTTAATATATAACGGTATTTTAGGTACGAATTTTTTTAGAAAATGACCTGATCTATAATTATTCATATTATTTTAAACTTATACTACCATTACACATAATATTTTGACAACTTCTTGTTAATAGGAAATGTTACTTGCTTTTTTAGTTATTATGTAGTATAATTTATTGACCTAAACAACTATTTTCCCCATATAAATAATTACATTAGCTTTTCATCAAACAATAATCGTCCCCATGGCAAGGTGATTGGTTGTGCAAACATTTGGTCGCGAGTAGATGCACCCTCTCAAAGTGTTATTGACGCCACTCAGAAGGAAAATTTTATAAGGGGCGCCAACTAGTTTGTAGTTATATTTTGGTACTTCAAATTTTCTTTCGAACTCAATTTTCTGATCAGATTTTCCTTTGCTCCTATTTCTTTGTAAATTCAAGTTTGACATCTCATTCTGCTGGAATACGCCCAACTTCCAGTAGAGTTATTGTATCGCATATTATCCTTACGCCTTTTTCATCCTTCATTTTTTTGATATTTTCTTACAACATTCTTTTTAAAATTACATTTATCTCGCCTTTTATCCTTCCTTAACTTCTTTACAGAATATAGATTATGAAGATTCATTTTTAAGATAAAAAATCATTTTATTGACATGTAATTTGAGTGTATTAGTTTTTATATAATCTAATTGGGCACACTAATTATTTACATTTAGATTTTAGCAGAGCCGTGGCTGGGAATTTAGGGGCCCCGTGCGAAATTTGAATTTGACGTTTTTAAAGATTTAAAAAAATTACAAACAAAAATTGAACATGGTACAGTTTCTTCGTAAGAGTATTGTTTAGAATCTAAAGATGAGTTTTTTAATTTTGTATCATGATCTTCACACATGTAATTACATATTATCGTATTCCTTTTACAATTTTAATAATTTTATTTCTGAAAAACATTTCAATATAGGAAAGAAATTTACCCAAAATAACAAAATGGGCAAGAAAAAGTGTAGCGGAACAGAAATTGAGAGTTATATAGTAATGGTACTGTCAAAATCACCCAAACCAAAGAAAAAAGCTGTGTGATTCGAACGTGTGCCACTCAGTTGAAATTCAAAATTTCTAACCATCTGAGCTAAGGGACTCTTTGTATTTAATCATGTTTCTTTACGAATATATTAATTAGCATTGGACCATCACTAAAAGTGGGCCCTTAGCGGCGGTGGGCCCTGTGCGAGCGCCCTGCCCGCACGGACCCAAACACGGGCCTGGATTTTAGTGAAAGCAACCCACGACTAATCGTAGCCTAATTAGTTAAGTGTTGTTATGACATATAAAGATTATTAGTTTAAACGACACATAATTTTTTTTGTAACAATTCACTTATAACTAATTTCGGTAGGCGATCATAATGAAACTTTGGAATTTGTTATTTGTGATGGTGCATCCCTTTTTTTTTTTTTACATATTTATGATGCATCGTTTTTTACTATTAAATATAATTAAATTACGTCCGTAAAGAAAATTTTGTGAGTCGGCCACTTAACAACATGATACCTTCTTATAGAGAACCCCAATTTCTAACTCATATAACTATTTTGGGATTGCCAAAGTAACCACTTTGCTAATGAAACAATTATGCTTTCTTTTGAAAGAGAAAAAGAATCAAAACACACTTTTGAAAGGAACACCCCAAGGATCCTAAAAAGTCATAAAAGTAGAACAACAATAAGTAGCTTTCAGAACACAAATTCAAACTCAATTATAAGTGCTACAAGTTTTCTCATTTATTAGCTAGTTAACTTGTAAGAGAGTAATACTCCTGCAAATTGGAAGAAATGGTTAATGGAGATGATCATCAAGATCAATGTGTAACATATTTGATGAAGACAAGATCATGGTTTTTTAGAATTTTAACGGTCGGAATTATCGTCTTAATGATGGAGCTTACGAAAGTATCCTCACTTGAAGAACAAAATTTTACACCAAGTTTGCTATGTATTAGTGAATGTTCAACATGTCCTGTCATTTGTGGATCACCACCTCTTTCATCATCACCCTCATCTCCACCACCACCACCACCACCACCATCACCTCTTTCATCATCACCTTTATCTTTACCACCACCACCACCCCCGTCTCCGTCGTTGTCGCTACCACCCATTCATTACCCGTCTCCGATGACTCATCAGCCGCCCCCACCACCCACAACAACAAAATCTACACCAACAATACCAAAACCATCACCACCATCACCAACTGAGCTTCCTCCACCGGTTAATTATGAGAACACGCCACCTTCCTCAACCACTAAGGGATCACCCAATTATCCATATCCTTACTACTACTTTTACTCATCAAAAGCATCTCAAGTTACTTCTCCAAGTTCCTTTTCATTCACTATTTTATTTCTAGTATTGTGTTATGGAAATGTAATTGCTGGTTTGTACTAATTAAATTATGATAAGTACAGATTTTAAACATATTTTGTTTAAGTCCTCATTATAGTTGTATAAATGAGAAAGTGTATGTCTTCTTTATATTTAACTCTTTATACACATTACTTAGGCACCAAAACATCTACTTGTTTAGTTGTTTGTACAATCAACACTACAAAATTAAGGTATTTGCGGAGTGTCCCAAATACAATTGCCAACGAGACTGGTGACGGGACGGAGCGGTCGGCAGAGCAATTGACGACAGTTTCATGAGTTCCCTTACTGTCGGCAGTACCCTAGAGAGCAGAGAAATCTGGCTAAGAAGGAAGAAAAAGCGAGAAAAAGAGAAGCGAAAATTATCAGAAAAAAAAAATGAAAGCGGGAGAGAAAGCAGAAAAAACCCGAGAGAGTGAAAGAGAAGTACAAGTCGGTCAGGACTCTTTTAGGCTTACAGAAGGAAATAGAAAAACCCGTCGGCTAAAGAGTTTCGCAAAAAAATTTCTGCCCGAGGTGCGGATATTTCATCCGCTACTGACGGTTGTAACGAACTCCGGCGGTAGAAGTCAATCACTACCGACGGCACATAATAAAACGGTCGGAAGTAGATTTTCTTGGAAATTGTTTCCTCAGGCGCGAATGGTTACTGCCAAAAAAAGATACCCCTCTAATTGATCACCAACGGAATAAAGAAAACCGTCGGCAAGGAAGCACTGCCGGCATTTCCTCTACCATCGGCAGTCCGGTCAGAAAAAACCACGGATGTTCATTGGGATGACTTATTCCTTCGGTTTTAAGAAACCGTCGGAGTTGATTAACTACCATCGACGATTATTGGTCATACCATCGGCAATATACACCAGTGCTAACAGTTTCTCATTATGCTGTCGAGAACACACGTGGACAATAACCCTTTCTTTTTGTAGGGCAAAGGTGTACAACCTTTTAACCTCAAAAACTATAAGAGTGTCAAATTTAAATAGTGGCATTTCATATGAAAAATATTAGAAGTACACGGCCGGTCCTGGGCCTAGGCGATCCAGGTGGCTGCCTAAGGCCCCCAAAATTAGAGGGGCCCCCATTTAAGTAACATTATATATATATATAGATAATATTATATGTGTTATTTTATGCACATGTAAGTCACATCTGCTTGGGTAGTAGATTTGGCAGAGTAGTTTACTAGTGAACCTAAGGTCAGGGGTTTGACTCCCACAACTTGCAATTATATTTTAGTTTTTATATTTTTTCGACCTAAAGTGTAGGGACCCGTCGATACGTTCGCCTAGGGCTCCCAAAAATCAGGGCCCGTACTATAGAAGTAACAAAAGTTTTACAAGCTAAATATGTAAAACATTAACTCGCAATTCAAGAAAAGAAAAATTTAACTCCTAGATGCTTTTAGACTTTGTTTTATTGTGCCAAAAGGATTAAATAGAAATATTATTTTTTTTTTTTTTTTTTTTTTTTTTTTTTGTTGAGGTACAGACAAACAAACTAACAAAGCGGAGACAACTCCAGCGGAAGATCTAGGGAAGAAAGCCACACCCAAGTTCCTGAATTTCTTCTACTCCATTTGGCCAGAAGATCTGCTTTCTGGTTACCTTCTCTAGGGATATGAGTGTATAAAACCTTTGAGTAGTTGACCTCCAGCTGTTGTATTTTCTCTATGATGCTTTCCGCCTGCCACGATATGTTGTCCGACTCCTTATTCAGTTTTTGAACTATGTTAAGGTTGTCGCTCTCAATGTGAATGAAGTTAATTTTCTTTTTGTGTGCCCATTGCATGGCCCTGAGTATCGCTTTGCCTTCGCACTCTTCTGCATTCTGACCTCGGCAAGTGAAAGCTGCTGCAGCAATAAATGATGCCTCGTCATTGTGCATAATGCACCCTATCCCTGCCTCCTCCTGAACTGCTATAAAGGAAGCATCCACATTAATTTTCACAAACGGGTAAACAGGTGGTGACCAACCTTTTTCTTTTTCAACATGCTGAGTAGTATTCTGAGTGTTCTGCCGAAAAATACTACTGTTAATGTCATCAATGATTTTCATTGGGACCGGGTCTTTAGATTTAAAGCATTTATCACAACGTGCTTTCCAAATATGCCACATTATGGTCGCAAAACGACAGCAGATGTCATCGTCTATATCTTTCCATGAGATGATCCATTCTACAAGATCAATGATATTACTCGAAATAATGTTGAAGTTCATCCAAATAACCTTAGCAAAATCACAATGTAAAAGGACATGTATCATAGTTTCTTGATTCTGGCAGAGTTCGCAATGAAAATTATGACCAATGTAGTTCCCAATTTTATCTCTGACAGGTAAACTGTTGGTACAACATTTCCAGAGGAATAGTTTAATTCTGGGTAAGGTTGGCAGAAACCAAATAAAGCCCCAGTCTTTTTTATCATAATTATGGTGTTCAGTCCGAAGGTGATAGTACATAGATTTGATAGTGAACTTTCCTGATTTCGTAAGAGACCATCTCGCTATGTCGTCCTGCTGAGCCTGTATATTGATACTTAAAATAGCATTACATATATTATGGTTAAAGCATTGGTATAAAATATTTGTATCCCAATTGTTATTTCTAATAAGTTGATGAACTTTGGTCAGATCACTATTAGTACTATTGGCCAGTGGGGGGGGGGGTGATTAGGAACCCAATAGTCCTGCCAAATGTTAATGTTCGTACCTTTATTAATATCCCAAAAGGTAAGGCTAGCAACTTTGTCAATGTTATTGGACATGGATTTCCACAGCCACGAGTGATGGTTTTTCGCCACCTTAGGTTTTTGATCTTTGGTGAAATATTTAGCTCTGAGAATCGAGGCCCAAGGGGAAGTAGGAGTCTTATTGAGGCGCCAGACCAGTTTACAAAGGAAAGCTTGGTTATCTAGGATTGGGTAGCGGAATCCAAGTCCTCCCAGCTTCTTTGGAAGACAAATAGCAGCCCAATTAATCATACACATATTTGCCTTATTCCCAAAACCAAATCTCCTCAGTCTTCATCGGACTATAGACCCATTAGCCTTATGAATACCACGTACAAAATCATTACAAAAATTCTGGCTAACCGCCTCAAAATTATTCTTCCGAATATCATCTCCCCTTTTCAGGCAGCCTATGTCCCTGGTAGGCAAATTACTGATAACGTGATTATTAGCCAGGAAATCACTCACTCCTTTAAACGTATCAAGGGTTCTAAGAGTTACTTCGCTCTCAAGCTTGATATGTCTAAAGCGTTCGATCGCATTGAATGGCATTTTCTGGAGGCGATTATGAGTCGGATGGGTTTTTCATCCCATTGGATCCAGCTGATTCATACCTGTATTTCCACCTCTACCATGGCGGTCCTTATAAACGGACGTCCGGGCCCTACCTTTAACGTCAGCAGAGGTATTCGACAAGGTGATCCCCTTTCCCCGTTCTTGTTCACTCTTGCCATGGAAGGGCTCAGTCGGCTTCTTGAAACTCAGGAGCTGCAGATCCCGTTCAAAGGTTTTCCGATCCCGCGTACCAACATCAATCTTAAGCATCTTCTGTTTGCCGATGATTGTATTATCTTTGGGCAAAACTCTCTGGATAACATTTCGGCCCTTCAGTATATCCTTGATGTCTTCTGCTCTTCTTCTGGCCAGATGATAAACTTCGACAAATCTACTATCTTTTTTTCGAAAAACACTCATCCTAAATTCAAGCGCATTATCACTCGTAACCTGAAAGTTCGCCAATCCTCGAATCTCGATAAATACCTCGGTACCCACCTCTTTATCGGCGCAAAGAAGCAGAAAACCTTTTCCTCCTTGGTCACCCAAATCCAAAATAAGCTGTCCGAAATATTATTTGTTTATATGCAACAAAAAAAAAAAAGAGTTTATCACATACCCAAATGTCTTTGTGTGGTGACATGGTGGAATGATGAATCTCTTATTCTTGTCCGTGTGCAGAGTCTAAAATTGAATTTTTGGCTTTTGACTTTTGTCTTTTCACCCAATCCAAAAATAAAGTTTACAAATAGAGATATGGTAGGGAAAGGGAGAGACTAGATAGAGGTATTTGCGGATTCTTTTTTTTTTTTGTTGAACTAGTATTTGCGGAGTTAGAGAGAAATAATAAAGGAGAGATTTGAGAGAGGGGAGAGGAAGAGAGTGCCTTGCATTATAGAGAGATTGAGAGATAGAGAGAGAGAGGTAGACAGGCGAGAGAGGGAAAAAATTAATAGACTTGCGCGAGAGAAAGAAGAAACGAGATTCACGAACCCTCAATTCAAATTTGTTGTTTACAAACTATATAGATGAGTCATTAGAGCTACCAAAATTTGACTCTTAAAGTAAACATGGTAACGAAGATATTCAAAGGCATGGTGTAACGCCCCAAGCCTTAGCAGTTATGAATATTGTTCCTGCTTTGGTTACCCAAACCCATTGGTACGAAGTTTTTGTTCTTGGAAAAGGCACCACAAGCCTATCCAAAAAGCCTCGGTACTTACTAAGTTTAAGCGTACACCTATAGCCCAGTCTCCGAAAACTTTCGCTAGCGATGTGAGACTATCACAACCCCCTACCCTCAAAGAATAGTAGTCATCGGCTCTGATACCACTTTGTAACGCCTCAAGCCTTAACAGTTATCGATATTGTCCCCGTTTTGACCACCCAAGGCCACAGGTACGGAGTTTAATTCTTGGCGAAGGCACCACGAGCCTACCCAAAAGGCACCGGTACTTATTAAACTTGAGTGTACACCTATAGCCCAGTATCCGGACACTCTTGCGAGCAATGTGGGAGTATCACAATCCCCCCCCTCAGCGAAGAGTCGTCTTTGGTTCTGATACCACTTTGTAACCCCAAGTCTTAGCAGTTATCGATATTGTCCCCGCTTTGACCACCCTTATCACTGCTAAGGCTTGGGGCGTTACAAAGTGGTATCAAAGTCGAGGACGGCTTTTTACTGAGGGTGGGGGATTGTGATAGTCCCGCATTGCTCGCAAGAGTGTCCGGAAACTGAGTTATAGGTGTGCGCTCAATTTTAGTAAGTACCGAAGCATTTTGGGTAGGCCCGTGGTGCCTGCGCCAAGAACAAAACTCCGTACCTGCTGGTTTGCGCCTGGATGTCAAAGCGGAGACAATATCGACAAGTTATAAGACTTGGGGCGTTACACATGGTCCGCTTGCACAAAAATCAAGTGAACCGTTATCAATGGATCTCAAACCCATGACCTTCACACTAAATCCAAGCATCTTACAAACTAGACTACTACTACTTCATTTGTATAATGAAATACTTCCACATATAATTATTAGTCTAATATGACCAACACTTTGGTCGTTTGGAAAATAATGTATCTTTGTGGTGGGGGCCTATGCAGGCGCATGACCCACACCCCACCACATGACGCACCCCATTATTTATTTTTTTTTTTGTTAAGAGATACAAATATTATTAAGCTAATAAAGTGTCATTACAATAGAAAGAAACCATAAAATAAGGAATTCTGCTCCAAGTCTTCGATTTATTCTTCTTTCTGGCCCATTTAGCAAGCTTATCCGCCGGAGAGTTGAATCTACGATTAGTGTAACTGAATTTCACCGTATGAATCTTGCGTTTTACCTCCTGAATTTTACGAAGATGGATTCTAGACTGCCATTGAACCTCATGCTTAGAATTCTGAATGTTTTGTATGATATTTATATTATCACTTTCAATAATAATATTATTATAATCATGTTCTACCGCCCATACTAGGCCCTCGAGAATTGCAATTGCCTCTCCTTCTTCACTATTTCTGCCTCTCGTAATACTCGTATGAGCTTCTATGAATTTTGATTCAGAATCATGGATAATAAGGCTAATTCCTGTAATTTCATGCACATTGATAAAAGAAGCATCAACATTAATTTTCAGCCAGTTTGGTTCTGGAGGGTTCCATTTTCCTTGCAATTGAGCATTCATCCAAGGAAGATTAATAATATTCTTTGGAAAAGCCTGAATCATATTAATAATCTGAGATAGAGAAGTAATTTCATATTGAAAACAGTGATCACATATGATTTTCCAAATGATCCACATGATAGTGGCTAACAGATTCTGGTAAGTAGGTTCATTGAAAGGAGGTGTGTGCTCCCATGAAAAAATCCATTCTATAACATCTATAATATTCGCTGATATGATATTGAAATAGAACCAGATATTTCTAGCAAGAGGACAGTGAAGGAGCGCATGCTCAATAGATTCAATTTCATTACAGTTAGGGCAAACCAGGTTATTGTTAATATATTTACCAATTCTTTTCCTCACTGGAAGGGATTTAGCACATATTTTCCAAATGAAATTTTGTATTCTGGGTATAGTAGGGAGTGACCAAATAAATTTCCAGTTAGGGTTAAGTGGAGGGGGAGAATTCATACTAGTGCAAAGGTAGTTATACATGGATTTAACTGTAAACTTACCCGATTTAGTAAGCGTCCAAATTCTTTGATCCACCCCCATTTCATCGATGGGGATGGATTTAATAAGGTCATAGGTATTATTACCAAAGTTACTAGTAAGGACCTCTTCATTCCACTTGTTATTACTGATTAATTGAGCAACCTTTGTCACCGTGGGCTCACTACTATGGCTTTGAGGAGTATTGATGTCAGGAATCCAGCTATCAGTCCAAATATTGATGTTCTCTCCATTGTGGACCTCCCAAGTAGTGAAATCTTCAATCTGGTGTAATTGCTTTCTAATATTCTTCCATATCCACGAGTGATGTGGCTTGACTGGACCAGGATTCTCTGTATGAGGAAAATATTTAGCTTTTAGGAAACGGACCCACATAGCATTGGGCTCCGATTTAATCCTCCAAGCGAGCTTACTGAGCATAGCTTTGTTATCTAGCTCAGGTAGATGTATACCAAGCCCTCCCATGGATTTAGGCATACAAATGGAAGACCAAGATTTCGTACAAATGCCTCTAGACTTACCCCACCAGAACGACTTTTGAATAGTCGTAATGCTCTTGCATATGCCTTTAGGAATGGCAAAGCATTGCATTTGGTATCGGGGTACGGCCGCAACTATTGTTGAGATAACAACAGTGCGCCCAGCTTGAGAAAGGAAAGAGTGATTCCATTTCTCTAATTTGGCTTTGATATGAAGAAGGATGTCATTGAAAGCTTTAGTCTTATTTGCTCCAATGAAAAGCTGCGCCCCTAAGTATTTATCCGAGGTGGACGCATTCTTAACTTTAAGGGAGCGCATGATAAGACGCTTGAATTTCAGATGAGAATTCTTGGAGTAGAAGATATTAGATTTCTTGTAATTGATCATTTGACCTGATGACACACTAAAAGTATTAAGAATATCCTTAAGGATATGGATATTATCTAGAGAATTACGGCCGAAGATTATGCAATCATCAGCAAAGAGGAGATGCGAAATCTTGAGACTAGGATTATTAGTTGGGAATCCAGTAAAGGTTTCAGATCCGCGTTCTGCTACAATCATTCTACTCAGTCCTTCCATGGCAAGAGTGAAGAGAAAGGGGGAGAGAGGATCTCCTTGCCTGATACCCCTAGTCGGATAGAACGTGGGTCCTGGATGACCATTGATCAGAACCGACATGGAAGATGTAGAAATACAAATGTGAATCAAACGAATCCAGTGCTCAGCGTAGCCTAGCTTCTTCATGATATCTATCAGAAAATTCCATTCAATCCTATCAAAAGCTTTAGACATGTCCAGTTTTAATCCAAAGTACCCTGTCGCTCCCTTCATCTTCTTCATAGAATGAATAATCTCCTGTCCAATTATAATGTTGTCTGAAATCTGCCTTCCCGGGACATATGCAGCTTGGAAAGGATTAATGATAGCATTAAGGGTTTCTTTAAACCTATCCGCTAAGATCTTCGTGATAATCTTGTAAGTAGTATTAAGAAGGCTAATCGGTCTATAATCTGCTGGAGACTGGGGGGTAGATGTTTTGGGAATAAGACAAATGTGTGTATGATTTGATTCAGTAGGTAATGTAGCAGTGAGAAAAAAAATTTGGACAAGCTGATTAATATCAGGCCTAACAGTGTCCCAGTTGGATTGGAAGAAGAAAGGGGGATAGCCATCCGGGCCTGGAGCCGCTTCTTTCTTAAGACCTTTGATGGCATTATTGATTTCCTCTTCATCCGGAATAGCTATTAGATCCTCATTCTGATGAGGGGTAATAGAGTGGTTAAACAGGTTGAGGATGTCCGGAGCCGTTGTAGTATTATCCGTGGTGTTGATGCTAAGAAGGTGACTAGTAAAAACGGACTGGATGCTATTAAGTTCTTCATGCCATTCTCCATTGTTGTCTTTAATAGCCGTGATTTTATTGATACGGTTCCGTTGTATGGCTTGCGAATGAAAGTATTTGGTGTTCTTATCTCCTACCGAAATAAAGTTATTTCTGGATTTCTCCTTCCACAGACTCTCTTGATATAGGTATAGATTATGTAATTGTTCATTCAACCTAGCTAGTTCCTCTTTATTAGTGGTAACCTGTAAGCTATCAGTAATCATCTTAATGTTTCTATCTATGTTACCAAAAACACTTTTGTTCCATTTAGTGAGATGCTTGCTTAAGTTTTTGAGTTCCTTTTGTATATCTTAATTTGTGTTCCATTTGCTAGCTATGAAATCATGGCATTCCGGGTGAATCATCCAAGTACGAAGGAATTTGAACGGCTTTGACTTCTGATTAATATTAGTGCCATCCCCAAGAAGATCGAATAGGGAGATGATCAGAGCCCACCATCTCAAGATGAGAAATACTAGAGTTTTTATATTTCGTCAACTAATGAATGTTAGCTAGCGCTCTATCTAATCTTTCTTGAATAAGGTGTTCGCCATATTGCTTGTTGCTCCAAGTATAAGGACTACCTTTATAACCCATATCCATGAGTTCAAGATTACTAATGATGGAGAGAATACTAGACATGTGGGAATTAGTAGCACAAGAACCCCCTTTCTTGTCTTGCATATCTAGAATATTATTAAGGTCCCCGATGACTGTCCACGGGATATTATTATCAACTTTAAGATTCCTAAGCGTTTTCCAAGGTTTAAGTTTATTCTTATTGTAGGGACAACCATAGAAGCCCGTAATTAAATTATGACTGTTATTGTGAGTATCCAAGATTTTAGCGTGTATAACGTTATTATCCGAGTAGAGAATAGTATCTAAATCATGTTTCCAATACATCACTAGTCCACCAGCTTTATTCAGAGGTTCAACAAAATGACTATTATAATGCTTATGAATCTTTATGTTCTTATTAATAATATGAGCTTTATTTTTAGTTTTTGCTAGAAAGATAATATCGGGGTTATACTTATTTATAAGTCTAAAGAGATGTTTCTTGGTAAGGAAATTACCAAGACCCCTTACATTCCAACTAAGGACCGTTGGGCAAGGGTTAGGGGGATCCATAGCAAAGGGGAAAAAGGCACTGCCCCTAAAGAAATATGAGCCCTCTAATAAAAGAAGAGCAGATTGAGAGCACCCTATCCAGGAGGAGGTGCAACCCTGAACCGCCCCTAAAGGCACCCCAACAATAAGGAAAATAATCGAGTCGACGGACTGAAAAACTATAGTTAAAACTCAACTTATAATCCGAAACGATCTAAGCAAAGAAGTAAAGAGTCTCACAAAGTCTAACAAGAAAAAAGAACACTAATTACCAAAATGAAAGATATACAACCATAAACTCTAATATAAATAACACAAATAACTAACTGATAATTTTATATTCCACCATGATCATATTAAAGATAACAAAATCACATCTATTTAATAATAGATGTAGCTCAACAGACTAATAACACCACTATGGCAGATAACAAAACAAGCAAACACTACTTAACTAGAACAGAACCTCCCTTAACAGTCTACTAACTACAAAAGAGAAGATTAGCTTTACTAAACATAACCTAACTAATTAAAAGATTGATACTCTAGTTAAAATCAGAACTTGACACTCAAGGAAAGAGAGAGTAGAAGGAAGAAGACATTAAAATTATTCTAATACCTTCAAGAGGCACTAAATTTGTTTTGATACTCAGAACAAATTAGTAACTAGGTGATCAAAAGGAGAGAACTAAATACACGATGATAAATAGGTTAAAATCCAAATCAGGACTCAAAATTAGTAACTCTAAGAGAGAGAAAGAGAGGAAAAGACACTCATACTATGCTACTCCCCTTAGGTATAAACTACTTGATGGAATAGACACCATGAAAGCCAATAATACATCTTCAAAGCTAAAATCTACCTAATAACAACTTAGGTAAAGGATAAGGTAACATGCATGAAAGATCTAATAATTCTTATAACATGGAGAATGATTAGAAATACTTCCCTGGTATTGTTGTCGTTTACCAGCATCTTCGAAGTTGCCTAGATTTACTTTCTGCCATCGCTTTCCCAAATCTGTAGTAACTGATGAGCTGATGAGCAAATGAAATTAAGGATTAGAGATTACTACCTGGAGTAGACACTAATGTTCTGCTACTGTTATTAGGGCTTTGGTTTGTGATGAAGAATTTGAGAAAATAGGTTTTTAGTGGGCTGATTTTACTTGATGTTGTTGGTAAATTCAGATCTAGAAAGTGTGAATGGAAGATTGGGGAAAATGGTTTATTAAAGTGGATTTCGTTGGATTTAGTAGCTAGTATGAGTTAATTGGCTAGGGTAGATAATTAAAGGTGATGTTGCAGGGAGATTGGATATTGAATCTGTGATGGTTGGGTGAATTTTAGGGTTGGAGTCAAAACGAAAGGGAAGAACTCCAGGGTGCTGATGTCACCCGGGTGTTTCTCTCACCTCAAAAAACTCCCAGTTCCGACGCACCCCATTAAATCGCCCAACTTTTTCTAGTCGAGTTAATTGCGCCAATTTGGAATAGATTCATTTCATTGTTTTTTTTTTGGACAAGATTAACTTCAGTAATAGTCAAAACGACTAAAACAAGATTACACTTAAAGTTAAAATACAAGGGTCAACAAGACCAAAAGAAACAAGAGCTCAGTGGGGACTATATAGATGGTAGGGTAAAAACAGAATGGGCTAGTGCATGTGCCAGGCCATTGTCTTCACGTGGGATGTGGGAAAGGATCACTGTGTCAAAACCTTGTACCAAAGATTGAATCACCACCATCGATGCTCTACTCCTCTATGGGATCGAGGCACCACCGTCCACAGTTGCCAAGATTAGGGTTCTGGAGTCTCCCTCTATATAAATCCTTCGTAACCCTAAATCCTTAGCCATTTTACAAGCTGAGAGAAGAGCATCTGCCTCACTCGCCAAAGCGGATCCAGGGCAGATTTGATGAGCTTCTTGGCAAATAATCTCACCTATAGAGTTTCTAATGGTTATACCTACTGATGCTCCGTTCTTGTTAAAGGATCCATCGAAGTTAATCGTATGAAAGCCTTGTGGAGGAGTGTCCAGTAGGAATCTGAAGGAACGTTGTTTGTAGTAGATAATACATGGTTGTCTGCCACCTTCAGATCCTTGATGATCACTCTCTGAGTATGAATCTGAGTATTATTGAAGTGGAATTCGTTTCGATCCTTCCAGAAGAACCGTAAGAAGTAAAAATAGAACTTGACCTTTCTAGTATTCTCCTTTACTTCAAGAATAAGAGTTTTAATTAAATCGCTTGGTTCATCTTCTCTATTGCATGGTTCTTGTAACTGGGCCTCCATCCATAACTATTAAGGACAAGTAATCCCCTATTTACTAGTTTCCATATAAACATAAGTACTTTTGGTTCAATATAGGAGATTTCCCATAACCGATTCCATGGGAAGTCAGGACCAACCCTAGGATTGGTGTACAAGTCGGTGAGATTTCCTTGAAGAAAGATTTTGTTGTAAACCGACCATTTTCTGTGAGAGTCCATATGAGTTGTCCAATAGTAGTTGATTAGAGATACGTATGTTCAATATTGCTTCGACAAAGGATTGAGTGAATAATAACGTAGAAGTTGAATATTTCATGTTGTATTCCTTCTGTCTATAAGATCTGAAACCTGTGAATATTTCCAAGAAGGGGTTGAATGCATTAGGGCTTAAAGTTTGGAAGGTCGAGAACCCTGTTGGGTTTTTCACCCTTATACTAATGTCAATGGCGGAAAAAAACATCTAATGTCTACATTAGTATTCCCAGGATCACATGCATAAGCCCATAACAATACTAAGTAAAACTAGAAAGATGAATACCTTATTCGCTAGTTTCCTTCGAACCTTTCCAATTGCTTTTGAAAAGACCAAGAGCTTCAAGCGTAGCTCCTCTACTTGGGACACGAGCAATCAACTTGATCTCCCACCTTGTTGTTAGCTAGCACACCAATGGTGGTTGGAAGAAGAACACCTTTCTTCTTGACTAGGAACACCTTTCTTCTTGACTAGATAGATAGTAATGGGAATTAGCTCACTTTCTCCTCTCTACTTGATGTGGTAGAGTAAGAAAGCTTAGAGAGAAATTATACACCTTATTATCTACCCTAAGAGTGTTTATATATAACCCTAATGAGAATACACCTCCTCAAAGGTTTCCAAAAACACCCTTTAGAATAAGATTTAGGGAAATAGTCGAAAATAACAACTATGATATTTTCACAATTCCCTAATGAGTAGGTGTCCAAACACCACTAAATTTTGCATACATACTAATTTATATATCAAAAATCTCCCCTCAAAATTTCATCCCAATCCGAGTCCTAGAAGTGCCCGAATCGGCTAAGGCCCAAAAATCCTGTTTTTGACCCTATTGTACTATCTTTGCCTAATTCCTTTTTAGGCCTATGAGATATGTTTATGGGGCATTCCCATTGTTATATCTCACTCCCACTAGTCATATCCTAGATCAATTTGACACTCTTGTGTGTAACCCGTTGTAGGATCCAATTGAAGTTAGCAGCGAATTACTTCGTAATTCGACGATCGTAGTTGGTTTCTAGCTTAAACTCTACGATCCCTAAATCAATCGGATTTGATGATCTTCTTCATCAATTTTCCTATCCGACAAATTGTTCGCATTGTCACCTTGGTCGAAGGACATCTCCTTCAACACCTTTAAACCCATGGATCATCAGAGATATAGATGGATGTACCGTCTCCAACTTGCCAGCAACATTGTCGTTGAAGATCAACCTTCACCCCAATAAGGAAGTTCTATAAAGGAGTAGCACTATTTCTCTTGTTTTCCTTCCAAAATGAGTCTGTACTGAAATATTTTGCTTTTATAATTTTAGTCCATGTAGATGTAGGTTGGATCAAGAGTCGCCAGACCAGCTTGGCGACTAGTGTCCGGTTGACCTTGGCAAGAGGCCTAACACCCAGCTCCCCTAGTTCCTTAGGGTTTTAGATTAACTCCCACAGGAGAAGGTGCATTTTGTGCTCTCCCTCATCTTGGTTTCACCAGAATTTTCTCTCAAGCCTCTCCAAGTTGTTTAATGTCCCGAGGTAAGAGTGAAAGTCCCATTAAGTAAGTACATATAACGCTCAAGGCAGCCTTGATTAGAGTAGTCTGACCAGCTTGTGATATAAATCTTTTCTTCCAACCTGTTAGTTTATTTCTAAACTTTTGTATCAGGAGGTCGTGCGTTTGGATACGAGATTTTGGCTTTAGAATGAGTGAGCCCAAATACTTGTCTGTATCTTGCATAACAAGGGCTTGAATAGTACCTATATATAATTCCCTAGGCCTTGATGAACTCTAGAACTGAAGTAGATTGATGATTTAGAGAAATTGATTTTCTGACCCGAGAAACCCATATACTTGTCCAACATAATCTGAATAGCTTGTAGGTTTTTTAAGGAGGCTTCTCTCATGATAATGAGATCATTTGCGAATAATAGATGAGAACCTCGTGGTGCCTTTCGATTGACCCTACAACCTTCAAACAATGCCTTACGTTCAAATTTTGCAATTAACAATAACAAAGCCTGTGAGATTAGAATAAAGAGGTACGGTGATAGGGGCACCTCTGTGAGACTAGAATAAAGCCTGTGAGACTACAAAAAACACAAATAAAGACAAAAATAGGGGAAACCCAAAGGAATCTAATGAAAAGGAAAAAAAAACAGAGAAAAGTAGAAAAAAATAGAGAGTTGCAAGAATAATCACATAATGATCGAGGCATCTCAATTATGAAGGAGATAAAAGAATTCCACGATTGATTGATGCTTCAATGGAAAATAGTTGCTACAATAAAAATATGTACATGGAACCGGGAGAAAATTTGGAGCAAACACAAAACTCCTTTTCAAGTCAAGGCCCAAAAACTCCAAGTCCACAGTCAGAGATCGATCTTGGAATAGCCGGGACAAATGTTGGTCAAGGTCCTAGACATGTTCGGCCTTGGCCAAAGGACTCCCAGCCCTTGGTCGAGACGCAACTACCTGGACCAGATGCGTCCTAGCACATGTCTCGGACTTTGCCTAAGACACACGCTCCTGACCTGGGACGTGTCCTGACAAGTGCACTCCTCCAAATTAAAAAAAAAAATTGTTGTTCCACCTACAATTTTGAAACCCATTCAAAACTAAACCCAAATTACTAAAAATCGCTAAAATTTAAGAAATTCATAATTTTTTTTTCAAAATCGAATCTTTTTAAACTATTTCGACTTTTAATTTTGAAGTCAATTTGAATAATCTTAAATCCAATTCAAAATACATTAAATTGAGGTCCGAAACTCTCCAGGTCTTTATAGCAAGTCAAGCGAACAGTTTATATATGTTGTCAACGGTTTATAGTAAGTTAAGGCTAACCGTTTATGTATGTTGCCAACGGTTTATGACAAGCCAGGACAGAACATAAAAAAATTTTAAGCAACTGAATCATATCTGTAACATAAAAGTAAGAGAGTTTCAGTAAAACAGTTAGCATAGTCAGTGTTGTTAACAACATAATTGTATATGCTATCAATAGTTCATTATGGGTCAGGGGCATGTGTTTGCTACAAATATGTACTTTGGTTCAATGAATGTAGTGTTTTCTTCAATTTGTAAATTAATTAAAAGACTTATTTTCGCTCATAGAAATTTCATTAATGTTCTGTGTAAATACGATTTTGTTACATACAAGACTAATAACGTTCAGTATTTCTCTTCTGAAATTCAAAACGATATGTGAGAAAACAAGATAAACGTTTAGTACATATATGAGCTAAGTAACCAACAGTAAAATGTATATTGATAACAAAAGATGAGGATCAATTACAAATGAGATAATATCTTTAAACAATAAGTAAATATCGAGACAAATCAAAAACTTTGTAACTGTTCTTAATAGGAATTGTGTATCGGCCAAGAGCATCACAGAAAGTTTTCACTCCACAGAGAATTAGTTGACCTACATGAATAAATACAGGACCCCAAAACTCGGACTCAAGATGTTTATCACTCTTTTGTGAGTCAGTAGTTGTTTGATCTCCTTCCATTAAAATTTGAGGAAAAATAGTTAGAATATTCAGTCTTTTTAACAACATAACTATATATGTTATCGATAGTTCATAAATTGTCAAGGCAAAACATAATTTGTTGTAAGCAACTAGGTCATGTCTGTAACATAAAAGTAAAATAATTTCAGTATAAACAGTTAGCAAAGTTAGTCTTGTTAACAACATAAATGTATCCGTTGTTAATAGTTTATGATATGTGAGGGCAAAACATAATTTATTGTAAGCAACTGAATCATGTCTGTAAAATAAAAGTAGGGAAATTTCATTAAAAACAGTTAACATAGTTAGTTTTGTTAATAACATGATTATATATGACGTAAATAGTTTGTAACAAGTCCTAACAAAACATAATTTGTTGTAAGTAAGTGAATCATGTTTGTAAAACGAAGGTAGGAGAGTTTCAGTAAAAACAATTAGCATAGCCAGTCTCTTAAAACATCATAATTGTATACGTTATTAACAGTTTATAACAAGTCAAGGCAAAACATAATTTGTTGTAACCAAGTGAATCGTGTTTGTAAAGTAAAAATAAGAGAATTTTAGTAAAAACGGTTGGCATAGTCAGTCTTGTTAATATTATAATTGTATATGTTCGCAAAAGTTAATAACTTGTCAGGGCAAAATCTTATTTGTTGTAAGCAACTGAACCATGTTTGGAACATAAAAGTATGAGAATTTTAGTATAAACATTTAGTAAATACTCTTGTTAACAACATAATTATACAGTTTATAATAAGTCGGTACAAAACCTAATTTGCTGTAAGCAGCTGAATCATGTTTATAACATAAAAGCAAGAGAATTTCAGCATAAAAAGTTAACAAAGTAGGTCTTGTTAACAATATAATTGTATATGTTGTCAACATTTTATAACGAGTCAAGGCAAATAACATACTAAAAAGTGAGCATTGTAAGCAAATAGAGTTATGTCAAAAACATGTGCCAAGCTAGTATTTGCAGTGAAGCCCCCCGTTAAGTAGTCATGCATTATGATAGGATTGTATACAAATAACATACCCAAAAGTGTGTGGAACACACATGTCAATGTTTTTTTTTTTTTTTTTTGAAGAAATCACAAATGTCAATGTTCCCACAGATAAAGTCTACCCACAAAAGAATTTACTTGGATATTGTACTTAACATACAAATATCATGATGTTAGTTGTTGTGCTTAGTAATGTGAGATAGTGCAATAAACGAAGTGGTATATATTATGAATTTATAAATACATCATACAAACATATCAAAAAGAGTGAAAACAAAAAAAAAAAAAAAAATACAAATATAGTGTTTAATGGTTAAGATGAGCATGTAAGTATTTGCTCTAACCATATATATTTATGTGATGAAAAAATACCTTGTGATGACAGCATGTAAGAGAATGCTCCCACAAAAGTGATTTCTGTTTCATTTTTTCTTAGCAAAAACGTTGCAAATAGAAAAAAGATGAGAGAGAAACACGAAAGTAAGATAAAAAACGTACTTTTTGTTATCTTTGAACAAAAAAAAACTTTGTAACCTTTTAAACTTTGTTAGGAAATCATATAGTGTGGAAATAAAACCAAAAAACCTATAACAAGATTGAACCTCATAACAAAAAAAACACCAAGAACAACCTCATTAATGGAGTTTCGAATAACTAGATTTAAAATTTAAATATTTATCTCTCTAAAAACTATGAAAACACCCTAAAACCATATTTGATGTTGTTTTCAATCTCCATGAAAAGCTTCATCTGAAATAGATAAAATGAAATCAATCTAATAAAGAAGACAGAAGATGATGACGAGACATAAAAATATAGAAAACACATTGAAAAAAAGTAGAAGACAGATGAAGATGTACCTTGAAGGAGAAGCAACTCCCGTAAAATTTTCTGGGATGCAATGTCTAGTCAACAAGGTTAGAGAGAGAGAACAAAGAGTACTGATTCTAAGAGAAAAGAGAGAATTTTTGTTTAGAGAGAAATGGGAAAATGAAATATAAATTAATGGGTGGGGATATATAAGGGTAGAAATGGTATTAACATTAAAATGGACTGCCTCGAGATGGGATAAACACCATAGAGATCTGTATTTGGTCTTGATTTCTATTATTTTGAAAAATACATTTTTTTCGCGTCTTTATTTATAGGAGGACTAATTTTCTATTTGAGCCCGTTTTTTAGACTTTTCACCAATAATTGAATGAAACGGGACACGCATAAATAAAATGGGATCATGAAATGATAGATAGAAGAGAGAAATGAATTCAACAAAAAAAAGAAAGAAATGCATATGTGAGAGAGAGATAATATGAAGAGGAAGATGAGAGATGAAAGAGAAGACCAAGAGGATAAAGATGGGAGAAAAAGAAAAGAAAATCAACCAAGAGAGGATAGAGAAATAGTTAAGGTAACATGGAGAGGACAAAACCCTAATAAACAAATTCTGGCTAAATATTCAATCGTGGTGCAGAATTTGAATATAGCAAATGTTAAGGAGGTTGCGAGTAAGAAATCTAGCTAGTCATAAACCTATTTGGATAACTTTGTCCACTAGTGCAACCGAAAAAAAATAGTATTGTTCAAAGCATATTCTTAGAGCATCTCCAATGCAACACTCAATCTTAGAAACTCTGAGTGCCACTTAGGATTTTTAGAGTTTTTTCTTAAAATTCCTCTCCAGTGCAACACTCTATTTGGATCTCTAAGATGACGTGTCGAGGTTGGAATAGAAATATCTTAAGAGGACACTCTAGAAATAGAGTGTTGTCTTGAGATATCTCTAATTGTCCAACTCATCAATATTTGATTTTCAACCAATAAAAATCGAGTCTTTTATATTTTCTAAAATAACTAATTATTTATCGACAAAAATAACTATGCCACATAAGTAAATAAGATAAGTTTAAAAATTTTGCATTGGAGACAAAAAAAAAATTGAGGATCTCTATTAAGGTCATCTAGGAGTGAGAATCTCAATTAGAACTTGACACATAGGATGAATAGAGATTTTTGTGAGTTTTGCACTGGAGATGCTCTTATTCATTAGATAAATATTATACGTGGAAGAACATAGCAAAGACAAAAGTGAGAAGGGTTAGTAGCAAACCTTAGGTCCAAGGATCAAATCTTTATAAGGCTAAAAAGGTTAAGTTACTGGTCATTCCAGACTAGAAATTACCTAAGATTATATTCTTGGTTACTGCCCTAGATATCAAAAAAATGTCATGTATGCTTAAGAATAGAAAGAGAGAGTGCAAAGTCCAGACAAGAAGGTCTGGAAGGAGAACAACATAGGAGAGCATACATTATTTGTTTTGGGGAGAGATATATATTAGGATCCATCGCCCCACTTCCACTCGTCCAACCGAGTGGAGCCGGTCCATGAAGATCTTTGTTGTATTACCTAGATACTTTAGTTTAGATACGGTATATCTTAATAAGGAAGCCCTAATTCTTGATAAGGAAACCATAATTCACCTTTGTATCCCTATAAATAGACACCCATCAAAGAAAGACAGTGTTAATTGAGGCTATTCAAACAGGCATAGGGCAACTAAGAAATCCTCAGTTCATGTGGGACAGTATGGGATCCGTAGTAGGCGAGAAAATTACCCGTTTGATCGAGTATGCAAATAAGAAATCTTTACCTTTTATTATAGTGTGTGCTTCCGGAGGAGCACGCACGCAAGTAGGGAGTTTGAGCTTGATGCAAATGGTGTAATTTACAATAATATAACATAGAGAATTAATTTAATATCTATATCTATCTCCCTACTCTTTCTCTGGTTCTCGCTCTCTCTCCCTCTCTCGGTCTCACTCCATCTCTCTTCTCTTTACTCATCAAGACGTTCGTCCCTCTTCACAATATAACTAGTTATGGGTGGCAGATAGAGAGTGAGCACGCAGAGCTTCAAGCATGACCATTTCATGAAAGAAAAACCCTGTGTGCTCACTCTCTTCTGTCACCCCTAGGCCCTCATGACTCCCTTAAACCATAAACTCTACACCCAATATATTACCTCTAACAGTACCAGATGATCACCTTCATCCCCTCCATGAAGCTCCGTTCATGGCGTATATTTTTATTGTAGATACCATAAAATGTCATGTATGCTTACGAATAGAAAGATAAAGCGGAAAATCCAGACTAGAAGTTCGTAAAGGAGAACGCCGTAGGAGAGCATATATTACTTGATTTTGGGGAGTGATATAACTAGTTATGGGTGACAGATAGAGAGTGAGCACACAGAGCTTCAAGCATGGCCAGTCATGCAAGAAAAACCATGTGTGCTCACTCTCTTCTGTCACCCCTCATGACTCCCCTAAACCATAAACTATACACCTAATCTATTACCTCTAATAGTACTAGATGATCACCTTCATTCCCATGAAGCTCATCAGGATCTCACAAAGGGCAGAAACACAATATATCATGATTATGTACACTTGACCTACTACTATATATGTATGTACAAGGTGTGTGAGAGAGAGAGAGAGAGAGATATTATAAATTGGTGTGGAGGGTGCCAGATAGAGGGTGAGCACTCTATGGGTGCTCACTTTCTTCTGTCACCTCCTAACTACTCACAAAAGACTGAGAGAGGGAGGAGGATAGAGTCAGAGAAAGGGGGAGAAAGATCTAGAGACAGAAGGAGAGCATAAGAGATAGAGATACAAGAGAAAGTTTATGATTTGGTGTGGTGGGTGACAGATAGAGAGTGAGCACACATAGCTTCAAACATGGACAATCATGCAAGAAAAAAACCATCTGTGCTCACTCTCTTCTGTAACCTCATAACTACCCAAAAAAATACAAACCAAAAGTGAACCAGTCTTACCAGTAAACAGTACTAGTTGATCATTTGATCTACTCCACTGCCATGAACATACCAGTTATTTACTTCAAGTATATAACTAACCCTAACTGTTTTATAGAAGAAAGGAGAAGAAGACAAGTACTAATACTTACTTGGATGATTTGAAGTACCTTATGTGAGGAACAAGGGTATGCATTTTGCTTCTTTATATAGGGATCCCAAAGTATGTTTATGTTCTATTGGTTTATTCCTCCAAATATTAAATTTAAATTTTTTTTTCCTTGCACACTCAGTATGATTTCTAAAGTAGATGACCGAAAACCTAACGACCGATAATCGAACCTGATTCTCCTCAATCCAAAGAACCACGTGATATAACTGCGAAATTGGGTTTCTCAATATCTAGTTAAGAGCATCTCCAATGAGACTCAAGAAAAACACTAAAAAGTAATTCTAAGAGTGAAAGTAAATCTGTAAATTGTTTCTTTCCTACTTGGTCATTTAGAGATACTTTATTGGAAAGGTTTTTGCAATAGGATACTCAAGAATAACTCTAAAATTATTTATTGACTACAAAATTAATTGAATTGTTTAGGTTACGCTTAGAGATCCTTAAGAAGACGCTCTACATTTAGAGTGTCCTGTTAAGGATAACTATAGTAAATGTTGCACTATCATTTTACAGATTAAAGTTTAGTTTTGCACTAGAGATTGTTTTTAAAGAAACACCGCATAAAATCCTATGTGACATTCCAAATCTTAGAGTTTGAGTGTTTCATTAGAGATGCTCTAATATTAATTTAGAATGGAAACTTAATTTTGCATACTAGAGTTCGAATTTTACTGTATTCAAAGAATGGAAAAAAAAAGGTATCACAAACCTTAGCTTCATAGCATTCACAGTTACACATTCCACAAACCATTATGATAAGAAAAAAAATATGGATTTTTGAATCACTGAAATTACCACTAACAAGAAAGCAAAGGAGCAAAACAACATAACTCTCCTTCTTTCTAGAGTGTCTGTCTGAATGTATCTTCTCTTTTAGTCCAAAACATAACCCTACCTGCAGACTCATTTATTCAATTCCTCATATCAAGGTGTCTTGTAATTCTAAATTTCTAAAGTTTCTTCCTGCAGTCCCTACTTAATTAAGTAATATATCTCTTTCTTATCTCTTTCATTTCCAATCTTATCTCTTCACATCCTGTCTAAACATGACAGTGATCTTTCCAGGTTTGAGGGTTCACAACAAAAAGTATTTCCCCACACAGAGAGAGAGATAGAGAGAGACTTTATTCTTGAGTGGGAAAGGGTGGAATTTCATTAACTAAAAGAACCAGACTGTTTTTGGGTACCCCAAAGGAGTCAGTCTTTGTTAGTTATATCTGTTAAATATATGGAAAATAAATGGGGGACTCCCTCAAACATAATCCCAAGTGTACTCCCCTCACAACTCAAGGCCGTTTTGACTTTTTCAATCTAACAAAACTGTGAAAGATCAAAATGACTTTGTCATTGTGAGGGGGAGTACACCAGAGAGTATGCCCAGGAAATCCCCCTATCATCATTGTAAATATATAGTACTTTACTTCATTCAACCATACCAGATTAACAGAATGAGCCCTAGGCTCCTAGCTGCACTTGTTTGACCATTATACTTAAATCTCGACTAACTAGATGATGACATCCTTATATACTCCATGATAATAATATAAAAGAGTGCATGCATATATGAAATGATCCGATTACTTACAAGATGAGTCGACTCATATAGCTGAGGTGACCTTTTGAAATTTTGACCAAAATTTGCTTTTGTATATGCCACCTCAGCTACATGAGTGAACAGGGCATTCTCTGCATGAGTAACCCTAACATTTCTCTAAAATGATTAGCCAATCATAACCTTCACATTATTGAAGTACTACTGCAGGTGCCTATAGCAAAGGGTACCACCCATCATAGATTCATAGTGGGTCGGCTTAATTAGTTTCTAATTTTGGCAGTCTAAGTGGTCGTTGACATAAACTCCAAAATTTTGGAGGTCCCACGTTCGATTCTCAGAAGAGGTGGAATCAATGATTTATTAAACTTGGGTTATTAAAAGGTATAAATAATGTAATTGGGTGGGCTTTAGCCCATTTAATTCGATGGACTTTAAGCCTATTTGTTTGAAAAGTTTAATTTTGGCGGTTATCGTACTTATCACATCTTTGATGTACCTATGCTATTGCAATGACTTTATAAGTCACTAGGGGCATCCAATTGAGATTCATGAAGAGAAGAGAGGACCTGACGTCACAACCCGTGTCGAGCCTATGAAAGAGTATGCCCGAGTGGAAGTGATAATATTAAAAGACAGAGCAGGAAGTGACCAAGTGCAGGTGACTACAGAATGCCACGTCTATCTCATCGAGATCTAAAGGATGACACCTGACCCCTGAACGGATTAGGATCAGCTTCGACCAAACTTAGAGTCTACTACTTGTTCTTTACAAGGGTTTGGCCCATTATGACGCTATGAAATAGAGTGGTACGTGAGTCGGAGACTTTCAAAAAAAATATAATTAGGGTTATTACTTGAGTATTTCTAATTATCCAAGTTTCTCTACTATAAAAGTATAAATATTGTACATCTCACAATTGAAATATTTTTAATCTTTAATTTTCTTCTGCGAGTCATTGTTTTCAGGAATTTCTTTGTCCTTTTTGTCTCAATCATTTGTCGTATCTATTCAATCTACCTGACTTCATTTTTTTGGCAACCAGAGATCATTATTTTTTTTTGTTAAGAAATACATTCTATAACACTTAAATAAGTACACTATTACAATACTTATGAATTAAAAAAGATGGAACAACTTTCCACAACTTTGACCTATTCTTCTTCCTCGCTCATTTAGCCAGCTTGTCTGCATGATCGTTCAACTGTCTATTTGTGTAGTTGAAGTGGACACTATCCGATATTCTTGTTGCTTCCCTGATCTTCTTTATATGTATATTAGAGTACTAGTGGATGATATGCCTCTGATTTTTGAGTTGATTGATAATGTTGATATTATCACTTTCGATAATTATACTCTTATAATTATTCTGTTCAGCCCAGATGAGACCATGTAAAATGGCTACAGCTTCACCTTATTCACTGTTCCTCGCTTTCTCCGAGGATGCGAATGCTCCAATAAAAGTGGATTGTGCATTGTGAGCAATAAGACCAATCCCAATATGCTCAGTGACTGAGATGAAAGAGGCATCTACATTAATCTTGATGTAGGGGTCTGTGGGGGGTTGCCATTTAGTAGTTTTTGAAATGTTCTTTTTCTTTTTTTCCACCGTTTTTTCCGGGAAGCTATTGATATTCGTTATGACTGTTTTAATCTCAGTAATGGTATTTTGGAAGCAATTATCACATCTCATTTTCCATATATACCATAGAATCGTCGCAAAGTGGGTCCCATTAGCGGTAGTGGTTCTCTGAGAAGAGTTTTGGAAGGTCCATTCTATTATCGAACTAAAGTTCTCCGAGATAACATTAAAGTAGAACCATATTTTCTTTGCCATAGGGCAATGTAATAGTGCATGTTCCATAGTTTCCAGTGTCAGACATTTTGTACATGTAAGATCATTACCTATGTATTTACCAATACAACTTTTAACCGGTAATGCTTTAGTGCATATTTTTCAGATGAAGAGTTGGATACGTGGAATGGTGGGGATCGACCAAATGAAATTCCAGTGATAGCTGGTAGAAGGGGTAGTGATAATGTTATTAGTCAGATGATTATACATGGACTTCACTGTGAATTTTCCTGACTTTGTTAGTTACCATCTAATATGATCATTCCCGTTACTATCTATGGGGACAGTTTTAATCAGGTTTCTAATAGTCATACCAAACGTTTCCATAAGGATGTTCACATTCCAATTATTATTCGTAATAAGTTGTGAGACCTTGACAAGGCTCAAGTTATTATGGTTATGAGGAGGAGCGTGAAGATTTGGAATCCATTTGTCCTTCCAGATGTTGACCTCTGTTCCCGAGTGAATTTCCCAACATGTCAACTCTTGAACTTGATTATAAAATTTATTGATATTCTTCCAAATCCAGGAATGGTGATTTTTACTTCGACCTGGAGTATTTGTATTAGGGAAATATTTGGCCTTTATCAGTTGGACCCATGCAGCTTTAGGCTCCGTGCGTAATCTCCAAGCGAGTTTACTGAGAAAAGTTGTATTATCTAGATACGGAAGGTGAATACCTAGGCCTCCTTCTTTTTTAGGCCGACAGATAGAGGTCCAGGCCTTAGTTCAAATACCCTTAGACTTACCCCACCAAAATGACTTTTGAACAGTCATAATGCGTTTACTTACACTTTTCGGGAGTGCGAAGCATTGCATCTGGTATCGAGGTACGGCCGCTGCCACGGAAGATATAACCACCGTGCGACCTGCCTGAGAAAGGAAAGAGTGATTCCATTTGTTAAGTTATTATTGATCTGTTCCACAAGTTCGTTGAAAACTTTCGTTTTGTTTGCTCCTATGAATAATTGTGCTTCAAAGTATTTCTCCGACGCGGAGGCATATTTGACTTTAAGGGATTTCGTAATCATCCTTTTGAAATTTGGGTGAGAATTCTTGGAGAAGAAAATATTAGATTTACCATAGTTAATCATTTGGCTTGAGGATTCACAGAAGATTCGGAGGAGGTTCTTTAGGTTGTAATATTGTCCAGGGAGTTTTTACCAAAAATGATGCAATCGTCTGCAAATAAAACGTGAGAGATTTCCAACTCAGGATTGCTGATCGGGTAGCCTAGAAAAGAATCCATACCTACTTTGGAGGAGATGAGCCTGCTGAGACCTTCCATTGCCACAGTGAAGAGGAAAGGGGAGAGGAGATGAGCCTGCTGAGAATCCTTTACTATTACTCAAATTTTCTTTTCAGATTTTAAATTGGACCTTACTTCTCAGATTTGGTCGTTAGATCATTTCATTTATTAAAATTTAATTTCTTGAATCAGACCTTATTGGTTTGAGTCAGCTTTATTTATCCCTAAAATCACGTGGTCGGGTCCTTTCATTCTCGAACCAAATCGACCTGACCCAGGTCTGTTCCCTTCTGATTTTGCTCACCAAAATAGACCACACCATTCTAGAACTCTGCTATGATTTTCAACCCCACAGGCTATGTTTTGCGCGCCGGAACGGAATGTGATTCCTGAAAATCACATTCCTGTAACGTGATTTGTGGGAATCAGATTATTTTAGTTTGATGTTTGGTTTGACCAGGAATAAGAATTCAATTCCTGACAAATTCCTAACATGGTGTTTGGTTCGTATAGGAATAAGAATATAAGTTTTTGTAAAAGTCATGTTATATCATATTACTTAAACTACATAAATTATACGTCAACTTTATTATATATTTTAACCATCATTATTATCTATTCAAATTTGTAGATATGCAATTGTGACGTGATGCACCAACTTTACTAATATTTAAATATTTATTTAAAATAAATACACGTTTGGACTAATTTTGTTTTAAATGTGATAAAATCGATTAAGTGAAAAAAAAACAAGATAGAAAGAAAAAAAAAATAGAGAGAGAGTTACGTTCGAGCGAGAGAGAGTTGTTATGGTAGTGGTCGAAATTCAAGATTTTTATTTTTTTTAGTTGTGATATCATCATGTGAGGAATGATTTTAATGTTAGTCATTCTAATATTTTAATAAGAGTAATTTTGTCCATAAATAATAAAACAAACCATTCACAGAAATGGGAATCACAAACCCAACCCCCTTATAGGTTTGCCATTACACCATTTAGGGGCAATCTCATTCCCGGAGGTACAGAATTTCCACAATATGCCTGCGAGCCGAACAATAATCAGGGTTGTAGTTCCTACGAAGCACATTCCATTCCTACGTGATTCCCGCGTATCAAACATGGCCTAAGGGTTTCTTTGTTGAAGACAACAACAGTCACCTTCGTCTTCCCCCATCTTTCTAGAGCACCAGTTGATGATGTCAGAGAGTGGCTTCCTAGATATCTCTGGAAAATCATCTTTGGTACCTTCAATTTGGTTGTTCCATTTTGTCGTTGTTGACTTAATAGGAGTGGGAAGGAGGTATTTGGGAAGACACTATGAAGCTCAAGTCTGTCCAATGTTGCAGGTTACGAGTCAATGAGAAATCACAATTGAGGAATCCATTAATTGAACAGGTTTCAGCTCCTCCCTTTTTTTGTTACGGACTAAACATTATATAGCTATTGGATAACATTTACGATGGATATTTATTATTTGTAGAAAATGTCGACTAATAGCGAAAAGGGTCGTGTGCACTTGCTATACGTGTGTGGGTCTGTGTCAGGTGTCACAAGCACAAATTTTTCAAAATTGGAAAGTGCCTTTTTTGCAACGGTGTATTAAGCATAGCAAACGGTAAGCATTTGCTTGGAAGTGTTCATAGTTTTTTTTTTTTTTTTTTGAAACCATTGAAACCCTTTTCATTCATAAGTGAATAAATCACTGATTTACATGGATAATGTAATTATTTCTCTCTTCAAACATCATGAGAGTTGCATACCTTTAAATGCAAAGTGCCTCATAAGGAGAAAGAAATTGGACTAGACACGACACAAGAAAAAGAAGGACGAAAATGAAAGGATCCTATAGATCACGGATGAAAAGACCCTAAAGGTCACCAAAATAACAGAAAATACAAAATAAGAATAAACTAATTTACATCCCCGTCACATTCGCCGGAAAGCCGCCAATTTCGCCGGAAAACCGCCATTATTGCCGGAAAATCGTCGCCGGAAAAACTGTTGTCATCGTCGGAAACCGTCGCATCACCGGAGAACTGCCTACATCACAGAAAATCGTCGCCTCAGCTGAATTCTTCACCGAACTCATCTTACTTTCAGATATATGACCTAATTCACCAACAACATCACTACTTCCTTCTAATTCAACAGAAACTTTAACATAACCGTCATCATTTGAAAAGAAACCGACGAAGAACGAGAAGAAGAAGAAGAAAAAGAGTTCACTAGATCCACCGCCACAACTAATTCTTTAGAAGTTTATGTTTGTGAATTATGTATATTTGATGATTGTTCTTGATCAAACGAATTTCCATCTTTCTTTCTTGTCTCCATCAAATAGAGAGAGAAAGGAAGAGATCTGATTCTCTTGCCACTTCGATAAGGGAAAATGAAATTTGAAACCCTAATTAAAGGAAGAGCATAATTGATAGAGATTAAAGACCGTTTAGACTTCGTTTGGGTAAAAATTAGTGGCAAGGGTTGTAGTTGTTGTTGCAGAGATAAGAATTAGGATTTGAATGTGAGATTTGAATTAGGGTTGTAGTTGTTGTTGCAGAGAGAGATCAAGAGGAAGAAGAAGAAGAAGATATTTTTTCTACGGTAATGCGCCACCAGGGAGGAAATCGCTCCGTCCGACTGCAATTTCACACACTGAACACGTTATTTTATTTGTTATCTCTGCAAAATAGTAGTGGGTCAAAATAGTAGCAGATGTATATTGATCAAATTTGGCACAAAAAAATTCTGCCAAAAATTTGGGATATGTAAAAAGAGCCAAAATTAGTCGTGCACGCGATAAAAGGGATGAATAACTGAGGTGCCCAAATCATCCTAAAATCAGTTTAAAAAGAAGAAAACACGATAATTGAAGAAAACCTAGCCGAGTTCATCATTCTTACTGTTACTTATCAGGTCGGGCCAGCCCAACCCGGCTCGAAAAAGAACGGGTAGAGTCCAGCCAACCCACATTGAAATAATCCCTCCAACCAGATCTCCAACTTCAAGCGGATCTTTATCAGAATTTTTTCGCAACCCTCTACGCCTCATCATCAATTTCATCTTCAAGCGGATCTTTACGAGATGGCTGAGAAGAATAGGGGTGGCAATTTGACCCGAACCGGCGGTTTTTTTCCCAAACCCGCCCCTAATGGGACGGGTTTTACCGCCCCGTTAATTAAACGGTTCGGGTTTGGTATGAAGTTAAAAAAACTAATCGGGTTCGGGGCGGGTTTGGTATTAGATAGTAAACTCCGCCCCGAACCGATTAGTATGTTATATTTTAAATATTTGTTTTATTTAAGGTTATGTTTCTAAAACTTTAATCTTATATTATCAATTTAATTATTTTATGTTTTATATTATTAAGTAGTTGTAGTGTTTATGATTGATAAACTCAAAGTCTTACAAAGTTGTGTTAACAATTGTTATGTTACTTCAAACTAAAATAACTTTTGTGAAACAAGATACATTAAACCCGACCCGACCCGACTCGTTTTATATTAAACGGGGCGGGGCGGGTCGGTAATGGTTTAGCAATTTTTAATTGGGACGGTTATGGTAATTGAATATCCACCCCGATTAATTATTGGGACGGTTATGGTAAAACCCGTTTACTAACGGGACGGAGTTGGGAAGGGGATGAACCGTCCCAAACCCGCCCCGTTGACATCCCTAGAGAAGAACTTTTACCTCTATTTCTTAAACTTCCGGTCAGGCACGAAAATTCATCACAGTGTATGAAAGTTTCATAAAATCTTGTGAAAGCTTTATAAAATTTTATAAAAGCTTCAAATGGTAATATGAAGACTCGTAGCGCAATATGATTTTTTGAATCGAGTTTTGTTATTTTTCTAGTATGACATTTTGTAAAAAGTAATAAAGCGTGATCAAGAAGGTATAGAGCTCCGTCGTAAAGTATGAACCCTTCATAAAACATAGTTCATAAAGTGGTACGGAGCTTCTTAACTTAGTATGATGCTTCATAACGGGGTATGAAGCTTCGTCATGTTCTTGGAGTTCTTATCTCGTTCATATTTGTCTCCATTTTGATATTTATGTTTTCTAATATGGAGTTTCACAAGATTCTATAAAGATTTGTAGTGGGTTATGAAGCTTAATATTACATTATGAAGAATCCGTAATATGCTTTGTGAACTTGAAAATATTTGAAATTCCATGAATATATTTTTAATCTAATGAAGCATTCCAAGTTCGATGGACAAAAAGCTGAGATCGCCAGAAAATAATTTACTTAAGTAGTACACGAATATATTTTTTAATCTAAGGGACTTAGAATCTAATAGTTTCAAATACTTAAAGGAAAAAATTAAGTTAGCAATTTTCTCAGAGAAAGAAACAAAGGTTGGGTTAAGGGGTTATCATGTATTTAATCTGTGGCCGCGGCTTTGGGGAATAAAAAAAAATTACGGAATAAAGATTTAAGTCAATAAATATTGACTCAGAGGGATATCTTTTTTTAGTCCAAAAATTATTAACTTGATCAAACATTGCCCCTTAATCTTCATCTTCTCTCACCGTATCTCTCTCTCTTTCTCCCTTTCTCTCTTTATCTCTCTTTCTCCTATTGCTCTATCTTTGAACTGTCTCACACCATCTCTCTTTTGTTCTCTTATTCTTTCCCTCTTCTTCTCTTTGTCTCTCTCTCGATTCTTCATTGTCTATCTCTTATTATCTCTCTCTATGGCTCCCACTATCTATGTCTCTCGATCTCTCATTTTGTGGCCATGACCATTTCGTGGACAAAAAACGTTTCGTGGGCATCACCGTTTCGTGGACACGAACTCAGTGATTTCCATATAGAGATCTATACAGAGAGAGAGAGGGAGAGAGAGAGAGAGAGAGAGAAAGAGAGGGAGAAAGAGAGAGCCTGCAAGAAAGAGAGAAAAAGACTGCAAGAGAGATATAGATAGTGAGAGAGAGATATTTTTACAATGAGAGAAATAATGAGAGTGGTCCACAATTAAAGAGAGAAAGATAGAGATCTAGAGTGAGAACGATAGAGATATAGGCAGTGAGAGAGAGGGAGAGGGAGAGAGAGAGAGAGAGAGAGAGAGAGAGAGAGAAAGAGTAACAGTGAGTTAGAGAGGAAAAGAGAAGATGTGGCAATAATGGTCAGAATGGTGGTGGTCGGAATGGTGGTGGCCGGAATGGTGGTGGTGGGAAGTTGTTATGGTGAAGGTGATAAAGAGGGTGAAGATTAAGGGACAATGTTTGATCAAGTGAATTTTTGGACAAAAATAAAATATGTCCCTGAGAATATACAAAAAAACATAGATTCCATAGAGAATTTATATCCCAGAGATTATTGTTTATTCACCGGAGATTATTCTTTATTCCTTGAAGTTGTGGTCTTAGTCTATTAGATTAATTTAGATTTGGAAATCAATAAGTTTAAGTTTGGAATTTTCTATTTAATGAAGAAACAAAAAAAAGGATTTCAATTTTGAAAGAAGAGGTAAAATCCATTTTTTTTTTTCTGTTTTATCTAGGAGAAGCTTCATTTCTTTGCCACTTTCCTATTAAGTAATTAAGTTTAGACTAACATATGTTCTAAACCTGGCGTGGCATAGATGGAATTTTTCCAAAATGTGTAGATAATTGAATGGTTAGTGAGAAAGGGGTTACCTTCAGAGTAAAGAAGAATGTGTCTCAACTAGGGGTGGGAAAAAGATCTCGAAGACCGCTGTCCGACCCGTTCGATCGAGATAAAAAGTGTCCATGGACACCCGGTGGTCATAACGGTCAGCGTCCGACCGGCCCGCAAGAATTGGCGGACTTTCACGGTCAAAATTCTATGTCGAAGGACCGACCGCTAACCGACCGACCAATATAGACCGTCCAAATAACCGACCGGTACGAGTGACCGAATAGGTTGACCGACTAAACTGCCCTCATTTTTAGAAGTTGACCATTGAATTTTATAGACATATGAATATATGATGGTCGTTGGCTATAATCATATAGTCCTCTAGAAGACCAAACATTAGTACATGGCTTAATTATATCTTGTAAAATGATGATCAACTGTGTTTTTTCTTTTTTATATTTACTTTTGATTTCTTGGTTAAGCATCTTCATTTGTAAGTAATTTTGTTTGTGGTAATAAAAATAAAGTTCTGAATTTAAATAAATTTTATTGGAAAGTCCGGACCGAACCGTCCGGTGTCCGACTAGCCCGGTAAAATAAACGGTCAATGGACAAAGAATTCTTGAAAGTGACCGTCCGAATCCGCCCGAGTATGGTCACCAACAGTTTATGTCCGAGTCGACCGGTTCGATGAAGTTAGAGTCTGGTACCGACCGGTCCGGACCGATTCCCACCCCTAGTCTCAACCAAAAAAATAAAAGAAAGAAAGAAGAATGGATTTTCAACATAAAAATGAAAATAAAGAAAGAATGGAACATTCTCACTTTTATATATTAAATGAATAAAACTCAAATGGTCAAAGCCTTATTAAAAGTCTTTTAGATATTACTGAAATCGTACATATTATTGTTCTTTTGAGTTATTTCTTTTTTGGCTCTGTAATTTGTGACCAGCTTCTTTTTTGACTCTTTGTTTTTCGTAAATTCAAAAATGACTTCCTTTCTTTAAACCGTTAGTTAACTCTAACAGGAGGTTCTTTTATTTCCTCAATTACCCTTCCCATAAAAATTTATTTGCTTCTTTTTATTTATTCTTTCTTGTTCTCTCTTCCTATGCTTCTTCTCTCTAAAATTATTCTTCTTACTTCCTTATTTATTTTTCTTCTTCTTTTCTTATATATTTTTGTTCTTATTCTTCTTTCTTAAGGCCAGCGCTTTGGAGAAAGCTAAATAGTTTTCGGGGTGTGAAATTTTAAAGGGAATATGCAAAATTTTGAAAAGTTTCAAGGGAAACATATTTTATGGGGAATATGGTTCAAAAAAAAAAAAAAAAAACTCCACCTCACCTCCCTCCACCTCACCTCTCTCCACCTCACCTCTCTCTATCCTCACCTCTCTCTCTCTCCACCTCACCTCTCTCTCTCTCCACCTCACCTCTCTCTCTTCTCCGACTAGGTCGCCGGCCGGAAAATTTCCCGGCTGGCGACCATGAAAAAAAAAAAGTTTTCACTCTCTCTAGAAACTCCGACGAAGGGAAACCCCTTTCGCCGGAGTTTCTAGAGAGTGAGTGAGTGATTTTTTTTTTTTTTTTTAATGGTTGCCGGCCGGAAATTTTTCCGCTCGGCGACCTAATCGGAGAAGAGAGAGAGAGAGAAGATGAGGTGGAGAGAGAGAGAGAGAGGTGAGGTGGGGGGTTTTTTATTTTTCCCTCTAACAACTTACAAAATAATATTGTCAAACAAAATTGACCAATTTTTGACCAAGTCTTCACACCCCGGAAACTATTTTGCTTTCCCCAAAGCGCTGGCCTTTCTTAATCATATGCAAATTACAATGAAAAATTATTAGATACACAGACCTAGCCTAATTACGAGGTAAAGGGATCTAGCCTAATTACAAATGCGACAAATCTTTCAATTGAACTTGTGGATTTCTCAAATCTACAATTAAACTTTCTCTTTTGGCATTGAAAAATTCAAGCCCTAATTCCAAGTGCCCCAGATCTTCTATTAAACTTGACTCCCTGGTCCTTTTGCCTACTTCTTTTCCACCCATCCACCCATCATTGGATTATTCCACATCCCTGGGTGTTGTCCCTCCATTCATTGCCACCTCCTCAACCCATATAAGTTCGATCGAACCACACACGCATCATATTTTGAGAATCTGTCGATCCACCAGTTGGTCCTCCCAATGCAGGACCTCCAATGCATTATCTGAATGGGTTTTCCCCGATTGCAGTGCCACTCCCGATTCCACTGGTATTTCCCATGATGTTGCTTGCTCCAACTTTAGCTGCCATCTCTCTCCTTAGAAAGGTTGAAATCCCTCTCACTTTTTCTCTCTAAAAATCACTTAGACTAATCTCTCTAAAAATCACTCTCACTAATCTCTCTAAAATTCATTCTCACTTTCTCTTTCTAGAATAAGAATACGGAAGAAAGAAGAAATAAGACAAAGAAGCAATTAATTTTTATGGGAAGGGTAAATGGATAATTGAGGAAATAAAAGAACCAATTGTTAGAGTTAACTGACGGTGTAAAAAGAAGGGTTAATTCCATTTTGGCCCCTTAAAGATGACCAACTGACCAAAATAGCCCCCCAAAAAATGACCAGCTTCCATTTTTCCCCCATTTTCATTTTTTTGTCAGTCAACTTTAACTGTTGACTTCTCTTTTCCTTTTACACCCATCTCTTGAAAATTTTTCCCTCCCTATCCTTCGTCACTTTTTTCTTGCCGGTGGTCGGCCAATTTCCGACCGGCGACATCATTAAAAAAAAAATTTCCTTCTTGTTCTTACTCTCTCTCTCTTAACACTCTCAATACAGGTAAAGAGGTGAAGAAACTCCCAATCGAGGGTAAAACTCTCATAGCTCATCTCTCCCTTTCTCTCTCTCTACACTTTCATCTCTCTTAAAGTTTCGTTCTTTCCAGCTTCGCGGATCTGACAAAAGATCCATCACTTGCATATGTCTTTTCTTACTACCTACAGTCTTCTTAAGATGCTTCCATGACGACACTTCGCTTGCTCAAGTTAAATCCAAATCTAAACTAATCGATTATATATTTTCTGTTTTCATTGATGATTTTTTTTTCTTTTTATCGATTCTCAACAATTTTAGATTAGGAATTTGAAAATCTTGAAACTATAAGTTTTAAGGAGTTTGTGCACATTTGGATCAATGCAATAAGTCTAGGGAGCCCGTTTTTTGGGGACTCCCTATGACCCGTCCTCCCTCTTGAGACTACAAGACTACAAAGAACAACCACTGATATTGATTCCAATAAGTCTAGGGAGCCCGTTTTTTGGGGACTCCCTAGGACCCGTCCTCCCTTTTGGGACTACAAGACAAAAACACATCACTTTCTCTCTCTAGAATTTTCCTTGTCTTGTAGTCTCAAGAGGGAGGACGGGTCATAGGTGAGTCCCCAAAAAACGGGCTCCCTTGACTTATTGGAATCAATATCAGTGGTTGTTCTTTGAAGGTTCCAGGATTAATTGGGTATTTTTCTTGTTGATTTATCACTCACTTTTTCATCATCTTTATCATCATCATCTTAGGATGAAGAACCTCCTCCAAAGAAATCGGAAACAGTTGGAGTTTGATTTCACCTTTAGTAGAGAGGGGGATAGTAATATTACCAAACAGATGAAGATTAATATTCAACCCTAATTCCATAAGTAACCGATAGACAAATCAAAACAACATTAAATTTGTTCGTGATGTTATTGGCCTCTACCCACATATCTCTACCAATTTGATACTTTTTCAAATTTCTTTTCATTTTCAGGGTATGACCCATTCTCTACTAATATCCTGGATCTGAAATTTAGAAGAAAAAAAAATTGATCTTTTGGAAACTGAATCATACCCATGTTTTGATTTCAAAATTTAATGATGCTTCTGGTTTTTCCATTTTGAAATTAAAAAGAACCTATTTCCTTCCCAAAAAACGTTCTTTTTGAGTCGTTACATTACCGATTTTTTCTTGCTCAAAATCGATATATTACATCACGTCCTCCAAGATCAGATCTTACTAACATGGATATAGACTTAACACTGTTTTAACTCCTCGTTTCTCTCTCTAACTGAAGATGAAAAAGATTACTCTCACTTCTGAGCTCTGATTGACATTCCATCTCACTTTCTCTCTCTAGAATGAAGACGAAGGCATTATTCTCCAGGTAATCTCAACCACATTTTTTAGTTTTAGAAGATTTTGTTTTGTTTCAAGATTTCTATAGTTATTAAGATGGAAGAAGAAAAGTGGGCAATAGCTCAGAATCTGATTGATATAGTAAATGAGATTTCTAAGATTTCAAACTACATATGTGTTATTAAGAAACAATATTCAAGTTTAGCCGATGGTGGTGGAGGTGTGGTGGCCGGCGGGAGAAAGTGGTAGTGGTAGAAGGAGCAGAATTTTTTTTTTCCTAACGATGGTCGTCGGCCTGAAATTGGTCAACCACCGGCGACTGACAAGAAGAAAGCGACAAAGGATAGGGAGGAAAAAAAATTCAAGAGATGGGTAGAAAAGGAAAAGAGAAGTCTTTTTTTTTTTTTTTTTTTGTTGAAAGCGGAAAAGAGAAGTCTTTTTTTTTTTTTTTTTTTTGTTAATAGCGGAAAAGAGAAGTCAATAGTCATAAATAATAAGTTAGGGTTTATTATTTATGACTTTCTTCACCCCTTATTAGGTTTAAATCTTGTGTGGCCACATTTTCCCTACACTTGTCATCTCAGGGTTCATCCACAGTGTCTTCAAGAATTTGATGTCCTAATATTCAAATTTGGTCTCAAAGACATACCTCAAGTTATTTGCAACAAAGATAGTTATTCTTTCTTTTGCACACAAATTGGCATTATGCCCTCCTCTCAAAACACGTTAATAAAATTTATATGCATAAATGTATATTATAAACAAAAGTACCCTATCCGAATATGATCACATCCATTTGTAGAATCTTAATTTATCTACAAAATTTGTGATGTACTGGGAAGAGATAAGATCCCTTTATCCTATCAATATTTGATTTTCTACTTGACAGTGTTGAAAAGTCTCATCTTTTATGATCAACATTTCATAGAATAGTATATAAATATTGAGATAAACAATAAGATATCCATAGGCAGTGAAAGAGCAAGTCAAAGTGAGATATGATATAAACTTTATTAAACCTACTTATAGAGATGCTTTATTTTTCAACAAAAAAAAAAAGAGAGAGAGACGCTTTAATCATTCTTACAACAGCTGCTTGAATTAACCTAATTTTAGTCTTCTATGTCAATCTAGATTCTAGCCACTTCTTCTTTTACTTCATTTTAACTTTTAAGCATTATGGCTTCATTTCTAACTCGTTGAACCCAAGGTCCGATCTGTTTTTCTTTCTTTGTTTTTATATAGATTCGAAATTGAAATATGAAATGATTATATATGTAATGTTATTTAAGTTCTTGAGACAAGTCTTTATATGTGATATCTCACATCGTTCGTGAAAGTGTCCGAAGACCGGACCCTCTACTGTTTAGCTCGAATACATACCCATGCACTTGGACCTGGGGAGGGTGGCCAAAGCGTGGACAGTGTCCATACTAAGGCTTTGGTGTTACTTATAGAAAGTCTTGATTTCTAACTAATGAACTATTTCCTCGGACTAATCAGATAATCGTAGCGACTCATCTATAAATCAGAATCAGGGTAGCTGTCTGAACAGATATGCGGAGGAGTCAAACAAGATTAAGCAGAATTAGATTCTGAGCGACTTGTTCCTGAGTCAGAATCAAGTTAGCTTGGCACCAAGGATGGAGAAAGAAATAAACAGACAAAATCAAATAAATAAAAAAAACTTGCCCAAATCTTACTAAATATTTGATTCTTTCAGCTAATCAAACAAAAAACTCAGTATGACTTCACTGACATAAAAAAACACTTATTCCACCATTAGGTTAAGGAGAGAATGTTTTTACACTCTATATACCCAAAAAAATTCAGGTCCTAAGGTTTAATATAAGCAAGATTGCCTCGATACTCCCAATCTTTTTCGCCGTACCCATTATTCAAATTTAAAAGGATTTTCTTGTCAGAAGAGGATATTTATCAATTTAGAGCAACATCGACTCTGGGTTCTCGATGTACCCCTTAAAGGCTTTTAGCCACTCTGCACCAATTGCACCTAAAACACAAGAAAAAGTTGGAGAATTAAGTTTTTAGTTTTGTATCGCAATTCATAACAATCAGAGATATATATGTGGGTGTATTTATGTCATTACTAAACCCTTTTCAGCATCCTACCATCAATTACTCGATGATCACAGCTTAGTGTGACGGCCATGAAGGAAGCAAACTTGTATTGGTCTGGAGTGGTACCAGGTACAACCCTCTTCTCAGCTGCTCCAAACAAAAGTATAACCAGTTAAGAGTTTTAGACAATAATAATGGAAAATGGAACTAACAGTTACGAGTGTTAGACAATAATAATGGAAAATGACACTAATGATTAGGAATGGCCCAATATCGAACTACCGTAGTCCATCAAATAAAGTTAATTCTGACACCTCCCGGTTATGGTACTCAGAGAGCAAGGATTAAGATATAAATAATCAATTTCGGTTCAGTGTGTTACTGGTTCAGATTCTGCACCACTTCTCATACAATTGATGTAACAGAAAATCGGAAGAGAAACAATAACATTAGGCTGCTAGCCAGTTCCTGTGTCTAAGAATACCAAAATATCCAAGTAGTGATTATCACATTAAGGTTCCAGTTCCTAGAGGTTTCACTTATCGTATTGAAAATGGTGAAGTCGGAACTAGAAAGACAGTTTGGACTAGTTAAACAGGTACTCCTTGACACACTGACCAACACTCTTAAAATAGATATTTACCTGATCCAACAGCGAGAATTCCAGATTGAGGAGGATTGATAATGGCACAAAACTGTTTGACTCCAAATGGTCCACCCAAATTTGAAACAGTAAATGTGCCTCCCTGTGGATGAACAATTTTTTTATGGATCACAAAAATTCAAAGTTGCAAAAAGAACTCATAGAAGCAATCAATTACCTCATAATCTGCTGGTTTCAGGGTATTCTCTTTAGCTTTTTGTGCCAAAGTTTTCACCTCTTCAGAAATTTTAGATAAACCCTTTTTGTCTGCATCCTGCAAAAAGCGCAACACGAGTTTTCATAGTACCATATCATTCTTTCTTAGAAGAAGCATGAAACTCTCTTGAAAGAAGATAAACTGAATGCATCACCGACCCTTATAACAGGAACAAATAGTCCATTATCTGTCTGCACAGCGACATTAATATTGACGTTGTGGTATCTGGAGGAGAAACAACAATAAGTAATTATAGCAGATGCCTTATACACTACAATATACATATACATATGTGTGTAAGTGTGTGTTAGTGTTCGTGTTCATGTTCGTGTTCGTGTTCGTGTTCGTGTTTATGTGTGTGACTCAGTTACTCACTGTCGGATGTACTCGTTCGTCCATGAACTGTTACACTGAGGAACTTTACGAAGAGCTAAAGCACAAGCCTGTGATAGTGGTAAAACCAATGTTAGTAACTGAGTTCTTACATAGTGAGCTCAAAGGAGAAAAACTTAAAGCAATAAATAAAGATAACGCGATAGTATTCACTCACATACAGCCAATAAAAACTAATAACTTGACACACACACACACACACACATATATATATATATTCACATAAACACAAACATGCATAGAGAAACAGAGACTCATCTAAACCAAAGTTGAAATTTTTAAGCTCTCGTAGAACAAATAAAAGATTTGCAAGATGCTTACCTTTATTACAAGATCATTTATAGATATTCGCTTCCCACCAGAAGATTCTTGGATGGAATTTAATTGGCCCCTCAGCCTGTAATGAATAAAATGGAATTAACATTAAAAGATGTCAACAATAAGTGTGCACGGTACTGTAGTAGAGAGTCAACAAATGGAAAGAACAGAATCTCACTCCATAAGTTTGTCAACACAGGTGTCCACTGTTAGATAATAATGAGGAATTGTTTGTTTTGAGAGCAGCAAACGTGACGCTGTGATCTGTCAAGCATGGGCCACAGTAAACGAACCATTAGCATGATAGAGCATGATCCGCTTTGTAAATAGAGAAGTCTCTAATGAAATTACTTTTCTTATCTGAGAAACTGGGAGGTCTGTGTAATCTAAGGACTTCATTGCTGCTGCCTCCTGAGGCTTGGAAACTGATGCAGAGACACCCTTTTTACCAGATGCTGCAAAAACACAAAAACAAAATGAGACCATTAGTCTAATTCAAGATTTGAAATATACAAGAAAAAGCAGAATTCTAGCTGTTTCTCGATAAACCTTGTTGCAGATACAAAAGTAACAAAACACCAAAGCTCACTATTGTCATTTGAAAATAGCCTCTGACTACGGGATTAATAGTAGGCTTAGTAGCTCAACCGTTTATATTAAAAACTAAGTAGACTAGAAAAATACAGTTTACGATGTATCAAGTGCAGCAACGAAGATAACCTTTACCAGAAAACATCAAAATTCCTAAACCAAATGTCTAAACGAGATACTAAACAAATAGACAGGGGAAATATACCTAAGTAATCATCAATATCAGCCTTTACAATGCTTCCATCAGGACCAGTTCCTTTAATGCTTGAAAGAGGTACCTGTATTCAAAAGGATATATTGAAAGTGTGTTGTTAACAAATACAGGTTCAATAATGGTCAAACTTCATAGTTCATACACATAGTGGACATAGGCGAAAAAAATAGGTTGTTACTATATTCAACATGTTGAAACAACCCTGACTTAGCAAAGTAAGTGACTAACATTTTGATCTTCTGCCAACTTTCTTGCAAGAGGACTAGCAAAAATGCGATCTCCAGACTGAGGAGGAGCTACATCAACTTTTGTCGCCTTTGGCTCTGGTGAACTGACAGGCTCCACTTTCTCTTTCTTGGGTGGGGCAGGCTCAGAACTTGTAACTGCAGTGGTAGAACCAGCAGAACCCGATGACGAAGGTTTGTAATCTTTGAAACTCGCAATATCAGCTTCGTCTTCTACCGTTATAGCAATCGGCTAATAAAAGAAAATTTACAAATAACCCAAGGTTAGAATGTAAGATAAGAATCAAAAGAAAACTTTCGCCACACACAAGAAGTCACTTGGGTTGGGTATAACAATCAAGTTGACAAAAATAGGGTATCAAAAAGAAATATCAGTACTGAGGGGGGCACTTATTTGCTGACTCAAATAAAGTCCCTAAACATAAGAAGCAAAAAATGTAATCAAGAAATTTAGTGCTAAACATGAAATAGGGTAACAAGAAGCAGTTCAGCTTCATATATAAGTACAAAAAACTAAAACATTAAGGAAAGGAAAAAAGTGAACGAATCCTTCTAATATATTTAGGTGCGTGATTGCACAAAACGGGAATCTAAGCAGTGCCGGAACTAGTAAGAAAGGAAACAACATTTAAGCATAAAGTGAATACCTCGCCAACTTGTATTTCTTTTGCCCCATCACCATGGATTATCTTAGCAATGTAACCCTCCTCCATACATTCCATCTCAACTGTTGCTTTATCCTTCGGAAGGACAGAGAATGAGTGTAAGTTATGAGTAATTAACAAAATGCATGAAGCGGATCAGTTGCCAAAAGAACGAGCTAGAAGTAGCAGAACATACAGTTTCAACTTCACATAGCACTTCTCCTGGGGCAACTTTATCGCCCTCTTTCTTCAACCATCGTGCAATGTTACCCTGTATAATTATTAAATATTGACTAAAATCAGATGGATAAAACAGATTTGACGCATTTTACTCCTCTGCAGCAACAGGGGAATACCTCTGTCATTGTAGGAGAAAGAGACGGCATTCCAATTTCTTGGTGCGACGGAAGTCCTGAAGCAGAAATCATATAGCACACATCTTAACAAATTTGGTAGCCGTCATGGATTAGACAGAATATATGCATAGTTAAAGACATCCCGAGCTAAAATCAAATAGATGAATTCATAAAACATAATAGTTGGTATAGTAACATTTCGAGCTAAATGTAATTGGTAGTGCTGCAAGAAGAATAAATATAGCTTCAATCAGAAAAAGGAAGTGTAGAATTTAAACTTATGGTCCTTGTAAAGGATAAAACAAAACCATGAATGAGAAAGATAACTACAGGCATAGTTAGACAGGAAAAAGAAGGTATTAGGGCCGATATTGGCCAAAATTATAGTAAAGAAATCTCTTACGTTTCAAGCAGGAACTCAATAACTAATTGGGTTCAGTGTGTACGGAAAGTATCTTTTTTCTTTACAGAATTGTAGGTATTGTTGACAGAGTTCAGAACAATCAGGCATTTCAAATTTCCGATATGAAGTTATGAACCATTGAACCTAATGAAACCTGAGCAAGGTTTCAACACCCACAAATCATGTAAGTGCATGTGTTTGTTGTGTAAAATAATCCACAGGTGGAAGAGGAAATTTAAGTGAAGATCTTATTTAGAAAATAGAAAACAGCAAGGAATGTAATTTCGGTTTTAGTCAATATTTCTGTAGGCATGGTCATGGATATGTAAATATTTCGGTCATCCGGCCTAAATATTTTGGAATTTAACTCCTTGATCAGACATTGTTAAGAGAAAGTAATTAAATTTCGATTTAGGTCAATAATTCATTCCTTGGAAAATAGTTAGGTAGGTACGTATGTGTCTGCTTGAGAGAAATTGGCATAAGCTGGATAATGTGAAGAAGTTGCGGTTTTCTAGCAAAGTAGGAACCGAACTAACTTGCCTTTACTGCTGAAGTGAGAATGGAGACGAACTGTACAAGAGTGCAAAGGAGTATCTTAAATGCTACTGATATATTACTCTTTGACCAAATTGCTCAATCTTGCCCATGAGCCGTGTGAGAGAGATGATAGACATATTCACAGTAATAACTACTAACTGAAGTTAACAAGCAATACCATAAGAATTAATGCTTTTGAAAAGAACAAACATGGGTTACCAACAAAATAATGCAACTTTGCAAGTATAAGAACCCACACACAAAACCCAGACTAACCTGAATCAGTAGAAAAACCTCGTCTCAGGTACACCTTTGAACTGATAAACAACAAAAAGGAAAAGCATAAGGTTCACATAAATCATCAGGATGCAGCTTTAATTAAAAGATGAGACTGGACCAAACCTTGAAAAGGCATTGCTACTGAATGAGCCAGACACTGCATTAGTCTGTCTTGTTCTTGACACCTAAAGATCAAATAGAAATGTTTAGTATATAACAGAGGTATAAAAACATTACTATGCCGTTTGAAATAAGAAATATTAAGGCCAGCAAATGCTGATACATCTACTCCTAGTTTATGTTAATAACATATTCCTACAAACTCTTACTGTAGATAACGAAGAATGATTGAATGAATAGCGAAGTAAAAGCAAAGGTAATGTATCGACATAAATAACAAACGGAAGCAAAAAAAATGCTAGAGGGTAAAATCACCATGAAGAAATCAAGATCCTTTTTACGCAGATTGTCTCCAGCAGAAACACCACTTCTGTTTCCAGTTACATTACCATGTTGACGGATCCTTAGGAGACCTAAATCAAAGAAGGATCGGAGTTTCTAAAAACCGTGAATTTGCATATTTGACAACAACAAGACAGTTAGACTGAATTTTCTTACTCTGGAACACCTAATTCTTAACTACTACTAATTTAAATATTATAACTTTCGGTAACATTACAGCAAGGTACAACAAGATGAACTACTCACCATCTCCGTTATTGGTGGAGGAGAATGTCTCTTTGGAGAAGCAACGGGCCAGTATAGCAGGCTCATTTCTTAGAATGTTCTGAGCGTTTCTCAACTGTAAATAATTTCATTAGTTAATTATTTTTATACGAAAAACAATGTATTAGCATAAAACACGATCGTAACATGGAAAAATGAAGTTCCATTCACAAACAATCCCAAGTTCTGGACATGTATTATATAATCAGTCTTAAAACTAAGATCAACTAACCAAACCTATGGATATCAGAAAGCGGAAATGTATGTTTGCCCCATTTACTTAATAACCTTTATTCTTTAATGAGTTTACTACTAAAAAAAAGAGAGAGGTAAAAAATATTTAAAGAAAATATGTAAGATGCTCCCCAAATCATCCAATAGACTCGTCTACTCTAACATGTCTACCAGGCAACCTGAATTTATAACAAATTGGCAAACTTAAAACTAAGCAAGGTATGCACAAAATCTGCATCAAACGGGTTTTCACTTCTACTAACTTCTGCATTGACAAACATTACCATGTTTCAGTTTGTGTCATGGTCCATTAGTTGCTGTCACAATATGATTTCGGTTAGGTATAATTACTCAATCACAACCAAATTATGGATCAAACAGCTAACTTCATGTTCATGATAACAATATCCAAAACCTAAAATCAAAATTAATTAATAACCTTTAAAAATGTATCTTAAATGTTCATGGATTTCAGGCTTTTCCTCTTTGTTAGTATATTCCATTACTCATTTCAAATAGAATAATTGAGACAACTGATTCAAAGAAGATACCCCCATCATCTTCATTTTCAATTTTAGTTAAACAATTTAAGATCAAATTCTTATAGATTCAATTTTTAATCAAAATAATCAGAAACAATTTAGGATTACAACATAAACCCCATAACAAAGAAATAAGGAAACACAAAGAAAAAGATAGAAAAATAAAATAGCAGATTCAAAAGATTAATAATACCTTTCTAGAATGACGAATGATATAAGCTGCGTTCGTCATGATTTTGATACCTAAAAGACGAAACCCAGAAGAAGGTTACGTTGTTCCTGGAAGACTTTTTGGTCGGAATGTTGGAATCGAGATCGGAGAAGTAATATTTCTAGAGAGAGAAAGAGGGGGGAGAGAGAGAGAGAGAAAGTGAAAGAGAGGAGAATCCAACTCTCTCCAAAGTCCAAACTAGAGAATTGAACAAGAGTTGCCCTTGCCCTGCCCTTTTGTGTGTGTGTTTTTTGTTGGAGTTAATTGACCCGTCCCGTTTTGCTCTCCACAATCTCCAAACATCAACCCTACATTTTCTTTTTTATTCCATTTTTAGACTTTTGCCTTTGTGACTCGTACGAGTTGACTCAGACACTCAAGAGTTGGGTCCTAATTTACCCTTTAGAATTAGGAAAGGGTAAAGAATTGAAAATTCTTCTATTATTTTTTTTATAAGATAGTTCTAGTGATTCTGGGCTGCTAGTGATACTGTCTGCTTTAGTACACCTGGACTTCATAGTTTTAAAATGTCTCACTAAGGAAGGGTTTTAAGCTCTTAAGAGGAGCACCACACTCCGTTTCATCATCGATGTTGGATTGTTGCCACAAAACACCCTCCCAAGGCCACATCGCAGTAGAGTGAATCGTGTTTGTAACGTGTTATAGGATGGTGCGGACCAGCCTTCTTGGCTGCTCACGTGTTGTGGCAACAATCTGCACCGATGGTGAGACGGAGTGTGGTGCTCCTCTTAAGAGGTTAATCACCCTTCCCTAGTGAGGTCTTTTAAAACCGTGAGGCCCCAAGTGTGCCAAATACAATACAAATAAAAGTTCCTTAATTATTTATATTTTCCTTCATCTTCATCTACTAAATTACGATATGTTATCAGCACGATTTGCTCAACTACGATGTGATCTTGGGAGGGTGTGTTGTGGCAATATTCCACATCGGTGGTGAGGCGGAGTGTGGTGCTCCTCTTAAGAGGTTAAGCACCCTTCCCTAGTGAGGTCTTTTAAAATTGTAAGACAATTGTGTCAAAGCGGATAGTATCACTACAGCCCAGAAGGCTGGTCCGCATCATCCTATAACAAAACAGAAATTTTTTAGATGTTACTATATAAAATATTGGTTTGAATAAAACCATTATATTAAAAAAATTAATTAAAAGATGTCTTAAATTGCGAAATAACATTCATACATAGAAACAAAAAACGTAAAAAAAAAAAACCCACAACTACTTGGCAAGTTAGTTGTGCATCTACCCGAAACTCAAAATCACATCATTTATTGACTTGTGTTAAAGGGTATATATAAGTTAAAGGTAGTGTTGGGTCAAAAATTGGTCAGTTTTGACCAAGTCATGAAGTCGGAAGATAGACCAACACTGCACGAAAGCAGACCCTCGTTGAAGCCATCAAGGAAGTAGATCCAACAAAAGACGCAAAGATGATAGAAAAATAAAATCAAATATTCTGCGTTTTTAGTCCGTAAAATACGATAATAAACACTTAAATTTGACATAACTATACGACTCTGACGTTCTACATTCTTCAGCAATACTATCTCTTCAATCATCAACTTGTTATCTTTGTTGCTCTTGCATTTGTGATTCTTCATCATAATGTTCATCCACTGCACACTCATGGTTTCTTCTTCATTTGGAGCAAATTCGTCTGAACTATATTCTCTTCGAATAAAATTGTGCAATCCTGCACATGCTAAAACTAATTGTGATTGTGATTTAAATGGAAATGGCTGAGCAGTTTTGAAAATTTTGAATCTAGCTTTAAACACATCGAATATTCTTTCCACCGCGGTTCTTAACAAAGAATGCGATGATTAAATAATTCTTCTTTAGTTTCTGGACGTCGAGTACTCTCAAACTCTCTTAAATGGTATCTAACACCTCGATATGGTGTTAAAAATTAAGGACGATTAGGATATCCGACATCTGCCAAGTAAAATTTACCTACAACATAAATTATTGAGATGCAATTCATATTTCCATATACCAGTTAAATATATCAAAAAGAATTTGATAAGAATATAAATATTTTACCGTGAGGAATTTTAAATCCATCGTTTCCCTCTAAAGCATCTTTTAGTACTCGTGCATCATTTGTTGAACCTTCCCACCCACTACGAACATATATAAATTGCAAATGAAAGGTGCACGCTGCCAAAACATTTTGTGATACAATTCATAATCTATTACGATAGGCAATTGAAGTTATTATTGGTACCATAAATGGAATATATGTACCGTCAATTGCTCAAACACAATCCCTTTTTTCATACAATAAATGATTAATGTAGTTGAATACAAATAAAATATAAAATTAAGTTGAATTTAATCATAAATAAAAAATTTCTATTACCAGAAAGTAACGATTGGAGCGGTCATCTGTTAGGATCTTCAATTAGGTGGTTGTTGGAGTTGTCACCATTAACTCCGGAGCTAATAAAGTCAATGCCTTCAACACTTTATTGAAGTTCATGCTTGTACAAAATTTGGATCTATCGAATCTTTTCCTAGTTACAGAGTAACTATTATTCTGGTCAACCGTTAAAAGAAACATACCAAGCATCTTGACATAGCGTGTGTCCACTAATAACGACTTTTCATTTAAAATACGACATAACTTGAGAAGTGTATCTGGATATATCCCTATAAATCTCACGAAATTCATCAGGCGAACCATCCAATTTGCTTTGCATGTAAATGAATCCTTTACCAGTGACTGACTTTCTTGGAGCATTAAGTTTACGTACATGGATATTGTAACGAGTTATTGCAATGGCAGGAATAATATTTTCATTTTTACTACTAATTGTTGGTGCATGTTCATCATTTTGGAAACCATCTTCATTGTCCATCTGAAAAATCCTAATAAATTAGCATAAACATGAAATACATAAGAAAAAAAAAGTTATACTATAACACTTAATATTAAGCTTTAATAAGATCAAAATAAAAAGTATAACATATGAAGTTTCAATAAAAAGTATTAAACTAAAATAAACAAACCAAAATAAAACTTAAATCCTGAATTCTAAGCCCTCATTATCAAGCTCAGATAGTATCTAATTTTTTCGTTCATCCATATTCATAATGGCAAAAATCATTTTCTGCTCTTGTGTTTTTAAAAGTTTTGCTACTTCCATTTTCATTGAGTAGTCCAGATCAGGAATATCATATAGTGTTTTACACTAGTCGTTTGTACTTTTTGTAGTCTGAACTAGTTCTTCAAGACTTAAAGTCATTCGTTCACTAACAGCATCATGATGTGTCCTTGCTCTTTTCGTTGGACAGGTAGTTTGCTTCTATTAGGTTGTTGGGACCTACAAGTATTACAGCTCGAGGTTAGAGGATCGTTAGGTTCGTCATAGTTAGTCTCACTTGAAAAAGGGTTCAAGTCGACATTAATTCCTTGTAAACCTTTTGGTTGATGCTTCACGTGTATTATCTCCAACAGCATAAGACCCATCAAAAATTGTGCACCAATCGTTGTATTCTGGAAATTTCTCATTCTGGTAATCTTTAGCATCAGGGTGTTTCTGCAATGAACTACTTGAATCAATATTTAAATAGAAAATATCTTGTCTATTTATGAAGTAAATTTGTTGTTTACCTAAAATAATCATCCCAAACTTCTTGTGGAGCGGTGATCTTACCGGTACTTGCATCCCAACCAAACCCGAAGTGGGAAGCCATTAAGTCTCTAGTTTGTTTATACTTGCTTTTCCATTTTTTTAATTTACTACTTACAAGTTCTGATGTTTAATTCCCGTTGCATTTTTTATTTAGAGTTGGAATAACAGCTTGTTCATAGTAGTTCTTTGAAAGCGAATCATCTTTACCGCATTTATCACTATTCACGGCTTCAACAACAAGTTGAAGTAGAAACTCATGCTCAGTTGAATTCCATTTCATACATATTTCTTTTCTCCGAATTCATCTAATCAAAACAAATTGAAAGTGTCAACATTTATATTCACATTAATCATAAAAATATCCTCATACTAAGTATGAAACAAATATCAAACAATCAATTCGAACATAATAGGGTTATTTCCCAAATGGCCCCCAACTTTGTGACCAGCTTCCTGCCTGGCCCCCTACTTTAGCAAAAATATCCATATGGCCCCCTTTTTCAGTTACCGTTAACTTTCCGTTAACCAGTAGTTATTTCCCTCTCTTCCATCTTATTACCTCTCTCTGCCACCTCACGTTATCGCCAACTCATCATCTTCTCCGACGAAGGTCGCCGGCCGGCCAATTTTCCGGCCGGCGACCTTCAAACATAAAAAAAAATTTAATTCATTAATTTTCTCTCTCTCCCTAAATTTTTTTTTTACATCTCTATCTCTGAACAGACTCAGTTCGTGTTCATCACGAACAGACTCAGTCCGTGTTCATCACGAACAGACTCAGTCCGTGTTCATCACGAACAGACTCAGTCCGTGTTCATCACGAACAGAGTCAGTCCGTGTTCATCACGAACAGAGTCAGTCCGTGTTCCATCACGAACAGAGCCTGTGCGTGTTCCATCACGAACAGAGCCTGTGCGTGTTCCATCACGAACAGATCTGCTCGTGTTCATCACGAACATAGTCTGTCCGTGTTCCATCACGAATAGAGTCTGTGCGTGTTCCATCACGAACAGAGTCTGTGCGTGTTCCATCACGAACAGAGTCTGTGCGTGTTCCATCACGAACAGATCTGTTCGTGATGGAACACGAACAAACCTCGCTCTCTCTTAATCTGTTCTAGAGAGAGAGGTAAGAAAAAAAATAGAGAGATAGATAGAGAAAATAAAAAAAAATATTTTATGTTTGAAGGTCGTCGGCCGGAAAATTGGCCGGCCGGCGACCTTCGCCGGAGAAGATGATGAGTTGGCGATAACGTGAGGTGGCAGAGAGAGGTAATGAGATGGAAGAGAGAGAGAAATGATGATTGGTTAACGGAAAGTTAACGGTAACTGAAAAAGGGGGTCATATGGGTATTTTTGCTAATGTAGGGGGGACATGCAGGAAACTGGTCACAAAGTTGGAGGCCATTTGGGAAATAACCCAACATAATATAACCTCTCATTTTTGTAATAGTAAGTAGTAATTAAATACCTACCTAACCTACTGTTCTTGTCAACAAAAACAGTAGAAAAAAACCTAACCTACTGTTTTTCATAGACTTTGATTTTTGGAGGGTCGGTTAGCTCTTACTATTAAACACCTCTGGTAATCCACGTACACCTAACCTAACCTAACCAATTTTCCACAAAGAAAGAGGGAGGGGTTTAATGGGTGTGAGGTACATCATTATCTCTCTACACTCATTTTTTCTCTCTAAACTCGCTTTATCTCTCTAGACTCACTTCAAAATCGAATCAAAATAGACTCACTTTATCTCTCTAGACGCACTCACTATATCTTTATTATCTCTGACTTATCAAAGATTGATATCTCATCATTTCTAGAGAGTATACACAGAGAAATATGTGGTTTTTTGTTTTCTCTCGCTAGTCTAATCTAGTCTACTCTAAGATGGTGAACCTAATAATAAAATAAACCTAACCTATTAAACATAAAACGTATAGCAATAGAATACATGTTTTTTGTAGCTTGAAGAGGAAGAGAAAGAGATGTGAAGAGAGAAGTGTGAGATGTACGTGGATTGTTGAGAAGATGTAGTTTTGTTTTTATAATATGTAAAAATAGGGTTTTGGTTGTGGGTTTTGGTTATTTCAAAGTTTCACCTAAATAGGTGGATCTTTTCATTAGGCAAAAATACAAGTAAAAGCGTCTCCAAAGATCCGAGACAGATTTTCGGCCAAAAGATCTGAATGACCCGTAAAAAACAAATAACACGTCCCATAAAAGTTCTTAAAAAAATTTTAAACCAATAATGCTGACTTTTAAAGATCTTAAAAAAGGTTCTGAACCAATACCGCTAACTTTTAAATTTCTTAACAAATGTTCTAAACCAATAAAGCCATTTAGATGAATCAAACGCAATACATTAATCGTGGTGCAAGCGAAGGTAAATCAAGAAAATAAGAAAAACAAACAGAGTTTCATTTCATTTACATAACTTTTTCAATATCCGAGAACAAGTGGTTTTTTTCTCCCCCTAACACTTATAAACTTGATCTCCGTGAGACCTCGTTTGCATTTCACCGCAACAAACAATATTTCAAAAACCATCAAACAAATATAGGTATAAGAGAAATGTAGAAATCATAGTACCAAAATAAAGAACTTCTCCTTTTTCTTTTTCTTAATCTCTTCCAGACTTTACCAACATTGAAGAATCAAAACAATAGCTTATTCTTCTTGTATGTCCCCTTGGGTGAATTACCAACAAAATATAAGATATCAAAAATATATTATACAAAAATGAGATCTAGTTATCTTTTTATTGGAAATAAATGTATACATAAAAAAACTAACACAAAAGTAGGTGTAATCTAAATCTCCCCGCTACTAATGAAAATAGATTATGGAACTAAACATACGTGGCAAACAAAAAAACTCGTGTCTGAATCAAATATGAGTTTACAAAGATAGTAAAATTAAAGGTTGGTGAACTATACCTCTTGTTTGATGATATTAAGTTCGCCGATTATGCACCCAACTATTTATTCTGCTTGCAAACTGAAAGTATAAGCCGAAGCTTCACTCTGTAGATCGGAACCTTCGTAACCTATATACCTGTGAAAAGATTAGAATCACATTTTTACGGAAACAAAACACACCATGAAAGCCACTTAACCTTTCTAAATTTACGAACTTATAATTGTTACATCGAACTAAAACAAATGTTGCAATAGGCTTTTTCGTCAATATGAGATAATGTGGGCAAGTATCTCCACATTAATACCTAAGTTTGAACTGAAATAACGATACTAATTGGTCAGAATTTTCGTTATCATATCTCTACCAAACAATTTAAAGGGGAAACAATAATTATGATAGTAAAAAAATTGAAATGGCAAAGAAACATGGTTTATGTAAAACAATAAAAAATACAAAGTTTCAAGATAACTCATTCATCTTAATCAATTATGCTAATTCATCCTCTATTATCATTTATAGATATCAATCATTTCACCCAACACATTGTTGAACAACTTCATAAAATGTCTATTTACAGAGATACCCATTTTTCTCTACAACATTTTCGAGCAACATCTAGTGATGTTATAAAAGGCTGGGCTGGCCCGGTTTGGGTCCGGAACTACCCGTCCGGACAGGTCCAGCCTAGTCTGGCCCGTACGAAAAACTGGCCAGGACAACCCGGGTTCTATACCGGGACTGGGCTGGGCCTAGGGTTTGAGCCCGACGGGTCAGGCCCGACCCGTCAAAAGCTTCTCAAAGTCCGTTTCTTTTTCTTGTTTTTTAAAATTTAATAGATAAGTTGAAAAAATTTCCTTTCCGAAAAGATCTGTCCAACAAAAACATTCCTAAAAGATTCATTTCCATAAAATCTTTTCATAAATCTTTCCTAACTTGTTAACTTGTGTAAATCATCCTATATTGATTATTTCAAAAACTTAATTTCTAAAATTACTTCCACAAAATCTTTCTTAAACTTATTAACCTATTTATGTAAATCATCATTTATTAATTATTTTTAAAAAGTAATTTCTAAAATCACTTCTCAAAAATCTTTTCAGTAAACTTATTAATTTATTTATGTAAATCGGCCTCTATTAATTATTTCAACAAAGTAATTTCTAAAATCTATTCAAAAAAATCTTTTTTAAACTTAGTAAATCATATATTATTATTCCCAAAATATTTTCAAAATCAATTCTAAATCATTTCATATTTATTTTTTTCATAAAATCACCCTTAATTCATTCCCGAAATTTATTTCAAGAAAATCATTTTTAAACTTTAGATTTATATATTTCAACACAAACTATAAATTCATAATTTTTTTTTATTTTGGTTTTTCAGTTTTTTTTTTTAATTATATAAAACCTGGGCTGACCCTGCCAGGCCCAGTTCAACCTGGCCCGACCAGGCCTGGGTCTATACCCGGTCCCGGGCTGGACCCTTGTATAGCCAACCCGGGTTGAGGTTCGGCCCGAGACTATTTCAACCCAGGTTGGCTAGGCACGGTAATTGGCCCGACCTGGACAGGCCCGGGTCGGGTCGTTTTAAAGATCATTAGCAACATCACACTCTATAAATTACATATTCATTTGGGAATACTATATTCTTATTCAAATAATGTAAGTGAAGGTGCAAGAGGTCAAAATGTTCAATTTTGCATGCAAAATCTTACTTCATTATTTCCCCCAGAGAAATACTATATTTTGTTTTATTCAAACAACATACGTTTTAAATCTCATTGTGCATATCAGACATGAACGTCAACGATGCGCTACTGTCAATGACTTACTCCATATTTTAAAAAAATCACAACCATATCTGGTCATTTTCTAGTCAATGACTGCATATGTCATTATAAATACTCCTGCAAAACAAGGAGATTATGTTAGTAAAAGTTAATAACGCAACCCAGTCGCATGTGAAAGGTTCATTACGGTATGCATTGGGCATTATCTATATGTACCATAAAAAAGAGTAGCATTCATCTTAATGTGTTAGACATAATATCGTGTACATAAAATTTTTGTTTTGCATATAAAGTATATCAATGTATTGTACAAACCGCATACGAACATATTGTTGAATCAGTTTTTCGCTGCGACTACTAGGAAGAAACCATCATACTTGATCTTTGGGAATTCCCTCACAATATTCAAATGGATGCAATAGGTGTATCTTGAATGCATGTAATTCATCTAATAGGTGTTTGATCAAATAAAACAAACTCCGTAGTCTTTAGGGTTTATTACTATTAGTTATAATTGTTGATGTCAATAAATGACCTTCCGTTATACCAGCATGAAAAAGGGAGTTGATGCATGACAACCTCCGTTATGTATAATTGTTCTGTTAGATTGAGTGTTGCTCAGCCTGATGTTCATGCTCCAACTCTACTTCCTGCTCTGCTTCTCCTTATATCAGCTCGTTGTCCTTCCTCTTTGCTCCTGCTCCTTGTTCCTTGTTCCCGCTCCTTGCTCTTGTTCGTCTGTTTCCGAGGGGGAAAAACCTGCAAAGGATTCGAAAACCACTCCGACGCTCAAGCCAGTCAGGGTGCTCTGTACAGTAAAAGAATGAATATTGATTGATCCTTTTGGGGGGCGAGTTATGGGAACTCTGAGTTTCTTGTGATATTTTTAGGGTAAGAGATCGTGTCCTGTATAGTACGATGTGGGGGGCCTTTTATAGGCGATGTTAGGCCGACTGTGATTAACGGCGGTGATGAGGCGGTTGTCGTCAATCCAAAGGGAAAGTTTCCTCCCTTGAGTATCTAGGGTTTCCCTTATAGTCTATCTCAGATCTTTGATAAGTGGAAGTTCCTAAGTTCAAGGATCCTTCGTAGATATCTTGCCGATGCGATAGACTCTAGAAGAGAAGTTTTCTCCTTTAGTTACGTGGGTCTAAGTTAGCTTAAACACTTCGAGATGTGTAGCCGACTGAGATCTTTCTGGACGATTTGGGATTAAGTCGGTAGATCGCTTAGCGCTGCTGCCTCCCCTGTTCTGGGCGTAAGACATTGGTCGGACCTGTTTAGACCCCCCTTACTCATCTGAAAACCCCAGGGCTGATTTGTCGGTGCCAAGGGCACTTTGCAGGGTAAGTTTCTTCTGGGCGACCTCCTAGTAAGGGGAATATTTGGTGGACCATCAGAGGCTCAGCTGTTCTGCTACCTTAAGCCGGGTTGACCCAGTAGACTTCAGGTCTGATCTTGACTCTTCAGACATTAGTCAACGTCTGGACATTTTATGCATCATCAACAATGCCTTTAAAGTATCTAATGTTGTTTCCTAGGCGATTTAATTATGTGTTTATCCCATCATCATGATGTTCGATTATATCTATATATTTATTTCATCCTACTAGTGTAAGGGTAGAAATTCTACCCGAAAGCTCAAAACTCGGCACAAAACCTTCGAATCCAACGGGAAACATCCAACTCGAAGCCTAACATGGTAGTCCGCCTGATCCGCTAATAGATACATAGTGGGCAGACTTATGCTCTATCCTGAAACCCTTACCGGTGTTCTAAGCTCGTCAACTAAGATTCTATCATAAGCCCATTAGTTAGGCCTAAATTCTAAGATATAAAAGGGCTTTGCTTTCACCTAAAACCCCCATTCATTTCATATTGTCGCCGTGGATGGAGAGAGAAAGGGAAAAAGTGGTTTGTGTCTCCTTTGTTGGAGGGAGATGAAGAGGAAGGAAACGATTTAGAGAGGTCTATAGACAAAGAATAGGGTTGGATCCTTCACTTCTTTTGCCTTCTTCATATCACGGTTTATGGTTGATTTACAACTCAATTTTATCCATCTCTACCTCTCCTTAAAACAATTTGAAAGGATAACATTTTAGGGTTATAGATCAGTACACGATTCACACCATCAATAGAAGTAATGACGTCTATCTTCTTAAGGAATTGATGGTACATCGGTTGCATTCGATGATTATGAAGATGGTGATTCTGAATCTGTAACTTTTCTCTCATACATTAAACAATGACGATGATGATGATAATTTTATATCCATGACCTTCATAAACTTTTATTGCATTTATATTTAAATTTGTACAAAAATTTCTCCATATATGATGGTGATCATTTTTGTCGGCCAAATATTGGTCAATTTTGACTTGTCAAAAACTCAACAGACTAACCTGACTTGTATGTGCCAATGCATATGTTCATGAACGAACCCTCAATAGAGCCATCACCGAGGGGTAGATTTGAACGAGCTCTACCACTTGAGCGCAACTCTAACCAGAGAGGTTGTTGGGAGGTCAACATGAGTCTCCTAGACACCTTGAACCCTGCACCGGCCAGAGGCAAACAAAGAGGTGGACCCGGGTCAGCTCTGCCCATGAGCCCTGCTTAAGTCTTGAAATAAAGTAAAGAGGTTTGCAGAAGTCAGCTCGACACCTTGAGCTCCGCTCCCCTTGAGACACGTTGAGAGGTATATCGGAGTCAACTTTGAACCCGAGCCCTGCTCTGACCAGAGAGACAAAGCATGGAGGTCTGTAAAAGTCAACTTGACACCTCGAGCTCTGCTCTGTCCGAAGAGAATGATAGTTGCGTAGAAGGGAAGACAACACCAAAGATTCGCTTTTCATATATGAACAATTATAATCAAATGATCTGTCGGTGTTATAAGATACACATTCAACTTGATATTATCCTCCAAAGGCCATAACACGTGCTCTCATCAAGTCGATGTCCTCGCACCGGAACATCTCAACCAGTGCTTTTCCACCATCCTCAAAACCTATATATAACATATCCGGTTTGTCCTAAAGGGAGATGATTCTTACACAGTGTCACTAAATTAATCTATTAAGGTTTTAACACTTAACTGACTTGAGCGTTAGACTGTGTTTTTCACGGGTCCCCTATCCCAAATCATCAAAACATTGGGAAGAACGTTCCAGAGAGTTTGCAAGATTGATTTTCTAGGAGATATCCGGAAAACCACTTTTCGACATCATCACTTTTAGATCCATAACTTTGTATGTCTCATTAATGTTATAATGATGATTATCATAGATCTTTAACTTTGTATCTCTATATTTTGATTGTTTTATTTTTCATTTTTTTGACTAATGACCCGAAACTCATCCCGCTCGAAGCCCGTTATGTCTGTTGCGCGCCAGTACCCATGACGAGTTCCGTACAATTTTTGTTTAGTTTTGTTGGGTCTGAGCTGCCCCGCTAGTCTTTGACATAGGCTACCCAGAACGTCTGAGACCAGTTTTAAGGTGCCCATGGGCATCCGAGCCTCACCTGATTCTCACCCCTACTCGAATGTATTTAAAGGATTTTACGTATAACAAACTTAAATCTCTTCCAATCAGCTATTTCAGACAATGACAAACGAGCTCTGTTAGCTATTGCTTCTAAGGAGGAGATTTACTTAACTGTTAGACCAGTTTTAAGGTGCCCATGGGCGTCCGAGCCTCACCTGATTCTCACCCCTACTCTAATGTATCTAAAGGATTTTACGTATAACAAACTTAAATCTCTTCCAACTAGCTATTTCAGACAATGACAAACGAGCTCTGTTAGCTATTCCTTCTAAGGAGGAGATTTACTTAACTGTTAGAAATCCTCCAGCCAAAGCAACCCCAGGTCTGGACCGCTACCCTCATTTCTTCTACCAATCGAACTAGGATACAATCCAACCTGAGATTGTAAACATGGTTCGTGCTTTCTTCGAAACGACAACTCTGCCGCCTCATACCAACCACACTCACATTTTCTTATTAGCCAAAACTAATACTCCCCAATCTCCGACAAATTACCACCCTATTAGTCTGCTCAATACCACTTATAAAGTTATTGCTCGTATCTTAGATGACAGGTTGAAACCGTTGCTTCCTTTTATTATCTCCCCTTTTCAAGCTGCTTATGTCCATGGTCGACAATTTTTAGATAACATAATTATTGGCCATGAGCTTATTCACTCGTATAAGAAAATTAAAGGGTCCAAAAGTTACTTTTGCCGCAATCAAGATACGTCTAAAGTCTTTGATCGAATTGAGTGGTCTTTTCTCATCGATATCATGAGAAAACTTGGTTTCTCCCACCACTGGATCCAAATGATTTTGTCCTGCATATCTACAACTACTATGACGGTGCTCGTTAATGGTCGGACAGGTCCTACCTTTACCTATGCCAAAGGTATTCGACAAGGAGACCCCCTATCTCATTTTCTTTTCCCTTTGGCCATGGAGGGTCTTAGTGGGATGCTTATTTACAATACTAAAGATAGTCGACTCCTTTGTTGGTTTCTCCACTAGAAACCTCAAGCTTATTATTAAACATCTTCCTTTTGCTGATGATTGCATCATCTTTGGTAACAGCTCTCCTGAGAATATTCATAATCTGAAGCATATTTTACACACTTTCTATCACTCGTCAAGTCAGATGATAAATTATTCTAAGTTTAACATCTTCTATTCTCGTAACTCTCACCCCAAATTCAAACGTATGATTATCAGAAGTCTTAGGGTCCGCTAGACCTCTCTTTCTGATAAATACCTTGGGGCTCAATTTTTCATTGGGGCCAATAAAGTAAAAGTTTTTAATTCTCTGCTCGAGCAAATTCAATCCAAGTTATCCAAATGGTAAAATAATTTTTTGTCTCAAGTTGGTCGTACTGTTGTTGTCTCGACAATCGCGGCGGTCGTTCCCTGATACCAAATGCAATGCTTCGTCATCCCAAAAGGCGTATGCAACAGCATAAAGACATCCCAAAGGTCTTTCTGGTGGGGAAATCCAAAGGTTTATGCACGGTGGCTTGGTCCTCCATTTGTTGACCTAAGAAAGTCGGGGGATTAGGACTCAGAGATTCATATATGGATAATCAAGCTCTTCTCGGTAAATTAGCTTGGCGCCTTCAAGCTGAACCGAACGCTATCTGGGCCAGCTTCTGAAACCTAATACTTTTGTACCACTCCAAACCCAGGACCAACCACGAAGGAACACTCGTGGGTTTGGGAAGCCATTTCCAACAAATCGTAAAAGTTAATCCGTACACTATGTGGGAAGCACACAACGGTGCTCAGATTAATATCTGGAACGGTTATTGGGTTCCAACTCAACCCCATCCTGTTGGAAACACCCATAACTTTCCGTTAATTAAGGTTTCTGAATTGATTCAGAATGGTCGATGGAATGACTTTTTTACTCTCTTCTATGTTTAATATCTGGTGGGGAAATCCAATATCTGTACTCCTATGCAGGTTATTAATCAGATTCTAACTTTCCCCCGTGTGAAGCCAATACAAGTTCTTCATCTACCCAAACAAAGTAATTAAGTGCCCCCCATTCATCCTTATGTAAAAGTGAATACAAATGCTTCCTTTATGAAACCTCACGAGGTCGCGCGAATTAGTTGTATTATTCACAACCACAAAGCTAAATTCATCAATGTTAAGGCCGAAGTCATCTGATCAAGAAATGAGGAAGAATTCAGGCTATTCTTATGTGAATCAAATGGGCTACAATGAGTAAAATTAAAATTTTACACGTGGAAAGTGATAATCTAGCACTCATCAATCATCTACAAAACTCAAGGAACGAGATTCACTGGCAACCGAAGGTTCACGTCAAGGTAATATACTTATACTGCAGTTCCATGGTGTAAAATTCTCTCATATACCTCGCAAAAAAGAAATGCTCCAGCTGATAGTTAGCTAAATGAGCTCGTTCAAATAATTGTAATGTTACATGGACTACATTCTCATCTTTCCTTCTGTACAAGTATTGTAATAACACTCTAATTTATTAATGTAGTTTCTGTTGTAACAAAAAAAACTTATAACAGATTTATAAACCGTGTCCACAAATGAAAAATCTCGTTGTACCATTGTTGTAATTTTGTTGTACCAACCGGTTTTTTTTAAGGTGAATATTCTCACCCGAAAGGGGTATTTTGGGAAGTGAAATTTAGACAGTCCATAAGCACTAGTTATGTCGGGACCATCCTTTTTTTCTTTCTCTATCTTGCGTTTCTTTTAGGAACGCAATTGTTTTCCAAACCCTAACCCTAAAGGAGCTAAAAAAGCTAGCGATCTCATTTTTCTCTCATCATTCTTCAAGGTAATCATATACAGATTCTCTTACTTTCAGATTTGTTTCTCATCGATTCCTTTATTATTCTCCTATCCACCCGAGTTCTGTATTCGGTAATATCTCCTTTCCGAATCTAAATCTCGTTTTCTTGGTAAATCCTGGTAACATATTGTTTCTATTCATGGATTTTATTATAGATCTGAATCTGCTATTACTTTGTTGATTAACTTGATAAACGATGTACTCTGTTGTTGGTTCTTCTCTATTTCATCTGTTATTGCTTGATGTTCCTTATTTGGATATGTAGTTTCTATTCTATTGTTGTTTGAGGAGCTTACTCTATTAATTGGGGCTATAATCATATTGGATCTCATAGCTTTGAGATCGGCGAATCTGTATGTGCCGAAGGTTAGCAGAAGAATAATCGTATCGATTAGGGTGTGACTTGGAAGGGGGTAGCGCTAAAAGGTTTTGGATTAAATGAACTTCATTGGTGGAATAGGCTTTTAAAAATCTTTTGGACGAATGTTGTCTGGGAACTTTTTGTGAAGAAAAGGCCTTTGGCTGCGTGACCTTTAACGATCCACTAGTTACCTGTAGCCGCTTCTAGGGCATAACTACTGCTATCACCATCAACCCATCACTAGACCTGAGCCTGTTAACATGGCGATCATCATTACACAGCTATTACGTATATATCATAAGTCATAACTAAAATATTGATACTTTTCAAAAGAGAAAAACTAAAATATTGATTTGCACGCCTTCCACTACCATAGCAATTCCTGTAACATCCATGACCATCTCCTATCAACCTTCTCCGCCACAACGGCCTAGAAGCTGGCCACCTCAAATGTTGTTGATCCAATTATTCGAGAACTATACTTGCAGTTATATGGCGAAGTAGTTCTATTCAAAGTCTAAGAGTCGAATATCTCCTACTGTACATTAAGATTTACAATATTATGGCTAAGAACTTAAAATTTCCATTTCTGGTATAGTTTCGAATATATCCTACTGTACATTCATGTTGTCATTGATGCATTTCAAGTCCAGTATTGAGTTTATAAATAGTCAAAATGTTTCTTAAGCATACATATGAATAAAATGTTCTTTCCTGCAGTCATGGCAGGATTAGCACCCGAGGGATCTCAATTTGATGCTCGTCAGTATGACAGCAAAATGAATGACCTGTAAGTTTCGAACTCTATATCTATGTTGGATACTTGAATGCTTACCTTTTATACTGAGTATTCAGTTGTGCAACTCCTGGTTCTTAACCTCTTGCACTTCCATATGAAAGATAGCATCTGACTTGGTTTGATTCGTGGGAGCAGGCTCACAGCTGATGGGCAAGATTTCTTTACATCTTATGACGAAGTTTACGACAGCTTTGATGCTATGGGCCTACAGGAGAATCTTTTGAGGGGAATATATGCATATGGTGAGTTCAATCAAAATTTCCCATTTCCTATTAACATATTCTTCTTCACCTTTCCGGAACGGATCACAACACGCTGTGGATTGGAATCGGCAACGTCTAAGGTCCAATAAGGGCATATGCACCCTGACTGTGTTTACAATGCGAAGATAGATTTGTATGAACTACGTTATCCCATGTAACAGTTGTGGGCTTACTCTATGGGACTAGTTTGACTTCATTTACTGAGATTGGTCTGCCTACCATGCTAACACAGTAGAGTATTGTGAATGGTTGACTGATCTGGCATTTAAGCCGGATTTCGTTTTGTTTTTTATGGGATTACTAGTTAATAGTTATATCTTTTTCTGCTGGTTGCTGAATAATGGGATCTTATTTTTTTTAGGTTTTGAGAAGCCGTCTGCTATTCAACAGAGAGGTATTGTGCCCTTCTGCAAGGGACTTGATGTAATTCAACAAGCACAGTCTGGAACAGGAAAAACTGCTACTTTCTGCTCTGGAATTCTCCAGCAGCTAGATTATCAACTGGTTGAATGCCAGGCTTTGGTTCTTGCACCAACTCGTGAACTTGCACAGCAAATTGAAAAAGTTATGCGTGCACTTGGTGATTATCTTGGTGTGAAGGTCCATGCATGTGTTGGTGGAACCAGTGTTCGTGAGGATCAGCGCATCCTTTCAAGTGGTGTTCACGTTGTTGTTGGAACTCCTGGTCGTGTGTTTGACATGTTGCGAAGACAATCTCTTCGAGCTGATGCCATCAAGATGTTTGTTCTAGATGAAGCTGATGAAATGCTTTCACGAGGTTTCAAAGACCAGGTTCTCCCATCTTAACTGTTGGTTTTGTCTGTTTTACTTAATTTTCGTGAATTTGTCTTATTTTGGTAGAGCTGTTCTACAAGTGTTCTGTTCAAAATATTGATTGGTATGTATCTTTTATTGGTAGTAGATAATTGGTGGCATATACAGTTCTAATCAATGAAGCTTTTGAGTTTTGAAGTGTAGGATTATCAATTATGTTCTGATAACTGGCTTCTTTGCTGCAGATCTATGATATCTTTCAGCTTTTTCCTTCAAAAGTTCAGGTCGGTGTGTTCTCTGCTACCATGCCACCTGAGGCTCTCGAGATCACAAGGAAGTTTATGGACAAGCCTGTAAGAATTCTGGTGAAACGTGACGAACTCACCCTTGAGGGTATCAAGCAGTTTTACGTCAATGTTGACAAAGAAGAGTGGAAGCTGGAGACACTATGTGATCTTTACGAAACTTTAGCCATCACTCAGAGTGTTATTTTTGTCAACACCCGACGAAAGGTTGATTGGTTGACCGACAAGATGAGAAGCCGTGACCACACTGTCTCTGCTACCCACGGAGACATGGATCAAAACACAAGAGATATTATCATGCGTGAATTCCGATCTGGATCCTCACGTGTCCTTATCACCACTGATCTTCTGGCCCGTGGTATTGATGTCCAGCAAGTTTCTCTTGTCATAAACTATGATCTTCCGACACAGCCAGAAAACTATCTCCATCGTATTGGACGTAGTGGTCGGTTTGGAAGGAAGGGTGTTGCTATTAACTTCGTTACTAATGATGATGAAAGGATGCTTTCTGATATTCAGAGGTTTTACAATGTTGTCGTTGAGGAGCTGCCATCAAATGTTGCCGATCTCCTCTGAGGATATCGACAATGATGAAAATGCATCCTCCGTTCTTCGAGGGTGTTGGTAAGGAGCTTTACATTTGGTAAGAAAAAACTAGTTGATGCTTTATTTATAGTTGTAATTTTTGTTTTCCCCGTAATTTAGCATGGTTGAACTTGGCTGAATATCTTGTGATATGGGTTCCTGCACATTTGCAACAGAATTGAGAATGTGGGTGGGTGTTTCCATTGCTGCAAATTTTGTTGCAGGTTGGGTTTTTGTATCTTTATTAGTGTCGGTAAACGACCGAGGCTAGAGGTAATCTGGATTGGTTCAGTTTTTGCCTTTATTTATTTTCTTTAGAACTTTCTATGATTTAAGAAGAAAACTATGTAGAATGAAAAACATGATTTGTTATTAATTTCAGAAGCCTAGTTAATTTGATATTGTCTGTCATTATTTGTGTACCCTTTAGTTGCTTTAGTTTGATGATGTACTTCTCTCATGATTTTAAATATCTTTAGTATTTTTCCCAAGTAATCCCAGACTCAAATCAAACACAGAAACAGCTATTTATAATTCACAGGAGTTAACATTACTGAGTCGACAAAACCTAAATCTTTTGAAATTTAACTTGCGTCGAGACATGTCTAATTTCAAATATTTTTTTGGAGAAAAAACAGATCTTACATAAAGTTTACAATCTTCCTAATTATGTATGTGAAGCTGAAAAATCAGCATAGACTTGTAGTGGGTTTTGTGGGTAAATTGGTGCTTCATATGACCTTCAGCTTGTTATATTCCAATGGTTTGATTGGACGAGGGAGTTCAATTCTTGTATTCCATTTTGAAGATTTCTCAGCAAGTCTCCAAATCTTCAAAAATTGTACAATTCTACTAAGTTGATGGTTTTTTTGTTTAAACTAGAGAAATTTCGACTGGCTGTTCTATATAGACTTTAAATAAGGTCACCGACTGATGCTGGTGTTATGGTTTTTTTTTCCAATGACGTCTTTTCGTAGGGACTTGCTCGACTTCTAAGAAGAAAACTCCACAGGTTAGAGGAGTCCTGACTCCTGACTATGGTGTTTTGTCAAGATGTAGAAAACGACTCCATCCTCCTCAAATTAATTAAATTTCTTTTTGGTCTTTTTTTAAATTGAGAAGTATTGGATGGGGATTTATATGGTCAAAATGTGTCGTACACATTGTCAGATATTCAAAACATTTTAGGACATTTACGTTATAGAATTTCGAGACATTGAGTGTGTAAGTTGACATTTCAAGACAATGGGTATGTACGAAAAATGTCTTGTGGACATTTCAAGATGTTGATGTATAGTTGATATTTTATTACTATTATTATTATCTCCTATAAAATAACATATTTTTACTAGTATTTCAAAAGCCGCAACTTTGGAGCATAAAGAAAGATTTCTGAGGCATAAAGACTTTATCGATCAAGATCAACTTCGGAGATGTATTTATTTTGTGGCTCAAAAATTTACTAACTTGTCTCTTGCCCCATAATCTTCATCTTCTCCTTACCTCAACTCCACAAATTTCGACCGATAATTCATGCCACCTTTTTCATCTTTCTCCTCCTATATCTTTCTCTTCATCTTCTTTTCTCTCTCTAAAAACCATCTTCTTCAAATCAGAAAAATATGAGTTGAAGAAGATAATTTTTAGAGAGAGAAAAGAGAGAGAAGAAGAAGAATCGGAGGGAGAAAGGAGCAGAAAGATGAGGATGAAAATGGTGGAAAGAATTTGTGGTGGCTGGAATTAGTGGTTGAGGTGATGCCATGATGAAGATGGAGGTTAGGGGGCAAGAGACAAGTTAATAAATTGAGCTTACCCCCTTCAGTAATATTGGTAATTGAGTTTACCCCCTTGAATTTAGATTTTTTGTCAAAACTACTAAGGATATGTTTGGTATGTGATAATAAAATCAGAAAGTAAATATTATATAAACAAAATCAATCTTTACTAATCATATTCTTGACCAAATGAAACAATAAAATGAGGTGGAATCCCTAATATGAATCATATTGAAGAATAGTTGTTCTTAGTAGTGCCAATTATTTCAGTACGCCAAACATAGTCTTTGTATTTGTGTCACTAATAGTAAGTCCAAGGGGGTAAGATCAATTACCCGATATTGAGGGGGGTAAACTCAATTACCAATTAGTGAGGAGGGGGTAAGCCCAAAAAACCCTTAATAAATTTTGAGGCAAAAAGTAATTATGCTCCTTAAGTAAGTGGTGGTTGACTAAGTCTTTATGCCATAGAGATTTTTCTTTATGCCCCAAAGCCATGTATATGTGTGAACATTAATAGACAATTGATAGATATTTATTATTTAAATATTATATAACATTGTAATAATATTATTATATAATAGTAATAATATAATATTATAATAATATAAATATTATTAAATTATAATACTATTGCATTATTATTAAGCTAATTGTAATGATAATTACAACTATTATTTTCTTTTCTTTATCTTCGTTGTCAAAAGTCCACAAGTGTTCGTCCATATTTTCAAAGACATTTTTTCTCCAAAATTTTTCAAATTTACACTAAAATGTCCAGAAATGACCATGAAACCAACTTGTCTGGGAATGATAGTGATTTCGTGTCCTAAACATAACAGGAACATTGGGAGAAATTTAAAGTGTCTCAAACGAATAACACATACATTTGAAATATCTCAAATGTTTGACGCAAATATTTGAAATGTCTCCAATCAATAACACGTGCATTGTGGACTGGCCTGAACCTCTACACCTATGAGTTTCTGCTTTTTACCATATTAAATTTATATATTTTTTTTGTTGTATCTATGTAGTGTATTTCTAAGATATAGTGTATTTATTAGCTGATTAAATCATTTATTTTAAGAAAACTCCAAAGCATTGGCGAGCTCACATAGGGTTTGTGGCGGTACGTGCTCACACAACCCAAACTTTAGCTCTCTTGAGCTATGTTGCTTGAGGCGAAATGCGATACGAGGCGATGAGGTTGCCGCCTCGCCTTGGCGAGCGCCTCTCACCTCCATGCAGTAACTCGAGAAAGGGTTAAGGGAGGGTGAAGAAGGTAAAAGAGAAAAAAAGAGAAGTCGAAATCATAAAATCTTAAAAGGGGTTAATGTATTTTTACAAATTTATCTCTAAAAAGGTTTTTGGCCTTCTGGTGTATTATCCTCCTATTTAAATTTAATATGGAAAATGAGGTCAATCCTCCCTACCAACAATATAAAATAACCTATTTAAACTTGGTTAAGGGAATCTCATCGAAAAAAAACTTGGTCAAGGGTGGACCCACGTCTCTTTTACAACTGTTACACCTCCCTCTCTCTCTAAAAACGAAATTAGACCTCCTAATCCCTGAATCTTCATATTCTTTAGCAGTTCTTTTTCTCTCTGTCACCATTGCCTCAAATTGCCTCATGGTTTCCCAGGCGAGGTGACCTGTTCTTCAACCTTGCATCTTGCTCGCCAAGGCGTCCCCTTCGCTAACATGGCTCTCGAGTAATCCCCACATGTGCTCCCAAAACACCAGTTCAAACAACACCGAAAGGCAACTCAGTCAATCACTAACTGGAAACCCACTTAATACTTCTTTATAACCATGTCCTTATCTCACTTGGCCAATTGCATTTAACCACATTCTTCTCTCAACTAGGAAGTTACATAAATGCCACCAGTTTACAAATCCAAAGGGACATCATATTTACTTCATTAAGTCCAATTCTTTGAACATAGTTTCTATTAAGCCCATAACAAAAAAAATAAAGTAGACAACGAACAATCGTAAGGGTAACGCTCCACCAACTATATAGATAATTACCAAAAGAGATAAAAAGAGACTAAGATCAAGAGGGACGGATGGACTGGGAAATTTCTGATCAAGGATAGAGACCACTGGATAAAGAAAGAGGGATAGATACGAACAAAACCCTTTGGTAAAGAGACCGTTTATCGAAGGGTAGATAAATTGAGATATTCCCTCTGTCTTCATCTCTCTATATCTCTCCATCGCACGCAAAGATAACTCTTCTATTTACTACACTCTTTTTATTTTAATTACTTATGCCGTGTGTACGGGTAATGCATGTGCACTAAATTCTCTGGTAATTCCAATGAGTTGATTATAAATGAGTGAGTTTGTAATTTTGGTGTGTGCATATATAACTTTTCCGTTCACTTTTAACCCAACTCCCTGGTATAATTCTTTTTGGGTATGAAGTTCTTTTGTTTATCGCCACTAAAATGTGCCCCACATCAATAATTCCTGGTCTCGCCACTTCTCTAAAGTCCACTGTACTTTTGTATATAGAGTTTTTAGCTTTCCATTGTAGACCTGGTTGATGAGAGGAATAATATTGCAATTCTTTGAATCCAAGAAATGATGCTAAAAAAGTTAATATGGATAGAAAGGAAAAATAAAATTAAGAAAAATGAGAGCTTCTAAATTTGGCTCTCGCTCTTGAAGTTTTTAAAAATTAGATTTTTTAAGTTAGAGTTTTAAAAGTTTGGCTCTTATTTTGGGATGGATGGAGAATGAAATTTAGCTCTAGCTTTCGATTGACTAAAATTAAATTTCCTTAATGTTTGTTGTGTTGAGTTGGCCGTGTGTTGCCCAAATTGATTTTGAGGACGCTTGAGTAAGATATTATTTGAGTTTGAATCTAGAATTTATTACCTAAAACAATTGAAAATAATGTTGAATCCGTTACGAAGACAAGTCACATTCACCAATGAAGAAAACAACACCAAGCAAGCTCACTTATGAATTCTCTTGTTGATGGACTCTGGCTGTCTTCTATTTCCCATTCGAAATTATATTCTGTATAGAAATATAAGGCCGCGACTTTAGGACATAAAGAAAAATCTCTAGTGAATAAAGACTTTGGTCAACTAGAGTTGACTTAGAAAATAATTTTATTTTGAGTCAAAAATTAAACTTTTTGTGTTTTACTCCCTAATCTTCTCCTCTTTCTCTCTCCTTCTATGCTCTTTCTCTCCTGCTGTTGCTATATCTCTCTACGATTTCCTAGTGTCCACTCTTTCTCTTTGTAATCTATGTTTTATTTCTGCAACTCCACTCAATCAAAGAAGACAAGAGCAACTGATACTACCAAACCTCAAATTTCCGCTTTTCAAGTTCTTGCCTTCATTCGTAACCCAGACGAAATCTTCATTATTAAGCAATAAGCAACCCCACCTTCCCGTTCCGATCCATTCAATTTCTACTTTGTTTCTGTTCGTCTCTCTATCTTGGTTCCCTCTCATGTAGTCATGTGGTTATGGTGGAGGAAACCACCAAGAAGATTCGAGTAATTTCAGATTAAAATTAGGGTTATTACATTCATCCCACCATTACCCATAGTCTATGATGATTTGATAATGGTTTTGTTGATTCATTTGTAGATTTAGGGTTTGATGCAATTTGGGTAGCAATTTTATCGACTAATAACCAAGATTGTTGACCTAAAAGTCTTTCAGATTCATAATATCAAAGCAATATTATTGAAGATCAGAGTAATATTGTTGAAGACCAGATAGTAATCAACAATAAATTGTTTTTTCTTCTTGTGATGTGACTCAAGAAATGAAGATTTTTGTTGAGAAATTTTATCTAATATATCTTCTAGCCTCTCTTCTGATTCATCTTCACGTTTCCTTTTGTTTGTTCACACTCTTTCTCTCCGACTCTCTCTTTATGCTTGTTCTCTTTAGGAAGAGAAAGAAAAAATGACAATGTTCTTCTAGTACTAATCATATAAGAAGAGAAGAGGGATTTTTATTGATTGTTTTTTAGAGGTTTGGTGGCGAAAGTGTGCCTTTGTTTGTAGTGAGAGAGAGAGAGGAACAAAGAAGAGGGAGAAAGATGAGGAGATGAACATTAGGAGGCAAAAACATACAAAAATTAATTTTTGGACCTAAAATAAAAATGTCCTTTAGGTCAATTTTGTTGACCGAAGTCTTTATGCCCCAGAGATTTTTCTTTATTTCACAAAGCCGCGGCCATATATAAAACCGGATGAACTCCTGACTAACTCAAATGGATAACAACCCAAAGCCAAAGACGAATCCAGAGCAAAATTAGGATTATGAAAATCCTAATCCTTTTTTTCTCTCACATTCCTTTTTTATTTCTCAAAAAATCCAAAAATCTTGACCTTCGATTTAGACAATTTATCTCTATTAGGTGTCAGTAAGAAATTAATGAGATATATAGACATTTAGGTGTCAGTAAGAAATTAATGAGATACTTCGGCTGCTATATGACTATGGATATATAGATGTTTATTACGGAGTGGAGGTAAATAAATGTTTATAACGAGAAGGAGAAATAGGGGTGGGAATCGTTCTAGATCGGGCCGGTCGGGTTCATATCATTCCTCGGGTCAGACCGGTGGGGCTTTGAAATTCTCTAGCCGTTCGGTTCTCGGGCTTAATCAGGCGGGTTATTTTAAAAATCCTAGTGTCAAAACCCCGTCAGATCTTTCGGGTTTCTTGGTATCGGACGACCGAATACCGGATTTTCACCAAAATTTCGAAATATCTCGGTCGAAGTGACCAAACTATTTCAACTTATATGGTACTGAAATTTCCATCTAAACTGAAATTTAATTAAGTTTCTCTTAATTATGTCTTGTCAAAGGGCGGCACCACCGACAACAATATATGTATATGTATATATATATATATATATACTTAAAATATTTAAAAAAATATCAAAGTACATTTAATCTAATTTATACATCATTTCGCTGGCGGATTACTACCATATTTTGTCACCTTGGTGACCACCCCCATACAACTGTTACATACATACATAAAAACATACATGAAAGCATACATACAGTATACATAAGTATTATCGTATAAATGAATGACATTATTAATCGGGTAAATATTAACGGGCGGGCTCGGGCAAGATGCAGGGTAGCACTTCAACACCCGAGCCCCACCCGTCTATTTCATCAGGTCGGTCGGACTAAACTCGCCTTCGAGTTTCGGGTGCCCGTGGACTCTAACAGACTCGAGTACCCCTGACGGATTTCGGGGTTCTAGACTTTTTCCCCAGCCCAAAGGAGAAAACAAAATAAATAAAGTGAAAAAAAAAAATGTCACTTATTCAGGATTTCAGGGTAAGAGTGTCACGATTATTCACCTCCTGTCACCCCGGCACTACCGGATCTAATTCATCAACAACACTCATTCAACTTTTATTTTTCAGCTTCTCTCCCTCTCTCTCTAGAAATATTTTATAATTGTTAATTAAGAGAAGAAGATTTGACAACTCTCTCTCTCTCTTTCTCTCTCTAAAACTTCTCATGGCGATTTCAAACTCGCCTAAAACCTTTGAAACCGAAGTACTAAATCATGAACAACAATTCGATCTTAAATCTTCAATTCGAAGAAGAACAAACGCAACCACTACTGTTATCAATTCAGAAACCGAAGTAGTATCATCATTACCTGATTTATCATCATCTTCTTCTTCTTCTTCTTGGAGATTGAATGATTCTGAAACTGGAAATTTGAATAAATTTTCAACTCAAGAAGATTGTGATAACATAGATAGGAATCAGATCGGGAATGACAGTGATGATGATGATAAGAAGGATAAGAAGGAGAAGTCGAATTTGTTGAAAAGTGTAAAGGATTTTAGTGAGAGAAATGAAAATGATCAAGGTAAAACAACGGATGTTAATGATGGTCCTGTTAATTTTACGTATCGGCCTTCTGCTCCTGCTCACCGACGAGTTAAAGAAAGTCCTCTTAGTTCTGATGCTATTTTTAGACAGGTTAGTACTGATTATTCTCAACCTGGTTTTCATTTCAGAGATCTATTGCCATTTGGCATTTTTAATCTTATTCTTTTGATCTTTTTGAATTGTTTATTTTTTGGAATTGATTAAACTGAATCTAGAATTACTTCAAAATAAATGTTGCCTCTTGATGCAATGGTATTTGATAGAAATTTTTCCCTGAAATTTTGTTCTGAGAAAAAAAATTCCCACCTTTAATGATAAGGAGCTTGAGATGAAAACAAACCAAACATCAAGGATGGGTGCAGCTGAATTGTGCATTTGCATGATGCCATTGCTTTGAATTTGGGTTAGTTGATGGATTGGAGTTACATATAGTTGTTAAATTTGTGGTCTTTCAACTCAAACCCAATGGGTAATGAGTGACCTAGACAATGTATTCTTGTTTAGTAGAGTATTCATTTCCAATGTGAACTGTTCTCACACGCCCCCTCACCTGTGGTGCTTTTTGAGCCTAATACATGGGGTTTTTTCCTTCCCGGTGACGTGGAGCACATGTGGTTTTTAAACCTATCACGTGTGGTCCTAGCTCTGATACCATGTTAAACTTGTGGTCATTTAACTCAAGCCCAATTGGCAATGAGTGGAGAGGACCTAAACATTATTTTCTTAGTTATTATAGTACCCATTTCCAATGTGCGACTATTCTCACAACAGTGAGAAAGATATCATTTGGTCATTGTTGATAGTATGAATGGCAGCTTACTTAATGTAATAGATATCTCAAGCTCTAAGTTACACTCTCCCATCACAGAGTGCCTCTTTCTTGAAAGCTGAAAATACTGCAACATGATGCACTATGTATAATGAGAAGAAGAAAAATATTTAATTCAGTTACATTAACTTTCACGATTTGGTGAACGATTTGATTGGAGAGCAAAGATAGAATCTTTAATGACAAAGAAAACACAGTGGATAGAAATGATTGTGATGGTGAAGTATTTTCTGCACTTATGGGGCTCTTGCACATTGGCTTTCAGGAACATCTCAGGGGATTATTAGGTAGACATTGTTGAAGAGATCTAGAAGTCTCTGGATGTTTTCTTGTTACACCCACATGTCCTTGGTGGAAACATATTTATTTGTCTCTCTTCAGAGTAACATTATTCGTACTACCGTCCTTTATTGGTCTAAAGCTAGATATCCAGCGTCAGTTAGAAGACCAGATTGTTAATTTATATCTCTTTGTACCTTTGATATTTCACCTGGAACAAGTACTAATGGAGTCTTTGTCTTTTTCTCCTCCTCTACCTTCTTTTAACATTAGAAAACATATAATAATGCCTTACTTGATTACTTGTTCGGTATAATGTGTTCTGTAGCTGTTAAGTCTCAGCTGTACCGCCATAGTGTTGGGTATCCCCAAGGCCAGGTCTGGAATGAACAAGAATAATTGATAATTTTACTATGTTTTTGTAACATATGGATGTTAGATTGTGCAGCCTATCTAGGCTCTAGCATTCTTTAATGCATTAGTTGGTACTTGGACTGTGTGATATGTTAACCCACATGTTTGATATTTTATGACAGAGTCATGCTGGTCTCTTCAACCTATGTATCGTCGTGCTTGTTGCCGTAAACAGCAGACTTATCATTGAGAATTTAATGAAGGTTTGGCCCTTCTTCATCACAGTATTTCCAGCTGACCAGTCATTCTGATGCCGATTTTTGTAAATGTCCTCTGTAATAGGAATATCTTGCTCCAGTTTGACACGATTAATTGTCGATTTCATTTGCAGTATGGATTATTAATCAGATACGGCTTCTGGTTCAGCTCAAGATCACTCAGAGATTGGCCACTTTTTATGTCTTGGTAAACTGTTTCAAGGACATTAAATTCTAGAACATATTATTTATCTGTTAAGTGTTGAACAGTTGAAGAATGCATTTACCTAACATGAAATGTGCTCCACCTTGTCTTTATTGAAATGTAGTCTCACTTTACCAATTTTCCCTCTTGGTGCTTTCCTGGTTGAGAAATTGGCACAGCGTCAGTGTATTTCGGAACAAGTAAGTGATTTTACTGTGTTGTGATCCTTTTATCGATTATGTCTACTTTATTTACCTAGAGATGTGAGACAGATATTTGTTTGGAGCGGACTGAAACTAATAATGACATTGGGCTTCCTAGAGTGCCCTTAGTTTGGTGATTGGTTCAATCTCTCTCTCAACTGGTCAGAACATACAGCTTAGTGGCACTTGGGTAGTCCAGATTAATGATGATTATGCCTTACTTTGCAAAATACCCTGCACAAGTCATGGCATCCCTATTGTTGTCTGGACTCTAAATCTAGATTTAATTGTCTACACCATGGATCTCACTGTGCTTGTCCCTAAACTGCTTAGGAAAGTCTTGCTGAAACAGTGGATATGTACTTTAACTGGTATATTAATGATATTCCTCCATAAATGTTGACTCTCTAATTTCTCATCTCAATTTAGTTAAACAGTTCATGTTGCCATGTGTGAGAGCGCTTGCTAAGTGTTTAGTCTATAAAATAAGTTCTACATGTGCTTCATCCATGAAAGATACGGAAGCATCCATCCAAGCACCTCTGCGATAAAAAAAAGTACGCTGTCAACGGAAGGTACTACCGACTTAGTAATACTGGCCCGTAACCATCTATTTCTGTCTGTTGCAGGTTATCATTTCTTTTCATGTGTTGATCACGTCAGGATCAATCTTGTATCCAGTTATTATGATTCTCAGGTGACTGCTCTCTTCTTTCCATTTTTTGACTTCGCGACTTATGCTTTGACCCCTACAATAAATCATATTTTAGGGTTGACTCCTGTTTTATAAAATCTCTGGTGTTCACTCTATATTTGTCTCCATAAAACAATGAGTAGTAAGTATTGCTGGAGTATAGATGTCTTATGTAATAATGTATTTAATATATTTCTTTCGGTTCTACTTCTCCGAGTTATCTCATTTTCTAGTGTGAGCATAGGAACATTAGTTCATTTCTGTATTTTCTTCTATTAATGATTTGAGAATTGTGCAGCTTTGATTCTGCTGTTCTATCTGGGATCACACTAATGCTCTTCGCTTGCATTGTGTGGTTGAAGTTGGTGTCTTATGCACATGTAAATTATGATATGAGAACACTCGCCAAGTCACCTGATAAGGTCCGCATCCATGAAACCTTTGGATGGATATAATTAAATTCTGTGGAATGACAAACTTTATATTAACTTTCTTTTCTGCTATATTGTCAAATGATTTAGTTACGGTATATTTTGGGAGATAAAACCGTGAACCATGCCGACTTGTGGTCAGCTAATTAAGCTTCTTCATGTTTAAATTATGTTAGTCTGTTTGTACGTGTATACCAATCAAATACCCTACTGCGAAAATTAGCTGCTTGAAGTGGTCGTGTAGAGCAGAAATATGAAATTGTACCTTGAGGCTATTAGATATACTCAATAATAGTCACATAATCATTCTAGAGAAGGATCTGCATTTACAGTAAGACACTAATTATTGAACCAAAAGAGGACAGACAACCAAAAGAAATATATTGTTTGGTCTAACGTCATGTGAAGGGGAAAAGCCAGGACAATACTGATATAGAGAAGAACTGCTCTATGAACATGCATGTTTAAGTATCCTGTGTAGAATAGAGTGACTTACTGATATTTTAGATAAGTAGCATATCATTACTATGAATGAAATTGGATAATTCATACTTCACGTTTTGAGTGGCGTCCTAACGAGTCTATTTTGTAAGGAACATCAGACTCTACACCGTTTTGCCATTTACTTCATTCTTGATGTACATGTGAAATATAGATTTTCTTACTTGTATGATATATTAAACTGGTTCTAAGATAGCATGAGATATTCAAACTTTAAAAAAAAAACCTTTGAAACAACGAGAGGTGATCCAAAAGAACCATCTAAGCCATTAAGTCCAAAAGCTCCATTGAATCGCCTTTGAGAGTGTTTGGGATATATACTGCTTACTTCACTAAATAAATTAAATGTCTGAAAATTGTTCTTTGATGTTTCAGTTTTTGTTTATTAATTGGACAAGTACTAAAATCTAAACCATTTTGCTTTCTCAAATTCAGCTAGTCTACATTTTTGCAGAACATATGTCTAACACAACTTTGGACCAGGATTTGGATTCCTTCCATGGAAATAATATTTTTGTTTGCTGTTGTTGTGGTGATTTTAGGAGAATGTTGTATCTAACTCCGGGAATATGGATTACAGTTATGATGTTAGCTTCAAGAGTTTGGTATACTTTATGTTGGCTCCAACTTTGTGTTTCCAGGTAATCTTGACTTTTTCTAACAAAGTGAGGTCTTATCTTATAGCTTGTGCTAGCAATGACGCGTTAATTATATTTTTCTTAACGTTCTATATTTCTAATTGGAATGTTAACTGAAAAAGGTTGCACAAACATAAAAAATAATGAAGCTCCAATGCTTGTAGGCAGCTGGTAGGGCATTTAAGATAAATTGTTTCATCATCATCACATCACCATAACTATGCAGCGGCATGATAAATACTAAATAGAATACTGGTCATACATTTACTAATTGCTATTTCTAGGTAAGAAAAGATTGAAGAATTTGATTGGTAGCTATGATAATTGATTACCTATCTTTCAATATTTCCTCATGACCTTTATTCATATGATGTTTATACTTCTTGAGATTCAATAACCAACCAATTACTGGACAAAATTTAGCCGAGTAAATATTAAGTTAGGTCATCTAGTTGATATGGTTTTGGATTATAAAACTCAATTCCTTTTTCATATAACTTTTCTTTTAGAAAGTAAACATGTTTTCACTGTTCTTTATCCATGGTTAATTTCTTCTAAGCTGCCCTCTTATTTGGGGTTTTTCTTCACCCTAATCGGAGAACTTTGACTCCTTAAATGGTAACCTTAGCCTGAAGATTTTCTCGTTTCCCATTCTGAAATAAATGGTTGATATTTGCATATTGTACGTTACGTTTTTCTTTCCTTCTAGAACATCAAGAAGGTCATATATCTACGTGTTTCTTTTGATCTTCATATTGCTTTAATATTACTTGTAGCCAAGCTACCCTCGTACTACATGCATTCGAAAGGGTTGCGTGATACGTCAACTTATTAAATTGGTAATATTTACAGGAGTAATGGGCTTTATCATAGAGCAAGTAAGTTAATTTCGAAACTACGAATTTTTCTTTTCTGATTGGTAGTTTTAGATTTTTTCAAGTGACTAAGGGAACATTTCCGAAAACCTAAAGTAGGATGTCAAAAACGATTTTGCAGTATATCAACCCAATTGTTCAAAATTCTCAACATCCTCTGAAAGGAAACTTACTAAATGCTATTGAGAGGGTGTTGAAGCTATCTGTTCCGACACTATATGTGTGGCTTTGCATGTTCTACTGCTTTTTCCACCTCTGGTACGTCTTCGTTTGTCTTCTTTACTGAAGTAATCATTTGAGCTTCTTTTGATATATGATGGTAGATTACAGTCAATTACTTAGCTATTTCACTTTTTTTACTTTCTGTGATATGAACCAGAGTGTCGTTCTTGGCTTTCCTTGTGACAACCTCTTTACTAATAAATTTGCTTATATGTTGAAAATTGAATTTCATGACATTTACGTAATAAGTTAATAATATAGGTTAAATATTCTCGCTGAGCTCCTTTGTTTTGGGGATCGAGAATTTTATAAAGACTGGTGGAATGCAAAAACTGTTGAGGAGGTTGGTTTCTTTTATGAAAAATCTTTTTAAATGTGGTTTCAACTATGCTATATCTATAATTTCTGATACTACTTTATTTTGTTACATGTTCCTTTTCTCTGGCTGTTTTCAGTACTGGAGAATGTGGAATATGGTAAGTCTCTTATCTCTCTCTAAATTCGTTGTAATGATTGACGGAATCCCACGTCGCAGAAAAGAGGGTTGCTTCCAACTGGTGTTTTTAGCCTGACAAGATGCAATATAATCACAATTACTAAAGCACATTCATGCAATCATAACAAGATTACCGTAATTTTAACCAGAATATGTTTCCCATATCTTGATATAAACACCCATTTTATTCATTCACCCCATAAAAGCACTGACGAGGAACTTTGCACGGAATCCATTGGAATAGTTTTGTTCACCCATCAAATAGATCTAGAACAGGGCTATAAGAAATGAACGATAAAATGGTTAATTGATTCTCTAAGAGTTATGTTTGACACTGCTTTTGTGGCATAAATGGAGCTCAAGACCTCAACCTACTTTGACAGGAAGAGGCATAGCACAGTTGGGGCCTGGTCAGGAAGCTTAGAGAAGGATGTGACTTATAAACATGCACAGTCAAATACATCTCCCAGCTTTTTATTCTGGCCACTACATTTACGTCACTGTTTAGGCAACCTAACCTACCCTTGGAGCATTAAAATTCTTCCAATTCCATGGGAGGTTGTGCTACCTCTAATTAATACTGTAGGAAGTTTCATTTGATGATGGGATAATATCAATGAGTTCAACTTATCATAAAGAAACTGGTTTCGGTGGTGTTATATATACTGTAATTTAGTAACATCAGCTAATTGGAAGAAATTCACTAATGAAATCCTTATTGATTTTCACAGCCTGTTCATAAATGGATGGTCCGTCATGTCTATTTTCCATGCTTAAGGAATGGAATACCAAAGGTAATTTCCTTTTCTCTTGGTACTGGAATTGTTCTTTTGAATAATTCCTATATATATGTATATATATATATATATATATATATATATTTGTCCTGCATTTAAAATTTTCTTATTCTGGTTGAACATACTTAACTTATAATTTATAACATCACGAGTATCTATTATGTAATTTCAACTTTATAATGTTAAGATATCCTTGTGAAGTTCACCATAAGTATTTGGTACTGCACACATACTTTACGTGATTGACCATGATTTAGAGCAATACACCTACTATACTCATTTAGTTTATCAAATTGACAGGTCCATTTTACCTCTGAATGGTAATTGGTAGTTATCGAAGTTTTGTATATGACAACTATTGAGGGTTTTATTTGGTTTTGAAATCAGGGGGTCGCCATTGTGATTGCCTTCTTCGTTTCTGCTATATTCCATGAGGTATTTTGCGCTTTTGTATTTATATCTTTTGTTTCTCTTTTTCTTTTGAAGTAAAAAATCAATGATATTGTGTAATACATGAAATATGCACGTATCTGGTCTCAATGTTTGATTCTTTTTCTCTTCTCTTTCTTTCTCTCTTATACACCCGTTAATGCCCACAGTTAGGGCTTTGTGACTTTTGTTCCATAACTTCCACCCAATTCTTCATGTTTCACTTCTTTCTGTTGTTCCTTTGTATTGTAAACAGTTATGTATAGGTGTCCCCTGCCACATGGTCAAGTTTTGGGCTTTTATAGGAATAATGTTTCAGGTAACGTCTTTCATTTTCCTCTCAATTGTAACTCAGTTTATTTTTGTCCTTAGACTTCTATAAGTCACGACCAGTTAGTAATCGCAAAGCTGTAAATTACTTCGTGGTATATGTAACCCCTAAGAATGTCATCTGTGAACAGGTTCCTTTGGTTATACTCACAAATTACCTCCAAAATAAATTCAGAAACAACATGGTAAGTTACTTCTTTCCCACAAAGCATACAGTTTTTTCTCAAACTAAATTCCATTGCTTAATATCTTAATATAGTTAATAACGCAAAGAAATGCACCATGATATACATGTTTTTAGTACATCTACAATGAAGCATTAGGTTGTTATCGATCTAATTGGTCTAGGTTCTTTTATCATCCCCATTAAAGGTCGGAGAGTAGTAGAGGATATTTTTTCTGTTAAACTTAGAGTTCCTTTATTTTTACTTAAAGATGATGAAAGTTTATTAAGAAAGGAAGAACAGTGAAGGATTTTAGGAAAAAACAAGATATGTAGATGCAATGAATTTGTACCTCTTGAGTTGTGTTAGGATAATGCTACTCAGACTCCCAAAGTACAGACAAAGTCAAGAAAGTAGGCACTATTTGGTTAAAGATTTGTAAATCACTTTTATTTTGGTAAAGGTGAATAAAACCCACACCCTCAAAACGCTTACATTCTTGACTTTGTCTGTACTTTGGGAGTCTGAGTAGCATTATCCGTTGTGTTATGATAGTCGGACATTGCTTGGAGGAACGGGCAGAGCCTGAGCTATATGTGCAATACCAGTAGGGTGGGCACTGATAGGAACAAAACCCCGGGCCTGCGGTGGTGTCTAATTGAGGACGATGTAGCACAGGTGGTTATAGGGTTTGGCTCTCAAGCACGGAACACCACCCATTGCCTTATCTCTTGGCAATACCCCATTTTTATTTCTAGTTTACGTTAATAAACAGTAATATAGCCATTGCTTACTCGTCAATTCTAACGGAAATAGCTCTAGAGTAGTTTAAATTGTTGCTAGTGTGTTACTGGAATAGTTGTAAAATCCAACTAAATTTTCATCCACTTTATCATCTTTCATGTCTCAGTTATTTTTCGTCAAAAATTCAAACAAATAAAACTTGTATTTATGATACTCGACAGGTTGGAAACATGATCTTCTGGTTATTTTTCTCCATTTTTGGACAACCGATGTGTCTTCTTCTTTATTATCACGACTCAATGAATCAGAAAATGAAAATAGACGAGTAAACTTCTAAAACTGCAGAGGACAATAATTTGTCATGTTCGAAGGAAGATTCTAAAATGAAATTCGGGTACGTATATTATATATCTTTTGTTTCTCTAGTAATGATGCAGTTTTCGCATTATTCATAATCTTCTTTGTGCAGCTATGAATTGTACTTACGACTTACGAGGTTGATACTAGCTAACCGTGTTTTACAACTGAGGCATTGATATCTAGTGTGGATTTGACTAACTCTGACAGAACAATGGCATTTGTTGATGTATGAATTGAACTGTCTGTAATCATCGGGATCTTTTTTGTTTCGTTTTGCCTTCGCCTGCTGGCAGTTGTAAAATTCTGAATGATTTTGACACAACTTTTTCATGTTTATCTGCCCGCTTATCGGTTTTGTTCTCTTGATAATTGAGTGTAAAAATGTTACTGTGAATAATACTCTGGGCTCGGACTATGTTATTGGGCTTGCGAGTTTGAGTGTTGATTGAGGCCCAAATTTAGTAGACGCATCTCCTGCTAGATCTTCTATTTAACATATCTAATATCCCACCAAACTTATTCTTACACTTAACTTACACCTGTGACCTGTTTCGAGAGTTATCATCAATGTGATTTTGTCTGATTTTTGGGTGAGATTACAAATTTTAATGTTCACATTTTGATAGCAGAGATATGAAGTTCAAAGACCATGAATGTGGATTAGAAGGTCATCTTTTTCCCCTTTTCTCTTGATTACTTGTTGTCATTTTTGGGACGATTCAATTTAAAAGGAATTGGAAAGTTAAGTTGAAAATTAACCCCATTATTCGAACTTCACTTATAATATTTATCTTAATATATTTCTTAGTAACAGAAAATGTTTGGAAATTTTTAGGCTGTTAGGTGTCGGAAAATGAAATGTGATTTACAACTTACGAGGACTAACATTTTGAAATGGTGTTTGTGTGCCGGAGTGCACCGGGAGGCATGTTACCATAGGGAATGATGTTTGTCAAGGGAGAATTACAAATCTAAGTTGGTCTATAGGAAGTTTTTATTTTCTTGAGATTCTGCATTATATTTATTTAGAAGTTGTTAATTCGAATTTGATAGGTTAAAAAAAACCCTAATAATAAAGGGGAACTAGTAGTTGTTTAATTCGTTGAGTTTTATCATTAAACTTCAGTAGTTTTATACTCTTTATAAAATAAAATCATTTTCTAAGTTTTGGACGTACATGTAAAGCTGCCGTATTTAGGAATTTATCTACATGGTGGAGTAGGAAAAATAAAGAAAGTGCATGCTCCTGTTGGGTTGCATAGTTGCCTTCTGCGATGTATTTCCAAGGTTTTTTGCATCAAGATGCAATTTGGCATCAAGTGTTATAATTTCTCTGAGTAATATTTACTATCGCAAATTCAAGTTTTGTCAGATTCGATATATTAATAAAAAAATAAAATAATATATCTTACCGATTAGTTCCTGCGAAGGCTATAAAGTTATACAGTAATCCCTTACTTATTGGCCAGTACGAAAATGAATTGTGTAACAAAAAACATTCACTTTTTTGAGTTTTGTGTTGCGCTATTTAGGGTTTTATCTAGATGGTGGAATAGGAAAACAAAGAAAAGTGTAAGCTCTTGTGGGGTTGCATAATTGGCTTCTGCGATCTTATTTTCAAAGTGTTTTGCATCAAGATGCATTTTGACATCGAGTGTATAATTTTTCCAATAATATCTACTGTTTCAAATTTAAGTTTCGTTAGATTCGATATATTTATTGAAAATAAAATAATTTATTAGTTCATGCCAAGTCCATAGTTATACTGTTATCCCTTACTCAACATTGGTCAGTACAAAAATGAATTGTGTAACAAGAAACGATCATTTTTGTGAAGACCCATGATAATAACGTGTAACAAAATAATCTCAATTCGATCTTGATTCATGGAATACCTTGTATCCCTTTCACCTTGATTCATGGAATACCTTATACCCCTTTCACTAATCTCAAGTTACACACACATATTCTAACAAAAAAAAAAAGTTACACCCGTATATAATCTCAATTGAGAAGACAACAGAAATAGAAAGGAAAAAGAAATGGATTAATTCCCTTTTGGCCCCCGATTTGTGACCAACTCGCTGTTTTGGCCCCAAAAAATTTCTAAATTGACCCCAAATTTTTTTCAACCTCCCAATTCTACTCCCATGACATTTCTGTAATTATTTTTTTCTTTTTCTTTGTCTACCTCATCTAACAATTACCACATCACCTCTGTCCACCTCACCCTTCTCCTCCGGCGAAAGGTTGCCGGCCGGAATAAAAAATTCCGGCCGGCCACCTTTACCAAAAACAAAAATTCTTCCTTTCTCTCTCTTCTTCTTCGACTCTCTCTCTTCTTTTCCCTCAATCTCTCTCTCTCTAAGCTCCCCTTCGCCGACAGAAATTTCGGCGAAGGGGACAAAGGTGACAAGGGTTTCCAGATCTGGAAGCCCTTTGTGAAGACGAAGGGTTTTCAGACCGGAAACCCTCATGGACGAAGGGTTTCCGATCTGGAATTCCTCTTTAGACTGATTCTTCTTCTTCTTCTTCTTCTCCACTTGGTTTTCCTAATTATTTAATTGTTTACCTTCATCCATGTAGAATTCCTCCTCTAACTTTACCTCCCAATATATATATATCAACAATTCAATTTACCATCAAATAAAGTGCGTGCATCATTCAGTTGCATGAGATATAAAATGCTTGTATTTAACTCATGCGTTGTTAATTCATCCGCACGGATAGACATACGTTCAGTTCTGTAAGAAAACCCTCTTTGCTCTATTTTATTTCAATCAAAAGTTTTCAATTACATTATTCAGCTTTTATACTTCATAAAAAAGAGAAAACAGAAACTACAAAAATAACAAAAAAATAGTTTGTTATGGAGTTAGTTGAGTAACTAACTTCTAATCTTGTTGCAGGTTGCCTGTAGAAAAATCTTCAAGAGTCTTGTGGCTGCCTTTAGTACTTCGACTGTAGTCAATATAGTTTGACTGTTGTGAGTGTCTTTAGATACAGACTTGGGTCATGTTTGTTATTTATGCCCTAAGTATAAAAGGGATGGAAACCCTAACTTTCTCTTACAGCCTAATCGAAAATCCCCAATTCTTGTGATTCCTGTCTTCACCGAAACCCTAGATTTACAGCCCCCCTCAAACAGATGATGAAGATTTGTGAATCATCAGTTTGTTTCGAAAGTAATCGAATAGATCTAGTGGAATACCTTTAGTGAAGATGTCTGCAATCTGTTCCTTTGTTGGAAGATGATGAATGACAATGGTTCCATTCGAAACCAAATCCCTAACATAGTGGTAATCAACCTCTATATGTTTCGTTCTCGCATGGAAGATGGGATTCGAAGCAAGAAACTTCGCACTGATGTTATCACAGTAAAGTATGAAGGGTTTCTTCAAGGGAAAACCGAGTTCATCCATGAGGTAAGATACCCATACCATCTCTGTTGCAGTATTTGATAAGGATTTATACTCAGCTTCGGTTGAGGACTTTGAAACTGTTGCCTGTTTCTTCGAGCTCCATGAGATTAGACTTGAACCAAGAAATAAACAGTAGCCTCCTGTTGATTTTCTCGAGTCAGGGCAACCAGCCCAGTCTGAGTCTGAATATGCTTTTAGAGATGTTAAATCTCCTTTTTCCATCTTAATACCAGAACCCATTGTCCCTTTAATGTATCTGAGTATCTTTTTAACAAGTACTAAGTGAGATGTTGTTGGTTTGTGCATGAACTGTGCTGAGTAATTTACTCCAAATGATATGTCTGGCCGAGTTAAAGTGAGATACTGTAAGGCACCAACCAAGCTTCTAAACTCTGTTGGATTGGATAGCTCATCACCCTCTGTAAGTGAAACTCTTTGACCAGTAGACACTGGCACCTTTGATGGCTTTGAATCCAATAGTTTTGCTCTCTGTAGTAGCTGTAAGGCATATTTGTTTTGAGTTAGAAGCATATTCTTCTGTATTGGGTCATAAGATACCTCAATACCTAGAAAATAAGACAAGGAACCCAAGTCTTTCATCTTGAAAGCCACACTTAAATCCTTGATCAGTGAATCAATATGAGTAATTGAGCTGCCTGTGAGGATGATATCATCCACATATAATAATAGAATTAAAGTCCCTGATGAGAAATGATAGACAAACATTGAATGGTCTGTCCTGCTTTTATGAAACCCATATTGATAAAGGAAAGAGGCAAACTTGTTGAACCAGGCCCTAGGAGCTTGTTTCAACCCATATAGAGCTTTGTGGAGATGACAAACATATGTCTCTTTGCCTGTTTTTGCAAATCCTGGTGGCTGAATCATATAGACATTTTCATCTAGAATGCCATGTAAAAAGGCATTTGACACATCAAGTTGCTTTATGGGCCATGAATTTGTTACTGCAATTGTGAGTACAACCCTAATAATGTTTGCTTTGACCACTGGGCTGAAAGTTTCATCATAGTCAATCCCTTCTTGTTGGTGAAAACCCTTAGCCACAAGTCTGGCTTTGTACCTTTCAATGGTACCATCACTCTTCTGTTTGAGCTTGAAGACCCATTTGCAGCCAAGTACATTCATATTTTTGTCATATGGGACCAAAGACCATGTCTCATTATCTAATAAAGCTTGATATTCATCATTCATAGCCTTTGTCCATTCACTATGTTTAGCAGCTTCCTTATAAGACCTTGGTTCAGTAGGTAACTCTAGAATGGACAAATAGGCAACATCTAAAGTGTGAGATGATGTATAATGAGCCACAAAGTCTGATGGTAGTTGCGTACTCTTGATAATACCATTTCTGCCCCTAGTTATAATCTGATTAGTCTGTTGAATAGACATTGGAACAGGAGATGTTGCTGGTGTACTAATATGGTTATTAGAAATGCCCAAGTCTCTTGAACCATACTCTCTAGGATCTGAATTAGCTGGTGAACTATTGATAGGTGTCCCTAATTCAGTAGAGATAAGTTGTCTATTTGATATAGATGGCAGAGGTAAGCTAACATGTGAGTGCTCATTCTGATCACCACTAGACATGTGCTGTTGGATGTTGGAATATGGAAAGTTTCCTTCATCAAAAGTAACATGTCTAGAAATATAGACCCTCTTGGATATAGGTTCATAGCACTTGTACCCTTTGTGTTCATTGTTATATCCTAAAAACACACATTGAAGGCTTTTGGGACTTAACTTGTCTTTTCTAAGTACTCCCAAGTGTGGAAAACAAGCACAGCCAAAAATCTTAAAGTGGGAGTAATTGGGAGCAATATGAAAAAGAACTTCATATGGTGATAACCCTTGAAGTGTTTTAGTAGGTATTCTGTTAATGATGTATGCTGCTGTATTGAAGGCATCAAACCATAAGAATTTAGGTAGAGAACAATGAAAAGATAGAGTATTACCTAGTTCTGTGATATGTCTATGCTTTCTCTCTGCCTTCCCATTTTGTTGTGGTGTATAGGGACATGAACTCCTGAAAATAATGCCATTCTTGTCCAAAAAACTTCTGAACTCCCCTTTCATGAGTTCTGGAGCACCATCAGATTGAAAGTAGACTATTTTCTCTTTGAGGAGATTTTCAGTTGTTGCTTTAAAGTGTGTAAAACACTTAATGCTGTCTGATCTTACCTTCATAGGATAAATCCAGCTAAATTTGCTGAAGTCATCAAGAAATAATATATAGTATTTAGCTCCATTAGGTGTGGTGACAGGGGCTGGTCCCCAAACATCACAATGGACTAAGTAAAGTGGAGTATTGGTAGTTGTAGATGAATCCTCAAAAGGAAGACATTTGCTCTTGCCCATTTCACAAGAAGAGCAAAAAGACTTATCTTTTGTAGTAGAAAAATGTATCTTATCATCCTTTTGTAATTGTTGAAGTACACCATGATGAGAGTGACCTAATCTTGCATGCCATATGTCATAGTGTGTAGTGGTTTGAGCTAAATTAGCTGAATAAGACCTATCTTGCAGTATACTGTTATGAACTTCTATGGGATATAGATGATGATATCTTTCAAGAATGTCACACAGCTATTGTACATGATCAGGATAATGATATATTTTCAGACTGTGTATTAGATTTTGATGAGTGTCATGTAGTCACAGAAGCAAACTCAGTAAAGGATAGGGCCTGGCTAGCTGACTCAGGAGCCAGCAGCCATATGACACACACTGCTTCAAATCTCACAACTAGTCAATCTTATCAAGGCACAGAGGCTGTTATGGTGGGTAGTGGTAAGTTCTTACCAATCACTAGCACTGGTTCTTCACAGTTATCTACTTCTAATCATACCTTTGAGCTAAATAAGGTATTGTGTGTTCCAAATCTTAAGAGGAACTTATTGTCTATATCAAAGTTTACTAAAGACAACTCTTGCTCAGTTGAATTTCTGCCTTGGGGTTATACCATTAGAGATATTTGGTCTAAAAAGCTCTTGGCAGAAGGTCCAATGAAACAGAATTAGACTGTTCATATTCATATAGCATGGCATTATTACATTCAAGTAAAGCTTCATCCTCATATAAGTAAGACTGTGGTTCTGTTATAGTATCATGACTGTTTTCTATACTAGAATCATTTGCCTCATGCTGATTTTGAGATTCTGAGTGATAGCCCATATGAGGCTTGTTTGGTGTATACCTGAAATAGCAAACCCCAGCAGAGTGTCCCCATCTTTTACATATTCCACAAGGGACAGTGGTGAAATCAAAGTCATCAGCCCTAATACCCACTTTGGTTTGTGAATTTGATGATGGTCTGACTTGACTTTGTGAATTTGTAGCATCTTTCTTTATTTGGCCTTGATTTCTATAATATGTGGGTGATGGTTTATAACCTGGTTTGGTATATTGCCTTTGATTATACCTTTTGACATAGTAAGCTTCTTGATCAGTGTCTCTTGATAACAACCATTGCTCATGTTGAACTAATCTTGATTTAAGTTGAGCAAAGCTTAAGTGTTCATTATTTGCCCTAATAGCAATAGTAAAGGGATCATAATCTACACTTAAACCTTGGATTGCAAATCTTATTAACTCAGGTTCACTGATTCTATCATTTACAGACATTAAAGAATCAGAAATCTGTTTCAGTTCTCTAAGATATTCTGTTATGGAAGAATTTCCTTTCTTTATTGTCTGCAACTTTCTTCTTAATTGGTCTTTTTGAGACTCAAGACCCTCATTGTTAGTAAGATAGAGATAATCCCAAATCTCTTTGGCTGAATTCAGCCCATATGTATCATAGTAAACAGATTTAGAAAGAGTACTTTTCTGGTAAGATTTTACAAAACTCTCCTTACTCCTCCACTGTTGGAATTCTGGGTTAACTTGTTCAATCCCATTTATAATCCTAAGTTGGGGTGGTGATTCAATAGTGCCTGTGACAAACCCTAGCAAGTCATAAGTGCTAAGAAGGGTTTCTACTTGGTCTTTCCACATGAGAAAGTTAGAATCATCTAACTTCTCAGTTATGAAGTTAGTAACAGATGAAATTGGAGGTAAATTACCTTGAGGTGAAGCCATTTGATGAATGCTTGAAAAGAAGTCCGGAAAAAAAAGGTAATTTTCTAACCTTTTGAAACTGAATTCTTCAATTTCCTTGTAATTTTGATGATGATGAATGTTAAATCTTCTGAATTTTAATCTTGATTTTGTTTATCTTGCGAGATGATGATTGCTATTGAGCTGTTTGAGGGAAGCCCTAGTTTTGGATCTACAAAACTAGCTTTGGATCTTTGAAGAACCCTAGACTGATACCATGTAAGAAAACCCTCTTTGCTCTATTTTATTTCAATCAATAGTTTTCAATTACATTATTCAGCTTTTATACTTCATAAAAAAGAGAAAACAGAAACTACAAAAATAACAGAAAAATAGTTTGTTATGGAGTTAGTTGAGTAACTAACTTCTAATCTTGTTGCAGGTTGCCTGTAGAAAAATCTTCAAGAGTCTTGTGGATGCCTTTAGTACTTCGACTGTAGTCAAGATAGTTTGACTGTTGTGAGTGTCTTTAGATACGGACTTGGGTCATGTTTGTTCTTTATGCCCTAAGTATAAAAGGGATGGAAACCCTAACTTTCTCTTACAGCCTAATCGAAAATCCCCAATTCTTGTGATTCCTGTCTTCACCGAAACCCTAGATTTACAAGTTCTCCAAGCAATTACAATATAAAGCTACTTAAACAATGTGTTAAAGATATTTATTTAGTAATTCGAACAATTTGTTGGTTTAGACTACACATTTGTGTACTATAATAATAAAACAAATAATTGAAATTGAATTTGTTATGTTTAATTTGAGTCTTTTTTTTTTTTTTTGTTGAGTATGTTTAATTTGAGTCTAGATACAAATAAATTTGTGCTACAATCCACTCATTTTTTCTTTCTAACATTCTACCAAAAGTGAATGATTCCATCCCGTGGATAATGAAGGAATGGGATTCACTTTGAGGGTGGGATAATTTTTTTAAAGGATATCCCAAAATTATATTCAATTTGGATGTTTTATGACATATTTAATTTGCATTAATCTATCACCTTTTATATTTTTGTTGATTCTTACTCCACTATTTGAAAAGAAATTTACATTTTCATACTTGAAATTCAAAAGAAAACCGAGAACTCCTAAAAATATTTAATTGAGGATTACTTGTGCCCAACAAAGAAAAGGAACACCATAATTAGAGGACAAAAGCAGAGAAACAAATAAAGAGCAAAACCAATCAAAAGTCTATGTTTGTCATGTGTTAGTTATAATAGTCGCGGAAGTGAACATAAAAGAATCTCCGGAACATAAATATTTTGGTCAACTAAATTTGATCAGTAGACGTTTATTTTGTGTCGTAATAACAATAAGAACACATTAGTGCATTTGAGGGCAGACTATTTGAATAAAGAATTCAACAATAATTTTAGATGTTGAAGGTAGCGCTCTATAGTCTACCCCATCGTAGGTGAATCCGCCGCTGATTTAATCATATAATCTGTTGTCCCTTCTATTTAAAATATATATTCACAAGAATCATTGTATATATCATGTATTTTTCTAATTAGACATCCCCAAAATCAAGTAAGTGGGTGGTGTCCAAAATAGAAAATGTCGGTGCTTAAATATTTCACAGCTTATCAACAAAAAAAAAAATATTTCACAGCTCAAAAAGGAGGTCCAAAGAAACATATTCATTTAATTGCACATTTCATGTTTGGTGGACATGCAAAAGTGGCAATACTTCAGGCGTGCCCTTCTCATATTAACATAGTCTACATTTGATTCCTAACTATGCATATACATTGTATATAGAATCTATTCATTAAAGAATAAATTTTGAAAGTACATAGACAGAAATTTATGATTTAGCTGATTCATATACCATTGTGCTAGACTTCTAATTATTTTCAGAAATACATGTTTCAGTACAAGTTTTGTTTAATTCTCGAAGATGTTACTTTTGTGGAGTAATTAGTTAAATTGGTGATGCCAATTTGAATTGGCATAGTTGAACATCCACCATTTTGTGAAAAATCGACCCATCTACTGAATAACAAAAGGTAACAAGGAAAAACTCTCGTATTATGAATGAAATGAAAGAGCAACCATCAAGGGACTCAGATGGGAATGCTGTTGCCCTTGGTGCAGGGTCCTCTCCTATGAAGTCTGTGCTCTTTCATGAATTGCAAGGTGTCCATCTTGGGTTGCTTTTGGCCCTTAAGCATAACTGTTCCAGAATTGCTCTTGCTACAGACTCCATGGTTGTGTTTTCTCTGCTAGCAGATAAGCATAAGCTGCCTCCTCTGGATGTGTGGCATCTTTGGGTGCAAATCTAGCAGCTTTGGGGAGGTTCCAGCAATGCAGTGTTCATCATGTTGTGAGAGAGCTTAATCAGGCTGCTGATCTCCTTTCTAAGCTCAGGCCTGCTGGTGTGGTTGAGTTTGAAGTGTCCTGCCTCCCTGAGGGCTTAAGCCAAATTCTTAAGGATGATAAGAATAGTAGAATTAGATTGAGAAAATGTTGGCCTTAGTGTCTGATTTTTGTTTTTTTGTTTTTGCTTTGTTGCTTTTGTAGCATGTTGTTCTCTGGGTCTGGGCCCTTCCCAGCTTATCAATGCAAAAAAAGAAAACCATCAAGGGACTTAGCGAAATAGAAAATGTATTGGTATTTGTGTAATATCTCTTGATATTCTGAATTCTTCTTGATCGTTAGATCTCGTCTTTTCGATCTAACATACACGTATTACAAACGTGTTCTTTGCTTAAATTTGGACACATCTTGATCGTCGGATCTCTTCACCTCGATCTGTCTTATATCATGTATCTTATTAATTTATTTTACAAAAAATCAACTACAATGATAGGATGTCCTTGTGCACTCTATCAAATACATCGACAATATGACAAGAGGATGTAATGACAAGATTGCCCTTAAAACTATGTTTTGCTCTGTTTCCTATTCAAACGTGATAAGTTAGGGTAAGGTAAGGAGTACCTGTACCACCGTTGAAAAATCAACTAGTGATATACTTACTCTACTCCTGTATCAGGTTTCACTCAAAATTACTGACCTAACCTTCTCAACTTTATGTAACAATTTCAACCAAATATTGGAAACGAGCTACTTCTATTTACGTGTTTTAGGCTACTTTCTTTCACGTAACTATTTTGGGTTGAGGGTTCAAGAAGTCCACACCAAATCAATCGTATTTTGGGCTAGAACTTATTATCTAAAGTAGTTCATTCTGCACCCAATAAGGTCATATATTTATTAGGATTAGACACTTACTTTCCCTCCCTTACATTTCTAGTAGAATGTTAATACTTTAAAAAATCGTCTTTAATAATTTTAAGATTGCAATTTGCAAGTTTATGTTTTAAAAGTGAACACGTTAATACTTTTTCTGTTAAAACGTGAACACCTTAGTATAACACGAAAAAAAATATATAAGCTACCACCCCATGACTCCTCGTGGGCTGCCTAATATATATACTATATATTTTCCCTAACATATTCAAGAGTGTAAGGTGGGAGGTCAAACACCCAAGTATTTTTATTTATATTCTCATAAAAAAAAGTATTTTTATTTATAACTATAGACAAAAAAATTTGCTTTTAAATTAACTCCATGTAATGCTATTCTCCACTCAATCTTATAAAAGGGGTTATGGTTTAAAAGCATCTTATTGATGGTAATAATAATTATCCATTTCAGTCGGTAGTAAGTTCACTTGGAGAGAACTACAACATCAAAATTCTTGCCCAACCCCACAAAATAAACAACTTGAGCTGCTTTCATCAAAAAAAAACTTGAGCTGTTTCCAATTCATAACAAAAAAAGTGAGAAAAAAAAAAGATAAACTAACTTTGCTCAAGTGGAGAAACCCTTTGAATCTCTTTCAATTCTAGTAAAATTCATGGAAGATTTCAGATCTAAGTCATGTGGGGATGGAAGAAATCAAATACAAACTTATTATGGTGGTGAAGGAGGAAAATCAAATTCATCAGGTATGAATGATTTTAGATGTCAGAGTGTTTCTTATACTTCTTCTTCTTCTTCTTCAGTTCCATCTCAAAACCAGATGATGGGTAATAAAGAAATCAAGTTTAAGAAGAGTAAAACTGGTGGGTCTTCTTCTTCTTCTTTAAAATGTTGGAGTTTTAATGATCCTGAGTTACAGAGAAAGAAAAGGGTTGCTAGTTATAAAGTTTATGCTGTTGAAGGAAACATGAAAGGATCTATCAAGAAAAGTTTCAGGTGGCTTAAAGACAGGTATACCCTAGTTGTTAATGGATGGTGGTGATCAAGAATCAATTACCTCTTTTTTTTGTGGTTTTCTTAATTTCATGCTTCAACTGTTTGATATAAGTTCTATATGACTGAAATCTTATAATCATATATAATCAAATATTGGGTTTGAATCTGTTTCTTTATAGATCTTTGAATTTCTTGAATTGAGCTGATACTAAGTGACCTCATTAACCTTATGGAATGTTCTTGATAAATTATGGGGTTTAGTACTATTTAAACTTTGATAATTGGATCATGTTTGTGTGTTTTGGGTGTTTTTAGGTTGTGAGATTATTCTTGGTCACTAGATCGCTCTTCTTCCATACGGGACTATTCTCACAAAGATTGAATTACTACTTCGTAGTTCTTCTTTTGTGGAAATTGAAATTCTTGATTCAAGGTTTGGATCAACATTTTGGGTATGTATGTTGTTTAGAGATCTTATATATGAAAGTGGGGTTTTATGATGTTTAAGATTATTCTTTCCAAATACCAACATACTTCTATTTTCTAGATATTCATCATGCTAAAGTTTGGTATTTTTTTTTTTATGAGAGCTAAAGTTTGGTATATAGCATACTGAAATTAACTTTAGTCGAGTGGTTTAACATGTACGTCTCGCCATTAGGAAGACTAGAGTTTAAATCTTATCGTATCCAAACGAAAAAGTTCGATATATAGTTTTTAAGTGTTGAAGTGGATTTGAGTGTGTAGTTTCAACAATCCATACATAATTTCCCTTGTCTAATGACTATTTGAATACTAGACGAAAGTTGGGGTTGTAGAATGGGCAATTTGAACTAGAAGATTGTCCAAAAAGCAATAACAAATAGTTGATTATCTTCTTAAGAACTTTTCGACTCATTAACGCGGATCTAAGATATTATGCCCGAAGTAATTTGCAATTGCACGCATAAATATAATTCAGAGTCTAGTATAGTAAGGATATTTATTACAGTATTGTATGAAATTTTCTTGTTCTTGTTTTTGGAATGAGAGCAAAATGAGGTTAAGTCTCGATTAAACTGGAAAAGAGGAGCTCGAACAAATATGCTGTCGATTTTAACTACATGTCTTGCGATGTTCTTACGTCCAACTTTATCATGTGGTTCATGTGGTTGTGTGACTATCAACTTTGACTCAAATATTACAATCTCAACTAGTGCTAGGTCGTTTAAGTACTAAAGAAAATAAAAACTAAAAAGAAAAGATAATTTTTCCCCTTTCCTGCCCTAGAAAAACGTAGGAAACCATTTAATCCCCTATAGTAAGATTTCTCATGAAGTGTCTAGGTGGGGGTTAAAAACAAGGGAAGTAGAAAAAAGATGGCTTCGCCCGGGTTCGAAACCAACTGGAAGGTTTTTGACTGGCACCACATTTGGGCGTTCCTACCAAGAAACACTTGGGTTACTCTTATGTTGAAGTAATTTTAACCATGCAAAATTGAAATCTATTGGTGGGATCTAAAAGCATAACGGTTTCACACGAAGGAGATCATCATTCTCCCAAGGAAAAATCATAGGAAAGCTTGTAAATCATTATATTGTTTTATAAGTAATGAATAATTTAAATTTTCAATCACATGCTAATGTTTGTTATAATAAGAATATCCAATATCTACTAGACAACTCCCAACCTACCAATATGATCGCCTAGCTAGTTCACTTCCGGTAGGCGAATTCAGCCTTGCTTTCTTTGCAACTCTCAGAGTCAGACTGGCCGTCTCCCATCGAGCATCACGAAAAGGTCCTTTCTGATAAGTCAGAGGCATATCCATCTTGCCCCATCTTTCTTTGGAGAAAAGAAGTTCGTGTCAAACTTCCTCCGACGTTAAAGCCTGACATGATGATAGGGTACCCAAGCAAAGAAGATTCTCCTATTCTCACATGACTTTAGTTACTCTTTAAGCAAGGTACTATCACTCGTAGTTCTAAGATGAACCTTGCAAATTGGGAATACTTGGTAATCCAGCAATTTCAACTCACTTGGTTGACAAGTACAACTGGACCACAATTGAAAAAAGAGAATGAAAACTTAGATAAATTCGGGTCCTTCATTTTATTATTGTTAAATTTACGATTATTTAATAATCGAAGATATAAATTTAAATACTGACACGATAACATAACGTGGTTCAGTCGGATAACATCCACGGAAAATAACTTCTTTATTAATAATCACCACATACAATTGTGGATTGATCGGTTACATTGGTCAGACATAACTCGATGAGTTTGATTCCTAGAACTCTCTCCTATTTATAAATAACTTAGGGTTTAGGGTTTCCTAATTTCTCCTAATCAAAGTAGGAAATAATATAAAATCTATCTAATATTACCATTAGATAGTTACAAGTAATATTCTGAATATAAGAAACTAAATATTATGAATCTTCACATATCTTGGAATATTCTGAATTCTTCTTGATCGTCGGACCTCGTCTTCTCAATTAGCTACGTGCATATACGTGTTACACACGTATCTCTTTGTTTGGACACATCTTCATCGTCGGATCTCTTCATCTCGATCCGTCTTATATCACGTATTCTATCACCCCTCCCCCCCAAGTTGGAACACGTAAATTTTGAAGTGTCCGACTTGGAGAGAAAAATGATTTGATGATTCTTCTTATTCATCTTCTTGCAACTCTCAGTTTCTTTTTTTTATGCTTGATGAAGATGAGTGAATGATGATTAAGTCACAACGAAAACTTTAGAAATGCTCTCATAGATTGATTGAACGAAAATCGATGACAACGAAATGTAATGTATTGTTGTCATATATCTAAAGATGGTCATTGTATGAACAACGTGAAAGAAAATGTCGACAACAAAAAAGTTGTAATGATCAATATCTTGTCATATAAAAATGACAAAACGTCAAGTATGAACTTAATGAGTGGCAACAAAACAATTTGTTGTGTTTAAAATTGACAAGTTAAACATTGCCTAATAAGTGTCAACAAAATAATATTGTTGCGTTGAAAATTGATAAGAAAATTATTGTCGGATTGCCAAAAAAATATTGGAAAAGTAACAACAAAAAAAGATGGTGTTGTGAAAGTTGTCGACAAAAGATTGATTGTCAGATAAGAAAGAGTCTTAAATAGACTGCGAAGAAAACAACACAAATAATTTCGTTGATATGATCGACAAAAAATTCATTGTTAGAAAAAGTGCAAGATTACAGATATAATTCCGGAATTAAAGATCAAAATAGAGATATGCTATTCGTGGTAAGAAAATGCCGAAATATAATTGGTAAAAAAGAGAAGTCATCATAGAAAAAGTATGATGTTGAAAATGTCACGGGGGAGTCGAGAAAGAGAAATAGATTAAATTAATCTATTAAGTGTCATAAATAGAAGAGAAAGGTGACAAAAAGATTTTGTCTCAACTAGAAACAGTTGGATATAAGTGACAGTAGAGGTCTGTCACAAAAGAAATTTTCTGACAGTTGAAAACTGTGAAAATTGACTGTCACGAAATAGTGGTAAGAGAAACTTTTGCAAATGAGTAATTTAGGAAAATTTAGAAACTTCTAAATTAGGGTTTTCCAAAATTGGGTTTTCTGAATCTTTAGAGATTTCAGTATAAAGTCGCTTAGGAGTAAATAACAACCCTAATTGATAGTAGGTTGATATAATAGGTGAAATCCAGTTGATTTGAGGCCATATTAGGGCGTCGACGGTTGTACTTGTAGAGAGAGAGAGAGAGAGAGATATAGATAGATAAGTTTGTCGATTTAAAAATCGAGAAAAATAAAAGTTGATTACTCACAAAACTAAAAGGAAATTAGTGGTGGCTAATAGGGTGATGTTCGAATCGATGAAAGCAAGTGATTGTAGCGAAAAACTCGCCGGGAAGTTCAGCAAATCAGACCCTCTAGAGTTTCTATCGCGAGGAAGAAGATGAAATAAGTTGGTCAAACGTTGTTGACTAAGTCTTCAAAGTCCTTATGAGTTCATCAATGTGGTCGCGGGTCAACGTTGTTGACTCGGTTAAGATGGTCGAGAAAAACGGAAAGTGTCGTTATTTCTGATTCTTGTCAAGCTAGGGTTTCGGCGGGAAGGTATTCTGGTCACTTTAGGGGTTGAAGGAGATCATGATGATGATGTCGCCTGAAGGGAAAAGGAGACCTAATAGCTCTAGGTTTCGTCGAGAAGTGTTGGCGAAGAGGTGAAACAACCGTTCGAAGCTTACTTGTTGTAGCCGACAGAAAATTCTAGAGAGAGAGAGAGTGATCGACAGAGGTGTGAAACCGAGAAGAGACGGCCAATTCTTCACCAAATCCAAAGGAAAATGGGTGTCATGTAATAGATGATATTCCAAGACGATGGAAAACGGTTGCTTCGTAAAGAAATCTCGCTGGAAAGTGCAGGGAGCAAACCTAGCGTTCATGTCGCGAGGAAGAAGAACCAAGTCAGGTCAAAGACCGTTGACTCTGGTCAGCGCGACATATATTGACCTCGGTCTGTTTGGTCACGGGTTAGACAAAATAGGTCTTTCCTTTCGTCTGGAACTACGGGAATCGGTTATAGAGTTGTGTTAGAACTAAAATAGACCAGATCCTGTCATCTTTGGTTCCAGAAGTCTCGTTTTCATTTTCCAGACCTATTTGACCTATTTTAGTTCTAAAAAAATCGAAAAAAAAAAAATCGAGAATAAATGTAGAACATACCGTTGTTCTTCTTTGATGAAGTTGAAGAAATCCTAGAAATAAAGGTTGTGTTTGATAGGAAAATTTTCGGAGAAAATGGAAAAAATTTCTCAAAATTTACATTTTCATTGTGTTTGATAGGCAATTTAGGGGAAAAAAGATTGGGTGACACGTGACCCGTTTTTCTGTCTTTTCCCCTAAATACAAGGAATTTGTTACCCTCCCCCAACCCGAGTAAGACTTTCTCCCGTGGTTGGGTAAAACGAAAATACCCATGTCTTAACTCTTGCTCTCTCTAACTCTGTCATCCCTCCCACTGTAGAGAGAAAGTGCGAAGTAAATAAAACGCTTCATTCAAAGTTCATGTTGTAGACAGGGAAAGTAAAATGTAAGAGAAGTTAAACAGTAATTGAAAAGCTTCATTGATCACCCTCTCTCCCCCTCTCTTTTGTTTTTTGTCTTCAAAACAACAAAACTATATCAGATTTGCAACTCAAAACAAATCAAGGAACATATCAATTGGGTGGTGTAAAGGTAGAGGGAGAACTGAGAATAGGAGCATTGTATTAGAAATGGACTTTGGAAGAAGAGAAAGCTCTAATAGGAGGTTAGTGGAAGAACCACCTGAAAATGTTGATTTCAACTAATTTTTCTCTAAAAAACCATTCAGATCAACGAAGTCTTCTTTATTTATTTTTTCTTTTTTTGCTATAGTAATAGAGACAATTAGTTGAGATCTCCATCCAATATAACTTTAGCTTTAATCCACTTAAAAAAAATCTGTAATCTAGAATGAGAAAGTTAAAGAGAGATATAAATTTTTTTTCAAGATTCTAGGGTTTCATTTGCTTGAATTAATGAGTCTTAAGCAGAATTATCAATATATTACTTAAAAAGAGAGAGAGAGAGAGACAAACAATTTATTCATACGAAGTGCATATTTGGTTGGTTTACAATGTTACACCATTAATTGGAGAACTCATAGAAGAATAGCCTTGATTAATTCCATCTGCTTATGTGGAAGAAAGTTATAAGGGAATGATTGTTATCTTGTGTGAAAGTTGTTTTGAGTTGTTGGGGATGACTCTTCATTTTTGGTGAAAATCATGGTAGAAAAGAAAGGAAGAGTTGTTAGAATGTTTGGAGCTGAGAGGGTGTGCTTTTAATTAACATAATTTCAACATGATGAAATGTCTAACTCATTAGCTATGGAAGGACCTTCAAAGCTCAAATTTAACCCTCAAAGCAACTTTAACTTATTAGATGAAATCCCATGTTTTTCCTCTTATTTTTTTCTTTTCTTTTTCCAAAATTGCTATTTTGTTTCTTAAAATACTGAACAGTATGAAAACACAAAAATGCACTTTTCCCTTTAGCGAACCAAACAGTGGAAAATATGAAAATGTTAACCGGGTAAACTTTTTCCAGAGTAAATTTTTCTTAGAGTAAATTTTTTTTCCTTTCTCCAAGTTGCTATCAAACACAACCAAAGTAAATAATCTCGACTCTCCTATTCTTGGTTAAAGAAAAAAACCTTCTACGTTTACTTGATTTTCTCGTATTTAAGATGAAACGTAATCACAAGAATAATCTTGGAAAAATTAAACAAAATAATATAATCACAACAAAAAAAGGTTGGAATTTTGCGGAAGATAATCAGGATCAATTAACCTGCTCATGATACCATGTTAAATTCACGATTATATAATAATCGGAGATATAAAGTTAAATAGTGACACGATAATATAACGTGGTTCGATCGAATTATAACGACCTACATCCACGGAGAAATAACTTTTTTTTTAATAATCAACACATACAATTGTGGGTTGATCGGTTACATTGATCAGACATAACTCGATGAGTTTGATTCCTAGAACTCTTTCCTATTTATAGATAACTTAGGGTTTAGGGTTTCTTAATTTCTCCTAACCAAACTAGGAAATAATATAAAATCTATCTAATATTACCATTAGATAGTTACAAGTAATATTATGAATATAAGAAACTAAATATTATGGATCTTCACATATCTTAACATATCTTCAAATATCTTGGAATATTCTGAATTCTTCTTGATCGTCGGATCTCGTCTTCTCGATCTGTCATGTGCATATACGTGTTCCACACGTATCTTCATCGTCGGATTTCTTCATCTCGACCCGTCTCATATCACGTATTCCATTAATTATCCAGCTGTACTTGTCAGCCAAGTGTGCTGAAATCGCTAGATTATCTAGCATTTGTAGACGATAAAAAGTCTACGGGTCGAAAAGTCCAACAGTCAACGGGTTGACAGTCAGAAGTCTTGTTGGGTCGGGTCGGATGTTGCGGGGATCGGCTACGTGTCGAAATGAACCTGCAGACAAAAAGAGACAAAAGATCGTGAAGCCTCTGGGACACCGGGATGGTGCCGACCTAAGGGGGTTTCGACGGTCAAGTCAGATACTCGGTCAAATAAGATAAGATAGTGAAAGAGAAGCAATAGAGGGGTAACCGTCTTTGGAGGACTCAGGTGATCCGGCTCGTAGAGGTGTCGGAACAGATCTCTACGGGAAAGATACACTTACTGTATATTCAGGAGCAGCAAGGATGTGGAGGATGATAATAGTATCGTGGCGATAACCTCCTGGCCGTAAGTGAGTCTTGTAGTAAGGTGCTCGTCGTAAGTGAGTCTAGCAGTAAGGTGTTGGTCGTAAGTGAGTCTTGCAGTAAGGTGTTGGTCGTAAGTGAGTCCTGCAGTAAGGTGCTGGTCATAAGTGAGTCTTGCAGTAAGATGCTAGTCGTATGTGAGTCTTGCAGTAAGGTGTTGGTCGTAAGTGAGCCTTGCGATAAGGTGCTGGTTGTAAATAGGTGGTGTTGATACGTCTATCCCTTTACTGCTAGATGAGTGATGGATTAGATCCTAAAGATATATGATGCAGTAAGAGGGTGGTCGTATGTGGATGGTGTTTATACGGCTAGCTTGCAACTGCTAGAAGATGGATCAGGCCAAGATAGATGATGCAATAAGGAGGTGGGCGTATATGGAAGGTGTTGATACAGATAACTCGTTATTGCTAGATGAGTGATGGATCAGACCCGAAAGCTATATGATGCAGTAAGGGGGTGGTCGTATATGGATGGGGTTGATACCTCTAGCTCGTTACTGCTAGATCTGAAGTTGTCAAACTCTTATCTCCCAACTTCTAAGACAAAAAGTCAGTGACTTTGAGAGAGTGGGAAGCTCTTTTAGATTCTTATTAGAGAGTATGTTAGAGAGAATAAGAAGAGTTGCTAGAGTGTATTCTGAATGTTGGATGATCTAGTCTGAGTGTAGCCTCCTGTATTTATAGTGGTAGAGGGGGGTCATCTTGATGACGACCAGCTGGTAACCGATGTATTTATTCCGCGACGTTACTCATGGGAGATGATTAAGGAATAAAGATAAGGGATTCAATCCGCTCATGTGACGTGTTGACAACACAAACGATCTGTCGGATCGATTAGCTTATACGCGCTGAAGTATCCTAGAGAACAGCTAGGATGTTATCGCACGTGTGCGATAAGCTACTGATTGGTAACGTATACATCTGAGACACGTATTTCCGGTGATGTTATTGATCACACGATAACTCTCTGGCCGTAGGATGCCTCGGAACTTGTAGGTGGTTATCGCATGACACCTGTCGCGTATGACTTATATCGAGGCGGGTATCGATTTCGCGGCTAAGGTGTGTGGATTTTGGTTAGGGTCATTACCCGACTTTCTTGTGGGCCTTATTATTGACGTCCATCCTGTTGTCGTGCCTCAGGGATTTTATCCTTACGAAGTGATTGTTCTCTTATTTTACGGGCACCTCGTTGAACGAATATTTGCCCATACAACATTTCCCTTGCGTCAAAATGTCTATTTGAGTCAAGGGTTCATTCTAATGTACTTCGTGACTAACTAGGAAATCTGTCTCCTATACTTATCCAAAGTTTTAATTTGGCTTTCAAGTTCAAAATTTTGTTAATTAAACTTAACTATCAATATTTACTTTTCTAATAACATCTTTTCTATATAAAGTACTAGCTTCTATGGGCACTAATAGTTTGGGCGCCGATGGGTACTAATAGTTTGGGTTCAGGCGTTCAGAGTATCTAAAGTAGAATACTAACTGACTTAGTGGGCGGGCTCAGGTCGGGCATATTCGAGATCGATTTCTTTGCCTAAAGCACTCTATGGGCACTACCTGACACAACCATGACGGGCTTTGGGCAGACCAGGTACAATCATTACAAAAACTAAAAAAAAAAACTATACCGAGCACAAACAATTGAATTAGAGAACTTCCTCATTAAAGTTCATAAGTTTACATTTTTAGAACAAGAGAGCTCTATTTTTAGAAGAAGATGGTGATGAACACCGTCACCACAAAAATTACACAAATATGTTTGGGATTGCAATTTTCAACTAAATCTACTTAAGTGAGTACAATATAAATAATTGAAATGTCGAACAAGTACTATTCTTGATCAACAAAAAATTTACAATTGAATATCTATTGCATTTTCCAACTTGAAAAATTACTCCACATTTCTTCAAGAAGCTCCCTCATATATATAAGAACAAAATTCACAAAATTACATTTTCTAATCCTTCTTTATTATACTTAGGAAAATTAAGTAAGTTTTCTAGACGAGTTTCAGAGAGAAAAACCAGTTACGACCTAGTGGCCCGTAGGAACTGTCTGAAAGATTCTTTTGTCGTAGCGTTCCCGAGACCCGAAAATTCTAAGACAACCGACTCACTCGTCAAATGGCACTTGGCTAGCTGCAACCCTTTCTGAATCCACCTCAACGGAGATTTGTTTAGAAGAACGCTTGTAGAAACGCGTAGATCTTTTCTCCTTATTGAGACTCTCCATCGTTTGAGTGTGGGAGGAGAATGCAACACCCATGATTTGCCCATCAACAGATACCACCTTCAATTCCTTTGCGTATGATATTGTTGTTAGTAATTACCCAAAGTTCTCTCTAATGGAGGGAATCAGTGGGATAGGTTCTTTATCCATATGACCCCGGTTCATTATCCATACCGTTGTCATAGTTTTGAATCTCCATGGGTACAAATGTGACTAATTCCCTCTTAATTAGGAAATCTAATTGTGAATGAGACTTTAAAGAAATCATTGTATTTTGGCTCCATCGCATTCAAGACCAATGCCTTTTGATCTTCAATCAATTTCCATTTCAGGAGATCGTTGAATTGTAAAATGATCGGACAAAATTTAATTGTGCTTTCAGATCAGCGGGAGTGTTGAACATAAACCACAATAATGCAGAATCTTGGTAACCGCTTGAAGCGTAATCCAACCGAAATTAATTTAGTATTAGAGAGTCTAAGATTGATTCATCGTAGTAATGCTTTAAATAGATTAAATTCAATTTTATTCCAGCTACCATAAACACCTCAGTTGACAACCTCTTCCATGGTAGTGTGGATAAAGTTCCCATCCAACAACCTTTGGTTAAAGGTAGGAGGTTTAGTTTTCCACCTAAGTCACGGAATCGAGGCACACTGACAATACAATAAAAATTACCAAGAGAACCAGTGAGGCGATTTACTAGTAGTACAGTTCAAATGACTGATAGAGATGTAGTGCAGTTGCACCTAAAACCAAACCAAATTAAAGGTATGTGCACCGTGATCAAGTGTTATGTTACACTCCTTTAAGATCACCAATTCATCTATTATTACCCACAGAGAACTTTTGATTGCAAGACTTAAATCCGTCGCCATTTGAGATCTTATTAAAAACTTATTATCATCAACTTCATTGAGGGTAAACATGTTATGACCATTAATGACGCGCGATAAGCGTATCATTGCTTGATTGAGATCAACTCTCTTAGCACTCAAGAACTTGATAACACTGGTCTTATTAGTTTTAAAGTAGGCTCCAACAAGATCCTGACCCTCAATGATAACAATAGGATTATCTTCAGTAGTCAAGGTAGCAAATTATTGAAGGAATTGAGAATTTTGAGCATCCATTGAAAAGGAGATTGTCGAAGAAGGATAGAAAGATTTGAGAAGATGAAAAGAGACTAAATCTCGAGATGAAAAGCTTCTAAAGAGAGATAAACTTGGAATCAAAGGTAATTTTGGAAAAAAAACACCCAAAACCACTGTCCTCACATAACCTTTTCTACCACCACTAGATTTACAGTCGCAGCCCGTATGCTAGTTGCTCCGCTCCAAAGCCTCTTAATCCCTTAACAAAAAAAAATAAGTATTATTGAAATAGCAAAAAAGTAAAGATTTCACAATGTTATGAGACAACAACTTTGTTAAATTAGTGTATGATTTCTTGTACAATTATAAAATAAATAGGTTGAACATCTTCAGAGCGTCCTTCCACTCCTTCACTCCTGTTACCGATAAGCTTGTAGGTTCTATTAAATTCTACAAGGCATTTACTCCTTTCGTGAGAAGTAGTTTTTGTCCTTGAAATGCACTCCGACCTCTTTGATCCCTTTTAGAGGAATACCTTGGTTAAGGAGAATATGTTAGCTGCGGAGAAAATCTTCGTTGCGGCAAAAATCTTCATTTAGGAGAATTTCTTCTTTCGAGTTTATCCCTCAAATTGGTGCCTGCATGTTCCCGCCAATTTGATAAACCCTTTAAGGTCACACAATTGATATATGCTCATAAAAATATACATATCAACGATTTAATATACCCATGTTTGAGCGTATACAACAGATAAACTCTTTGAATACCCTCATGAATAATGATAATAAACCCTTTTACATTGATGTAAAAAAAAATCTATGCCATTGAGAGTGTATTAATATTGAATGATAAAAGAAAATTAAGGCTAAAACATAGTTCTCCAAACATATTCATCTTTGATGGCCTCATTCTCTACTTCTGAAGAAGAAACAACATATTTACATACTTATCTGCAGAAAGTGGGTTTTAGTTGCTTAGTAATCGGTAAGACGATGAAGAAAAAAATACATAGCGATTAGAGAGTATAAAATAAAAGCACGACACTTCTATGTTCATAATTCACTCCAAAACTAACAAGCGCAGATGTTCGAAACAAGCACACCATAGGTAGTCCACAGGTAGATGTGTTAGAGTTTTTGTAGAACTTTTAACATTAACCTAAATACAGAAACATTTGATCTTGCCCTAAATTAATCATCATCGTATAATGAAACAACAAATCAAATCAAATTAGAAATGTAAATAGTTACGTACCTTTGTGTTGAAAAATAGTCTAATAGAATAATCCAAATGTCTTTGTCTTCTAGTCAAAAACAAAAGTAAGTAGTAAAAGAGTCTTCACCTCTCTCAGAATTGCTTATAACGGTTGAGAGGTGGGACTCCCCTTCTTTTATAAAGTCAACAAATCTTCCGGCTATCCCACCCATTAAGGGAAGTGGAGGAATAAGGGTACACCAACCAATAAGGAACTGCCAACACACCCTAACAGGTTTAGTTAAATTACGAAACAATATTAGACTTAGTTAAATAGCTTATCTCTATTCACTTTTGCAGCAACCAAAAATCTCAATAAAAATTAGTGTTGTATTTGACCAAAATAATTTTATTTAATGGTAAAAGAATAAGACATTAAACATTTAAATAAAATAATTTACAAGATGGACCACAAATATTTTACTAGACCGGAGAATTAATAGAATTTTCATTCGCTAATTACTAGCATTCATGTGATCTTGTTACTACGGAGATTAACTCATAAACAATAACGAATATGAAACACAATTGTACTTGCAACTTGCAAGAGGGTATCAAAGGTAGCTAAAGAATTTCATAACTAAAGAACAAGATCTTCCTATATTTCGCATGGGGTGGAGAAGGAAGAATATCCTTTTCTTCTCATATGCAGGATCAATTCAGCTCTGACTTAAATGCACCAAAGATGACTGATGAGGCCAAGTATCTTGGATCATTATTACTAAAACCAGGAAATAGAATCAAGAGTCACAAATGACTATTAGAAAAGTATGACAAGAACTTGTCGGATTGGAGGCAAAAATTCACAACACAAGCAGGGAAAACAGTTCTAATACAATCAGTGCTAAACTCATATTGCACTTATCCATTCAGCTTTCAAGTCATACCACAAAGTCTAATTCAACAGTTAGACAAGAAACAACGGAACTTTTGGTGGGGGCATAAACAAGATGAAAGGAAAATGCATTTCATACAATGGGAGATTATCACAAGTCAAAAAGAAAATGGTGGATTAGGCATTAGGTCACTGAAGGAAGTAAATGAATCGTTAATTGGGAAATTGACATGGAGGTTACTTACCAATTCTAATGCAATGTGGACAAAGATAATCAAGGGAAAATATTTTCAAAATGATGATTTTTGGTCTTCAACAAAACCTCATTCCTCATCAAATCTATGGAGGGCAATTCTACATACAAGGGATACCATGGAAAAAAACTGCTTATGGTTAGTAGGAGATGGATCTTCAATCAAAATAGCATTTGATCCATGGATACCAACAATTGAAAATAAAAAACCAGAGATTATTTCACAATTACCAAATAACATCTTCTGGGTTTCAGACCTAATTTTATATGGTCCAAAGAGATGGAATCAAGAGCTACTAAATAGATACTTCAACACCACAACAGTAAATGCAATCTTGGACATTAATTTGGGTATGGATTTTAATATCGATCAATTAGTGTGGCAACCAACTGTGAATGGTAACTTTAATCCGAAATCATACTACAAGGTGATTCGTGAGAAACCTCCAATTTTAGAGTTTGCTCAGAACTTCCCATGGAAAAAATTTTGGAAGAAGACATCAATGAACCCTAATATTCAGTTGTTTATTTGGAAACTGATTCACAATGGTCTTCCTACTTTACATAATATAGGGATTAGAATCAACACCTTACCTCAAGTTTGTAAGATTTGTGATAGAGATGAAGTAGAGAACTTAACCCACCTATTTGGGGAATGCTCCTGTTTTCAATCGCTTATTCAACATACAGGAAATCCAGATCTGCAACAACTAGGAACAAATCCTTTAGAAAATATCAAGAATATTTTGAGTCAAGGGGAAACTTTGAAGAAAACATGGTTAACATATACTTATCTTCTCTGGGAATGGTGGAAAGCAAGGAACGCCTCAATATTTAATAACCAACCAGTTGATATTCGTCGAGTGTGGCTTAATACCACTATTTCCCTAAAAAAGATCCCTGATTTCTTAACATTCTAAATATTTCTCTTATTGATAACATGCAGGAAGAAGAATGGATACCTCCATTAATGGGAACTCTGAAGATCAATGTAGATGGAGCTTACAAAGAAGATAAAGCAGCTGCAGCTGCCTTGATAAGGGATTATAAAAGAGAAATTATATTTTCAACATCAACTTCCTTTTTGCCAATATCTCCTCTTCACAGCAAGATTTGTGGTTTCGTTCTAGGTTTGGAAGCGGCGGAATTGCTAGGTTTAACAGACTTTATAATGGAAGGAGACTCGAGATTAATAGTGGAATACTTAAATGACAACAATCCGACGGTTCCATGGCAACTCATCTCTCATCTGGAAGACCTCAAAGGATATGCAGCTAGATTTAGGGTTTCGTTTACCCACTGTCGACGAGTGGCAAATCGAAAAGCCCACGCGATAGCAGCACAGAAGCTAACTCACAACTAAGGGATTGCATGAGGGGCACCACGTATTTTATTTCCTGTATCTTCTCTTTTACCGGGGGTGCCCAGAAACTGTTAACATATGTATTCTTTCTAATTATTAATGAATTGTACTAAAAAAAAAAAAAAAAAAGAAAAAGAAAATTTGGGTGGAATTTGACTACAAACTCCTTCACCACGGGTAATTGACCAAATTTCCCTAAATTTAGGTGCCTTATCTTGACTCAACGAATTACCAGGTCCCCCACTCCACCAAAATTAGGTCGGTTTATCGAGACAAATCCATCCAAACCGCGTTCTCAATTTCCTTATTAAAAACTTTTCATCTGAACCGTTAGATTCGAAATACACCGCTTTATCCTGTTCGTTGAAATAAGTTCATAAACCTTATAAATAGAGGCTTTCTTGCCATTCGACCCAATCGTCTTTTATTTCTGTTTTTTGGTTCTCTCTTTCCCTTTCTCCCTCGTCTCATCATCTGTTAGGGTTTATTGTGCCTGATCCTTATTTTTCTCTATTCGTTTTAGGGCTTGTTCGAGATCCTTCAAGCTTGTGCTGATTGATGGTGCCTGATTGATTTGGTTTGCTTGTTTTTGGTTTTCCACTCAAGAATCTAGAAGTTTTGATTTGGTTCTTAATCGTTTTCTTTGATCAGTCGTAGTATAGTTTGGGTTGGATTTACGTTAATGATCGGTTTATCGTTTATACAGATTTGATAATTATGCAATTTTGGAGATTTGGATTGTTATCGAATTCTACTACACATCTGATTCAAGTTTATATTTGATAACAAAGGGGGTTATTAATTCATTGATAATTACTCTGATTTGTGTTAGAGATGGTTCTGATGTCGATCTCAATGGTGCTATGAGCACCATTGAGATCCACATCAGGGTCATCCTCTTTAGATGGTTCAGTGACGACCTAACCAAATTATGGTTTATTGATTTGATTTCTATTCAGGGGATTCACAGTTCTTCATATCGATCACCTGCTGTCGTTTGTCAGATGATGCGTTGAGGGGAATAATAGGAACAATTTGTTGTTGGTATAGAAACTTATACATGATTTAATTTTCTCTTACTCAGTTATTGTTCACCACAACTTTAGATGATTGCCTTCGGTTGATATTGTTTATATTGATACTTTCTGTGTGGTGTCGAAAGGAGCTTTGGGAAACTATAAGATCTTTCTGTGGATGTATAGGAACACAGACATGATATCGTTTTATGGTATTGTCAATCTGGAGTCTATTCTCTGCTTGGGTAGCCTGTTTGCGTATGGTGTAACTTATGTTTACACGGGGAAGGCGGTGCTTTTAATATACCTAGTTGCATTCTTGTTCTTTGTGGCTTGTTTAGTAGTTGTATGTATTTATTTTGTTTTCTTGTTTGCTAGGTGGACTAGGATCAACTATGAGGAGCTAAGTGTGCTCTATCCGAATGAGTCTTTCTTAACTTGCTTCTCTAACTTCTTTATTTTTTTTAGAGGGAATAGTAATTGAAGAATGCAGTAGTCATTAACTTTTCCATAACACTTTATACATTAACACTCCTCAGGAATATGCGAAACACTAAGATTCTTGTGGGGTATAACATACAGATTCCACTCTAGTATTGTTTGTCCGCTTCGAGGATGGCAAGTGTCTACTAGAGACATTTTCAACTGAGTGTCTTCTGTTTTTGGAGTTGCGTTGTTCATTGTGAAAGGGGGTTCTAATTTTTTTTCAACTCATTTGTCTTCTATTCTTTTTAAGGAAAAATAATTGAACCATGTTGTTTGATTTCCCAGGAGTCTCAAACTGGACTTGCTCCGTGGAGGCTTGACTTTGCCCGCCAAGGAATGTGCCATGTCCATGTAGATTAGTTGAACCTGTTCTTCTCATTTACCTCGGCCAAAATAGTACCATTAGAACTTCTTTTTGGTTTTTAGTGTGCCATATTTTAAAAATCCTGCTAAATCTTTTCATTCCTTAACACGTGCAGCCTTAGCTTCTTCAATTAGTTGGTTTCTAGAACACCAGGCATCCAGTGGAGGCATTTTGCTGGAAGCGATTATTGCGTCGAGACTCCCAATAATTGATTTTTTTTATCTTGGAAGGGGTTTTTTATCTTCTGACTTGCTTACTTGATTTTTATCCTAGTTAAAGGACACAATAATTGAAGCATGCAAAATTCTTTTGATTTTGTCAGGGATTCAAATGGACTAAGATGTCATTTGGTATTCATCCAAAGGGTTTACCTATTTTACATGGATTCCACAAAATTCTACTTCATCTATGGTTTATCTGTCATTCCACAAAATTTTGAGTTTCTACTTTTGTAGCATATCACATTCTAAAGTCTCGCTCTATCTTTCTATTCTCTAATATGTGGAGTCTTCCTTTGTGTTATTTGTTAGTTTCAAGGATGACTGGCGTTCTGAGGAAAAGTTAGTGTGTTCTTGGAAGGGATATTCTTGTCGAGTTTCACTTTCTTCTTTGATTTTTATCCTTAGAGGAGGAATAATTGAAGTATGCAAAGTTCATTTTCTTTCAGGGATGTGAGAATTGAATTTGCTCTTGGAGGCATCACTTCGTTTTGTGAATTGAGGGGGTTTTCCTATCTTCTGTTGTTCCATTGAAATCTTCTCCTTACTTTTGGTTTATGATTTGTGTTAGTTATGCAAAGATAAAACTAGTAAATATCTATTTAATTCTTATTCAGTAACCTGCAATACGCTAGAAGTATTCTTTTGCGTCCTAGTGGTGTTATATTGGAGGACTGGGTGTTTTGTTTTCTTGAACTTGGTTATCTGATTAAATTTCTTCTTTTAGTTTCTTTTTCTTCTCCGAGTTGATCTTCTATAGGAACACAAATTTATTTTTCTCAGGGATCCTTGTGCTGGGAGAGTCCTCTTTATTGTTAATGTCGTCAAGGCGAAACGTAACAACGCTTTCTAATTTCTTCCCTTTAGAGTGTCTCGAATAGTTATAAGTTCTCATTTGAGTATATTTATTTGCTAGGAGGATGGTGGTCAACTTTGTCGTTAGCCATGTGAAGGGGCCAAAGGGGTTATCTGAAGATGTTTGTGTCATTTTTGTCGTTGTTTGAGAAGTTAAAATAACACATGCTAGATTATGTGATGCTCCTCAAGGATTTGCATCTTTGACGAATCCAACGAGATGCATTAGTTTCCTCCGAAGGGGGTTTTTCTGATTTATGTTGTAAGAATTTCTCCTTTCATGAGGGTGTTCATAATAACTGCCTATCCAAATACTTTCCAGGGATTCAAGGATTTGATTCCCGTCCTGCCTCATGCTTTTGGGATTAACAATCAAACAGTACAACTTCAATTTCTTTTGTGTTCTTACAGTTTCTAGCTAGCTTTAGTTGAGAAATTTGAAAAAATATATTTTATCTATCCCTAACCTGTTGCCTGAACCCTCCTGTTAATTGTTACTTTAGGACAACAACGGTTTACGGTGAGAAGTTAATTTGGCGTTTTCAGAAGAGGCATCTGTTTCAACTTTCATTTTGATGAAGGGGGTTTTCTGCCCAAGTTTCATTTGGATATACCTCTCAAATTCTTGTGTTGTAGGTCTTGGGTTTCTTTTGTTTACATATATTGGACTTCATCCTGGTTGGTTGTTTTACAGTGGTTTGGTACATGTGCAGAAGATTTGGTTTGATTTCCCAGGGGTCTCAAATTGGACTTCCTCCAAGGAGGCATGACTTGCCGTCAAGGGGGTTTTCTTATTTTACGTAGAGTGCACAATGTCGTTCTTTATTCTTATTAAGGAATAATAATTGAATCATGTTGTTTGATTTCCCAGGGGTCTTAAATTGGACTTCCTCCAAGGAGGCATGACTTGCCGTCAAGGGGGTTTTCCTATTTTACGTAGAGTGCACAATTTCGTTCTTTATTCTTATTAAGGAATAATAATTGAAGCATGTTGTTTGATTTCCCAGGGGTCTCAAATTATGCTTGCTCCATGGAGGCATGACTTTGCTTGTCCTTCAAGGGGGTTTTCTTATTTTACATAGAGTCCACAACATCGTTCTTTATCCTTCTCTCCGAAGCTCTACTTGTTTGGATTAATAACATTTGATCTACGTAAAACTTTTCAGGAATGTGCGATGTCCATATAGATTAGATGAACCTGTTCTTCTCATGTACCTCGGCTAAACAGTACCACAGAAACTTCTTTTTGGTTTATATTTTGCCATATCTTAAAAATCCTTCTAAATCTTTTCATTCCTTAACATGTGCATCCTTGATTTCTGCTATTAGTTGGTTCCTAAAACAACGGGCACGGGGCATCCAGTGGTGGCATTTTGCTTGAAGAGATTATTGTGCCGGGAGTCCCACTTGAATTTGTCTAAAAAATTTAATCCTTTTCAGTTTCTACTTTCTATCATATCACGTTCTAGAATGTCGCTCTATCTTTCTATTCTCTAACATGTAAGGTCTTCCTTTGTGTTATTTGTTAGTTTCAAGGATGACTGGTGTCTTGAGGAAACGTTAATGTGTGTTCGTGGAAAGGATATTCTTGTCGAGTTCCACTTGGGTTCTAAAGTTCCTTCTGTTATAAAAATTGAGGGGGTTTTCTGCCTTTTGACTTGCTTCTTTGATTTTTATTCTTGGAGGAGGAATTATTGAAGCCTGCAATGTTCATATTTTCTCAGGGATGTGAGAATTGAATTTGCTCTGGAAGGCATTACTTTGTTTTAAGAATTGAGGGGGTTTTCCTATCTTCTATTTTTCCAATGGAATCTTCTCCTTAATATCTGGTTGTGAAAGTGGTTAGTTATGCAAATATAAAATTGGTGAATCTATTTAATTCTTTTCCAGGAACCTGCAATACTCGAGTATTCTCGTGTCCTAGTGGCGTTCTATTGAAGGACTGGGTTATTATTTTTTCTTGAATTTGGTTATTGATTGAATTTTCTTCATTCAGTTTCTTTTTCTTCACCGAGTTGATCTTGATTTGGAACACAATATCATTTTTGTTAGGGATATTTGTGGTGGGAGAGTCCTCTTCCGTGTTAATGTTGTCAAGGCGAAGCGTAACAAAGCTATCTAATTCCATCACTTTAGAGTGTCCCGAATAGATATTAGTTCTCATTTGAGTATATTTGTTTGCTAGGTGGATGGTGGCCAACTTTGTCAAGTTAGCCATGTGAAGGGGCCAAGGGGGTTATCTGAAGATGCTCGTGTCATTTTTGTCGTTGTTTGAGAACTTAAAATAACACATCAACTTCAATTTCTTTTGTGTTCTTACAGTTTCTAGTTAGCATAAATTGAGAAACTTGAAAAAAAACATTTTGTCAATCCCTCCTAACCCTCCTGTTAATTGTTACTTTAGGACAACTGAGGTTTACGGGGAGAAGTTAATTTGGCATTTTCGGAAGGGGCATCTGTTTCAACTTTCATTTTGATGAAGGGGGTTTTCTTCCTGAGTTCCATTTGGATATATCTCTAAAATTCTTGTGTTGTAGTTCTTGGGTTTCTTTTGTTTACATGTCTTGGACTTAGTTCATCTTGGTTGGTAGTTTTACAGTGCTTCGATATATGTGCAGAAGTCTTGGTTCTTAAAGGGGGTTTTCTATTTCAAGCTGATTCCTTCACTTAATTACAGGGACATCCTTATGGAGTGTTAGTTACTAAAAATTGGATAATCTCCTGACGTGGAAAGAGTAACACTGAAATTCCTTCAAAACTATTTTTCCTTTTTGTGGATATTCTGTTCCAGGGAGCACTATGGCAGTGTAATTCAATTCTTTTTAGGGTGTGCAAGTAGGAATCTCAGCTATAGTCACTTGTCAATACTTTGGTGGCTTAGGAAGTGTAAATACTCTTTCTTGCCGTCTTATGCCGAAAGAGTAGCATCTCATCCTCAGTTTATCTTTTCTTCCGATCAGTCTGGTTACTTTTTCCTCATTTTTAGCAGATATATTCGAATGTTGTATAGGGGGTTTTGTATGCTAACTTGGTCTTTTCTATTTTGAGCTCATATATTCGAATGTTGGGTACATGAGATTTCTTCTCCTTACTTTCAGGGATATGCGTTGGAGGTTTCAGCTGTCTGTAACTGGTCATATCTTGATTCAGGAAACATCGAGGCTTACTTGTCAATTAGTATCAATTTTTCTTCTCAATACTGTTAACTTACCTTAATCATTTCTGAAGAACTCAAACTTTGAATGGATTATTTATTCCCTACGCGGTTAGGGTTAATATTATCTTTCTTGAAGAGAGTTTTCCCTTGCTTCTTCGAGCAATTTTTTGTTTTTAGGTGTTTCTGCCGATCCAGATACTGACGATCACCGGCCCTTGGTATTCTAGGACGGGTTTACACTGAGATCAATTTATCTGAAGGGGGTTTTCTGAAACTTTTACTCTAGTCCAAGTTTTCCCCATTCATATTAAAATTGCCATTACCATACTTTTAGGATGTGCGCTTGTTTGGGTATGGAATAGAGGTCCTGGCAAAGAGGAGTAGCGTTTGAGGTTCTCTCTGATCATTTTCTGGAGTTCTGTTTTTTTTGGGGGGCTGTTCTGTTGAATCCTATTGTTAGCTTGTTCCATTGAATTTTTGTGGTCGTGTGAAGATTATCGTTCTATTTTTTTTCAACCGGTGTCTTGGTTTGCTGAGGGGGGTTTTATACACCGACTTTTAATAGTTGCTTGACAGCATTTTGTGTGTTGCTGCACCAAATTATTTCCATGCAATGTTCAGGGATGCTTGCTATCCAGCACTTGTCTTGGTCTTCCGAGTTGTATGACTAGAAATTGCTCTGAAAATGACTTGGTCTCTTTGCAGGGAGTTTTCTGTATGAAGTTGTGTGGAGTTGCATTATTGTGGTTGCTCCTGTCCATACTCAACGACTTGAAGCGAGATGGAGGAACTTTGGAGTTCTCTAGCGAACAGAAGGAAGTAACTTTCTATGGGTTATGTTATGCTATTTTATGGGTTCCAGGAGAATAAGGTTCCGTTACTTTCTTCTTCTGTTCCCATTTCGAAGTTATATGCTGTCTAGTGTGGTTCATTTACTGGATTTCTTATGTGATGGATATCTACAGGGATGTTGCAAATCCAGTTCTAGCGGGATAGTAGCTTGTGCTCAGGCTCTTCACACTTGTTTCCTTTTTGTGTTTCTCTTTTGTCTAGGTTCGATTGTTAGTGACATGTGGCTGGTAAACGGTCCTTGCGTAGATGAACGGTGATGCTATTGGATTTGGATCTTAATTGTTTTCTTTGATCAGTCGTAGTATAGTATGGGTTGGATTTATGTTAATGATTGGTTTATCGTTTATACAGATTTGATAATTATGCAATTTTGGAGATTTGGATTGTTATTGAATTCTACTACACATGGGATTCAAGTTTATATTAGATAACCAAGGGGGTTATTAATTCATTGATAATTACTTTGATTTGTGTTGAGATGGTTCGGATGTCGATCTCAATGGTGCTATGTGCACCATACGATCGGCATCAGGGTCATCCTCTTCAGATGGGTCACTGACGAACTAACCAAATTATGGTTTATTGATTTGATTTCTGTTCAGGGGATTCACAGTTCTTCATATCGATCACCTGCTGTGGTTTGTCAGATGACGCGTTGAGGGGAATGATAGGAACAATTTGTTGTTGGTATAGAAATTTATACATGTTTTAATATTCTCTTACTCAGTTACTGTTTACCACAACTTTAGATGGTCACTTATTTAGGTTTCATCTTTCTGAAATCGCACAGAACACCAACTTGTTTAATTGCTTAGGGATGATTGCCTTCCATTGATATTGTTTATATTGATACTTTCTGTGGATGTATAGAAACACAGACATGATATCGTTTTATGGTATTGTCAGTCTGGAGTCTATTCTCTGCTTGGGTAGCCAGTTTGTATATGGTGTTAACTTTAGGACATCATGTTGGTCATTGTAAGGTTTATTGATTGGGTCTGTAAGTGATGAATTGGTGTTATCGGGGATGGTTGCCTTATTATTAGTTGTCCTTGAACTATCGACCAATGTGATATTTTAACCAGTTAACATTTTAGAATGTCTTCATTAGATTGTTATTCTCTCCAGGTTGTTGGTAATGCATTCTTGTTGATGCGATCTCAGTTTGTGTAGATTATTGTCATCAAAAATGGAAATTTTGCGTCAAGGGAGTACAACTTACGCAATGCAGTATAGATTGTTTTAGTTCTTTGTTGATGCTGAAATATGCAATGTAAGAAGTTCTGCAATGTTCTGCAGGGAAGTCATTGTCTTCAAGAGGATCTTTTGTTCAAAGGGGGTTATTTAGTTATATTTTTCTCGGGTTGTTTTCTGTTGTTGCTTCTATGATCATGATGACCTCTTTCGACGAAAAGTTGGTAACTTATGTTCCGCTTTCTTTCTCAGGGTGTTCGCTATGGAATAGCAATTCCTCCTTTTCTTGTATTTACATGGGGGAAGGCAGTGCTTTCAATATAACTAGTTGCGTTCTTGTTTTTTGTGGCTTGTTTAGTAGTTGTACGTATTTATTTTGTTTTCTTGTTTGCTAGGTGGACTAGAATCAACTATGAGGAGCTAGGTGTGCTCTATCCGAATGAGTCTCTCTTAACTTGCTTCTCTAATAACTTCTTTATCCTTTTTAGAGGGAATAGTAATTGAAGCATGCAATATTCATTAACTTTTCCTAGGGATTTTTGAACTGAACGTTTCTTAAGAAGATATGATTTAGTTTTCTTTTTGAAGTGTTCCTTTTTCCTATTTTACACATATAACATAAGACTCTTCTTTACCTTCTACGGGTTTACCATAACACTTTATACATTTAACACTAAGATTCTTGTGGTATATAACATACAGATTCCACTTTAGTATTGTTTGTCCGCTTCGAGGATGGCAAGTGTCTACTAGAGACATTTTCAACTGAGTGTCTTCTATTTTTGGAGTTCCTTTTGCGTTGTTCATTGTAAAGGGGTATTGTGAAAGGGGCAATTTTTTGTTTTTAGGTGTTTCTGCCGATCCAGATACTGACGATCACCAGCTTTTGGTATTCTAGGACAGGTTTACACTGCAGTTTATCTTAAGGGGGTTTTCTGAAACTTTTACTCTTGTCCAAGTTTTTCCTGTTCATATTAAAATTGCCATTACCATACTTTTAGGATGTGCACTTGTTTGGGCATGGAAGAGAGGTCCTGGCAAAAAGAGTAGCGTTTGAGGTTCTCTCTAATCATTTTCTGGAGTTTTGATTTTTTTGGGGGTTGTTCTGTTGGATCCTGTTGTTAGATTGTTCCATTGAATTTTTGTAGTTGTGTGAAGATTATCTTTCTGATTTTTTTCAACCGGTGTCTTGGCTTGCTGAAGGGGGTTTTGGTTTTATACACCTACTTTTAGAAGTTGCTTGACAACATTTTATTTGTTGTTGCACCAAATTATTTCCATTAAATGTTCAGGGATGCCTGCTATCCCGCACTCGTCTTGCTCTTCTGAGTTGTAGGACTTGAAATTGCTCTGAAATGACTTGGTCTCTTTGGAGGGAGTTTTCTATATGAAGTTGTGTGGAGTTGCATTATGGTGGTTGCTCCTGTCCATACTCAACAACGTGAAGCGAGATGGAGTAACTTTGGAGTTCTCTAGCGAGCTATTTAAGGGGTTGGTCAGTACTCTTGTTGAGTTTTCTTCTCCTTTCTTAGAGAGTTCATTACACTATCCTTGCTGCAGTGTTCAAGAGGGTTTTAGTTGGAGATCTGAAAAGTTGCAACTTTGAATTATTATCTTGTTCTTTTGTGCAACATATCTGTTTGCAGCACGAAACATTCAATCCCTTCTACTTTCAGGGTGCACAATTTGGACAACCACAATCTATATTTGGTGTATGTCCCGAGGGGAAGGAGAACAAATGGATTTCTCTTCTTGTTTTTAAGTCTCCTGTTATTCTTTTGGTTCCAGGAGAATAAGGATCTATTACTTTCTTCTTCTGTTCCCGTTTCGAAGTTATATGCTCTCCAATGGTCCAAATGTAGTGGATTTCTTATGTGATGGATGCAGGGATGTTGCAAATCCAGTTTTGGCGGGATAGTAGCTTGTGCTCAGGTTCTTTACACTTGGTCCCTTTTTGTGTTTCTCTTTTGTCTAAGTTCGATATTTTGGTTTCAACTCATCTTATTTTGTGACATGTTGCTGTTAAATGGTCCTTGCGTAGATGAACAGTGATGCTATTGTATTGGAATACTTTACGGTCATTTTTATTTGTTCGTATCACAAAGTGCTTGTGTGTCTGATGTTCTAGCTATCTAGTTAGATTATTATCTTTTCTTATTTATCTATGTATGCATCACTTGTGCTTCTTTTCTGCGTAGAAAAATTAGTTTGTTCTATCATTGGCTACTTCAAACTGTAAGTAAAAATTTTTTTGGTTGGATATTTGTTTGCACGAGACTTTATTTCAGATCTGTATGCATTGTGTTATGTCTGAGTTGGGAGTGGGATTGAATGCCGTGGTGGTGCCACCACCTGAGCTTGGCACCGCCAAGGCATTTGGTACTACCTCTCTGACAACCATTTTTAACTCCGCCAATGTCAAGTTTTGTACTTGTTATTTCCGGTCCCAAGCCCGGAGAAAGGAGGAGGGGAGATGATTCAGGGTAGAGTTTGTTTAGGATTATCTGTTGAGTCTAGTTTTGCTTTATTTGTTCAATTATATGTTATATTGTTTTGCTTTTAGGCTCTAATTTGTAACCTTAGGATGTCGCCTAGTGGTCTCTGCAGTGGGGGTTGCATTCTTTTGTTTATGTTGTGTGCATCTTAATTTTCTCTGTAGAATTTTTAGGTGACTTAGTACCTGCAGTGAAGCGGGTGCAGTGAAGTGGGGTGAACGGTTTTGATCTTGTTTTTGTAGCTCAAACTACCTAAAATTAGTGCTTACTTGATTGTTTTGTAGTTCAATGTTTCATTTCTCACCCACTCCAGTTTCGCTTGCTTGCTTGAATGTTCAGAACTTTATAATACGTATATTTCTATCATGGCTTGCATCTATGTAGCTGACTTTGTTATTAATACATTTATATCTCTGCTGATCTAGTTTGGTCTTTTCGGAGTTTTTGTAAGCAGATTTTAGGTGGTTAACACCTGTGTGATGAACTACCCGCTTGTAAGGAGCAGTCGGAATGCTCTTTCTGTTGCGCAGTAGTAGTTAGTTGGGTGGAAGGGGAATCAGCAAAGCAATTTAGTAGTCTTCTTCATCAAGATTGAAGGTTGCATCTCTCTCAACCTAGGCGTCTTGAAGGGTGTGCCAGTTATTATTTTCGTGTCTATTGATTATGAGAGAAGAATAGAATGGTAAGTGTTCTGTTTGTCCAAAAATCACAGTTTTCTAAATCATTGGTAATTGTGGATCTCAGTTCTTAAATCACTCGTACATCTTGATTGTTCATAATGTTAGCGTTCATCTTGGAAAGAATCTAAGGTTTTCCTTTACCTTTTTAGTTCAATTTTCCGAGGTCTGTTTATCTCTTTCCTTTGAAGTCCACAGTCATTTAGAGAGAATAATGAGAAGTTTGTGGTGTTAGACTATAGTTGTGGTTGTTAAATACATGAAATTGAGCTTGTCAAACTGCATTTTCAGACGGATTTGCGGAAGACAGTTTCGTTAATGAGAGAGAGATGGGAACTTCGAAACTGGCTAAATAATGAATAAAGTAGTCTCCAACAATTCTCCTGAGTTTTCTGGTCAGATTTTGAATTCAATGAATAACATGCTAAAAAAATCTTGAAGCAATACTGTTGAGTTTGGAAATTCTTAAAAGAGAATGTTGTACAGATTTTGCGATCAAAGTTCTCAAAGTGTTGGATTTCGTAATTCTTACATAGTGCTGGATTTCAAAGTTGAAGTGCTAGAATGAAACTGCCCCAAAAGTAGAAATCGCCACCACTTTTGGCTGGTATATAAAACTTTTTTTTTTGTTGAACGTATATAAAACTTATTAGGGTTGTTGTAATATTATCTGGACCTCCCAACACAGGACAAAATCGATCAAACTAGTTATTTAACGGAACGATCTCAAATTTCGTTTCTAATTACTCAAAGCTGACTGGATGCATATTCTTGGATAAATCTAGTATTCAGACCCACATGAAGATGGTATAAACTGGGGGTGGAAATTGTGCGGGAGTGGACGTCATTGAGCACTTGAAGCATCGGGTTGAGCGGGTCCAATACCAAGCTATAATGGCTATTAGAGTAAGCGGGTTAACCGGGCGGGTAATTTTGAAATTTGCCGTGTCTATTACCTGCCCACGCCCACTAAGTAGCTTGGGTAACTCGGGTATGGGCGGGCGGGTAGTGGGTAAGTTCATGACTTGAAAAAAACTCACTTCTTACTTTCCATTTATAAAATCTTCAAATACGTTTCTTGATTCTAAAAAGGCAATGTGGAATTAAATTTAGAAGTTATTTGTGTTCTTTTTAGGATTTTAATCTTACATTGAAAACTAATGAAGAATTCTCAAGAGATATAATATAAACTTATTTCACTCCTTGCTATCTCAAATCCGAAGACTATCGCACTAATCTACTAGGAAGTCTCTTGGGTCATTGCAAAGTAATGCATTGAGTTCGTGTGATTGACCTTAAACATACTGTTTACCATCTCAACTAGGCTAGCAACATGGACTGTTGGCCTTCATCAACCCAAAAGATTGATGTATTTTGGTTGGTTATTATTGAGTGACACAGAAATAAGATTGGATGCTTATAAGTAAATTTGGATGTGTTTTGGAGAAATGATCACATACGATCAAATAATTACAACCCATCGAACCAAATGAATATTACAACAAAGAGAAAAACACAATATATTTAGGGCGAGGATGTTAACATGTAACTCAAAAACTTAATTTTAATCAAACATTAAAGCCACTGATTTGGGAAAATAAGAAAATTATCTGGGGTGTAAAGACTTTATGAAAAACTGGTCAACTTTAGTTGACCAATATATTTTCTAATTGTTATGGGGAATAATTTTGTTCACCATTCCTTCTCCATACCGGCAAGGGTCGCCGGTAAACTGCCATTATCGGCGACCTTAATTTTTTTTTTTTTCAAATCTTTCTCTCTCATCTCTCTTTTTACAATCACCAAATCCGACAACCACCATCATCATTTGCATCTCTCTCTCTTTCTCTGATCGTGTCTCCCTCACTCTCTATCGTTTTTCTCCCTCTCACTGCCTCTTTCTCTCTCATTGTATCTTGAAAACTAGACAGAAATAAAGTTCTTTCTTCTTATAAAGGTTACATTTTAATGCTACTACTAATCCCTGTATCTTTCTTATGTGTATCGACCCAACTTCTATTAAGTGAGCAATCATATCAACACAGAATGCAAAAGTCATGCATTTTTCCAGTCTCCAAGATCATTTACGGGTCCATTTACACTGCAATTAGAAAGTGGTAAAAAATGGTTCCCAGAATAGCAATTGTTTCAAGTGCTAGTAAGCTTCAAAGGATACAAAGTCTTTGAGAAGTTTTGGATATGACCATAAATGAAGGACCTAGTATAATACCTCCCTGGTAAGATCATCAAGAACAATCAACATTAGTGACAAATAATAGTACAAGCAAGGGGAAGAACTAGGATTTTTCTTCAGGTAGGGTTGTGTCAAGTATCTCTGTGTAGGCAAGAGAGAGAGAGAGAGAGAGATAGAGAGAGAGAGTGTGAGAGAGAGAGAGACAGTGAGAGAGAGAAAATGAGAGAGAGATGGACTGTGAGAGGGCAAGAGAGCTGGAGAGAGTGAGAAGATAGTGAGAGGGGGAGAAAGAAGGAGAGAAGTAGAGAGAGATCAACAGGAAAGAGAGGGAGAGAGGTTAGAGAAAAGGAGGCAGAAAAGAAGAGAAAATAGTGGCGGTGATGGTTACCTGAATTGAAGAAGAAGAAGAAAATATATTTTATTTCCTCTAAAATTTGTTTTCCCGGATAATCTTCTAAATTTCACATCTTTCGTTTAAAAATTTTCACTCCGGATGATATTCTTATTTCCCCAAATCAACGACCAACATTAAATATCTAACTACCTACAAAGAAATTAAAGCTATTTTAAGAGTGAAAATATGAGACAGTTTTTTTGAACCAAAACAACAATTATTATTCAACTTAAATACATCAAGACAATTTCCTAAGAACTACATGTAATGAGCAAAATCAATAAAAACAAATTAGACCAAATAAGATGAGATACTAATGAATGGCTAAGGGAGATCTAATCCTAAAATGAAGGCATCAAAATCAAAATGTGAATAGTCCACTCAACAAATCATGTAACATAAATACATTAAGAAAAACAACCCAACAACCCAACAACCCAATTTAACGCAAAAGAAAAGTTAGTAGTTGAACAACATAAATCAAAACTAATTAATTGTTATTTATCATATGAAAATAATTACTAAAAATTAAAAAATGAAATAAGATTTCACATGAAAAAAGAAAGCAAGAAAAAAAATATAGTAAAAAACAATCAATTTTCCTTGTTCTCCTTCATCTTCTTTTTTCTGACTTGATAATCAACTGTAGTAAAAAACAGCAGTTACAATATATTGTCGAAGAGCATATCGAAATGCTTTTGCACCACTAGGAAACAACCTACCAACTTCAATAAATATTTTATCCCATCCATCAGATTTTAGTTTTGTGGTATTACTTAGATTGGATGATTCTGTAGGAAATCTCATAAGTAAAAGCAAAACTACAAAAAGAAAAACATATACATTTGTCAACAAAACATATAATTTACTAGAAACGACATGTATAATGGAGAAATTATGCACACTGTTTGTTAAACTTCATAATGTGTTGGGAGACAAACAAAACTATTGTTTGAATCACAAGGTCACTGTTACGTGAAAAAATATGTATAATGTGCAATAAATTACATATAATTTTTGGAACATTACACAATGTCTACATTCTATTACAGTATAATTGTACGAAATCTTCAGTGGTTCAAATGTGTAAAGCGCAATAAAGTACATACAGTATAATTTTTTGCATAATACACATTGTTTACATTCTGTTACAGTAACATCATATGGAATCTTCTATGGTACAAATGTATGATGTTCAATAAATGCACATACTTTCATGTAAAGTACACATCGTTTACATTTTGTTAAAAAAAACGTACGGAATCTTCTCTGGTACAAAATTGTGATGTTTAATAAAGTAAACATAATTTCGTATAAATTACACATCCTTTACATTCTGTTGCAAAAAACGTATGTAATCTTCTCTAGATAAAAAATGGTATCGTTTCCGGATCTAATATCAAGAGATGTTCTAAATATCAAGATCTGTAACCTAAATCTAGTGAAATAAAATAATACTCTCTCCATCTCAAATTAAGAGACCTAAAATCCTTCAAAATTTTCACGTATTTTTTCTTCCACTTATACCCTCATTTAATATTCAGATTTGTATGATTCTTTTTTTTAGACTAAATCTAAAATGAATTTCTTTACCGAAAATAGGTGGAGGAAAATTGTATTTCAATTTAATGGTCAAATTATTTTGGGTAACAATATAAATTGTTCCTAAAAATTGGATGGTATTTTTTCTTCCAAATTAGATTGTTACCAATAATCAAGCAAATACAAATAGACTTCTATAGAATTCCTCTATTGACCAAATATTTTCACAAAAAAATTGTTGAAACTTGAAATTTTTGGAGGTAAAATTTGGTTGAAACTTAAATTTTGTTTTTGAGAGTAAAATTAGATTTAATCAATCAAAAAGTATGCCGCCAAAACTTGATTTAGACAAAGAATACAAAAATTTGAGCTCTATATATGTCAGGACTTTCATCTTCATAAACAGTGTACCCTTTAGCTAAAGTAATTTTTTGTTTACCAAACTAGAAATTCAAGTTCATACTTTCTAAATCTCTTTAGTTTTCGATGTCCGATCTCTATTTAAATCCCTCTAACTTTGGTTCTAAAAAAAAGTTTCAAATAAAAAACGTCAAATATTCTAGATTACCTCTAAGAAGCGATGATGGCAAACTACGGAAAGGTACAATTAGTGAAACGGCAACTTTATTTTCGCACAATAGAAAAACCATACATCGCATTTGGAATTGTGCTCCAAAATGCACCGCTAAAGGAGAAATTGTTGACGTATCTCACCGATTTTGTGGGCGTGTTGGTCGAAAAAGAATTCAAATTGATCCCGCTAAAATTAAAGAGCTTCGTCCACAACGGCGCATGAATATTCGTTCCATTCAAATGATTTGCATGTTTCGAAAGATACACTTCATAGACGAATAAAAGAAGGTATGCTTGTACAACACTCAAATGCTATAAAACCGTCTTTGACAAATGAAAACAAGAAAACAAGGCTTCGGTTTTGTTTGTCGATGCTTGATCCAAATAGTCTTACTACCAATCCAGTTTTTCGCAATATGTACAACTATATCCATATTGATGTGAAATGGTTTTACATTACTAAAAAAACTAAAAAATACTACCTCCTCCCCGGAGAAGAAGAACCGCATCGTACTTGTCAAAGTAAACGGTTCATTAGTAAGGTTATGATTATTGCAGCTGTCAGTAGATAAATTCAGACCCTTCATTTAGTTATTGTTAAATTCACGATTATATTATAATCGGAGATATAAATTTAAATAGTGACACGATAATATAACATGGTTCGGTCGGATAATAACGACCTACATCCACAGACAATACCTTCTTTATTAATAATCACCACATACAATTGTGGGTTGATCGGTTACATTGGTCAGACATAACTCGATGAGTTTGATTCCTATAACCCTATCTTATTTATAAATAACTTACGGTTTAGGGTTTCCTAATTTCTCCTAACCAAACTAGAAAATAATATAAAATCTATCTAATATTACCATTAGATAATTACAAGTAATATTCTGAATATAAGAAACCAAATATTATGGATCTTCACATATTTTCAAATATCTTGGAATATTTTGAATTCTTCTTAATCGCCGGATCTCGTCTTCTCGATCTGTCACGTGCATATACGTGTTACACACGTATCTCTTTGTTTGGACACGTCTTCATCGTCGGATCCCTTCATCTCGATCCGTCTTATATCACATACTCTATTACCCCCCTCCCGCGCAAGTCGGAACACATAAATTTTGAAGTGTCCGATTTGGAGTGAAAAATTGCTTGATGATTCTTCTTATTCATCTTCTTGCAACTCTCAGTTATTTTTTCATGCTTGATGAAGATGAGTGAATGATGATTAAGTCACAACGAAAACGTTGGAAATGCGCTTATAGATTGAACGAAAATCGATGACAACGAATTTTAATGTATTGTTGTCATGTATCTAAAGGATTGTATGAACAATGTGAAAGAAAATGTCAACTACAAAAAAGTTGTGATGATCAATATCTTGTCGTATACAAACGTCAAGTATAAACTTAATGAGTGACAACAAAATAATTTGTTGTGTTTAAAATTGACAAGTCAAACATTGCCTAATAAGTGTCAACAAAATAATATTGTTGAAAATTGACTAGAAAATTATTGTCGGATTGCCAAAAAATATTGAAAAAGTAACAACCAAAAAAGATGGTTTTGTGAAAGTTATCGACAAAAGATTAATTGTTAGATAAGAAAGAGTCTTAAATAGACTGAGAAGAAAAGAACATAAATAATTACGTTGTTATGATCGAAAAGAATTTCATTGTCAAAAAATGTGCAAGCTCACAGATATAATTCCGGAATTAAGGATCGAAATAGTGATATTCTATTCGTGGTAAGAAAATGCCAAAATATAATTGGTAAGAAAGAGAAGTCATCATAGACAAAGTGTGATGTTGGAAATGTCACGGGTGAGTCCGGAAAGAGAAATAGATGAAATTAATCTATAAGTGTCACAAATAATAGAGAAAGATGACAGAAAAATTGTATCACAACTAGAAACAGTTGGATATAAGTGATAGTAGAGGTCTGTCACAAAAGAAATTTTCCGACAGTTGAAAACTGTGGCAATTGACTGCCACGAGATAGTGGGAAGAGAAACTGTCGCAAATAAGTAATTTGGGAAAATTTAGAAACTTCTAAATTAGGGTTTTCCAAAATTGGGTTTTCTGAATCTCTAGAGATTTCAGTATAAAGTCGATTAGGAGTAAATAACAACCCTAATTGATAGTAGGTTGACAGAATAGGTGGAATCCAGTCGATTTGAGGCCATATTAGGGCGTCGACGGTTGTATTTGTAGAGAGAGAGAGATATAAGTTTGTCGGTTTAAAAACCGATAGGAGTAAGAGTGGATTACTCAAAAAACTGAAAGGAAATCAGTTGTGGCTAATAGGGTGATGTCTGAATCGATGAAAGCAAGTGATTGGAGCGAAAAAGTCGCTGGAAAGTTCAGCGAATCAGACCCTCTAGGGTTTCTGTCGCGAGGAAGAAGATGAAATAGGTTGGTCAAACGCTGTTGACTAAGTCTTCAAAGTCCTCGTGACTTCGGCCACTGTGGTCGCGGGTCAACGTTGTTGACTCGGTCAAGATGGTCGAGAAAAACGGAAAGTTTCGTTATCTCTGATTCTTGTCAAGCTAAGGTTCTGGCGAGAAGGTATTCCGGTCACTTTAGGGGTTGAAGGAGATCATGATGATGATGTCGCCCGAAGGGAAAAAGAGACCTAATAGCTCTAGGTTTTGTCGAGCAGTGTTGGCAAAGAGATAAAACAACCGTTCAAAGCTTACTCGTTGTAGCCGACATAAAATTCTAGAGAGAGAGATCGACGGTGGTGTGAAACCGAGAAGAGACGGTCGATTCTTCACCAAATCCAAAGGAAAATGGGTGTCATGTAATAGATGATATTTCAAGACGAAAGGAAACCGTCGCTTGGTAAAGAAATCTCGCTGGAAAGTGCAGGGAGCAAACCCTAACGTTCATGTTGCGAGGAAGAAGAACCAGGTCGGGTCAAAGACCGTTGACTCTGGTCAGCGAGATATATTGACCTTGATCTGTTTGGTCACGGGTTAGACAAAACCGGGATAGGTTTTTCCTTTCGTCCGGAACTACGGAAATCAGTTCTGGAGTTGTGTTAGAACTAAAATAGACCAGATCTGGTCATCTTTGGTTCCAGATGTATTGTTTTCAATTTCCAGACCTATTTTAGGTCTAGAAAAAATCGAAAAAAATTAAAAAAATATGAAAAAATTTAGAATAAATGTAGAACATACCTTTGTTCTTTTTTGATGAACTTGAAGAAATCCCAGAAATAAAGTAAATAATCTTGACTCTCCTATTCTTGGTTAAAGAAAAAAAACCCTACTACTTTTACTTGATTTTCTCTAATTGAAGATGAAACGTAATCACAAGAACAATATTGGAAAATTTAAACAAATAGTAAACACAATTTGAATAATAATATAATCACAACAACAAAAAGTTAGAATTTTGCGGAAGCATAAATAAGGATCAATTAACCTGCTCATGATACCAAGTTAAATTCACGATTATATAATAATCGGAGATATATATTTAAATAGTGACACGATAATATAACGTGATTCGGGTCGGATTATAACGACCTACATCCATGGAGAATAACTTCTTTATTAATAATCACCACATACAATTGTGGGTTGATCGGTTACATTGGTCAGACATAACCCGATGAGTTTGATTCCTAGAACCCTCTCCTATTTATAGATAACCTAGGGTTTAGGGTTTCCTAATTTCTCCTAACCAAACTAGGAAATAATATAAGATATATCTAATATTACCATTAAATAGTTACAAGTAATATTCTGGATATAAGAAATTAAATATTATAGATCTTCACGTATCTTCTAATATCTTGGAATATTTTGAATTCTTCTTGATCGTCGGATCTCGTCTTCTCGATTCGTCACGTGCATATACGTGTTAAGCACGTATCTCTTTGTTTGGACACATCTTCATCGTCGGATCTCTTCATCTCGATCCGTCTTATATCACGTATTCCATTAATTATCCAGCTGTCCTTGTCAACCGATTGGGTTGAAATCGCTAGATTCTCTAGCATTTCCTTTGTGTCAAAATGTCTATTTGAATCAAGGGTTAATTCTAATGTACTTGTACTTCGTGACTAAATAGGAAATCTGTCTCCTATACTTATCCAAAGTTTTAATTTGGCTTTCAAGTTCAAAATTTTGTTAATTAAATTTAACTACCAATATTTACTTTTTCTAATAACATTTTTTCTATATAAAGTACTAGCTTCTTCTCCTCTCTCTCTCTTCTTTATAGCTGGGAATAAGTCGTCGACGACTAACTTAAGATTTTGTTTTTAATTTCTCTTCTCACTCTCGCCTCCAACAACCACCATCATTTTCTCTTAGGGTGGGAGACAGGTCGGGCTCGGGCGCCGATGGGTACTAATAGTTTGGATTCAAGTGTTCTGAATACCTAAAGTAGAAGACTAACTGACTTAGTGGGCGGGCTCAGGTCGGACATATTCGAGATTTCTTTGCACAAAGCCCTCTATGGGCACTGACCTGACACAACCATGACAGGCTCTGGGCGGACCGAGTACAATCATTACAAAAACTAAAAAATAAAAAAACAATACCAAACACAAACAATTGAATTAGAGGACTTCTTCATTGAAGTTCATAAGTTCACACTTTTAGAACAAGAGAGCTCTATTTTTTAGAATAAGAGGGCAATGAACAACGTCACCAAAAAAAATTACAGATATATGTTTGGGATTGCAATTTTCAACCAAATCTACTTAAGTGAGTACAAAATGAACAATTGCAATGTCAAACAAAAACTATTCTTGATCAACAAAAAAATTTACAACTGAAGATCTACTGCATTTTCCAACTTAAAAAATTACTCCACATATCTTCCAGAAGCTCCCTCATCCATATAAGAACAAAATTCACAAAAATTACTCCACATATCTTCAAGAAGCTCCCTATTCCATGATAGTGTGGATAAAGTTCCCAGCCAACAACCTTTGGTTGAAGGTAGGAGGTTTAGTCTTCTACCATCTAAGTCATGGAATCGAGGCACGCTGACAATACAAAAAAAGAAGTTGCCAAGAGAACCAGCGAGGCAATTTACCGTAGTATAGTTCAAATGACCGATACAGATGTAGTGCAGTTGCACCTAAAACCAAACCCAATCAAAGGTATGTGCACCGAGAGCAAGTGTTACGTTACACTCCTTTAAGATCACCAATTCATCTATTATTACCCACAAAGAACTTTTGATTGCAAGACTTAATTCCGTTGCCATTTGAAATCTTATTAAAAACTTATTATCATCAACTTCAGTGAGGGTGAACATGTTATGACCATTAATGACACGCGATAAGCGTATCATTGCTTGACTGAGATCTACTCTTTAGCACTCAAGATGTTGATAACACAGGTCTTATTAGTTTCAAAGTACACCCCAACAAGATCCTGACCCTCAATGATAAGTAGGATTATCTTCAGTAGTCAATAACAAATTATTGAAGGAATTGAGAATTTTGGGCATCTATTGAAAAGGAGAAGAAAGATTTAAGAAGATGATAGAGTCTAAATCTCGAGATGAAAAACTCCGAAAGAGAGGTAAATTTGGAATCAAAGGCAAATTTTTGAAAAAAAACTCACCCAAAGCCACTGTAACCACCCTACATAACCTTTTCTACCACCACTAGATCTAGAGTCGCAACCCGTATGCTAGTTGCTCCGCTCCAGAGCCTCTTAATCCCTTAACAAAAAAACAGGTACTATTGAAATAACAAAAAAGTAAAGATTTCACAATGTCACGAGACAACGACTTTGTTAAAGTTATTGTCTGATTTCTTATACAATTATAAAATAAATAGGTTGAACATCTTCAGAGCGTCCTTCCACTCCTTCACTCTTGTTACCGATAAGCTTGTAGGTTCAATTAAATTCTACAAAGCATTTACCCCATTCGTGAGAAGTAGTTTTTGTCCCTGAAATGCACTCCGGCCTCTTTGATCCCTTTCAGAGGAATACCTTGGTTAAGGAATATCTTTGATGCGGAGAAAATCTTTGTTGCAACGAAAATCTTCATTTAGGAGAATTTCTTCTTTCGAGCTTATCCCTCAAATTGGTGCCTTCATGTTTCCACCGATCTGATAAACTCTTTGAGGTCACACAATTGATAAATCCTCATAAAAGTACATATCAACGATTCAATATACCCATATTTGAACGTATACAACAGATAAACTCTTTGAATACCCTCATGAATAATGATAATAAACCTTTTTACAGGGATGTAAAAGAAACCTATACCATTGAGAGTGTATTGATATTGAATGATAAGAGAGAATTAAGGCTAAAACAATAGTTCTCCCAACATATTCATCTTTGAAGGCATCATTCTATACTTCTTAAGAAGAAACAACATATTAACAAAGCAGAAAATGGGGTCTCAGTCGCTTAATAATCGGTAAGACGGTGGAGAAAAAATACATAGAGATTAGAGAGTAAAAAAATAAAAGCACGACACTTCTATGTTCATAATTCAGTCAAAACTAACAAGCACATATGTTCGAAACAAGCACACCATAGCTAGTCCACAGGTGGATGTGTTAGAATCTCTGTAGAACTTTTAACATTAACCTAAATACAGAAACATTTGATCTTGCCCTAAATTAATCATCATCATATAATGAAACAACAAATAAAATCAAATTAGAATGTAAATAGTTACGTAGCTTTGTGTTGAAAGATAGTATAATAGAATAATCCAAATGTCTTTCCCTTCTTAGTCAAAACCAAAAGTAAGTAATAAAAGAGTCTTCACCTCTTTCAGAATTGCTTGTAACGGTTGAGAGGTGGGACTCCCCTTCTTTTATAAAGTCAAGAAATCTTTCGGCTATTCCACCCATTAAGGGAAGTAGAGGAATAAGGGGTACACCAACCAATAGGGAACTGCCATCACACCCTAGCAGGTTTATTAAATCAGGAAGTAATATTAGACTTAGTCAAATAGCTTATCTCTTTCCACTTTTGCGGCAACCAAAAAACTCAATAAAAATTAGTATTGTATTTGATCAAAATAATTTTATTTAATGGTAAAAGAATAAGACAAACTTTATCAAACATTTAAATAAAATAATTTACAGGATGGACCACAAATATTTTACTAGGCCGATGAATTACTAGAATTTTCATTCGCTAATTACTAGCATTCATGTGATCTTGTTACTAAGGAGATTAACTCATAAAATAATAACGAATATGAAACACAATTGCACTTGCAAGAGGGCACCAATGGTAGCTAAAAAATTTCATAACAAAAGAGCAAGATAACTAAAAAGTATGCATATAACTAAAAAGTTACATTACAAAACATCAAGTTTATACTAATTTAGTTATTTCTCATTTAAATAGGATCATTTGTTTAATTTTGACAAACTTCATCACATAATTAGTATATAATTTATTCGAGCAACATCATTTCCCCCAGCAAAGATGATTGCTCTTTTTTCATTTCACCACCAAAATCAAAGAAAAAATACCACGAACATTTCAGAAATTTAAAGGTTATTAGGAAATTCAATTAAGTAGAAATGCTTTTACTTTGACGAAAACATAAATCCTAATTTTATTTGACATAAGTCCTAATATTCAACTAAGATCAGACTTACATTCAAAAATCGTAGTGAGATGGAGAAGAGATGAACGTACTTGAATCTCTAGCAAAAACCCTTTCGAAAGGGTTAAAGAATGTTAGATCTAAGATTCCAACAAGAAAGAGAGTAGTAAACCATAAACATTGGAGATTCTTTCTCGATATTATTAAACGGACGTCTGAAAGGCTATTTTTCAGTAAAAGGGGACTCCGACAAGGTTGTCCACATAGTCCGTATTTGTTCATTTTGTGTTCAGAATATCTTACAAAACTTGTGGTTCAGGCAGAGAATAATGGGTTGTACAGTGGCCTTAAAATTAATTGGTATGCACCAAATGTGAGTCATCTTATGTTTGCAGATAATCTATTTTACTTCGGGAAAGCCTCAGATTTCAATGTGGCTCAACTGATAGTTATATTGGATACATATGAGAAGTGTTTGGGACAATTAATTAACTTTAAAAAAATCATCAATCCAATTTAGCACAAATTGTGACTCGATTAGAAGGGAGAAAATTTCAAGCATCTTAGGAGTCAAGGAGCGAAAAAAGATGATGTCTACTTGGGAAATTACTTATTAAAGCCGAAGCATAAAATTGCCTCTTATGATTTTTATTGTGAACAAAATAGAAAAAAAAATAATGGGATGGAAGCATAGCTCATTATCTCATGCCGGTCGAACAGTGTTACTCAAAAGTGAACTCGCATCGATACTTATATCTTTTCTATCAACGAATATTGTGCCTAAGGGTGTCAATGAAAAAAATTAAACAATGTCAGAGAAACTTTTGGTGGTGACATAGTACGGAAAAACCAAAGATGCATTATTTGAGTTGGAAGAAGATGAAAGCAAATAAAACAAAAGGTGGTTTAGGTATAAGAGATATGGGCATGGTCAATCAATCAATGATAGGAGAATTGACATGGCGATTTCTACAAGAACCAAGTTCACTGTGGGTTCAGTTGTTGAAGGCAAAATATCTCAAAAATGGAAACTTTTGGACCCATAAAACTAAATCATCCAGCACCTCCACTTGGAGAAGCATATTAGATATGAGGAAATTCTAAGAAGGTGGAGTTTGCTACTCGGTTGGGGATGGTTCTGCAATTCGTATTTGGGATGACCTGTGGGTGCCGAATTTAAGAGGGTTCAAGCTGAGTAAAAGAGTGGTAAATCAAGAGACATCAAACCAATTTCTTGTTCGGGACCTTATTGATCTTGAAGGAGAGTGGAATAGAAGACTTATTGAAGATATTTTTGATGAACTATCGACTAGAGCAATCCTAGAAATACCATTAAATAAACAGAGAATGATTGATAAACTGATTTAGGTGCACACAACAAAAGGAGAGTTTACTTCGAAGTCTCTTTATAAATCTATCACTCAAGAAAAACCGTCTTCTTCTTATACAATGGAGTTACCCTACAGGCTAACTTGGAATATGATGTGGAATAAAATCCATTTGGCTCCAAGAGTTAAAATGTTTGTATGGATGATCTTGCATGATGCATTACCAACCAAACTGAGAGTTCTGAAGTTTAATCTACAAGCTTCAAAAACTTGTGAGATGTGTAAAGAAGAATATGAGGACTTGGATCACTTATTTTGAAAATGTAGAGTGGCTAGAGAGACCTTGTTATGCTCTCCATTAAATTTAAGAGTAGAAGGTGATGAAAGTTTCCCGAACTTGATATGTCAATGGATAGCAAATGACGAAGATGAGGAGGTTATAACGTTTAGAATATGTGTAGCTTAATTCCCATGGAAAGCTCGCAACAAGTGTGTGTTTGAAAGCATTAATCCAAACTCTTATAGAATTATTGAAGAGGCTCATACAATGGCTACTGACTTTACAGGTTTGACATCACCTCTAGAAGCACATGGTGAAACGAGTTCCCACGACCAAGAGCCATGTTGGGTACCACCAGATCAAGAAAGGATCAAAATTAATTTTGACGCGACCTTTATTGATGGACGAGGAGCATTGACTGCAGTCTGCAGAAATGGAGAAGGAACCTTTGTAATGACAACTACCTCACTTATGTCAGCGCCGTCGGCAATGGAAGCAGAGGCTAAGGCAGCTAAGGCGGCTAAGTTGGCAATAACATTGACATTGAATATTCCTGAATATGGAAGTGTCATTGAGGGTGATGCATTGACAGTCATAAATGCATGTTCGAAGGAGATAGAAGATGCGCCGTGGAAAATCAGACCTATAATTATGGAGATCAAAACTGAATACTCTAAGCTTCAAAATTGCTTATTTTCTTTTAGCCCTCGCAAGGCAAACCAGGTTGCTCACTTACTAGCGCAATATGCTTTAAATTTGAATTTATATCAAACTACGTAGATCTTCCAGACTCTTAGTTGCATTGTAAGTCAGTTGGCGACAGGTATAACCAACATTTCTTTGAGCTATAGTAGCTAATAAAATGTGGCATTTGCCACCGTTCATCAAAAAGATGATGGAGATGATTGGGTTGTTCCACTAAGGCATGGGGTGGAGAAGGAAGAATATCCTTTTATATGAAGGGTAAAAAGGTGCGAAAATTTTGAAAAGGGTAGTTTCACAAGGCCAGCGCTTTGGGGAAAACTACATAGTTTCCAGGATGTGAAATTTTAAAGGAAATATGCAAAATTTTGAAAATTTTTCGGGGAAACATATTTTATGGGGAATATTTTTTACCTCTCTCTCCCCACCTCACCTTTCTCTCTCCCTTTCGGCGGAGTTTCTAGAGAGAAAGAGAGAAATTATTATTTTTTTTAGAGTTAATTCCTATATGGCCCCCTACTTTGTGACCAGCTTCCTTTATGGCCCCCTTTTTTTCGTAAATTCAAATATGGCCCCCTATTTTCAAGTAAATGTCATTACTACCCTTCTTAATTCTAAATTTAAAGCATTTAAAAAAAGTTATTTCCACCTCACCCCTCTCTCTCTCTCCACCTCATCTCTCTCTACAACTCACCCCTCTCTCTCTCTCTACAACTCACCCCTCTCTCTCTCTCCACATCACCTCTCACTCTCTCCACATCACCTCTCTCTCTCTCCAACTCACCTTCATCTTCTCCGATTGAAGTCGTCGGCCGGAAAAATTTCCGGCCGACGACTTCAATCGGAGAAGATGAAGGTGAGTTGGAGAGATTGAGAGGTGATGTGGAGAGAGTGAGAGGTGATGTGGAGAGAGTGAGAGGTGATGTGGAGAGAGAGAGTTGACATGGAGAGAGATGTGTGGTGGAGAGGAAATGAGGTGGAATTATAATTTTATTTTTATTTTTAATTTTGAAAAAAGATTTAAAGGAAGGGTAGTTAGGACAATTACATCAAAAAAGGGGGCCATATTTGAATTTACGAAAAAAAGGGACCATAAAGGAAGCTGGTCACAAAGTAGGGGGCCATATAGGAATTAGCTCTTTTTTTTATCTTTCCAAGTCGTCGGCTAGCAACCTGATCAGAGAAGACAAAGAGAGTGGTGGAGAGAGAGAGGTGAGGTGGGGTGGGGAGAGAGAGGTAAATAATAAATAATATTCCCCATAAAATAAAATTGTCAAACAAATTGACCAATTTTTGATCAAGTCTTCACAACCCGAAAACTATTTTGCTTGGCCAGCGCTTTGGGGAAAGCTAAATAGTTTCCGTGGTGTGAATTTTTAAAGGGAATATGTAGAATTTTTGAGATTTTCCAGGGAAATAAATTTTAAGGGGAAACAAAAAAAAAAACACTCCACCTCACCTCACTCTCTCTCTACTTCACCTCACTCTATCTCCACCTCACCTCACTCTCTCTCCACCTCACCTCTTTGTCTTCTCCGATTTGGTCGCCGGCTGGAAAATTTTCCGGCCGGCGACCGTGAAGGAAAAAAAAAAATTCACTCTCTCTCTCTCTAGAAACTCCGGCGAAGGGGTTTCCCTTCGCCGGAGTTCCGGTCTGTTGAAGAACAGACCAAATCTGGTCTGTTCTTCAACAGACCGGAACTCCGGCGAAGGGAAACCCCTTCGCCGGAGTTTCTAGAGAGAGAGAGAGAGAGTGAACTTTTTTTTTTTTTTTAAATGGTCGCCGGTCGGAAAATTTTCCGTCCGGCGACCTAATCGAAGAAGATAGAGGTGAGGTGGAGAGAGTGAGGTGACGTGGAGAGAGAGAGAGAGCTGAGGTGGAGAAGTATTTTGCTTTTCCCTAAATAAAATTGTCAAACAAAATTGACCAATTTTTGACCAGGTCTTCACACCCCGGAAACTATTTAGCTTTCCCAAAAACGCTGGCCTTTTGCTTTCCCCAAGTGGCCATGAAAACTTGGGTGGATTTTGACTACGGTAATTGAGCAAATTTCCCTAAATTGAGGTGCCTAATCGGACTCAATGAATTGCCAGGTCCCCCACTCCACCAAAATTTTTTTTTTTTTTTTTTTGTTAAGAGGTACAAGTAACATTAAGAAATAAAAGTTTTATTACAGTACATAGGAATTAAAAAGAAAGGTATTCTATGCCAATATTCTGATTTATTCTTCTTTCTCGCACGTTTCGCTAACTTGTCCGCTGGTAGATTGAATTTCCTGTTAATGTAGTTAAACTTCACCCTGTTTATCCGGCTTTTAATTTCAAGGATTTTGTTGATGTGAACTCTAGATTGCCATTGTATCTCCCTTTTGGAATTCTGAATATGTTTGATAATATTAATGTTATCACTTTCAATGATGATGTCTTGATAGTTATGTTCAGCTGCCCAGATTAGGCCATTAAGGATAGCGACAGCTTCGCCTTCTTCACTATTCCTGTTCCTGGATATAGCTGTATGAGCTTCTATGAAATTTGCACCCGAGTCATGAATAATTAAACTCGTACCTGTAATTTCATTCACATTGATAAAGGATGCATCTACATTTATTTTCAACCAGGGAAAATCTGGTGGGTTTCATCTAGTATGTATGGGTTTGGTTTTGTTACTGTGTAAAGACATTTTTTTGGGGAAATTATAAATCATTTTTATAATGTGGGTAAGATCAATGATTTCGTATTGAAAGCAATGATCACATCTAATTTTCCATATTATCCATAGAATAGTGGATAGAAGGTTTTGGACGGTTGAATCACAATATTGAGGGTTGTGTTCCCAAGAAAAGATCCATTCTGCTACATTCTTAATATTTTCTGAGATAATATTGAAATAGAACCAAATATTCTTAGCTAGAGGACAATGAAGAAGAGCGTGTTCTATAGATTCAATCTCATTACAATTGGGGCAGATAAGCCCACTCCACCAAAATTTGGTCGTTTATCGAGACAAATCCATCCAAACCACGTTTTTTTTTTTTTTTTTTTTTTTTTTTTTTTTTTTTTTTTTTTTGTTGAAAGACCAAACCGCCTTTCATCAAAAAAAAAAGAAGACAAAACCGCGTTCCCAATTTCCTTATTAAAAACTTTTCATCTGAACCGTTAGATTCGAAATACACCGCTTTATCCTGTTCGTTGAAATAAATTCATAAACCTTATAAATAGAGGCTTTCTTGCCATTCGACCCAATCGTCTTTTTTTTTTTTTTTGATGAAGGACCCAATCGTCTTTGATTTCTGTTTTTTGGTTCTCTCTTTCCCTTTCTCCCTCGTCTCATCATCTGTTAGGGTTTATTGTGCCTGATCCTTATTTTTCTGTCTTCGTTTTAGGGCTTGTTCGAGATCCTTCAAGCTTTTGCTGATTGATGGTGCCTGATTGATTTGGTTTGCTTATTTTTGGTTTTCCACTCAAGAATCTAGAAGTTTTGATTTGGTTCTTAATTGTTTTCTTTGATCAGTCGTAGTATAGTTTGGGTTGGATTTACGTTAATGATCGGTTTATCGTTTATACAGATTTGATAATTATGCAATTTTGGAGATTTGGATTGTTATCGAATTCTACTACACATCTGATTCAAGTTTATATTTGATAACAAAGGGGGTTATTAATTCATTGATAATTACTCTGATTTGTGTTAGAGATGGTTCTGATGTCGATCTCAATGGTGCTATGAGCACCATTGAGATCCACATCAGGGTCATCCTCTTTAGATGGTTCAGTGACGACCTAACCAAATTATGGTTTATTGATTTGATTTCTATTCAGGGGATTCACAGTTCTTCATATCGATCACCTGCTGTCGTTTGTCAGATGATGCGTTGAGGGGAATAATAGGAACAATTTGTTGTTGGTATAGAAACTTATACATGATTTAATTTTCTCTTACTCAGTTATTGTTCACCACAACTTTAGATGATTGCCTTCGGTTGATATTGTTTATATTGATACTTTCTGTGTGGTGTCGAAAGGAGCTTTGGGAAACTATAAGATCTTTCTGTGGATGTATAGGAACACAGACATGATATCGTTTTATGGCATTGTCAATCTGGAGTTTATTCTCTGCTTGGGTAGCCTGTTTGCGTATGGTGTTAACTTTAGGACATCATGTTGGTCATTGTAAGGTTTATTGAGTGGGTCTGTAAGTGATGAATTGGTGTTATTGGGGATGGTTGCCTTCTTATTAGTTGTCCTTCTACTATCGACCAATGTGATATTTTAACCAGTTAACATTTGAGAATGTCTTCATTAGATTGTTGTTCTCTCCAGGTTGTTGGTAACGCATTTTTTGTTCAAAGGGGGTTATTTTGTGTTGTTGCTTCTTTGATCATGATGACCTCTTTCAACGAAAAGTTGGTAACTTATGTTCTGCTTTCTTTCTCAGGGCTATTCGCTATGGAATAGCAATTCCTCCTTTTCTTGTATTTACACGGGGAAGGCGGTGCTTTTAATATACCTAGTTGCATTCTTGTTCTTTGTGGCGTGTTTAGTAGTTGTACATATTTATTTTGTTTTCTTGCTTGCTAGGTGGACTAGGATCAACTATGAGGAGCTAAGTGGTGCTCTATCCGAATAGTAATTGAAGCATGCAATATTCATTAACTTTTCCATAACACTTTATACATTAACACTCAGGAATATGCGAAACACTAAGATTCTTGTGGGGTATAACATACAGATTCCACTTTAGTATTGTTTGTCCGCTTCGAGGATGGCAAGTGTCTACTAGAGACATTTTCAACTGAGTGTCTTCTATTTTTGGAGTTGCGTTGTTCATTGTGAAAGGGGGTTCTAATTTTTTTTCAACTCATTTGACTTCTATTCTTTTTAAGGAAAAATAATTGAACCATGTTGTTTGATTTCCCAGGAGTCTCAAATTGGACTTGCTCTGGGAGGCTTGACTTTGCTCGCCGCCAAGGAATGTGCCATGTCCATGTAGATTAGTTGAACCTGTTCTTCTCATGTACCTCGGCCAAAATAGTACCATTAGAACTTCTTTTTGGGTTTTAGTGTGCCATATTTTAAAAATCCTGCTAAATCTTTTCATTCCTTAACACGTGCAGCCTTAGCTTCTTCAATTAGTTGGTTTCTAGAACACCAGGCATCCAGTGGAGGCATTTTGCTGGAAGCGATTATTGCGTCGAGAGTCCCAATAATTGATTTTTTATCTTGGAAGGGGTTTTTTATCTTCTGACTTGCTTACTTGATTTTTATCCTAGTTAAAGGACACAATAATTGAAGCATGCAAAATTCTTTTGATTTTGTCAGGGATTCAAATGGACTAAGATGTCATTTGGTATTCATCCAAAGGGTTTACCTATTTTACATGGATTCCACAAAATTCTACTTCATCTATGGTTTATCTGTCATTCCACAAAATTTTGAGTTTCTACTTTTGTAGCATATCACATTCTAAAGTCTCGCTCTATCTTTCTATTCTCTAATATGTGGAGTCTTCCTTTGTGTTATTTGTTAGTTTCAAGGATGACTGGCGTTCTGAGGAAAAGTTAGTGTGTTCTTGGAAGGGATATTCTTGTCGAGTTTCACTTTCTTCTTTGATTTTTATCCTTAGAGGAGGAATTATTGAAGTATGCAAAGTTCATTTTCTTTCAGGGATGTGAGAATTGAATTTGCTCTTGGAGGCATCACTTCGTTTTGTGAATTGAGGGGGTTTTCCTATCTTCTGTTGTTCCATTGAAATCTTCTCCTTACTTTTGGTTTATGATTTGTGTTAGTTATGCAAAGATAAAACTAGTAAATATCTATTTAATTCTTATTCAGTAACCTGCAATACGCTAGAAGTATTCTTTTGCGTCCTAGTGGTGTTATATTGGAGGACTGGGTGTTTTGTTTTCTTGAACTTGGTTATCTGATTAAATTTCTTCTTTTAGTTTCTTTTTCTTCACCGAGTTGATCTTCTATTGGAACACAAATTTATTTTTCTCAGGGATCCTTGTGCTGGGAGAGTCCTCTTTATTGTTAATGTCGTCAAGGCGAAACGTAACAACGCTTTCTAATTTCTTCCCTTTAGAGTGTCTCGAATAGTTATAAGTTCTCATTTGAGTAAATTTATTTGCTAGGAGGATGGTGGTCAACTTTGTCGTTAGCCATGTCAAGGGGCCAAAGGGGTTATCTGAAGATGTTTGTGTCATTTTTGTCTTGTTTGAGAAGTTAAAATAACACATGCTAGATCATGTGATGCTCCTCAAGGATTTGCATCTTTGACGAATCCAACGAGATGCATTAGTTTCCTCCGAAGGGGGTTTTTCTGATTTATGTTGTAAGAAGTTCTCCTTTCACGAGGGTGTTCATAATAACTGCCTATCCAAATACTTTCCAGGGATTCAAGTATTTGATTCCCGTCCTGCCTCATGCTTTTGGGATTAACAATCAAACAGTACAACTTCAATTTCTTTTGTGTTCTTACAGTTTCTAGCTAGCTTTAGTTGAGAAATTTGAAAAAATATATTTTATCTATCCCTAACCTGTTGCCTGAACCCTCCTGTTAATTGTTACTTTAGGACAACAACGGTTTACGGTGAGAAGTTAATTTGGCGTTTTCAGAAGAGGCATCTGTTTCAACTTTCATTTTGATGAAGGGGGTTTTCTGCCCAAGTTTCATTTGGATATACCTCTCAAATTCTTGTGTTGTAGGTCTTGGGTTTCTTTTGTTTACATATATTGGACTTAGTTCATCCTGGTTGGTTGTTTTACAGTGGTTTGGTACATGTGCAGAAGATTTGGTTTGATTTCCCAGGGGTCTCAAATTGGACTTCCTCCAAGGAGGCATGACTTGCCGTCAAGGGGGTTTTCTTATTTTACGTAGAGTGCACAATGTCATTCTTTATTCTTATTAAGGAATAATAATTGAATCATGTTGTTTGATTTCCCAGGGGTCTTAAATTGGACTTCCTCCAAGGAGGCATGACTTGCCGTCAAGGGGGTTTTCCTATTTTACGTAGAGTGCACAATTTCGTTCTTTATTCTCATTAAGGAATAATAATTGAAGCATGTTGTTTGATTTCCCAGGGGTCTCAAATTGGGCTTGCTCCATGGAGGCATGACTTCGCTTGTCCTTCAAGGGGGTTTTCTTATTTTACATAGAGTCCACAACATCGTTCTTTATCCTTCTCTCCGAAGCTCTACTTGTTTGGATTAATAACATTTGATCTACGTAAAACTTATCAGGAATGTGCGATGTCCATATAGATTAGATGAACCTGTTCTTCTCATGTACCTCGGCTAAACAGTACCACAGAAACTTCTTTTTGGTTTATATTTTGCCATATCTTAAAAATCCTTCTAAATCTTTTCATTCCTTAACATGTGCAGCCTTGATTTCTGCTATTAGTTGGTTCCTAAAACAACGGGCATCCAGTGGAGGCATTTTGCTTGAAGAGATTATTGTGCGGGGAGTCCCACTTGAATTTGTCTAAAAAATTTAATCCTTTTCAGTTTCTACTTTCTATCATATCACGTTCTAGAATCTCGCTCTATCTTTCTATTCTCTAACATGTAAGGTCTTCCTTTGTGTTATTTGTTAGTTTCAAGGATGACTGGTGTCTTGAGGAAACGTTAATGTGTGTTCGTGGAAAGGATATTCTTGTCGAGTTCCACTTGGGTTCTAAAGTTCCTTCTGTTACAAAAATTGAGGGGGTTTGTTGCCTTTTGACTTGCTTCTTTGATTTTTTTTCTTGGAGGAGGAATTATTGAAGCCTGCAATGTTCATATTTTCTCAGGGATGTGAGAATTGAATTTGCTCTGGAAGGCATTACTTTGTTTTAAGAATTGAGGGGGTTTTCCTATCTTCTATTTTTCCAATGGAATCTTCTCCTTAATATCTGGTTGTGAAAGTGGTTAGTTATGCAAATATAGAATTGGTGAATCTATTTAATTCTTTTCCAGGAACCTGCAATACTCGAGTATTCTCGTGTCCTAGTGGCATTCTATTGAAGGACTGGGTTATTATTTTTTCTTGAATTTGGTTATCTGATTGAATTTTCTTCATTCAGTTTCTTTTTCTTCACCGAGTTGATCTTTTTGGAACACAATATTATTTTTGTTAGGGATATTTGTGGTGGGAGAGTCCTCTTCCGTGTTAATGTTGTCAAGGCGAAGCGTAACAAAGCAATCTAATTCCATCACTTTAGAGTGTCCCGAATAGATATTAGTTCTCATTTGAGTATATTTGTTTGCTAGGTGGATGGTGGCCAACTTTGTCAAGTTAGCCATGTGAAGGGGCCAAGGGGGTTATCTGAAGATGCTCGTGTCATTTTTGTCGTTGTTTGAGAACTTAAAATAACACATCAACTTCAATTTCTTTTGTGTTCTTACAGTTTCTAGTTAGCATAAATTGAGAAACTTGAAAAAAAACATTTTGTCAATCCCTCCTAACCCTCCTGTTAATTGTTACTTTAGGACAACTGAGGTTTACGGGGAGAAGTTAATTTGGCATTTTCGGAAGGGGCATCTGTTTCAACTTTCATTTTGATGAAGGGGGTTTTCTTCCTGAGTTCCATTTGGATATATCTCTAAAATTCTTGTGTTGTAGTTCTTGGGTTTCTTTTGTTTACATGTCTTGGACTTAGTTCATCTTGGTTGGTAGTTTTACAGTGCTTCGATATATGTGCAGAAGTCTTGGTTCTTAAAGGGGGTTTTCTATTTCAAGCTGATTACTTAGAGTGACATTTTTTGTGTTGGGTTTTATCTAGTTTAAATGTTGATAAATTGGGATTCCTTCACTTAATTACAGGGACATCCTTATGGAGTGTTAGTTACTAAAAATTGGATAATCTCCTGACGTGGAAAGAGTAACACTGAAATTCCTTCAAAACTATTTTTCCTTTTTGTGTATATTCTGTTCCAGGGAGCACTATGGCAGTGTAATTCAATTCTTTTTAGGGTGTGCAAGTAGGAATCTCAGCTATGGTCACTTGTCAATACTTTGGTGGCTTAGGAAGTGTAAATACTCTTTTTTGCCGTCTTATGCCGAAAGAGTAGCATCTCATCCTCAGTTTATCTTTTCTTCCGATCAATCTGGTTACTTTTTCCTCATTTTTAGCAGATATATTCGAATGTTGTATAGGGGGTTTTGTATGCTAACTTGGTCTTTTCTATTTTGAGCTCATATATTCGAATGTTGGGTACATGAGATTTCTTCTCCTTACTTTCAGGGATATGCGTTGGAGGTTTCAGCTGTCTGTAACTGGTCATATCTTGATTCAGGAAACATCGAGGCTTACTTGTCACCTAGTATCAATTTTTCTTCTCAATACTGTTAACTTACCTTAATCATTTCTGAAGAACTCAAACTTTGAATGGATTATTTATTCCCTACGCGGTTAGGGTTAATATTATCTTTCTTGAAGAGAGTTTTCCCTTGCTTCTTCGAGCAATTTTTTGTTTTTAGGTGTTTCTGCCGATCCAGATACTGACGATCACCGGCCCTTGGTATTCTAGGACGGGTTTACACTGAGATCAATTTATCTGAAGGGGGTTTTCTGAAACTTTTACTCTAGTCCAAGTTTTCCCCATTCATATTAAAATTGCCATTACCATACTTTTAGGATGTGTGCTTGTTTGGGTATGGAATAGAGGTCCTGGCAAAGAGGAGTAGCGTTTGAGGTTCTCTCCGATCATTTTCTGGAGTTCTGTTTTTTTTGGGGGGCTGTTCTGTTGAATCCTATTGTTAGCTTGTTCCATTGAATTTTTGTGGTCGTGTGAAGATTATCGTTCTGTTTTTTTTCGACCGGTGTCTTGGTTTGCTGAGGGGGGTTTTATACACCGACTTTTAATAGTTGCTTGACAGCATTTTGTGTGTTGCTGCACCAAATTATTTCCATGAAATGTTCAGGGATGCTTGCTATCCAGCACTTGTCTTGGTCTTCCGAGTTGTATGACTAGAAATTGCTCTGAAAATGACTTGGTCTCTTTGCAGGGAGTTTTCTGTATGAAGTTGTGTGGAGTTGCATTGTTGTGGTTGCTACTGTCCATACTCAACGACTTGAAGCGAGATGGAGGAACTTTGGAGTTCTCTAGCGAACAGAAGGAAGTAACTTTCTATGGGTTATGTTATGTTATTTTATGGGTTCCAGGAGAATAAGGTTCCGTTACTTTCTTCTTCTGTTCCCATTTCGAAGTTATATGCTGTCTAGCGTGGTTCATTTAGTGGATTTCTTATGTGATGGATATCTACAGGGATGTTGCAAATCCAGTTCTAGCGGGATAGTAGCTTGTGCTCAGGCTCTTCACACTTGTTTCCTTTTTTTGTTTCTCTTTTGTCTAGGTTCGATTGTTAGTGACATGTGGCTGGTAAACGGTCCTTGCGTAGATGAACGGTGATGCTATTGGATTTGGATCTTAATTGTTTTCTTTGATCAGTCGTAGTATAGTATGGGTTGGATTTATGTTAATGATTGATTTATCGTTTATACAGATTTGATAATTATGCAATTTTGGAGATTTGGATTGTTATTGAATTCTACTACACATGGGATTCAAGTTTATATTAGATAACCAAGGGGGTTATTAATTCATTGATAATTACTTTGATTTGTGTTAGAGATGGTTCTGATGTCGATCTCAATGGTGCTATGTGCACCATACGATCGGCATCAGGGTCATCCTCTTCAGATGGGTCACTGACGAACTAACCAAATTATGGTTTATTGATTTGATTTCTGTTCAGGGGATTCACAGTTCTTCATATCGATCACCTGCTGTGGTTTGTCAGATGACGCGTTGAGGGGAATGATAGGAACAATTTGTTGTTGGTATAGAAATTTATACATGCTTTAATATTCTCTTACTCAGTTACTGTTTACCACAACTTTAGATGGTCACTTATTTAGGTTTCATCTTTCTGAAATCGCACAGAACACCAACTTGTTTAGTTGCTTAGGGATGATTGCCTTCCATTGATATTGTTTATATTGATACTTTCTTTGGATGTATAGAAACACAGACATGATATCGTTTTATGGTATTGTCAGTCTGGAGTCTATTCTCTGCTTGGGTAGCCTGTTTGTATATGGTGTTAACTTTAGGACATCATGTTGGTCATTGTAAGGTTTATTGATTGGGTCTGTAAGTGATGAATTGGTGTTATCGGGGATGGTTGCCTTATTATTAGTTGTCCTTGAACTATCGACCAATGTGATATTTTAACCAGTTAACATTTTAGAATGTCTTCATTAGATTGTTATTCTCTCCAGGTTGTTGGTAATGCATTCTTGTTGATGCGATCTCAGTTTGTGTAGATTATTGTCATCAAAAATGGAAATTTTGCGTCAAGGGAGTACAACTTATACAATGCAGTATAGATTGTTTTAGTTCTTTGTTGATGCTGAAATATGCAATATAAGAAGTTCTGCAATGTTCTGCAGGGAAGTCATTGTCTTCAAGAGGATCTTTTGTTCAAAGGGGGTTATTTAGTTATATTTTTCTCGGGTTGTTTTCTGTTGTTGCTTCTATGATCATGATGACCTCTTTCGACGAAAAGTTGGTAACTTATGTTCCGCTTTCTTTCTCAGGGTGTTCGCTATGGAATAGCAAATCCTCCTTTTCTTGTATTTACATGGGGGAAGGCAGTGCTTTCAATATAACTAGTTGCGTTCTTGTTTTTTGTGGCTTGTTTAGTAGTTGTACGTATTTATTTTGTTTTCTTGTTTGCTAGGTGGACTAGAATCAACTATGAGGAGCTAGGTGTGCTCTATCCGAATGAGTCTCTCTTAACTTGCTTCTCTAATAACTTCTTTATCCTTTTTAGAGGGAATAGTAATTGAAGCATGCAATATTCATTAACTTTTCCTAGGGATTTTTGAACTGAACGTTTCTTAAGAAGATATGATTTAGTTTTCTTTTTGAAGTGTTCCTTTTTCCTATTTTACACATATAACATAAGACTCTTCTTTACCTTCTACGGGTTTACCATAACACTTTATACATTTAACACTAAGATTCTTGTGGTATATAACATACAGATTCCACTTTAGTATTGTTTGTCCGCTTCGAGGATGGCAAGTGTCTACTAGAGACATTTTCAACTGAGTGTCTTCTATTTTTGGAGTTCCTTTTGCGTTGTTCATTGTAAAGGGGTATTGTGAAAGGGCAATTTTTTGTTTTTAGGTGTTTCTGCCGATCCAGATACTGACGATCACCAGCTTTTGGTATTCTAGGACAGGTTTACACTGCAGTTTATCTTAAGGGGGTTTTCTGAAACTTTTACTCTTGTCCAAGTTTTTCCTATTCATATTAAAATTGCCATTACCATACTTTTAGGATGTGCACTTGTTTGGGCATGGAAGAGAGGTCCTGGCAAAAAGAGTAGCGTTTGAGGTTCTCTCTAATCATTTTCTGGAGTTTTGATTTTTTTGGGGGTTGTTCTGTTGGATCCTGTTGTTAGATTGTTCCATTGAATTTTTGTGGTTGTGTGAAGATTATCTTTCTGATTTTTTTCAACCGGTGTCTTGGCTTGCCGAAGGGGGTTTTGGTTTTATACACCTACTTTTAGAAGTTGCTTGACAACATTTTATTTGTTGTTGCACCAAATTATTTCCATTAAATGTTCAGGGATGCCTGCTATCCCGCACTCGTCTTGCTCTTCTGAGTTGTAGGACTTGAAATTGCTCTGAAATGACTTGGTCTCTTTGGAGGGAGTTTTCTATATGAAGTTGTGTGGAGTTGCATTATGGTGGTTGCTCCTGTCCATACTCAACAACGTGAAGCGAGATGGAGGAACTTTGGAGTTCTCTAGCGAGCTATTTAAGGGGTTGGTCAGTACTCTTGTTGAGTTTTCTTCTCCTTTCTTAGAGAGTTCATTACACTATCCTTGCTGCAGCGTTCAAGAGGGTTTTAGTTGGAGATCTGAAAAGTTGCAACTTTGAATTATTATCTTGTTCTTTTGTGCAACATATCTGTTTGCAGCACGAAACATTTAATCCCTTCTACTTTCAGGGTGCACAATTTGGACAACCACAATCTATATTTGGTGTATGTCCCGAGGGGAAGGAGAACAAATGGATTTCTCTTCTTGTTTTTAAGTCTACTGTTATTCTTTTGGTTCCAGGAGAATAAGGATCTGTTACTTTCTTCTTCTGTTCCCGTTTCGAAGTTATATGCTCTCCAATGGTCCAAATGTAGTGGATTTCTTATGTGATGGATGCAGGGATGTTGCAAATCCAGTTTTGGCGGGATAGTAGCTTGTGCTCAGGTTCTTTACACTTGGTCCCTTTTTGTGTTTCTCTTTTGTCTAAGTTCGATATTTTGGTTTCAACTCATCTTATTTTGTGACATGTTGCTGTTAAATGGTCCTTGCGTAGATGAACAGTGATGCTATTGTATTGGAAGACTTTACGGTCATTTTTATTTGTTCGTATCACAAAGTGCTTGTGTGTCTGATGTTCTAGCTATCTAGTTAGATTATTATCTTTTCTGCGTAGAAAAATTAGTTTGTTCTATCATTGGTTACTTCAAACTGTAAGTAAAAATTTTTTTGGTTGGATATTTGTTTGCACGAGACTTTATTTCAGATCTGTATGCATTGTGTTATGTCTGAGTTGGGAGTGGGATTGAATGCCGTGGTGGTGCCACCACCTGAGCTTGGCACCACCAAGGCATTTGGTACTTCCTCTCTGACAACCATTTTTAACTCCGCCAATGTCAAGTTTTGTACTTGTTATTGCCGGTCCCAAGCCCGGAGAAAGGAGGAGGGGAGATGATTCAGGGTAGAGTTTGTTTAGGATTATCTGTTGAGTCTAGTTTTGCTTTATTTGTTCAATTATATGTTATATTGTTTTGCTTTTAGGCTCTAATTTGTAACCTTAGGATGTCGCCTAGTGGTCTCTGCAGTGGGGGTTGCATTCTTTTGTTTATGTTGTGTGCATCTTAATTTTCTCTGTAGAATTTTTAGGTGACTTAGTACCTGCAGTGAAGCGGGTGCAGTGAAGTGGGGTGAACGGTTTTGATCTTGTTTTTGTAGCTCAAACTACCTAAAATTAGTGCTTACTTGATTGTTTTGTAGTTCAATGTTTCATTTCTCACCCACTCCAGTTTCGCTTGCTTGCTTGAATGTTCAGAACTTTATAATACGTATATTTCTATCATGGCTTGCATCTATGTAGCTGACTTTGTTATTAATACATTTATATCTCTGCTGATCTAGTTTGGTCTTTTCGGAGTTTTTGTAAGCAGATTTTAGGTGGTTAACACCTGTGTGATGAACTACCCGCTTGTAAGGAGCAGTCGGAATGCTCTTTCTGTTGCGCAGTAGTAGTTAGTTGGGTGGAAGGGGAATCAGCAAAGCAATTTAGTAGTCTTCTTCATCAAGATTGAAGGTTGCATCTCTCTCAACCTAGGCGTCTTGAAGGGTGTGCCAGTTATTATTTTCGTGTCTATTGATTATGAGAGAAGAATAGAATGGTAAGTGTTCTGTTTGTCCAAAAATCACAGTTTTCTAAATCATTGGTAATTGTGGATCTCAGTTCTTAAATCACTCGTACATCTTGATTGTTCATAATGTTAGCGTTCATCTTGGAAAGAATCTAAGGTTTTCCTTTACCTTTTTAGTTCAATTTTCCGAGGTCTGTTTATCTCTTTCCTTTGAAGTCCACAGTCATTTAGAGAGAATAATGAGAAGTTTGTGGTGTTAGACTATAGTTGTGGTTGTTAAATACATGAAATTGAGCTTGTCAAACTGCATTTTCAGACGGATTTGCGGAAGACAGTTTCGTTAATGAGAGAGAGATGGGAACTTCGAAACTGGCTAAATAATGAATAAAGTAGTCTCCAACAATTCTCCTGAGTTTTCTGGTCAGATTTTGAATTCAATGAATAACATGCTAAAAAAATCTTGAAGCAATACTGTTGAGTTTGGAAATTCTTAAAAGAGAATGTTGTACAGATTTTGCGATCAAAGTTCTCAAAGTGTTGGATTTCGTAATTCTTACATAGTGCTGGATCTCAAAGTTGAAGTGCTAGAATGAAACTGCCCCAAAAGTAGAAATCGCCACCACTTATGGCTGGTATATAAAACTTTTTTTTTTGTCGAACATATATAAAACTTATTAGGGTTGTTGTAATATTATCTGGACCTCCCCACACACAGGACAAAACCGATCAAACTAGTTATTTAACGGAACGATCTCGAATTTCGTTTCTAATTACCCAAAGCTGACTGGATGCATATTCTTGGATAAATCTAGTCGTCAGACCCACATGAAGATGGTATAGACTGGGGGTGGAAATTGTGCGGGCGTGGACGTCATTGAGCGCTTGAAGCATCGGGTTGAGCGGGTCCGATACCAAGCTATAATGGCTATTAGAGTAAGCGGGTTAACCGGGCAGGTAATTTTGAAATTTGTCGTGTCTATTACCCGCCCACGCCCATTAAGTAGCTTGGGTAACTCGGGTATGGGTGGGCGGCTAGCAACATGGACTGTTGGCCTTCATCAACCCAAAAGATTGATGTATTTTGGTTGGTTATTATTGAGTGAGACAGAAATAAGATTAGATGCTTATAAGTAAATTTGGATGTGTTTTGGAGAAATGATCACATACGATCAAATAATTACAACCCATCGAACCAAATGAATATTACAACAAAGAGAAAAACACAATATATTTAGGGCGAGGATGTTAACATGTAACTCAAAAACTTAATTTTAATCAAACATTAAAGCCACAGATTTGGGAAAATAAGAAAATTATCTGGGGTGTAAAGACTTTATGAAAAACTGGTCAACTTTAGTTGACCAATATATTTTCTAATTGTTATGGGGAATAATTTTGTTCACCATTTCTTCTCCATACTGGCAAGGGTCGCAGGTAACTTGCCATTATCGGCGACCTTAATTTTTTTTTTCAAATCTTTCTCTCTCATCTCTCTTTTTACAATCACCAAATCCGACAACCACAATCATCATTTGCATCTCTCTCTCTTTCTCTGATCGTGTCTCCCTCACTCTCTATCGCTTTTCTCCCTCTCACTGCCTCTTTCTCTCTCATTGTATCTTGAAAACTAGACAGAAATAAAGTTCTTTCTTCTTATAAAGGTTACATTTTAATGCTACTACTAATCCCTGTATCTTTCTTATGCGTATCGACCCAACTTCTATTAAGTGAGCAATCATATCAACACAGAATGCAAAAGTCATGCCTTTTTCCAGTCTCCAAGATCATTTACGGGTCCATTTACACTGCAATTAGAAAGTGGTAAAAAATGGTTCCCAGAATAGCAATTGTTTCAAGTGCTAGTAAGCTTCAAAGGATACAAAGTCTTTGAGAAGTTTTGGATATGACCATAAATGAAGGACCTAGTATAATACCTCCCTGGTAAGATCATCAAGAACAATCAACATTAGTGACAAATAATAGTACAAGCAAGGGGAAGAACTAGGATTTTTCTTCAGGTAGGGTTGTGTCAAGTATCTCTGTGTAGGCAAGAGAGAGAGAGAGAGAGTGTGAGAGAGAGAGAGACAGTGAGAGAGAGAAAATGAGAGAGAGATGGACTGTGAGAGGGCAAGAGAGCTGGAGAGAGTGAGAAGATAGTGAGAGGGGGAGAAAGAAGGAGAGAAGTAGAGAGAGATCAACAGGAAAGAGAGGGAGAGAGGTTAGAGAAAAGGAGGCAGAAAAGAAGAGAAAATAGTGGCGGTGATGGTTGCCTGAATTGAAGAAGAAGAAGAAAATATATTTTATTTCCCCTAAAATTTATTTTCCCGGATAATCTTCTAAATTTCACATCTTTCGTTTAAAAATTTTCACTCCGGATGATATTCTTATTTCCCCAAATCAACGACCAACATTAAATATCTAACTACCTACAAAGAAATTAAAGCTATTTTAAGAGTGAAAATATGAGACAGTTTTTTTGAACCAAAACAACAATTATTATTCAACTTAAATACATCAAGACAATTTCCTAAGAACTACATGTAATGAGCAAAATCAATAAAAACAAATTAGACCAAATAAGATGAGATACTAATGAATGGCTAAGGGAGATCTAATCCTAAAATGAAGGCATCAAAATCAAAATGTGAATAGTCCACTCAACAAATCATGTAACATAAATACATTAAGAAAAACAACCCAATTTAACGCAAAAGAAAAGTTAGTAGTTGAACAACATAAATCAAAACTAATTAATTGTTATTTATCATATGAAAATAATTACTAAAAATTAAAAAATGAAATAAGATTTCACATGAAAAAAGAAAGCAAGAAAAAAAATATAGTAAAAAACAATCAATTTTCCCTGTTCTCCTTCATCTTCTTTTTTCTGACTTGATAATCAACTGTAGTAAAAAACAGCAGTTACAATATATTGTCGAAGAGCATATCGAAATGCTTTTGCACCACTAGGAAACAACCTACCAACTTCAATAAATATTTTATCCCATCCATCAGATTTTAGTTTTGTGGTATTACTTAGATTGGATGATTCTGTAGGAAATCTCATAAGTAAAAGCAAAACTACAAAAAGAAAAACATATACATTTGTCAACAAAACATATAATTTACTAGAAACGACATGTATAGTGGAGGAATTATGCACACTGTTTGTTAAACTTCATAATGTGTTGGGAGACAAACAAAACTATTGTTTGAATCACAAGGTCACTGTTACGTGAAAAAATATGTATAATGTGCAATAAATTACATATAATTTTTGGAACATTACACAATGTCTACATTCTATTACAGTATAATTGTACAAAATCTTCAGTGGTTCAAATGTGTAAAGCGCAATAAAGTACATACAGTATAATTTTTTGCATAATACACATTGTTTACATTCTGTTACAGTAACATCATATGGAATCTTCTATGGTACAAATGTATGATGTTCAATAAATGCACATACTTTCATGTAAAGTACACATCGTTTACATTTTGTTAAAAAAAACGTACGGAATCTTCTCTGGTACAAAATTGTGATGTTTAATAAAGTAAACATAATTTCGTATAAATTACACATCCTTTACATTCTGTTGCAAAAAACGTATGTAATCTTCTCTAGATAAAAAATGGTATCGTTTCCAGATCTAATATCAAGAGATGTTCTAAATATCAAGATCTGTAACCTAAATCTAATGAAATAAAATAATACTCTCTCCATCTCAAATTAAGAGACCTAGGTTGTGTTTGATAGCAATTTGGGGTAAGGAAAAAAAACAGAGAAAAATTTTCTCGGAGTAATTTTTTCTCCGAGAATTTTTTTCTCCGTAAACACTTTCCAAATTTTCTATTGTTTGGTTCATTAAGGGAAAAATTTGTAGTTCTCCATTTTCTTAATTTTCCAATGTTTGGTTCGCTAGGAAAAAGAATATTTTTCTTACTTTTTATACTTATCTATGTTTGGTTTACTAAGAAAAATATTTTGTTAAACATCAAAATAAAACAATATTATCCATAAAAATATACTTTCAAAATGTCTAACAACTACCAAACCGAGTCAAACGAATACGCGAATAAGTGCCTAAAATTATTAAAATGCAATCTCCTAAATCACTAATACTAATGCTAAGTTGAGTCATACTAAAGTATATCGATTTGCGAAAAGGTGCAGCTAATTGACCCTCGATTAACCGTTGGTTAACTTTCTCTTTAACCATGATGCTCTTCTCGATTGAGGAAAGTCAAGGAATATACGTGTAAGTTCGGGTTTATCTCCGAACATATACATAGCATCTTCAATCTCTTGTTCGCTCAAGTTTGGAATGGCCATCGACGCATCTTCCACACCACGAACTGAAGGAGCTTGAACTGCTTCGGCAAGTTTGTTTGCAGCTTGCGCAAGTAAAATAGATGTTTCATCTGATTCTGACCGTCGTCTACGTTTTGGAGCTATAAATTGATCTCGATTAACGGAAGTTGGAGAGCATAGCCCTTCATCTTCATCCAGATTGATGGACGTCATATTAGCATTTTCACCTATAACAAAAATATGATTATTGTGTTACTAAAATGAATAAAACTTTTAGAAGTTGATAATTTTCAGTGATTGACTAACCAGGTAGTTCGTTAGAAATATCATCAGCCTCCACTTGTCTATTGCCAGTGGCTTGTTCTGTTCCAACGATGACTCCTAATTTTTCTTGATACGGAAAACTCTTTGTACGCAAATTTTTTGCATTAGGGTGTGCCTGACAATAAGCAATATGAAGGACAAAATCAAAATTTATTTGTAAATTTTTTAAGACAGTATAAATAAAATAAATACCTCTACGTATTCTCTCCATGCATCGTCATCTGCCTCAATTCGAAAAGTTACATTGTTAAAGGCAAACCCACTAGCGTCGATTGCATGTTTCGCGGTAATATAATGATTTCTGAATGTCTTCATACGAGCTTTGATATTTTCAACAGTAATACGGATTCTCGTCTTCTTATATATTTCATCAATTACTTGTTGATTTCCATTTTTTTTCCAGCCAAAATGTAATCATAAAGCGTATTGACTAAAATATCATCCATTATAGTGTTCCACGTCACACTAGGCTTCTTACACCTTTTGTTTGAATTGACAGGGCCAGATTCAGCATCCATCTTTATCAACACATGGAAAATCACAGTGTCATATATTTTGATAATCTAAAACTATATAAATTGTTCGGTAAAACATAATTTAGAGAATAATACGATAAATAGTTTTAAAAATAAGAGAAATATTCAACAATATACTTAAACATGAATAGAAAAAAAATAACTATAAATTCGAAAAGTTAGTCCACATTTCCTCTGCTATCATATCTCTATTTGATGTCCAAACTTGTGATGGGACAATATTAATTTCTTCATCTTGCACGAGTTGGTCGACATCATCTAGTTCACCTACTTCATCGCCATCACTCTCATTCTCTTCGTCACTACTTATATCATCTGGATCTCCATCTCTTAAGAAGTTATGCAAAGCACAACATACGATCACAATCTTAGCTTGTGTATCAATATCGTGGAATGGTGCATTTCTCAAATATGCAAATCTTTTCTTTAACAATCATATAGTCCTTTCGACGACATTACGTAAAGATGAATGACGATAGTTATATAGTTCTTTAGAATTTTGAGGACGACGACCAACATGATCTTGTAGATGATATCTTGTGCCACGATATGGTGTGAGAAACCCAGGCACCAATGGAAATCCAGCATCAGCAAGATAATATTTACCTACATTAACATAATTTATTGTAATTCTACTTAAATAATAAATTTGTACCTAACTAGTTTCTTTTATTTGATATAATAATCTAAAACCACGTACCAATTGGGACTGTTAATTTACGTCCAGAACGAGAGACTGCACATCTCAAAAGACGACCGTCATGAGCAGACCCTTCCCACCCAGCAAGTACGTAATGAAATTTCATATCAAACCCACATGCTACAAGAACATTCTGGGAAATGTACGCTTTTCTATTACGATATCTAGGTTGGTCTTTGATAAGAACAGTTGCTCTGATATGTGTACCATCAATTGCACCGACAACGTCCTATAAAATATATATGATATGATTGAATAAAACACTTATATAATTAGTAGTAAATGAACGAAGCGCTCCTGAATCTAGACTAACCTTGAAGAACTCATGCCAAGCTAGTCGACGGCTTCCATCCATCGGAGAGTTAGCACTTGTCGCTGGTTTAACAACATCTTTGTAAAGCCTAAGAACTGTTGACAACACTATGTGGAAATACCTACTCACTGTTTCACCCGATCGAATGAATTGAAGAACTGAACTGCGATTACGTTGATCGTGCCCAACTGTTTATAAGAACATAGCAACTTGTTCTTCTACTTTCACATGCCGATTATCGACCAAACCATAACCCCGTAAGCGTACACATAAGCGTCGAAATGGTTCTCGTTTCATGCGAAGTTGTTCATGACAATATCGATCACTCTCAGAGTAAATTCTTTGCAATATATTATTTCTCTCTTGATCTCGATTTATGTAGGCTATCCTACTAATGATGGCATGTCTTCTACGTCGATTACTCAAATATGTATGTATAATGATAATCATCATTGTACATACAATACGTAACTTTAACTGTGGTGTTAGCATTATATATCGTAGACAACTACAACAACAATATAAAATCTATAAATGTCTAATGTCTAATTGGTGATCATCTAATAAAAATTTTTAAAAAATATTACATAAACATAAAATGTTTGTATTCTTTGTTGCATATATATATATATATATATATATATATATATATATATATATATATATATACATAACACTTACATATAAGCACTCATATATAAACATGAAATACTTATATATATACATATTTCTTATATATAAGAGTTGTTGCATATATATATATATTTTTTTTTATTTATCATTTTTTTTTTTATTGGCACCAATCACAGCTATGTATTTTGAATTTTAAATGAACCAAGTCCCACACGTGAAGGTTAGTGGCCTGATTAGTAATAGTGTAATATCCAGTGTAATAGGGGCTACCGAGTTAGATCACATCATAGTGGTGATAAGCGTCGGATGTACACGTAAGCAACAGATTCCACCGAAGTAAAGTCGGGAATACTGAAGTATGGTTTAGTGAAGCACCAAATCATGTCTCAAATTAAATCCCGAGCATAGCCCACCAATGTACCGTACACTTCCCCATCGCCGTTGGATTTCCCGCCACGTGTCGTCGGATGCTCTTTTAATAACCTACTAGGTATAACCCGTGCCTCCGGCACGGTGGTTATCATCTAGCATTTAACAAATATTATGTCCGAAATTGAAGTTCTGATGAAATAAATCATCTCATACGAAGAAAAAACCTAGAATAAACCACAAGATTAGATGTTACATACCTACCTAACTTGTAAAGGGAGATGCTTAACAAACTTAAAAAAGAACAAATTACAAACTAATACTAACTGATAATAAAACTAATTCTTCAACTTTCTTTAGTCACAAACACAAAAAGATAATTTCTTTAGACCAACCCAAAAATTAATATATTTATCTTGTCATACAATTTATAAGACAATCCAAATTTGACATTTGAGACTCAAATGGAACTCAAATAAAATGTATAATTAAACAAATTACCTTATGTATTTTATCCTACATGCTTAAATTCAAAAGTAATGTAATATAAGGAACTCCTAATCCATAGTTTTTTTTGTTGAACTCCTAATGCATAGTTACCAAACGTTCATAAGAATTTACCAAACCTGTTGATAATCTATTTACTCGGAACCAACTACTAAGCGAGAGCTTCTAATCTGTTGAAAAATGAAAAACGCCAGAATGTTGAACTACTCTCAAATTTGATTCTGTTTCAATTTTGTTCCTGCCCACGTTATTGCAACAGACTCAAAGAAAGAAACCTCGATCTTTGATCATTTTCTCTACCTTAATTGATAACAAAACGAAACATTTCAAAGAATCAATGTATCAATTAACACACAAGAATTTTCAATTAAATAGATAAGAGATCAAAAAATAATTGAAAATCTACTTTGAGAATGCATTTGGTGGCGTCTACGACGGCATAATAATCCATTATCATATTAAAAAACCACTCATTTAAAAAAAACATCACTTAACTCAATCAGTGAAACAATTAAAACCCTTGAAATTTCAATTAAAGAGATCCATAGATACCAACTCCCCCCATTCTGCAAAATAGATTATGGAAGAGGGAGTTTAGATATAGTTCAAAACCTCATTGAGATTTGAACCAAATAAGTGAAATGAAATAGAAAAGAATAAAATACGATTACCTCAACCTCTTTGACCAGAAGATCCTTCTCTTTAGGTGAAAACTCTTCCCAAAATGAAAACATGATACTATTTTTCGTGAGAAAGTTAAACGATTTGTGTTTTACAAGTTTAAGTACGAACACAAAAGAGCTAACCGCATTTATGTGGTCCAAGTGTTGTAGGCGTAACCCATGTCTCTGGCATTGTGAACATCAAATATAAATATGAGGAAGTTCTTACAAATATAAATTGCGTAATTTTTAAATACCAAGGATCGGTGGTTGGTTCTCGTCGCAACACCCAAGAACTTGACTCGGAGAGCCCACTTGCATTTGTTGTAGCAACAACAGCCAGAATTTCATAGTACCAAATGCGGCAACTATTCCTTTATTTTCTTAACCTCTTCCGCCGTTCTATATCTTCAATATCCTCTCTGAAAGACAACAAAAATAAGAGATCAAAAGACATAACTATTGAAAACTGAGATATTTTAATTTCTGTCAGAAAAACGATGTAATTAGGTGAAGCAAGACAATGTAATGAGGTTTTTCAAAAAAAAAAAAACAATGTAATGAGGTGAAGTATTGAAGAGGCATAGATACAGAGGTAATAGAAAAAAAAAAAAAAAGTTAGGTGGAGTGTGAATCTCGTTGCTACTAATAGATAATAGAGTATAAAACCTAAATGTACTTGGCCAAAAAATTAGGTAGCAGATCAATACTTATACTTAAATGTAAATCTCGTCTTATCTAACGCGAGTAGTTCGATCTCAACTGATCTCTTGCATAGGGTAACTTTTTAGTATAAAATCACGAGTGAGAAAATTATAAACATATAAAAAATAGTTGAAAGAGAGATACCTCAATTTATTCATCCTTGTCCACTTACGGTTTCTGATTTAATGGCTCTGTTCACAACTACAAATGATAAATACATTCAACGTAATTTGTAGCCAAAAAAAATCATAAATGGCAATACCAAACCGAAATGGTATTCAAGCAATGGGTGATCAAATCCAAATAAGTTAAGTCAATTAGAGCACAAAATAAAACAGATTACCAGTCACGAGCTCCTGCACTTTTGCAAATCCAAAAGCCAAAACAACATTTCCCAACTTAGAATCCCAGACAACCCTCACTCAATGACCCATAGCAGTAAAGTAAAAAAACACTTCCCCACTTAGTGGACAATAATAACCATTCATTTGTAATTAAGAAAGAGAAGACAGCTACATCAAGAGAAATCAAAAAGTGAACTGGTGAAAATATGAATCCTTTAAACGCATCTTTCATGAGAGACATCTACAGAAACAAAAGTTAAACGACATACTGTACCCATAAAATGATCAAAGTTTCAACAACATTTTCTAACAGTACTGCAGAGGTCTAGTTTATGTTCCGCCCAAAATGACAGGACGTCATAATCATGAAGGATACATTTGTAGTTCGCTATGGTACCGTGAGAAAAGATATTGATACAACCAATTTATGTATATATATATACACACACACAAATCATATATATCGAAATTTTTAGGAATAATGAACTACGTATTAAAGTGTTGGTAATAAATCGTATAAACTTCAAAGCAAAGTGGCGAGATTATACGAAGGACAAAGTGATGAAAACATACTTGCTTCTTGGCTGCCAGTAAAAAAAATCCCAATGTTTCACACAACTTCCTACTAAGGTGCAATAGATTAGAATGAAACTCAATATTTGTGTTGATGAAATAAATATTTGGAATATACCACTGTTCTTCACAATTATTTGGTATAAATCTGGACTATAGGGTTCAAATACTCAAACACATTTTCGTTATCTACTTCACCATAAACTTTCGTAATGGCTTATAGTTCCCAATGCTCAATATTCTCCTCTTGTCGCCCACACAAAAACCAAATGAAAGGTTCATTGATTTAGGTATCTTCAAAGCAGATTTCAATGCAGTTCCTAGATGAGTTTTGAGGAACAATACCCAGATTTAATCTTCTTGCAACAAAATGAAGCGCTATCTAGTTTACCCAACATAAGTATGAATTGAAAAAAATACAAACAAATGTAAGCTCAGAAGCAGATTGTTGCTTCATATTATTAACCTAATGTGAAGAAAAATGTCTTCCATGTGAAAACCAAGGCGTAACTGTTTAATCAAAACAATTATATTATATAAGAGAAATAACCAAATCGTTATAACCAAATCTCGATTTATGTAGGCTATCCTACTAATGATGGCATGTCTTCTACGTCGATTACTCAAATATGTATAATGATAATCATCATTGTACATACAATACGTAACTTTAACTGTGGTGTTAGCATTATATATCGTAGACAACTACAACAACAATATAAAATCTATAAATGTCTAATGTAATTGGTGATCATCTAATAAAAAATTTTAAAAAATATTACATAAACATAAAATGTTTGTATTCTTTGTTGCATATATATATATATATATATATATATATATATATATATATATATACATAACACTTACATATAAGCACTCATATATAAACATGAAATACTTATATATATACATATTTCTTATATATAAGAGTTGTTGCATATATATATATATATATTTTTTTTTTTTTATCATTTTTTTTTTATTGGCACCAATCACAGCTATGTATTTTGAATTTTAAATGAACCAAGTCCCACACGTGAAGGTTAGTGGCCTGATTAGTAATAGTGTAATATCCAGTGTAATAGGGGCTACCGAGTTAGATCACATCATAGTGGTGATAAGCGTCGGATGTACACGTAAGCAACAGATTCCACCGAAGTAAAGTCGGGAATACTGAAGTATGGTTTAGTGAAGCACCAAATCATGTCTCAAATTAAATCCCGAGCATAGCCCACCAATGTACCGTACACTTCCCCATCGCCGTTGGATTTCCCGCCACGTGTCGTCGGATGCTCTTTTAATAACCTATTTAGACAAAAAACTTTGACCATTTTTATTTTTCTCATCCGGACTCCAATTTGACTTCCGTCTTCGCCGTTGGATTCGTCTTGGACTCTACTTCTCATCCGTGCATCAATATTCAGAATTCAACCATTGACCAAAATACCCCTAGTCTGTCTTTATCCCAATTTTAGCCTTTTTTCGCGCTCAATTTCGTAGAAGACACCTGAGCAAGAGAAACAAATAATTTATGAGAGTAACGACTCGAATTAGACTAACTAGCCCAAGTTAAGAGATTCAGATGAGACATTTTCATGGCTCATCATATATAAACAATCTAGAGATAAAGAAAAAGAGAAATACATGGAAAAGTTCTTTGTTCTTTAACTAATTAATGTATCCAATTAATGAGAGTACTACCACCTAGAGAGATAGAGAAATAAAATATGATAAAAAAAAAGTGTTGGTTGTGTGTGTCCTTTTGTGGTGTCTATTGTCTTCTTTAATTAATACCATCAATCTAGAGAGAGAAAGTGAGTGAATTTGCTTTAATTTATTAATGTTAGTATTAATAGTTTTTATGAAAAAAGAAAAATATAGGCCAGAAGGAGATATAAGCACAAAGAGATATAGCTTTTATGCTTTAATTAATACCATCAATTTAGAGAGAGAAAGTGAGTCAATTTGATAAAGTAATATAGGCTACAGGAAATAAGCATAGATAAAGTTACATGCAACATACAAGTACTACTATTATATTCATAAAAGAAAAAGTACTACTAGCTTTTATGCAAAAAGAAAAAAAGTACTACTAGCTAGCAAAGTATTGTCATGCATATACAGAGAGAGAGAAAGAAAGAGCTAACCTTAACTTTTTCTTCTTCTTGCTGCCTACCGTCCTTCTCTCTTTTGATTGCAAATTTTTTCTTTTATGGGATATTATAATGGGGTTTATAAAGGGAAAAAAATACCCTAACTTTTTTCGGAAAATTTTTTCTCTTATAAAACGGGGGTCAAAAGATTCCCCTTTTTTTAGGAAAGTTAGGGAAAAAGAAGTCACGTGATGTCATTTTCTTTTTCTCTAATTTGCCAACCAAACACAAGGAAAATTTCTATTTTAGAGAAAAAAATTCTATTTTCTCTGGGAAAGTCTCCTATCAAACAAACCCCTAGACCTAAAATCCTTCAAAATTTTCACGTATTTTTTTTTCCACTTATACCCTCATTTAATATTCAGATTTGTATGATTCTTTTTTTTAGACTAAATCTAAAATGAATTTCTTTACCGAAAATAGGTGGAGGAAAATTGTATTTCAATTTAATGGTCAAATTATTTTGGGTAACAATATAAATTGTTCCTAAAAATTGGATGGTATTTTTTCTTCCAAATTAGATTGTTACCAATAATCAAGCAAATACAAATAGACTTCTATAGAATTCCTCTATTGACACAAATATTTTCACAAAAAAAATTTTGAAACTTGAAATTTTTGGAGGTAAAATTTGGTTGAAACTTAAATTTTGTTTTTGAGAGTAAAATTAGATTTAATCAATCAAAAAGTATGCCGCCAAAACTTGATTTAGAAAAGAATACAAAAATTTGAGCTCTATCTATGTCAGGACTTTCATCTTCATAAACAGTGTACCCTTTAGCTAAAGTAATTTTTTGTTTACCAAACTAGAAATTCAAGTCCATACTTTCTAAATCTCTTTAGTTTTCGATGTCCGATCTCTATTTAAATCCCTCTAACTTTGGTTCTAAAAAAAAGTTTCAAATCAAAAACGTCAAATATTCTAGATTACCTCTAAGAAGCGATGATGGCAAACTACGGAAAGGTACAATTAGTGAAACGGCAACTTTATTTTCGCGCAATAGAAAAACCATACATCGCATTTGGAATTGTGCTCCAAAATGCACCGCTAAAGGAGAAATTGTTGACGTATCTCACCGATTTTGTGGGCGTGTTGGTCGAAAAAGAATTCAAATTGATCCCGCTAAAATTAAAGAGCATCGTCCACAACGGCGCACGAATATTCATTCCATGTCAAATGATTTGCATGTTTCGAAAGATACACTTCATAGACGAATAAAAGAAGGTATGCTTGTACAACACTCAAATGCTATAAAACCGTCTTTGACAAATGAAAACAAGGCTTCGGTTTTGTTTGTCGATGCTTGATCCAAATAGTCTTACTACCAATCCAGTTTTTCGCAATATGTACAACTATATCCATATTGATGAGAAATGGTTTTACATGACTAAAAAAACTAAAAAATACTACCTCCTCCCCGGAGAAGAAGAACCGCATCGTACTTGTCAAAGTAAACGGTTCATTAGTAAGGTTATGATAATTGCAGCTGTCGGTAGATAAATTCAGACCCTTCATTTAGTTATTGTTAAATTCACGATTATATAATAATCGGAGATATAAATTTAAATAGTGACACGATAATATAACATGGTTCGGTCGGATAATAACGACCTACATCCACAGACAATACCTTCTTTATTAATAATCACCACATACAATTGTGGGTTGATCGGTTACATTGGTCAGACATAACTCGATGAGTTTGATTCCTAGAACCCTATGTTATTTATAAATAACTTACGGTTTAGGGTTTCCTAATTTCTCCTAACCAAACTAGAAAATAATATAAAATCTATCTAATATTACCATTAGATAATTACAAGTAATATTCTGAATATAAGAAACCAAATATTATGGATCTTCACATATCTTCAAATATCTTGGAATATTTTGAATTCTTCTTAATCGCCGGATCTCGTCTTCTCGATCTGTCACGTGCATATACGTGTTACACACGTATCTCTTTGTTTGGACACGTCTTCATCGTCGGATCCCTTCATCTCGATCCGTCTTATATCACATACTCTATTACCCCCCTCCCGCGCAAGTTGGAACACATAAATTTTGAAGTGTCCGATTTGGAGTGAAAAATTGCTTGATGATTCTTCTTATTCATCTTCTTGCAACTCTCAGTTATTTTTTCATGCTTGATGAAGATGAGTGAATGATGATTAAGTCACAACGAAAACATTGGAAATGCGCTTATAGATTGAACGAAAATCGATGACAACGAATTTTAATGTATTGTTGTCATGTATCTAAAGGATTGTATGAACAATGTGAAAGAAAATGTCAACTACAAAAAAGTTGTGATGATCAATATCTTGTCGTATACAAACGTCAAGTATAAACTTAATGAGTGACAACAAAATAATTTGTTGTGTTTAAAATTGACAAGTCAAACATTGCCTAATAAGTGTCAACAAAATAATATTGTTGAAAATTGACAAGAAAATTATTGTCGGATTGCCAAAAAATATTGAAAAAGTAACAACCAAAAAAGATGGTTTTGTGAAAGTTTATCGACAAAAGATTAATTTTTAGATAAGAAAGAGTCTTAAATAGACCGAGAAGAAAAGAACATAAATAATTACGTTGTTATGATCGAAAAGAATTTCATTGTCAAAAAATGTGCAAGCTCACAGATATAATTCCGGAATTAAGGATCGAAATAGTGATATTCTATTCGTGGTAAGAAAATGTCAAAATATAATTGGTAAGAAAGAGAAGTCATCATAGACAAAGTGTGATGTTGGAAATGTCACGGGTGAGTCCGGAAAGAGAAATAGATGAAATTAATCTATTAAGTGTCACAAATAATAGAGAAAGGTGACAGAAAAATTGTGTCACAACTAGAAACAGTTGGATATAAGTGACAGTAGAGGTCTGTCACAAAAGAAATTTTCCGACAGTTGAAAACTGTGGCAATTGACTGCCACGAGATAGTGGTAAGAGAAACTGTCGCAAATGAGTAATTTGGGAAAATTTAGAAACTTCTAAATTAGGGTTTTCCAAAATTGAGTTTTCTGAATCTCTAGAGATTTCACTATAAAGTCGATTAGGAGTAAATAACAACCCTAATTGATAGTAGGTTGATAGAATAGGTGGAATCCAGTCGATTTGAGGCCATATTAGGGCGTCGACGGTTGTATTTGTAGAGAGAGAGAGAGATATAAGTTTGTCGGTTTAAAAACCGATAGGAGTAAGAGTGGATTACTCAAAAAACTGAAAGGAAATCAGTTGTGGCTAATAGGGTGATGTCTGAATCGATGAAAGCAAGTGATTTGAGCGAAAAAGTCGTTGGAAAGTTCAGCGAATCAGACCCTCTAGGGTTTCTGTCGCGAGGAAGAAGATGAAATAGGTTGGTCAAACGCTGTTGACTAAGTCTTCAAAGTCCTCGTGACTTCGGCCACTGTGGTCGCGGGTCAACGTTGTTGACTCGGTCAAGATGGTCGAGAAAAACGGAAAGTTTCGTTATCTCTGATTCTTGTCAAGCTAAGGTTCTGGCGAGAAGGTATTCCGGTCACTTTAGGGGTTGAAGGAAATCATGATGATGATGTCGCCCGAAGGGAAAAAGAGACCTAATAGCTCTAGGTTTTGTCGAGCAGTGTTGGCGAAGAGGTAAAACAACCGTTCAAAGCTTACTCGTTGTAGCCAACATAAAATTCTAGAGAGAGAGATCGACGGTGGTGTGAAACCGAGAAGAGACGGTCGATTCTTCACCAAATCCAAAGGAAAATGGGTGTCATGTAATAGATGATATTTCAAGACGAAAGGAAACCGTCGCTTGGTAAAGAAATCTCGCCGGAAAGTGCAGGGAGCAAACCCTAACGTTCATGTTGCGAGGAAGAAGAACCAGGTCGGGTCAAAGACCGTTGACTCTGGTCAGCGAGATATATTGACCTTGATCTGTTTGGTCACGGGTTAGACAAAACTGGGATAGGTTTTTCCTTTCGTCCGGAACTACGGAAATCGGTTCTGGAGTTGTGTTAGAACTAAAATAGACCAGATCTGGTCATCTTTGGTTCCAGATGTATTGTTTTCAATTTCCAGACTTATTTTAGGTCTAAAAAAAATCGAAAAAAAATTAAAAAAATATGAAAAAATTTAGAATAAATGTAGAACATACCTTTGTTCTTTTTTGATGAACTTGAAGAAATCCCAGAAATAAAGTAAATAATCTTGACTCTCCTATTCTTAGTTAAAGAAAAAAAAAAACCTACTACTTTTGCTTGATTTTCTCTAATTGAAGATGAAACGTAATCACAAGAATAATATTGGAAAATTTAAACAAATAGTAAACACAATTTGAATAATAATATAATCACAACAACAAAAAGTTAGAATTTTGCGGAAGCATAAATAAGGATCAATTAACCTGCTCATGATACCAAGTTAAATTCACGATTATATAATAATCGGAGATATATATTTAAATAGTGACACGATAATATAACGTGATTCGGGTCAGATTATAACGACCTACATCCATGGAGAATAACTTCTTTATTTATAATCACCACATACAATTGTGGGTTGATCGGTTACATTGGTCAGACATAACCCGATGAGTTTGATTCCTAGAACCCTCTCCTATTATAGATAACCTAGGGTTTAGGGTTTCCTAATTTCTCCTAACCAAACTAGGAAATAATATAAGATATATCTAATATTACCATTAAATAGTTACAAGTAATATTCTGGATATAAGAAATTAAATATTATAGATCTTCACATATCTTCTAATATCTTGGAATATTTTGAATTCTTCTTGATCGTCGGATCTCGTCTTCTCGATTCGTCACGTGCATATACGTGTTACGCACGTATCTCTTTGTTTGGACACATCTTTATCGTCGGATCTCTTCATCTCGATCCGTCTTATATCATGTATTCCATTAATTATCCAGCTGTCCTTGTCAACCGATTGGGTTGAAATCGCTAGATTCTCTAGCATTTCCTTTGTGTCAAAATGTCTATTTGAATCAAGGGTTAATTCTAATGTACTTGTACTTCGTGACTAACTAGGAAATCTGTCTCCTATACTTATCCAAAGTTTTAATTTGGCTTTCAAGTTCAAAATTTTGTTAATTAAATTTAACTACCAATATTTACTTTTTCTAATAACATTTTTTCTATATAAAGTACTAGCTTCTTCTCCTCTCTCTCTCTTCTTTATAGCTGGGAATAAGTCGTCGACGACTAACTTAAGATTTTGTTTTTAATTTCTCTTCTCACTCTCGCCTCCAACAACCACCATCATTTTCTCTTAGGGTGGGAGACAAGTCGGGCTCGGGCGCCGATGGGTACTAATAGTTTGGATTCAGGTGTTCTGAATACCTAAAGTAGAAGACAAACTGACTTAGTGGGCGGGCTTAGGTCGGACATATTCGAGATTTCTTTGCACAAAGCCCTCTATGGGCACTGACCTGACACAACCATGACAGGCTCCGGGCGGACCGAGTACAATCATTACAAAAACTAAAAAATAAAAAAACAATATCAAACACAAACAATTGAATTAGAGGACTTCTTCATTGAAGTTCATAAGTTCACACTTTTAGAACAAGAGAGCTCTATTTTTAGAATAAGAGGGCAATGAACAACGTCACCAAAAAAAATTACAGATATATGTTTGGGATTGCAATTTTCAACCAAATCTACTTAAGTGAGTACAAAATGAACAATTGCAATGTCAAACAAAAACTATTCTCGATCAACAAAAAAATTTACAACTGAAGATCTACTGCATTTTCCAACTTAAAAAATTACTCCACATATCTTCCAGAAGCTCCCTCATCCATATAAGAACAAAATTCACAAAAATTACTCCACATATCTTCAAGAAGCTCCCTATTCCATGATAGTGTGGATAAAGTTCCCAGCCAACAACCTTTGGTTGAAGGTAGGAGGTTTAGTCTTCTACCATCTAAGTCATGGAATCGAGGCACGCTGACAATACAAAAAAAGAAGTTGCCAAGAGAACCAGCGAGGCAATTTACCGTAGTATAGTTCAAATGACCGATAGAGATGTAGTGCAGTTGCACCTAAAACCAAACCCAATCAAAGGTATGTGCACCGAGAGCAAGTGTTACGTTACACTCCTTTAAGATCACCAATTCATCTATTATTACCCACAAAGAACTGTTGATTGCAAGACTTAACTCTGTCGCCATTTGAAATCTTATTAAAAACTTATTATCATCAACTTCAGTGAGGGTGAACATGTTATGACCATTAATGACACGCGATAAGCGTATCATTGCTTGACTGAGATCTACTCTTTAGCACTCAAGATGTTGATAACACAGGTCTTATTAGTTTCAAAGTACACCCCAACAAGATCCTGACCCTCAATGATAACAGTAGGATTATCTTCAGTAGTCAATAACAAATTATTGAAGGAATTGAGAATTTTGGGCATCTATTGAAAAGGAGAAGAAAGATTTAAGAAGATGATAGAGTCTAAATCTCGAGATGAAAAACTCCGAAAGAGAGGTAAATTTGGAATCAAAGGCAAATTTTTGAAAAAAAAACTCACCCAAAGCCACTGTAACCACCCTACATAACCTTTTCTACCACCACTAGATCTAGAGTCGCAACCCGTATGCTAGTTGCTCCGCTCCAGAGCCTCTTAATCCCTTAACAAAAAAACAGGTACTATTGAAATAACAAAAAAGTAAAGATTTCACAATGTCACGAGACAACGACTTTGTTAAAGTTATTGTCTGATTTCTTGTACAATTATAAAATAAATAGGTTGAACATCTTCAGAGCGTCCTTCCACTCCTTCACTCTTATTACCGATAAGCTTGTAGGTTCAATTAAATTCTACAAAGCATTTACCCCTTTCGTGAGAAGTAGTTTTTGTCCCTGAAATGCACTCCGGCCTCTTTGATCCCTTTCAGAGGAATACCTTGGTTAAGGAATATCTTTGATGCGGAGAAAATCTTTGTTGCAACGAAAATCTTCATTTAGGAGAATTTCTTCTTTCGAGCTTATCCCTCAAATTGGTGCCTTCATGTTTCCACCGATCTGATAAACTCTTTGAGGTCACACAATTGATAAATCCTCATAAAAGTACATATCAACGATTCAATATACCCATATTTGAACGTATACAACAGATAAACTCTTTGAATACCCTCATGAATAATGATAATAAACCTTTTTACAGGGATGTAAAAGAAACCTATACCATTGAGAGTGTATTGATATTGAATGATAAGAGAGAATTAAGGCTAAAACAATAGTTCTCCCAACATATTCATCTTTGAAGGCATCATTCTATACTTCTTAAGAAGAAACAACATATTCACAAAGCAGAAAATGGGGTCTCAGTCGCTTAATAATCGGTAAGACGGTGGAGAAAAAATACATAGAGATTAGAGAGTAAAAAAAATAAAAGCACGACACTTCTATGTTCATAATTCACTCCAAAACTAACAAGCACATATGTTCGAAACAAGCACACCATAGCTAGTCCACAGGTGGATGTGTTAGAATCTCTGTAGAACTTTTAACATTAACCTAAATACAGAAACATTTGATCTTGCCCTAAATTAATCATCATCATATAATGAAACAACAAATAAAATCAAATTAGAAATGTAAATAGTTACGTAGCTTTGTGTTGAAAGATAGTCTAATAGAATAATCCAAATGTCTTTCCCTTCTAGTCAAAACCAAAAGTAAGTAATAAAAGAGTCTTCACCTCTCTCAGAATTGCTTGTAACGGTTGAGAGGTGGGACTCCCCTTCTTTTATAAAGTCAAGAAATCTTTCGGCTATTCCACCCATTAAGGGAAGTAGAGGAATAAGGGGTACACCAACCAATAGGGAACTGCCATCACACCCTAGCAGGTTTATTAAATCAGGAAGTCATATTAGACTTAGTCAAATAGCTTATCTCTTTCCACTTTTGCGGCAACCAAAAATCTCAATAAAAATTAGTATTGTATTTGATCAAAATAATTTTATTTAATGGTAAAAGAATAAGACAAACTTTATCAAACATTTAAATAAAATAATTTACAGGATGGACCACAAATATTTTACTAGACCGATGAATTACTAGAATTTTCATTCGCTAATTACTAGCATTCATGTGATCTTGTTACTAAGGAGATTAACTCATAAAACAATAACGAATATGAAACACAATTGCACTTGCAAGAGGGCATCAATGGTAGCTAAAAAATTTCATAACAAAAGAGCAAGATAACTAAAAAGTATGCATATAACTAAAAAGTTACATTAGAAAACATCAAGTTTATACTAATTTAGTTATTTCTCATTTAAATAGGATCATTTGTTTAATTTTGACAAACTTCATCACATAATTAGTATATAATTTATTCGAGCAACATCATTTCCCCCAGCAAAGATGATTGCTCTTTTTTCATTTCACCACCAAAATCAAAGAAAAAATACCACGAACATTTCAGAAATTTAAAGGTTATTAGGAAATTCAATTAAGTAGAAATGCTTTTACTTTGACGAAAACATAAATCCTAATTTTATTTGACATAAGTCCTAATATTCAACTAAGATCAGACTTACATTCAAAAATCGTAGTGAGATGGAGAAGAGATGAAAGTACTTGAATCTTTAGCAAAAACCCTTTCGAAAGGGTTAAAGAATGTTAGATCTAAGATTCCAACAAGAAAGAGAGTAGTAAACCATAAACATTGGAGATTCTTTCTCGATATTATTAAACGGACGTCTGAAAGGCTATTTTTCAGTGGACTCAGACAAGGTTGTCCACATAGTCCGTATTTGTTCATTTTGTGTTCAGAATATCTTACAAAACTTGTGGTTCAGGCAGAGAATAATGGGTTGTACAGTGGCCTTAAAATTAATTGGTATGCACCAAGTGTGAGTCATCTTATGTTTGCAGATAATCTATTTTACTTCGGGAAAGCCTCAGATTTCAATGTGGCTCAACTGATAGTTATATTGGATACATATGAGAAGTGTTCGGGACAATTAATTAACTTTAAAAAAATCATCAATCCAATTTAGCACAAATTGTGACTCGACTAGAAGGGAGAAAATTTCAAGCATCTTAGGAGTCAAGGAGCGAAAAAAGATGATGTCTACTTGGGAAATTACTTATTAAAGCCGAAGCATAAAATTGCCTCTTATGATTTTTATTGTGAACAAAATAGAAAAAAATAATAATGGGATGGAAGGATAGCTCATTATCACATGCCGGTCGAACAGTGTTACTCAAAAGTGAACTCGCATCGATACTTATATCTTTTCTATCAACGAATATTGTGCCTAAGGGTGTCAATGAAGAAAATTAAACAATGTCAGAGAAACTTTTGGTGGTGACATAGTACGGAAAAATCAAAGATGCATTATTTGAGTTGGAAGAAGATGAAAGCTGGAAGAAGATGAAAGCAAATAAAAAAAAGGTGGTTTGGGTATAAGAGATATGGGCATGGTCAATCAATCAATGATAGGAGAATTGACATGGCGATTTCTACAAGAACCAAATTCACTGTGGGTTCAGTTGTTGAAGGCAAAATATCTCAAAAATGGAAACTTTTGGACCCATAAAACTAAATCATCCAGCACCTCCACTTGGAGAAGCATATTAGATATGAGGAAATTCTAAGAAGGTGGAGTTTGCTACTCGGTTGGGGATGGTTCTGCAATTCGTATTTGGGATGACCCGCGGGTGCCGAATTTAAGAGGGTTCAAGCTGAGTAAAAGAGTGGTAAATCAAGAGACATCAAACCAATTTTTTGTTCGGGACCTTATTGATCTTGAAGGAGAGTGGAATAGAAGACTTATTGAAGATATTTTTGATGAACTATCGACTAGAGCAATCCTAGAAATACCATTAAATAAACAGAGAATGATTGATAAACTGATTTAGGTGCACACAACAAAAGGAGAGTTTACTTCGAAGTCTCTTTATAAATCTATCACTCAAGAAAAACCGTCTTCTTCTTATACAATGGAGTTACCCTACAGGCTAACTTGGAATATGATGTGGAATAAAATCCATTTGGCTCCAAGAGTTAAAATGTTTGTATGGATGATCTTGCATGATGCATTACCAACCAAACTGAGAGTTCTGAAGTTTAATCTACAAGCTTCAAAAACTTGTGAGATGTGTAAAGAAGAATATGAGGACTTGGATCACTTATTTTGAAATTGTAGAGTGGCTAGAGAGACCTTGTTATGTTCTCCATTAAATTTAAGAGTAGAAGGTGATGAAAGTTTCCCGAACTTGATATGTCAATGGATAGCAAATGACAAAGATGAGGAGGTTATAACGTTTAGAATATGTGTAGCTTAATTCCCATGGAAAGCTCGCAACAAGTGTGTGTTTGAAAGCATTAATCCAAACTCTTATAGAATTATTGAAGAGGCTCATACAATGGCTACTGACTTTACAGGTTTGACATCACCTCTAGAAGCACATGGTGAAACGAGTTCCCACGACCAAGAGCCATGTTGGGTACCACCAGATCAAGAAAGGATCAAAATTAATTTTGACGCGACCTTTATTGATGGACGAGCAGCATTGACTGCAGTCTGCAGAAATGGAGAAGGAACCTTTGTAATGACAACTACCTCACTTATGTCAGCGCCGTCGGCAATGGAAGCAGAGGCTAAGGCAGCTAAGGCAGCTAAGGCGGCTAAGTTGGCAATAACATTGACATTGAATATTCCTGAATATGGAAGTGTCATTGAGGGTGATGCATTGACAGTCATAAATGCATGTTCGAAGGAGATAGAAGATGCGCCGTGGAGAATCAGACCTATAATTATGGAGATCAAAACTGAATACTCTAAGCTTCAAAATTGCTTATTTTCTTTTAGCCCTCGCAAGGCAAACCAGGTTGCTCACTTACTAGCGCAATATGCTTTAAATTTGAATTTATATCAAACTACGTAGATCTTCCAGACTCTTAGTTGCATTGTAAGTCAGTTGGCGACAGGTATAACCAACATTTCTTTGAGCTATAGTAGCTAATAAAATGTGGCATTTGCCACCGTTCATCAAAAAGAGGATGGAGATGATTGGGTTGTTCCACTAAGGCATGGGGTGGAGAAGGAAGAATATCCTTTTATATGAAGGGTAAAAAGGTGCAAAATTTTTGAAAAGGGTAGTTTCACAAGGCCAGCGCTTTGGGGAAAACTACATAGTTTCCAGGATGTGAAATTTTAAAGGAAATATGCAAAATTTTGAAAATTTTTCGGGGAAACATATTTTATGGGGAATATTTTTTACCTCTCTCTCCCCACCTCACCTTTCTCTTCCAACCTCACCTTTCTCTCTCCCTTTCGGCGGAGTTTCTAGAGAGAAAGAGAGAAATTATTATTTTTTTTAGAGTTAATTCCTATATGGCCCCCTACTTTGTGACCAGCTTCCTTTATGACCCCCTTTTTTTTGTAAATTCAAATATAACCCCCTATTTTCAAGTAAATGTCATTACTACCCTTCTTAATTCTAAATTTAAAGCATTTAAAAAAAGTTATTTCCACCTCACCCCTCTCTCTCTCTCTCCACCTCATCTCTCTCTACAACTCACCTCTCTCTCTCTCCACATCACCTCTCTCTCTCTCCACATCACCTCTCTCTCTCTCCACATCACCTCTCTCTCTCTCCACATCACCTCTCTCTCTCTCCACATCACCTCTCTCTCTCTCCACATCACCTTCATCTTCTCCGATTGAAGTCGCCGGCCGGAAAAATCTCCGGCCGGCGACTTCAATCGGAGAAGATGAAGGTGAGTTGGAGAGAGAGAGAGGTGATGTGGAGAGAGAGAGAGTTGACATGGAGAGAGATGTGTGGTGGAGAGGAAATGAGGTGGAATTATAATTTTATTTTTATTTTTAATTTTGAAAAAAGATTTAAAGGAAGGGTAGTTAGGACAATTACATCAAAAAAGGGGGCCATATTTGAATTTACGAAAAAAAGGGGACCATAAAGGAAGCTGGTCACAAAGTAGGGGGCCATGTAGGAATTAACTTTTTTTTTTTATCTTTCCAAGTCGTCGGCCAGCGACCTGATCATAGAAGACAAAGAGAGTGGTGGAGAGAGAGAGGTGAGGTGGGGTGGGGAGAGAGAGGTAAATAATAAATAATATTCCCCATAAAATAAAATTGTCAAACAAATTGACCAATTTTTGATCAAGTCTTCACAACCCGAAAACTATTTTGCTTGGCCAGCGCTTTGGGGAAAGCTAAATAGTTTCCGGGGTTTGAAATTTTAAAGGGAATATGTAGAGTTTTTGAGATTTTCCGGGAAAATAAATTTTAAGGGGAAACAAAAAAAAAACACTCCACCTCACCTCAATCTATCTCCACCTTACCTCACTCTCTCTCCACCTCACCTCACTCTATCTCCACCTCACCTCACTCTCTCTCCACCTCACCTCTTTGTCTTTTCCGATTTGGTCGCCGGCTGGAAAATTTTCCGGCCGGCGACTATGAAGAAAAAAAAAAAAATTCACTCTCTCTCTCTCCGCCCGGCGACCTAATCGGAGAAGATAGAGGTGAGGTGGAGAGAGTGAGGTGACGTGAAGAGAGAGAGAACTGAGGTGGAGAAGTATTTTGCTTTTCCCTAAATAAAACTGTCAAACAAAATTGATCAATTTTTGACAAGGTCTTCGCACCCCGGAAACTATTTAGCTTTCCCAAAAGCGCTGGCCTTTTGCTTTCCCCAAGTGGCCATGAAAACTTGGGTGGATTTTGACTACGGTAATTGAGCAAATTTCCCTAAATTGAGGTGCCTAATCCGACTCAATGAATTGCCAGGTCCCCCACTCCACCAAAATTAGGTCGTTTATCGAGACAAATCCATCCAAACCGCCTTCTTTTTTTTCTTTTTTTTTGTTGAAAGACCAAACCGCCTTTCATCAAAAAAAAAAAACAAAACAAAACCGCGTTCCCAATTTCCTTATTAAAAACTTTTCATCTGAACCGTTAGATTCGAAATACACCGCTTTATCCTGTTCGTTGAAATAAATTCACAAACCTTATAAATAGAGGCTTTATTGCCATTCGACCCAATCGTCTTTGATTTCTGTTTTTTGGTTCTCTCTTTCCCTTTCTCCCTCGTCTCATCATCTGTTAGGGTTTATTGTGCCTGATCCTTATTTTTCTGTATTCGTTTTAGGGCTTGTTCGAGATCCTTCAAGCTTTTGTTGATTGATGGTGCCTGATTGATTTGGTTTGCTTGTTTTTGGTTTTCCACTCAATAACCTAGAAGTTTTGATTTGGTTTTTAATTGTGTTCTTTGATCATTCGTAGTATAGTATGGGTTGGATTTACGTTCTTGATCGGTTTATCGTTATTGCAGATTTGATAATCATGCAATTTGGAGATTTGGATTGTTATTGAATTCTACTACACATGGGATTCAAGTTTATATTAGATAACCAAGGGGGTCATTAATTCATTGATAATTCTGATGTCGATCTCAATGGTGCTATGGTCCACCATACGATCCGCATCAGGGTCATCCTCTTTAGATGGTTCAGTGACGACCTAACCAAATTATGGTTTATTGATTTGATTTCTATTCAGGGGATTCGCAGTTCTTCATATCGATCACCTGCTGTCGTTTGTCAGATGAAGTGTTGAGAGGAACAATTTGTTGTTGGTATAGAAACTTATACATGATTTAATTTTCTCTTACCCAGTTATTGTTCACCAGAACTTTAGATGATTGCCTTCCGTTGATATTGTTTATATTGATACTTTCTGTGTGGTGTCGAAAGGAGCTTTGGGTAGCCTGTTTGCGTATGGTGTCAACTTTAGGACATCATGTTGGTCATTGTAAGGTTTATTGATTGGGTCTGTAAGTGATGAATTGGTGTTATTGGGGATGGTTGCCTTCTTATTAGTTGTCCTTCTACTATCGACCAATGTGATATTTTAACCAGTTAACATTTGAGAATGTCTTCATTAGATTGTTGTTCTCTCCAGGTTGTTGGTAACGCATTTCTTGTTGATGTGATATATGAAGTTCTGCAATGTTCTGCAGGGAAGTCATTGTCTTCAAGAGGATCTTTTGTTCAACGAAAAGTTGGTAACTTATGTTACGCTTTCTTTCTCAGGGTTGTTCGCTATGTAATAGCAATTCCAACTTTTCTTGTATTTACACGGGGAAGGCGGTGCTTTTAATATACCTAGTTGCATTCTTGTTCTTTGCGGTTTTTTTAGTAGTTTTATGTGTTTGTTTTGCTTTATTGTTTGCTAGGTGGACTAGGATCAACTATGAGGAGCTAAGTGTGCTCTATCCGAATGAGTCTTTCTTAACTTGCTTCTCTAACTTCTTTATTTTTTTTTAGAGGGAATAGTAATTGAAGCATGCAATATTCATTAACTTTTCCATAACATTTTGTACATTAGCACTCCTCAGGAATATGCAAATCACTAAGATTCTTGTGGGGTTTAACATACAGATTCCACTTTAGTATTGGTTGTCCACTTCGAGGATGGCAAGTGTCTACTAGAGACATTTTCAACTGAGTGTCTTCTATTTTTGGAGTTGCGTTGTTCATTGTGAAAGGGGGTTCTAATTTTTTTTCAACTCATTTGACTTCTATTCTTTTTAAGGAAACATAAATGAACCATGTTGTTTGATTTCCCAGGAGTCTCAAATTGGACTTGCTCTGGGAGGCTTGACTTTGCTCGCCGCCAAGGAATGTGCCATGTCCATGTAGATTAGTTGAACCTGTTCTTCTCATGTACCTCGGCCAAAATAGTACCATTAGAACTTCTTTTTGGTTTTTAGTGTGCCATATTTTAAAAATCCTGCTAAATCTTTTCATTTCTTAACACGTGCAGCCTTAGCTTCTTCAATTAGTTGGTTTCTAGAACACCAGGCATCCAGTGGAGGCATTTTGCTGGAAGCGATTATTGCGTCGAGAGTCCCAATAATTGATTTTTTATCTTGGAAGGGGTTTTTTTATCTTCTGACTTGCTTACTTGATTTTTATCCTAGTTAAAGGAACAATAATTGCAGCATGCAAAATTCTTTTGATTTTGTCAGGGATTCAAATGGACCGAGATGTCATTTGGTGTTCATCCAAAGGGTTTACCTAGTTTACATGGATTCCACAAAATTCTACTTCATCTATGGTTTATCTGTCATTCCACAAAATTTTGAGTTTCTACTCTTGTAGCATATCACATTCTAAAGTCTCGCTCTATCTTTCTATTCTCTAATATGTGGAGTCTTCCTTTGTGTTATTTGTTAGTTTCAAGGATGACTGGCGTTCTGAGGATAAGTTAGTGTGTTCTTGGAAGGGATATTCTTGTCGAGTTTCACCTTATTCTTTGATTTTTATCCTTAGAGGAGGCATTATTGAAGTATGCAAAGTTCATTTTCTTTTAGGGATGTGGGAATTGAATTTGCTCTTGGAGGCATCACTTTGTTTTGTGAATTGAGGGGGTTTTCCTATCTTCTGTTGTTCCATTGAAATCTTCTCCTTACATTTGGTTTATGATTTGTGTTAGTTATGCAAACATAAAACTAGTAAATATCTATTTAATTCTTTTTCAGGAACCTGCAATACGCTAGAAGTATTCTTTTGCGTCCTAGTGGTGTTATATTGGAAGACTGGTTTTTTTGTTTTCTTGAACTTGGTTATCTGATTAAATTTCTTCTTTTAGTTTCTTTTTCTTCACCGAGTTGATTTTCTATTGGAACACAAATTTATTTTTCTCAGGGATCCTTGTGCTGGGAGAGTCCTCTTTATGGTTAATGTCGTCAAGGCGAAGCGTAACAAAGCATTTTAATTCCTTTCGTTTAGAGTGCCTCGAATAGTTATAAGTTCTCATTTGAGCATATTTGTTTGCTAGGAGGATGGTGGTCAACTTTGTCAAGTTAGCCATGTGAAGGGGCCAAGGGGGTTATCTGAAGATGTTTGTGTCATTTTTGTCGTTATTTGAGAAGTTAAAATAACACATGCTAGATCATGTGATGCTCCTCAAGGATTTGCATCTCTGACGAATCCAACGAGATGCGTTAGTTTCCTCTGAAGGGGATTTTTCTGATTTATGTTGTAAGAAGTTCTCCTTTCATGAGGGTGTTCATAACTAACTGCCTATCCAAATACTTTCCAGGGGTTCAAGGATTTGATTCCCGTCCTGCCTCATGCTTTTGGGAGGAACAATCAAACAGTACAACTTCAATTTCTTTTGTTTTCTTACAGTTCTAGCTAGCTTTTAGTTGAGAAACTTGAAAAAATATATTTTATCAATCCCTAACCTGTTACCTGAACCCTCCTGTTAATTGTTACTTTAGGACAACAGCAGTTTACGGGGAGAAGTTAATTCGTTGTTTGCAGAAGGGGCATCTGTTTCAAGTATCAGTTTGATAAAGGGGGTGCTCTGCCCAAGTTCCATTTGGATATACCTCTCAAATTCTTGTGTTGTAGTTATTGGGTTTCTTTTGGTTACATGTCTTGGACTTAGTTCATCTTGGTTGGTTGTTTTACAGTGGTTTGGTACATGTGCAGAAGACTTGGTTTGATTTCCCAGGGGTCTCAAATTGGACTTGCTCCAAGGAGGCATGACTTGCCGTCAAGGGGGTTTTCTTATTTTACGTAGAGTCCACAATGTCGTTCTTTATCCTTATTATGGAATTATAATTGAAGCTTGTTGTTTGATTTCATAGGGGTCTTAAATTGGACTTGCTCCATGGAGGCATGACTTTGCTCGCCCTTCAAGGGGGTTTTCTTATTTTACATTGAGTCCACAATATCGTTCTTTATCCTTCTCTCTGAAGCTTTACTCATTTGGTTTAATAACATTTGATCTACGTAAAACGTTTCAGGAATGTGCGATGTCCATATAGATTAGATGAACCTGTTCTTCTCATGTACCTTGGCCAAACAGTACCACTGAAACTTCTTTTTGTTTTCTAGTGTGCCATATCTTAAAAGTCCTGCTAAATCTTTTCATTCCTTAACATGTGCAGCCTTGTTTTCTGCTATTAGTTGGTTCGTAGAACAACGTGCATCCAGTGGAGGCATTTTGCTTGAAGAGATTATTGTGCCGGTAGTCCATCTTGGATTTGCCTAAAAAATTTAATCCTTTTCAGTTTCTACTTTCTATCATATCACGTTCTAGAATCTCGCTCTATCTTTCTATTCCCTAACATGTAAGGTCTTCCTTTGTGTTATTTGTTAGTTTCAAGGATGACTGGTGTCTTGAGGAAACGTTAACGTGTGTTCGTGGAATGGGTATTCTTGTCGAGTTCCACTTGGGTTCTAAAGTTCCTTCTGTTATAACATTTGAGGGGGTTTTCTGCCTTTTGACTTGCTTGTTTGATTTTTATTCTTGGAGGAATTATTGAAGCCTGCAATATTCATATTTTCTCAGGGATGTGAGAATTGAATTTGCTCTGGGAGGCATCACTTTGTTTTAAGAATTGAGGGGGTTTTCCTATCTTCTAGTGTTCCAATGGAATCTTCTCCTTATTTTTTGGTTGTGAAAGGTGTTAGTTATGCAAATATAGAATTGGTGAATCTATTTAATTCTTTTTCAGGGACCTGCAATACTCGAGTATTCTCGTGTCCTAGTGGTGTTCTATTGAAGGACTGGGTTATTTTGTTTTCCTTAATTTGGTTATCTTATTGAATTTTCTTCGTTCAGTTTCTTTTTCTTGACCGAGTTGATCTTGATTTGGAACACAAAATTATTTTTGTCAGGGATCTTTTGGTGGGAGAGACCCTCTTCCATGTTAATGTTGTCAAGGCGAAGCGTAACAAAGCAATCTAATTCCATCACTTTAGAGTGTCTCGAATAGTTACTAGTTTTCGTTTGAGTATATTTGTTTGCTAGGTGGATGGTGGCCAACTTTGTCAAGTTAGCCATGTGAAGGGGCCAAGGGGGTTATCTGAAGATGCTCGTGTCATTTTTGTCGTTTGAAAAGTTAAAATAACACATGCCAGATCATGTGATGCTCCTCAAGTTTTCGTCTTCGAAGAATCCAACGAGAAGCACTAGTTAACTCTGAAGGGGGTTTTTCTGATTATGTTGTATGAAGTTCTCCTTTCATGAGGGTGTTCATAACTTAACTGCCTATCCAAATACTTTCCAGGAATTCAAAGATTTGATTCCTGTCTTGCCTCATGCTTTTGGGAGGAACAGCCAAACCGTACAACTTTAATTTCTTTTGTGTTCTTGCAGTTTCTAGCTAGCGTAAATTGAGAAACTTGAAAAAAACATTTTATTAATCCCTCCTAACCCTCCTGTTAATTGTTACTTAGGACAACTGAGGTTTACGGGGAGAAGTTAATTTGGCGTTTTCAGAAGGGGCATCTGTTTCAACTTTCATTTTGATGAAGGGGGTTTTCTTCATAAGTTCCGTTTGGATATATCTCTATAATTCTTGTGTTGTAGTTCTTGGGTTTCTTTTGTTTACATGTCTTGGACTTGGTTCATCTTGGTTGGTTGTTTTACAGTGCTTCGTTATATGTGCAGAAGTCTTGGTTCTTAAAGGGGGTTTTCTATTTCAAGCTGATTACTTAGAGTGACATTTTTTGTGTTGGTTTTTATCTAGTTCAAATGTTGATAAAGTGGGATTCCTTCACTTCATTACAGGGGCATCCTTATGGAGTGTTAGTTACTAAAAATTGGATAATCTCCTGACGTGGAAAGAGTAACACTGAAATTCCTTCAAAACTATTTTTCCTTTTTGTGGATATTCTGTAACTGGTCGTATCTTGATTCAGGAAACATCATGGCTTATTTGTCAATTAGTATCAATTTTTCTTCGAATTAGTATCTTGTTCTTTTGTGCAACATATCTGTTTGCAGCATGAAACATTCGATCCCTTCTACTTTCAGGGTGCACAATTTGGCCAACCACAATCTATATTTGGTGTATGTCCCGAGGGGAAGGAAAAGAAATGGATTTCTCTTCTTGTTTTTAAGTCTCCTGTGATTGTTTATGTTACGTTATTCTATTGGTTCCAGGAGAATAAGGATCTGTTACTTTCTTCTTCTGTTCCCGTTTCGAAGTTATATGCTGTCCAATGGTCCAAATTTAGTGGATTTCTTATGTGATAGATATCTGCAGGGATGTTGCAAATCCAGTTTTGGCGGGATAGTAGGTTGTGCTCAGGTTCGATTGTTTGGTTTCATCTCATCTTATTCAGTGACATGTTGCTGTTAAATGGTTCTTGCGTAGATGAACGGTGATGCTATTGTATTGGAAGACTTTACGGTCATTTTTGTTCGTATCACGAAGTGCTTGTGTGTCTGATGTTCTAGCTATCTAGTTAGATTATTATCTTTTCTTATTTATCTATGTATGCTTCACTTGTGCTTCTTTTCTGCGTAGAAAAATTAGTTTGTTCTATCATTGGCTACTTCAAACTGTAAGTGAAAATCTTTTTGGTTGGATATTTGTTTGCACGAGACTTTATTTCAGATGTGTATGCATTGTGTTATGTCTGAGTTAGGAGTGGGATTGAACGTCGTGGTGGTGCCACCACCTGGGCTTGGCACCGCCAAGGCATTTGGTACTACCTCTCTGACAACCATTTTTAACTCCGCCAATGTCAAGTTTTGTACTTGTAATTGCCGGTCCCAAGCCTGGAGAAAGGAGGAGGGGAGATGATTCAGGGTAGAGTTTGTTTAGGATTATCTGTTGAGTCTAGTTTTGCTTTATTTGGTTCAATTATATGTTATAATATTTTGCTTAAAAGTCTCTAATTTGTAACCTTAGGATGTCGCTTAGTGGTCTCTGCAGTGGGGGTTGAATTCTTTTGTTTATGTTGTGTGCATCTTAATTTTCTCTCTAGAATTTTTAGGTGACTTAGTACCTGTAGTGAAGCGGGTACAGTGAAGTGGGGAGAACGGTTTTGATCTTGTTTTTGTAGCTCAAATTACCCAAAATGAGTGCTTGCTTGAATGTTTTGTGGTTCAATGTTTCACTTCTCACCCACTCCTTTGTTTTCTCTCATTAGAATGGTTGCAACTTTACATCTATTTCTATCATGACTCTGCTGATTTAGATTGGTCTTTTCAGAGTTTTGATAAGCAGATTTTAGGTGGTTAACACAGGTGTGATGAACTACCCGCTTGGAAGGAGCAGTCGGAATGCTCTTTCTGTTGCGCTGTAGTAGTTAGTTTGGTGGAAGGGGAATCAGTAAAGCAATTTAGTAGTCTTTTTCATCAAGATTGAAGGTTGCATCTCTCTCAACCTATGCGTCTTGAAGGGTGTGCCAGTTATTATTTTCGTGTCTATTTATTATGAGAGAAGAATAGAATGGTAAGTGTTCTGTTTGTCCAAAAATCACAGTTTTCTGAATCATTGGTAATTGTGGGGCAGAGATATGCAAAATAACCTTTGAAAGAGAATGTGGAACACAGTTCTTGAATCACTAGTACATCTTGAGAAGTTTGTGGTGTTGGCCTTCATCTTATAAGGAATCTAAGGTTTTCCTTTTACCTTTTTAGTTCAATTTTCTGAGGTCTGTTCATCTCTTTCCTTTTTAGTTCAATTTTCCGAGAGAGAATAATGAAAAGTTTGTGGTGTTAGACTACAGCTGTGGTTGTTAAATACATGAAATTGAGCTTGTCAAACTGCATTTTCAGACGGACTTGCGGAAGACACGTTAATGAGAGATGGGAATTTCGAAACTGGCGAAATAATGAATCAAATATTCGGGTAATTCGGGTATGGACGAGCGGGTAGCGGGTAAGGTCATGACTTTTAGAAATCTTCCGGGGAAATAAATTTTGGGGAAAGCTAAATATTTTTCGGGGTAATATGTAGAATTTTAGATATTTTCCGCGGGAATAAATTTTAAGGGGAAATAAAAAAACCTCTACCTCACCTCACTCTCTCTCCACCTCACCTTTCTCTCTCTCTCTCTCCACCTCACCTCTCTCTCCTTCCACCTCACCTCTCTGTCTTCTCCGACAGGTCGCCGACCGGAAAATTTTACTGGCGACTATGAAAATTTTTTTTTTCACTCTCTCTCTCTCTAGAAACTCCGGCGAAGGGGTTTCCCTTCGCCGGAGTTCCGGTCTGTTGAAGAACAGATCATATTTGGTCTGTTCTTCAACATACCTGCTCGTATCTGTTCTTCAGCAGACCAGTTCCGGTCTGTTCTTCAACAGACCGGAACTCCGGCGAAGGGAAACCCCTTCGCCGGAGTTTCTAGAGAGAGAGTGATTTTTTTTTTTCATGATCGTCGGCCGGCGACCTGTTGGAGAAGACAGAGAGGTGAGGTGGAGGGAGAGAGGGGTGAGGTGGAGAGAGAGTGAGGTAAGGTGGAGAAGCTATTTTGCTTTCCCCAAAATAAAATTGTCGAATAAAATTGACTAATTTTTGACCAAGTCTTCACACCCCGGAAACTATTTTGCTTTCCCCAAAGCGCTGACCCTAGAAAAAACTCACTTCTTACTCTCCATTTATAAATTCTCCAAACACCTTTCTTAATTCTAAAAAGGCAATGTGGACTTAAATTTAGAAGTTATTTGTGTTCTTTTTAGGATTTTAATCTCACATTGAAAACTAAAGAAGAATTCTCATGAGATATAATATAAACTTATTTTACTCCTTGCTCTCTCAAATCCAAAGACTATATCACTAATCTACTAGGAAGTCTCTTGGGTCATTGCAAAGCAATGCATTGAGTTCGTGTGATTGCCCTTAAACATATTGTTTACTATCTCAACTAGGCCTAGCAACATGGACTGTTGGCCTTCTTCAACCCAAAAGATTGACGTAATTTGGTTGGTGATCATTGACGTGAGACAGAAATAAGATTGGACGCTTATAAGTAAATTTGGATGTGTTTTGGAGAAATGCTCACATATGATCAAATAATTACAACCCATCGAACCAAATGAATATTACAACAAAGAGAAAAACACAATATATTTAGGGCGAGGATGTTATATGTAACTCAAAAACCTAATTTTAATCACGTTACGTTCATAATTCTATCGTTCTCCTATAAAAACAATCAAACATTAAGGCCTCTGATTTGGGAAAATAAGAAAATTATCTGGAGTCTAAAGACTTTATGAAAAACTGGTCAACTTTAGTTAACAATATATTTCTAAGAGTTAATTCCTATTTGGCTCCCTACTTTGTGAGCAGCTTCCTTTATGGCCCCCTGTTTTCAGTAAATTCAAATTTGGTCCCCTATTTTAATGTAAATGTCATAACTACCCCTCCCATTAATATATTTTTAAAATAAATTTAAAATTTTCGGCCGGCGACCTTCTTCGGAGAAGAAAGAGGTGAGGGGAAGAGATATGTGTGGTGGAGAGGGATGTGAGGTGGAGAGAGATATTTACTAATTAAATTTATTTTGAAAATATACTAATGGGAGGGGGTAGTTATGGCATTTACATGAAAATAGGGGGTCAAATTTGAAATTACAGAAAATAGGGGGCCATAAAGGAAGTTGGTCACAAAGTAGGGGGTCAAATAGGAATTAACTCATTTTTTAATTGTTATAGAACTTATGGGGAATAATTTTGTTCACCATTTCTTCTCCATACCGGCAAGGGTCGCCGGTAAACTGCCATTGTCGGCGACCTTACTTTTTTTTTTTCAAATCTTTCTCACTCATCTTTCTTTTTACAATCACCAAATCCGACAACAACCATCATTATTTGCATCTTTCTCTCTCTCTCTCTCTTTCTTTCTCTCCCCGTGTCCCCCTCACTCTCTTATCGCTTTTTCTCCCTCTCACTGCCTCTTTCTCTCTCATTGTATCTTGAAAACTAGACAGAGATAAAGTTCTTTCTTCTTATAAAGGCTACATTTTAATGCCACTACTAATCCCTGTATCTTTCTTATGTATATCGACCCAACTTCAACTAAGGGAGCAATCAGATCAACATAGAATGCAAAAGGCATGCCTTTTTCCAGTCTCCAAGATCATTTATGGATCCCTTTGCAGTGCAATTAGAAAGTGGTAAAAAATGGTTCCCAGAATAGCAATTGTTTCAAGTGCTACTAAGCTTCAAAGGATACAAAGTCTTTGAGAAGTTTTGGATATGGTCATAAATGAAGGACCCAGTATAATACCTCCCTGGTAAGATCATCAAGAACAATCAACATTAGTGACAAATAACCGTACACACAAGGGGAAGAACTAGGATTTTTCTTCAGGTAGGGTTGTATCAAGTATCTCTGTGTAGGCAAGAGAGAGAGAAAGATAAACAGTGAGATAGAGAGAGATGGACTGTGAGAGGGCAAGAGAGCTGGAGAGAGTGAGAAGATAGTGAGAGGGGGAGAAAGAAGGAAAGAAATAGAGAGCGAGCAACATGAAATAGAGGGAGAGAGGTTAGAGAGAAGGAGGCAGAAAAAAAAAAAGAAAATAGTGACGGTGATGGTGGTCTGAATTGAAGAAGAAGAAGAAGAAAATATATTTTATTTCCCCTTAAAATTTGTTTCCCGGATAATCTTCTAAATTTCACATCTTCCGTTTACAAATTTTCACCCCGGATGATATTCTTATTTCCCCAAATTAACGGCCAACATTAAATATCTAACTACAGACAAAGGAATCAAAGCTATTTTAAGAGTAAAAGTATGAGACAATTTTTTTGAACCAAATCAACAATTATTATTCAACATAAATACATCAAGACAATTTCCTAAGAGCTACATGTAATGAGCAAAATCAACAAAAATAAATTAGACCAAATAAGATGAGATGCTAATGAATGGCCAAGGGAGATCTAATCCTAAAATGAAGGCATCAAAACCAAAATGTGAATAGTCCACTCTACAAATCATTGTAACATAAATACATTAAGAAAAACAACCCAGTTTAACACAAAAGAAAAACAAATTAGACCAAATAAGATGAGATGCTAATGAATGGCCAAGGGAGATCTAATCCTAAAATGAAGGCATCAAAATCAAAATGTGAATAGTCCACTCTACAAATCATTGTAGCATAAATACATTAAGAAAAACAACCCAGTTTAACGCAAAAGAAAAGTTAGTAGTTGAACAACATAAATCAAAACTAATTAATTGTTATTGATCATATGAAAAAAACTACTAAAAATTAAAAATGAAATGAGATTTTACATGAAAAAAGAAAGAAAGAAAAAAAATGTAGTAAAAAACAATCAGTTTTTCCTGTTCTCCTTCATCTTCTTTTTTCTGACTTGATATTTAGCTGTAGTAAAAAATAGCATTTACACTATATTGTCGAAGAGCATATCGAAATACTTTTGCACCACCAGGAAACAACTGACCAACTTCAGTAAATATTTTATCCCATCCATCAGATTTTAGTTTTGTGGTCTTACTTAGATTGGATGATTCTGTAGGAAATTTCATAAGTAACAACAAAACTCTAAAAAGAAAAACATTTGTCAACAAAACATATAATTTACTAGAAACTATATGTATAATGGAGTAAATTATGCATACTGTTTGTTAAACTTCATAATGTGTTGGGAGACAAACAGAACTTTAGTTTGAATCACAAGGTCACTGTTACGTGAAAAAACACGTATAATGTGCAATAAATTACATATAATTTTTAGAACATTACACAATGTTTACATTCTATTACAGTATAATTGTACGAAATCTTCAGTGGTTCAAATGTGTAAAGCGCAATAAAGCACATATAATTTTTTGCATAATACACATTGTTTACATTCTGTTACAGTAACATCGTAGGGAATCTTCTATGGTACAAATGTGTGATGTTCAATAAATGCACATACTTTCATGTAAATTACAGAAAAAACACATTCTGTTACAATAAAACGTACGGAATCTTCTCTAGTACAAAATTGTGATGTTTAATAAAGTACACATAATTTCGTATAAATTACACATCGTTTACATTCTGTTACAAAAACGTATAATCTTCTCTGGATAAAAAAATGGTATCATTTCCGGATCTGATATCAAGAGATGTTCTAAACATGAAGATCTGGAACCTAAATCTAATGAAAAATAAAATAATACATGGATACAAACATAACATAATCGAAGATAATGAATTAGTAAACAAGGATTTAACATTAACATCATAAATCGGTTATGAAGATCTTAGAGAGAGAAAATCATGAATAATGATGAATATTTGAAAAGATGATACAGATATGAAATCGATTATAATGAAAATCATAACTATCTTTAAAGATGATGATGAATAACATTAAAAAGAAAGATTAAACTTGTTACTTTAACCTCAGAAGCAACTGTTCATATTAACAATGGTTCGAACTTGAATCTTTGATGATGGAAATCGAAATAAACGATGGAGTTTTCAGCTGGTCTAATGAAGATGAAGCAGATTTCGAGACTCAAAAATGAAGGCTGAATAGATGATTCGGTTTTAGAGAGTGAAAAGTAACAGGTTTCCGTTTTGGAGAAGAATGAAGATAATGGTTGCTTTTAATAGAATCGTGATTGGAGAGAGAAGGTGGGAGATAAAAATGGAAACGGATATTTGGAGATTTTGAAGGAAAATCAATTTTTGGATACAAAGAAGGTTAGTTTAGGTATTATGATTTAATATGTATTTTAGGGATTTGTGTTTTCTCTCGAGATGGATACAAATGGACTAGACATCCACTTACATTAATATTTTGGTTCACAAATCCATTTTAGGATTAGAGAGGACTAAATGTATGTTTAAGGGTTAGTTTTTAGACTATAAATCCAAAAATTATTTCTAAAATGGTGTCCCAATCTTTAGGATCTTTTAAGCTTTTAAATTGTTTCGTATCTTGCAATAAGTTTGTAAATTGTTTAGTATTTCACAATAAGCTTTTCAATAAAGAACAGTTTGATCCACCATCTATTGAAGGGAAATTTTAAATGCACTCACCATTTTTGTTATATAGACCCACATCACCCACATTGACAATCCTAAGCATAATATGCCAAACTAAGCATAATCGATCAAACGTTACTAAGTATTGACTATCAACCTAATAACGTACTACCAAATGAGTTGACAATGACCAAGTATGACACTAATAAGTATGATACGTCAAACTAAGTATAATCGATTATAGGTTACTAAGTATCGATTATCAAACTAAGCACGCACTATCAAACTATATGTCAATAGACGATTAAGATCAAGGCTTCTAATTCATAAAATTAGACGAAGTTAACTAAATTAACATTTCGACAAATCATAAGTAATACATCACATTAAATCATGTTTCACGAGTATCCGGATACAAGAGTTAGCTAGACATGGTGAAACGAAGAACAAACTGGAAGAAAATAACGAAAGACACAAGTTAAGGTTGAAATCCCCTTTTTCGATGATGGCGCAAGGCTAAGACCGTCGGAAGATATGAAGATGTATGTGATGTCGATCTCCCCTTAGCCAAGTTCTGATTTCCCCTTAATAATACAGATTAGGCGTCCCCTCAGTAAAACCACAGTTCTCCTTAGCAACAGAGTCTTTTTTTTCCTTTCAATCAAACCACAGCGAAAGCTTGCTCAAGCTTTCTGTCTCTAAGAAATTTCAACTCAAAACCAAATCAAACCACATGGAAAGCAAGTCAATGATAAAGGGAGTAAAAGCTCTAAGTTTTTTGGCCAAGAGAATGGTCGGAGCAACCTAGAAAATCCGGCTAAAGAAAAGGTGAATCTGGTCAAGGCAAAACAATGTAGTCCGACCAAGATTTAGCCCTTCCAGAGTTGTCCCCAACTAGCAACTCATGAAGTCCCGTGCTAGCTTTAAACCGAGCTCGAGCTGCTGCCTTGAACCTTCTCAAGTTATTGTCCCCGTGTTGGTGTTGATGAAGTTCGAGTTGCTACAAGCAGCGGCTCTCCTCTCGTGCGACTGGTGCTGGTGACCTTGAGTAACTACCGTACCAGCCTAGAATTGGTCATCCTTGAGTGTTGGTCAGCCAAGCTTTGGCCGGCAACCTCTCTTCCTTTCTCTCTCTAGCTTTTGAACCCATGATTCTCTTCTTATCTCTCTCTCTAACTCACGCTCTCTTTATTCACTGTAACTTTCGTGAGACCAAAGAGGAAAGAAAATCCTCTTCAAATATGGTGGGCAGTAGAGAAATACACGTTGGATTAAAGGGTAGATGACATGCTTCGCCGTCAGTTTAAAGCAGGTGAATTCCACGTCTTGAAAGCTGTCACATGTCCCTAAACTAAATCTGACTACCCGATCTAGTTGCGAGATCGATATAGGTTCGTGCGGTTGACACACGGGATCATATTTAAATTAAAACCCGAGTGTCGTCCCGCTGTGCCCACCAATATACCGAAAATTACATCTTGGCCGTCAAATTGCACGCCACGTGTTACAGAAAGATCTGGTTTTGACCCAACTTTGACCCGCTCTATTTTGCTCATCTGCACTCTGATTTGACTTCCGTCTTTGTCGTTGGGTTCATCTTGGACTCTACTTTGCATTGGAGTATCAATATTAACCAAAATTACTAGACTACCCGCATCATCAAATTACCAAAGTGTCGTTGTGTCTCTCTCCCGTTTTTACCTGCTTTTCATGCTCAATTCTTTAGAAGACCCTTTAGTAAGACAAACGAACAATTCATCAGAGTAGCTCCTCGAAATGGACTAACTAGCCCAAGTTAAGAGATTCAGATGATCATGAAGCTTTGCCATCGCAACACCGAAGCGGGATTAATATAAAAGTTGAAGAGGATGGAAGTGAATTTGAGGGTGATTGCGACTAAGCGAAGCAACATAGCTATAATACTATTAGTTATTAGACTTCTTAGTTATTAGTTATTAAACTTATTAGTTATTGGACGAAGATCGGTCAAATTAGGGACTAAAGTGTCAAACCGGACAAAGTCACATTGGGGGCATTTGAGCAAAAATAACGCTTCCTGATCTGGACGGTGGGCATTCCTTCCGAGGGATTGTGCCAGATCGGACGGTCGCGCATTTAGAGTGTCGGACAACTTCGGGTTACGCCCAGAAGCGTTGGATCCATAAAGATCCAACGACTCGCGTTTGTCCCGAGTTGGACACCAAGTGGGATAAGCCAATCTTTTAATCTAGCCGTTGCTTCCTTGATTTGTTGGGAAAGTTTCGGTATTAATCCAACGCCTGGCGTTCTGTCCGTGTTTTTTGAGAGAAATCCAATGGTCCAGATTATAACCGACTCTTATATTCAGTTATAATTCATTATTGGTCAGTAGTTCCGAGCAGTTGTGTCTCTTAACCCCAACAGACATATATACCTATTCAACACCTATATAAACAACCCAAACCCACTTCATTTTACATTCAATTCATTCTCTTCTTCTCTTCTCTTCTAACAATTAGTATTCTGGTGTGTCTGGAATATCTAGAAAAAGGAAGAAAGAAGTTTCGAGTGAAGTTAGAATCTTAAAGCGTCTAGAAAATCAAAGTCATTATCTTCTTCTCTTCTCTTCTAACAATTAGTATTCTGGTGTGTCTGGAATATCTAATTGGGAAGTAATTCTAGTATCTCTAGAAAAAGGAAGTAAGAAGCTTTGAGTGAACTTATAATCTTAAAGCGTCTAGAAGATCCAATCGGATCAGTCCAAGAGCTCCTATTATTTACGAAGGTTCGCCCGCTTTCAGAATATACAAGTACCATCTTAAATTCTGAAAGGATAGTCATTGTATCCCGAAGGCATACACCCTAACGATTGATACTGTTACGGGGGTGTAAAATGTCTTAAGGAAAGAGAATTTATTCTCGCCTCGACTCCATTATCTTTTGTCTATCACGGTTAATCCGAAAGAAGGAATTACTGATAAAGTCGGTATTAGCTTATCGTTTATCTCTCTATAACTTAGAGAAAGGAAGTTCCCTACTTCAACTCAGACTCTATCTTAATCAAGACAAGACAGAGATAAAAGTGAACTCAAACCATAACCCGAGGAACAACATTTAGGTTAGTTTTGTTTTGTTCCAATAGACTAAGGTTAGTTTGTATAGTTAAAAACTAATTATGAAATGTAATACTTGCTGTTTCATTCATGAAATAAGTTTACTTCGATGCTTGTGGTTCTCGCTTAAATAATTTTTCGGAGCAATAAATACACAACTTAGATTCATATGAAGAAAGACAAAAATTTCTAACTTAGTCTATTTTGATTTTTGCTAAATGTGTTACATTTGAAATAGAAGTGTACGCTTTAATGTTATCGGAGAAAGGACCCCCACTTTTTCTTTTTGCACCGGACCCCTGAATTCTCAGCCACGCCACTGCCTACTGTACCTTCAAAACAAAACTTCCAAGAAAGAACAAACAAGAAGGCACAAGATGGAGAAGGAAGAAGAGAAGGTACTAGATACCCTTTTATATGAAGGGAAAAAGGTCTGAAAATTTTGAAAATGGGCTGTTTCACTATATTGATGGTGTGTTTGGTTGCTGGATCCCTAAGTAGGATTCCTACCAAAAGTGGGTTTTGGTACAAATCATGAATCATTGGTCTGTTTGGCTACCAAGAATCCTAGGACTCTTGAATCTTAAAGATTCCTAATTCCAAAATTTTGTATTGGACCAAAATCCACCCTACCCCCTAAGATTTGCTAGGATTTTGGATTAATAAATCTAAATTTCAAACTTAAAATCAAAGAAAAAATATTTCATTCCACAAAATAATTATTTTAAATTTCAAAAATATATTTATTTTTCAAATTTTTTATTTTAAAAATCATTTTTTCCCCAAAAATCATTTTTTTTCTTCAAAAAATTGTTTTTTTCCAAAATCTGGTTTTTCCGACAACCATTTTTTCCTCCGAAAATCGATTATTCCGAAAATAATTTTTTTTCGAATATCCATTTTTTTTTTCTAGAAAACAGAATTTCCCTTAAAAACTGTTTTTTCCTCCAAATTCGTTTTTTTACCGAAAATTTATTTTTTTCTCGAAAAATATTTTTCCGAAAACTGAAATTTTATAAAAACTTTTTTACTTGAGAGAGACTGTGTTTTCCCAAAAAAACGATGTTCGAAAAAAAAGGATTCCGGAAAAAAAATATTTCGCGAGAAAATACTTAAATAATAATAAATCATAGGATTCTTATTAGTTGCCAAACAAACCAAAAAATATTATTTGGATTCATGAATCCGGGGAATCATGAATCCTAAGGATCCATGAATCCGCGAATTCATGATTCCATCGTCCAAACACACCATGAAGGTATTTGACTAAAACATTCCTTGACCAGAGGTAATCGAGTAAATTTCCCTAAGATTGTGTTTTGATACACAACTTTCCCGGAGAAAGTAGAAATATTTTCCCCAAAATTTACATTTCTTTTGTGTTTGGTAGCCTGTTTCGGAAAGGGAAATTTTGGCCTCACGTGACTTGTTTTTCTCAATTTTCCCCAAAATGGAGGGAATTTTGTACCCTCCTCCTACGAGAGTAAAACTTTCTCTCTTTGTGGAAAAGAAAAAAAAAGTAACCTTCTTTCTCTCTCTCTTTACTCTTTTTTTACTCTCTTTAAATTTCATGCCTAGGTCATCAACAAAGTCCAACTTCATGTTTATCTTTTTCTCTCTCTAGAAAAAGCTTCAGACATCACCACCGTCCCTCTCTTTCTCTCTAGAAAAGCAAAATTAAATCAACTCATGGTTCAAATAATGGAAGGGACAAATCAGTTCACGGGAGTGAAGGGAGACGGAGAACGATGGTTTGAAATGGTCTTGCTACTAGTCATAACATTGATCTAGAGTTCTCTCTCTCTCTAAAAATCATAACATTGATCTAGAGTTCTCTCTCTCTAAAAATATACAGTTGGAAAAGAGGTATTTCGATCATTGTTGTTGATGTTCCAGGAACCTGCTTACTCATATTTTTTGGTGGGGTTTCCTTCCAAATCATTTGGTTAACTATAGTGGCTTACTCTTAATAAATGGAGAAACATGAGTGTTAATCTGTTCTTTTTGGATGGTTCGATTTAGATGAGAATAACATAGTATAAAATAAGGTTGTCTATGCTTCTTACAACTTGGAAATGGTTTGTTAATCTTAGTATTTTGATCATCCATTAATTACTCAAGATGGTAAAATTTTGTGTACTTTAAGAAATCTGTTCTTTTGTTTTTGTTTATGAGATATTGATAACATCTATTTCTTAGATTTGATTTTTGCCTAGTTTTTGGTAAAGAAAAGTAATGTGGAGAAGTTTGATCCAGAGTAATTTGTTTTTGTTGTGTTATGCTTCTTATCTTTAATACATTTTAGGGTTTCACTGTACGAAAATCAACACCTATCTCTTTCTCTTCTATAAATATGTGTACTTTCAGATTGAAGAACAAATTATTTCCGTAGAGAACCAAACAAAGGAAAACAAAAAAAATGGGTAACAATTTCTTTTTCCAAGTGTTAACCAAACAATAGAAAATATGAACTTTTATATAGAGAAAATGATTCTAGGTGAAAAATTTCTCTATTTTCCTCAAATAGCTATCAAACACAACCTAAATTGAGTTGGGTAATCCCGACTCAACGAATTGCTTGGTCACCCACTCCACCAAAATTAAATCGTTTATTGAGACAAATCCATCAAAAGCGCGTTGGCAATTTCCTTATAAAAAACGTTTCGTCTGAGCCGTTAGATTTGTAATACACCGCTTTATCGTGTTCGTTGAAATAAACTTGTAAACCTTATAAATAGAGGATTTCTTGCCATTCAACCCAATCGTCTTTGGTTTCTGTTTTTTTGTTCTCTCTTTCCCTTTCCCCCTCGTCTCATCATCTGTTAGGGTTTATGGTGCCTGATCCTTATTTTCGTTTTAGGGCTTGTTCGAGATCCTTCAAGCTTTTGCTGATTGATTGTTCCTGATATACGTTCCCGTTTTAATTATTTAGGGTTTGGTGATTGATTTGGTTTGCTTGTTTTTGGTTCTTAATTGTGTTATTTGATCGTTCGTAGTATAGTATGGGTTGGATTTAGGTTCTTGATCGGTTTATCGTTGATGCAGATTTGATAATTATGCAATTTTGGAGATTTGGATTGTTATTGAATTCTACCACACATCCGATTCAAGATTATATTGGATAACCAAGGGGGTTATTAATTCATTCATAATTACTTTGATTTGTGTTAGAGATGATTCTGATGTCGATCTTAATGTTGCTATGTGCATCATACGATCCTCATCAGGGTCATCCTCTTTAGTTAGTCGACTGCACCTAACCAAATTATGGTTTATTGATTTGTTTGGATTCGCAGTTCTTCATATGGATCACCTGCTGTCGTTTGTCAGATGAAGCGATGAGAGGAACCATAAAGAACAATTTGTTGTTGCCTTGTTGGTATTAAAACTTATACATGATTTACTGTTTACCTGGTAATGACTTATCATGGTCGGTTGTATATAGAAACTTCAAGTTTGTTGTGTTACCACAACTTTAGATGGTCATCTTTCAGTCAGTTATTTAGGTTTCATCTTTCTGAAATCCCACAAAACACCAAGAAGTTTTAGTTGGTCAGGGATGATTGCTTTCAGTTTATATTGTTTCTATTGAGACTTTCTGTGTGGTATCGAAGGGATCTTTGAGAAACTACAAGATCTCTCTGTGGATGTATCAAATATGTAGGTTTAGAAATGCAGACATGATTTGGTTTGATGTTATTGTCAATCTGGAGTATATTCTCTACTTGGGTAGCCTGTTTGTGCATGGTAGTATTAATCTAGGACATAATGTTGGTCATTGGAAGGTTTATTGCTCCGGTCGGTAATCGATGAATTGGTGTTATGGGGGATGTTTGCCTTCTTATAGTTATCCCAATGTGATATTTGAGAATGTCTTCATTAGATTGTTGTCTCTCCAGGTTGTTGGTAATGCATTTCTTGTTGACGCGATCTCAGTTTGTGTAGATTATTGTCATAGGATGGAATCAAAACTGGAAATTTTGCGTGAGGGGAGTACAACTTATAGGATGGAATCAAAGCTGAAATATGCAATATAAGAAGTACTGCAATGTTCAGGGAAGTCGGGGTCTTCAAGAGGATCTTTTGTCCAAAGGGGGTTACTTAGTTTAGATTTTTCTTCTTTTGCTTCTTTGATCTCTTTCAGCGAAAAGTTAGTAACTTCTGTTCCGCTTTCTTTCTCAGGGATGTTTGGTATGGAATAGCTATTCCTCTTCTTCCTGTATTTTCACGGGGAAGGCGGTCCATTTAATATACCTAGTTGCATTCTTGTTCTTTGCGGTTTTTTTAGTAGTTTTATGTGTTTGTTTTGCTTTATTGTTTGCTAGGTGGACTAGGATCAACTATGAGGAGCTTAGTGTGCTCTATCCGAATGAGTCTTTCTTAACTTGCTTCTCTAACTTCTTTATGCTGAAATGTTCATTAACTTTTCCTAGGGATTTTTGAACCGGACGTAAAACTCTTCTTTACCTTCGAGTTCTCCTTTGGGTTTACCTACCTAGAACAGTAACACTTTATCTTATTTCACACTCAGGTATATGCGGAATCCAAAGATTAACTGATAGCTTGTCCGTGCTTTACTCTGCCCCTTAGGAGAACAGTACTACAAAATAAATGAACTTCTTGCGCGTCTTATTTTAAGAATATTGCAACTGTCTATGGGAGACATTTTCTGCTGAGTCTTCTATTTTTGCGTTCTTCATTGTGAAAGGGGGTTCTAACTTTTTTTCAACTCATTTGACTTTAATCCTTGTTAAGGAAATAATAATTGAACCATGTTGTTTGATTTCCCAGGGGTGTCAAATTGGTCTTGCTCCATGGAGGCTTGACTTTCCTCTCCGTCAAGGGGGTTTTCTTATTTACATAGAGTCCACAACATGGTTCTTTATCCTACTCATTTAGATCTACATAAAACTTTTCAGGAATGTGCGATGCCCATGTAGATTAGCTGAACCTGTTCTTCTACCTCGGCCAAACAGTACCACTGAAACTTCTTTTTGGTTTCTAGTGTGCCATATTTTAAAAATCATGCTAAATCTTTTCATTCCTTAACATTTGCAGCCTTCGTTTCTGCTATTAGTTGGGTTCTAGAACAACGGGCATTCAGGGCAATCATTTTGCTGGAAGCGATTATTGTGTCGGGAGTCCCACTTCAATTTTCCTCAAAAATTTAATCATCTTCAATTACTTATATGAGTTATTCATCTTGGAAGGGGTTTTTTATCTTCTGACTTGCTTACTTGATTTTTATCCTAGTTAAAGGAAAAATAATTGAAGCATGCAAAATTCTTTTGATTTTGTCAGGGATTCAAATGGACTGAGACGTCATTTGGTGTTCGTCTAAAGAGGGTTTACCTGTTTTACATCGATTCCACAAAATTCTACTTCATCTATGGTTTATCTGTCATTCCACAAAATTTTGAGTTTCTAACTTTCTAGCATATCACGTTCTAAAAATCTCGCTCTTTCTATTATCTTATATGTGGAGTCTTCCTTCGTGTTATTTGTTAGTTTCAAGGATGACTGGCGTTTTGAGGAAACGTTAATGTGTTTTCTTGGAAGGGATATTCTTGTCGAGTTCCACTTTCTTCTTTGATTCTTATCCTCAGAGGAGGAATTATTGAAGTATGCCAAGTTTTTCTCTCAGGGATGTGAGAATTGAATTTGCTCTGGGAGGCATCACTTCGTTTTGTGAATTGAGGGGGTTTTCCTATCTTATATTGTTCCATTCAAATCTTCTCTTTACTTTTGGTTTATAATTGGTGTTAGTTATTCAAATAAAGAACTAGTGAATCTGTTTAATTTTTTTTTCAGGAACCTGCATCACTCAGAAGTATTCTTTTCTGTCCTAGTGGTGTTCTATTGGTCGACTGGGTTTTTTGTTTTCTTGAACTTGGTTATCTGATTGAATTTCATCTTTTGGTTCATTTTTCTTCACTGAGGTGATCTTCAATTGGAACACAAATTTGTTTTTCTCAGGGATCCTTGTGGTGGGAGAGTCCTCTTCCATGTTAATGTCGTGAAGGCGAAGCGTAACAAAGCATTCTAATTCCTTTCCTTTAGAGTGTCTCGAATAGTTATAAGTTCTCATTTGAGTATATTTGTTTGCTAGGAGGATGGTGGTCAACTTTGTCAAGTTAGCCATGTAAAGGGGCCAAGGGGGTAATCTGAAGATGTTCATCTCATTTTTGTCGTTGTTTGAGAAGTTTAAATAGCACATGCTAGATCATGTGATGCTCCTCAAGGATTTGCATCTTTGACGAATCCAACGAGATGCATTAGTTTCCTCCGAAGTGTTTTTTTTCTGATTTATGTATTAAGAAGTTCTCCTTTCATGAGGGTGTTCATAACTAACTGCCTATCAAAATACTTTCCAGGGATTCAAGGATTTGATTCCCGTCTTGCCTCATGCTTTTGGAGGAACAATCAAACAGTACAACTTCAATTTCTTTTGTGTTCTTACAGTTTCTAGCTAGCTTTTAGTTGAGAAACTTGAAAAAACATATTTTATCAATCCCTAACCTGTTGCCTGAACCCTCCTGTTAATTGTTACTTTAGGACAACAGCAGTTTACGGGGAGAAGTTAATTTGTTGTTTGCAGAAGGGGCATCTGTTTCAAGTATCAATTTGATAAAGGGGGGTCTTCTGCCCAAGTTCCATTTGGATATACCTCTCAAATTCTTGTGTTGTAGTTATTGGCTTTTATTTGTTTACATGTCTTGGACTTGGTTCATCTTGGTTGGTTGTTTACAGTGGTTTGGTACATGTGCAGAAGACTTGGTTTGATTTCCCAGGGGTCTCAATTGGACTTGCTCCAAGGAGGCATGACTTGCCGTCAAGGGGGTTTTCTTATTTTACGTAGAGTCCACAACTTCGTTCTTTATATCCTTATTATGGAATTATAATTGAAGCATGTCGTTTGTCTTCCCAGGGGTCTTAAATTGGACTTGCTCTATGGAGGCATGACTTTGCTCGCCTTTCAAGGGGGTTTTCTTATTTTACATAGAGTCCACAATATCGTTCTTTATCCTTCTCTCTGAAGCTTTACTCATTTGGATTAATAACATTTGATCTACGTAAAACTTTTCAGGAATGTGCGATGTCCATATAGATTAGATGAACCTGTTCTTCTCATGTACCTCGGCCAAACAGTACCACTGGAACTTCTTTTTGGTTTCTAGTGTGCCATATCTTAAAAATCCTGCTAAATCTTTTCATTCCTTAACATGTGCAGCCTTGATTTCTGCTGTTAGTTGGTTTCTAGAACAACGGGCATTCAGTGGAGGCATTTTGCTTGAAGAGATTATTGTGCCGGGAGTCCATCTTGAATTTGCCTTAAAAAATTTATCCTTTTCAGTTTCTACTTTCTATCATATCACGTTCTAGAATCTCGCTCTATCTTTCTATTCTCTAACATGTAAGGTCTTCCTTTGTGTTATTTGTTAGTTTCAAGGATGACTGGTGTTTTGAGGAAACGTTAATGTGTGTCCACGGAAAGGGTATTCTTGTCGAGTTCCACTTGGGTTATAACAATTGAGGGGGTTTTCTGCCTTTTGACTTGCTTCTTTGATTTTTACTCTTGGAGGAGGAATTATTGAAGCCTGCAATGTTCATATTTTCTCAGGGATGTGAGAATTGAATTTGCTCGGGGAGGCATCACTTTGTTCTAAGAATTGAGGGGGTTTTCCTATCTTCTATTGTCCAATGGAATCTTCTCCTTATTTTTTGGTTGTGAAAGGTGTTAGTTATGCAAATATAGAATTGGTGAATCTATTTAATTCTTTTTCAGGGACCTGCAATACTCGAGTATTCTCGTGTCCTAATGGTGTTCTATTGAAGGACCGGGTTATTTTGTTTTCTTGAATTTTGTTATCTGATTGAATTTTCTTCATTCAGTTTCTTTTTCTTCACCGAGTTGATCTTGATTTGGAACACAAAATTATTTTTGTCAGGGATCTTTGTGGTGGGAGAGTCCTCTTCCATGTTAATGTTGTCAAGGCGAAGAGTAACAAAGCAATCTAATTCCATCACTTTAGAGTGTCTCGAATAGTTATTAGTTCTCATTTGAATATATTTGTTTGCTAGGCGGATGGTGGCCAACTTTGTCAAGTTAGCCATGTGAAGGGGCCAAGGGGTTATCTGAAGATGCTCCTGTCATTTTTGTCGTTTGAGAAGTTAAAATAACACATGCCAGATCATGTGATGCTCCTCGAGGATTTGCACTAGTTTCCTCTGAAGGGGTGCCTTTTCTGATTTATGTTGTATGAAGTTCTCCTATCATGAGGGTGTTCATAACTAACTGCCTATCCAAATATTTTCTTGTGTTCCTGTCTTGCCTCATGCTTTTGGGAGGAACAACCATACCGTACAACTTCAATTTCTTTTGTGTTCTTACAGTTTCTAGCTAGCATAAATTGAGAAACTTGAAAAAACCATTTTATCAATCCCTCCTAACCCTCCTGTTAATTGTTACTTTAGGACAACTGAGGTTTACGGGGAGAAGTTAATTTGGCGTTTTCAGAAGGGGCATCTGTTTCAACTTTCATTTTGATGAAGGGGGTTTTCTTCCTAAGTTCCATTTTGATATATCTCTAAAATTCTTGTGTTGTAGTTCTTGGGTTCCTTTTGTTTACATGTCTTGGACATAGTTCATCTTGGTTGGTTGTTTTACAGTGCTTCGGTATATGTGCAGAAGTCTTGATTCTTAAAGGGGGTTTTCTATTTCAAGCTGATTACTTAGAGTGACGTTTTTTGTGTTGGTTTTTATCTAGTTCAAATGTTGATATATTGGGATTCCTTCACTTCATTACAGGGGCATCCTTATGGAGTGGTAGTTACTAAAAATTGGATAATCTCCTGACTTAGAAAGAGTAACACTGAAATTCCTTCAAAACTATTTTTCCTTTTTGTGGATATTCTGTTCCATGGAGCACTATGACAGTGTCATGCACTTCTTTTTAGGGTGTGCAAGTAGGAATCTCAGCTATGGTCACTTGTCAATACTTTGGTGGCTTAGGAAGTGTAAATACTCTTTCTTGCCGTCTTATGCCGAAAGAGTAGCATCCCATCCTCGGTTTATCTTTTCTTCCTATCAGTCTGTTTACTTTTTCCTCATTTTTAGCAGATATCCTGATTATTTGGCTGCATTATTTTTTTTCCAGTTGGTGGGAACTACCCTGGAGAAGCCATTTGGTTTTTGATGAATAGGGGGTTTTGTATGCTAATTTGGTCTTTTCTATTTTGAGCTCATATATTCAAATGTTGGGTACATGAGATTTCTTCTCCTTACTTTCAGGGATATGCGTTGGAGGTTTTAGCTGTCTGTAACTGGTCGTATATCGATTCAGGAAACATCAAGGCTTATTTGTCAATTAGTATCAATTTTTCTTCTCAATACTGTTAACTTCCCTTGAATCATTTCTGAAGAACTTAAACTTTGGGTGGATTATTTATTCTTTAGGCGGTTAGGATTAATATTATCTTTTTTGAAGAGAGTTGTCTATCCTTGCTTCTTCGAGCCATTTTTTGTTTTCAGGTTATATTTTGCTTCAACTTCAAGATGAAATTGGATTTAACAGTGCTATTTGGGTGTTTCTGCCTATTTAGATACTGACGATCACCGGCTTTTGGTATTTCAGAACAGGTTTACGCTGCAGTTTATCTTAAGGGGGTTTTCTGAAACTTTTACTCTTGTCCAAGTTTTTCCTATTCATATTAAAATTGCCATTACCATACTTTTAGGATGCGCACTTGTTTGGGCATGGAAGAGAGGTCCTGGCAAAAAGAGTAGCGTTTGAGGTTCTCTTTAATCATTTTCTGGAGTTCTGATTTTTTTTGGGGGTTGTTCTGTTGGATCCTATTGTTAGATTGTTCCATTGAATTTTTGTGGTTGTGCTAAGATTATCTTTCTGATTTTTTTCAACCGGTGTCTTGGCTTGCTGAAGTGGGTTTTGGTTTTATATGCCTACTTTTAGAAGTTGCTTGACAACATTTTATGTGTTGTTGCACCAAATTATTTTCATTAAATGTTCAGGGATGCCTGCTATCCCGCACTCGTCTTGCTCTTCTGAGTTGTAGGACTTGAAATTGCTCTGAAATGACTTGGTCTCTTTGGAGGGAGTTTTCTAAATGAAGTTGTGTGGAGTTGCATTATGGTGGTTGCTCCTGTCCATACTCAACAACGTGAAGCGAGATGGAGGAACTTTGGAGTTCTCTAGCGAGCTATTTAAGGCTTTGGTCAGTACTCTTGTTGAGTTTTCTTCTTTCTTAGAGAGTTCATTACACTACCCTTGCTGCAGTGTTCCAGAGGGTTTTAGTTGGAGATCTGAAAAGTTGCAACTTCGAATTATTATCTTGGTCTTTTGTGAAACATATCTGTTTGCAGCACGAAACATTCAATCCCTTCTACTTTCAGGGTGCACAATTTGGACGACCACAATCTATATTTGGTGTATGTCCCGAGGGGAAGGAGAACAAATGGATTTCTCTTCTTGTTTTTAAGTCTCCTGTGATTGTTTATGTTACGTTATTCTATTGGTTCCAGGAGAATAAGGATCCTTTACTTTCTTCTTCTGTTCCCATTTCGAAGTTATATGTTGTCCAATGGTCCAAATTTAGTGGATTTCTTATGTGATGGATATCTGCAGGGATGTTGCAAATCCAGTTTTGGCGGAATAGTAGCTTGTGCTCAGGTTCTTTACAATTGCTTCTTTTTTTGTGTTTCTCTTTTGTCTAGGTTCGATTGTTTGGTTTCATCTCATCTTATTTAGTGACATGTTGCTGTTAAATGGTCCTTGCGTAGATGAACGGTGATGCTATTGTATTGGAAGGCTTTACGGTCATTTTTTTATTTGTTCGTATCACGAAGTGCTTGTGTGTCTGATGTTCTAGCTATCTAGTTAGATTATTATCTTTTCTTATTTATCTATGTATGCTTCACTTGTGCTTCTTTTCTGCGTAGAAAAATTAGTTTGTTCTATCATTGGCTACTTCAAACTGTAAGTGAAAATCTTTTTGGTTGGATATTTGTTTGCACGAGACTTTATTTCAGATGTGTATGCATTTTGTTATGTCTGAGTTGGGAGTGGGATTGAATGTCATGGTGGTGCCACCACCTGGGCTTGGCACCGCCAAGGCATTTGGTACTACCTCTCTGACAACCATTTTTAACTCCGCCAATGTCAAGTTTTGTACTTGTTATTGCCGGTCCCAAGCCCGGAGAAAGGAAGAGGGGAGATGATTCAGGGTAGAGTTTGTTTAGGATTATCTGTTGAGTCTAGTTTTGCTTTATTTGATCAATTATATGTTATATTATTTTGCTTTTAGGCTCTAATTTGTAACCTTAGGATGTCGCCTAGTGGTCTCTGCAGTGGGGGTTGCACTCTTTTGTTTATGTTGTGTGCATCTTAATTTTCTCTGTAGATTTTTTAGGTGACTTAGTACCTGCAGTGAAGCGGGTGCAGTGAAGCGGGTGCAGTGAAGTGGGGAGAACGGTTTTTGATCTTGTTTTTGTCGCTGCAGTCGAGGTCACATTCTTTTGTTGTCTGCTTATAGTAGTTAGGTTATATAGTGTATGTTGTGTGCATCTTAATTTTCTCTCTAGAATGTTTAGGTGACTGCAGATACTATTTTGATCTTGTTTTTGTAGCTCAAACTACCAAAAATGAGTGCTTGCTTGAATGTTTTGTGGTTCAATGTTTCACTTCTCACCCACTCCTTTGATTTCTCTCATTAGAATGTTTGCAACTTTACAATACGTCTATTTCTATCATGGCTTGCAACTATGTAGCTGACCTTGTTATTAACACGTTTATATCTGTGCTGATTTAGTTTGGTCTTTTCGGAGTTTTCGTAAGCAGATTTTAGGTGGTTAACACCTGTGTGATGAACTACCAGCTTGTAAGGAGCAGTCAGAATGCTCTTTCTATGGCGCAGCAGTAGTTTGTTGGTTGAAAGGGGAATCGGCAAAGCGATTTAATTGTCTTCTCCATCAAGATTGAAGGTTGTATCTGTCTCAACCTGTGCGTCTAGGAAAGGTGAAGGTGTGCCAGTTATTGTTTCCATGTCTCTTCATTATGAGAGAAACATAAATGGTAAGTGTTCTCTTTGTTCAAAAATCACAGTTTTCGGAATCATTTGTAACTTTGGGGCAGATATGCAAAATAACACCTGAAAGAGGAAGAGATTATGGCTCAAAGAGGGTGACAAGAACACTTCATATTTCCACAAAATTATGAAGTGTAGGGCTAGACAGAACAGAATCAGTATTATCATTCAGGACACTAGGGTCATTACTAAAGAGGAAGAGATTATGAAAGAGGCAGTCGATTAGGATGCGCCAGAAATCCAGGGCATTATGGCTCAAAGAGGGTGACAAGAACACTTCATATTTCCACAAAATTATGAAGTGTAGGGCTAGACAGAACAGAATCAGTATTATCATTCAGGACACTGGGGTCATTACTAAGGAGGAAGAGATTATGAAAGAGGCAGTCGATTATTTCTCCAAGACCTATTGTGAACCGACATATTGGAGACCTGGCATTGAGGATATGAATCTTCCTCATCTCCTTCCCAACGAGGCGGACAGTTTAGAAAGAGGATTTTCTGAGGAGGAAGTGAGGAAGGCAGTTGCCGATCTGGCAAAAGATAAGGCACCGGGCCCTGATGGATTTCCAATCTCGTTCTACAGTAGATGTTGGAACATCATAAAGAAGGACTTCATGAATATGGTAGAGGCTTTCTCAAGCTCAGCTGAATTGGACTGGAGGCTAAACCAGACTTTCGTTGTTCTGATCCCCAAGAAGAAACAAAGCTCTTCCTTCTCGGACTTCAGGCCCATTAGTTTAGTGGGAGGGGCATACAAGATCATTTCTAAAGCTTTAGCAACTCGGTTGGCGTCGGTAATGGATAAAATTGTTTCCCCTTTCCAAGGGGCCTTCATAGGAGGAAGACAAATTTTAGATGGAGTTATGATAGCAAATGAACTTATAGACTCCAGGAGGAAACAAGGCAGTCGAGGCATCGTTCTTAAAGCAGACCTTGAGAAAGCCTATGATCGTATAAGTTGGGATTTTCTCTATAATATCATGAACCGTATGGGATTTGGTTATAAATGGCGGGCATGGATATATAAATGCATATCGTCAGTTACATTCTCGGTATTGGTCAATGGCCAGCCTTCAGTGGTATTCCAGAGCTCGAGAGGGATCAGGCAAGGGGACCCTATATCCCCTCTCCTATTCTTATTGGTTGGAGAGGTGCTAAGCCAGTGTATGCAACAGGCAGAGAACAGAGGGTGGATAAAAGGATTTCATGTCACTCCTTCTAGTAGGAAGATCAACCATTTACAGTTCGCGGACGACACCTTATTCTTTCTTGATGAAGACTTGGATCAGTTGACGAAACTGCGAGACATTTAGGTGTGGTATGAACTTTGTTCAGGCCTGAAGGTTAATTTGAAGAAGTCATTTATTTATGAAGTGATTGAAAACGAGGGTGGCATAAGGAATTTAGGGATCCTAGAAGGATTTGGCTGTCCCATAGCCTCCCTTCCCACCTCTTACTTAGGACTACCTCTGGGACATAGATATAAAGCAAAGTCCCTTTGGGACCCGGTTATGGAAAGAATTAACAGGAGGTTGGCGTCTTGGAAAGGACATGTCCTGTCGAAAGGGGGGAAATTGACACTCCTCAAATCAGTTATGCAGGCTCTTCCCACATATTTTTTGTCCTTGTTCTCCATTCCGATGGGTATTTTGAAGGAGATAGACACTAAAATGTGCAATTTTCTCTGGAATGGCAAGTCAGATTCCAAGAGGCTCCACTGGGTTGCATGGAACAAAGTAAAGCTAGCCCGATACAAAGGGGGCCTGGGTGTTAAAGACCTTAAGATTATGAACAAGGCTCTCCTAGCTAAATGGATATGGAGGTTCGAGCAGGAGGATGGTAAGTTGTGGAAGGAAGTAATCGGAGATAAATATGGTGGGAAACCGTCTGACTGGGCAAAGAAGACTAAGAACCAATCATATGGGTGTGGTGTTTGGAAAGGAATCCAAAACAACTTGGAAGATTTCAAGAGAATTACCAAATGGAAGGTGGGCAACGGTCAGAAGATCTTGTTTTGGGAGGATACATGGCTAGATAATGAGAGGCTAAGAGATCGATTCCCAGATATTTTCTCTATTGTAGTGGAGAAGAAGGCGAGATTATGCGAGATGGTGGATCCTGTTTCTGGGGTGTGGAACATTAAAACCAGGAGGAATCTAAATGACTGGGAAGTCATGGAGTATGTGGAGCTGTTGAGTTCTCTTCAAGAGGTTCGGCTAAGTAGCGACCAAGATTCGAGGGTATGGAGAAGGGAGGAAAAGGAAAAGCTTTCGGTCAAATTGTGTTACTCTTTGATGGAATCAGGAGTTCAAATCATGCATCCAACTTTGGTGAAAATTCTTCAGAGGAAGGGTATCCCTCCGAGAGTTGGATTTATGCTTTGGGCGACATTCCTCAACAGGGCTCCGACGGTGGATGCGCTAAGACGCAGGGGCTTTATGATCATCAACCGGTGTATCATGTGTAAAGAGAGTGAGGAGACAAGCGATCACTTGTTCATTCATTGTAAGCTAGCACAAGGTTTGTGGTCATACTTCCTCAACTCGGCAGGCTTAAAATGGTGTTGTCCATTATCGGTTAAGGACCTTTTTGATCAATGGGAGAATACCCCTAAACCGAGAGGTAAGAAAGAGGTTTGGAACTTAATACCAGCAGCTATAGTTTGGAGCATATGGAAAGATCGAAATAACAAGACTTTCAAGGAAGGAAATGCAAACTCGAATTTAGATGTGGAGGACATCAAGTCTCTCATCTTTGGACGGGCTAAAAACCTAAATTGTATTGGCTCTGCCACTTTTAATGATGTTGTTTTCAGTTGGGAGGCGTGGTTTGGCCAACAAATCCACTAACCTCCCCCCCCTCTGTATAGTTTCTCTCTTTCTTTAATTAATTCAAAGTTTCAAAAAAAAAAAAAAAAAAAAAAAAAAAACACCTGAAAGAGAATGTGAAACTCAGTTTTGAGTCGCTCCTACATATCGATTGTGCATAAAGTTGGCGTTCATCTTCTAAGGAACCAAATTTTTTCCTTTACATTTTTAGTTCAATTTTCTGTGGTCTCATGGTCTGTCTATCTCTTTTCATTTCACTCCAAGTCCACTGATATTTAGAGAGAGAATAATGAAAAGTTTGTGGTGTTAAACTGTAGTTGTGGTTAAATACATGAAATGGAGCTTGTCACACTGCATTCTCAGAAGGACATGTTAACAATGAATAAAGTGATCTCCAAAAGTTCTCCAGTTTTCCTGTCAAATTTTGAATTCAATTCAATGAATAACATATTAAAAGAACTTGAAGCAATAATGTTGAGTTTCGAAGTTCTTAAAAGAGAAAGTTGTAAAAGATTTTGAGATCAAAGTTCTTAAGCAGGGTTGGATTCCAAAGTTCTTACATGCTTACGCCTGTTGTATAAAACTTAGTGGTTGTTGTAATATTATCTGAACCGCCCGATCTCAACCAGACAACAATCAATCTTAACGAAACAAAGCCGAAGTCAGGAATTATCCAAAACTCACTAGATGGGTTTGGTTATTATATTTCATGTTAAAATCCAAACTAAACTGTGTAAAAGTTCATATGGTATATTTTACATAGGGGACTGGGCCAAGGTCCCCGTAGGTCTAAAGCGAATATTTAAATTGAAGCCCCTCTGTTAAGCTAAAAAGTATCCTTTCATTTTGCTATTATTAATCTATTACAATATTTTTTTTCAAAAATAGGGAAGAAAAAAGTTACAAAGAAAGATGGAAAACTCTAAATTTTGAATTGTAGATAGTTTCACATGAGCAAAATGTAATTTATTGAACTATAAAGGTTTATTTCCCAAATGGCTCCCAACTTTGTGACCAGCTTCCTGTCTGACCTCTTAATTTAGCAAAAATATCCATATGACCTCATTTTTCAGTTATCTTTAATTTTTCGTTACTCTCTCTCATCCATCTCATTTCCTCTCTCTGTCACATCATTGATCACGTCACATTATCGTCTTCACCGGCAGTGGTTTAAACTTTTTTTTTTGGGTTATTTCCCTAAGGCCCCCTACTTTGTGACCAGCTTCCCGCCTGGCCCCCTACTTTACGAGAAATACCCATATGGCCCCCTATTACCGTTAACTTTAACTTTCCGTCACTCTCTCTCCTCCATCTCTTTTTCTCTCTCTGCCATGTCACGCCACCTCATCTGTTAGGCCACCTCATCACCTTCTCCGACCGGCCAAATTTCCGGCCGGCGACCTTCAAACTAAATTTTTTTTTTTTTCTCTCTCTCCTCTCTCTCTCTAAGAACTCCGGCGAAGGAACCCTTCGCCGGAGTTCGTCTGTTCTCACGAACAGATGGTCTGTTCGTGAGAACAGACGAACTCCGGCGAAGGGTTCCTTCGCCGGAGTTCTTAGAGAGAGAGAGGAGAGAGATAAATTTTTTTTTTTTTTTTTTAGTTTGAAGGTCGCCGGCCAGAAATTTGGCCGGCCGGCGACCTCTGCCGGAGAAGGTGATGAGGTGGCCTAACAGATGAGGTGGCGTGACATGGCAGAGAGAGAAAAAGAGATGGAGGAGAGAGAGTGACGGAGAGTTAAAGTTAACGGTAATAGGGGGCCATATGGGTATTTCTCGTAAAGTAGGGGGCCAGGCGGGAAGCTGGTCACAAAGTAGGGGGCCATTAGGGGAATAACCCTTTTTTTTTATTCTCTCTCTAAACTTTTTTTATTTCCTCTCTCCTCTCTCTCTCTATCTCCAAGCTTCGGCGAAGAGACCCCCTTCGCCGGAGGCCTGTCGAACAGACCTTCAATGGTGTTCGACAGCTCTCCGGCGAAGGGAAATCCCCTTCGCCAGAGTTTAGAGAGAGAGAGGAGAGAGGAAATCAAATTTTCTTTTTTTGAGAGAGAGAAAAAAAAATTTGAAGGTCTCCGACCGGAAATTTGGCCGGTCGGTGACCCCTTCCGGTGAAGACGATGATGTGGCGTGATCAATGATGTGACAGAGAGAGGAAATGAGATGGAGGAGAGAGAGTAACAGAAAATTAAAGATAACTGAAAAAGGGGGTCATATGGGTATTTTGCTAAAGTAGGGAGCCAGGCAGGAAGCTGGTCACAAAGTTGGGGGCCATTTGGGAAATAACCCAACTACAAAACTATTTACTAAAATTTAATATAATTTTGATGTTTAAATAGACACAAAATAAAGGAGTAATTTCTTTTTTGGTCTCTTACTTTTGTGACCAGCTTCCTTTTTAACCACCTATTTTTCATAAATTCAAGTCTGATTCATTTTTTTTAATGTAAATGTCATGACTACCCTTCCTATAAATATATTTTCAAAATAAAATTAATTTAGAAGACATCCCTCTCCACCCTCAGTTCCACCTCACCTCTCTCTCCACCTCACATCTTTCTTCTCCGACAAAGGTTGCCGGCCGGAAAATGAATTTTATTTTGAAAATATATTTATAGGAAGGGTAGTTATTACATTTACATTAAAAAATGAGGTCAACTTTGAATTTATGAAAAGTAAGGGGTCAAAAAGGAAGCTGGTCACAAAGTAGGGGGTCGAAAAGATAATAACACGAACAGTAAAAAAAACATATAGCTTAAGTGATTTGTCTATAAAAAGATATGAAGTACAATGTGATTAAGAAAAAAATGCAAGTCAGGTGATTTGAACTTAAAACCTATTGAGAAAAACATACAAACTTCACCAACTGAGCATCTCTGCACTTCCGCACTATATACTTAAACACCCGACTTTGGGCCCTTATCCCGCCTTCCAAATCTTAGGGCCCAAAACCGCCTTTCAAATCTTAGGGTCCAAAGCCACTGCTTTGGTGGATTTGTGCCTAGGCCGACTCTGTGACATATCTATAGTACAAATGACATAGGTTTTTTGTCATGTCATAACTTGCGATTATAAATCTCGGACGTTCATTTCCTTATTTATAAATCTTAACCGTTCTTATTAAAGAGCCTTTAAAAGAGATATTTAAAAGTCAAAATATATAACTATCCACTTCCTATAACTTTTCTTATTATTTTTCTCTTTCTCTTCAAAAACATGATTATATTTCTTTCTCTTTCTTTTTTTCTCTCTTCAAACAACCCAACACAGTCTCCATTATTATTTTTCTAAAAGACAACTTATTATTTTTAATATATATTTTTACTACTTAATTGATGGGTCATGAAAATGTCCCATCTAAGTCGTTTAATTTAGCCAAGTTAGTCGGTTTCGAGTCTTTATTATAATAAAATGGTTGGTTTTCTTGATTAGGTGTCTTTTGCGGAGTTAGATGTGAAAAACGGTTAAAAACGAGGAAAAGATGCATGAAGGGTATTTTGGGTCATTTGGAGTCAAGGACATTCTGGTAATTTGGCCAATGTTAGTGCGTGGTTGAAAAGTAGAGGTCGAGACGAGCCCGTAGGAGAAAACGGAAGTCAAATCGGAGTTCGGATGAGCGAACTAGGCAAAGTCAAAGATGGAGTCAAATAAGGTTGACTAGCGGGACGATGTCGGGCATAGTTTCGGGCTCGCGGTACTCTTTTGGCACGTGGCGCGATGTGGAGGTCGTCACATCGGGGTTCCGTGTTTATGCTGAATATCGAAAAGGAACCAACGTTTTAATCTGGTTCGTTGGCTTCCGCGTTTCTTTGATCTAACGGATGAAGTTGATGCCACACCAGTAGCCGACACGTGTCGACGGACGGAGGCCGGTGCATCAAAATCCAGCGTTTCCGCTTAACAGCGAAGTGACGCTAAAGAGCATGATCCGGTAGATCCCGTTGCAACTTAGTTCCGTAGCCCCGATCTCACGTTTTAATCTCGACCGTCTCCTTCCGCGTTTTCGAGATCTAACAGCTGCTGAGCGTTTGACCCATTTTCTCATGTTTCTTTGTAACCCGAGACATCTTATTAAGGTGCTCCCGGACACGTGGCCTCCTATTAACCACCCAGATCCGTGCGCGTGAAAATCCAAGGGCTGCTGCTCCGTCTCACCCTATTAACTTATAACCGGCTACACCCTAGCATCCGAAATTCCCACAACAAACCCTAGCCGCCGACCAGATTGTGTTTTTAACCCTTTTATTACCCTTTTAGCCCTCAGCTTTCCACTTTTTACCATTTAACCCATCAAAAACCCTAACCCACCTATAAATAAGTCCCTTTCTCCTCCATTAAAACCTAGACTTCAACAACCCTCTCAAATGGCTTCCTTATCTAATTTCTAAGCCACTTCTCTTTCTATCTTCTAACCCTAATCCCCCATTCTTTTCTTCTACTTTCTCTACCACCTTCATCTATTCTCTACATTTTCTTTCTACTTCTAACCTTCTAATTTCTCCATACTCCTTCTTCTCTAATACCTCTTCTTACCTATTTCTTTCTTCAACCTAATCCATTTTTCCCATTCTTTTTCTATCTTCTCTACTAATACTACTACTTTCTTCTCTACCACTATTCTTTCTACCATTAATAGTCATCTCCTTCTTTCTTCCATATTCTTCCATCATCTTTACCCTCTTCATCTCTTCTTTCCAACTTCTTTCTAGATCTAATTTCTTCCCTTCTCTTTCTTTTTCTTGTTTGGGTGCAATAAAATAGCTATTACTTGGATTTCTTGGAGTAACATTCTTGAGCATAAATGGAGCAAATCTTGGACAAATTGGAGATACATGGGGATATGGAATTTGAGCATTCTTGGTGATTTCTTTCCATAATTTCTTAGTATTTTCATTTATTTTACAATGTCAATGAATGTTATTCTAGATTCCATGTATAGTTAATTTAGCAATCTAAGGTTGTGAATGAAACCCATTTTGGATCTTTATAATACTTGTTCTTGATTAATTAAATCCTTTGATGTGCTTTAATGTCTATTGATTGTTTATCTATATGGATTGGATTTGCTTTCCATTACTCATGCCTCATAATTAGATATTTCATACTTTCGTTTAGTTGTTAGATGGAGTATGCTTTTTAGATGATGAATAATAGTTTAGCAATCCGAATCTCTATAAGGTAGACAATTAGAATTAGTAATTATAAAATTGTTTTATCTAGAATATCATCCGGAATCCAAATAGTTCATTATATTGGATCCCGAGTAAATATAAAAGAGATTTAAGTAATTAAGTGCTTGTTTTATAAAGTGAAATTATGCGGTGGATTTTATAACCTTAGATATCTTCTTACCTCTCTCTTAGTTAGTTTATTTAGTTTTATTTGTTTTCTTATTGCTTGCAAATCAATCATCAAATTTATGAAGTGGTGTGTGTTAGTCTAAGTTAGATATTGACATTTTGATTATTGGGCTAAACTCGCCGTTAATATCTGAAGTTACCTACCTATCCCTTGGGACGATACTCGATCTTATTTTCAATACTATAACTTGACCCCGTGTGTGATTGGTTGGATAAGTTTTGATTTGCATTGATAGCTTGTTTGTTAGTTCCTTGAGCATTGTGAGATCATGGCCCGTTCTTATAACGGTTGGCCATTTAATGTTGATGATGATGAGCTTATTTCGAGGATTCCCCGCACTAACCGACCTGATATGACCTTAGGTGAATACCAAAGGATGTGTAGGGATGTTTCGATTAGTGAAGGGAATAGACCATTTGAGCATGACAGATCTCGTATGACCCTAGGAGAATACCGACGGATGTGTAGAGATGGTCGAATTAGTGATGGATATGGTCCGACACTAAATATGTATGAGAGACCTTATAGTCCACACTATTCGGAGACCAATGATTTTAGAGGCAGGTATGATCCTAGTATGTACGGTGGGAGTTATCAACAAGAGTCTTCATCTCGTTACACTTGTGAGCCTTATCATGAAGAGACTCTTGAAGATAGTTCTCAATTAGAGTTTATGAGTCGTCTGACTGAAATGATGTTACAACTTAAAGAGACACAAAACCGATTTGAACAGATGCAAACTCAAATGCAGCAAGAGTTACAACAAACGCAGACTCAACTGCAACAAGAGTTACATCAGAGGTTTGAGTCTCTCAATCATCAATTAGAATCTCTAAATCATCCATTAGAGATGATGATGTCACAGTTGTTAGCCGACGAGGAAGGGGTTTCACCACCCCAAACTCAAGAGGGTACTAGGTCCGATGGCGAGGGTAATACGTCTAACCCTAGTACTAAGTTAAATGTCGACGAATCAACTGAGAGGACCCAAGAGCTTGAACAAACTGATAACCTTGTTGTCTCGTTTCCTCACCATGTGTCATCTCATCATGATAGGACTACATTAGACTTTGAGATTCAGGGTGATGGTTCTACGAGCAAGTTTGAGGATGACACGATTCCAAACTATCCAATTTTTGACACTTGTAAGGAGTCAGTCTTAGATGTAATGCTAGGAAGGCCTGATATTATAACTGACTGCGAGGCCCCAGATGTCTTTGAGGATATTGATGACGTAGTAGTTAGAGACATGTTGGATAGTTTGTCAGACTATTTACCTAAGGAAACCATGGACCTTGACTTGGACCCCGAGCATACTGCCTTACCCTTAGAGTCTAGTTCGACTTTCCACATGATCTCAAACTCGGTTGTTGATCCCTTTTGGGACATTTCAGACGTCTTTCCAAAGACGTCTATGGACATAGTGGATATTCTGTCCACTAAGCTTCCAGATGATTTTTTGCCTTCGACTGATATTTTGACTCTTCACATGTATGTCGATCCTTTTGATGATTTCTTTGTTGTCGTTCCTTCTATTTATACCTACTTAGTGGACTGTGCACCTACTAAGTTTGGGGATGGCTTGTTTTCTTTTATCGTCTCATGTGCACTTCGTATTCTTTATCTTTTTTTGAGACGATTAGCACCTGTATATAGCTTTCTTTGGGTTGACCCCCAAATTTTTCGTCTTTTGCTTTATGATCGTTAGGCCGATTAATGGGCCTTGATGTTTGTGGGTAACATCTCTGGAAACCCTCCACGAGACATAAGTCGTGTTCTTATGTGAAATCAAGAGAATCAAAGGCTAATTGCATAGCTCAATGCAATCGTGTATACCCGCGTTAGTGGTAGATTTGTATGTGGTCATGTCTTTTATGTGATTCATTCTTATGATATTTGTTGATATTTTAGGAGCAATTCTTATATGTTTTACTTCTAAGGCGTGGTTTGTTCCAAGTTTGGGGATGGCGCGAGCTTGACATCAACTTGGAACCTCTTTATACATGAGCCTTGGTAGTATCATCTTTTATCTCCTTCGGTTATGGTAATATCTCTCCACTCTTCTCTTTAGATTGATGTGTCTCTTTATCTTTTGGTAAGTGTATGCTTAGAACATTGAGGACAATGTTAGTTTTAAGTTTGGGGATGCGGGATATGACCATAACCAATGCATGACCATGGGTTCAAAGACAAAAGGGTTCAAATTAGCCAAAATTTGAAAATTTTGAACATTTTGAGTAGATTTGCATGTGATTCTAGTGATAGTTTTAAGAATTTTGATGCATATGTGTCGAGTTGATGAGTTTTGTGATTGCTAATGGCCTTTGCATGAAAGTCGAGTCTTTTAGTGTTTGTGTTGTGCCATGTGAGTTACATCTTAGTGAAGAAGAAACATTTCTAAGAGACCTAGAGTAGTCATTAGTGGAGACTTAACTCATGTGAGAGCTCAAAGCCTAAATTGCCATTCGAGTGTACTCTTCCGCGCTAACTCCGAGTAGAATGAAGAGCTACTCAACCTCGTAACTTGTAAAAGAGCTCATTTGATCTCGTGTGCTCAATTTCCTTAGCCACTAGGAGTGACATTAGGATAGCGAATTAACCTTGCCCTTGTAGTCCTAACCCAATGAGAATGCTAACTAGAGGAAAGCGGATACTACATCACCATCCATCATCTTATATCCCGAGAATGAAGACATGAGATAAAAGAATGAAGAATGTCAAAAGCAAGTATGAAATGAAAAGTTGAATGCAAGAATAGAGTTATGTGTGTAGTGTTTTATTTTGGTTGATTGAATTTGTGTTATGAAAAAAAAAAGAATAAAAAAAAATGAAAAAAAATGAAAAATGAAAAAAAAAGTGATATGAAAAAAAAAGAAAAAGAAAGAAAAAAAAAAAGTGAAATAAAGTGATTTTTTGTGTATGTTTGAGCATGTGTTAGCTCTTTTGTGTGAGTGATGTGATTGTATATATGTGTTGGTGTTTTTGTTCATGAATAAGTATTCGAAGCAAGAAACAAATGTTGAGATGCTTAAGAGGTTCTACCATCATGAAGAGGTCGAAATTCTCGGGAATCCACCATTATCATCCATCTCTAGTATCCGTTAAACTTTAGAAGGCATTTTTAGAGGGTAGAATGGGTGAGAAGGGTGAGTGAGCTTCCCCACTCTATTAGTGGCTAATTCCTTTTCGAAGATCATTTGTTCCAAAATGTTGTCTTCACCCCTTTTTATGTGTTGAGTCCTTGTTAAGTGATCACACTCACACATACGAGCGAACCATTCTTGAGTGATTTCATTTTTGGAGTGTATGTCCGTGAGGCCGAAGTCGAGGCGAAATGTACTAACTTGGGAATCAAGGTTTTGTGACTTCGGAACATAGATGTACTCATTATGGTATGACACTTGCATTTTAGGGTAAGACCATTAGTGAAGAGATCTTTAGCTTTTACAAGAGCTTATTTACTTGATTCATTATGTGTTGACATGCTTAAACCCTTTACTATATCAATCATGCTTATCTACGATTTGGATTTTGAACCCTTGTGTATTTGAAACCATGATGTTTGTGGGTGTCATCTATGGAAACCCTCACGAGACCACACTCGTCCCCTAGGGCAACCTAGGGGTTTAACGGCTTGTTGCATATGCTAAATGCAACCGGGATTCCTCCGAAAGTGAGTTAGGTTTTTCTTTTATTTTGTTTTGCTCGAGGACTAGCAAAATCTAAGTTTGGGGATGTTTGATGGGTCATGAAAATGTCCCATCTAAGTCGTTTAATTTAGCCAAGTTAGTCGGTTTCGAGTCTTTATTATAATAAAATGGTTGGTTTTCTTGATTAGGTGTCTTTTGCGGAGTTAGATGTGAAAAACGGTTAAAAACGAGGAAAAGATGCATGAAGGGTATTTTGGGTCATTTGGAGTCAAGGACATTCTGGTAATTTGGCCAAGGTTAGTGCGTGGTTGAAAAGTAGAGGTCGAGACGAGCCCGTAGGAGAAAACGGAAGTCAAATCGGAGTTCGGATGAGCGAACTAGGCAAAGTCAAAGATGGAGTCAAATCAGGTTGACTAGCGGGACGATGTCGGGCATAGTTTCGGGCTCGCGGTACTCTTTTGGCACGTGGCGCGATGTGGAGGTCGTCACATCGGGGTTCCGTGTTTATGCTGAATATCGAAAAGGAACCAACGTTTTAATCTGGTTCGTTGGCTTCCGCGTTTCTTTGATCTAACGGATGAAGTTGATGCCACACCAGTAGCCGACACGTGTCGACGGACGGAGGCCGGTGCATCAAAATCCAGCGTTTCCGCTTAACAGCGAAGTGACGCTAAAGAGCATGATCCGGTAGATCCCGTTGCAACTTAGTTCCGTAGCCCCGATCTCACGTTTTAATCTCGACCGTCTCCTTCCGCGTTTTCGAGATCTAACAGCTGCTGAGCGTTTGACCCATTTTCTCATGTTTCTTTGTAACCCGAGACATCTTATTAAGGTGCTCCCGGACACGTGGCTTCCTATTAACCACCCAGATCCGTGCGCGTGAAAATCCAAGGGCTGCTGCTCCGTCTCACCCTATTAACTTATAACCGGCTACACCCTAGCATCCGAAATTCCCACAACAAACCCTAGCCGCCGACCAGATTGTGTTTTTAACCCTTTTATTACCCTTTTAGCCCTCAGCTTTCCACTTTTTACCATTTAACCCACCAAAAACCCTAACCCACCTATAAATAAGTCCCTTTCTCCTCCATTAAAACCTAGACTTCAACAACCCTCTCAAATGGCTTCCTTATCTAATTTCTAAGCCACTTCTCTTTCTATCTTCTAACCCTAATCCCCCATTCTTTTCTTCTACTTTCTCTACCACCTTCATCTATTCTCTACATTTTCTTTCTACTTCTAACCTTCTAATTTCTCCATACTCCTTCTTCTCTAATACCTCTTCTTACCTATTTCTTTCTTCAACCTAATCCATTTTTCCCATTCTTTTTCTATCTTCTCTACTAATACTACTACTTTCTTCTCTACCACTATTCTTTCTACCATTAATAGTCATCTCCTTCTTTCTTCCATATTCTTCCATCATCTTTACCCTCTTCATCTCTTCTTTCCAACTTCTTTCTAGATCTAATTTCTTCCCTTCTCTTTCTTTTTCTTGTTTGGGTGCAATAAAATAGTTATTACTTGGATTTCTTGGAGTAACATTCTTGAGCATAAATGGAGCAAATCTTGGACAAATTGGAGATACATGGGGATATGGAATATGAGCATTCTTGGTGATTTCTTTCCATAATTTCTTAGTATTTTCATTTATTTTACAATGTCAATGAATGTTATTCTAGATTCCATGTATAGTTAATTTAGCAATCTAAGGTTGTGAATGAAACCCATTTTGGATCTTTATAATACTTGTTCTTGATTAATTAAATCCTTTGATGTGCTTTAATGTCTATTGATTGTTTATCTATATGGATTGGATTTGCTTTCCATTACTCATGCCTCATAATTAGATATTTCATACTTTCGTTTAGTTGTTAGATGGAGTATGCTTTTTAGATGATGAATAATAGTTTAGCAATCCGAATCTCTATAAGGTAGACAATTAGAATTAGTAATTATAAAATTGTTTTATCTAGAATATCATCCGGAATCCAAATAGTTCATTATATTGGATCCCGAGTAAATACAAAAGAGATTTAAGTAATTAAGTGCTTGTTTTATAAAGTGAAATTATGCGGTGGATTTTATAACCTTAGATATCTTCTTACCTCTCTCTTAGTTAGTTTATTTAGTTTTATTTGTTTTCTTATTTCTTGCAAATCAATCATCAAATTTATGAAGTGGTGTGTGTGTTAGTCTAAGTTAGATATTGACATTTTGATTATTGGGCTAAATTCGCCGTTAATATCTGAAGTTACCTACCTATCCCTTGGGACGATACTCGATCTTATTTTCAATACTATAACTTGACCCCGTATACTTGCGGGAATAGACCTATATTTTAGGCCCATCATTAATATTTGTAAATAAACGAAGTATTTGACGATAACCGCGTAACATGCATATTTTAGGTTTTTTTACAATGGTGTTGAAACAAAATCGAACCTATCCGCCAAATTCTGCTCTGGTTCAGTTATAAATATTCGGCGTGATTGAAAATTTATATTAACCGATGACTTCAAATTGGTCAGCGGATTACTCCAAAATACCGAATTCCGAATAATGAACACCCTCAATAAAAGTGGGAGTGTTTTTAGGGCCTCACTTTTATGACGTATGCTTCTTGTTGGAGTCATTGACTCAATTCACTTTGACTAAAACACTTTGTAGACGCCCCCCCCCCCCCTCAGACAGGCTCGCCCGAGAGAGCAAACATAATCTCGAATTGTTGCCAACAACCCTTGGTTGGAGTGGTAAGAGGTATAATCTTCCATCTTAAAGGTCAAGGGTTCGAGGCACGCGTTGAACAATTCAAAAAAAAATAATCTCAGATTGTCTAATCCGAGTGGTATCAACTGATTCTAGTTCGAGGCTTAGACTAGTACGAGTCCAAGACTATCTGATAAATTCCGTTACTAATTATAGACAACTTCAAAACTACTCGACCAAAAATCGATTATAAACATTTCCTATTAACTATTCTGAAGACTTCTCGAACACTAGAGATCAAAAGATGGACTAATTAAATTTTTTAGGGTCTTTGGAATCAGTTTTTTCTTGTCTAGGAAATGAAGATCTTTTGAAACTTCTTTTTAGTTTGTTTATCCCAATGAACGAACTACTAACGTGATGCAACAAAACTACAACATTAGAATTTTATGCTAAATGGGACCACGATACTTCTGCACAAAAAAGATCATTTTGCATATGATCTCCGATTATGGCTTAAAATATATCGAAAGTTGCATATCAACGGGGTGGTCGCACTCTCATGGACAAAATATCAAAGTGTTTCGAAGATGACGTAACTTAAGATTTTATGTTTTCCTAATTTAGCAGTTTTGGTATCTTTAGACTTCTATTGTTTTAGGATTTCAAGCCTATATATTTGCCTTTATTTTCATCTTCAAAAAGAGCTTAGTGATTCAATAACATTTTGTTTGATTCAATTAATCATAGAGGAGCGATCTCTATAAATTTTTCTCTTTGTGCATTTCGTGCTACATCATAATGGTACTCTTCAAAAAAACATGACGAAATATAAGAATTTTGATAAAGATTTTAGAAGAAACATCGAAATGAAAATGGAAGAAGAAGTAGTAGTAAAGAAGTCAGTGCTAAGTGTTCATACAGACAAAATGTGTGAAAAAGTGATGCGCTTATAGGATGACTGTTAGGACTTGCAAAAAAAAGATGACGCTCCTAAAGCAAAAAAAAAAAAATTGGGACCTCTAGTGCAGTGCGCGCCTAACTGAGATGCTCTGTATGTAAAATTTGTCATCCAGTAACATCATCTTTTTTTTTTTTTTGGATATTGACACAATGGTCATTATTACAAGGGCATTGATACATTGATACGATGTGATGAACACGATAACTGTCAAAAATACCCAGATGACTCCCTTTTTCAGTTACTGTTATAACTTCGTTAACTAGTCATCACCTTCTCTCCTCCATCTCATCACCTCTCTCTGCCACCTCATCTTCTCGCCACCTCATTGTCTTCACCGGCGAAGGTCGCCGACCGGTCAATTTTCTGGCCGGCGACCTTCAAACATAAAAAAAATCCTCTTTCTCAAGATTCGGGGAAGGGAACCCCTCAAACCTAAAAAGAAAAAAAAATCTCTCCTGTTTAGCAATTCGACAACAAACTTATCTAATGAGGATGGTGAAACAGAGAACGACTCAGAATCGAAACTCTCCTAATTCTCCTCTTTCTCCTATTGATTCAAAAATTTCATCTTCATTAAGGTATGGATATGGCGGATAAGGATTTGGAAATGGAAATCTAAGTAGTTAGCTTTCTCCTCAACCTAGTTTGTCGAATCTATCTTTTTTTACTAACAACTCTCTTCAGATTAGACAACAAACGACAATCTGTTGCTTTTGTTCTTGATGAACCGAAGAGTTCTGATTTAGAAGAAAAAAAAATGAGGGATCGACTTCTAGAACTAAAGAAACATCTTTTAGCAGAAGACGACGATGATGATAATGATGGAGATCAAGATGAAGTAGATGCTCCTTTTGTTATTACTGGTGATGAATGGACTGAAATTATTCAAAACTTGTTAACTCCTAGTCCTAATCAACAAAAGCCTCTTCTTTCTCCATCTCCAACTTCTTCTTCTTCATCATCTTCAACATCTCAGTTAAGTTTATCTTCATCAAAACAATCCCTAATAGACGCAACCACAATAATCTCAAAAGAAAATTTTGAATCTGCTTTGTTAAATCTCGATTGTATGAAACCAATTTCAAACATCAGAGGTCATCCAGAACAGAGATTGACTGCTTATATGGTATCTGCTCTTCTTTCTCGTATAAATCGAGAAAAACCCTAAATCACTGACTAAACTATCTCCAACAGAGGAGACGATTTCAAGTTAGCTTCTTTATGAAGTTTCCCCTTGTTTCAAGCTTGGAGTTATGCCTGCTGATCTCGCATTCCTTGAATCAATGAAGGATCAATCTCCATACGATATTAATCTTCATGTTCTCAATTTTGACATTGGGCAAGGAATGCAATACGCAACCCTGATTCAAGCCCTAGCTGAGAGAAAAATTTCCTCCACTAAATTTCCTCGATTTTGACATTAGGTTCCCCCCTTCGGCCAGTGTAAAGAGAGAGAAAGAAGAGAAGAAAGAGAAAACATGAAAGAGAGGAAGAAGATGAGAGAGAAAATAGGTGAGAGAGCAACTTTTTTTTAGAGAGATAAAACATAAGAGAGAGAAGAAAAAAAAGGAAATTTAAAATTTTTTAAGCTCGTCGGCCGAAAAATTGACCGACCGACGACCTTCGAAGGCGATGAGGTGGCAAAAAGATGAGGTGACAGAGAGAAGTAATGAGATGGAGGAGAGAGAGGTGATGACTAGTTAACGGAGTTATAACGGTAACTCAAAAAGGGGGTTGTCTGGATATTTTTGATAAAATAAGGGGCTGGGAAGGAAACCAGTCATAAAGTTGGGGATTTTTGAGAAATAACCCCAAATATTATTGGTGTAGACCCAAGGAAGCTAATGGCCTACCCGACGAAGTAAGTGGCAAAATCCCATATATATAGGGTTATATCCCTAATGGCCCCCAACTTTGTGACCAGCTTCCCGCCTGGCCCCCTACTTTACGAGAAATACCCATATCGCCCCCTTCCGTTATAACACCGTTACTCTCTCTCCTCCATCTCTTTTTCTCTCTCTGCCATGTCACGCCACATCATCTGTTACGCCACCTCATCACCTTCTCCGGCAGAGGTCGTCGGCCGGCCAAATTTCCGGCCGGCGACCTTCAAATTAAATTTTTTTTTCTTCTTCTTCTTCCTCTCTCTCTCCTATTTTCTCTCTCTTCTTCTTCTTCTTCTTCCTCTCTCTCTCTCATCTTCTTCCTCTCTCTCTCTCTTCCCCTTTCTTCTCACTCTCTCTCTAAAATGGCTCCCCAGACCTTCAGACCCAGATCTGGGGAAACCAGACCTTCGTCGGTCTCGGTCTGGTTTCCCAGACCGACGGCCGGCGAAGGGTTCCCCCCTTCGCCGACCATTTTAGAGAGAGAGAGAGTGAAAAAGGGGAAGAGAGAGGAAGAAGATGAGAGAGAGAGAGGTAGAAGAAGAAGAAGAGAGAAAAAACAGGAGAGAGAGAGAGAGAGGAAGAGGAAGAAGAGAGAGAAAACAGGAGAGAGAAGAAGAGGAAGAAGAAGAAGAGAAAAAAAAAGGATTTTTTTTATTTTTAGTTTGAAGGTCGCCGGCCGGAAATTTGGCCGGCCGGCGACCTCTGCCGGAGAAGGTGATGAGGTGGCGTAACAGATGATGTGGCGTGACATGGCAGAGAGAGAAAAAGAGATGGAGGAGAGAGAGTAACGGTGTTATAACAGAAGGGGGCCATATGGGTATTTCTCGTAAAGTAGGGGGTCAGGCGGGAAGCTGGTCACAAAGTTGGGGGCCATTAGGGTATATCAATCAAATATCACGAAATTTATTGTTATATTTTATTGAGAGAAATATTTTTATTAGTTATTATTATTTTTTGTTTATTTTCTCTTTTCTTTGTTATTATTTTATTGAGAGAGAGATATTTTAATTTCTTTTTAAAATAGGTAACTTTATTTCTACGAAATGATAATTTTTTTCTTAAATTAGACTTTTTATTTCTAAGAAGGAAATGATAATTTTTTTTAAATAGGTAACTTTATTTCTACGAAGGACTACATTTTAAATTCTGAAAAAGGCTTCTAGTCAATATGTTTTATTAAAAAAGGATGTTTGTCCCGGTCATTGTTTTCCCTTCTGTTTTATTATATATATATATATATATATATATATATATATATATATATATATATATTTGAAACCAAGCGAAATCATATTTCATTCATAAGTGATACAATCACAAAGTTAACATGGTTGATAATTCTTATTTCTTTGAAAACTACATGAGAGTTACATACCTTTAAATGTAAAGTGTCTCATGAAGGAAAAAAAATTGACTAGACACAGACCCAATAAATGACCTTAAAGGTCCAAAGATGAAAAGATAGATCACGAATAAAACACCCTAATATATATTTAAAATACTATAATAGTGAAATTCTTCCTCGAAAGTTGAAACCTTTCTTTCGATCGAGAGAGAGAGAGAGAGAGAAGAGAGAGAGAGAAGGAGAAGGAGATCTTGCAGAGGGAAGAAGGAGAAGATGTGGGAACCAATCTGCCTAACCTTGGCGGCAACCGCCGGGAACAATATAGGGAAAGTTCTTCAAAAGAAAGGAACTATTGTTCTTCCTCCTCTATCTCTCAAACTCAAGGTACCCTTTCCCTCTTTTTCAAAGTTTTTTTTCTTTTATCGAATCTATTGCTCCAATTCAATTTATATTTTGACTACCCAAAATCTCTCTGGATCTTGTGCTTTCTTCTCTAATTTTGAGTTCCCCATTTCTTATTTATCCCCAAATTGTTTTTGATTCATTTATGTTATTGACCTATTAATCCAGGGACTATCATCCGTACCACCATGAATCATTTTACAAATTAACAATTCTTTTTTTCCTTTTAATCCACTGATTATCTATTATCTTAATGCCTTGTATGAGTGTATCCAATTTTGACATATATATGCTAGTTACTTTTTGAAATTAAGAACTTTTGACTTTCAGAGTAGATTGAATTTTTCTGTGAATAGAATTGGACAACGGAAAATGTGGATTAGTGGATTAGGATAGAGCTGAATGGAGGAAAACGCAATCTAGTTGTTGATTATGGGTAATTGTGAGAAAGTTTCTTCATTTGAGGATACATGAAATTCGCCTAGTCGAGTTTAATGGATATTATACTAGAGAACAGTAAGGGCTATAGTTTAATGTAAATTCGCCTAGTTTGAGTTTCCTTCATTTGGGTAGTTTTTTTTGCATTTTGTCTTGTGAAAAGTATGTATAAAAAAGGACTCCCCCTTGTGTGTTCCACTTGAATGCCATGGATTCCGATTTGCATGAGAATTTCGGCGTGTTTTTTGTTTCTTCTAATTTGTTAGCACACCTTATGTGCGATGATATAATATCTACAGCTAGTGCTACTCATTTTTATGTATGCTAATGTGTTCTGCAATATTCTATGTGTGCCTTTTACTATGGGTCCTAAACGATAGAAAAATTTTAGTGACTTTTTCGTTCTTCCTTTGTTTATTTCTTTTTGTTTTTTTTTTTAACTACGACAAAAATCAGGAGAACATATCGTTTATGTTTCTAAGTATATATCTATCATTTTGTGGGTATCCTTCTTTATGATGTTACCATTGTCATGGTCAACTTTTTCTGCACCTAAACCTGAAGATTTGTTTGAGTTGAGTGTTTTGGGTTTTGTTTTGTAAAAGGGTGATATTAGTGGGATTCTAAGTTTTATAATCATCAAATGCTTCATGTTTTTTGTCTTTAGGTCGTACGAGCATATGCTTTCAATAAAGCATGGATTACCGGATTTCTTATGGATATCTTTGGAGCCTTGCTCATGCTAAGGGCATTATCTCTAGCTCCGGTGAGTTCATCAAAGATCAAGCTATTCGTCTTGTCCCATCCATCGCTATCTGACACATGATTGAGTTTGAACTTTGAAGCTTATCCCTGAGTTCTGATTATCTCATCCATACTCTTGTTGCAGGTATCTGTTATTCAACCAGTTTCTGGGTGTGGGCTTGCTATACTTTGTATATTCTCCCATTTTTATCTGAAGGAGGTCATGAATGTTATTGACTGGGCAGGGATTGCCTTAGCTGGCGTTGGTACTATAGGTATAAGGCATTGATGAAAGGCTTTATTTGTAACAGGAGGAGCATCACTCTCCCCTTAGATTTCCTTATTTGCATAGATATAGAAGTAGTCCCAAGTAAAAGAGGAAACTTGTAGTTACTTGTTTTCTTTAGTTGAAACTATGAAAAAGAGACGGATTTCTTTTTTGGTTGACTAGGAACATTCTGCTCTTAACTTGGGAGTTCAGAATATTTAGAACTTGTGGATTTGGAACACCTCATAAGTCATAACTAGAAGTTTTGATCAGTATTCACCATTAAAGAAATCTTTCCCTTAGATCACTAGGACATAGGAATCAAATTGAAACACTAATAAATAGGTTTCCCAGGAATGTGAAACCGTATGGAATTTCACTGGAAAATGATTCTCTTTTATATTTCTGGAGCATTCAAAAATATAGGGAGAGTTGTGATTGGAGAAGAAAGAAAATTCGTTGGCTGGATTTATATTCAATGAGCTTCTACTTGGAGACATCTCCTCTTATGTTAAACTACAAAATACTTGAAGTACCTGGTGATGTTAAGACATCTGTTTTTAACTTTTTATAGCATTGGATTCCATCACTTGGTCCTGACTCTTAGACAAGCAATTGCATAGATCTGTTGTTTGTTTTACATTTCAAACAAGCTGTGTTATGATTTTTCAGGGGTTGGTGTTGGAGGGGAGGAGCAAAAGGCTTCCAGTATATCTATCATGCATCTACCGTTGCTGGTTGTCATAGTTGCCGTCTTGTTTGTAGGTATCATATCTTTTGCACCATCTTATATCAATAACATAGTAAAAAAAACTCCTGAAATATCTACAGCATTGTTAGAAATACACACATAATTAAAATCCTACTGCTAGTCGTAGTAAACAATGAAGAATTTGTGAGGAGTTGATAAATCGCGAAAGGCTGGTGTAGAGTTTACATGTGACATGACAAAACATTAATAGAAACTGGAACCCAGTTTTCACTAGGAAGAGCAACTACAAGTGCAGACATTTTATTCGGAAAATGTCATAATGGTTTTTAATAAATTATATTTTCCTTAGAATGGGATAGGTGTATTTTCTCAGCCTCTTAATGGGAGACTCGTTTGGTAGGCGCATGAAAGAATTTATAGATTTCAAACCTAGATATTTTATTACCATTCAAAGCATTTTTTCACAATCTTATATTTTCTTCCACCCTATAATAGCTTGACAAAGAGACAATGTTCTTATTTCTTTGTACTTTGATGTATTGGGTGATATTATTAATTCAGAACCCTTCTTGAGAATGTAGGTTCTCCTTAATGGATGGCTTCGCATCTATAGACGTCAACGAAGAGAACAAGAGTTGGTAGGCTGGAATTTATGTTTATTGAACACTATATATTACAGTTTATATTTCTTAAGTAATAAGTGTTTGTATTTGCACTATTTCGCGGAGTACTTGTATTTCTTGTCAGTCCTGCTTTTAACTTGTGGTTTTCTTGTCCTATTCAGATGCAATCCGAAGTCATTGAGGAAATTATATATGGTTTAGAATCTGGCATTTTATTTGGGTAACTGTTCTCATGGACTTCTATCATTGTCGGACAGTTCTCCATTGCTCTCTCTTTATATTTTTCTCCTTATTTGAGTAAAATTGCCATACATGTTATTATCTTTCTCCTTCCAAGGCTAGATTTCATCAGTAAGATAGATATTTGATTTCTTAACGAAAAAAGTTAAAATAAAGTTGAAAAAAAGTTCTAGAAAGTAATCTTATTTTGATCATACTTACTGGTTTTATGCTAGAATTTCTTAATGAGATTTGAAAGGTTCTAAAACCGAAGAATTGTAATGTGAGTGCAGGATGGCATCCGTAATATCCAAGATGGGTTTTGTCTTTATAGAGCAAGGCTTCTCCAAGGTGTTGCTTCCTGTATGCATTTTAGTCAGTGTATCCTGTAGCGGGACAGGATTTGTTTACCAGGTATTTGAAGCCCTAACCTAAATGTCTAAATCAAGTGTCTCTAATTGTTTAATCAATCCATCAGAAAGAAGAAAATTTCTCAGCTCATTTAAGTATCAAATATCGAAGGTTAATCATCGACTGATTCATCATTGATTGGAATGGATAGTTACGACTTGTTAGCATCAAATCACCTCAAGAATTCCCTAAAGAGATAGATACAACAAAGTAGAAATGTCATGTTCCCGTGAATTTGTCATATTATATTTATTCTTATTCAGTGAGTTCCTTATGCAAGTAACGCCTAGGCTCTATATAATTGTGATAATGTGTTTTCTCGTTCGACAGACACGAGGTTTAAAGCATGGGAGAGCCATTGTGGTATCCACGTGTGCTGCTGTTGCATCAATAGTGACAGGTGTACTTGCTGGTATGATAGCTTTGGGTGAAAAACTACCTTCAGCTCCGGGGTCTCGTCATTTCCTCTTGCTTGGATGGTCAGTAGTCCATTCACCCTATCATCAGAGATTCAAAAAAAAGTTTTTTCTTCTGATTCATTTATAGATAGACCTCATGAATTCTTTTTTTTGGAACTCGAAACACCACCAGAACACACAAACCCGATTTTAGCCCCTACTTGACCACTAGAGAAGTTGTCGACCATCAACTTCAGTGGCTCCAGATAAGTGACGACAAAACACTAGGTAATCATAAAGAAAGAAGAAAAAGAAATCCATAAAATGTTCATTTGGAGACGTTGTCGACCATCAACTTCAGTGGCTCCAGATAAGTGACGACAAAAACACTAGGTAATCAGAAAGAAAGAAGAAAAAAAATCCATAAAATGTTCATTTGGAGACGTTGTTTTCTTACTTGCAGGCTATTCATTATTGTTGGCGTGATTCTTTTGGTAAGTTCAAGAAAGTTGGTCCAATATCTTCCGCGGCCAGTGCGGCGTTTTTTACGTGGTAGTGCTACAGAAAGGAATATGAGCAGTCTGAGGCGAGCTGGGTCACTACGTCAGGATTCAAACCCGAGTGCTGTGATCCAGACAACTACATTGCATCAGTTATTAACATCTTCAAAAGAAAAGGCCTGAGAATGAAATGAAATATAAGTTTTCCTAGGGTTGGAGTTTGAGTACCTATCAGAAAGTAAAGTAAAGCAGAGAAGTACAGGTCCTGTTGAGCAAGTAATGCATGTGCACAGCATTAACTCTGATTGGTTTCTCTAGGTTTTGGGTAATGAAGTGTTTGTTACATATAAATTCTTGAATTTGAATTTGTCTTTGGCTTCAGTTCCTCCTTTTTGACAGAATAAAAATTATGCTTGACCCACTTCATACTGTACCACCGCCTCCTTGTATTTGGATTTCGAGGGCTGAGGATTGAGGACCAGTCTTCTGGGCTGCTAGTAATAACATAGGCTTGTCTTTCGGGGTTACACAACTTTAAAGCATGTCACTAGGACTGGGCACAATACTTCCCTTCCCACCTTGATGGGAGATTGATTTACAAGTGTAAACCCAATACCACGTTATAACAATGACTCTGTTTGTACAATTGTGCAAATTGGTTTATAGGATTGTTTGAATTAGTCTTCTATTGTTAGTGGTAGTGTGAAACTTAAGGGCTTCACGGCTTTAAGACGGTCACTTAGTGATGGTGTGGAACTTATGGGCCTCAAGGCTTTAAGATGGGTCACTTGGTTATAGTGTGGAACTCAAGGGCTTCACAGCTTTGAGATGGGTGACTTTGTGCTAGTATGAACATTAAAATGAATTTGTAATTTTGTATCAAAGTATAACGTAGTACGAGGAAGGGTATTTTAGTAGATTAAAACTAGAATAACTGTAAGTACCTGGACTAACAACATCTTCCTCGTTTTAACTGTTTATTTTAAATAATTATCCGTGGTAAATGTATGATATACGGGTCTAGGATAGGAACACGGATGACATCCCTGAAATGATTTCGTCCTTTCTAATAATGAATATGAATGACAGTGACTCAAATTCTTCCTAAGAACACCCTTTTGCCTAATTTGTCTGGTGCACATGGGCCTCTAACTCAGTAGGCTCAACATCCCTGTAATACATTGAAATATCATGCATGGGTTTCATGTCTTGATCGACGAGGTTAATTTGCATCAAAATTTTCTCATATAGTTTATATAAGTTCAAATATTGCGAAGGTAATTCTTAATGTCGAGTAATGTTTATGAGTTTATTCGATTACCTTCCATGTATCAATGTCAATGTCATACGTAAAGAACCTAGAGAGAGAGAGAGAGAGAGTAGTGATGTAGAAAATGAGACAAGTGGGAAGAGGGTTATGGATAATAATAGCAAGAAATGTGTATTGTAGTGAGAGAAATGGGTTGAAAAAGGAAGGGGTCACATGTGGGTAGCAAGTAGGTAAATGGGTGCTGAGTAAAATTGTTAATGTCCTATTGTCCTTGTACCAACCTTACCAAGAAGACTCCTGAAGAAAATAAGGTAGTAAATTCCAAAGGAACACTGAATGAAACATCACTTTCTACTCTGTTCCTCTCTGATTTTTGTGACAATTCCAGGTTGGCACCCCCGCTTTGCTTGATTGGCACCCCCACTTTGTTTGATTGGCACCCCCACTACCCATACAACTAACTTGAGAACAAAATTCTCTGAAAAATCTAGTAGTGCATCTTATCTTTGGGTGCGGCTAAAGGCCCCCTGCCAAATTGTTATAGGCCCCTAGATTAAGCACAAATAGCGAGAGGTCCAATGTGTAATACGGAGGCCTACAAAATTTTAGCCGGGGCATTTAGCCCCTCCCCATATCTTTACCCTGTAAACTCCTCATTCAACACGCTTCTCGAGGCAATCATATGGCCACACGAGCTATTCTGGTGTTTCTAAATCTTTTGAGAGTGATAGCTTTTTCTTTGAAGTGTGAGTAATTTTATCAACCTAAAAATAGATTTGGAAAGGAAAATAATTTCCTACGTGGCCTGACACATATTCCGGATAAGACTGACATATATGTTTGGGTAGAATTTAGAGAGGGACTAGAATTGTTTTTCTCTTTAAATCTTGTCCTGACTTATACACCGACTGGATAGCAAAGAGTATCAAATGTTAATTTGGTAAAGATATTGAGGTAGTTGAGAATAAGAACGAGTTTTTTTTTTATGAAGAAATAATTGCATTATAAGACTCGTAAATAACTTACTTAAATTATGTAGTAAGAACGGTAAATACTTCATTATGCTAGAAAAATTTAACAGTCATGAGAATCTTAAAATAAAATCTTGAAAGTAACTAGAGGAAGAGTTAATACAGAAACTTAGGTAATGATGATTAATCAAAGTTGTTCTAATAATTTAGATACTTATACGCTCCGAAATTCTTCAAGACCAAATAGAAGAAATCCAAGAAGTCACAAAGCCTAATGGTTCTTTAGGGGCTAATACAAATTTGTCATATTGTAACAATTTTTTGAATTTTATGTCTTTTATGCACTTGGTTTATGAATTGTTTTCGCTTTGCCTCATTCAAGTTTGTGCTTTTCTTCTTGCCTTAACAGAACTTGTTTTGAGTTGATATATCGAACCAAAATGCTTCAACAGGGGAGTAGTGGAGTTATGTTATTCATGTTTTGAGTGAGGAAGAAAGACAGTACATTCGAATATTACTCGAGTTGTGTTATTCATGTTTTGAGTAAGAAAGGAATACAGTACATTCGATATTCATGTTTTGAGTAAGAAAGAAAGACAATACCTTCGAATATTTAAGTCTGTTATAAATTCCAAAATCTTCACTTGGGGTCTTGCTTGCCCGAACAGCAATGCATCTACCTACTCCGAAAATGCGAAGTCAAAAATTCGATATTCAATGGAGGTGGAAATCCATTATTTATTGATTTTGTATTAACAAGGGTATAAATAATGGCTTGTAATTTCTATCGTCTTAGGGTGTAAGAATATTTTTATGACCGTTTATAACAGTTATGAGCGGAGCGCTTCCATGCTTAAGATGTATCAAAGCCAAACGATGTATCATGTAAGATTGCCTATTGTACTTATGTAATCATATTGCTTCGAAAAAAAATTTGATTATTTCTTCAACATTGTAGAAATTACAATCATAGTAAATTAAATTCTGTAATCAATTTCATCTATGAGCTTAACCTAGTGAATAGTATGATTAGATGGTAGTGTTTTTCAAGCATTTTTCATGCAGGAAAGTAAAATCATATACCGAGAAATCAGAAGTTATTGTGAAACTAAAACAACAAAATTAACGATATTGGTTGAGATCATCTATTGGATGAAGAATGACAAACATAGATATTCATAATGGACAGTTTCAACCCACAATTTTCATAGATTGTCATGCACAAAAAGTGGACTTGAAAGAATGAAATGAGGTTGCAAATTAAGTTTCATACTACAACGATGGAGTTCTTAGATGAATTTCATGGTAGTTTTTCTTAACTTGAATAATCACCCGATTGCTTCGTTTTGCCAGCTTTGATGTGGAGCAATATGTTCAACAAACGGAGTATATCGCTGTGAAATTGTCAAATATAGTTATGTTAGAAGCTAAAAAGGAGTAGCCAGAGTAAGAAAATGGATTATTCGTGTTTTAGTCCCTAAGCAGTCAAACTCCTATTAGAGGACTAATCGGCTGACATGGGAGTAGCAACTAGGACAGAGTAGTCTAGACATAACACCCATTACTCGGATCATGGTGTTATGAAATATGAGAAGAGAATAAGAAAAGAATACGAAAAAATATACTAGAGTTTACCGAGTTTCATATCGAGGCCTTGTTAGCTACTAACTCGGGTCATTAGACGAATATGAGAACAAATCCAATTCAGGTTTGTCATGTGCCAACTAACAAATACTCGGGAAATACTCTGGAGTGAACCCAAGTTCGATAACATAAAGTAGTTCGTACCTCCATTTTTATTAACAGTTCTTTAGCAGTTGAAGCAGATACAACTATATCTCGAGCGGCTGGTTTGATGAAACCTTCTTCTACGCCATTGTCAAACAATGCAAGCAGCGTATCGTAATATCCGTCAACATTTAACAAACCAATCTATACAATTGAACAGACATTAGAACAATAATCATATTGTATCTTCAAAATGTTTTTGGTACAAAATTGATGAGTTATTGTCTTACCGGTTTGTTATGAATTCCTAGTTGAGTCCAAGTTATCATTTCCAACGTTTCTTCCATCGTTCCATATCCTCCTAAAACAAGCCGATTATCGTGAAATCAAGAAACAAGCTAGAATGTGTTTAAAGGAAGTCATACTTTTGTTTTTTGATTTTCAAAGGCTAAAGGGGAAAAAAGAACTAGACACTTCTTACCAGGAAGAGCGATAAATGCATCAGAGCGTCTAGCCATTTCTGCTTTACGTTCATGCATATCGGTGACTGTTATTGATTCACCAACAGCTGGTCCTGATATCTGTTAAGTTTCGACATTATTCTGAATTACTAGTACTCAACAAATTAGATTAGGTATTTCAAATTTCTTCAAAATTTAACATCTTCCTTGGGTGAAAAACAGAGGTAAACAATAGTTACCTCAATGGGCAGAAGGGCTGTCGGTATGATCCTACAAAGATGTCAAAAACCTAAAATCAAAGACATCGAAAAATATGATACAAGATAAAGAAAAACTGTCCGATCGTGTCTGGTCTTCTCATTTTCGTAAAGACATCTTTCTTTTTTTCGAAAAGGGGAGTTAGATCGCTTATAACAATCTCGTTTTACGTTCCAAACATTGTTTTTTCCCCTTTCTAGTGTGTTAGATATGTTTCTTTTATCGTGTTTGTGTGTTGTTTGCTCTTATGTCGATACTATAATAGCTTGTTTTTTCGACCTCTTTTAGTTGGAGTTAGGATTTAATAAATAAAAGAATATATAATGAAAGGAATACAAATTTATAGAGGAAAAGTTCATTTATACCCAAGAACATGGCAACCTCCATTGAAAACTCTTTTAGAAATCAAACCCATCAATCCAACACTTCCCCCACCATAAATCAAATCAATCTTCCTCTCAACCTGTAAGTCAAACCAATTGAAAACAACCACTCAACAAATTAAAACACCAATTTACATACCCTTCATTCAAATAATAAAAAAACCCTAAAAACAATACTTAATACCCACTATACCCTTCATTCAAATAATAAAAAAACCCTAAAAACAATACTTAATACCCACTATACAAGTCTTCAAAATCAGTACAAAACAGAACACAAACAAATTTTGATCAAGTAAATATTGAATTTAGAAATTTTAGTACTTCGAAAATCACCTAATTTAGAACAAGTTTATCACTTCAATCAAATATACATAAAAAGTAATTTCATTACACAAAGGATGCAAAATTCTAATCAAGAAATCCTATTACTCATGTTTCAAGAATCAATCAAATAAAAGAAGAGATAAAGGGTTTCACTGTAACTACATAGATATCTGTTTTTGGGTCTTAAAAACCATAAACTTATAGAAGAGGCAAAAACAGAAAGATTTCTCTTAAGGGGATGAGAGAGAGAAAGAGAGAGAGAGAGAAAGAGAGAGAGAGAGAAAGAGAGAGAGAGAGAACCAGTTCATCTCCTAAATCAATAGCAGCATCACTAAAGATTTCTCTATTGCCAGAGTTGCTTCCACAGAAAACACAAACTTTCTTGAACTTACTTATCTGAGAAATGGAATCCATTTTTAGAAATTGATGAACTCTCAAATCACAAGAGAGAGAGAGAGAGAGAGAGAGAGACCCTTCAGTTATAACAGTTGCAAGTTTACTTTTATGCAATTAAGTAAGAGAGAGAGAGAGAAAAAGAAGAGAGAGAGGAACAAAACAGCTAAAAAGGGAAAATGAAATCAATCTTGGGTAACTCTAAAAGATTGAAGCGGTGAAACATTATAGGTCCAAAAAATTTGAAGGTTTTCAAATGACAAATGCTAAATGAAGCTGCATAATTGCTTCATAAAGCTATTTGCTAGACACAACCATATATTTTTTATTAAATTGCTAAACAACACCAGAGATCGATTTATTGGTTTTATCTAGCAAATAATTTTTTGAATCCTAGATTGCTAAACACAACTATGTTAACTTCCCAAAATTATTTAATAGACACAATTTTTTCCTTTATTAAATTATTAAACAAAAATAAAATTGGTTGTATTTGTATTATCTAAAAAAAATAGTATTATAGGTTTTAGAAAAATATACATTATTTTTATGTAGCATGATTTTATGAAATATACATTATTAAGGTTTAAACTAAGCTTAAAAATATACATAGTGATTTTATGTAGTATGATTTTATGAATATCCCATGATTTTTTTTGTTGAAAATATAACCGTTGGATTTTTTTTGTTGAACAATATCCGTTGGATTTTTTTTTTGAAAATATATATTTGTTTTTTTTTGTTTTTTGTTAATATTTGGTTAACTTCTTAGTTTAATGTTCGAACATATTTTATTTATGAATAATTAATTATGGTAATAGAAATTTGAATTTTGAGAAAAAATTCGATTATATTAGATTTTTTTTCTTTTAGTGTTGGGTTTACCAATTTAAGATGAAATTCAATTAATTTTATTTAGTTATTTTGTTTAATAATTTTTGTAGAGTTGTGTATAGAATGGAGGAGAAATTCGGTTATACTTGATTTTTGGTGTTGGTGTTGTTTAGCAATTTAGGACAATATTTTTGTTAGTTTTATTTAGTTATTTTTGTCTAATAGTTGTCTTTAGCAAAACTGAAGTTGCATATAGTAGCATCCTTTCAAATTGAGGAATTTGAGGGATGCTCCCACCACTAGTGTCCATTTAGTAATAGCCCTTTTCTAACAAATTCAGTTACATTTCGGTTAAATCCTGCACGCGTTTCCCACGTGTAAAAGATTACTTAATTACACCTTCTCATCTTTTTCCTTCCTTTGTTCCTTCTTGATTCCATTTCTCTCATCTCCCCTATTCCGTTAGAGTGACAAATTATGCAAATTAGAGAGAAAAGTGATTAGAGTGAGAAATGGTAGAGATAAGAGGAATTAGAGGTTCGAGAGAGCAGTAATTAGAGGAAGAAGTTGTAGAAATCAAAGGGATAAGAGAGAAATCGAAGAGGTAAATTACTCTTTGTTTCACTTAAACTAATCAAAACTTCATTGTAGAGCAATAGAAAAGAATATGAGTACAAAAATACATCATTATAGTGCGTTAATATTTTTTCCTGATTTTTCCCAAATTGGGTGAAATAATTAGTAATAGATCAGTTTCGGAGAAGAATTTCTGGAAAAAAAAAAATTTCGTCCCCCTTTGCCTGAATTTTTCTTACATCATTAAAGTTGTAATAGTGATAAAGAATCAAAAGACACCTAAAAATAAATGACCAAAACAAAGAAAAGTTGAATGGGAACCTGAACTAAATAATCATTCGAAGAAGACTAAATAACTAGTACTTTCTTGCTCGAGAAATAAAGAGATAAAGTGATCAACGGTTTTGTTTGGGCAAGAAATAAGAGAATCGACAACAAGAGTTGGATAAAATTTCGATGTCACTGGAAATAATGTAGAGAGAAAAATCTTTTGATTTTTAGGCTAAACACAAAATAGATAAAGAAAAATGGTCCTAAATGATTTAAGGTTTTGTAAGGGTCTCCCATGTAAGTACTTTTAAAAGTAGATCTTTAACCGTAATACCTAAAATTTTGTGGAGTTTTAAAATTATGATCTCAGTAGAAAAATAAAAGTGTCTCTAGGCCTCTTTTACTAAAAATGAGTACTATAGTAGCGGTCATTGTAGAGGGGATTCTCTCCCCTATTTGAGAGAGATTGAAAGGACCCCCTGAAGGGAAGAAAAGAAATAACAACAATTATATCATTTTTCATACGCGGAAACCACATGGGTGAAATCTAACTAAAATCTGACTGCAACCGTTAGAAAAGGGGCAACCCCAAATACAGATCAAAGAAGGTGCATCCTTAATTAGACATTTGTGATGAAGGGTATCACTAAAATTTCCTTCCCATTTTTTTACTCTCTTGAATTTAGAGTCCAAAATTGTGTAAACAAAACAAAATTAAAGTAGCCCACCATCACATTCTTCTTCCCTTCTCTTTCTTAGGTTTCAAATCATGTCATTTTCATCTTATTTCTGTCGGCCTTCACAAAACAAATTAAGAATTTACCAAATGAATGAAGAAGAGTTTTCTTTTTCTGGGGTTACATTGTCCCCTTTGATTTTCAAAGTAAAAAAAATGGTTAGCGTGAGTGGAACTTGCCTCTCTATTCTGACCGATTCTTCCTCACAGATATGACAATTTAAAATGAACTCTGTATGATTTTATTTTTCGAGTGCCTGAACATAGATTAGGAGAGACCAGATTGGACCAATAGAAATGCAATATAAACAAATGTTAACTGTCTAAACTAGATCACACAATCCATACATATTTGACGGAGGTGAAAAATCCACCATTTTCTTTTTTTGAAACAAAGCGAACCATATTCAGTCATATGTGATTGAATCACAATTGTTACATGGATGATCATAATTATTTCTCTCTTCAGACATCATGAGAGTTGCATACCTTTAAATGCAAAGTGCCTCGTGATGAGAAAGAAATTGGACTAGACACGACTCAAGAAAATGACCCTAAAGGTCGAAAAAGAAAGGATCCTATAGATCACAGATGAAAATACCCTAAAGGTCACCAAAATAACAGAAAAAACAAATTAAGAAAATACTAAATACATCCCCCTCGTTTTCGCCGGAAAACCGCCATTGTTGCCGGAAAACCGTCGTCATCACCGTTTATTGATTCATGTTACTAAGGATACAAATAAGAAATATATCGATGCCTTTTGATGTATAGTGTGTTGTACTCACATAATATTCATGTACTTTGAGGAGAAAATTTCAAACTTGGTAAACCTTTTGAAATCCAGCCTTTCACCTGGTTTTCAAGCTTATCTCAAACCAACCTTTTCAAAGGTTGTATCATCATTGAGTTTTATACTCTTAGAGCAAGTCCAATGTTGATACTGGGGCTCCCAAAAACTCTGGTCTTGGACGTTCCTATTGAAGAGTTCAACCCCATCACATTTAGTTTGCTGACTTTGAACATATTTTTTTGACATTTTAAATTCACCAAATAGTTTCGAAGTTCATTTTATCTCAGCACAAGTGGAGGGTCATAAGATAGTTGAATCATAATAGAACATTGCTAATTGAGATAAATTACTACTATTAGTGGATCAATCTTAATTAAGTATAATGGTTAGGATTGCTTGATTGGAATTAATCATTTAAGCGTGGGAAAAGAAATTCATAATGAAAGATAGTAATCATCAGTCAAAGCATAACTATTCTTAAAACAAGATTTTATTATCAATAAGTGGCTTGCCCTAATTTGGCATGAAAAATGTACTTCAAATTCCCACTCCTTTCATGGCCCCCACACAGCTTTATTTATTTTATACTCTTCTTAAATGATGTACTAGTCAGCTGCCCAACAATAAAGCATAGGAATAAAACCGGAGATTTTGACATTTTTTTTTTGTTAAGAGGGGAGATTTTGACATTGCTCCCCACTTTTATATTAATATTAGGATTACACCCGTGAACGGAAAACATTAATTTTTAGTTAATTGTCAGTTGTGCGAATCACACGTGTAAATCAAGACAAAAATACCTTTATGTATGATTTTGACATTGACCTTCACTTTTATTTCGATATTAGGACTACATCCCCATTTTTTTTTTTAACTTGTGATTATACCTCCACGTGGACATAAAATGTTAACTTATAGGTAAATATCAGCCGTGGGAATCACACATCGGGATAAAAATGCCCTTATTTACATTTTAATTTCCATCTCAATACCTTCTTATTTTTTCTTCCATAAATCTACTTCATCAACCACATACAACTATTTCCTTCATCGACTCCCACCGCCATCATCATCATCGCCGTCTTCATCTTCTCCGACCTACGCAACCATCGCCACAATCTTGATCTCCGCAAACTGCTTGAACTAATTTTCTTGATAATGAATCTTATAATCTTCACCATCTCCAAGTCCACCATTATTAACACTATTTTACGAAATTTTGTGAAAAGAGGTATCAACAACTTATACATCTTAAAATGAAGTCATTTCATTTCAAAAACATGGACTGAAGTATCAACAACTTATACATCCCAAAATGGAGTCACCTCTTTTAAAAACACATGGACCAGAATGAGCTTGTCTTGAAATCATGGCGATCTTCGACTATTGCCACCACCACCACTATCCTCATCATCTTCTTAATTAACTTTCAGACTTCCCAAAAGAAGCAATTTTTCTCCGGGACCAATGATTTGACCTTTAGTACCAGTTCATTAAGCCACAGACTACTTGATCTTTCTCTCATTCCGCCTTATCCTTCGCTGAAATTTGATTTCTTTTATGAGCTGACCTCTAACTCAATTAACTCTAATCAACCAAAGAAGGCATACGACTTTGGTCATTGACTAAAATTCCTAAGGTTGATGATGGTGGTTTGTGAAGATAAAGATTGTGTTGGTGGCTGTATATGGGTGGTGGGAGCCGATGAAAGGGAATAGTTGTTTGTGGGTGATGAAGTTGATTAATAGAATAGAGAAGAAGAAGATATTGAGAAGAAAATTAAAATGTACATAAGAGTATTTTAGTCCTGATTCACATGCGTGATTCGCACAACTGAATTAATCTGAAAACTAACATTTTCCGTCTACATAGGGTATAAACCAAAAGTTTGTAAAAACAGGGGTATAGTCCTAAATATCGATATAAAAATGGAGGGTCAAGGTCAAAATCATACATAAGGGCATTTTTGTTCAGATTCACATGTGTGATTCGCACAATTGATATTTAACTAGAAGTTAACGTTTTCCGTCCACGTGGGGTGTAAATTAAAAGTTTTAGAAAAACGAGAGTGTACTCCTAATATTGATATAAAAGTGGGGGTCAAAGTCAAAATCTCTCGAATGAAAAACAAGAATGCTTCTTTTAATATCTGAGTCTTTCCGGTCAACCATCATTTGTTGTACAATTTCTAAATTGGTTTCCTCCACTTCTTAGATTTTGCGTTAGAGACACAGATTGTACTTCTTCAAAAAAATTAAATTCGAAGGAGCTATTTATATAAGATTTTGTCTATTAATAGAAAATGTACAACTGATATTGAAACAGAAAGAAAATAGGAAAGGTGGGTGAAAGAGCTAGGTAATATATGAGAACTAAAATGGGTTAATTTCGTTTTGGCCCCCGATTTGTGACCAACTCGCCGTTTTGGCCCCAATAAGTGTCCGGCAGTTCGATTTGGCCCCAAAGGGTTAAATTTTGACGAAATTAACCTCGGGGGCCAAAAAGGAATTATTTCTATAAAAATAGATTAAAGGCATAAAAGCCACATCACCTCATTCTTTCTCCTCCACTTCACCTTATCTCTCCTCCATCACACCACCTCCTCTCCACCTCACCTTCTTCTTCTCCGGCGAATGGTTGCCGGCCGGAGTAACAATTCCAGCCGGCCACCATTAACTTAAAAAAAAAAAAAAAATTATCTCTCTTCTTCTTCCTTTCTCTCTCTTCTTCTCTCCTTTCTCTCTCTTCTTCTCTCCTTTCTCTCTCTCCTTCCTTTCTCTCTCTTCTTCTCTCCTTTCTCTCTCTACCTCCGGCGAAGGAGTCGCCGGAGGTTTACTCCAACAGACCTTCGAAGGTCTGTTGGAGATCTGCTCAACAGACCTTCGAAGGTCTGTTGGAGATCTGCTCAACAGACCTTCGAAGGTCTGTTGGAGATCTGCTCAACAGACCTTCGAAGGTCTGTTGAAGATCTGCTCAACAGACCTTCGAGGTCTGTTGAGATCCGATTCAACAGACCTTGAAGGTCTGTTGAAGACCTCCGGCGAAGGGAACCCCTTCGCCGGAGGTGTTAGAGAGAGAAAGGAAAGGAAGAAGGAGAGAGAGAAAGGAAGGAGGAGAGAGAGAAAGGAAGAAGAAGGGGGAGAAATGAAGGAGAGAAGAAGAGAGAGAATAGAAGAAGAGGAGAGAGAATGGAAGAAGAGGAGAGAGAAAGGAAGAATTTTTTTTTTTTTGGTAAAGGTGGCCGGCCGGAATTTTTTATTCCGGCCGGCAACCTTTCGCCGGAGAAGAAGGTGAGGTGGACAGAGATGATGTGTTAATTGTTAGATGAGGTGGACAAAGAAAAAAAAATTACAGAATTGCCATGGGGGTAGAATTGGGAGGTTGAAAAAAAATTGGGGCCATTTAGGAATTTTTTGGGGCCAAAACGAACTCCCGGACAATTATTGGGGCCAAAACGGCGAGTTGGTCACAAATCGGGGGCCAAAACGGAATTAACCCAACTAAAATTCTCAAAAGTGAAATATTATTTTGCTCTCAAATTGTTTATTTTTATTTAGATTTGATTAATTGGAACTATACAGTTGAGATTAAATCACAAGAAAGTATTTTACCCCCGATTACTGGATTCTAGTTTCTCTCTATTTTTTTTTATAATAGTTTTTCTTTTCTTGAATTAGGTTTTTTAATCTACTACTAACTTCTAAGTCCATTGGATTAGAAAATTACTACCTAAGTCTTTTGTGAGACAATTACATTACGAGGAGCAAAAATAAAAATTAAACTAAAAAACGATAAATGCATAGAGTTCATATCAATATTGTCTTTCTTACGCCAACAATTGTTTGGCCAGTTAGTTATGCATCTACTCTAAAAATATGAAGGTCAAAAGTTTGATTTGCGGTGTTGGTGGACTCCATCACGTATTAACTTGTGCTAAAAGACTATAAATATAAAAGATATAAATAAAGGTAAGAATGAACTTTCATGCTCCTAGGATGACTTTAAGACCATGTTTGGTGCGGAATAGCATGAGAATGGAATATAGCATGAGAATGGAATGTGGTTCCTGTGAATCACAATTCAGATTACTGTTTAGCTCGCGGGAATGAATGGGGGAATCGTATTCCCCCCAAAAATGGAATTCCTAAAGAGGGTAATAACAAACCAAGGAGGGGGTGGGTTTTGTGAGTTCCATTCTTGGGAATGTTTTATTTTAATAGTTATGGACAAAATTATCCTTAATAAAATATTAGAAAGACTAATATTAAAATTGTTCTTAACATAATATCACAACTAAAAGAATTAAAACCTAGGGTTTTAGCTAATAGTAACTCTCTATTTTTGTATTCCTTCTCCTCTATTTCTTTTTTCCTTCTTTCTCTCTTTCGTTCTTTATTCATTCCAATCGATTTCATACCGTTTTAAAAAGAAATATTTTTTATGCGAGAGCTTTAGTATATGCAGATGAAGTTAATTCTGTATATAAAATTTTTGTGTCTCTGAACATAAGGGAATTTTGATGGAGTGAAACATATAAAACGCAATGTTTTTTGCTGACTGTGACAAACCAAAAGATAAATCTAACCGTCTGTTGTGTTTTTTCTCAGATATTAGCCATTAGATCTTTTACCTACCTAAAAAAAATACAATTCGTTCACCCACTCACTAAATCTATTATACAAACCCATGATAAATTTTGACCGTTCAATTCCCATAGTTAAATATCAACCCTTAATTCTTATCTCAAATTGTAACCACCGTCATAAAATTAATGACAGATTAATTTTATAATAATGACCATTTTCACAATTTATTATCTCCATAACTTTTTCAATATTAATTGTGTTTTAGGTTATGAAAACATAACCCTTAGATCTTAATCCTTAAAATCTCCTTAAATCTTAACCCTTGATATCTCCCTCATAACCTCTCTATCCCCATAATTTTCCAAAAAAGTAATTGTCTTTCGGTTATAAAAGAAGAAGATTAATGAATTTTATCTCTCAATACTTTCTCTATATATACTTACCTCCTACAATCTTTCTTTCTTACACTTCTATCTCCCTCTTTCTTACCATCTCATTTGTTAGTAGAACAAATTTTCGTTGATGGTTCAACATTAGTTTTTCTTAGTTGATTTAGTATTAGCTTTTCTTAATTTTGTTAATATGTAATTAGTAATGTATGATTAATACATAAAATTCAGTTTATATAGATCTTTTATTAATATTGTGTATTCTCCATAAGTTTACCGAGATATTTAATTGTAGATACAATTGTTGTATGGTAAATCTCATTTTCTCTACACGTATCTCTTTCTCTATCGATCTACTTTATTTTCGCTTTCTATGTTAATCTTTCTAAAGTGAAGAATTAATTTTTTTTTTATTGAAGTTTTGATTTTCAATCTTTTTGTATCGTTTCTACTAGATATGAAAAACATCTATTTTGAAGAGTTAGTTGTTATTCTTTCTCTGAATTTACAATTTAAATCTATTATCTTTTTTACTTTTCAAAAAAAAAGTTGAGATGAGTAAGAGTCAATTAGGTGGTAGTCTTATAATCTTTTAACAAGACTTTACAAATTATGTAAACAGATAGATGCGCATATATATATATATATATATATATATATATATATATATATATATATATATATATTTGCCGGTAACTTTTTAAGATGATTTTCTTTGTTATAATTTTTCTCTTGATTTCTTCTTTAGATTTCAATAAAAATGAATTGTTTATCAATTCTTTTAAACAATTCGAATTACTTCTTATAAAAGTCAAATGAATTTTTACCTTCTTTATACGACCTCAAAACTTCTGTGAATTTTTATGCTGCTTCCAAAACTAATTATCGATTTCGGACTTTTCTGAATTAAACACTATTAACTTATTTTTAATTTATGATCTTATGTTCACCAATGTTCTTTTGTGTCTTATTGTTTATAAATGTGATGTACTTCGTATTCATAGGTCGAAAATCATTGACTTTGTATGATTTGCAAGACACAATTGTCCGTGCCTAGGGGCACTGGTTATAACTAGTTAAGATATAAAACAAAGTTGATGTGTAATTAATGTAGTTCAAGTAAAAAGGATATGACAGAACTTTTACAAAAAGTTACATTCCTGTTCCTCTACGAACCAAACACCTAGTTAGGAATCTGTCAGGAATCAAAATCTTATTCCTAATCAAACCAAACATCAAACTAAAATATTTTTATTTTCAAGAATCACGTTATAAAAATGTGATTCTCAGGAATCACATTCCAACTTGGCCTAAGAATATTTAAGATTCAGGATGTCAGTGATGATGGTAGTTATATGGTTTATAGTTATTTATAATGTATCCATGCAGTCCCAATCAAAGCAAAGAAAATAGTTTGCGAACGAAATTCTATTTAGAGATAGAATAAATCACAACTTGAATTCAAAATTTTCTTGTTTTGCATTACACGGACCTCAGTTTAAATAGAAGGAATAAAACAACTACCCACATCTATTAATAACTACCTTCTCTATATTAACCACCCGAAGGGAAGGATGTGTTTATTTATTTTTTTATTTTTTTTGAGAAATCGACTACGATCTACATTAGTCGTTACAAGACATTAATACATCGAGACGATGTCATAAGCACAATAACTGCCGAAATACCACAGTACCTAAAGCCTGACAAATTAAATGGCCTATAGCCTGACGAATTAAAATAGCATAAAGCCTACATAAACTACTTTATTATATCAAAATTCAATATTCTTGGATTTGCACTTTCATTGGACCGAACCTGACACTTCTGTATTATAGAGTATATGTACTGACCAACTAGACTACTAGTGGTTGACTAAGGATGTGTTTATTGTGGCTTGGTAATCCACCCATTATTTGTAATGACTATCGTTAGGCACTCTTCTTAGACCCACATGTGTAACAATGTGTGTAGGTTCTAGGTTAGTATTCAGAATACCAAACTTTCAAATCACTACATGATTGAGTAAACAAATTTCAAATTTATATGATCAGCTTGGTGGGGGTAGTATTTCTTTTGTTGCTTAGGTTAAAATATGGGGGCCAGTTTCTTTTATGATGGCAAGTGGGATCCAATCAGGGACCTCCCACTGTTAAACGCAGAAATTTATGTAGTGGTAGGTCTTCACGAAATTATGGCTTCTTAACATAGCAATGGATTCTTTCAAAAAAGATAAAATGGATTGATGGACCAAGGATGATGATGTGTCACTTAATTTTGGAAATCCATATGTCACTTCATCAGTATTGCTAAAAATCTTTTTAAGAAAAAAATAGCTTAAGGTAATATAGGATGGTGCGGACCAGCCTTCCGGACTGCTAGTGATACGTTCGCTTTGGCATACCTGGGCCTCACGGTTTTAAAAGGCCTCACTATGGAAGGGTGCTTAACCTCTTAAGAGGAGCACCACACTCCTGTCTCCCACCAATGTGGAATTGCTTTACAACACACACTCCCAAGCCACATCATAGTAGAGCGAATCGTACTGATAACGTAATATAGGATGGTGCGGACCAGCCTTCCGGGCTGCTAGTGATACTGTCCGCTTTGGCACACCTGGGCCTCACGGTTTGAAAATGCCTCACTAGGGAAGGGTGCTTAACCTCTTAAGAGGAGCACCACACTCCTGTCTCCCACCACTGTGGAATTGCTTTACAACTTAAGGACTTTTTTTTTTTTTTGATGAAAAAGCTAAGGATCCTTTGATACATTATAAATTGAGAAAATATTTGATGTAAAAAAATGAGAAGAAACCCAAATTTTCACATGTAAAATTAGCTTCAAAGTGTTTAATAGGAATGTAATTTAAAAGGAGTGCCTTTAGCAAATGACGTATTAATTGGGGTGTCTCATTAGAACTTTCGTTTGATGGCATTTTTCTCTTCCCAAATCGCTGAGACAGAGAGATAGATAAAAAATTTCATTACCATCGAGTCATCGACTACATTGTAGTCGTAATCCGTTCCAACAGACTATTGCTTTCGATGTCTTCCAAATATATTAAGAAATTGTAGGAATCGCTTTCAGCAGAATGAGTACTATCGAATTCGATGACTTCTAATGAAAAATCTGTTGAGAAATTGATGAAGCATGGTTGCCGAGCGATGTCAAGTTTAAGAGGGATACCAAAGATATACACCCCCTCGGCCCCTCACATGCCAATAAATAAATCTCAATAAGTGAAACCTAGATTATCACTGAAGAGACCAATTTAGTATATGAGAGCTTGCTAGAAATTACCAAAAAGTTAAAACTAAAACAAAAGAGAAGTTGGGTGTCTAAACATAGAGATCTAGGTTTGTTCATTTTAGAGCATCTGCAATAGAAAACTCAGAAAAGTCTCTATTTATCCTATGTGTTAAGTTCCAATTGATATTCTCACTCTTAAGTTGCGAAAATAGAGATCCTCAATTTTTTTTTGTCTCCAATGCAAAACTCTAAATTTGTCTTATTTACTTATGTGGTATTGTTATATGTGGTATAGTTGAGTATGAAGAGATTAGAAGGTTAGGGATTTTAAGTCGAAGTAATTTGGGAAAAAAAATTTCCTTAATTTATTAGTTCAAGTCAAAAATTAGAAAGTGGGGTGGGGAAGAATAAACATATAAGGTTTAATTAATTAAGAAAAGTCAATAGAGATGTTCACCCTTTCCTTGTAAATTGGTTTCGTGACCCCAAATTAGTTTTTACCCATTGAGTGCCTATAAAATACGTTTTAAAACAAGATAAAGTTTAATGGGCCAAAATTTGCTCGCCTGAACGAGCAGGTGACTCATTTAGCACGGGTCTTTTCCAGAACACTGCTTAAACATAAAATGAGCTGGGTGGCCCCCAAAAGTTGTGGCTCAAAACGAAGCTTTGCTCGCTTTGGGCCAGGGTCGGCCCTGTCGATACGTCATCTTAGAGATCCAAATAGAGTGTTGCATTGGAGAGAATTTTTAAGAAAAAAGTCTAAAAATCATATGTGACACTTAGAGTTTCTAAGATTAAGTGTTGCTTTAGAGATGCTCTTAGGTTTATGAAAATTTAATATTTCTTGGAGTAGCTATTACTTGGAGTTAATATCACATTTGCTGGAACAAACTTTCTTCTTAGCGGAGTAAAATATGTTTTGTAATAAAATGTTTGGAAAACCGCTTCCAAAACTTCCCTAAGATTAAACAACAATATGTTAAACGAAAGAAGAAAAAAAATTCAAAATTGTCGTTTTCTAAATATGATAAACTATTGTTTTTGAATAAATATCCAATTGAGAAAATCTAGAAGGTATTATTATTCCAAACAATAACTTACACTTAATGAATAAACTGATAACATTTTATTTACTTATGAAATTAAATTTTTTTTTATAATGAAAAATTACCCCCACAGAAGAAATTTTCTGGACCACTACCCATAGGCGCACCCAAGCGTAAGTTTAATCACTTCATACACATATCATTGATATGTATTAGACCACGACAAATGCACCATCACCAAATATTGTAGGTCATGACTAATCAGACTGCTCAAATAACCTGAGCTCACAAAAATTCATTTCCGGAAGAAAACCATGCATCTTTCTACCAACAAATCATTGTACAAATTCTTTAATATGATTAGTAGTTGTTGAAGCTCAGGCTCAACCGCTTGAATGAATCTGAACCTACAGTTTGCAGGCATACTATAATGGCAAAATGAACATCAAAAGTGGAGTTGCATCGATGCTTCCGACTAGAGTTAGTAAACCATTACAAAAAGATAAGTTAATTCAAAAGAAAATATATATGAAGAGGGAAGGGCTAAAGGCCCCCGACATAATTGTTGTAGATCCCGAGATTACACACAAGACCTCCTCATACCTCCTCAATTATGAGGGAAGAATCAAAAATTTTTACAACTGATTACTAATACCTCAATTATGAGTCGTGGTCCATAGCCAAACCTCCTTAAAATAAAGAATAAAATGAATTTATACCAAGACAACCAACAGAGTTGAACATCTGAGTGAAATAGTACAAAAAAGTAAAGAAAACCTCCCTTTTGTAGTGCAAAAGGGGATACAAATGTACTAGTTCAGATGAGAAATCCTCTTGATGGGTGAAAAGAAATTCCTGGGCTACCATTAAGTAAAACAGAGAAGGTAGTTGTGGAAATACATTGATGGATCAGGGAACAAAATTCTTCTGAGAAACCAAGTGCAGATAGTATGCTTAATAAAAAGTTCCATTCAATTCTGTCAAAAGCCTTTGACATATCAAGTTTAAGACCCATATACTTCTGATTACCTTTCATAGTTTTCATTGAATGCACAATCTCAGAGGCTATAATAATGTTATCTGTGCCTTGCCTACCAGGGACAAAAGCACTTTGATGAGGGCTGATAACCTTTTCAAGATGAACCTTGAGCCTATTTGCCAGAATCTTTGATACAATCTTATAAGTAGTATTACAAAGGCTAATAGGTCTGAAGTCACTTGGTGTCTGAGGAGTTTTAGTTTTAGGAATGAGAGCTACATGAGTGTGGTTGATTGCTGGAGGTATGATTTTGCTTTGGAATATTTCTTGTACCATAGAGATAGTATCTTCTTCAACAACTTCCCAATTATAATGGAAAAAAGATGGTGAAAAACCATCTGGATCAGGAGCCTTCTCTTTTTTGAGGTGTTGAACCACCAAGGATATTTCTTCTGCAGTTGGAATGGCCACTAAAAGATCATTAAAATGGGAGGTGATGATAGGTTGGAACAGGGATTGGATTGAGCTATCAGTAGTAGGGGAGGTGGTAGTGAGAATGTGAGAGAAGTGTGTATTTAGAAGGTTATTCATTCCTGAATGATCCACTATCCAGTTTCCATTCTCAGATTTGAGACCCTTAATGTGATTATTTCTCTTTCTAGAGGAGGCTAAAGTATGAAAATATCTCGTGTTTCTGTCTCCTAGGGTTATGATATTATCTCTGGATTTCCTTTTCCAGTGAGATTCCTGTTCATCCAGTAAGGCATTGAGAGAATTAAGCCAGATAGAATATTGATCTTTGTCCTTGCATTTTTCCATCTTGTCTGTGATTGTGTTGATATGGTGAACTAATTTATTGTAATGATGAGTGTTCCATTTGCTGAGAATTGATTGCAGATGAATAAGTTTATTATGAACCAAAATAAAAGCAGGGTCATCAACTGGTATTCTCCAGTACTCACTAATTAGGGAGGAGCATTCAGGGTCTTTGTTCCAGTCAGGGTTGTATTTAAAGAGTTTCTTCTTTCTCTCATGATGAGAATAAGTTGTGAGCAAAATGGGATTGTGGTCAGATCCTAATCTTGAGAGATTTGTAACCAGGGTCTCTGGGAAGAGATCAAACCAAGTGGAAGAAGCCAACGCACGATCTAGTAACTGCTGAACAAGTCTAGTAGGACTTTTGTTGTCAGACCAGGTCAAAGAAGATCCCTGATATGGAACTTCCATTAAATTCAAATCTAAGAGGTTTGAAGTCAGATGGTGAATTTGAGATAAAGTAGGAATATTACCTCCTAATTTTTCATGAAGATGAAATATGAGGTTTAAATCACCAATGACTAAGCATGGAGAGTCAGTATCTAACTTAGTTTCACAAATTGTTTTGAAGTGTTGCCAAAAAGTTTGCTTATTATTCCTATTTGGCTCCCCATAAACAAAGATCATGGACAAATTGACAGTTGAATGAGATGGAGTAACTGTAATGTGGATCCATGTCTGGGACTGGTAAACAATAGTAGGTTGGAAGGAATCTTTGTAAGCTAAGGCAAGGCCACCACTAAGACCTACAGGGGTTCTAGAATAAGATTGCCATAACCATTGTGATGAAGGGTTTTGGTGACAGAGAGAAAATCCGGACTGTGTTTATAAACTAATTGCCTAAGGTGATGTGTTGTTACTTTTGATCCTAAGCCTTGACAGTTCCAGCTAAGGATTGAAATCGGACAGGAACCCATCATAAGGGAAAAGAAAGTGAAAGAAAAAATAGTAGTATGTATAGAAATAGGAATAACTAAAGAGAAGATGTGAATGAGGTATAGAGAAGAAGTTACCTGGATATTAGAGGCAGGCGGATTGCTATTTTGTCCTTTGGTTATAGGAGGCGAGGAAGTAGAAGCCAGTGGTTTCAAAATATGTTCCTGGTTCTGATTTATCTGGTTACCTTGAAAAGTTGCAGTGGCATTATCAGAAGCTGTAAGTTGTATCCTTGCATTTGTGTTCTGGTTTGAAAGCTTTGCCTGATTGGATCTATATTTCTTAGTTTTCCTTTGATCCTTGTTTTTATCTGAGGTTCTGTTGGAGGTGCCAAAAATATGATCAAAGTTGATATCATCAGGAAATTTACAGGAGATGTCTGGTAACGGGTCTTGATCAGATTGAGAAGATCCTATACCAAAATTTCCTTCTGATACGAGAGGATGGAGACCATAATCATTAACACGAACATGATTGATGACATCTAAGTTTTTATCTTGCCTAAACTTTTTCCAGAAAGAGTCCAAACCTTCAAGTAGAATGCTACACCTAGCCCAATCGAAAGGAGATATACAAGGTTTTAAAGCCTCCACTACTTCACCCATCATCACCCACCTGTTATTTGCAGATGACTGTCTCTTATTCCTCAAAATGGATATACCATCTGTCAATAACCTTCTAAATCTTCTTAATAAGTTTGGGTTAGCTTCTGGTCAGATGATAAATTTCCAAAAAAGTGGGATATTTTTCAGCTCTAATGCACACCACAAGCACTGTAAATTGGTCTCAAAGGTCCTTAAGGTCAAATAAATTAACAAAAAGGACCCATACTTAGGGATCAATATCTTTATAGGTAGAGGTAAAACTGCTTCCTTCCTCCCTATTATTGACAAGTTGAAGCAGAAACTTAGTAAATGGAAAAGTAATCTTCTCTCCCAAGCAAGTAAGGGTGAGCTCATTAGGTCATCCCTAGCTGCTATCCCCAGATACCAGATGGCTATCTTTGATATTCCAAGTAGCATCAAGAAAGTCATGACTTCTCTTCAGAGAGATTTCTGGTGGGGAAAATCACCCCTTAACAAGAAAATATATTTCAAAAACTGGTCAGCCATATGTAAACCTAAATCTTTGGGAGGACTTGGCTTCAGAAACATTCATTTGGATAACCTAGCCCTTAGAAGCAAATTGAATTGGACAGCTAGAACTAATCCAGACTCCCCTTGGGTTAAATATATGAATGCAAAATACTCTTCTTCCAGTATATCTAATAGTCATTCTTGGCTGAGGAAGTCCATTCAGAAGAACCAAATTTCAATAGATGCAAACATTATTTGGGATGTAGGAGATGGAACTCATGTTAATATATGGTCTGATCATTGGGTTCCAGGTATAAAAAAATTGGATATCCCTTCTAATATTCATGGTCTCATCAATGTCTCTCGGCTTCTTACTCCTCAAAAGACATGGGATCAAAATGCACTTTCCTTACTCTTCTCAGAGGACATTAAACAAAGAATACAAGCTATACCTCTCAGCTCAGATGTTGATACTCAGAAGTGGGAATTATCTGAATCAGGAATATACTCTGTTTCATCTTATTATAAATTTCTCATACATAACCTTTTAGGTAACCAAGTTACCAATTATTCTTCTACTTCTAACTTCACTATATGGAAACCTTTGTGGAACCTTAGAGTTCATCCTAGGATCAAGCTTTTCCTCTGGAAGCTGGCTCAAGATATTCTCCCTGTTAACCTTAAACTATCCAGAATGTCCATTAATGTTTCTCCTCTGTGTCCCTTGTGCTCTACAGATGATGAAAGTCAAATCCACTTCATTCAAAATTGTAAAGTTACAAAGGAATTCCTTCAACATATCTCTCCTAACTTGGCACAACAGATGAACAATCAAAACTTCACCCAGTGGTTCACACACCTTCTTCATCTCCAACCAAATACAAATCCCTCTATCTCCCTCAAACCCTTTGAGCTGATCTCCACTGCCTTATGGCACTTGTGGAAAGAGAGATGTGATATAATTTTTAAGGGACATGTTTTAAATATTAATCTCCTAACCCAAACCACAACATCCTTCATAAGCATACAAACCTCAAATCTCAAAGCTTATGCACTGTTAACTAACCTTCCCACCCACTGGCAGCCTCCCCCAATAGGAACTATCGAGATCAACTATGATGCATCTTATATTTCTCACTCTCTTAAAGCATCTATGGCTTTTGTGGTGCATGATTCTACAGGTACCCAAATCGCAGGAGAAGCCAAATTCTCCTCCAAGAGATCCGTAGATGAAAGCGAAAGGGAAGCAGCTTTGATGGGCATTTTGTGGGCAAAAAATCATGGAGTTAGGAACCTCATTTTGGAAGGCGATTCTCTCAACCTCAACAACTTTTTGCTGGGAAACAAAAATACACTCCACTGGACGCCGAAACATATCACCAAGGAAATCAAGCTCCAAGCTCTATGTTTTACTTCAATATCTTTTTTGTATGTAAATAGAAAGTTAAATATCAAGGCTCATAATGCTGCTATTAACTGTAGGAATTCAGGAATCCCTTACTACTCTTGTCTTCCTAAATGCTCTTCCTCCCATCATGGCACCAATGTAACAAACCTTATTACTTAATGCTATGTTTGTGTTTTTAAAAAGATGAGAAATCCTAAAATATAAACCCAGATTTGTGTTAATTCCCTTTACTTTTTCCCTCTTGAAAATTGTGAATCTGCCGTCAAGAAAGGTCTTAATGGAAATCACTTCTTTTACATCTGATCCTAACAACAGGCAAAAAAAAAAAGCGACTTTATCACATTCTCCTATCGCCTACCTGCATCATGAAAGAGGTGCACAATCAGATGACTCGTAATAAAAATATGAAAGACTGGGAGGTCATCCCGTGTGAGGGAGCCTCGGGTGGGATCCTTTGTTTGTGGGATGTAAATGGCTTTGATGTAATGAAAGGTTCTTTCTCTATTTCTTTAGTCATTAAGTTGCAAGGAAGGGACTTGTAATCTTATTTCAACAAAATCAGTGCAAGATTTTTCATTCGAAAAGAGGTCTGATTATGAAGACATCCATGTCTATGAACAGAATGTTTGTCTTGTTTGCAAAATGTCAACCAAAAGATCAACAATGCCATTATACACTTGTACAAAATCAAGACAAATTAACTTATTAAGAAAAATCAAGACAAATTGTGGCATTGCAGATTTGGTCACTTGAGCTACCAAGGACTAAAGGTTCTTCAACTAAAACAAATGATGAATGGTCCGCCAAAAATGAAGGAGTCGCCCCATGTATGTGAAGACTGTCTGGTGGGTAAGCAACGTAGAGATCCATTTCCGAGAGAAAGTCAATGCAGAGCCTTGAAGATACTTCAATTGATTCATTCCGACATCTGTGGACCTATCAACCCCATGTCAAATAGCCGGAAAAGGTATGTCATAACCTTTATAGATAATTATAGCCGTAAGACATGAGTTTATTTTCTAACTGAAAAACCTAAGGCATTTCTTACATTTCAAAATTTCAAAAACTGTGTTAAGAAAGAATCTGAGGAATATATAAAGGTCTTATGAGCTGATCGTGGAGGAGACTTTTCAAATTTTTGTATTACTCATGGAATCCTTAAACAACTAACTGTTGCATATACTTCACAACAAAATGGAGTTGCCGAAAGGAAAAATCAGACTATCATGAATATGATACGTTGCAAGTTACCGGGAAAGAAAATTCCAAAGACTTTTTGGCCAGAAGCAGCTGTTAACTGGACAACACACATGTTAAATCGAAGTCCCACTCTGTAACACCCCTATTCTCTATATATATCAAATTAGGTGGAAATAACAAAAACTCTAGGTCAATTTGGGGTTGGGCCTAATATGAAGAGTAAGTTAGTGTGGGCTTGAGCATCATAAAAATAGAAGTGGGTTAGAAGGAAAACTAGGGCTGCTTGAGTTAATTATATAAAAAGGGGTCTAGAGCTCTTTTTGTAGATCTAGAACAAAACTTAGAGAGAGAAAGAGAAATGGTATTCTTTGGAGAAGATTTTGATGAATAAGTTGAAGAAATCTATGTATTGTTTATGTTATGGTTAGTATATCTTCAACAAGCCACTCTTAGTGAATGAAGAATGGATAAAGAAGAAAAGAGGTAGAGATAGAGTTCTCTAGAGAGAGAAAGAGGCATGATTGTGGTCTTGATGTCATCTAAGGCAAAAGAGGTAGATTTCTTATCTCCTAATTCTTTTGTAGGCTTTTTCAATTGATTCCATGATAGGTTTAGTATTGTTAATCACATAAAGTTCTATAAAGAATGATTGAATGATTTAGATATTAGTTCTATCTTGAATTCCATAAAATATCTATATAGGACAATATTTTGATCTAACTTCAAAATTATATCTGGATTGATTGGTAACGAATCTAGGTGTCTATCTTATATGGTTGGAAAGGTATGTTTGTCTACTTTCTATTGGTTCAAACGGTGAGTTAATTGGAGTTCCGAGCGAAAAGTTACGATAGTTTTCGTACGAGGTGTCAGAGCAGTCCCTATTGTATTTTTGTCTAGATTAAAAGTAAATCTGGTACTGATTGATAATGAATCTCGGTGTTTATCTTATATGGTTGGAAAGGTCTGTTTGTCTACTTTCTAGTGGTTCAAACAGATAGTTAATTGGAGTTCCGAGCGAGGAGTTATAATAGTTTTCGTACGAGGTGTCACAGCAGTCCCTACTGTATTTCAGTGTAGATTAAAATTAGATCTGGTATTGATTGGTAATGAATCTCGATGTGTATCTTATATGATTGGAAAGTTTTGTTTGTCTACTTTCTAGTGGTTCAAACGGTGAGTTAATTGAAGTTCCGAGTGAGGAGTTATAATGGTTTTTGTACTAGGTGTCGCTACAATCTCCAATGAACGAATTGATTGAGATAATTCACATGGTTTCTATTCTTTAAGCAATGTATTTCCTAGGTATATGATACCTTATATTGGTGAGTCTATATTTGTTAACTATTATTGTTATTTGTTTGTTTAAGGTTGTGATCCACGTGGAGATCTATTATGAGTATCATCCATTTTGATTTGTCATGTGTTGTTGGCTTGAATGGTTTGGTGAACTTGTTTGTAATTCTTTATTAGAGCCAATATTTGTGGTGTGATGCTATTATGATTGTATGATGCTATTATGTGTGTGATGCGATGGATGTGATGGAGGGTTGAATGAGTTTATGTGGTTGGTTCGACCCTCTCTACCGGAAGTGATGTAGGTATGGAGCGTATGGGGTCGGCGCTAACACAATGGATGACCTTGTGGGTCACACTCTCATTCGACTTATGTTTGTTGTATGATGCTATGATGTGATGGAGGGTTGAATGAGTTTATGTGGTTGGTTCGACCCTCTCTACCGGAGGTGATGTAGGTATGGAGCGTATGGGGTCGGCGCTAACACAATGGATGACCTTGTGGGCCACACTCTCATTCGACTTATGTTTGTTGTATGATGCTATTATGTGTGTGATGTGATGGAGGGTTGTATGAGTTTATGTGGTTGGTTCAACCCTCTCTACCGGAAGTGATGTAGGTATGGAGCGTATGGGGTCGGCGCTAACACAATGGATGACCTTGTGGACCACACTCTCATTCAACTTATGTATGTTGTATGATGCTATTATGTCTGTGATGATGGAGTTGATGGAGGGTTGTATGAGTTTATGTGGTTGGTTCGGCCCTCTCTACCGGATGTGATCGAGGTATGGAGCGTATGGGGTCGGCGCTAACACAATGGATGACCTTGTGGACCACACTCCCATACAACGTGGACACCAACTTGTCATATCATTCGACGAGAGTTGGATGATTGTGTCTTTTGGCATAATGTTTTGTCGACTTAATTGTCAAGTTAGGGTTTTATAAAGGTCTAGCTTGGTGAATAGTGTGATCTGTTTATATCTATTGAAAAGGAGAAAGATTATTATCACGAGAGTTAATATGAAATTAGAATACGAGGACGTTGAAAGCCTAATAACCAAGAACATAAGTTACTAATTTCTACATGCGTGTGGTAAATCTCGTTGTATTATGTTAGTTGTCACGTTAAATCTCAGATAACGCTAATAATGAATATGAATGAAATACTTTCTTGATTGGGGATTGAGCTTGCCTACCCGAGACTTAGGTTTGAGGAAATCTACTGCAGTTGGGTTTTAACCCAGCTATTTCATTTTTCAGGTATTGTTTGTGCACTCATGGTAGGCGTCACTCGTGGATCCAGTTTGAAGGTCTCAAATCTTCGATTTCAAGGCGGCTTGAGATTTAGGATTTGGGGCGTTACACACTCTTACTGTCCGTAACACAACTCCAAAAGAAGCTTGGAGTGGGATTAAGCCATATGTTGATCATTTCCGTATATTCGGTTATGTCTCCTATGAGTGCACACCAGATCAGAAATGAACAAAGTTGGATGACAAGACTCTCAAATGTGTCTTTTCTGGAGTGAGTGAAGAATCAAAAGCTTATAGGTTGTACGGTCCTATCTCGAAAAGGATTTTAGTAAGCAGAGATGTAATATTTCAAGAAGATGAAGCGTGGACTTGGGATGAGATTTATCAAAACGATAATTATTCCATCTTAAATCTCACAGGGATATATTCGGTGTCAAGATTCAAGTTTTCATAATTTGGTGGTTAAGATTTAATTGAATTTCATCCAATGGTTGACATAATACCAAAGAGCATCTTGCAAAGATTCTATTTTTCTTTCTCAAATCCACATATCCTAAACAAGCATTCCCTCTCTCCTTCCGGTTTGATGCTTCCCACTCTATCATCTTCTTCTCATCTCATCGATCTCTTTGGGACTCTCACGCAGGTATCTCTTTATTTTTCTCTCGATCTCTCACTCATGGTTTTCTTCATTTTTCTAAATTTTTATCTTTCTTGATATAGGGTTTTCAAGGTAGATGTTCCCGGTAATTTTTGCTAATTTTTTTATAATTGTTTGTGTTAGGTTGAATTGCTTTGTTGGTTTTCATAATGGTTTGTGTCAAATTAAATTGTTGTTTTTGTTTTTAGGTTAAATATAGGCTTCACAGTATACTGTTTTTTAGGTTATATTTTGATCATTGTTCTTATTTGGCCAACTCCTCTCTCTCTAGAACTTATTGTTTGAATACCCAAAACCCATTTTTAACAGTGTTCTTATTGTTTCTTTGGGATATAACTTTGGAAGAACTGTAGCTGAGTTTCTAGGTCAAGTTCCATTATTAATATTCCCCAAGTTGTCCAATTCAAACACAACTTCCAATACTAGAACCATATCTTCTTTCACTTCTAAATTTTATCTATTTGTTTGAGTAACTTCTGTTTGAACCGTGCTCTGGATGCGATTGTGTAGTGTTCAAGGTTTTAAAATACGTTTTTACGCCTCAAGGAGGTTTGCTCACACAAGGCGAGGCAGTGCCTCGAGGCGCGCCTTATTGCGTAAAATACGAGAAAAAATTGCTAAAGACAATGACATCAAGTTTGTAAAAACATAGCATAATAAGTTTTTTACTTCACTACCATAATATAAAGTTAGAAATGTTGCCAAACAACTCGAAAATAACTGTAAAAAGTTTACTACCATAGCCTAAAATACGTCAGTTTTTTCAAACATTGGTAGTGTTTACATGGCCTAAAATACGTCAGTTTTTTCATGGCCTACATTACGTACGCCCCGAGGCGCCTCGAGGCGTACGCATCGTCAGTTTTTTCAAACATTGGTAGTGTTTACTCCTTTCTTTGAGTAACTTCTATTACAACTTCCAATATTAGGACCATATCTTCGAGCTCCAACATCGACATATATGTACTTCTTGAAGCTTATATCAGTAGTTGATGGAAGGTATTTGGTGTTCCTTTGCAGAGTAAGCCATGGCTTTAATGGCTCCTCTATTATGGGCTCTGTATCTCGAACAAGTTTTTGCTTATGCTATGGAACAAAAAAAAAATTTGTCGAACTTTCCTCAGAATTTCATTCCATGGAAAATAATTTCAAGATTTTTCTTCAGAACAGTCTCTCGGATAGATGAAGAATCTTGGTTTTAGATCTCTTTCTTAGGAATCCCAGACACAGTGTATTTGATTTTATTGGGGTAAGTTCAGCCTTACAACTCATTTTTCATCCAATTACCAAATATATATCACTCATGGCCTGTTTACAAATATTTTGTTTGTGAGTTAACTTATTTGATTGTTAGTGTTTTTTTGTCTCTTCTGATCTTTATTAGTTAATCGTGTCACATATGTATTATTAGGGTTTGATTAATTTCTTGGACTCGGGCAATGGTTATTTGCTTGATTCATTAATTAGTTCAATAGACTATTTAAAACCAAAACACAAGGTGAATTTGATCATTAGTTCCACCCTTTTCTTTTCTTGATTTGATCTATATCATGCTAATGAATGGATTCCCTTTTGTTTTCTTCATTTCTATTTTCCTTTGTAGCCCAAATTACATATTTCCCTCTGATTTGATCTACTTCATGTTAATTAATGGGTAGTCTTTTTTTTCAATAGAGGTTTTGTGATTTGAGTATTTGATTTGCTTTTCAGAAGAAGAATATTACTAGGCGGAGATGAATCCCGAACAAGTATGGCCCAACGAGAAGAGATAGTTAAAAAGACCGTTTATGTATCTGAGCTTGATAACCAGGTAAAAATAGACACATTTGGTTATTTTCTTCATATTTTGAAGTCGCGTTATCTCAATAGATTAATTTGAACTCTTTTTGTTTATTTGTATGTTTGTGATCATTTCAGTTTTGTTCACTTTTTATTGGTTTCTATTACGATTCATCCTAAGCTTTCAATCCGAACCCATTACCCTTATTCTGATGGTTAGCCTATATATTCTTTTTGGATGTTTGTAAAAATGCATCTTAGTCTGGCCTATGTATGTTTATATGGTTACATGCTCATTGCAGTAACTTTTTTTTTTGTTTTGGATAATATTTCTATTTGATATTGGAAATATTTTTTAAAATGATTTTGCATAGACAATGTATAATGTTACGTGTTACTAATTCTGGTAACGTCATCATTCAGGTACTGTAAATGCGACGTCTGGATGAGAATTTGAGATATTTTGTAAAGCAGGCGCAATCGGCTTCTTTTATTTGTAAGTTGAAGTAGGTAAACAGTGAACCAATGTAAAACGAATAAATACAAAAACCAGTAACTCGATTGTAGTTTATATTCATTCACATAGTGTGCTCAATTTGTAATTTATTCGAAAGAACTGTTCGTGCCACACGGGCACGAGTTACACCCTCGTTACCTTATAAGAGATGAATATTTGAACGAAGAGGCTTGTCAATATGGGGCATTGCAGCTTAGTGTTTCAAGGGCGCACCAATTGCTAAACAAGGCAAAGACAAAGATTGGAATATCGTGAAGAACTTTTTACTTGTAAACCTTTAAATTTCAAGTAAATTGTTGTCTGGACACTCAGATACTCACCTCACTTTAACGGGTACAACATGAAATTTCCCGAGTGCATCTTATGTGTGCTTGCACAAAATTGTTTAGATATGAAAAACTAAGCAACACACAAAGACATAATTCTATGTGTCTGTTCAGCTGAGTACCCGTATTGGGATTTTTGACGTTGTCAATGTTGCATAGGAATCAAATTTAATTATAACCAAAAACAAAAAGCCTTAGTCTCTCCATCTCCTCTCTCGTCCTTCTCTTCCACTGTAAAATAATAATCGATCGTCCATCTCTCTCTTAAAACCGTACTCAGATCTACGTCTCTTTCCTCCGGTGAAGGGTCCTCCCTTCGCCGGAACCCTATTATGTTTCCTTTTGTAGATTGTTCACCATCAATAAATAGTTTCAAGGGTTGTTTTCCTTCTGAGATTGAGTTTATAGGGATTGTTTTCTTGACTCACCACACATCAATTCTTTCAATTTGTTATAGGATTTGAAAGAGTTAGTAAGAGACTGATGGAGTGAGAGAGGAAGTAAAGAAGAGAGATTTGAGATTTCTAGGGTTCAAAGGGAATTGAAACATCAACATCTGGCTGATTGAAGCTTTTTGAATCTTTGGATCTATCAAGTAACAAGCCTAAACAGAAGGACTCAAAGACTTGTTCGGCAGTAATGGTGGTGGTTGGCTTTGCGATTTACACTCATCGGCGGCGGTGGTTCTCTCGGTTGGAGCAATTTTGGTATTAATTCTATATAATTTTGTCGACCTTTAGGGTCTTTTCATTCTCGATCTTCAGGATCTTTTATCGACCTTTAGGTTCTTTTGTTTTGAGTTTATGTTTGGACAATTTCTTTCCCTTCATGAGGCAGTTTACATTCGAAAGTTCTATGAACTTATCGTATGTAACTCTCATGTAGTTCTCAAAGAAATAAAAATTATCATCCATGTAACTTGTGATTGAATCACTTATGATTGAAATATGGTTTCGCTTGGTTTCAAAAAAAAATGTTGCATAGGAATCTCCTAACATAACTTATCTCACAAAGAAATGAGAGAAATACCTCAGATTGAAACAAGCAAGATCAACTTCCTTCAGATTAGCTGATAAAGAGAGATTTAGCAATGAAAAAAGGGAACAACGAGCTATTGTAGGAATGAAAACTTTCTTGACATTTGGGCAACAAACACTGTTAAGATTTCCAACAAACGATCAGGACCCTCAATAAGTTCATCCTCAGTAGGAGAAAGAGCATATGAGACATCAGTGGCGGAAGATTCGGGGAGTTGGAGACCATTAGATACCCAAATAAGATCGTGCATGGTCATGCATCTGAAGGATATGGTGCCTGAAGTCTGAAGGAATGGTATCCTTCCGAAGGAGTGTCCTTCGACCAAGGATGCAATGCGTGCAATTTGGCTATTAGGATCTTAATGACCTTATTCGGAAGATCATTAGTCCGGTCCAATTAGGGGTCGTAATGCTTAGATAGAAGCCAACTACGATCGTCGAATCAAGAGTTGATTCGCGGCTAACATAGACCGGATCCTACAAGGGTTACACAACAGAATAATGATTTGAACGGAGAGAATTGACTAGATGGATAATGGCAAATAAGTGGATTGGATCCGTTATTGGTAAGTCCAGAAAGATTCGGAGAAGTCCGAAAGAGATAAACATGTCCGGGCCCAGGAGGGAGGCCCGGAATGGCTTTAGGGAAGCCGGCCATGTGATGGCCGGCCAAGGCAATAGGGCCGGCCATGTGATGGCCGGCTAGGCCCTAAGTGGGCCGGCCAAGGAAGCCCATAAAGGGCTATGTTGGCCGGCCACACTTAAGTGACCCAATGGAGGGTATTTTGGGTGTTGCCTAATAATTAGGTTTATGGAATCCTAGCTTGAGTCTAATACCTCTTCTAGGGAATTCTATATATACCTAATTATACAACCTAAAGAGAGAGGCAATTCAGAGATAGAATTGTGTGTGTCTGAAAGAGTTTCAGAATATACATCTCAGAGAGAGAGAGAGAAAAGGAGTTTTCTCAAGTATCTAGTCAAGAAGAAGGAGTTCTTCATCTCAACCTTCAAGAAGGTCCTAGCTGACTGAAAGGAGGGAGTTCAAGTCATTATTCGGTGTCTCAAGTAGAGGAGCTACACTTGGAGCTCTTATCTTCCGAATACTGATCGGAATTTAGTTCGTGGGAAAGCGATTAAGAGGTAATCTTCTTTCCAATCTAGTTCATTGGTATGTTCATGTATAGATCCTGGAATTAGTGTTAAACATATGATGTTTGAGATTCCGCTACCAACACTAATAGACAATTAGGTGTATGAGATACACTAGGTTATTCCCCATCAGTGGTATCAGAGCCGTTTGCATGAACTATCTTTGACTAGATGAATTAGATTCATACTTGAACAACTAGATATTAGTGTTTTAATGTTTGAATAGAGATTTAAGCATAAGTTTGATGAGATCAAATTAGGGTTTTGGATGAGATTCATGACCTAGAAACACTAGAAACATAGTTTTATGAAAAGAGTTTTCATAAACAAGTGTTAGGGTTTTAGAATTTTGATAAAAATCATCAAAACCATGAAGATTGGTTGATGAATTGATCAAAAACAGTACCTAACAGCAGCTGGAACAGAAAGAAAGAAAAGAAAAAGAAGTTGGAACGGCAGGATTTCCCAAAAATTAGGAAACCCTACTGGCCGGACCGGCCAGGACGCGTCCAGGACGCGTCCGGGCCGGACCAGCACGTCTCGGACAGACAGTCCGAGACAGACAGGGACTGGAAATCCCAGTCCGTGAAGGACCGGGAATCCTAGTCCGAGCTGGACTAGGAGTCCGAGACTCTCGGGTCTCGGACATCCCAGAGCGTCTAGGACGCGTCTGGGAATCCCGGTCCAACACGGACTAGGAGTCCGAGACTCTCGGGTCTCGGACGTCCCAGCGCGTGGGACGCGTCTGGGACATCCCAGTCCGAGACGGAATAGGATTCCGAGACAGGAACGTCTCGGATATCCCTGACGCGTCTGGGACGCGCTCGAGGGAACCTATTTAGAGTCTCGGTCTAGGACCAAGACACTGGACGGGCGTCCGGATGCATCGAGGATGCGTCTGGAGCAACCAGAAGCATCTCGGATGCGACTGGAAGCTTCCGGACGCAACTCGGATGCGACCGGAGCATCCAGAAGCGTCTAGGACGCGTCTGGACGCGTCCAGAAGGCATCCCAGATGGGATGGCCTAGCCGTCTGTGCACAAAAGCGTCTGGGACGCGACTGTGGGGCACGGGTGCATCCCGGACCAAAAATCCGAGATGGCACGTGTGCTGTCCCGAGACCAGACACGTCGGGGACGCGTCTGGGAGTTCCAACAGCTCTCGGATTAAGCATCCGAGAGGCATATGCAGCAACCGGATGGTCTGGACGCGTCTAGGACGCGACCAGGACGCATCCTAGACATCTCACCCGAGATGTCTATGGTCTGTCCTAGGACAGATGCGTCTAGCTGGGCTAGGACGCGTTTGCCCGAGAGACATAGCACGGCAGGAAGGTGCTGTCTCTAGGACCGGACCTTGACCAGGCTGAGTCAAGAGTTGACCAGAGACCAGTCAAGGGGCTTTGACCAGGGTTGACTCAGATTCTTTTTGAGTGAGACTCAAGGGCCTTTTGGGCCATGATCTGAAAGGGAGTTTTTCAGACTTTTCTCCCGGTTCCGAGCATAATTTTTCCGACTTAGACCCGGGTTAGAGGAGTACCCGAACGGAGTTTTTCCTTATTTTGATTTTGGAAACAATTAAGGAAGAAACGTAATGTTTTAGTTTAAGTATTGAGAATACGAAACTTTAGAAACATTAGACATAGAGATGTCACAAAATCCCACGAATAGCTATGCGATAGCAAAACCTAGAAACGAATCTAGGATACATACTTTATTTATTATGATTGTCATATTTTTGTATGTATGGATGTATGTGATTGCGTAGAATAGTATACCTTTAGATAGGATTATCGTTTCTTGTTCTAAGCGCAAGGAGTTGTGCCCGAATAATACTTAGAGTATAGGGTCTTAGAATCTATTGACGAACTGAATGATGAGATCATGGTTCAAGTGGGAGTAGTCAATAGAGGTTCTTGGATAAGAATCCAATCGAACCATAGGCGAACAAGAAATAAACTTAAAAGATGGGATCTTTTAAGGGGTAATACTAAGATTTAACAAATCAATACGCAAACCCACATAAACTTTTACGTAATAAATCATGAATGGTTATGCAAGAGTTCACAGTAACGCAACTTGATAAATTACGTAATAAGTCCCAAAAAGAATTTTGAGTAAAGCCTACCCAGATTAAGACACCTGTTGAGCCCTTGTTCATCGATGGTGGGTCATGCCAAAGCAGGGTGCCATCTTTTACCTCGGGACAATACGGGTAGATCTATGAAGAGGTCTACATGTCTAAATGGTTATTCTCAAACGAGTCAGCAAAAGGGTTTTGGATTTCGAGGCTAAAGGACGATTTAATGTTTAAATCGTTAACCAAGAGTCATATGAGATATGATCAGTAAGGAGTTACTCACCCAGGAGGGTGAAGTTAAGGGCAGTGCCAAAGTACGCTTAGCTTCACAGGAATGGGATCTTGGAATTATATTATTCTAAGGGGACAACAAAAGTAGAATAATATAGGCAAATTAGGAAAATTGCCAGGATAACAAGTTTAATCACTTTCGCATTTCTTACATGTAGTTTAATTATGACAACAAAAGACTCAAGCAGCATTCGCTGGCTTCTGGAAAAAGAAAAGTTGAATGGTGACAACTTTATGGTATGGGAAAGGAACTTAGGACTTGTCCTAAGATCCGAACATAAGGCAAACGTGTTAGACACACCTATTCCTGTTCTCAATGAAGATTCGACTGAACAAGAGAGGGAGCAAGAAAGGAACATTCGGAAGAGGTCCGAACCCATAACATGCCTCATGTTGGCAACCATGGAACCTAATCTTCAGGATAAGTTCATAGAGATGGATGCCTACACCATGATTCGACAACTTAGGAATTTGTTCCAAAAGAAGTCAAGAATGGAGAGGTATGAGATTTCAAGGACGATATTGGATATGCGTCTTGAAAAGGGAAAGCCTGTAGGGCCACATGTTTTCAAAATGATTAGTCTTTTTGAAAAACTGAATCGACTGGGAGTCGATAATGGCCGAGATTTTGCCACTGATATTATTTTGCATTCACTTCATAGTGGGTTTAATCAATTTAGAATGCACTATAATATGAATGGCTGGGACAAATCTCTAGAAGAACTACACGCTATGCTCCAAACAGCCGAAGAGAACATTGTAATAGCTGAACCTAAGAAAGAAGTTCTAATGGTTCATAAAGAAAAGGGATTTAAGAAGGACGGGAAGCAGAAATTCAAAAGGAAGAAAACGGGTAGAGTGAAAGGTAAAGAAGTTGCCATGAACAAGAGTACCCATTCTGATTCCAAGTGTTTCTATTGCGATGGCACGGGCCATTGGAAAAGAAACTGTCCAAAATTCCTGGAAGACAGAAAGAGCGGAGCTGGGAGTTCCGGTCAAGGTAAAAATTGTTAAAAGTTATTCAATTAAATACACATTCCTCAAGGTATGCGATACCTAAAAGACTCTTATCATCGTGAATGACAGGAGCGAGAGGGAGCTGAGTATTTATTGAAGAGGAGATGAACCTGTCGAAAGCTGAGAAAGCAAGAGTTGCTGGAAAAGCTCAAGAAGGATCATAGACTCGATAGGCGATACTTTAAAGTAGTTTTAGTATTTCTTTTTCTTTTTAGAACATTGACTCTGTAATGAGATTATGGGAGTGAATAAAATATGAGATATTTTATGATGTTCTCAAAAGAGCCTATCTAACTTTTAAGTAATTTTAACGAACGATCCGACTTAGTCATTCTAAATCTTGTAAGAGTACAAGAGTTCAGTTAATCGTAGAAAACAATGTTGGACATGAAAGCCTGCGATTAGTGTGATTAGAATGGACGTAAGACTTGATTGTGGAGGAGTTTTAGAAACAAATCCAAAATCGAGAAGTGGATCTGGATGACTAAAGAATATGATGAGATCATGAGTTCGATAGTCATCGGTCTTCCAAAACACAAAGTCTAATACGTATCTGCCAAACCACTAAAAACCTAAAAACTATAGTGAATAATTGAGTCCATCTGGATATGGATATCATTTTAGAAGGAGTTCTAAAATTATCAATTATTCTAATGTCTAAAGCGTGTTAGACATAAGTTCTTCAAGAAGAAGAACGGGGTTTTCCTGCCAAACATCGGAACACAATGAGATTGTTGCTCTCGATGGTGTCTTCATTAAAAGGAGGGTCCTTCTAAGAAGACAAGTGGGAGGAAAAATCGAATGGGATTCGATAAAGAGCAACAAGAGGAAGTAAGGAGTTACTTGCCTTAAAACAAAAGAGAGTAAGAGTTACTCGACTTAAAACGAAAAGAGAGTAAGAGTTACTCGTCTTACGTGACAAGGGATGTCGACTTGAATGGTTCAAGGGACGATCGCCTAGAAACTTCTTAAGGAGTTAAGAAGGTTGCTCAAAAACCCCAATGAGTCTTGGGAAGATTCAAAAGAACTATAGCAGAAACCACTCTGAAATTGGATCGGAAATCCAAAGAGATAAGAGTAAGAATGGTTGAATCTTGTGAGACAAGAAGGTAAGTGGGGGAGTGAAACAAGAGTTGTTTCAGGTCCTGTATGTGGGAGACATACAAGAGAGGACAAGAAGACGAGGGTGAATTAACCATGGGCATCAAAAGTCTATGGAGATAGACCTTAGATGATAAAGACTCGTTCAAAAGGAGTTTTGGAGAGGTCTGAATAAGAAATTCTCTTGGAGAGAAATTCTACCCAACTCCCGTGATAAACACAGGAGAGACACTTATGAAACATAAGAACGATCATGAGATGATTGTTGTTTACCCGTACATCTAAAAGGTACTTGGAGTACGAAAAGATGTCGTCGCCCATACAAGTCAGAAGATTGAAGAAAGTCATAAAAGTAATCTTCCGAAAACAAAGATAGGAATCTTTTAGGAAGGGCTAACAGATGGGAAAGAGTTTTCCATGCTGGGAGTCGTTACTTAACTCTACTAGATAAGAAAGTAAAATTAGAACTTGGGAAGTACTAATTTCAGTGGGAGAAAACTGATAATATCATAACAGCTTACGAAGAGTTCGAAAGCAAGATAATTACAAAGCGAAGTGAAAAGGAAACTAAACTGTCACCTTAGAACGATCATGAGATGCTCGGGTCTAAGGAATTAGGATCCAGGAGGAGAATCCTAAAAAGACTTGTAAAATTGAGAACGTGAAGGAGTTCACGCGGGTGCTCAAATTTTACAAACTCTTGTTATCCGAAATAAACTGGGTTTATTTCGTCATCTAAATTGTGGTTTAGAATTTAGACGACAGTCCAAAAGGATGGAGTGTTCCAGGTAGGTTTATTAGATACGTGATCTAATGAAAGAAACCCTACTAAGTGAACATGGAAGCACATCATCCTACTATCCCTAGTCCAGGTCATTAGTTGGACAATAATGACTTATGAAGACTAGCATGAGTGATTGACAAGATAGCGCTGTTTCTTGGGCTATGGGAATAGGAGTATTCAAAGGTCAACTTCATGGGTGTATAGTTGATACACTGGAAACCCGCCGAATGAGAGTACTTCAAGAGTTGAAGTTATAAGATGTCATAACTCTTATTTAAGCAAATTGGAGAGATTCCTCAAAACATGAGTACTCACTCAGTTTATGGAAGGAATGTCGAACTTTGGTACCGTCAAACGCCATCCGTAAAAAGTGGTTATAAAAGCGGCATACTGGGGGAGACAGGATAGACATGAAATTGAGTGGGAGTACAAGAATGGATTATGTTTTCCTGAGTAAAATCGGGATAAAGTATCTCCGGGCCACTTGATGAGAAACAACTGAAAAATGCATGGCCGTGCTCAAACGGATTAAGAGTTAATCGTTTGGATTGGAAGTTGTTCTCGGGATCAAGAGAGTTTGATAAATATGACATATCAGATGAGATACGAAAAAACATGGGAATCGAGCATTGCACTTGTTCTAAGTACAAGTGGGAGACTGAAGGATATGGTGCCTGAAGTCTGAAGGAATGGTATCCTTCCGAAGGAGTGTCCTTCGACCAAGGATGCAATGCGTGCAATTTGGCTATTAGGATCTTAATGACCTTATTCGGAAGATCATTAGTCCGGTCCAATTAGGGGTCGTAATGCTTAGCTAGAAGCCAACTACGATCGTCGAATTAAGAGTTGATTCGCGGCTAACATAGACCGGATCCTACAAGGGTTACACAACAGAATAATGATTTGAACGGAGAGAATTGACTAGATGGATAATGGCAAATAAGTGGATTGGATCCGTTATTGGTAAGTCCAGAAAGATTCGGAGAAGTCCGAAAGAGATAAACATGTCCGGGCCCAGGAGGGAGGCCCGGAATGGCTTTAGGGAAGCCGGCCATGTGATGGCCGGCCAAGGCAATAGGGCCGGCCATGTGATGGCCGGCTAGGCCCTAAGTGGGCCGGCCAAGGAAGCCCATAAAGGGCTATGTTGGCCGGCCACACTTAAGTGACCCAATGGAGGGTATTTTGGGTGTTGCCTAATAATTAGGTTTATGGAATCCTAGTTTGAGTCTAATACCTCTTCTAGGGAATTCTATATATACCTAATTATACAACCTAAAGAGAGAGGCAATTCAGAGATAGAATTGTGTATGTCTGAAAGAGTTTCAGAATATACATCTCAGAGAGAGAGAGAGAAAAGGAGTTTTCTCAAGTATCTAGTCAAGAAGAAGGAGTTCTTCATCTCAACCTTCAAGAAGGTCCTAGCTGACTGAAAGGAGGGAGTTCAAGTCATTATTCGGTGTCTCAAGTAGAGGAGCTACACTTGGAGCTCTTATCTTCCGAATACTGATCAGAATTTAGTTCGTGGGAAAGCGATTAAGAGGTAATCTTCTTTCCAATCTAGTTCATTGGTATGTTCATGTATAGATCCTGGAAGTAGTGTTAAACATATGATGTTTGAGATTCCGCTACCAACACTAATAGACAATTAGGTGTATGAGATACACTAGGTTATTCCCCATCAGCATCCATTCAAGAGTAACATGTGTACAACAAGCAAGAAGTTCCTCTATAGCTGATTGGCAGAGACTACTATAAGATGGGTCTAACTCTTGCATTGCTGGAAGGCACATTCTTTATAAAGAGCCTTCAGTGATGAGTCCTCTAGATACTTGCACGCCCGCTGTTTCAATACCTAAAAAGAAACAAAAATGAAAAGAAAGTATTAGAATGATCTAGCTGAGACGAGGTAGAGAAAGAACCTACTTGAAACTATGAAAGGTCACTGGGTTCGCGGGCTCTTTACTTCTCTGATTATGGATACGGTTGGAATGCCCGTGAATTTTGCGGGTGCCCATGAACCAATCTGTAGTTACTAGTAGTCAACAAGATTTTGATAATCCAGGACGTCCATATTGGATACTATTTTAAGCAATATCCACACCTTAATTTAACCAAACTCATGTAGACTATCTATATAATAAAACAGAAGGAGAAATGCTGATTGGGACAAACATCCTTTCTTAATATTGTCTAAAAACCCTTCTCAAAATTTACAATATAGTCCTTCTTCAGTTTAAAAAATACTCACAAAATATTCTTTCCATTTAATCACTCATAAAATACTATTTCCATAATGCCCGTTTGTTCCTTATAAGATACTATTTCTATTTAATCACTCAAAATGCCCTATTAATTCTCTATTAATCGGTTGAAAAGAAAACACTCTTTCTATTTAGTCACTCAAAACCCTAACCCTTCCTATTCTTTTACCTTCTGTGCCAACAACTTTTAATCTTTTCATGTTTCATATTCTTCTTTAGCCTGAACTCTATTGTTCTTTTTTATTTGTTTTTGGCAGGAAATAACATTGTTTAGAGAACTTAGGTGCAACTGAGGTTAGTTATTATTACGTTTTAAAATCTAATTTCAAAATTTATCAGTCATGCCTTAATAATAAGAAATCATGGGTTTTCACATCTCTATTAATTTGAGACATTTGATTACATTAAGTTGTGAATTTGAGTTTCTGATTGAAATCAAATCTTGAAATGGTTTTCCTCATTTCAGGAGGTTATTGATGATTATGGATGTATTGATTTACTGTACGTGGAGATCAAAGTTTCGACATAGCAACTATGCATAAATTTGTGTATAAATTATTCAGTCGATGTGGATTCTTTCATTCAATATGTCGTATTTTGTTCTTGAATATTTGTAAATAGCTTATTACAAGAAGAAATGTCAAGATTATGTGGTATTTTGCTATTTTGCTTACGTCTTAATATTTTTTTTAATTCAATATTTTTTTATGTTAAAATTCAATTTGGTTTAAGTTTGGTGAATTGATTTCCTCTTCTTTGTATGATTCATTGTGATATAGTTGATAAATTTATGCAAACCTCTATGGACTCGACTTGGTAATTTTGTAGTTGAGTTTTTTGTTTTCTTTCTCTCATTGACTCTTCAGTTTATTATACACGTTCTGATAAAAAATCTTCTTACTAATTAATTCTTATTTGGCCCCCTATTTTGTGACCAGCTTCCTCTATGGCCCCATATTTTTCATAAATTCAAATATGACCCCCTATTTTAGTGTAAATGTCATAAGTACCCTTTATATATATATGTTTTCAAAATAAAATTAGTTATAATACAAGAAATTCCATCTCACATCTCTCTCCACCTCACCTCTCTCTTCAACTCACCTTTCTCTTTCTCTCCCCAACTCACCTCTTGAACAGACCGACTCCGGCGATGGAAAATCCCTCTGCCAGAGTGTTTAGAGAGAGAGATGAGAGTTTTTTTTATGTTTAGGTCGCCGACGGAAAAAATTTCCGCCCGGCGACCTCGCCGGAGAAGAGGAAGTGAGTTGGAGAGAGAGAGAGAGAGGTGAGTTGGAGAGAGAGGTGAGTTGAAGAAAGAGGTAAGGTGAAGAGAGAGAGGGGAGGTGGAGAAGGATGTGAAGTAAAAAGATATAGTGGAGGACCAAAATAAGAGGGGCCAAATAGGAGTCAAATAAGAATTTATGAAAAATAAGAGGTCATAAAAGAAGCTGGTCACAAAGTAGGGGCCAAATAAGAATTAACTCATAATTATATAGTGGAGGACCAAAACAACAATGCTTAAAGACATACCATGGACATCAACCTATATCATGTATATCAAATTGTTTGAATCCAAAAGAACATGTGATTTTGGATGCTTTTATTTCAAGTATATATAAAGATTTGATAGCTCCATTTGTGTTCTTTAAATCAATATTATTTCTAAGAAATATATAAGATTTCTTAAGAAGAAGATTTTGGATGATCAAATAGATGACATTAAGTTTGATTAGCTTATAAGACTAAGAATTTTGTTTATGTTTTTCATGTAATATATTTCTTTGAATTTGGTCTTGCTATCATGAATCTGTTTCACACTGTGTGGTATGGATATCTATAGGGGTACTAGTATTGGCCAAAATGGGTGGAAAATGTCCTTGGGAAAAAGTGCTACACATACGACTTAGCTTAGTAGTTATTTTATGTTACTCTCAGTACCGTTTGAATTTGACCCTAAGACGATTTCTTAATTGGTTCACTTCATTGTTTTCTCTGTTTATATGATAATGATGGATCTTTATCATATATAATAATGGTGGAGAACCTCGTGTCCATTGATGTCGAATCTGAAACTTGAATCAATAGTCTTATGTTAGAACTAGCTGGAACATGGAATCTGGACATGAAAACCTTTTTTTGTGAAGTGCTTGCTCCCTAATAATAGAAGTACTTAAATAACATTATCTAATGACAAAGACCACCAATGAGTCCTATCGACATGTACTTTTCTAAAATTTAGATGAAAAATCAAACCAAATTATTACTAATATTATTCGTGCCGGAGGCACGGGCTACACCCTAGTTTACACAATTGTTCAAATATAAGCATTTTTTAGGTCTAAATTTTCACAAAAAATCCTAAGATAAACAAGGAATTATAGGAGCCATAGCCACTAGAAATCTTCTAAAAACGGAGTTACTTATTACCCAAAAATTGTGCTACGGCATGATTCCATCTCAAAATTACAATGATACCACAATTGAACGATGACAACTAAACAAAAACATTTGAAAACTACAACAAAAAAAGTATAGCTAACCAAGATTGCCATCCATAAGCGCAAAAATATGAAATTTTCACATTTGAAGTCAGAAAACTAGCTAGACCTCACTTGGATATAGAGAGGAAGTGCTTGTATTTCTTTTATTGTTCTGAACTTTGTAAGATTATTTTCATATTTGTTGGTAGAATATCGAAAATTACCTATAATTGCACGCAAGAATCAAACACTGGCTGCAAGTTCACCAAGAAAGTATAGGACAAATCAAGCACAGTCAATTGAGACAAAAGACGCAAAGAGAAGAGACCAGCAGGCCCAACATATTGGCATGACATCAAAATCATAGACTGGATGGGAAGGCATCAACCAGTCATTGCAGACAAGCAAGTATATCAGCATAACCATTTAATGTTTCAGCAAAGTTTGAAGTTTTTATACAGGATGGCAGAAACTCTTACACAGTATTGGATTTTGGCTTATATTTATTAGTCCAATTATGGCCTCAAATTTGTTTGAACACTCAAAATCAATGACCTTAAGTGCGAAAAAATTAGGTAGCATGTGGATTTACAATTTCCGCTACACGTTATTTTCTTAAGACACTCCTATAAAATGGTTATCATAGAATTGTATAACATCTGTTTGTGACCAACTTGGTGACACATCCCGAAGATGAATACACACGCAGTCATAACCCATTTCCTTTTTTGGCAAATGATAGAGTTTCCCCGAAGGGGAAGGTGAAGCCCTACAATTCATTGACGATAAATACTTAAAGTAATCGTGCACTGGCAATAGGCAAATGAGATAACAAACAAACATATGTATTGCAAACAAACCATTTATGCACAAGCCACAAATGTCGAGGACCAATGATCTAAGCATTGGACAACCACCCCCATCACTAAAAGCTTCACAAATGGAATTTGTCAAAGATTCACATTCAGTAAGGTCCACTTCTTGCAGAGACTGGCATTGCAATGCCAAAGTGGCCAGACCCTCCTACTTCTGCAATACCAATTTCTGCAAAACCAAGAAAACCAGTATCTTCCTGAGTTCCATTACTTGAAAAAAAGAGAAATAATCCAGTATTAAGACGCACCTGGAGTGAATTTGATGAAATGCTGATGCGATGAAGCGCGGGACAAATTTGTGCAGGTTCAGGTACCCTATTTTGTAGGATGGGCAGTCAATGGTACAGAGACCTTACCATGAACTTGTGTATTGATCCACGGCTTTGCCTGACCCTCATGGTTGGCAACTCCGTTAAGGGAGAAGAACGAGCGAACTATGTGAGAAACATAAAGTGGGTTGAGGATGTTAGTTATGGTTACTTCTGCAGTGGCATGGATGAATTCTGCACCTGCAGAATTGCAATTGATGTACAGAGAGAAAGTGCTATCATCATGATGTTTAGATATCCAGTTATGGTGCTCAAAAGAACTCACAATTCATGCATTAACAAACAAATAGTACATCAATACGAGAGAGATAAGGTACATGAATGAGCAATTAGGGATGGTCTATAGGCACCCCAAATTTGCTACTACAGTCACCCACACGGTTGCTATGACACCGCCACCAGTCGCGTTCGGCGATTGATTTTTTTTTCTCTCTTCTTCCTTCATCATCTTCTTCTTTCCTTGTCTTCCTTCCTCTCATCTCTCTCTCTCTCTCTCTCTCTCTCTCTCTCTCTCTCTCTCTCTCTCTCTCTCTCTCTCTCTCTCTCTCTCTCTCTCTCTCTCTCTCTCTCTCTCTCTCTCTCTCTCTCTCTCTCTCTCTCTCTCTCTCTCTCTCTCTCTCTCTCTCTCTCATCTCTCTCTCTCTCTCTCTCTCTCTCTCTCTCTCTCTCTCTCTCTCTCTCTCTCTCTCTCTCTCTCTCCTCTCTCTCTCTCTCTCTCTCTCTCTCTCTCTCTCTCTCTCTCTCTCTCTCTCTCTCTCTCTCTCTCTCTCGGCCGGCGAAAGGGAGGAACCCCTTCACCGGCGGTCTGGATCTAGATCCAGTCGAAGGTCTGGTAAACCAGACCGTCATGGTCTAATTTACCAGACCACCGGCAAAGGGGTTCTTCCTCTTCACCAACAAATAAAGAGAGAGGAGAGAGGAAGGAAGAAAATGTAAAGAATAAGAAAGAAGATAATGAAGAAAGAAGGTGATGAAGGAAGAAAATGAACACATTTTGTTAAGTTTGTGGCCATCCAACTCAAAACCAATTGGCAATGAGTGGAGAGGACTTATTCTTTATATTCTTGTTGCTAGTTACCATTTCTCCCATGTGGGACTATTCTCACACGCCCCCTCACGTGTGGCGTTCTTTGAGCCTAACACGTGTGTTTTTTTCTTCTTTACGGGTGACGTGGAGCACGTGTGGCTTTTAAGCCTATCACGTGCGGGCCTAGCTCTGATACCATGTTAAGTTTGTGGCCATCCATCTCAAAACCAATTGGCAATGAGTGGAGAGGACCTATTCTTTATATTCTTGGTTGCTAGTTACCATTTCTCCCATGTGGGACTATTCTCACACATTTTCTTTTAGGTCGCCGAGTGGAAATTACCAGCCATCCGGCGACATTTTACCTGAAGTAGTGTAAAAGAAGAGATGGGTGACAACCACCTGCAAGTTCTGGCATAGCCTCTAACCATACTTGGTCAACTTGTTTTGACCAAGTTTTGGGTAGAAAACATATTACTGTTTGGGCATTGCCTACAAAACTTCTATGTTTAAAAATTATACAAAATTAAAAACAATGACTAAGAACTTCATATTCATGTATCTTTAAACACAAAGAGACTACATCCACATTTTAAAACTTAAAAGCATTTTTGACAAACAGAAACTAATTAGATATAGGGAGAAATGAAGTTTGGAACAAAACTGTGATGTAATTCAGGGTACATCATAAGTGCAAATAAAACATAAAATTACTTTCTTACCTAGTCAGGGTTTCCAAATTTCATACCAGTGAAATTTGGGTGCTACCTCAAACCTTAGCAAGAGTGCTTACACAAGTAAACCAACGACCCCACCCAAACGCAGATCTTCGTGAAACACCAGTTCGTATATTGTAAACATAACTTTCATAATCCAGCGGACCATTTATTGATCGGGTGTTGGCTTGAAAAAACAGTCTCTCACCATCACATAATATGACTTTTTTTTTTTTTTTTCTGAAAAACATCACATAATATGATTGAATGAGGGAAATTCACCTTGTCTTTCATGACTTCCTTTCTCTTAAGTTTCCACTCATAATCATGGAGTACCCAAAATTGTATTTCAAATTCTGGGTTAACCACTACATGATTAAATTCATCTTCTACAAAATCCAAACCAACCACACCACGACCCTCGTGTCTTAATACGACGTGCAGTTGCAAGTTTAAATACACTCTCTGGATATTGAAATACCCTACTCTCTTCTTTAACCACATTGAATGCAATAATATATCCATAACCAATTGACCAATAAACAACCCCTCTAACGCAAACAGCCTTCCCGAATCCCAGCCCACGAGCGATGGTCCAAGCCCTTACGATACTCTATTATTGTAGTCTCATTTGAATTTCTCCAATTGCCAGTCTCAGGAGAGAAAATTTTGAACATAAAGCCTGTCTTCCTGGCAACCAAGCAAACCACATTGAAGTGGTTGTAGTAGTTACCTGTAGGGGTGAGCAACGGTCGGTTTTTTTCGGTTTTGCCTCGAGCCAAAGCCGAATCAATAAGTGGCGGTTTGGCTAAATCATCGGCCGAAGTTGAGCCGATCATTCGGCCGGCCGACAAGGTTTGACTCGGTTTGGTTCGGCTCGGTTGAGTTCGATTGATCGGTTTGGCCGAACACAATTTAGAGAAAATAGTAAACTAATGTTATTCATTTCATTGAATATACCAAAAATAAAAATTAAGAATCCGTCTTACTTTTTCACCATTACATATACGAAAATTAAAATTAAAATCCATCGTATGATTTCAATATTTTGGCACTTGCAAGTGCATCTTATTTGAAAGTGACAGTGAAGATGATAGTAAAAGTGAGAAGAAAGGTTTAATTTCTTTAAACATGAACTTATGTGATGTCTTGTTTATCTTATATTTCATCCAAACCACAAATAAAAGTGCCAACATATATCTACAAAGGGAGTCAATTACTTTGATTACCTGTTCAATTGATTTTGAATTGATTGTGTTTGAATTTTGATGATGAAGACGGCTTGGACGAGAGGGGACTCGTGAAGACTGAAGACTAGGTATTTTTTTTCTTTTTCCTTTTTAGTTTAATACCTAATACTTAAACTTTCTTAAATAAGTCCTTAAGTTTAGCATTTTTTAATCTCTACCCCTGTATAGGATATTGTATTGTGATATAATCCTCTTTGTTCGGTGGGTTCGGTTTGTGCGGTTTCTAGAAACCCCAAGCCGAAGCCAAACCAAACTGGTTTGGGTTGATCGGTTTTTCGGCCGAACCGAGCCGAACAGTGAGCGGTTCGGCCTAAAAACCTATCGGTCCGGTTCGACTTGGTTTGGTTCGGCCGATTGGTTCGGTTTTGCTCACCCCTAGTTACCTGGGCGGAGGACTTCGTCCAAAATGCAAACCCATAACTCTTAAAGCGATATTTGTTCTTGTGCGGAATAATCCGTTTCTTCTTAGTTGAAGGATTGAAAATGCCGAGTTTTAAAGGTGTTAAATTCACGATTAATGATAATCGGAGATATTGACATAAAGTAAAGACACGATAATTAACGTGGTTCGGTTGTTTACTCAAGACCTACATCCACGGAGAAATAATTCTTTATTAATAATCACCACATACAATTGTATGTGGCTTTGATCGGTTACATTGGTCGGACATAACTCGATAAGTTTGAATCCTAGAACCCTCTCCTATTTATAGATGACTTATGGTTTAGGGTTTCCTAGTTTCTGATTACTAAACTAGGAAATAATACAAAATCTATCTAATATTACCATTAGATAGTTACAAGAGATATTCTGAATATATTATACTAATATTACATATCTTCAAATATCTTCACATATCTTCAAATATATTCTGAATTCTTCTTGATCGTTGGATCTCGTCTTCTTGATCCGTCACGTACATACACGTGTGTAACACGTATATTATTTCTGCAACTCATCTTAACCGCCGGATCTCCTATTTACGATCCGTCTTATATCTTGTATTCTATTAAAAGGACATCCCTTTTTTCTGAGAAGAGTCAAAAGAAGGCCATGACAACTAGCTAGAATGGTTACTTAAATTTTCTCAAACTTTTTAACTAACAATAAGCTATTTTCAGTAAAGTTTAATGAAGAGTGATCAAAAGACAGTAGACCAACAGTTCCATAAAACCGGTGATTGTAGTCAAAAAAATGGGTAGTATCTTGATTGGAGTCTAGTATGTTTGTTCACAAATGAAGGATCAGAGATCAAGGAGTACCATCTTTTGCTGATAATATTGAAGCCAAGTAGGGTTTCTAAGGGTAGCTTTACAAGGATTTCGGTGAGGAGATAATCATCGAGGTTATCTGTACACACACAACAGAGACAAACTATAAGTTTCTTGAATATAGATACAACAAAAGAATGAAGAAACTTATAAGTCATGACTACCTATGTTGATTAGGTGAATAGTCTCAAAGTCATTTTGCATCTCTTGTTTAACTTTTCGCCCTTCATTCTTCCGCTGTTTTTCCTGGGGATTTTATCACTTTACACCATGTTTTAGAAATTATTTTTCACTTTCCACCATGTTTTTTTTTTAACTTTCATTCTCCACTAGGTTCCGTTATATTTAACACCACAAACAGTTAAAGCAATGTGAAAAGTCAATTTTCACCCTTAAATCAATTTCTAAATACATAGAGGGCGATTTAGTCATTCATAATCCACATTCTTTAGGGCCAAATCTGTTTCTTCTCAAGCAAAACCGATTTAGTCATCCACCGACTTTCATAATTCTCCTTCACCAACGACAAAGAGGCGATTTAGTCATTCATAATCCACATTCTTTAGGGCCAAATCTGTTTTTTTCTAAATGCAATTTTATTTTGATTTGATTGGAAGGATGTCTTCGAAAAATTCTCATGTTTGACTAAAGTTTAAATGAATGTTGTTTATGAATATATGTTTCAAAATGTTTATGTAGCATTGGTCGTCTAAGGTAGATTTGAGGGGAAAAAACAGGATTATAGTTAAGTTTGACCAGAAACAGATGCATTTTGAAATTAAAAAAACTGGTGTAATTCGTAATTTAATTAACATTACTTGGTGCATTATGAAAATGGGCAGTATAGTCATTTTAAAAACTTTAACTGTTTGTGGTGTTAAATCTAACGAAACCTGGTGTAGAATGAAATTAAAAAAAAAAAAGTGTAAAGTGAAAATCAATTTCTAAAACACGGTGTAAAGTGATAAAATCCCTTTTTCATGTTCATTGTGTCGAGTCACATAGATGATGAAAGTATCGAAATGAAAGGAAGAGAGAGGCGATGAAATTTCGTGTGGAGGAAGGGGATATGAAAATCCGGGAAGATGTAGAGAGAATGAGAGATGCATTGAAGAGAAATGGAAAAACCCTAGGCAGCAGTAGTTTCGGTCAGTGGGGTTTAAAGAAGAGGAGCGGGGCAAAAACGTCCAAAACCAAGCTCACAATGAGAGGCCAGCCCATGTCACAGAAAACATGGTGCAGCCGTGCAGGTCCTAGGAGTCAGTGTGGTGCTGAAATGACAGAAAATGTCACATTTTTTGGCAAAATCACGAAAAAACCATCACAAAAATGGCGCCAAAATCTGTCAACCCTCCATTTTCTTCTAAACCATACGCTCAACTATCCCATCCCATCTCATCAGTTCAAAATCCAAACCACTTTCTCTTTACCTGTCTCCTCAAAAACTTTTCTTCTAGACTGCCATTATTGCAAGAGTAAAAGTTTCACAAAAAATTTCGAAGACGTTAATCTCCTTCAGTGCTAATTGGATTTGGAGAAGAAACACACAGAACTGTAAGTATCCACTTAGATCTTAAACATCCTACTTTTGTTTTTCTTCACAACTGAAAAAAAAAAATTTGTTCGAAGGTGTTGACATAAACTCCAGAAAACCCTGGAGGTCCTATGTTCGAATCCTAGAGAAGGTGGAATCTTTGGTTATTTGAATTGAGATTATTGGGGTATAAATAATGTTGTTGGGCTTCAGGCCATTGTCTTGTTAGGCTATAGGCCTGGTCTTGTTAGTGTTTGAGGGGGCGGTTATCGAGCTTATCACATCTATGATGTATCATATGTCAAATATCACGTCATACGTAAAACGTAGTCGTCTTCAGGAAAAAAAAAATTGTTGATCTGGGGAGAAACTTTTAGATGGGGTTTTGAGTTTGTTAAAATGGTTTTTCCTTCACTCTCATCAACATAACCTAAATCACATTAACTTGCTCTTTTGATTTGAAAATCTTTCCCGGGTTGTTTTTTATTTCAAATCCATAAACACATAACCTAAATCACATTAACTTGCTCGTTTGATTTGAGAATCTTTCCCGGATTGATTTTTATTTCAAATCTCTAAATCGAAGAAACTTTTGGTTTGATTTTTATTTAAGAACCCTAAAACTTAAAAACCTTCAAGTTTGGTTTTTATCAACAACCCTAAATCTGAAAAAGCTTGCGTTTTCATTTTATTCAAGAACCCTAAATCTGACAAAACTTTTATGTTTCATTTTTATTGTAAAAACCTAAATCCGACAAAACTTTTCAGTATGATCTTTTCGGTACATATTTTCTGGTTTTGTAAACTTTTCAGTATGATTTGTACTCCATTTACCACCATTTCAGACTTTAGACAAAGGTTATAATCCATTTGAAGTTATAGAACTTGTTTGAACTTGTCTGGTTTATACTCTATTTGATTTCAGATTTTAGTAATTTCATACTCCATTTGATAGTAATAGCTCGAATTCAGATGAAAGGTTTTTGCTCAACCCTAATTATAACAAAACAGGTCAGTTAACCAGCAGATAAGTACTCGATCGTCCTAAAGATTACATCAAACGGTTGATATAAATTTCTCTTTATGTAAATCGACTAAACACAGAAGGTTATTAGTGTAAATAATTATTTTTCTTTTTAAATACCAAAATCGGTTAAAATATCCTTAAAATAATTACTACCCACGTGTCTCTCTCTACTTTTCTCTCTCACGATTAACATCTGGCTCAGTCTCTCTCTACCATTATCTTGCGAGAGATTTTATATGTAATGGCCAAAGTTGTTAAAGGCAAGCTGGCGAAACACAATATAGGTCCTTCCCTCCATCTGATATAAGGAAGAGAGTTGAAAAGTGACAACGACTTCAAGAGGAAGCCGCATCACAAACATCAGAGGCAACCGTGCCACTAGGTTTAGAGGAAGCCGTACCACCAACTCGAGAGGAAGAAGTCATAACACCAACTTTAGAGAAGGAAGTCATGACATAAACTTTAGAAAAAGAAGCTGCACCTTTGCCATCTTCTGCACACACTTCCTCTACCATCCCTAGTTCCTCGATATTTAATGAATCTTCTTTCCCACCATCTAACCCTTCTCTTCTTCATTCCTTCAAAAATCACATTGCTTGTAAGATATGGAGTGGAGAAATGAGCATTTGACTAAAACAGTATATGTTGTTTCCCAACTTCAATGCACCAATTAAGAGCTTCTTGTCCGGACCCAAAAAACTATAACGTAAGCATAAACAAAAATGAGTATGTAAGACCAAATGTAATCAAAGATTAAGAAAATATGAGTTCAAATTAGCTTACCATGTCTGTGTCGAAAAACCGAGACAAATCAAAGCTTAAACAATTGGGTTTGATTGGATCTTTAGGGTTGTTATGCTCATCAACGACTTCATTAAGTGAAATGCAGAACAATTTTAATGTTCGACAAAATATAAATTGCAAAATAAGCAAGCAGTTTTCTACGAAATTTTCGGTATCGAAATTGTTTGATAAAAACGTCACCCAAAATGTTCATCGTTCTAAGCATTATTTGACCGAAAATTTGGATCGTTCATAAAAGTGAGGAAAAAATGTTGACCTAAAAATATGAGTTTTTTTAGAATAATCACCACAAATTATTTTATCTTACCTCTAAAGTTATGTCTTCACTTAGAATGTTGTTATATGAGTCCAATGAAGAGTTGTAGTTGAGTACTTCAATATTACTCTTCCATTAATGAAGCTTCTTGACCACAAAGTCTTCCATTAATGTATTTTCCTCATTGTTCCTTTCTCCCATTACTAGTGTTTCTGGTTGGTGATTGTGAGTTGATTGTTCATAGTTGTGGTGGTGATAGTTGTGGTGGTGGTGGTGATTGTTAGGGTGGTGGAAGGTGTTGGTGGTGGGGTTTAGGAATGAAGGAGATAAAATATTTTTTACTCTATAATCAATATATAATCTTTTTTCAATTTGATCCTTATCAAAATTTGATTTAAGTCCCTTTGTGCTCTGTAACCCGTCACGTTTACCCGAGTCCGTTAGAGCCTGCGGGTACTCAAAACCCGAAGGCGGGTTTAGCCCGACCGACCAGACGAAATCAACGTGTCAGATACGGGTTTTGAAGTGCTACCCGGCATCCCGCCGGATAATCTTTACCCGACATAACCCGCTTAATAATGTCATCCATTTATACGATAATACCTACACACATTATATGTATGCTTGCTTGTACGTATTTACGTATGCATGTATAACATATATAAATATATTTTTAAAGTATTTGAAGTGTATAATATAGATATACATACATATATTGTTGGCCAAGTGCGGAGTGACAACATTGTTAAGAAAAACTTAATTAAATTTTAGTTTCGATAGAAATTTCGGTACCATCGAAATAGAAATATTTTGATCATTTCGACCGAGGTATTTTAAAACTTTGATGCAAACCCGATACTCGACCGCTCGATACCTGAGAAACCCGAAAAGTTTGACGCACTTGGACGGGTTTTGGACACTAGGATTTTTTAAATTACCCGCCGATTAAACCCGAAAGTCCGAATGGACATAGAGTTTAAAAGCCCGACCGGCCCGAACCGATGAATGACATGAACCCGACCGGCCCGAACCGATGAATGACATGAACCCGACCGGCCCGACCCGGACCGATTCCCACCCCACCATAAGCTTTTCTGCTCAAGTAATGTTTTATTTTCTCATATATGTAACAAATGACATAGGTTTTGGTGCCATGTCATAACTTTGGTTTATAAATCTCGATCTTCCAATTTTATTTATAAATCATGACCTTTCTTTTGAGCGGGTCTTTAAAGGATAAAGGTGGACAAATGAGAATAACTACCCACTCCCTATAAACTCTCTAAATATTTTTCTCTGGTTATTTTCTCCCTTCAAACAACTAAATTTAATCTCCGTTATTATTTTTAATATATTTTTATTACTTCAATATGTATATAAGACCAAAATATTCAATAATTTTGTATAACATAATATAGAAATTTCCGTGCCCTATGGGCACAGGCTATACCCTAGTTATTTAAATCTCACATGCTTCAATCTGGTTTTTTTTTTTTTTGTTGAAAATGCTTCAATCTGGTTGTCTTAACCCTAATAACATCCCCAGCACAATCTTCCTCGAGGAAGTTTTGGTGGAACCTAAATATAAACATTTTCCACACAAGATGTCAGCCGAAGATTGAACAATACAAGCGCACTGAAAGAAACATGAATTGACTTAGTGATTGGTGGAAGAATGGAAAGTTGTGTAATGGATTAAAATAACGAGCTTATTTTCGATTTAATTACTCTAAATTTTGGTAAAGATATCGCGAAATACGTTTCTTGATATTAGGAGTTAACGGAACACTAAGAAAACACTAACGTAAAGAAATATAAATGTATAATTTTACAAAATATTTGTACTTTTACGATTCTATTGTTGTTAAAACCATTTTGCAAGCAACACAGTTGTGTTTGTAAATGAATTTGTGTTTGTAAAACATAATGGATGTTTTTTCAAAAGTTTGAAAAATATTGGTAAATTTGCCAAAAGTTATACAAAATCAAAAAAATTCTACAAGAAACTCGAGGGTGTTATCGACTGCTAAACAAACTCGTTCACTGAAAATTACAAAATATAAATAATTCTATAGATACGTCAGAAATTACAAAACATAGGTATGTTGTTAGAATGAAAAAAAAAATGCTAAGAGAATATTTATAGAAATATATTACTTTTCCGTGCTTCTTTTCCTAGACAAACCAAATCATGAGAGTAAAACAATTGAAGAAAACATATGAACAATTTTCTAGTTTTTTTTTTAAAAGACAAGAGAACGGTGTTTAGAGGAGAATGGGAAGGCGGTGTGTTGGTGAAAGAAAAAAATGTTTTCGGGTGAGAAGATTTCCAAGAAAGTGATATGATGAGAGAAATCGTCTTCAGATCTGATGAAAGGGAGAGGACGGGTAGTCTGAGCGTCGGAGAAAGAGGGGTAATTAGAGAATAAGGGTTTAGTCTTTTTTAAAAAAAAAATTGAGAGTGAGATCATCTCTAATGCAAAACTCAAGAAAACCGTTGTTAGTCATGTGTCAACACCCAATTGAGTTCCGCATTCCTATGTGGAAAAAATAGAGATCATAAGATTTTTGGTGTCTTCAATGCAAAATTCTAAACTTGTTTTATTTATTTGTGTGGCATAATAATTTTTTGTAAAGAAATAATTAGTTATTTTAAAATATACAAAGACTTGATTTTCATTAGTTTAATTCAAATATTGGCCAGTTACATAACTAAAGATATCTCAAAAAGACACTCTAGAAATAAAATGCCATCTTGACATATTTCTATTTAACTACCTCCACATCATCTTAGAGATTGAACTGAATTTTGCACTGGATAAAGTTCTTTAAGAACCTCTAAACATCTTATGATGCACTCAACATTTCTAAGATTGGGTATTGCATTGAGGTACTCTAAGCTAAGTATTATTAGGTTACAAGAAAAGGTTTAGAGAAATAAATTACATCTAAATGACTTGCCGTCTTACACTACATGAAACAATATATTTTAGATTTTAGAACTTCAAAACTTAGAACTTTACTGTTGTCGGATATGGTCTTCTCGATCTGTCACAATATTCACGTATCTTATTATTATTATTGTTATTCATATTGAAGTGTTTATTTAAGTGCCAGCCCACATGGAAGCATAAGAAATCCCTGGAAGACCATTATCTACCCACATCCATATCTCTTATAATGCTGTTCATCAGAGTAATTCCTTTTCGTTTAAATCTAGAAAGTAATTGACATAAATGGCTGCCTTTATGGTTGCTGAGGTGTTTGATACAAACGCAGCAGCTAACCAGTAGAAGACAGATGAAATGCAGAAGAAACCTAAGGACTCACCTTGGCATTATATTGTTCTTCTGTTAAACTCACTGTCGGATGTTGCTATCTTTTCATTAGCAGATGCCTTTCTCAACCCAGCAGTAATTTGATCTCTAGATCACAACTTTCCTCGAAAACAAACTCCGGGAAACAACAATTGTGATCCAACCAAAAACAGAAGAAATCAGTTTTATGATTTACAGGGAAAGAGAGAGAAGATGGCTAAGTTGGTAGGTTAGTACTGTGGTCTTTCATTGTCGACATTCAGAGATTCGATGCCCTTCAGAGTGGACTCGTAGTCCTGTGAGGTAGACAAGATTTTACCAGATGATGTTCGCCTGGAATCTGAAGAAACAACATTCAAACTCCTCTGCCCACTAATAGTCTTGCGCAATGCACTTGAGCTTCCTTCAGTGGTTTGAGGACGAGATGGATCAGACTCGCTCCCAACCAATGCATCACGGCTGCTGGAAACAGCAGCACGCCTTGATGAGCCACTAGATCTTCCCAAAAAATTTGAGCCAGATAACTGGATAGTTCCATGCATTTTGTACAGTCAGCTTTATAGTAAGAAATGAAAATCTTTATATCGGCATATATGTCAACATTTATTGATGACACATCACACATTCCCGTTAAAATGATGATGTTGTGTCATTACGACGCTCCAAATTAACTCTTGTGATTTTAAAAGGGAGTGTCTGAGGTCTTCATTCTTCGTTCATGGGAACTAACAAAAAGAAACAAGCATAACAGCAAAACCAAAATGACTTACCATAGGATCTTTCGCCACGGCTGATTCATTAGCTACTGTACTTTTCTGCTTAGATAAGCTTCCTGCATTTATAGCAGGAACGGAGACTCTCCCATGAGAAGGATCTGTCGAAGACCAACCTGTTTGTTTGCCTTCTTCACCTGAGACAAAGTCCATGACCAAAATAAAACTGACAGATATGACATTCTTTAGTCTATTAATGGGTGCAATAATATCACAAACTGGAGCAAAATTCAAAAGAAAGACCGTACAGAGAAGCTTTAATGAAGTGGAGGCACTGGTGTTAAATGGAAGTTTCATATGCAAGAAACTGAAAGCATATTGCTTAGGAGGACCTTCCAGACTCGGATTACGACATAAACTCTGCTTAAATATTGGCTAGGACTTTTGGGTAAGTGATCTAGTGAAGGCCCATGACCTCGTACCATATGAAACTAGGTTAGTTGGCCTCTATGGTGCCTAAGTCAAGGACAATACAACTGGGGGCAACTCCAATGTGGGCTGGCTGGGGCTCCCAAATTCAACCCTGGAGCTCCAACCCTGGAGCCCCACCTTCCCGGGTTCCTAGCCCCAAATGCGACCGTTGGGGAGTTCCCCAACGGTCACACTTGGGTGGATCCCCTAAAAATGGGATCCGCCCAATCATATTTAATTTTTTGTTTTATTTTTTCAATTTTTTTAATCTAATTGTTTTTTATTTAATTTTTAATTGTTTTAAATCTTTTTTTTCAATTCTTTCTCTAACTTTTTTTTCTTTTTAAAATTCTCTATCTCTCTAGGATAATATCAAATTTTAATTTTATATTTGAAACTAATAATTTATAGTTGAAAATTGAAATCAAAAGCCCGCAAACGTACATGATTTGGATTTGGGAGCCCGACATTGGAGTTGAAAAAATCTGAGGCTCCCAAAATTGGGAGCCCGAGCCCCTACATTGGAGTTGTCCTAAGGTGTTACATTAGGCACAGATTACAAAGAGAAAATTTTGGTCCTAGAGCATGATAAAAGTAGCCATTTGAAGAGAAACACTTCCAAAAAATTCATTTGCTGACAAGTACCAAGAGAATCTATGGTGACGCAAAACAAGAAAATATCCAACTTTAATCGATGCCTTGAAATGGTAATAGTTAAAGAAGGGAAATGAAAATTTAGACCCTCGCGGAGTAGTGAAAAGAAATGGACAAGAGAGAAAAGGATTTGCAAATCGAAGTACCTGTTTGTCTGTTACCGACAACCGGTGGAGACATTGCAGAGCTTGGCCCAGAAAGAGGTGCCTAAATAAAATTTAAGCAATATTCAGACGCTAGAAGTTTTGAAACATGAAAAGAATGTAAAACATATCCAGATACATCACTAACGAGAGCGCCTGAAGGTGGCGTAGAAATCTGTGATTGCTGATACTTCAGAATCGTCCAGTCGAAAACATAATCAAACTGAAAACCTGCAAAATAGAAAACTACGTTAGGTAAGATATACTATGTTTTCAACGTTTTGCAGCTTGTATAGATCTTTTCACTAGAAACAGAAATTGAGAAACACATAAACTCAAACCTTCACGGATAAAGAGATCACGAAATATTCTTTTCAAATAGGCATAATCTGGCTTATCATCAAAACGTAATGAGCGGCAGTAGTGGAAATAAGATGCAAATTCAGTAGGATATCCACGACATAAAGCCTGAGGAAATAGTATTGAAATTCAATCATTTTACCATTCGGACATGTAAAGTATATTGGATAAGCATTAACAATAACATCACATTCTTTACCTCGACAGATGTTGAAACTTTCTTTTCACTGATTTTCTCGTACTTCTGTTTCTTAGTTCCTGCTTTAAGTCCTTGCCAAGGTAGACTTCAAAAATGGAAAAGAAAGCTATATAAGCTATGAACATAGAGAATAATGAGAACCGAACTCACCAAAGTTGGCAAACTCGTACCTTCCTCTCACGAAATACATGAGAACGAATCCAAGAGATTCTAAATCATCCCTCCGGCTTTGCTCTACATATTATGGAAGCAACAGTCAGAGAAAACCACTCTGGTAAGCATTAAGCCAAATGATCCCTTTAAGTAGGCTGAAACTTGAGAATTCATAGACGTCCAGTAATAAAATGCTCCGGAGTCCGGACTGATGTTGCTTTGAGCAGTTCGAGAAAAAGTATGCACCCAAATGATATTCCACTTACCTATTCCTAGATGAGTATTCATGCTTGCATAACGTGCAGTTCCTGTCAGGTTCTTATTTTCCCTGAAGTATGAGCAAAATATTTTAGAAAAAAAAAACTAGGGAGAAAAGAAGTTAACGAGTACTTTTAGGAGCTGCGAAACAAACAACGCATTGCCTAATGGAGTTAACAGGGATGAAGCCATCATATACTAGTGCTAACTGCTATCCACAGTCTTCTTTAATCGTAAGTTAGGGTCAAATAGGCTAGTACATGAGCTGTAATCCTAACTTACACGTTCTTTAAAACGATAAGAACAATGCAAAATGAAATTTGAAGATGGAAATCAAGGAACCATAGATTCTCCCCACTAGGATAAATCTTTGTTTTTTTGGCAAACCGTGGGCCTAAGAACTTCTCCAGAATCTCATAAAGCTTCTTTTTTCTCATATGTTAAACATTCACCAAAAGATTGCCTAAAAAAGGAACTGAATGTTTGGCTACTTTTTGTGTGGTTTCCTAGTTTCTCTTGAAGAATCTTTTATCCCCACTTGCGAGTAACTTTTCTTATATATTATTTCAAACTTTCAGTTACAGAAAAGATAATGTCCAAACATGGCCTTCAAATTATGAAAACTAGCTTAAAAGCAATAAGTGCTAACACATACTTACCTGTAAGGAATATGTTGGTGTGTAGAAGTATCTCTGTACTTCTTAGCCAGCCCAAAATCAATGACATAGACCTAGTTAGAAGAACAAGAACATCATATATCAAAACAAATCATGATATCTTCATAGAGATCGACGATATGAAACTGATAATTATAACAAAACCTGATTTGCACGCCTCCCTAACCCCATGAGAAAATTGTCTGGCTTGATATCTCGATGTAAAAAAGATTTCGAGTGAACAAATTCAACTCGATTGATCTGTTAATAACATGGAGAAATCCGGGATAAAGAAAATGTGGTATTTAAGACAGAAGAACAGAGACCAAAAAATATAAAATCAACATACCATCTGATCTGCAAGCATCAAAACGGTCTTCAGAGACAATTTCCTACTGCAAAAGTTAAATAGATCTTCCAAACTTGGACCAAGTAAATCCATTACAAGAACATTATAGTCTCCCTCAACACCAAACCATCTTACATTTGGAATACCAGCTGCCACCGTACAAATTTTAACAGCAAGGAAATTAATAGGATGAATATAAGTATATAACAGCTTGTAATATATACCTATACCACAAGAAATGACTGTGCTCCTTACTTCCTCCTTGTAGAACTCTGTATAACTTTGACTCGTACAACAATTGGGGATGCTTTGTCTTCGCATTTTCCTGAAGTAGACAAACAGATTCACTGTTTTCAGGTAAAGATGGAAAAGAAAGCATCGAGTCTCAGGATGAGGAAACTACTGTGTTTTTTTTGAAACTTTGAATGAATATATGCATTGAAACTTGGAATGAATATATTCAGGAAACTACTGCTTTCATGTACCATGCATGTTTAAGCAGTGAAACAATTGCAACTTTCAATATAAAGAAAAAAAATACGTATTAACTCAAAAAGTGAAACTTCAACTTACAATACCAATAGCTCTATACTCATTGTAATCTTAAATTCAAATAGACCGAACAATTTAAGAAACAAAAACTTAATATCCTAAACCCTAAGTACCTCAACTAAATTAATATTACCACAATCATCAGTATCTACGTCAGACTCGACATGTGAGACATGTCATTTACAGTGTAATTGCAAGAAGAATGTGCTAATTGTAGTCCTCACAGTTGAGAATTTCTCAAAGGATAAGCTCAAATTTCAACAGAATTTTGCTGTATATGTCTACAGTAAGAAGTTGAAACGAGAGATCTACTGCAGTTATTAAACAAACCTAGCTTCTAATTTGAATTTGTGAACGTAACACAGCAGGTATTACTTAACTTGATAAGCATCCAACCTGAGTAAATATTGGTATATGTATCTTAGTAACCATTGTCTGTTCATGATTTAATCATGGAATACCGGGATGTGCTTAAAAGTAGACATATTAAGGACATTTACTAAGTACTCATGACTGACATACATTAATTGAATTAGAGAGAGAAACGAACTCCACTGTAGTGAACGACATATAGATACTGTGAGAATAGTCCCACATTTGAGAAGGATAATCAAGCAACAAAAATATAATGTCTAGGTCCTTTCCACTCATTGCAATTGGTTTTGAGTTGGATGACCACAGAATTAACATGGTATCAGATAGGCCCACACGCGATAGGCCCACACGCGATAGGCCTAAAACGCTAAAAGCCACGCGTGTGCTCCATGTCACTCGAAAAAAAAAATGTGTTAGGCTCAAAGAACGACACATGTGTGTGTGAGAATAGTCTCACATTGGAGAATGGTAATCTAGCAACCAAAAGTATAATGTCTAGGTCTTCTCCACTCATGACTCATTGTCAGTTGGTTTTGAGTTGGATGACCACAGAATTAACAGATGCCCATATCTTAAAATGTTCAATAAATATTGCTCAAAACTACACAGTACACAATCTCATTGGCTAGTATAGTAGAGTAGTAGTAAACTAAGTTGGCAGTTTTATTTAAGTGGGAATAAAGACATAGTACTTACAAGCTTAACAGCAACTTCTTCATTTGTCTGAATATTAGTACCTGCAAAAAGAAAACTCAATTTTTTTTAATCAAAATAGAAGAAAACTCAAAATCTTAAACCTAATAACAAACAACAAACCTAAATAGATCTCCCCAAATGATCCGCTACCGATCTTACGTCCGAGTCTGAACTTGTTACCAACTCGAGGTTCCATCAGAAAGGACTCAAATTATCAAAATCAAAACTATAAACCCCTAAACCCAAATTCTTTCAAACACCTCAAAATCACTAGCTAAGTTTCAAGTTAATTCACCATAGAGAACAACCCAAATTTAAAAACCTAATATGGTGATTCCTGTTAACGAAACAAAAAACGACTGAAAGGTCAATTAGAGTAAAAGGGAGAGAGGGTAAGCGGTTTCAGAGAGAAAATGAGAGTTTCAGTACAGAAGTAAGAAGAGAGATTACGAAGGAAGATCTAGGGTTTTTGTTAGGTAGTTAGGTTTATCTAAGGAGAAGAAGAAGAGAGAAAATGGGGAGAGAAGACGTCATGAGACTACCATCTTCTTCTATCTTGTCTAAGAAACCATTTGATCCATTTCTATTTGGACTCCAATGGGACCAGAAATCTTTTCTTACGCTATCTACAGGAAGTTTTCTTGTAAGTGTAGAGCATCAGGAATGAAGATGGTTCTTTGAGAAAACGACTACTATCTACGTTAGTCACTACAAGGCATTGATGTGATAAGCGCCGGTAAATACTTCTGCTACGAAGAAGGGTTGTGATAAGAAACGCTCAATTTTTCATGCTCTTGTCGGTTTTTGAGTAGTCGGTCTGGCTCTGAACCTATGTGCCTATGACTTCGTTTTCCAGGAAATCCGTGCAGCGACACAATAACCACCTAACTCAAATCAATAATTTAAAAGGTCTGAACCTCGACAATGTAGAGCCTAAAACCCGACAAACTTATTATTATTATTATTATTATTATTATTATTATTGTTATTATTATTATTATTATTATTATTATTTATACCTTTAATAATCCAAATTCAATAACCATAGATCCCACTTCTTGTGAATCGAACCTGAGACATTAAGAGTTTTTAGAATTTACGTAACATTATCAACTTTTTGGGAAACCAAGTTTTGACCGGGACAAAGATTGTTGGTGGTCGATAGAAATGTTTTTTTTGTTGAAAGGGCTATTAGGAATGTTGGAGCAGAGGCACACCCACAAATTAATTAAGGAAGGGCTAAAAATTGAGAAAACTGTAACAAAAATAATTTATCAATAGTGCATAAATTTTTTACTTGTACATCCAGTAAATATTATTTTGTTATCTATAAATTTTTGTATCTACTTATAACAAATCAAACTATTTATAATTGTAAATCTTGCTTCAGTTATGATTTATCAAGTTATAAGCGGAAAATTGACAAGTCAAATTTCCAATCACTTTTGAGTGTTCAAAATGTTAGAATATATGTAGTGATTCCACTTATGTTAGCTTAGGTCATAATCTACCTTTATATTACAAAAATTACATATAAGATTTGTAGTTATACTAGGATATGGCCCACGCCCTACGGGCACGAAAATTTATATATTTACGTTTTACAAAATATCAAATATTTTGGTCTTATACAGATATTGAAGTAATAAAAATATATTGAAAATAATAACCGAGATTATATTGAGTTGTTTGAAAGGAGAAAAGAGTAAAGAAAGAAAAATAGTTAGAGAGTTTATAAGGAGTGGGTAGTTATTTTGACGGTTAAATATCTATTTTTTCAAAGACTCTTTAAAAAGAAGGGTCATGATTCACAAAAGAAAATTGGACGACCGAGATTTATGAACCAAAGTTATGACATGGCACCAAAACCTATGTCATTTGTTATATAGATAAAAAAGAAAGGAAAAATTGAAGTTATTAGTGAAAACTGAAAAAAAAAATATAAAAGTAAAAGAGTTATTTCTTTTTTAGCCTCCTATTTTGTGACCAGCTTCTTTTTTTATCCCTATTCTCGTAAATTCAAAAATAACCCCTTTTCTTTTAACTTCGTCTGCACACCGCTAAAGTCATTAAATCTCTTCCAATAATACCCTTGTGCATCGGGATACACTTTTAAATACACAATCCTCCTCCTATAACTTACTCTGTCTATAACCCATTGTACCATTTCATTCTCTCTCTAGAATTTTGTTTTTTAGATTTCTTTTTTAAATAGTTCTTCAACAATTATCATTATCTTAATGACTACCAAGGAAATTAATAAACACATTGAGTTTGAATTATGGTAGAAGTGGAGAAATTAGGTTTCTAGTGCGAGAAAGACGTACCTTAGATGAATAGTGTTAAATTTTATCTAAACTCAAATTTAATTTGTTTATTAATTAAATAAGTAGAGAGTCAATTTTAGTGGGCAGTATTTTCTTTAGTTAATTAATGGTGTTAATGGATAAGTTCGTGGGATCATGTTAGTAGTGTTAGTGGGTAGAATATGGGTCTATAAATAGACCAGTCTTTGTAGTTTATTTTCATTAAATCAGGTCAAGGAATTCAATTCAGTTAAATATCTTCTTCATTCTTCTTTGTTTGTGCAAGTTATAATTTCCTTTACCATTAAAAAATTAAACACTTTTAATTTCCAACATTTGGTACCCGAGCTAGGAATATTTTGTGATTACTAACCAAATTGCAAAATGAACGGGCCGGCAATCCAACCTCAGCTTCCGTAATTTTGTGAGAAAATTTTTGATTAATGGTGTATCTAAATGAAAACATTATTTAGCTTCCAGGAAATTCAGGAGGTTGTCGAATTTGAGTATGAAGAACCAGTTGATCGGGTAAAACATGAAGCTCTCTCTCAGGTCCAAAAAGATAGTTTGAGGAAGAACATAAAGAAGGGTAACCGAATTTCAAAATGAACGGGTCAATCCAACCTCAGCTTTTGCGATTTTGTGGGAAAAAATTTTAATCAATGGTGTATCTAAATGAAAGCATTATTTGGCTTCCAGGAAATTTTCGAGGTTGTCGAATTTGGATATGAAGAACCAGTTTATCGGGTAGAACATGAAGCTCTCTCAGGTCCAAAAAGGTAGTTTGAGGGAGAACATAAAGAAGGGTAAGAAGACATTGTTCATTCTCTATCAAGCTGCTGATGAGATTGTCTTTGACAAAATCTCAAGAGCTGAAACAGCTAAAGAAGTGTGGGATTTGTTGCAAAGGTCCTACAAGGGTGATGGGAAGGTAAAAAAAATGTAAGGTTGCAGACTTTACAAAGTGAATTTGAATCTCTTAATATAATTAACTCTGAAAATATTTCTGATTATTTTTCTAAAGCTCAATCTATTGTGTAATCAATTGCGAGTTAATGGTGAACAGTTAACTGATCTACGTGTTATTGAGAAAATCATGAGATCATTGACCGCTCGTTTTGACTATGTCGTCGCTGCAATTGAGGAAGAAAATGACCTCTCAACTATGTCAGTTGAAGGTTTGATGAGTTCATTATGTTCTCATGAACATAGGATGAACCAGAGAGCTGTTGCAAGGCGGATTGACAAGTTTTTCAAAGCAAAGTGACTGTTTGGAAGAGGTGGTTCTAGTGGTGAAAAAACTACCGACAAAGGTGAAGAAAGACATGGTAAAGAACCTAAAAAAACTGGAAGGTATGACAAATCTAAAGTTATATGTTTTTGTTGTAAAAAATTAGGTCATTATAAGTCAGAATGTAAAGTTTCCAAGAAATATTTAGAGCATGTTAACTTTGCTGCAGATGATGTAGAAGAGGGAGAAACTCTTTCATTAGCTTGCAAAATGGATGAAGATTTAGATGATTATTCGGTAGAAAGCGATGAAGCTGGAGTTTGGGACTGTCATGTTAAAGAAGATCATCAAATAAAAATTGATATTGATGATGAGGCAGTAACTTCAGAATCTCAAGTAATTGAGATTACACCTATTTATCTGAATACTCATGATAATTCAAATCTAGAATTATGTGCCCGTTCAACTTGTATTCAAGTTACATCGTCAAGGTTAAGTGACTACGTTGTAAGCAATGATGATAGTGGGTCTGACGAGGATTTTGCAAATTTTGTATCTTTTGCATATTGTAATCCCATCAATCCTATCACTTTTAAAGAAGCAGTAAAAAAATGTGGGGTGGATTCAGCTATGGATGATGAAATTCATTCAATTGAAAAAAGTGATACTTGGAAGTTAAATTTTCTTCTTGCAGGAAAGAAGTCAATTGGGTTGAAATGGTCTTTCAAATCCAAGTAGAAACCAGATGATGGTCAAGTAGACAAATTAGTTGTGAAAGAGTACGTTAAAAAACCGGATTAATGTGAAGTTTTAAATTGAAGAATAAGTGGCTTATATTTTTATGAAGCCATTGAAGGTCCATTCATCTTTCTAAGTTGAAGACCATGATGGGCGTTCATTTGAGTTTAAGAGAGGGTGTTAAATTTTATCTAAACTCAAATTTAATTTATTTATTAATTAAATGAGTAGAGTGTCAATTTTAATGGATATTTATTTTCTTTAGGTAATTAGTGGTAAGTTAATGGTGTTAATGGATATGTTAGTGGGATCATGAAGTGATTCATTGATGTTATTGTTGAATTCAATGTTTAAGACATTGTGAAATTGAAAGAATCAGTTACTGGTATAGGGCTTTTGATTCCTTATATATTGTTAGTTTAAAAGATGTCATTTTTATACGTTTTGTAGTAGTGGGTTTGAAATAAAATTATGGGTTCAGATCAAGATCTCAAGGGATAGTTGGAGAGGATTTGGGAGTGAGAATTGTTGATGTTTTGAAACAAAGTTGGTGGAAGAGATGATTTTTTCCCCATATGATCGACATTGGTATACCGTGTACTGTGTGTTTATTATATTTTCTCTCTCTAGAAAAAATCTATCAAGTGAAAAACTCTGATCCATCAAATTTAACTTCTATTTCTCTTTTCAAATTTGTTTTTTAGGTATCTATTTAGAAAGAAATGGAGGTGATGATTCTCTCCTGAAATAATCAACTGCGACTTGTTGTATTTTCTCAGTTACTGAGATTCATTTCAAGAACAAAAATGTTTCAGTTTTTCACAATTTTGTATTGATTGGTTTGAAGATTAAAACTAATTATGGAGGTGTTGGTTCTTCCCCCAAACTATCAACAGTGATTAACTGTGTGATTATTGTAGCTTCTCTCTGGAAAGAAAGAATTTATTAAGCCAAATTATAGTGTCGGATCCTACTAGTGTCGGATCCTACTAGTGTCAACACTTGGTTGCCCAAGTGGTTAAAGTGTTGACATATACTCTAAAGGACCCTGGAGGTCCCGAGTTCGATCCCCAGAGAAGCTGGAATATCTAAATTATTGAACTTGGGGTTATTAGGGCATAAATAATGTAGATGGGCTTTAGTTCATAGTTAGTTGGGCTTAAGGCCATAGTTAAGTTAGGCTTTAGGCGAGTTCATGTTTGCTTTGGTAGTTGCAGTGCTTCTCACATCTTTGATGTATCAACACCATTGTAATGACTGTCATATATTGAAGTCAATTTGAAAACATGTATTCAAAAAAAAAGGGAGAGAAGAAGTTGGAGAGTGTTTGCTGTCACAAGAACGAATTTAGAGGGGAAGCAAGAAGAATACAGTTAGAGAGAGAATAAGAAGAAATATGGAACAAAGAAGAAGATTTTTTAGAGAAGAAGAAGATTTTTTTAGAGAGAAGAGAGATGAAGAAATGTAGAGAGAAGAAGAAGAAATTTAGTGTAAAAAAGAAGAAACAATTAATTTTAGAGGAAGGTTAATAAGGGAAACAAAAAATTCAGGAGTTAAAGTTAACTAACGATTTTATAAAAAATGATCATTTTTTAATTTACGAAAAATAGAGGACAAAAAAGGAAGCTGATCACAAACTAGGGAGTCCAAAAGGAAAGAACTCAAAGTAGAAAACCAAAACAGACTTTCCAAAATAAAGTTGGTATAGAAAAATTATGCCTAACTAAACGTGACATTTTTCAAAAATAATAAAAATAAACATGACACTGCCTTGAAATTTAATTGGAAAAAAAGGGCAAAACTTGTAAGGAATCAGATTCGAACACACAAGCCCCTTGGTGCAAGCAATATTCTCCCAAGTTTTTAACCTCTTAGCTAAATGTCATCTCATGAGTTAAAATACTACTTATTTATGTACGCGAGTGGCGGCCCGGCTGCGTTCTTAGTGACTCCGTCTCCGGATATTAGTTTCTTACAAAATTGTGATAATCTGCCCAAAGATAAGTTACTAAAATTCAAGATCCAGTGTTATCTAACCAACCAATCAGAAGTAGGGGGCACAATTTGGCCATCTACATTTTGATCGGATTGCGACCTACTTTTTTAAATAGACTATCATCTTTTTACTTTTATATGAGGTATAGTTGGGTGTTTTTAAATTTTTGTGTGACCTTACTTTTGCATTGGCATTGTTTATAAATGGCATTTCCATTTCTTGATTTTTTTTTTTGTTGTTTTTCTGTTTTTTTTTTGTTTTTTTTTAATGAAGGATAATTGCATTAAAAAAATTAAAAGAAAACATAGAGTTTATAGTAGTTTAGGAACAAAAGAAGGTAACACATTCCAAAGTTCTTTTTTCCTGAATTTTCTTCCCCATTTTGCAAGCGCGTCCGCCTGGATGTTGCCTTCTCTCGGAGTGAAGGTGAATATAATTGCTGCGAATTTGTCCTTGAGGGCGACCACCTGTTTCACTATCTTCTGTGTTTGCCATTGAAGTCCCATACTATTACCATTGATGCACTGAATTACTGCTAGATTATCACTTTTTATATCAACATGGTTGGATCCTAACTGTTGTGCCAATAGCATGCTAGTATAAATAGCCAATCCTTCACATTTTTCAGCGTTTTGACCTTGGACTACGTCGGCAACCACTAGGATAAATTTTGCCTCTGCATCATGAATAATACAACCTACTCCAGCAGGTTCAGATATAGCAGCAAAGGATGCTCAACATTAAACTTTGAGAATGGCTTTTTTTTTTGTTGACAGTTCCATTTCTTGGTGGAAGCATTATAATTTTCAAATTTGACCCTCTCCTTTATAATTTTTTATAATTAGCTAGTCTTCTTCCATCTCAATTGTCTTTTTGTCATCTCCAAAGGAGTCCATCCATGAGCATAAATGATCATTTCTCAACGTGCTCAAAACAAAACAGGATCATGCCTTATTGGAAATCACTGTTGAATATTTTTATCTGAATTCTTAAAGGCGGAAGATACATCTGAACCTTGTATTTTTGTTGCCCTTCAGAATGAACTAAATAATCTTCATTTGAGTATCCAATAATGTTAAACGACAAAGATATGACAAAAGATCTAATATGAAAAGTAAAGATAAAGGTGTGAGAAAAGATTGTTTGAAAATAAATCCAAGAGTGATCTATACGTCATTTGGTTTTCAGTCTTAATCTTTTACTTGTCATATGGATAATTCGTGTCCTAGCTAAGGGATTTCTTCTTTTCGAGTAGTGTAAAGTAATCATGTATTATTTTCATCTTCACTAAATCGTTGACAAATATTGATAGAAAAAATGCATGATTTTGACGGCATCACACACTGAGATATCTTTCACAAACTCGATGGAAGAGTCGAGTTGAAAGTGTGAAAGCAACAAAGTATAAAACTCCACAAATAAGAGAAGCTTTATAAAATTGGTAGAAATAAGTGATGATTCAAAAACGGCCATGATGCTAAAAATATAATAGTGCAAGACTTTAAAAATTTTGAGTTCTTGGTTAGCATTGTTATCTGGCAGAATATTTTGTTTTGCGGTAAATTCTATTAGCAACGCAATTCAAACCGAAGATATGAATTTTAATGATGCATTTGATAAATCGAAATGATTCATTTGTTATTTTGAAAGTTATGCAAAAGTTAGATTTGAAGAAGGCACGATAGATCTAAAGATATTGCAACTATAATGGGGTTGAAGCTATATTTTGAAAAAAAAAAACGTATATTTGAAGAAGATAACAAGTTGACGAGAATGAAAATGAAGATGCACCATTATCTGTTGAAAATGAATTACATCGTATACATATTGGATCATGTCCCTTTCTTCACTTAAAAGTAAATTCTAACACTTTTGGAAGTAAAATAAATATTTGATTTTTCACTCCATAGATGATGACGGTTTTGAGAGATTCATGCGCTCCTCTTGTGATTTTTCTAGAGTTTAACGAGCCATATGATATAAATGGACTTGACTTATTTTAAGAATTGAAAGTAATAAAACGCCTTCGTTCCAAGAGGTAAAAAACCAATCCTAAGTATTAAATTTTTTTGAAAGAAATTGATTGCTTATAGAATTGTGTTAACAATACAAAAAGTTCTGCAAAGTCAAAGTTGATTGAGTGTTATATTCGATCTTTTTTTTTGTTGAACTAGAGTGTTATATTCGATCTACGTCACAAGAAAGGTTAAATGAGTTAGTAATCTTCTCAATTGAGAAGTAAATGACCGAAAATCTTAATTACTCAACAATTACTAGTGATTTTGCATCTAAAAACGGAAAAAGAATAAAAGTTCTGTGATTACTTATCAATATATTTTTGGTATGTAAATATAGCGAAATATTTAAATAGGGTTATTACATTTTCGGACTTCGCTTCGGGTCACCATATAATCAGAGTCGATGACTACAAAGTACGTAGTGACTAGTAATCAGGGTCGTTCTAATAGAAATAAATTCATAAAATTATCAAATTTACTTTGATTCATTAACATCTTCAGACGGGTTCCTCGACAAAACAGATGAACACATTGTCAAACCTAAGCTTCAGATAAATCAGTATGCAAAAGCGACGAGGAAGAGAAATTAAAGAAAAGTGTAAATTATTCTATCTTTTTCCACAATATGCAAGTCATCAAGCTTTCTGTAAATATATTGTACAAACAACAAATTTTGACACTCTACTCTGTAAAATGGAGATCACATAACACCAAACCCCCATGTAAAACTCGGTACAAAAAAAAATGGAAGATACAAACAAGTGAAGAAGAAACAAAATTGGCTACGGAATGCAGACATCGTCATTAAACCTAACTAGTGTGGGATAGAACGAGCTGGATAACGAAGCAGATGTAATATTTTAAACAACTATGGCTGGCTGCTTCTTGTGCAACCTCCCTCTCAACTGTCTGATCTTCGCGTCTACTCTTGCAGAGAACCCGATCTTTGTTTCTTGTCGTGCTTTTGATCGTTCCCTTCTCCACATACGTTGATCTTCTACATCTTTCTTGTAAAATTTGATCTCTTGAATAATATGGTGATCCATGGGATTGAATGCTCGTTGAAAAGAAATGTGAAACAGGTAAGGAAGATTACAAGCGGTCGTTACTAGGAGAGTGACTACCCAGTAAATGGGTGCTGGAGCTAAAGCTTCGACGAGGATTTTGTAAGCATTCCCAGAGATGAGAGGTGAAGTCATACCGTAAAGTAGGAGAAACACGTACCAAGTGCAGATACTGCCCCATACAATTACGTGCTGGATCCACGTGAAATGGCTCATGGTAAGTGCAATTTGGCAGTTAACAGCCCAGATGATGCACGTGAACATCGTCGTCCCAACAGCAGCCATGTCAGCGGTTTGACCTCCACTATGGAAAGCTTGATCATAGAAGATGTTTATGTTGAGGAAGAATATGACTAGAGATGAATAAAGACCATTGCCCATCCACCCAAGTATTCTATACCAGTCGAAGAACAAGTTTTTTGGTCCTTGCTGATAAAGTGCTGGGAACTGCAAAAAAACGAAAATAGAAATAGATAAGCTTGACTATGGAAGAGAGAGAGAGAGAGTTTAGTTCCACCATGTCATAGTTGAGGAACCACTAAATGGATGACCTATCTGTGTGTCGGTTTAAGACCGTTAGGACTCCAACTAATGACATGGGTGGATCTTCTTGACTCATGTTCAATAAGGTTCAACTAAATTAAGCTTTAGAGAGGGACAAAAATTAATTCCCTGAGCTATTTCTTTAACTAACCTCTAGGCATATTTCAGAAGAAACATCCTGCTCAAAAACTCCAAGTGAAATGACGGGTAATGAGGTAAGAATAACATTGAACAGTAGCATGTACCAATCGTCATATACTGCCTGCCCCGAGAAACCAGCGTATGCTTCGAAGTAGAAGAGGGTGAGGCCGAAAGCTATATTCTTGTAGAAGAAATAACATACCTGATTGAAATTGATACAGCTTAATGAATATTAGTTTTTACCTAAGTGAAATTTTATTAACAAGAATAAGAGGAAAATATGAAATTCTATTCTCACCATCTGTGCAATCCTCTTATAACACCAGTGCCCATGGACAACTAGAAGTCTTTCCAAGAACCGAAACTGAGATATCGAGAAGTCACTAGCCATTACTGCCTGCAGGATGTAGAAAAATTAGTGACCTCCATATCAAGAGCATAGATTTGCATCAGCAGGATAATGATGGATTTTTACTCTTTATGCCAGAGATAAAGTCTGATTAGGTCGATCATGTAGTCTTTAGAGTATAGCTTTTCAGACGTAATAAGGAACTGTAGTGATTTAAAGTGAATGACAGATATTGTTTCACACTACAAAAAAATCATGAGATCATTCTTCCTTCTATCCTGATTTACAAGATACTTGAGTCAGCGAAGAATTTCAAACCTGCATTCCTTCTACCCCGCTAATGCCAACACCAATGTCTGCCTCCTGTATCATACCAACATCATTTGCTCCATCACCAACTGCTAAAGTAGTTTTCTTAGTTCCTTCTTTCACCAATCTCGTTACCTAATTGACACCCGAATTGAAAAACACAGATTAAGCTATTATTTTGACAAATATTAGTTATTATAATCACAATCTAATAAAGGTTAAACAAGTCCTACCATTGCTTTCTGCTTTGGAGATACTCGACAACATATGACCGATGCACAATCAACTGCTAAGTTCAAGAATTGATTTTTTATTTCATCCTCTAAAGCATAAGTTAGAGTTTTCCCGTCAATAATTAAGGCAAAAGCAGCATGAGGGTCCTTTTCTAGTTTGACCATTTGAGATCCATTAGTAATTTGCATCAGAATGTTTTCTCTGATGGCCTGCTCAAACAAAAGACAGCAACAAGGCCAATCACAAAATCAATTCCAACTTTCATTTTGTTTCTCTTTATTCTCTTTCTATCGTTATGATGAGATAGCCTTTCAGGAAATAGACTCTCTATAAAAGCAATGAAAAGATTAGGTACCTTCTTAACATCTTGGGCTATTAAATCTGTATTCATTGTTGTTATGCATATCTGTTTCATGCCTTGTCGAAGTAAACTGCATGCAAATCTGCATTACATAAACCAACATTTCCTATTAACGATAGTCATTAATAAGTCTATGAAATGATTTTGCAATTTAGAAAAGAAGAACGAACCCAATGTTGATTGCAGTTTCCATCTTATCCCCTGTCAGAACCCAGATCTTAAGACCAGCTTGTGCTAATTTATCTATGCACTGAGGCACCTACAAGGAGAAAAATAAAAATATTTATCTATGCACTGGCACCTACAACTGAGCCCACCACTCATATTTGCATAAATATAAAATAAATACTTACTCCTGCTTGCAATTTGTCCTCTACGGCAGTGGCACCTACAAGAATCAAATCCTTTTCCATTAAATCTGCGACCCGTTCAAGCATAGCCTCTCTTTCGGCACCAATTGTAGTCTTTGCCTTTTGAAATTCAGTGTTCCAAGCAACATATTCGGACTCCTCAAGTTTTTTATATGCAAGTGCCAATGTTCGCAACCCTGATTCTCCATATTCATTAAGATGCTTATTTGTATCCTCCTCGTACATTTTCCCATTTTTGGCTAACCGCTCAAATATGATGCTGAATTTTTAAATAGAATTTGTCATGAGTTCTTGAACGAAAACAACATCAACATAGATTTAGCTAATCGAATCAAAATAATCAATCAGATGAGTAATTAAGATAAGTTAAAGGTTTAAGATGAAGAAAATCCCGTCCTCACGGAGAAAGAATCATGTATGTAAACCTTATTACTAGGCAAGTAACACTAATTGGAGCGAAGAATGTTCGTTGAATAACCAAAACCACATGATCATAGGTAGAATAGTAGTTAGACAAGAATCAGACCTGTCTGCACCTTTGCACAAAAGAAGAATTTGTCCATCTTCGTCTTGTACAATCACAGACATTCGCTTCCTTTTGCTACTGAACTCCAATAAATTAAGAATCTTGAATTCCCTGGAATTGTTTAAGCAAATACAAATATGTCAAGAATCAAAACAACAAATAAAGTACAACCTAATCATAATGATGCTTTTCAAAATCCAAACCTTTCCACTGGGTGAGAGGAAGAATATCTTTCTCTAATAACAACGCTACTTTGCGTTCTTTTACAGAATTCAAATCCAAATTCTCTAGCAGCAATCAGAAAAGCTCCTTCATCTGGTGACTCCGCTTCATAGTTGAAACTGCCAGTTTCCTCATTTAGCTCAGGAACTGCTGTTTGACAAAGTGCCAGTATCCGAAAGAACAACATAATGGTGTTTGCATTTGGTTCATTTAACCAATTCCCATCCATGAGACGGTGGTCCTCGAAGCTGAAACCTTTTATAGGTTTACGTTGATCTTTAGAAGTAATTATTCTGTGAAGTTCAATTTCTGAAGCTTGGATATCACTTCGTCGGATTTCCCATGAATCACTTGCCCTCCTTGTAGGTGTTGGAGTTTCTGAATTCTGATCGTTAGCCATCTGCTTTTGTGCAGCAATTTCAACTTCACTAGAACGCAAACCATAGGAAACTCCGGCAATGGAACACTTCAGAAAGTCCATCTGATTACATGTCAGAGTGCCCGTCTTATCTGAGAGGATTGTATCAACCTGGCCTAGCTCTTCATTCAAGTTTGATGTCCGTGCATCTGCAGTATGCCCAGACTCTTCATCATACATGTGCCGATCTTTATTAATGAATGAAGCTTGCAAGACTTTGACAACCTCAATAGAAACATAGAGTGAGATGGGTATCAAATACCCATACAGGATGAGAGCTGTGACCAGATGATAAAATCCAGATGTATTGGGTTTTGATGGATTATACAGACTCGTGCCATTTTTTGGTTGCAAGTACCATGACTCTGACCCGTATTTTATCTTCACAGCAAAACCTATCGAGCTAATCACGGATATTAAAACAAGAACAGCGAAAAGAAAGTAAATGACTTTGTCCATTTTCTTTTCAATTGTACTCCTTTTAGAGGGTGATTTGGTCGAGTTTTGCATGACTTTGCTATCATGGCCAGTATAAATCGCCACTCCATATACATAAGCAGTGTTTCTAAGCTTAGAATCTCTGAGAAGGATCTGATTTGGATCAAGAGCATACAGTTGACGTTCATACTCGAAATTACCTACAAAAGTGTAGAGATTAGGATTCGGGTCTTCACATCTGATTGTTCCAGTAAAATCCTTGAAAGCATCATCGTCATCTAACGACAAGGTTACCTCCAAAGATCTCTTTACCTTCAAGTTTGTTTCACCATCCAAATTCATTGTCTCCACATAGCAAATCCCGTCATCATAGCTTGAAGATAGTAAAAGTAAATCTGCAGGAAAAAATTGATCTTTTTCCACTTTCACCACATCACCCACCCGAATTTTTTGCCATGGTTTGTAACTGAACTCACCATCTCCTTTATGGGTACTAATTTTTCGTCCATTAACCTTCACATCCTGCATAAATCTACGCCAATCTTCCAAAGCTTCTTTAGCCATACTCAATCCCACAACAAAGGCTAGAGGTGCAATCATACTGACAGCACTGAACGGACTAACAGGTGTTAATGACAAAATTGCAGCCATAAGGAAGTATATGTTAGCAACACGACGGAACTGCTCAAAAATTGCTTTCGGTAGAAATGTAATAGCATTATATTTCGTTGTAGATATCCCATTTCTTGGGTACTTCAAAGGCTTTTTCTGGTGGAGGCGTGGTTGATTACAATAAACCAGTCGCGAGAAACCTGGGCCCTGGAGGGTATTAAGACCATCAGTTTCTATAACATCGGGCCTAAAACAAGAGAACGTATAGAGTTTGCTAAACCGGAGTTTCCCCTTCATCCTGCTTCTGCGCGCCATCTTTTAGCGTAATTCAGCTCAAATGATCATCTAATCATCAACAAGCATCCAGCTGCAAATCAAGACTTATATTAACTACTGTAGAAACACAAGGAGTTATGGATGAATTATTCCTCCAAACAACTCTGAATGCCCAATTCCCATTGAACAATACCTTGTTTCTTGCAAAAGAAAATCTCAAAATTTTTCAAACCCTCAAAATTTATCAAACTTCATCCATCAATCACCATGAAACTTTCAGTATCTGATCAAGATTTTAAGTGGTTTATACCAATTTGACTTATCCCTAGCTCTAGCATTTAAAATGCTTCAAATTTTGGACTTTGTCAACTTTCTATCCAGATCTAAGAAAAGTTCCAAACAGAAGTAGACAAAGATTTAAAAAGGGTAATCAAATTTTCAATCAAAGAACAAAACCCATGTCTCTTATCAAGAATCAAAACCTAAAAAGAAAAAGAAATTGACTTAACTTCATAAAGAATCAAACAAAGATTCTAAATAGATATACCCAAAACAATAAAATTTTGATTCTTTTTACCAAACAAATCTAAAATAACAGCATAAATCAGCTGAGTAAGACATTAAAATGCTTAAAGATGAGTGAAGAGTGTGTGTTACCTGGAATCAGACACAACAAATACTCCATAAAAGGAGTAATCAACTTCTTCTTCTTCTTCTTCAATTTTTGAGATATATTTCAAGAATCAAAATCACCAGAAGCTTTTCTTGTCAGATCATTTAGTTTTGATACCCAATTAGATTAAATTGGGATTCTGGGCGGTCTTTATTTCTCTCTCTCTCTAAACTCTCTCTCTCTCTCTAAACTCTTTCTCTCTCTCTTTCTAACAGGATTTTCCTTGCCGTTTCACTCTTGTAAAGAACTCATTTTAGTTTTCTTTTACTTTTCTTTATTTGTTTTTTATTTTGATTTTAGTTGTAATTTCCTCTTCTTTCTTTTTGAAAGTTTTCAAGTCATGACAAGAGTTGACAAGTCAGCACACGGCACACTGAATTGACAAGAGAAAACCTAGTCTTTGTGGGTCTTACATAGTCTGAGTTGGCAAATGGCTAGTCATGAAATGTGATTTGTAAATGGATTTTCCAAGTCCTAAATTGATTATTGACCGTTAAGTAAGTTCCTCTGGCCTACTTCAATGTCTTTGTTCAAATTTATATTTAAAGAGCTGAAAGTTTCATCCAACCACTAACACTAGTCTTTTGTTATTGAGTTAATTACGTCCCCACCACTTCTATGAGATTGTACGAGAGTAAAAGGGGTTTGCGTGTACAAATTATCTATCTGACCAAGGACAGACTCAGAATTCGACGAAACTACTTAGAGTCAGTTATGATTGAACTTTCATTTGTAATATCTATGGTGTATGAAGATACAATGCAAGACAATTTTCAAGGAAAAATATAAGTTTGTAATTTGTGATTATCACATATTTATATTTGTTTTCCAATTAACTTTACAAGGTAAAAGAATGAGTCACTTAAATAATTTAGCTACAATAATGACAATGGACTTTTTGTAAGATAATTTATTTTGAAGAGTGTAACCGAGCGACATAATGGTTTTTCTTAGGAAATTCTCTATAAATCTTTGGAAACTATTAAAACAAGAAAGTAGGATTCATGAGGTTCAATCTTAGGCCATAAAATCATCTCACTGGACATTATAAAAAAATCTCTAAAAGTCCTAGTTGTCAAGTGTGAATTGAGATTCTCTTTCCTAAGAGTTAAAATCGAGACGTTCTAAAAAAAATTTGTCTCCAATGGAGATCTCTAAAATAACTCTACTTAATACACACAACACTCTTAAATTCCACAGAAAAAAAATACTAAAAAACAAAATTTTTTATTGGTTCAAATTTTAGATTGGCACTTAGAGAGTCTCAAGAAGACAGTCTAATTTTGGAGTATCTCTCTTAAGAGTTTCTATATTAAAATCTCTACAAATCTTAAGTGGCACTCTAAGTTTAGAGTTTAAATGTCTCACTGGAGACGCTCCAACAAAAGAAAGTTTTACCAGTCGAGTTAGGTGAGTGTTGATCAGGACATAATTCTGCCCCGGTATTAAATAGACAAAAAAGTGATTTTAATTTTTTTTTTTTTTTTAATTTTCAAGTAGGAGTTGACAAGTCAACACACAACACACCAAATTCACAAAGAAAACCTAGTCTTTATGGGTCCTACATAGTCTGAATTGGCAAACGGCTAGTCGTGAAATGGTATCAGTAAATGGGTTTTCAAGTCCTAAATTGATAATTAACTGTTAAACAAGTTCCTCTGACCTACTTCAATATCTTCTTTTTAAATCTATATTTAAAGAGTTGAAAGTTCCATCCAATGACTAACACTAGTCTTTTTCTAATAAGTTAATTACGTCCCCACCACTTCTATGAGACTGTATGAGAACAAAAGGTGTTTGTGTGTATTAGCAATCTATTTCATCAGGGGCACAATCAAAATTCGACGAGACTACAAAAAGTCACTTATGATTTATTGTAATGTCTATGGTGTATGAAGATACAATGCCGGACAATTTTTAAGGGAAAATATAAGTTTGTGCTTTGTGATTATAAAACTTCATCTTTGTTTTCCAATTAACTCCACAAGGCAAAAGAATGAGTCATTTAAACAATTTGGCTACAATAATGACAACAAACTTTTTGTAAATTATATAAGTACGAAGGAAGAAATTACATGTTTTTATAAATCTTTGTCAATTTTTCCGAAATCTTTAAAATTAAATTGTTTGGGAAGACTTTTTCTTTTTGTTGAACTAATTGTTTGGGAAGACTTGAACTACAAAAAAAATAAAAAAGTATTATGTGGTTAGAAGGAACTAACAACAAAGAAGGTAATCTATTTTAAGCAGATTTTCTCATTATCGTGGGAGTTCGCAAGAAAATTAAAAGATAATCTATTTTGGAGAGTGTGACCGAGCAACATAATTATTTTTCTTAGAAAATTCTCTATAAATCTTTGGAAACAAATACTGTATAACAAGAAAATAGGATTCTTGAGGTTCAATCGTAGGTCATAAAAGCATATCCATTGGACAATATAATTTTTTTTTTAAAGTCCTAGTTGTCAAGTGTGAATCAAGATTCTCTTTCCTAAGTGTAAAAATAGCGACATTTTAAAATGTTTTTTTGTCTCCTATGAAGACCTCTAAAATAACTCTACTTAATGCACATGTCACTCTTAAATTCAACAGAAAAAAAGGTACTCAAAAACGAAATTTTCTATTGGTTAAAATTTTAAAGTGACATTTAAAGAGTCTCAAGAAGACACTATAATTTTGGAGTATTTCTCTTAAGTGTTTCTCTTAAGTGTTTCTATGTTAAAATCTCTGCAATCTTAAGTTGCATCATAAGTTTAGAGTTTGAAAGAGTCATTTAAACAAAATAAGCTTTTACCAGTAGAGTCAAATGAGTGTTGGTATTGGTCATGACATAGTTCTGCTCCAGTATTAAATAAATAAAAAAGTGATTTTAATTCTTTTTCAAAAAAGTTTTCAAGTAGGAGTTGATAAGTCAGCACACGACACACCGGAATGACAGAGAATACCTAGTCTTTATGGGTCCTACATGGTCTGAGTTGGCAAACGACTAGTCGTGATATGGTATCTATACATGGGTTTCCCAAGCCCTAGATTGATTATTAACTGTTAAACAAGTTCCTCTGGCATACTTCAATATCTGTTTTGTAAATCTATGTTTAAAGAGTTGAAAGTTTCATCCACTGACTAACACTAGTCTTTTGCTAATAAGTTAATTACCTCCCAACCACTTCTATGAGACTGTATGAGAGCGAAAAGTGTTTGCGTATACTAGCAATCTCTCATCAGGGGCACAATCAGAATTCGACGAGACTACTTAGAGTTAGTTATGATTAAACTTTCATTTGTAATGTCTATAGTGTATGAATATATAATGCAAGACAATTTTCAAGGAAAAAATATAAGTTTGTCTTTGTGATTATCACACGTTTATCTTTGTTTTCCAATTAACTTCACAAGGTAAAAGAATGAGTCATTTAAACAATTTGGCTACAATAATGACGATAGACTTTTTGTAAATTATATAAGTACGAAGGAAGAAATTGCATGTTTTTATAAATATTTGTCAATTTTTTCGAAATCTTTAAAATTGAATTGTTTGGGAACAGCTAGAAAAAAAAAATATATGGTTAAAAGTAGAACTAACAAGAAAGAAGGTAATCTTTTTTAGCAGATTTCTTCATTCTCGTGGGAGTTCGCAAGAAAATTAAAAGATAATTTATTAGGAAAGGATCTCCACTGGACACTGTAAAAAAATCTCTAAATATCCGAGTTGTCAAGTGTGAATTGAAATTCTCTTTCCTAAGTATTAAATAGAGTCACTCTAAACTTTTTTTTGTCTCTAATGGAGATCTCCAAAATTACTCTACTTAATACACATGTCACTCTTAAATTCAACAGAGCAAAAGGTACTCAAAAACAAAATTTTCTATTGGTTAAAATTTTAGATTGGCATTAGAGTGTCTCAAGAAGACACTCTAATTTTGGAGTGTCTCTCTTAAGTGTTTCTATATTAAAATCGCACAAAATTATAAGTGGCACTCTAAGTTTAGAGTTTGAATGTCTCACTGGAGACGCTCTAACAAAATAAACTTTTACCAGTAGAGTTACGTGAGTGTTGGTATTGGTCATGACATAGTTCTGCCCCGATATTAAATAGATAAAAAAGTTATTTGAATTCTCTTTTTTTCTTAAGTTTTCAAGTAGGATTCGACAAGTCAGTACATGACACACCAAATTGACAGAGAAAACCTAGTCTTTATGGGTCCTACATAGTGAGAGTTGGCAAACTACTAGTAGTGAAATGGTATCTGTAAATGGGTTTCCCAAGTCCTAAATTGATTATTAACTGTTAAACAAGTTCCTCTTGCATACTTCAATATCTGTTTTGTAAATCTATGTTTAAAGAGTTGAAAGTTTCATCCACCGGCTAACACTAGTCTTTTGCTAATAAGTTAATTACGTCCCACTACTTCTATGAGACTGTATGAGAGGAAAAGGTGTCTGCGTGCACTAGCAATCTATTTGACCATGGGCAGAATCAGAATTCGACGATACTAACTTAAAGTCACTTATGAATAAACTTTTATTTATAATATCTATGGTGTATCGAGATACAATGAAAGAGAATTTCCAAGGAAATATATTAGTTTGTGCTTTGTGATTATCACTCGTTTATCTTTGTTTTCTAATTAACTTCACAAAGGTAAAAGAATGAGGCATTAAGAAATATGGCTACAAGTATGACAATAGATTTTGTGTAAATTATATATGTTCGAAGAAAAAAATATATCTTTGTCAATTTTTCTAAAATTTTTAAAATTGAATTGCTTGGGAACACTTAAACTAGAAAAAAGAAGAAAGCATTATGTGGTTAAAAGTAGAACTAATAAAGAGGATATTTTATGGGTTTTTTAGGCCAAGACCCCATTTATTTAACTATATTAGGGAGACACCCCTAAAAACATTTTCGTTTAGGCGTTAACCCCCAAAGTCTATTTTCCATTTAAATAGCGGTGAAGTAGTGGTCGAGCGAATCACATGCTCGGCTACTGGCCAAAATACCGCCGTTCTAATTTTTAGTATATGCCCCCATTTATTTAGCTATATTAGGACTACACCCCAAACCAAAATACCACTTGGAGCTTCACAACCTGTAGTATCTTCTTCTTCTTTTGGAATAAATGATGCTTCCAATATTAAAATTTTCAGTATAAAATCCAGATTTTTCTTCAGTTGTGGATTTTGCTGAATCAAGCAAATGGATTCTGGTTTCAATCTGGAGTTCACCAATTTCTTCTTTTTGCTATTCTTTATTGTCAACTTGGGTTCTGTTTTTTGCTCTGAATCTTGGTTAGCTGTTATAGGACAATTTGAAAATCGATTTAACATGGATAAATTTCTTCCTCGGTTTCTTTTTCTTTGATTGCTTCTCCTTCTTCTTCAATTTCTTCTACTTCTTTTCTAGATTTCAATTCTTCTCTAGCAAAATCTTCTAAGATTTTATCTTTTCTTCGAAACCCATGTCTAAACATGACTAAAAGATTCAAGATCAGATTTTTGTGAGAAACAATTATAAAATAGAGACTTTTGAAACCAATTACACCATTTTTCTGTACAACTACTACTAGTTGTTTTTCTATTCTTTTTTGGGTTCTGTTTGGTGGATATTATAACTTGAACTTGACCCATACAAGTAATTTTTGGGTACAACTACCTCGGATTGGTAAAGACACGATCCACCCTATCATCGTAGTACAAGTGACGCCTCGGCCAGAGTCACTCGCTGATTGGCTCTAGCTCGGGAAGATTATGACCCAATCTATAACCGAACCTCAGACTTATCAGACAGAGAACGTAACAATGGTGAACCAACTAGAGTCACTCGTGGATTGGATCTAGCTCTGGCCTCTGGCTAGGGGTGAACATGACCCAGTCTATGGGCGAACCTCGGAGTTAGTGGTTCGATATGTAGCTAGGGTGATTTAAGCGATCGTGAGATGGGAAGGTATTGGCTAGGGATAAACTATTCGAATAGACATAGTATTTTGGTTGGGGGTGTAGGCCTAATATAGCTAAATAAATGGGGGTCATATACTAAAAATTAGGACGGGGATAGTTTGGTCAGAGATCGAGCATGTGATTCACACGACCACTACTTCACGGCTATTTGAACGGAAAATGAGCTTTGGGGTTAACGCCTAAACGAAAATGTTTTTAGGGGTGTCCCCCTAATATAGCTAAATAAATGGGGGTCATTCTCTAAAAAACTAATATTTTATTTAGCAGATTTCCTCATTATTTTGGTCGTTCGCAAAAAATTTGAAAGATAATTTATTTTGAAGAGTGTAACCGAGCAACATAATAGTTTTTCTTTGGAATTTTTCTATAAATCCTTGGAAACAAATAAAACAAGAAATAGGAGTCTTGAGGTTCAATCTTCGGTCATAAAAGCATCTCCACCGGACACCATAAAAAATCTCTAAAAGTCCTACTTGTCAAGTGTGAATTGAGATTCTCTTTCTTAAGTGTTAACATAGAGACACTATAAAAGCATCTCCACTGGACACTATAAAAAAACTTTTACCAGTAGTGCTAGAGATCTCTAAAATAACTTTACTTAATAATTATGTCACTCTAAAAGAAAAAAATAACCAAAAAATAAAATTTTTTATTGGTAAAGTTTAGAGTAGCAAAAAGACACTCTAATATTGGAGTGTCACTTTAAAGAATCTCTGTATTAAAATTCTATGGTACTCTAGGTTTAGAGTTTAAATGTCTCACTGGAGACACTCTACCAAAAGAAACTTTTACAAGTAGTGTTAGGTGAATGTTGGTGTTGTCATGACATAGTTCTGCCCCGATATTAAATACATAAAACTGAATTTTATCACCGTATAAACACTACAACAATTAAGAATAACAATACTAAAAACAATTATTGTAACATTAGGTTAGATATCATTATAAAATATCACTAAATCTTTACACAGACAATATAATTTGTTTAGAGATGTTTGGGTTCTAGATCAAAAAAGAAAAAGAATAGGACAAAGATGCAGGGGGAACCAAAAATAGGTCCAGGTCCAAAAGGTACGAGCACCATTTGAGCCGAACTCCAAAACAAAATTTCTAACTAGAAGCAAGTTAAGAAGTATACTTTCATTTCCCCAATATTGTAGCCTTCTTTCTTCCTCCACATTTTGGCTCACGATATAGAGAAATGCAATCTTTTAAAACTTTTAGGTTCCTTAGAGTTTGGATTTCAGTTTTAAAAATCTCTCTTCTCTCCTCTCTCTCTCTCTTACAACCGGATTCCTCCACCTAGCATAAAAAGTTTCGGACTCAGGCTTACATTTCATTTTTCATTATCTTCTTAAAGGTACGTTTTTCCCTCTTCAATCATTTTTGTTTGTTTCACTTTTAAGTTGGCTTGTTAGCTTTTCTGTGACGTCCCCAACCTTAGCAGTTGTCGATATTATCTCCGCTTTAGACACTTCATACAAGTCTAGCAGTTGTCAATATTATCTCCGCTTTAGACACTTCATACAAGTACGCAATTTTGTTCTTGACAAAGGCTCCACGACCCCCCCCCCCCCCCCCCCTTCCCAGCCTTCCCTTCCCCCCCAAAAGACTTCGACACTTATTGAATTTGAACGTAAACCTATAGTTCATGCTTCGGACACTCTCGTGGACGATATTGATATATACCTTTTAAGGACAATACCATCAGAACACTCTCGTGGAAGATATTGGTATGTACCTTTTAAGAACACGTTTATTAAGTGGGATTAAAATAGGCTTACAAGGATAATTAATTTAGTAATGTCACTTTGACTAGTAAGATTACTTTATTTTAGTCTTTAGTTTGACTAAGAATATAAATATGATTTCTAACACATTCATAATTTATTTATAATGTGGAGATGATATAATTGCAAAACGTTGAAATCTTGGTCTTATAGAGAGCATAAGGTGCACCCCACGTCTTGCACTCTAAGAATTTGACCAACTAATCATAATTATCATACCAATGTTAAATAAAAAACATTGGTATTTATTAGGCTCCACGATAATAATGTTAAATAAAAAACATTGCTACTCATAAAATTAAAATACTTCCATGTCTCTCTATTGCCGAACATGATACTTGGCATGTTGACGAAGCTGGTATTTGACGGTCATGTCGAGCTAGACTTCGTTGTTGATGCTTTAATCCAATAAATTTTTATTAAAATTAATTATGAATATTTTATTTTGGTAAAAAGTGATTAACTAATTTTTTATAATTTTCAGTTTTTTGGTATATTCATAATTTGCAAGAGCTTGCAAAAGGGTTGCGACAAATTGAAAAAGGATTGCAACAACTTGCAAAAGAATTGCAACAAGTTATAAAAGAGTAGCGACGACTTTACAAAAGGGTTGCAATAGATAACGTACAAAAAGGTTGTGACAGTTTGCGAAAGGATTGCATTCACTTGCAAAAGGATTGCGAAAACTTGCAATAATATTGCCAAAAGTATTGAGTTTTTAATTAAACAAGATACAAATATTTAGATTTTTTATCAAACAAAACATAAATGTTGGGTTTTTAACTACACCACCAAACTTGTCTCTTTATTAACTTAAAAAATACTTAAAACTGAATATTCGACTTAATTTCCTGTAATCGGAAAATCTAGTCCTTTTTGAGTTTAGTGGCTCAAGAATGGCAACTACAATTTCTAATCCGATAAGAATCTTTATTTGGAAGTGTGCTTCAAATAGGGTTAAAGGACTAACTCGGCCTTGGCAAGCTTTATGGATTTAGGCGCCAATGATGCAGCTTGGCCAAATTGTGGTCAGCTACTGTCAGTGATTAGTAGTAAATTATAGATCAATAAGTCTATAAAGACCGTCCAAATCAAACCGCATTGCAACCGTCTTTCCACCTTGTACAAAAAGACAAAAATTTAAAAAGGATCCCACACTTTTCAAATGCTTATTAAATTAATAAGTTGCTGTTTCAATTTAATGGAACAATGAGCATGCCGTTATTGAAAATCAATCTCAACCATTGGTTTTCAATGGTTAAGATTTAAATTCCAAAAATAACTTTTCTTTCTCTACAGCCTAAACACATCACTTTAACTTTACTCATTCACCAGGAAAGTAAAACCCTAGTGGAGAGGTTCATTCTTGTCGTTGGCTTCCTCAAGAATATATTCATTAACAAATCGATTTTTCTTCAACAATCCCCACCCAAATTATTGGAAAAACACACTTCTCTCCATATTCGAAGGTTGGTGAATCATTTTTTATTGTTTTGTTTGAGGAATATGTGGAAGGAATTCCTATACACTATAGTTTAGATTCTATGGAATATATTGATTCTGAAAATGATTGTGAAGAAGATGATTGTGAAATAGAAGAAGAATGTGTAGAAAGTGAAATGGATGTCAATTTTTTGAAATATAACAAATTGGAATTATTAGAACTACTAAAGGTAGGAACAATACACAATAATCTTGCTATTGTGTTTGAACTCTTTAAGAGATATGCTTTTTTATTAGGATTTCCGGCAAAGAAAAGAACTAGTAAAAAGGATTGTAATGGTGTTCAACGATGGGTTACATTTTCATGTGGTAGAGAAGGAACACCTAAAAGTACTTCTTCCAATTGCTTAAAACCAAGACCCTCATCCAAGACAGGTTGTAAAGTCAAGATTAGAATAACGCTTGAAAGAGATGATAAATGGAAAGTAACGTCGTCTTTTCTTGACCACAACCACCCTCTCAGTCCTAGTAAATCTATATTTTATAAATGCAATAGAAACATCAAACCATCCGTAAAAAGAGCTTTAGAATTAGGAGATAGAGCGGGAATTCGACCATGTAAGAATTTTGGCACGATTGTTGAAGATGCTCATGGATATGAAAACCTAACTGCAACAAGGAAAGATTGCCAAAATTATCTAGCTCAAGTTAGACGACTACGCCTTGGTAAAGGTGATGTAGTTGCAGTTCAACGGTATTTCTTGAAAATGCAATCGCAAAGTGCAGATTTTTTCTATTGTATGGACCATGATGAAGAGGGTAGGTTGAAAAATGTGTTTTGGGCAGATGGGAAGAGTAGAAAGGCTTATAAAGAATTTGGGGATGTGGTAGCATTTGACACGACTTACCTGACTAACAAGTATGAAATGCCCTTCGCTCCATTTGTCGGTGTAAATCATCATGGTCATACGATCTTATTCGGATGTGGTCTCATTTCAAATGAGGACACAAACACATTTGTTTGGTTGTTTCAGACTTGGCTCGCTTGCATGGATGGTTGTCACCCTCAAGGAATAATCACAGATCAATGTAAGGCAATGCAAAATGCCATTGTGGAAGTCTTTCCTAACACTAGACATAGATGGTGTTTGTGGCATATTCTGAAGAAGTTGCCTATAAAATTTGGTAGCAATAAACAAAAAGATCAAATTAGTTCTACATTGCAGTGTTTGGTGTATGATTCACAAGACCTCAGAGAGTTTGAAGAAGGGTGGATAAAAATGCTTGACAAGTATGGTTTACATGAACATAAATGGTTGAATAAATTATACGGGGAAAGACACCTTTGGGTTCCAATTTATCTTAAAACTAATTTCTGGGCAGGCATGTCAACTACACAACGAAGTGAAAGTGTGAATGCCTTTTTTGATGGTTATGTTCATGCTAAAACAAGTCTATCACAATTTGTTGAACAATATGGTCGTGCACTGAGAGATAAAGCTCAAAAAGAAGCAGAGGCAGACTTTAGGTCATACGCACACAAGATACCATGTGTGACTAGATTTAACATTGAGAAACAAGCCCAACAAGTGTACACCACTGAAAAATTCAAAGTATTTCAGCAAGAGTTGATTGAATTATTATACTACAAAGACATACATAGTTATCAAGATGGTGCGTTTACCGTACATGACATACGGTCTGATATTGTCATTGGAGATGGTAAAAAGAAAAGAATGGTGTATAAGGTTTACTACAATCAGACAAATGGTAGTATACACTGTAGTTGTTTTATGTTCGAGTGTTCTGGTATGTTGTGTAGGCATTCTATATTGGTGTTGTAGGATCTTGGTGTTGACTTCATTCCAGAGCAATATATTCTTCGTAGATGGAGAAATGATGTTACAAGAGCACATACGAAGATCCCAATTGGATATGATGATTGGGATTTAAGTGAAAATCTTCGTACTTATGATCGACTATGTCGTGCATTTACTGAACTCGCCGACTTATCATGTGATGATGATCGGCGTTGCAAACGATATATTGGGTGGGTTGAGAATGAGAAAAAATCTATACCTCTGTTTAAAGAGGGTGTTCAGACTACATTGAAACTACTTTCAAACACATTAGAGGTAACTAATACACATTCAAGCTTTACGAGTTACTATTTTTTCATTGACACAACAATCTTTGTGACGGTTGTTGTTATCTTCAAATCTTTCTTTTCAGCTATTTGAGCTAGATTTTCAAACATACGCTCCAGCTGAGTAGTTTCGTCATCTTTCGCTTCTGTTTCAACTGATATCTTTTCATCATTGTTTTTAGTTCCAGATGCCTCGCTCTCATCCCACTCGAAATATTTGCAATGTCGTGAGCAATTGAAGAAATACCTACCATGATTTTTAGAATGTTTATTCACCTTAAACCATTGAACTATACCTTTTCCACATTGCGGACACATTTTCTTTCTCGGACACGAAACCAAATCATGTCCGGGATCTCTACAACTATAGCATAAACCATGATTGAATCCACTCATGTTCCACTTTTTTGTGCAACCTGCAAATATTTAGATACATTAGTTATATATGAGTCTTAATCTCCATGCCTATAAACTTGAAGAAAACTATAATTCTTGGTAATTTAAGGGGCTATGGTCATAACAAAATAAAAGGTTTAGAATTCTATACTCATCTTCCACTCTATATTAATCAGTTGTATCTTCCACTTTATAATTTGTTAAGCAGAAATGAAATTAGTCTAAATTTTTTATAACATAAATTACCTTTGGTGCAAACTTCAATTAGTATTTTCATAAACCCAAAATTATTTCAAAACTAAATCTAGAAAGATACATAATTCTTAGTAATTTCATAAACCCAAAATTATTTCAAACCTAGATCTGGAAAGATACATCATTATTAGTAATTTCATAACCCAAAATTATTTCAGACCTAAAGCTAAAAGATACATAATTCTTAGTAATTTCATAAACTCAAAATGATTTCAAACCCTGAATCTAGAAAGATATATGATTTTGTAATTTAAGGAACCCTAAATTATTTCAGACATTAAATCTAAAAATATACTTCAATAATTTCAAGTACTGTTACTAACTTTGAGAAATTGATGCAAGTAAGTGTTACTCCCAGAATAGTTGGTTAATCTCTCCACTAGGGTTTGTTACTAACTTTGGAGAAGAAAAATTTCTTACTGAATGAGAGTGAATGAGTAAAGTTAAAAGGAAGGGGTGTGTTTAGGCTGTAGAGAGATAAAAGTGCTTTTTGAAATTTAAATCTTAACCATTGAAAACCAATGGTCGAGATTGATTTTCAATAACGGCATGCTCCTACTTCCGTTAAATTAAAACAACCACTCATTAGTTTAATAAGCATTTGAAAAGTGTGGGACCCTTTATAAATTTTTGTCCTTTTGTACAAGGTGGAAGACGGTTTCTATACGGTTTGATTTGGACGGTCTTTATAGACTTATTGATTATAGATTATGTACGCCACAAGACTTGTCTTACTATCTAGACTTGTTTTCCTGTGGTAGGATTGAAAATTACTTCTTTTTTTTTTTTTTTGAAAGGATTGAAAATTACTTGATAAAGAATTTTCCATGTATCGTCGTAATACTTGCTCAAACGTGCGCATTGTTGAAATTTGAAATTAAAATACTGTGAAGTATTAAGTCAACAATATAAATATTTATGTCTAAAATAAAAAACTAAGTTTGTAACTAAAGCAAACGAATTCAACCTTTAAATGTCAATTTTAAATGTTTCTTTTTTAATCCTAATGTTGTTTAAAATATACAATTTCGATGTCTGTGCTCAATCCTAAAGTTCGATTTTGCTTGGGAAAATTGAGCTATCTTCCTTTTGATTAGGGTGATACTATTAAGATTTGGTTAATTCAATATCATTTGATAAGACAAGATTTGCATTACCCATGGATCGAAATCGCCATCAGAGGTAGAGCCTTCAGATGTAACTTCAAATCTTGAAAGACACCGTTTCGCATTCTCTGCCCACTCGAGTCTGTGTAACTTCCTCGTGATCTTGAAGAATGAAAACGCCTTGTCCCCTATTTTACACAGGAATCGAGACAAGGAGGCAAGTCAGTAGGTCGGCCTTTGTACCTCTCTCTTTGTGGTTCGGCTCGACATTTCTAGCAAAGCGTTTATCTTTGATGGGTTGACCTCGATGTATTTGTGGTTGACCATGAAACCTAAAAACATGTTGGATGTTATTCTGAAGGCTCACTTCTCTGTGTTTAGTTTCACTTTATATGCTTGAAGCCTATCGAACACCATCGTCAGGTTTGGGATTAGGTATTCTCGGTGAAGGATATAATGCCTAAAGTCTGAAGGAATGGTATCCTTCCGAAGGAGTGTCCTTCGACCAAGGATGCAATGCGTACAATTTGGCTAATAGGATCTTAATGACCTTACTCAGAAGATCATTAGTCCGGTCCAATTAGGGGTCGTAATGCTTAGCTAGAAGCCAACTACGATCGTCGAATCAAGAGTTGATTCGCAGCTAACATAGACCGGATCCTACAAGGGTTACACATCAGAGTAGTGATTTGAACGGAGAGAATTGACTAGATGGATAATGGCAAATAAGTGGACTGGATCCATTATTGGTAAGTCCTGAAAGATTCGGAGAAGTCCGAAAAGATAAACATGTCCGGGCCCAAAAGGGAGGCCCGGAATGGCTTTAGGAAGGCCGGCCATGTGATGGCCGGCTAGGCCCTAAGTGGGCCGGCCAAGGAAGCCCATAAAGGGCTATGTTGGCCGGCCACCTTAAGTGACCCAATGGAGGGTATTTTGGGTGTTGCCTAATAATTAGGTTTATGGAATCCTAGTTTGAGTCTAATACCTCTTCTAGGGATTTCTATATATACCTAATTATACAACCTAAAGAGAGAGAAAAGTTTGTGTGATCTTTTCTGAGTGTCTGAAAGAGTTTCAGAATATACATCTCAGAGAGAGAGAGAAAAGGAGTTTTCTCAAGTATCTAGTCAAGAAGAAGGAGTTCTTCATCTCAACCTTCAAGAAGGTCCTAGCTGACTGAAAGAAGGGAGTTCAAGTCATTACTCGGTGTCTCAAGTAGAGGAGCTACACTTGGAGCTCTTATCTTCCGAATACTGGTCGGGATTTAGTTCGTGGGAAAGCGATTAAGGGGTAATCATCTTTCCAATCTAGTTCATTGGTATGTTCATATATAGATCCTGGAAACTAGTGTTAAACATATGATGTTTGAGATTCCGCTACCAACACTAGACAATTCGGTGTATGAGATACCCTAGTACAATCCCCTTCACTCGGACCCTACTCTTGTCAGTCATGTCATTCAGATGGCATTTCACGGTTTTCCAAATTTCTTCTTTGAAAATCTCGTTAATCAGCCTCTTCAAGGTATCTATGGCGTTCTTCAAACCAAACGATATCCGTTCACAACAGTATAGTCTTCTGTATGTTATGAATGTTGTGTGCTCTTGGTCTGTGGAATGTGGCTATCTGATGGTTCCCGGTAAAGGCATTTACGAAAGTCAGTAGAGCATGTCCTTTTGTTGAGTCTACCAGATGATTTATCTACGACAAAGGGAGGTTGTCTTTGGGACAAACTCTGTTCAAATTTTTGTAGTCGACCCACATTCTCCAGGTACTGTCCTTCTTCAGGACCAACACTACATTGGCCCCAGTCATATAAACTAGCTTCCCTGCGGTTCCCAAGGACGGAGCTCTGCGGATGGCCTTTTTGTAGGCTTTGTTGGCATTCTTCAATTTTATGCATTGAAGTTGAAGTGTTGAATTATTTCTCTTCTCTCCTCATCTCTCAGACTGAATTACTTTTTTTTGCTAGTGTTCCATCTCCAAACATTGTGACGGAAGATTCGAGTGTGTTCGAAAGTTCTGAATGTTTTCAGATTCGTGACAACGAATGTGTGGAGTTGCTGGAGTGACAACCCCTTCCTTTAGCGCTAAAGTGATGATGTCGAAAAATGTCTTGTTACCTTCAATTGAGTTGTTCCTCATTGTGGTTAGTGACTAGATTGGGTTACCTGCAAAGACACCCTGACGCTCACGTCAGTTTAATGTTGCAGTTTGAAAGTTAAAGACATATCAAAGCTCAGATCCATTTTCAAGACAAACATGTGGTGTTATCTAGGTTTGCATGGTGGTGGTAAATCACTTGTTTAATGAAGGCCACATGGCAGGGTCGTTAATGGGATCCTTCCGATCATGGTTGTGTGATCGTATCTTCTCGATATGGCAAGTGTATATTTGTCGCTATTTGACACCACGTAATCGACATTTCTGTTAGGCAATGCAGAGAGATCAGGGTGTCGAGCTTACTTCTGCAGACCTCCCATTTTGAGTGACAAAGCTCTTTCAGGTCTACCCTGCTATTCGTTTTACCTAAGTCTAGCTTAAGAGTATTCAAGGCCGACCCTGAACCTAGGGGCCGCTTAGACCCCCCAAATTTAAGGGCCCCCAATCTATATAACATTATAAATAGATAGTGTTATTATATGTATTTTCTTATTCACACATATATCAATTTAAGTTTGTTTGGATAGTATAGTTGGTAGAGTAGTTGGTCAGAAAATGTAAGGTCTAATGTTCGACTCCTGTAAGATATATCATTTCTTAAATATCATAACAAAGACAAAGACTAATACGCCTAGAGCCCTCCAAAAATCAAGGTTGGTACTGAGCGTGTTCAGGGTTCCAGCAGGTGCTACCGAAGACAATTGATTGATTTCTTACTGGTCAAGGATGACTAGTATTTGGCTCAACAACTACACGGAACGATAAAAAAATGGATAAAATGAATGCAATCTAGCCGTGAGTAAGAAGCATTAGAATGGAGTCGGTCAATGTCAAGATATTTTGCTTACTCTATTTTGAAACTTATTTGCCTGTGTGTGTGCATGCATACAATTTTTTGTTGAATATACATTCAGGTCAAGATGCTTCAAAATCGTTTTATATCCTGATTTGGATGTTCTCAAAACGAAAATCTTAATATTTTTCAGAACCAAACCTTGATTTTTTTTTCGAGCAAACAGAGATCTGGAGAGAAATATGAAGCAGGAGAAAGAACTGGAGGGAAAGTCGGCTATATAGACTACAAGAAGAAGATAAACAACAAGAGAAACCAAAAACCCCAGAATCTTTTTTTCGAGAGAGAAGATAATTTTATTGCTAGATGTCTCCAGTATAAAAAAAAAATGACTTAATTTATAATTTCGATATTATTTTGAACCCAAGTAGCAATTATACATAATACAATTGAATATTGGTCAACGGTCCTTATGAAGATAAGTAGACTTACTGTTATAATTATTATTGTTAGTATATACTAGTTTAACAACTATCATTGTTAATAATATTAAAATAATATTTTGTTACTTGATTTGTTAAAAAAAATATTACGGAAATTTCACAGATATTTCTTCACAAAAAGGTCTTTCTACTACGTGTTTTGATCAAGAAATTAAATTTCAAAATACTTCGATCGAAATAAACAATATATTTTAATTTCCCTGTCTAGTATTTCCACCAAAATAATATATTTTTTTTTTAAAAAAAATTTTACAGAATTAAAATTTGTCTCTCCTCTCTCTGGTTATATCCCTTTCTAAATTTACAACTTCATAAAGAAAAAAGCTTAAGCCTCTTGATGCATAGGCTAAGAATACAAGCATCCAGTTTAAAGACAAATGTTTCTCAAGATGAGTCAATTCAATGTAAGAGACATTTATATACTCAATCCAATGTTTACAATGGGTAGACTCTTCAAATCTCCAAATATCCCATTCACTACCCTCCTTAACATTTGTTCAAACTTAGAAATATATTAGTACACTATGAGTCTAACAAAAGGGCATTGTGAATAGCATTGGCCCGAAGAAAAGGAAAAGGCAGAGTTATCCAAAATCTTGGATTGCGTGGAACATTGAAAACCACTTCTTTTTTATGTCTTTCTTGGACTAGAAGATGCCCCCACCTCAACCCCACTTCTTCTAACACATTATATAGCAATTTTTTTTTTTTTTTGGAAGTCGACTACGATCAACGTATGTCGTTACATTTGGCATTGATACATCAAAGATGTGATACGCTCAATAACTGCCCACACAAACGGAAACAGGACCGGGCCTATAGCCCAACAAGATAATGGCCTAAAGCCCAACTACATTATTTACACCCTTATAATCCCAAATCATAACCAAAGATTCCACCTTCTCTGGGATTTGAACCTGAGACCTCCAGGGATTTCTGGAGTTTATGTCAACACCTTGAAACCACTTGGGCTGCCAACCGTTGACATTTATATAGCAATTGAACAAGCTGCATTCATCTTTTTTTATTCCCTCAATCATAAATATAAAGAAATTCTAATTGGAAAAAAAAAGCCGAGTTTATTATATAAAACAAGTAAGCTACATTATTTTTCTTCGTATCACCGATCATCATCGTTAGACTCTCTTACAAAACTAGGACATTAAGCGGGAGCAATTGAAACTTTATCAACTTCAACGATATATTCGAGTGTTGCCGATGGAGGTATTTGAATTCCTAAACTCAACTCTGCACCATTCTCTCCAAATCCTAAACTAGGAGGGACTATAACTCTCCTTTTACCTCCATTTTTCATTGACTTCAAAACATATTCTATCCCTTCACACATTCCTTTACTATAAGGCCTTGAACCCATTACAAGTGCTAATGGCTTCACATCTTTTTCGAATGTGTCAACGAATACTTCATTTTTGCCTTCAATTTTTCCTTTAAGATCGATCACTACTAAGTCTCCTTTCCTCGGCGTAGCTCCACCGCCTACTCTAATTTCATAGTACCTATTTCATTTTACGAAAGATGAGAAAAAAGAACAAATTAGTAAGCTAATTTAGACTGTTTAATATGTAAACTAGTGAAGAAATAGCTTGTTTTCAAGTTTTACCTTATCCCATTAGGCAGTAAGACCTCTTCTTCTTTCTCTACATCCCTGCAAACAGAGATCAAACAGTTAACAGAGATGAATAACAATGTAACAAAGATGATATATATATATATATATATATATATATATATATATATATGTAAGTGCTACTACTGGCCTAGTGTTTGCTTCCTCTTGTGAGACTTCGAGACGAGTTTTGATTTGTTCAGAAACTACACCAAAAACGAGAAAAGCAGCCCATGCAAGACCAGCACCAAGTCCAAACCGTCTCGTTAATGAAGAAGCTATCCAATCTGTGGACTCAACTTTGGGTTTTCTTTGTTTTTGTGAGTTGATAGATGTTGGAGGTTGCTGGTCCGACGAAGTTACACTGAGGGGTGACGAAGTTTGAGATTGAAGTTGTTGTGATGGTGGAGGTTGTGGGGGGTTGCGGTGTTGCAGGATTTGGTGGTGGTGGCGGTGGTTGTGCAGACGATGAGAGGTGGTGAATTCGGTTGACAGATTGAGAAAGTGCAGGTGGAGAACCAAAGAAGGTAGCCATTATTGCAGGTAGCTATGAAATTTCGGTAATGTGAATAAAAGAGAGAACAAGTACTACTTTAGTACCTTATCCTTCTCATGTGGTCTTCCTGCTCTCTTTCTATCTAGGGTTATCCATGGTTAATCTCACAGAACCGGAACCAACCCGTTACAGTTCATAACTGGTTTACCAAACTTCATCCTTTTGCCATCGGTTTTTAGCTAACTCTAAGAATTTCTTGTGTAAATGAACTGAGAACCAGAACCAAATAACAAACAGTGGTTCTGGTTCGCTGACGACGAACAGAATAGAACAGGGAAATGTAAAACTAGTTCCTGGGTTCAAAATCAACTGAACCAATTAAGATCTGACAAACCAATTTTCAGATGGCCAAATTTAAATGTACATCATTCATTACAAGCAAATAATATACACAATTGCCCTTTCATCAACAAGCCAAAAATACTAGACAGAAAATCAAAGAATAGAATCATATCGTTTCAAACTGAAGAATAAGTTGGTCATGATCTTCGATCAATCTCTTTCTTTTGTTCTTACATTTAGCTCAAATGATTCAAGACAGACCCACATTCTTGTGATTCTGTCAAGGTTAACTGTCGGGTACTCGGGACGATGGAATTTTTCCCAATGGTTACCCTTCATCACGATCAACCTTCTGTGTCCTTCAATGAGCTCACCTTCTCCTGCCCACTGTTTCTCGGTCTAGGAACTTGGGAGCTTGTTATTGGCTTCTGTAATGGCTTCAAAGCTGCCATTATCTCCGTAAATGAAGGTCGTAATTTTGGATCTCTACAATTTTCCACCAAGAACGACGTTTTAAAACCTGTTAAATATGTTTAATTACATGTATAACTCCTGTACTATTCAGGAAAGCTTAATAAAAATAATACTTATGTTAACATTATCTGAATCCAACCTTGATCAATGGATATCAGATAAAATCATAAATTTTTCAAAGGAAGTGTTTAGTTCAAACAAAGAGTTATTTCGACTTAACAGGATTTCATAATTGAGAGTGGAAACTAACCAGAGAATACCCACTCGAGGCTATGGCAATTAATCTTGGGTAAGTCTGCCGAGAGGCGAGTTCTATATATTTTTTATCACTCTCATTAATTAGGATCGAGAAGACCCCATGAACGAATAGTCTCGAAGACCAAAATGAGAACTAAGCAGTGATTAACAATCTTTGGGGTCGACCACCCTTCGTTGTAGTGGTAGGACATCCCTCTTAAGCCCATGAGGTCTTGGGATCGAGTCTCGGTGGAAGCAGTTTATCACCAAGATTTATCCCATGTAATTTAAGCACTAAATAAAGTAGATGTTGTCGGGCTTTTGGCTCTTTGTTGTCGGGCTTTAGGCCTATTTAATTAATGGTTTAACTTAGGCGGTTATCGTGCTCATCACATCTTAATAATGTATCAATGCCTCGTAACAACTAACGTAGATCGTAGTCGATTTCTCAAAAAAAAAAAAAACAATCTTTGGGTATTTCACGAAGACGTGGATATCAGTTTATTAAGGTTGAAAGAGTTGGAGATATTATGCTTACGTTTGCCAGCATTTCCTTATAATGTCTGCAACAACAGGATCCATGTCATTTGGAACATCAAGACGACGATGCTGAAATCCCACAGCTCCAACAACTTGCATGGGGTTCATCCCTCCCCATGGTTGTTGCATAGTTGTGAGCTCCCATAATATCACTCCAAAGCTATAAACATCACACCTGCAAAGTTCCGTACCGGTTTCTGTAAATGAGTTGAAATACTAAAAATATTTCAAACTACAACTGAAGCTCAAACTTTCACAGCAAAAAGAAGCAGACGTACTTTTCGTCTGAAGGCTCATTGCGTAAAACTTCAGGAGCCATCCATTCAGCCTGTGAAGAGAACGAAAAAAAAAATTCATGCTAACGAGAACCTAATTTAATAAGAAGGGGATATCGATTGTCAGTTAGAAATAGTCCCGCATCAACAAAGGGTACTGTCATAATCATGATATATTATCGAGGATCTCCCACTCATTGTCAATTTGTTTTGACCTGGATGTCCACAAATTTAAGATGGAGTCAGATCTAGGCCTACATATAATAGGCCCACCTACACATCAATGTGCTCCATGTCACCCAACAAAAAAGACATGTGGGGTTCGAAGAAAGCTACACGTGAGGGGGAATGTGAATAGTCCCACATGGATAAAGAACAGTCTCATGATCAACAATATAATATAGGGCCTCTCCGCTCATTGGCCATCGCTAATTGGTCCTGAGTTGGACGTCCAACAACTTAACAAGTACCGCTATAGTTAATGAAACAACCTGGAACAGAATATGTTCCAGCAGTTTCCCGAACATCAATGAAAATGAAGTGCCTCATTCGTATGCCTCAATGACTACTACAATAACAGACATAAGAGAATTCTATATGGCTTACCGTTCCAGCAGTTGACCTTGAAGATAAAAATGTACTATGCTTCATTCTTGATAATCCGAAATCACAGACCTTGACAACCCAATTTTTATCAACAAGTAAATTTGGCGACTTCAAATCACGATGAACTATTACTGGTGTGCAAGTGTGCAAATAGTTCATACCCCGGGCCTGAATATCCAGTTATAAATGATAAAAGTTACTCAAATAACCAGGAACCACCCACTCATCAAGTTTATTATTAAAAAGTATTTTAAAAGAGGGGTGATTATGATGGATCATACAAATACGCCTCCTCTCATCCAATTGAGTGCTCGGGCGGTGAATTAACCTGTACAAACTACCTCTGCAAGAGAAAAAATATTAACAATTCAATTCCAATAACAGATTCTAAAATATTAACAAAACCATGCCCTAAATAAATAGTGATACATAAGTACATCCATGCAAAGGAAAAAACTAAGTAAAAGCGAATTAAACTACAAAAATGATAACCTAGTTCCTCTTCCTTCAAATCAAATATCGTTTTAGTCACTCATATAAAAGGATGAACAGATTTAAGGCACCTTCACTTGTTAATTTCATTATACACAATAGATGGAATATTTGCAGCATAACTTTAACATTTTATCAATTTAGACCAGGCAATCACACACAAAGTATGAACAATATTATTAACCTATCACAAGAATATACTTTAAAAAAGCACGAGGAGAACGGAACTCTTGCACGATCAAGAAAAGCAATATTTGCATTTTAAGCCAATAAAGAAACCAATCTTAGATTACGAATCAACAACATAAAGTTATCAGTTGACTCATAGTAAACACATCGGAAACCATTCAAATTCCTATAGTTTCAACCTGTGTAACAGGAAGATTACTCTTTCGGATATTGACATGTCGGAAATTGAATTCTCGTATTAATTCAAATTTAAAAAAAAAAAAAAAGAAATCTCGTATTTGACACTCGGTCCACTTGCATACTCATGCCCAATACTTTTAAATTTTAATAATATTGGCGGTACGATTTCAGATTTTATGTGCATTTTCTGTGACTTGTGTAAATTGGTGCTAAGACTGTACAAATATTAAACACCAGACTAACTTAGCATCTTTTGTATTCTTCAAGCGGCAGGATTGACCTAAAAGTATTAAAGTAGAAAATGCTAAACCAAGAAAATACAAGAACACCAATATCCCATAATGATCTTTTTGTCCCCATATCTGCAACATCGCACCGGCATTAGGGGCGGATACATGTACCTATGTCCTTTTTGTATAGGTCTCAACGACATCCCGTGCATGAATTAACCAAGAATTGTGTGGAAACACTCATTGAGAATACAGAAATCAGTACAAATATATATGACTTATAAACCAACATACCTGGGAAGAAATTCTGTGACAATTGAAAGATTTGGAGAGCGGGTGACAGCTCCCATGAAGAGCACAACATTTGGATGTCGCAATCTTTTCATTATCCGGACCTTGAGAAACACAAAATTGTATGAATGTTCTAAATCTTTTACCAAGCACCAAGTGCATAATTCGCGCATCATTTTTTTGTTCGCGTTTGTGTGTGAGAGAAAGAGAGACAGCCAGACAGAGGCAGAGAGAGAGACGGAGAGACAAACAGGTACCTCACTTCTGAATTCTTCAAGTGCATCGCCAGAAATGCCTTGGTCCAAAAACTTCTTCACAGCTACTTCCTGATAAGATTGAAGACCCATAGTTGTGTAAGATCAATAAGATATCTAAAAAGAAAAATACATTGAGGGGTTGAGCAAAACATCCAATTCATTGTTTGAAATAGGGAAGAGGTTCTTTGCAGAAGAAAAAAGAGATTCAGGTCTTATGTGTCAGGGCAGAAAGTGAGTTTACAAAAATAAGGAAACATTTTCAGTTATTTACAAAATTTGCCACTCGAAAATTACAGCAATGCCATCAACAACTTCCCTAAATATTTCACCGTACTTTTCTCTCCTCACGTAACTTCCCTCTCTCTACTCCTATTTTTTCTCTCTCTCTCTCTCTCTCTCTCTCGTAATCTGAGAGTAATTTTTTCACCAATTTTTTCGTGCTTTTAACAGCTTTCTCTCTTTACTCTTTTACATTTTCTCTCTACCTTTTTTTCTTTTTTTGCAGATTTTGTTTCTTTTTACTAGATTTTGTTTTCCATACACATGTTTGTTCCCAGAAAAAATTCTAAAATTTTAAATCTCTTAAAAATAAAAATTATAAGAAATTGCACATGACATTATGAAATTTAGAGTACATTTGAAAATGTACTACACATAATATAATCCCTTAATTAATTTTTGACTACATATAATATAATCCCTTGATTAATTTTATGATATTCTCATAGTGTACAAGACATTTACAAATGTGCTTTGCATAATATAATTTTTCAAGCGCGAAAGTGGATAATATAACTTTTTTTTTTCTATACCTTGCCTTCTTAATACGCACACAAAATATTGAAATGTACGGGACATCTGGGAATGTACTATAAATAGCATAATTTTTATTTCACATAATTATCTAAATACGGGAACATATATAGTAATATTTACCGGGCATTTAGTACGACGCTTAATATAAATTTTTTTTCCTATACTTTGCCTTCTTAACATAAATAGAAAATTTTAAAATGTACGGGACATTTTCGAATGTACTATAACTAAAATAATTTTTCTTTCGCATAATCATCTAAATACGGGAATATATATGATATTTACTAGACATTTACGAATTTACGGTGCATATTGTAATGTAACTTTTTTTCCTATGTTTTGCCTTCTTAACATATATAGAAAATTTTGAAATGTACGGGACATTTTCGAATGTACTATAAATAAAATATTTTTTCTTTCAAATAATCATCTAATTGCGGGAATATATACGATACTAAAAACTGGAAAAATACACAATCTCTCCCAATATCATCATTATCATCATCCCAATACATACAAAAATGTCATATACATTCCTTCCATAACAGAAATTTTTTAAATGAAAATTTATGGGAAATGTTATTATGTACAGTACATAATGAAATGTCCTATACATTTCTTTCAAAATGTATTTTTGTTAATGAAAATTTATACGAAATTTGGTTGTGTAAATTACATAATACAATTTCACCAAAAAGTCTTCAAAGATACAAAAATACCAAAATCTTCTACATCCGACTCTTCAACCATCTGACCCAATTTGTTTTAAATCCAAAAATCATATTGTTCTTAATTTTTTTTAACCAACATCCAAACTAGAATTATTCTTAAAAGCATCATACATCGCTCCAGATGTCTTCCTTACCAAGTCAGTGTCACTAAAGTATCCAACAAAATTTGAGTCTTGATTTCAGATCTAAGCCTCTTTGATCTCCAGGCTACAGAAAAAATTTGGTTTGAACTTTTTGTTGATTTTCAGCTTGTTATACTGCAAGAGAGATTAAAAAAACAAATCTAAACTTGGTGATGAATTTCTCTCTCTAAATCTAACGAATCTCTCTCCAGAATCATAATCTAAACTTGTTGGTTATCAATCTGCATAAAAAAAAAAAATTAAATCTAAACTTTATGTCGTGAAGAAACTTTGATGGGAGCAGCTGCTTTCTTGAAGCTTTCTTGAAGAAAAATCAAACATCAAAAAATCTAGATCTAAAGATTTGGTTACTCATTTGGAAAGTTAGAGTGGAGAGATAATCCAGGAGAGATAAAGGCGTAGAGAGAGAAACAAAAATTAAAACAGAGAAGAGAGTCAATGAATAAGCTTAAAGGGTGTTTAGGGTATTAGAAGAAATGGCCTGTCATTTTTTTCTTGGGCCCAACAAATCTGGGTAATTTGGACCTGCACCTTATTTTCTTCCTGGCTTGGATGGTTGGCCAATTAAGGGATGGTTTTATGGATCTTTGACTCATTCTACATTGTAAACTCAGTTACCCTTTTTAGTATTAAGAAACAAGGTGTTTCTCCATAGGTTATGAGGATATAAATAATTTTAGCGGAGATTGAAAGCTCAGCCTTGTTTATTTTATACTGTAAGTGGTCCAAATAAGTGCTCAGGAATGAGGTATTTTAAGGGCAGATCTGATGAGTACATTATTTAACAATTTCAAATACAAAGTCCCGAAATGGGACTTGTTTGCTAAGACATTCCATGACACAGCTACATCATGACATGCTCCTTTATCCTTCTCAGAATGATATTACAATTCTATCTAGTGAGCACAAATTTTTAATTCTTATTTAGTAACAGAAGATACCACTAAAAAGAAAAGAAAAATCAGAATCATCGTTTAGGAACTCACTGTTCCATGCCAATCCCCATGGTACACTTCTCCATATGATCCAGTGGATAAAGAAACAAGGTGATGCACATAAACCATTATAAAAGTAAATACAACTTGTTAACCTGATGTCATCATTTCGAACATAAATTTGAATTAAGGAAATGCATAGTTCCATACCAAGGCCAATACGTTCACCCAAACTGATCTCTTCCCACGGTATTTCCCACTCTGCAACATCATCAAGTGTTGTATCAGATCTTGCGCTTTCATTTCCCGTTGATTTATCCGAGCCTCTATCAGCTTCGGGAACCACATCATGATCTTGTTCCTCACTTCCTCGTGGCTCAATCTTTCCACCATCTGCAGTTTCATCAACTCGTACACTTTCCATATCATCAAAGCCCGAAGGACTAGTAGGCACTTGACCGGGAATTTCGAATTGCTCATATCGTCTACGAACTGCAGTTGTTGCAACACATGCTGCAGCAGTAGAGTTGCTGCAGCTGCTACAGGAACTTCAAGGCTTGAATCCATGTTTGATTTAGCTGCAGCAACAACCATTGAAGATGCAACGACTGCTGCTGTTGCTGCAGCAGCAGCGGCAGCAACAGGCACTTGTTTTGCGAACTTCACCGGCGGAGTTTCCTGCCCTAAAGCAACGGACACTTCAGAATCTGATAAACGAGGCAATCCAGTTCCTTCCAAGGCGTCTAATGAGCTGCTAAAGCCCAACCCCTCCACGGGCTTTAGATGATCCAATTCTGGTTTGAGCGGACCAGCTTTAGATCTCACACCTTGGTGAGGAAGGGGTGGAATATTTCTTTCGCCCTTACGCCGAATACCATCCCTTCGTCTTCTCTCTTCATCTTTTTCTCTCTGGTTCCTTTCTTCGACCACCAATGCATTTGCATGTTCGTTATAAACTTCAGTGAACAAGTCAGGAGGTGCAACAACACCACTTTCAAGAAATACATCATGAAGCTTTTGAGCTAACTGTGGGTTCTCTTTTGCAGCATTAATCATGTATTGTGAAACATCCTTCACTTTCATTTTACGTGCTGCTGGGGAACTCAAACCTTCAGTCCAGGAAGGAGATCTTGCGTAAATGAAAGGATGAGTGTGTCTGTTTGAAAGCTCCCGAGCCATAGGCTTCTCAAGCTTTCTTTGATTTGCTAAATCATTAGACAACTTAACTTCCAAGTTGGATTTGAAAGATTCTTGTGAAGACCCAACTTCTAAATTTTCGAGACCTCTAACCTCACTTGAACTATCTGTGCTATCCAACTGATTTCCAGTAGAGCCTTGATTCGTGGACCTTGATATCTTATTTGTATCTTCAATCTCTGAACTCCCTCTATTGAAGTTGTAACTTCGCCACTGGAAGAGGGTATATGAGAATTGTCAATATCTCTAAGAAACGGAGAGACAGGAACGTAAGGTTCTTCACATGCTATTTAGGGTCCTGTTGCATCAGCCGGGATAAGCGTTCCTGGCGCTGCCATTAGATCACCAGCTTATTTATCAGATTGCTGCCTCTTTCTTCCTGTTATTTGTTCAATAACATGGTATCATTCACATTATTGTCCTCAATTCACACGTTTAAGATTATAAACTTTCGTCCACAAAACATAAAATAAATTAAACTTAAAATGAATAAATATAGATATCATGTTAAATATTATGATGAATTCGTCTTTAAAAGGGTTCAATTATCTCACGGTATAGGAACTAAGATATAACTAGAATACAAAAAATTGAATATATAATATATATACATGAATCGGAAAAGTTTACTGCGGACAAAATATGGGTTCTTAGAATTTAGGACGTTTCAATTTGATGCACAAACCATAATACATCAAAAATAAAAAAACCACACCCCCATTAAAAAATACTGACCGCAGGCATGATTTTATTCTAAGAGAAGTTAAAATAACAAAACCAACCAAGTGAGGAGGGAAAAGGGATTACCTTCCATCATCGAGCCGTATGATATTCATCGCCGCATCATGAGAACCAGTTAACTGCTGTCCTTTAACTAACCAGCATGGGATGCCCACACTATCCGCCAAAACCTACAACTCAATTTAAAACCAAAAGGTTAATTTTGCACTTTTAGCGTTAGCAGTATATTGACTATTTATGCCAACATCAAGAATAACTTAAAACAGGAAAAGAAAACAAACACTTAGAAAGTTAGGATCTTTCGAATTGAAAAGACAAGCGCCATGTTCCAAAGAATGTCAATGTCGTGAAAAAATCAGGTAATAATATTAAACAATTCATGTAATTTTACAATAAAGCTGACAAAAAAGTCAGGTAAGAAGACTATATAGTTCAATTGCAAAATCAAACAACTCCGAAGGCAGCTATATCAGGTTAGATATGTAACTGATGCTCTATAGTTTTCTTATTAAAGCTAGGGAAGCCCTTCACTTGAGCAGTAAAACGCTAACAATCACGAAGATGAGACGATAAAAACCATTAATATTCATTTATGTAAGAAGATTAGCCACCATGTATATGGACTTCCTAATATTCCCTGTATGTACGTTCAACTTATGCTTCGTCTAGATGAAATTTTTTCGTAGTACATCTACGTTCTAAGTTCTAGCATTGGCTTTTAACTGCTGCTAGTTATAGCTTTGTTTTCCAACAATCAAGTTTTGGAAACAACTTTCTGAAGAATCCCTTGAGCTGCTTCTCATAATTTGCTTGAAAATCAATTGCATATAATATTAAAAATATACCTTCTTAATTTTTACCGTTCGGTAAATAAAGTAATAAATGTACTTTTGTCCATAGCAAGCACAAACACAGCCTAACAATTGATTAAAATTTCTTAAAAGAACTTGGTTTGCTCCTCCATCCTCCATGGATTATTTCATGAAATGTTAGAAACAAGAATCACTTTTCCACATTATACGTCTTCTTATGTTTATGATTTGCTATAACTATGCTTTTGGGAAGGTTTTGCACTTCTTAAATATGTTCCCTACTTACTTTTAATCGTCTATAAAATTTGGGTTGAATATGAGGTATCGCGACAGAGATCTGGGCGATGGTGTATTGGGGGCTTCCGAAGGTTTGCCTTCGCGACCACAAGTAAATTTTCAAAATGTAATAGTAAGGTAAAAAACTAATGCATGCAGAATGCATTATCCAAATAGAAGAAGCAAAACATAAACCAAGAAGAAACAAATACCATATACCAGTACCACTTGATTCATCTGTTTACCGATGCCAAATTGCCAATATCTTGGAACCATATTAAACAAAGATTATTTACAAGTAAAATAACAAAAGTTTTGTGGTATCACAAATTAAGTAGGTTAAGAACCGATGCTTAAAAGAGGAGTACCTACCTTAAAGAGAAGTGCACGATGCCGAGCCAAACCTGTTGTCAAAGAACCAAGAGGCAGCACCATGCTCCCTATAGTTGCTTTTAGTCGGTTACTAAGATCTCTCCATGCTTTCAACATGCTATCTGGATCCCCTACTGGTCCACCCATGAAGTCAGCAACCAAAGAAGCCGTTTTTTGAACCAAATCACTGCCAACAAAACCTAAAGAGTCCGACCTTGACTCCATAGCCATCACCAGAGCCCTTTGTTCAAGTTTTAAGAGGTTAGCATCAGCAGCTCTATTGACCAGCACTGCTTCCCAACTGATATTATCTGATATTGGTGTTCCTTGCAGATCAACAAGTGAAGGCATCTTCTCAGATGTGGACTCAGCCAGTATCCCATATAAATCATAGAAACCATCTAAGATCTTGTCATCATAACCAAGAGCATTGTAATTCTGTGGAAAAACATATAAATCTACAATATTAAGCCAACTAAAAAGATATAATGGAAGAGAACTTTAGGAAATAATGAATCATATAAAACATTATTAACTTGCCAACCAAGGAATGAGGACCTGATAGATTCAAAACTTAAAAATATTTTTTGATAGTCTGTCAGATTTATTTTGCTCTTGTACACTTTCTTGAAGGACAAAGGATAACATTGTGCACAAAATCACCAATCATCCAATATTTTGCACCTCATTGGCCCCAACTCACAAGGCGGTGCTGAATTTGCTGTTATTATGGAACAACTTGACATGATATCTCAAAAATGGGTGGGAGAATTATACATTTAGGAGAACATTGTCACATGGTTTTCCCAAATACTAGATAGTAATATAATCAAGATTCTTATAATATACAAACTATTAATTTTGGACTTTGAAGCTGAGAGCAACGGCAGTTTGGTGAAACACGGTCTTAAGACTTTGGAAGATTTAAGACTATGCATACGATGCATATTTATCCAGTATAAAAAGAACTATAATGTCATAACTCATAAACTTATAATCTGAGGAAGAAAAAACAACTTAAGAAAGGTCGTTCGACATCTTAAATATATAGATGAAATGGAGAAAAAGAAAAGGAGGTTCTAATTTCGCGAGTTCGATATTGTCAACAAATTGGTTAAGCCAAGACAAGTGATCAATCTCCAGGTATGTTTTTGGCATGGAAACTTAGAGCATCAACGAACTGATGTTTTCTCCACGTGGAGAATTTAAGGACTACAGTTCCAATATTTATGGGGCCCAACTACGAAGGATGGGACCTAGTTGCGTCTATCTGTTGCCATTGCCATTGCCAAAGATATGAGTTTTTGACAAGAGAAGGCCTATAAGGCAATCGTTGGAGCTGGTTCATTACAGAGGCTTTTGCATTCTTGTTCACTCTTTTGATCTGCTTATACTGAATAATTGTGCTCAACTGCCTGATTTTCTTCTAAACCCTCAATGAAACCAACTCGATGATAATGCTCTTTTGTTGAAATCAACCACCAGGAATCAAGCACGAAGCCGAGCAGCTCGCGTTTTCGACTAAAAGGTATGCCTTCATTCACTCTCTCTCCTTTCGAACGAACTAGGGTTTCTGTTTTTAGGTTTTCTCTCTTGTACTCCATAGTAAAGTTGGTAACTCGAATTAGGGTTAGGGTTTTGCTGGTTCGAAATAATCACTAGTGATTAGGTCAGATTGCTACTATGTGAGAAGCTCCATTAATAGTTTTTTTTTTTTGCTGTAACTTTTGTATTATAGTTGTTTATGCACCGATTTGTCTTCAAATGCAATTTACTTGTAACTTTTGAGTTATTATTTCTTCTTCTTTCTTTGCTCACAGTTTTCTAATAACAAAATCTTTAATATGATTCAATATTTGTTTCTTGATTTGATTTAGGAGTAGTAATAAATAGGGAGATAAATGATAGGTTTGGAAGATTTGAGAAGGTGTGAGTGTCCTGCCAGGATAAGTCCCTAGAAAACATCCCAACCTAAGGCTAACATCAACAAAAGATAATCATCCATTTTGGTGATGTTTGGTTGAGAATGAGTTTTAGTAGATGTTAGCCTTAGGTTGGGATGATTATCTTTTGGTGATTTGCTCAATTTTGAGTTTCAGTAGTAATAAATAGGGAGAGAAAAGATAGGTTTGGAATATTTGATGAATTGAAATATTGTGTAGTTTCCAATCAATTGTGAACTAATACATAAATTAGCTCAGTTCGGTAATGTGGTAATAGGTTTGGAATATTTGATGTGGTAATAGTCAAAATTAGGTTTCTGGTATCAAACACTTATAGATGTCTAACCATTCTAAGATTAATGGGTGGTGGAGAGAAGAACCAAAAGGGAGGGTTTTAGGTATTGAAGTTATATTCGAATTCTTCCCAACCCTAAAAACAGAACAACATTGAAATAAAGTTGTATTTTCATATTTATCATGTCATTTGGCTATACTGTTCTTGACTTGTTTCTATAAAATGTTTAACTTCAATTTCTAACTTGTTTTTGCAGCTAAGGACACATCAGAAACAACAGCTCCTAAGGTTCTTGGTGTTCTAGACAGGTGTGTACCCTAGCTAGATAATTATTTTATTATGTGCCAAAGTTTTATAATTAACCTTGGTTGTTTGAGGTGGCTCTGCCACTACTCTCAAATGCTCTTAGATTTATTGCCTTTGATTGTTAAATGAATTTATTGGGACTCCATTATCATGTCAATTATGTACTCTCTCGACAGTCTTTGGTGTGACAAAAATATATAAAAAAAATGCCCTCATAGTGTTTGGGCTCTTCATTCTTTGTATTTTTACACTTAGTTATTAGTAAGATAAATGATGAATGAGTTGTAAAATCCAACTTCAGCTCCTAACTAATTTTTCTGGTTTCTCTGATTTCTGTTGTGTTGTTTTGTGTTAAGTTTCTAACTAATTTCATATTTTGCAGGTGAAGCGGTGAACCCACTATTTCATAGTAAAGAGTCTAAGAGACAACCATATTATCCACTTGGTTTCAGTCTTTCTTGGCTTAGTTCTGCTTTATCTTTCATCTAAGAATTGCAAGCTCTGTAAGTATGTTTATATTTCTTGCAGTTTATATGATATCTGTGTGATGGTCAGTAGAGTCTGATGGTTAGAGTTAAATCAGAATAATGAAGGTTAACTCTGATTCTGGCTATTTCTTGGTCAAGTTGAGTTCAGCAACATGTCTGATTTATTTTTTAAACCAAATGATGACAAATGTTGTAGCTTTATTATCAAACACAACCTTAGTTTCGGTTGCAGGAAGATCTAAGGCTTTTGAGAGTTTAGTACGAAACAAACGGTGGAAAGACCAAATCGAGCGCGGGATCGATCAAGAGAGAGAAGCAGTAGAGAAAACAGAAGTAAGATGGTGAAGGAGATGAATGAAGATTCTCAATGTTGCCAGAAATATGGAGTACCTATTTACGGAGCTTCATGGGTTCCTTCCATTAATTTCTCTACCCAGAAGAAACCCAACGAAGAAGAAGAAGAAGAAGAAGAAGAAAAAGAACACGATGGTCAACCCCAAGACGAGACTGAATCGGCGTCAACTCAGCAGAATTTATCGTTGGTTCTTTGTGGTGGTGGTGGTGAAGGCAGAAGTGGGATCCCTAATTCTATCCTTCTTACTCAATTCGATTCGTCTTCTAATTCTCTCTCCCCAGAGCCGGTAAATTTCTTATATGATAATTTATTGTTCTTTGCAATTTCTACCCGATCTAAATTTTGAATTAGGGTTTGGTGTCCCATTTGGATTTGGAGTTATATCATAAAATGGAAATATTAGGGGTCTTTAGATTATAGCATCACACAAAAGATAAAAATTTGATTTGGGAAATTGGGTGATTAAATTTTGCTCTGAATTTGTATGTGTGGGAGCTGTTATCCAACAAAGAAGAAAACCAGTGTGGGTAATATGATTAATTAGGTCATATTCATGGTAAAGTCGGATTTATGGGAAATAGTTACTACATAAAGCACCAAAGTAGCTCATCAGTGATCTGCTCAGTGCCCCATTTTTTTCATTGATGCGACAGCACCTCGAAGTAGCACATTAGAAACTGCCTCATCAGGTGGGAAACAATGTGGGTAGATTTCGTCGAGCTAAGTTGGTTCATGTGTGTTTTGTATTGGTGAACACATGAACCAACTAGGTTTAGGCAGTTCTGTTCAGTTGTTAGTTCAATATTTATTCGGGTTGAATTGTTCTAGTTGTTATAATCTGAAAATGTATTTTAAGTTCTAATGGATTGTCTTGTACTATATGTTCTTAGGTAGCTAAGCTTCGGACAGGTACTGATTTACCTTACAGAATGGCAGTTCACCCACAGGGAGAAGGCCTTATTTGTTCCTTCCCCGAGAGTTGTAGGTACTTTTCTTCTTCTTTTCTTTTTATTGTGTAACTAACTAGGTTTAGGCATTAACAGTATAAAACTGAAGTTTCTGTAGCTAACACGATGGGCATCCGACCATGTCTATCTATTATTTGTTAGAGTCACAACTCACACCCAACTTGATGGAACCCTGTTTCAAATTTCTCAACTTCATATCACTATTAGTTATTTCGCTTTGTTATCAATAACTTCATTTCTTTATTACTTTACTTAGTTGTTGGCCCATGATTCATGCTTTCGCGTAGTTGCTAGAGTAAATAATAGTTACTTGGTAAAGAGAATCATGTGTTACTTCTTATGGTAATATTGTAATATAGATGGTTTGAGTGGGAGGTGTCAACGAGCAACAACACCTGCAATTTGGGACTAAAATCTTCAGAGAAGGTGCTCTCTCAGTTGGAAAATGTTGGGCAACAATTAGCCTTGACTTTTAACAGAGAGGGTTCTGTACTTGCTGTTGGAAGTGAGGTAACCTAAAGAATTTATTTATGATTGAAATTTGAAGAGGCATCACCTAAGAAAAAACAGTTATTTTATAAACTTGTGATAAAATACAAGGTTTACAAGAGGTGGATTGCACTTCATCCATGTAGAGGCAGATCCACAATCTATACGTGGAGCAAATTGCTTCTATAGTTAACTGAAATATCCTGATACTTCTTGTGTATGAAGCTATGTTCACCTGGGTGGAATTATTATCTTTTTATTCTCAATAACAATCTCTATCTCTTATAGAAGGTTAGTTGAGAAATTATAAGTGCTGAACAAGATGATAAATCGCTTAATGTTGAAATTTTGGGTTTGTGCAGGATGGGCACTTAAGAGTCTTCAACTGGCCGAGTATGAAAGTCATTCTTGATAAAGCCGGTGCTCACCCATCTGTGAATGATTTGGATTTCAGGTTAATGAATTTAGTGTTTAACTGAATTGGACTACTATAAGCTTTGTAGGAGCTCGAAGGTTCATAAATTTCATTTTTCTCATGCAGCTCAGACGGGAAGTTCCTTGTTTCTCTGGGTGGTAGGGGTCCTTGTAGGATTTGGGATGTAACATCATCAACGGCCATAGCTTCTTTGGCAAAGCAAAATGTGAGTATGTAGCAATTTTGTTTAAAACAAAATATTTCTTAGAAAGGAAAGATTTTGAAGTATTACAAAATCCGGCGGCTTTTCATATGCATAGATTGGGGACCGTAACTCTACTCATACAAAAAATTATGGAGATTATGGTTTGGGGCTGAGGGTCCTTTGGGACATCAAAAGCGGGCCTACACCATAGGGAGAAGGGTTGAAGGAGTAAGAGCTCTGGCCACCTACTCCTTCCTTTCTTTCTTTTGCACGCTTGAATTTAAGATGTATACATTTCTCCCTCTTCACTTTTCCTGATTGAAATTAGATTATGGCCTTATCCTTCATTGTTAAGAACATAAGTTACTTTCTTCCCGTGGAATAAATTCTTTGCACTCTTTAGATGCCTAATTTATCTCCATGTCTTGGAATTGAATGGAATTTTTCTCGTTCATTTATAGGATGAGGTTTTCACCTCCTGCAGATTTTCTCAAACCGTCGGCGGTACTCAGATACTTTATATTACTGCAAATAGAGGTAATTAGAAACGACCGATTGAAAATTCTATGTTTTTTCTGGTTTTGTTCCTACTACTGAACCATATCGTTTTCTATAGATCGAGGAGGAAGTATTGTGTCCTGGGACACCACCTCGTGGAAGAGAGTTGCTTCAAAGCAAATAGTGCGAGACACTATCTCTGCATTCAATGTCTCACCTGACGGACGACTCCTTTCCATGTAAAAGTTTTGCAACCGCCGCTGCATTTTTTTCATTTGTCTGAGAAGTATCTCAGATATTTGACGCCTTGTTCTGTCAAAGTGTGGAACTGATAGTTCTTTCTGATTATTCAAATGTGCAGCGGAACAGTTCAAGGTCATGTATATGTAATTTACTCCAATAACATGAGGGTTGCTTCAGTGGTTAGAAAAGCACACCTCGGTTTAGTTACTGCATTGAGGTTCTCTGATGATTCCAGGTCAGGATCCAACTCGTCCTCACTTTATATCCTCCTAATCATTACTTAAGCTATTCAAGTATGAATCGAAAATTTGCAAAAGATATTAAAAGTGAAGCATTTTGGTTTTCTAATGCAGATCCTTGATTTCTGCATCCTTGGACTCAAGTGTGAGGGTAACACTGATTAATGAGAAGAAACAGAATGGTATGTATGCATTATCTTTCCATTTCTACTCCTTATATAAAACTGGAATATTGGGTTGAATTAGCAGATTACTTCTCTAATGAATAGTATATTTTGTATTTGACACACTTTAGATACGTAACTCGGTTCGACCATTTTGCTCATTTCCGAAAGAGTAAACATAAACTTCTATATACTAAATTCTTGAAGGTTTGTCTCACTTCTGAAAGAGCCAATTTACGACATTTTGCATTATGGGCATCCGAAATACTATGTTTTGATGCTATCTATTAATGCGAAATAAATTTTTTTTTTTTTTTTTTTTTTTTAATATTATTCTATGATGTCGTATTTATCTATTTTACATATTATACGACAAGTGAAGGAGACTGGTATCCACTGCATAATATTGATAATAGTAATACCGATATAGTTGTTTGATTGGTTTGCTTCTGTACTGATAACGATTTTATTGGTACAGGAGGATTGATGATGTGGGTGATTATTTTCATTGTTCTTCTTCTGGCATATTACCTCGGCAAAGAAGCACTTCCTATTCGGACTCGGTTTCCTCTCCATTGATGAAGTAAGGCGAGCTCTATTTGAGGTTTCTTTGAAAAGACCATTTAATTTACCAAGTCTTTGATTACGAAACAGTGTTAGAAGAATTAATTCAGTTATCTCACTATTCAAGTTTCACACGAATGATAGTTATTCTATAGTACTACAAACCAGCATATCTCTACGACCATCTCCTTTGTTTGCTAAATCCTGTACCTATAATCCTCTAGTTTTCATAACTACGAATGCACACAATTTATTCCGTTAAGCCTCTGTTCTATGTCCCAAGGATATTGCGAGCCCAATCCCATTCATTGGCATCTGTCATAAGGTATAAGTTGATTGTGGTGCATAATCCAGGTAAAAAACATTCCACCCCAAGAGTTCATGAACCTGGCTGCTGTAAGATATATAATACCACAAACCAAGAAATATGCATCTCTGGTATCAGGTTACTATGACCCTAGATACCATTTCCACTCACACAGGTTTTGCCGACTGCCAAAGCCTCTTAATCATCCTGCTTCAGCGACTTAGACTATCCTGTTCCATAACTGCATAAGCTAATTACCCCCAAAGTAAAGTTTACTAGCGAACCATGGAAGTCTTAGTGAATGAATTCTCTCTCATTTATAGTACAACCACATTAAATGAAAATAAGTTTGTTTTGGTCATTTGGGTAACCACTTCGTCAATATTATACAATAACTGCATAAGCTAATTACCCCCAAAAAGTAAAGTTTACTAGCGAACCATGGAAGTCTTAGTAAATTCTCTCTCTCATTCAAAGTACAACAACATTAAATGAAACTAAGTTTGTCTTGGTCATTTTGGTAACCACTTCGTCAACTTGATACTAAACAATTCTCGACTGAAAACAATAAGTAACATCTTGTTTAAGTGGCCTATGCTTTATAGTTCTTAACCTGAGAGACGAGACTCCGGGAGTAAATATGAGTATGCCACTAATTTATAATTCAAGAACTGCAGTATAGCCAAGTTTTTTCTCCTCCACTAGGATCGAAAAATGGGAAGTGTGAGCTGACTAGTGCACCACAACTATCACTTTTGCTCTGATAGTGCTCGCTTTGCTTTTCAAGGGGAGTTCAAGTAAGGAACGACGGGCAACATCCAGTAAAGAAAGGAGATCAAATAGGAAGGAGTGAAGGAAGAGTTAACAGGGGATAGTTATACATGCATGGGTGGTGAGGTGTGGGGGCTCACCATTAGACCCATTCAAGTCCATGATATGATCATACTGGGCCTGCCTGGGTCTATTATAAACCACAGTACAACGACTAGGGTATCTTTGCCATACAACATTAGAAAGACGTACTCCCGAAAGAGCTTTCCAAAAAAAAAGAAAATAGGTATGGGTATATTATGCATGTTACAAGTATGTAGATTGATTTAACTTGAAAATGGCAAATAGAAGAAGTACAATGTCAAGACAAAGTATAGCTAACGGACAACTATGAAGTTTGCTAAAATAGTTTCTAGCAAAGAATTGTTACTTTTCTATCTGTGCCCCCCTCAACACCATGAATGTTTCACCAAGTGTGTCAATGGTTTCAAGTGATAGTGATACACATCCATTACTAATTGAGGTAGATGCACGTTTATAACTGACTGACTACAAACATTAACTTATATAGTTTGATACTGAGCTACTAAGGTGCTGTTTGTTTTTTTGAAATTTCAGATCTGAAATCTGAATTGAACTCCAATTCAGATTTCAGATGTTTGTTTTTTACATTTAGGTAAATCTGAAATTTCGTCTGAGTGGATTATATGTCTGAATGGGCTGAATAATGGTCCATTCTTTTCAGACATAAAAACAAGTCTGAAAATGAAACCCAACATCTGAAAAGTTACGAAAGACATATGTACCCCTGTTTAAATCTAAAATACATAATTATATCCTTCTTCTTCCTTGTCCTCCTTCTCCACCAGCACCACCACATGACAGACCGCACCACCACCAAAAACCTCACCAGCACCACCACCAAAAACCACACCAGCACCACCACATGACAGACCGCACCACCACCGAAAACCAAATCGCATCACCACACGACAAACGACACCAAATCGCACCACCACAAACCGAGCTTTGGTTAGAGAGACTGAGGAAGAGAGGGAGACGAACCCTCGCCGGATCTGGCGAGGGTTTAACGTTGCCGATCTGTTAAAGGGAAATAGAGAGAGAGAGAGAGAGATAAACTGAAGCTGCTACTTCGTAGATCTGTCGAAAAAAATCCATTAGAAGTAACAAGTAACGGAACACAACTACCTAGAAGCTACTAGTATTCGCCATTGTCAGGTTTAGAGGGAGAAAGAAAAGAAAACTCAGTTTGAGGTTTTGGTTAATGGTGTTACAAAGAGAAAGGGAAGGGGGGAAATAATAGAAAGTTGAGATTGGGTAATGGGTTGAGAAAGGGAAGGGGGCGGCAGGAGTTCTAGATTTAGGAGAGTTTAGGGTTTTGTGAAATAGGTTTTTTGTGGTATAAATATCATATTTAGGGGTATAATTGACAAAACATTGATTCAGACTTAATAGTTCAGATTAGAAAAACAAACATCTTAGTTGTAAAATAATTAAGTCAATTCAGATTCAGCCCATTCAGTTCAGCCAATTCAGCTTCAGCCAATTCAGATTCAGACATAAATAAAAAAACAAACAGCACCTAAATCTCACCAGAAATTTGAAAAATTCTAAAAGTGATAGTCTTTATTTTGATTTTTTTAAGTTTTAGTTAGATTCATCGCTTCCTAACATCTACTACAAAATCAAAATAGGGCAATAAAGAGGGGAAATAAACCCCTATAACTTCTCCAACATAACAAATGGATCATCTTGCGAAAGTCTATATTAACAAGGCACTAATTTATTAAAAAAATTGAACAAGGAAAGTAATACACAGATAACCATGATTTCAAGTTATCCAAACTGAAAATGAATAAATGAAGACTTTACGAATGAAGATCTGAGATCTGACTAGAGTCAATTCAGCCTTCCAGTCAAACTTTACATTTTATTTGTTGGCATCTTAATTGATTTCACCCGTACTTTTTGTTGCAAAATTAATATAGGGCAAACTAATGGATTGGTTTTTAGGCCGAACATATAAGGTTTGAATATGTAACCTAAATTGTAAGAGAGTTTTAAGATGTGGGTGGTGTAATCTACAACCATAGATCAAGGTCTATATCCATAATGATCATACTTTTTTTGAAGTTTGTAAACTAATGTTGATGTATACTTTTTTGCACAAGTTGATGAAAAGTGCACTGAAGAAGAGATAAATAGCAATAAGCCTTCATCATGCACACATATGACAGTTACCTTTCCATAGATAGACATCTACTTAACGTGTGGGAAAGCAAGAAGGGGGGTGGTTTTAAAGGCATCTCTATAGTTTATTCGCACTCCTCTCAACACCAATTTTAGAGTGGTTGTGAAGGAAATGGACACCAATAACACTTAAGGGCTACGCCTTTAAAATTATCTAAGCAAGAATGGTGGTGGGAATTCAACATTATATAGGCCTTGGCAAACTTTTTTTTTTTTTTTGAAAGAGGCCTTAGCTAACTTGACTTTTAATATTTTTGAAACAGCAAAATTAAAATTCTATTTTTTATTTTTTTGAGAGAAACCAGAATTTCATTCAAGAAGGAATACGATCCAACAAGTTACATGGTTTTGATTGTTTTGACTCCTTTGAGTACTACATGGATTTACTAAAGTAAAGAACAACATGAAAGGAAAAGAGTACAAAATGGCAAAAATAAAATAAAAAAGACCCTAAAGGTCACAAATTAAAGATCCTAAAGATCACGAAAGAAACTTTAAAGGCCGTGAACATAATTATACTAATGAAGAAGATTGAACTAAGTAGACACTCAACCATGGTGATCAAGAAGTTGGTGATCAAGAAATTGTTATGACGGATCCATCATCTTTAATCCGAGAAGAACCTTTTTACTGTTATGGCGATTGATGATGAAGAAACCGTTACCCGAACCACCACCATCTTTGCCTGTGTATCTTTGTGTTTACTCCAACATGAACAATATTAAATTTGAAAAATTTATACAAACAAAGAGGAAAATCCGGCGTAGAGATCCATCCCTACGCCACTAAAATTTGAAGATCGTGCCGGTAACTGTTGAAAAAAAGTTACTTATCCTAATTAATAAGTAGCGCCACCCAAAACGAAAATCTCCGGTCCACTCTTTCTCTCTCCTCTAACTGCCTTTTGTATTGAGCGGGGCAACTAGATGATCTTATTTGAAGTAGATTAAAATTCTGTTCTTTTTACCATACTCAGTGTATCACTCAATTAAAGTGGACTTAAGAACTAAATTGACATTTAGTTATGATGTAAATCTATTTTTTTGTTGAAAGGAGTTATGATGTAAATCTATACCAGTGCCAACACTTGGTTGCCCAAGTAGTTAAAGTGTTGACATATACTCCAAAATCTCTGGATTATTGAATTTGGATTATTAGGACATTAATAATGTACCAGAATTTAATGTACCTTGTGTTTTACCAGACCCACTTGGACCACCAATGCCAACTGTCACAAGTCCAACTTTCTTTTCTCGAAGTTCTTGAATAGATTTTACTAACAAATACTAATACCCATGATCAAATATTACACATGTTAGATTTTACTACCGATCATTCGAGACCCATTTAAATCAAAAGATCGTCTAGTCTTGTGTATCAGTCTCAATATCGGACCAAATCTCAGCTATTAATAAACTTTTTATCCAAACATTAACTTATATAGTTTGATACTGAGCTACTAAATCTCACCAGAAATTTGAAAAATTCTAAAAGTGATAAGTCTTTATTTTGATTTTTTTAAGTTTTAGTTAGATTCATCACTTCCTAACATCTACTACAAAATCAAAATAGGGCAATAAAGAGGGGAAATAAACCCTATAACTTCTCCAACGTAACAAATGGATCATCTTGCGAAAGTCTATATTAACAAGGCACTAATTTATTAAAAAAATTGAACAAGGAAAGTAATACACATATAAAATTCTGGTGGGAATTCAACATTATATAGGCCTTGGCAAACTTTTTTTTTTTCTTTTTTTTTTTGAGAAAGAGGCCTTAGCTAACTTGACTTTTAATATTTTTGAAACAGCAAAATTAAAATTCTGTTTTTTATTTTTTTGAGAGAAACCAGAATTTCATTCCAAGAAGGAATACGACCCAACAAGTTACATGGTTTTGATTGTTTTGACTCATTTGAGTACTACATGGATTTACTAAAGTAAAGAACAACATGAAAGGAAAAGAGTACAAAATGGCAAAAATAAAAAAGACCCTAAAGGTCACAAATTAAAGATCCTAAAGATCACGAAAGAGACTCTAAAGGCCGTGAACATAATTATACTAATGAAGAAGATTGAACTAAGTAGACACTCAACCATGGTGATCAAGAAATTGTTATGACGGATCCATCATCTTTAATCCGAGAAGAACCTTTTTACTGTTATGGAAATTGATGATGAAGAAACCGTTACCCGAACCACCACCATCTTTGCCCGTGTATCTTTGTGTTTACTCCAACATGAATAATATTAAATCTGAAAAATTTATACAAACAAAGAGGAAAATCCGGCGTAGAGATCCATCCCTACGCCACTAAAATTTGAAGATCGTGCCGGTAACTGCTGAAAAAAAGTTACTTATCCTAATTAATAAGTAGTGCCACCCAAAACGAAAATCTCCGCTCCACTCTTTCTCTCTCCTCTAACTGCCTTTTGTATTGAGCGGGGCAACTAGATGATCTTATTTGAAGTAGATTAAAATTCTGTTCTTTTTACCATACTCAGTGTATCACTCAATTAAAGTTGACTTAAGAACTAAATTGACATTTAGTTATGATGTAAATCTATTTTTTTGTTGAAAGGAGTTATGATGTAAATCTATACCAGTGTCAACACTTTGCCCAAGTAGTTAAAGTGTTGACATATACTCCAAAATCTCTGGATTATTGAATTTGGATTATTAGGGCATTAATAATGTAGATGGACTTTAGGCCATAGTTTAGTTGGACTTTAGGTCTGTTCTTGTTTAATCTCGCAGATATCATGCTTATCACGTCTTTGATTTATCTACGCTATTGTAATGACTTTCGTTCATCGAAGTCAAATTCCAAAAAAAAAAATCTATACTAGTGTATATTAACAACAAAAGTTACATTATAAAGTTTTGACTTAAGTCATTTTCAATTATGCGTAAATTTCAGGAGCCAGGGTGTGAGAAGGTTAGTAATTAGGATCTAGTTGGAAAGTCGAAAACTTATTTTGTGAAAAGAGTTTACCGATCCAATAAATTTCAGAGGGTATTGTTTGTCGTATGATTTATAATAATAAGATAAATACCACGTCTTGACTAATTTGTCCATAACCCAGAACTAAGCTTTTAGATCATATGATGAATCAAAGGAAGGATTCATTTATATAAACGAAAATATGATAGGGAACTAAAAATTATCTGCAGGAGATAATCCTATAACCCAATAACCTGCCTACCTGTCAGAGCCCAAAGTCACCCTGGGACACCCCCAATGACTCTCGTCTATCTGGCCCGAGGACAAGGCAGCCCGTTGGAACTTGAAGTTCGACGCAAAGGCATCCCATGGGACAGATGAAGCTTGAAACAGGCTTACGTTTTAACTATATGAAGTCATATCTCCTTTGACTTGAACAAAAATATATATTTGATTTGAATGTATAAAACAAAAATCAATATGGACATTTTCAGGTTAAAAATGAATTGTGTGTTGTAGATCACACATCCTAAAAATGTATAAAAAGTTGATTATGACTTGTTTGTAACAGTTGGATACTATCGTTGGCCCAAATTTTGTGGACGCTTCCACATGGTTGGCCAGCCTATTTAATAGGGATTTGTTTTTTCTAATGGATTAATAATGGGAGATTTGTTGTTGGTGGCCAATACGCGGACAACCGTTTTTCTTATATGGACAACTATCTTATGTGGACAACGCAAAAAAAATAAATTTTTATATGGACATCAGTTTCTAAGGGGACAACTCTCTATTATTTTCACCCAAGTCATCTTAGAATCAGATGTATTATTTGATGATCTCCCTCTTTCTCCATAAACCCTAGGTTAGTTAGTCTTCATCTCTTCTATTACTTGTTCTTCATCATCACCCAAATTTCTAGAGAGAGAAATTCCTTGGAGAAGCAATATTGGTGGTTATGGCATCAAACAAAGGCAAGGGAGTTGTTGTAGAATCTTCCCAAAGATAAAGGTTAGAACCCTAAAACTCTAAAACCAACCATGAAGAAGAAGATGGTACTGATGGGAAAGAAAAACAGAGAAGATGTGGAAGACGAAGATGGATCTGTTGGTTTCGACTCTGAAAACGATGGTGAAGAGGAAGATGAATCTGGTAATTGGGGTTGTGCAAATATATGGGATAATAGAACATTACTTGCGACGAAAATCTGGCATAATAAAAAAACTTGCCAGATTTTCGTCGCAACTTGGCTTCTGTTATGCCATATTTTCGCAGATTTTCTGCGAAAATATGGCATAACAGAAGCCAAGTTGCGACGAAAATCTGGAAAATTGCCCGATTTTGCCAGATTTTCGTCGCAAGTTAAATTCTGTTTTACCTCATCAGTTTCATTAATGCCTATTATAGAAACGTCCGGAAAAACTTCTTTAGGTGCGTGCAGATTGGGGGATTTTGTCTTCTTCATCCATCTAAGGTTTGATAAAAAAAAAATGGTAGAAACTACAATTTACTTTTAGTAGAAGTGAAGAAAGAAGAATAAGACAAAGAAGAGATTATGTCTTCTTCATCCATCTAGGGTTTGATAAAAAAATGGTAGAAACTGCAGTTTACTTTTAGTAGAAGTGAAGAAAGAAGAATAAGACTAAGAAGAAGGATGAAGATGAAGAAGAAGACAGTTTAGGTTTTCAATCTTTAACTATTATTTTTGTTAGTAGTCCACAAGTTACTAATTATTAGTATTTAAGACTTTATGGAGTTGTCCCCTTATTAAATCAAAGTCAACTAAGTCAAGTATAGTTGACTCGCATCGGGCCCGAAAATAGTTGTCCATATAAGAAAAACGGTTGTCCGCGTATTGGCCACCTTGTTGTTTGGACCCCCTTTCGTATAATTGACTTGTTGTTTGGACTCCCTTTTTCCAGAGTTGCACTTTGGACTCCCTTTTTTGAAAAAAATGTGAAGTATAACAGTTGCAAAATACTCTAGACTATTTTACCCTTCTTATTGGTGTTATTACCCAACTCCATTATCAACTACAACAAGTTCCAAGGTGGATCAACTCTTATTTAATTTAATTCTATTTCAAACCATAATTCCTTTATGCCATTAAAACTCTGATTTTAACCTCCCTTCTCTAGAAGACTAGAACTAATGTTTAATTTAGACATGTGTTATTCTCTTCCAGAGAGAGAGAGAAATAATAGAGAATGAAAGAGCAGAGAGAGAAATTAAGGGGTAAAGAGAAAGCCAACCATTAATCAACGTGAGGTTACTATATAAACGAGATTAGGAAGTTAACTATCTCGGAAAACCATGATCGGCATCTGAAAACCCTAGATCGAGATTAACCTGATCTAATTAACAATTTGCGGCAAATTGGAACCAGTGGAAGATATAAAGAAGAAAACACTTTTGCTATAACGGATGATCAACTAAGAACTAACTAACTAATCTTTTCTGTTTTCATTACTTTCTCTCTCTAGACTTGATTCATGTTGTATAAATAAGATTGAGAAGAATAGTAGAAATCATTTTTGCTTTCAAAGAGGAATCATGAATAAAAGACATTCTTAGAATTTGTTGATTATCTTTTTCTTCTCAGATTTTTCTGATTCCTAGGTTTCTTCATCTTTAAAGTGATGGGATTTGATCTAAAGAGCAAAATTGTGAGTGAGATTGTCAGAAACATGAAGATTTAACCTTGCTTTTCATCTTCTCTGTATTTGGTTATGGCTATTTGGTTATGGCTATCAGACTTGATTTGTATTTGTACAATGTAATGTTTATTATACTGAGTTGTTAGCTGTGACTTCTTGCTACCTTGGTGGTCTATTGATTCTTAGTCCTGAGAGTCATTCGGGATATTATCATCATCTTGTCATCTTTTAGGGAGAAAGAGATGATGCTTGATCATCATTCAATTCAGAGAAAGAAATGAAGCTTGGGAGCCCAAACTGCAAAATTGATTATTTAAGGATAAAGTGGGAATATTTATAAATATAACTTTAGAGACGGAATATTCTCGAGTGATTCCGTCAAAAGGGAGTCCAAAGTGCAACTCTGGAAAAAGGGAGTCTAAACAGCAAATCAATTATACGAAAGGGGGTCCAAACAGCAAATCTCCCATTAATAAGTGACTTTATTTACTTCTTTCAACCAAAAAAAAGTGACTTTATTTACTTGGTCATGACTAGAGTTTAGGTTCTTTCAATTTTCTTTTTTTTCGTAGTTGTTGTGGAACGTGGAGTGTGGACTTGTGGCCAAATCTTTAAAAAGTTATAACTTGTTATGTTTTGTCGCCAACAAAGAAAAAAGTGACCAACCAAGACCACATAAGATATAGTATATGATATGTTATTCTACAATAGAGATGAGCTAGGGTTTTTCGTGAGGGGGTGGAAACCATTCAAATTAGCAAGGGTGTTCATTTAGTATCCGAACCGACCAAACCAATCCGATCCAAACAGATTTGGGCGGTTTGGACACCGATCCAATGGTTATCCGGATTGGTTTGGATACTAAAATATGAAAACCGAGTGGTTTGGTTCGGTTTATGGATTTGTTTGACGGATAACCGAAGAAACCGAACCAAACCATTTATTATTACTTTCTATATATTATATATGTGAGAATATATGATTCAATTGTTTATCATTTTTTTTCTTCCTCGAATGTTGATAAACTATGTCGAATTAATCAAGTACATGTAGACTTAAGAGTTTGTGAGATAATACTATTTTTTAGCACGTTCGAAGTATAATTATAGCTAGTTTTAAAGTTGAAAATTCGAAAGTTTGTTCTTGAACCAAACCGTTCATGCATAGTTTGGTTCGGTAACCGAACCAAACCATGAACGGATTGGTTAGGATTGAAATTTAGAATAACCGAACCCTTTGGATTGGACTATGGATAGGCTCAAAAAGTCGGTTATCCAACCGATGTTCACCCCTACAAATTAGAGCAATTCCATTCAAAAGTATCCATCCCCGTAAAGTAACAATACAAGTTAAGATCATTCAAATTTAAATCATTGTTGTGTAAAAATTCAAATACTTGTGTTTTACTCCATATTCTTATCTTCACCACTACCGCTTTCAAACACCCCCGACCGCCACTACTACCAAATTTCTCTCCCTCCATCTCTCTCCTCAAACTTCCTCTCTGTTGACGGTTGAAAGATAACGTGAGCAAAGTCCCTCTTGTTTAGAGAAGGGGAGTCAATCCCTCCGCAAGACATACCGAGATAGAGATGAGGAAAAAGAAGAGAGTGGACAAAGAGATAGAGAGAAGTGTTGGTGATCGGGTTGGTTGTGCTCGAAATTGATAATTGTGATTAGAATGAGTGGTGGTGGTGGGAGGTAGGGATGGTGAATACGAAGATTGTGAAGTTTTTAACTCAAAATTAATTGTCTTTTACATCAACTAGGATCAAATCTCAATCACCAAAGTCAACTAATATTGTATTCCTCTACACACACCTTAAAGAAACAAATTTTGGGTTTCTAGTCCAAAAATCTACCCCTAAACACACATTTAGTCCACCCTAATATTAATATAAGATTTTAAGCCAAAATAATAATTATAATGGATATTTAGTCCAACTTAGTTAAAGTATGTTTATATGTCAAGATTAAAGTGTTTTTCTGTTTATTGATTCTTGTTTTGTTTCATAAATTACCTGTTATTTATTGTTAAAGTTTCATACTTTATTTCATTTTTTTCATACTTTATTCCATTTTTTTTTATATGTGTTATACATAACACGTTATGTATCAACAATATTTCTTCAAAACGGAAAAGGACTAAAAACCTATTTTCTGAGAAGATTGGATCTTAAACCCTTTTTGAACTTTATTTTGGACTTAAAACCCATGGACCCTTAAAGAAACATCATTTACTTCAATTATTACATGAACACCCACTAAGTAATATCAAAAAATTGCGAACACTAAACTGCAGTTTAGGAGACGGAATTGACAACCTTTAAAATCTAAAAGAAGGGGATTATCAACATGATTAAATATCCGTAATGTAATAACATAAAGTTTTGTATTTTTACGAAAAATTCATAGAGTCATTTTACATAATACATTGACACATCATGAGAATACAACATGAATTGAATACGCCTATATATTGTCATTTAATAATCCTATAATAGGTCATCACATATAAAGGTCTTAAAGACAATCTAAACTATCTTTACTTTAGTTATTCCATAGTATAAACAATATAGCTCGGAAAGGCTAAACTACTGCCCAAAAATGCAATCCATCACTTTTTAGTCTTTAACGACAAGGTAGCCAATTAATTGATTCCATCACTAGAAATACAAATATATAGTCATAAAATACGATATTTGACTAGAAAATGAAAAATCATGGCCCAAACATAATGCAGAGTAGAAACTGAACATGTTATCTCAATCATTAAACCTATTTGAAGCTTAATTAATTTTGGGGCCTTGTAGCATATTTTTATTGTTGAACTGCATATATTTTTTTGTAACATTTTTTTTTGATGAAGAGAAATTCCATTAAAAAAACGTTAATTACAGGTCAACTAAACATCAGAAATAAAAGAGGGAACATCATTCCAAATTCTTTTTTGACAATATGTACGACCCCATTTAGCTAAAGCATCTGCATGAGTATTGCAATTTCTAGACACATGAGAAAAGATTATTCTTGTGAATTTGTCCTTGATGTCTTTAATCTGGTGGATGATTCTTTGTGACTGCCAGTGAAACCCTCCTCCGTTGTCATTGAGAGATAGAATTAATGCTTGATTATCTCTTTCTAAGTGCACATGAAAGATTTGTAGTTGAATCGCCCATAAAAGACTAGATAATATAGCCAAGCTTTCACATTCTTCTGCGTCTTGTCCTCGTATGGTATCCGCTGCCGCTATAATGAAATTTGCCTTCGCATCTCGGATAATGTATCCAATCCCAGCCGGTTCATTAAGACTGACAAATGAGGCGTTGACGTTGATCTTTAAAAATGGTGTCGATGGAGGGCTCCATGTTTGAATCTTCGTTTTTTCCCTGCATTTAGTTGTAATACTGGACTCATTCTTGAGTGGTGTGGTCGTGGTATTTTTAATTCTCTCGATCATTTGTAAGGGATTTTGCTTATTCGTCGTAAAGCAATTCTCACATCGTGCTTTCCAAATAAATCATAGAATTTTAGCATAAAGGTTTATTGTTTCTTCCTCAAGAGGTTTCCATTGTTGAATCCACTGTGTGGTAGTAGTGATGTGATCCGTTCTAACTTGGTAGTGAAACCAAATGGCTTTAGCGAATGTGCAATGGAGCATCACATGGTCAAGAGTCTCATCCTCATTACAATTAACACATGAGTAATTATGCCCAATAAATCTACCAATTTTTGCTTTACCCGGTAAGCTATTAGTGCAACATTTCCATAGAAATAGTTTGATGCGAGGAAGTGTATTCATATTCCATATAAAGAACCAGTTTATCTGGTCTTGTACAGTGTACACTATATTAGTTCTTAAATAGTTATACATAGATTTGAGTGAGAAATTACCAGATTTAGTCAGAGTCCAGATGGCTTTATCCTCTAGGTCAGGATTAATGTTGATGCTGAGAATTGCACTGCATATATCATTATTAAAACATGTATTAACGACGTTTAAATCCCACATTCCATTCGTAATAAGTTGAGATACCTTCTTCAAGGTAGAACCGTTGTAACATAGGTGGCATAGTTTTTTTTTGTTGAAGAGGTGGCATAGTTATTATAGTCAAAGGTGGTAAGGCAATAGCGCATAAAAAGTGGTGGAGTATATCTGTATATGGAAGGAAGGAGATGGGAGATAGGGAAAGAAGAAAATGGGTGGAAATAGAAAATTTTGATGAAAGGCCCAAATTTTGGGCCCAAATACAAAAAAAAACCCAACAAGGTTTATTATCTCACCCAAAACCCAATAATCAAATAATAACTCATATCAAACCCAAATACACATCCTAATGTGCAATCCGGGCCCAACTCTTATCTCTAAGATTTCATATTTTCTTCTAAACCCTCTTTTGCCCTCCTATATATATCCAACAACTCTAACAAATCATATCTTTCTCTCTCAAAAATCTGATTTACTTTCTCTCTCCAAAATCTGTTTCACTTTATCTCTCTACCTAAACCGAAACACAAACCCTATTTTCCACCTTCTTCTCTCTACAGTCATCATCTCTTCGATCATCATCTTCGTTTTCACCTTTCTCTCTCTAATATTTTCATCATCTTCGTTCAGTCATCACCTACAGACACAAACCGAGATACAAACCCTCTTCTTCATTCATCATATCGATTCATCTTCTCCAGCCATCAACTTGTTCGAATCACCATCTTCTTCTCCTATAAATCCAGGTAACTGTTGATGATGAAACTCTTTTTTATGAGATTTTATGCTCTTGTTCATCCTTCTCGTCTAAAGCTTAGTTTCTGAAGTGTCCGTACAGTTATTTCGCTGTCCGTACATTCTTTTTGTTTCTGGTATAACTTTAACGTTTGTGTTAACATTTACTAAAATTTCTAAACATTTGGTTACATGTTACAAGTACTTTATCATGTGTTAACACATTTGTTTCATAGCTATTGAATTATCAGTTTGACCAACATTTGATAGAATGATCAGACATTGCTTCTTGGACCACCTGATTATACCACATATTCGAAGCATTCAGTAGAATGTTATCCATCATTTTCACATAATTTCACACATTTCATATAATTATACGACATTCTCATTGATAACTGAACATTCATACGCATGTCCAGACATTCTCTATGGTGCCGCGACATTACACTAGATGTTCATACATTTGTTAACCTGTTAAGGCAATTAATGATACTTTCATAACATTTTATTCAATTTTGCAGTATGGAAACTGAAAGGTCACTTTCTACATCTCAAAATAATGACAAGAAGTTAGTATGTGACTCATGGGGCGACGTAGTTACGGAGATTGGGCAAATATTCCCTGGTGGTGTCAAAGCTTTTCGACACGCTCTTGGTCGATATACCATTGCAACCAAGAACAACTATAAATATATCAAGAATGAACCATGTCGTGTGACTGCCGTTTGTTCCAAACCCGGATGTAATTGGAGAGTCCACGGGGTTGCACCATTGGGATGTAAATCCGTGTTTCTGTTGAAAGAATACGAACCGAAACATGATTGTCTCGATGTTGTTCTCAAACCTGCGGATCCCAAACTCTCTAGTAAACTTGTTGGCAGCCTAATGGATGAAGACATCAGAAAACACCCAAATTGGAGTACTGCTGAAGTTAAAGAAAAATTTCAAGACGATTACGGTGTTGAGTTGAGCTATTACTTTTCTTACGGTGGTAAGAAGGTAGCCATGGACAAAGTATTTGGGCAGGAGGGTGATTCCTATGCAAAGTTGAAGTGGTACGTAGATGCTTTGGCGACTACTAATCCCAATAGCATAATTGATTTGCAAATCGAACCCACTACCAATAGATTTGTCCGAGTTTTTATTGCGCTTCACGCATCTATCCTTGGGTTTCAACACTATCGTCCTGTGATCTATATTGATGGAACATTCGCCAAAACTCGTTTTAATGGCTGCATTTTAGCTGCGGTTACCAAGGACGGAAACGACGGTATGTTTTCATTTTCACATCGTACGTTAACATTCTAATGTTCCTGCTAACACTTGACAAAATTTTAAGAACATGATCTACACTGACGCTGCATCCAGTGAGATGCTGCGTCATTTATTGATGTCACTCAACATTACCACGTATGTTTAGACATTTGATCAATTGCTAATGCACTATTGCTTTATGAATCAACAGCACTAATTTTGTATTATTATTTTTTTGTTAGGTCTTTTCCCCATTGCTTACGCAGTTGTGGACATTGAGAATGATCATAATTGGGATTGGTTTCTGCAAAATTTGAAATTAGTGGTGGATCCGATCAAACGTTACACCTTTATTTCGGATAGACATGCTGGAATTCTAAAAGGCGTGAAGAATGTTTTTCCCACCGCTCACCACTCATTCTGTGCTTGGCACTTACGATGTAATCTAAACTTGAGAATACGTAACGGGGCGCGCCAGTCACGTTATTTTCAGAGTCTTATGTTTACGGCGGCACGTGCATTACCCGAGAGCGAGTATCACGCAACCATTGAACAAATGGTTGAGATGGGTGGAACCAATGTGGAGAGGTTTTTCCAATCCCTTAATCCGGAATCATGGGCAGATTCCTTTTTCCCCGGAGATAGGTATTTTGTTTACTCTTTTTCAGTTGAAATGTTGAAACACCATGAACCTTGTTACCGGCACACTTTAAGTTTACCAAGTTATTTTTTCACATTTAATCATAGCTTCTGTTATGAAAGGGCATTCTTTCTAGTGTTCCGTCATTCGGATAAATGTTGATACATTTAGTGCACGGTTCTAACACAACATGATGTATTATAAGCATTCCGTAAAATGTTGTGACAGACGTTATAATGTTGTCTTACAGGTATGGCGCCATCACTTCCCAATTGTCTGAGAGCTTCAACAACATGGTAAAGAAAGCCCGCGTTCTCCCTATTACAGCATTGTTGGATGCCATAAGACAGAAGATTATGAACAAGATGACAAAGCATAGAGACGCCGCTATTGGATGGAATACATTTCTTTGCCCATCCATTAACTTGGAGCAACAAGCGAAATACAAAGTTGCGGAGACTTGGAGATACGTCGAGGCAGCCCCACTTATTTATGAAGTATATTCGACTCCACGCCATTCCGTAAATCTTGGTACTCTCACATGCTCTTGCCGGCGTTGGCAAGTAGATTCGCTTCCGTGTCAACATGCAATGTTATGCATCAACAAGACTCGGGGTGATAGTACATGTTTTTACGATCCGGTCTGGGGGTGGAGGCTTACAGAAACACATACCAACATTGTGTTTACCCCGTTCCAAATTTTGACGAACCCTATACTTTTGATCCATTAACCAAGACTCTTCCTCCACTAGTTAAAAGGGCACCAGGGAGACCACGTACAACACGGTTGCAGAGTTCCGGAGATGTTACCAGGAGGAAAAGAATATGTCGCAGGTGCAACCAACCCGCTTATCACAACAGTGCAACATGTCGGGCCCAACTGTAGTTCTCATTTTTCTAAATGCTTCAACATCAACGATATGTCTCAACATGTAACAGACTGTCTGTACATTGTGTTGAATGTTTTAGTAAAATCTTTTGGTATTTAGTACATATTTTGTTCTCTTGTGAAAATGTTATAACATTCTACAAAATGTTCAGTGAATGAATCCTTACATGTCTTACTATTATTTACAATGTGTCAACATTATGAATTTTTTTGAATACATTCGTATTAATGAAGGAACATTATTACATATTTCTCAAACATTTGTCAATTTGTCCCAGCATTGAAAGGAATGTTCTAACATATCTGTGTATGTTCTTCCCTGAAACAAACTCTAAGGGGACAATGCATGTCACACATGTTGTTGAAGAAAAATAATAATATATTCAAATTTACTTCATATTGTTTTAACATAAACATCCCATCCAAAATCATTGTATGTTGTTAACATCCCAAAATAATTTACAAACCATATTTGTTTGTAATCTAATCAAGAATGAAGTCGTTTCGGGTTTAGTGATATGAACATAACCCGTTACCTGAACAACTACTTCATTTTTGATTAAAAAAGATCCTTTACAAAAAAAAACATACACAGGGGCAACTACTTCAAGCTCGGGCCATCCTCCAAGATATCGTATTCTCTTTCAAAATGTTGTGGGTTAGCTTGGCCCTCTTCCTTTGTGCCAGGGAAACCCAATCTGGGTTTTGTGTACGCTGTTTGGGTCCTGTTGTCGTGCACGAGCTCTTCAATTTTCAAAATGACAAACAGACCGCAATCCGGGCTGTTCAAGACACAAACGAAATGTTAAAGCATAACCAATAATGTTTCCACAGTCACAGACAATTCTGAAACATAATATTAAATGAGACTACATTATTAATAATTACGTGTGTTTTTATCAATTGTCTAAAAACATATAAGTTTTTGTTCCAACATTTCCCGGAATGTTGGAACATGTTCAAACTAATTAAAACATGCATCATAATGTTGGAACAAATAAAGAGTGAGAACACTTACTTTTCTCCCTGAGTAGGGAATTCTGGCTCCCCAACGACATCTGCATATTTTTGTTGGGTTCCAAACATTGTGAATCCCACCTCTTCCATTACATCCTCGACATATGCCGCGTACTCCCTGGCATTTTCGTAACACTCCTTGGCCATCTTCTTATCAAATGACATTGAATCATAATGGGTCCACCGATGGAGAAATACATTATATATCAATAGTGTCCAGTGCCCTCCCTTGCTGTGTCCCCCGTTGTTGGTTGGCAGATTGGTGCACACACAAACAATATCTCCGGTTTCCCAACATTATTACTCAACGTACGATTGAGCATTTGTTCGATTGAAGCTTGGTTGACCTCGGACTTTATCATTGTCTGTCGAACAAATACAAAGTTATCAAAATGTTCACTCATATAAAAGATGACGATAGGAAAACATTCTAATCACTTAACTTACATAGATCTCTGATGGGAGGCATAGCACACACTTTTCTTTCAATTCCTTGTGATTAGTGACGAAGGAACTGGCCCAGTTGATTATTTGTGAATCGCACTCGAGATTCATCATCAACATATCGAGCTGCTTTCCACATATGTCGTTTATCCCGTCACTAAACCAGACTTTAGTACTGGAAAATTTGGAAAAAACAGTGTCACCTTTTCTAATGATAGGACATATCAGGCAATGCTAGGACATTACAGTAAGCGAAAATAAATGTTACAACACAAACAAGAATGTCCAAACATTATTGTCAGTGCATGAAAATTACAGTAACCTACTCGTACCTTTTGTCACTTTTCCTGAGGAATTCTTCCATCAGACCCTTTTCTTGTTCCTTGACATTCTTCCAGACTGGGCTTCTTCTCCAGTTTCCAAGCTTCTTAACTTTCTCCTCTTCTGACTTTCCGGCTCCTAACTCTATAATGTCCTCTACATTGATTGTTTTCTTTTTCTCGAGTTGCTTTGCTTTCTCGGTCAAAGTTCGGGTTCTTGGCTGAGTTTTTACCCTCTTAACCAGAGAGTTTTGTTTGTTTTTCTCTTTCGTTTGAACAACTTCAGCCATTTCAACCTGTGGCTTATTTACAAAATCGTCTTCCGAAGAACTTTCATTCTCCACGATCTCGTAGTTTTCATATACTTTGGCCACTTCACAAACCTCTGAAAAGAAAGCTGAAGGCCAAGTCAGCTGAAAGTCTTGTTCTTCCGTCTCTTTTTCACCTACATTCAAAACACTTGCAAATTGCTTTTCACCTGTCCCCACCACCACACGTTTAACTAGTCAACATTCGATAGAAAACCAAATCTTAACAAAAATCATTCTCCAATTCTTGATCAATATATATAAACGTTATCACGGATGTTCCAACATTTTACGTATTTATGCGGAGAAGAACACTTACTTGTTTGTTTCTTATTTATTACTTAGCCGACCACTCTACTGTCGTTCGTGGTAAAAGACAGTCTTCAATTGTCGTGGTAAAAGACATCGTGGGAGTACGATAGAACTCTTTTACTTACCGTTTATCAAAAAACTTGTAACGATGGCCGAACAATTTATGTTCATACCAATCATCTGACAAGTAAGTAAGAATTTCAGAGAAGATATAACGATTCCACACAAGTTAATACGTTGGTTAAAATTAAATAAACTAGAAATAAAACCAACTTAAATCTAAAAAAACAATATTCATTTCTTTTATAAACGTAAACTGATGAAAAAACATAATGTTAAATGTTGAAGCATGCTGGTATTTGCTTCAACATTTGAAACTTCTTCTCAATCAAAGACAGGAATGTCAACAGAAGTAAAGAATTGCGTGAGCATTTACTCACTTGACCCAGCAACTTGGCTATCTGTCTGCTCCTGGTTTTGCCCCTCCCCGGAAGATTGACCCTTTACCAACTCATCAGAAATTGCCTTCTTACCCTTGTTGTCTATTTCTGCTGGTCCTGTTTGGGCTTCGGCATCACTTTCTTTTTCGTTGCGGGGTTCTACGTTTACTTGTTCCGGATTTTTTGGGGCTACTTCCTGCTCCACTATCTTCTCTCCACCATCTCCACTCTCCACCTCTTCTCTAACCTCCCCACCCTCCACCTCCTCTCCAACAGTCACCTCATCTCTACCAATCACCTCGTCTCGAACATCCACCTCCCCTCCGACACCAAAATCAAATTCCAATACATCATTTTTCTCTCCTCTCTCTCTCTTCATCCTCTCCAACTCCTCTTTTAATACTTCTCTCTCTCTCTTAACCATCTCACACTCTCTCTTAACCAACAAATTCTCTTCTCTCAACCTCTCCACTTCCTCCTTCAACTTTTCTACTTCCTCGTCATTCATCTCCACCACCACCCTCTCCGTGAACTTTAACAACTCTTCCTCTTCCACAGACTCCGCCACCAACTCCACCTTCACCTACAAGGAGGGATACATATGGTTATTATCTCAACACCTCTTAAAAAAATGCATGCATTTAATTAAATGTGTAAACATTCATGCAAATGCTCCAACATTACACACACTGTCACTCAGACATCAGTTATGTTAGAACATTTATTCAAATCACAGAGACATTATAAGAAATGTTAAAACAAATTACCTGCTCCTCAGAAATGCTTTCCAGCTCTTCTTCCAGTCCCTTAAGGAAGAATGGCTCGATCATCCATCGAGCTATTCTAGGACTTACACCTACTTCTCCTACCAGGTCCTCATGGATCCTGGTGTGCATGCAATACCAGTACTGCAAATAAATTAAACACTCTTAGGTCAGAAGTGTTTTTCTGTAGCATAACAAGGATGCTAAAACATTTTATGAAATTCCCAAACATTCTGCAAAATGTTTTAGCATTAGATATCTACCCCAAGTTAATGATGAAACATATTAGAGAATGTCAGAGCAAACTAATTTGACTTTTATCATTATAAGTAATTATAAAGCATTTCAGTGCATGATCAGGAATACTTACGGGCAGAAGAGTCAGGCAGCCTGAAGCTTTGGTCGGGTCTTCCTAGTGCTTGTTGATTCTCTCCATCATGTAGGAGTGAATAGCTCTCGGCCATGAAACTCTATTTATCATTCTCTCCGTTTGGAGATTGTGATAAAAAGTCCCGACCACCGAGGAGCCGGCCGCTGAAGCAAAGAGGAAGGTTGCTGCCATGTACATGATCCAGAGTTTCAAGAACTCAATGGCAGGAGCCTTTGTTCTGGCAGCCACACTCAGTGCCCTTTCGATGCTCGGGCCCCCAAACGATGCAGACTTCCCCTCTACAATACAGTCTTTGAAATACTTGCTAAGAAACTGGTCCTTAGCCACATCTATGGTGACATTTGTGGGGAATGCTTCGTAAACCTGTCCTTCCATGGGGACTCCCAACAGCAAAGCAACATCTCCGGGAGTGAACTCAATCATCTTCCCTCCGATGTTGAAGGCTTGCCTCTGTTTGTCGTAGCAGTATAGCAGATCATAGATGGCTTTGTTAGGCTTCTCCATCACATTCTCTTTTCGGAAAGTATTACTGGTCAATGCTTTAAAGAAGGCCCCGAAGGGTGAAGCAAGCAACATCGTCTTTTGCTCGTCCGTAATATCCATCATTGATTCCCGAGCCACCTTAAAAACTGCTTTTAAATTACATTTGTAATTAAAAGCAGCTTTCTTCTTCTGCTCTTTAGCCTCTGTTGGTTTTGGTTGAGGCTCCACCTTGGCCACTCTCGTCTTTGAAGTAAACCCTCGATGCTTCACACAATCAGAAACAGATATGTCAGGACATTCAACAAAATGTTCAACACTAAACTGAATGCTACATCACTTTAAACAATGGCAGATCATTTTGGAATGTGTCTACACAATAATGAAAGATAACTATTTGGAGTAACATTTTACAGAATGACAACACACAAACAAATATGCCAAACCATTATATGGAATGTCAGAGCACAAACATTAATTACAGGACATTGTCAAAGATGTGTATACAATAACATACCTTTGCTTGTTGAGGACTAGCAACTTTTTTGCCTTTTTTGCTAGGCCCAGCAGAGGATGACTCTTCCGCAGCCCTCTTCCTAGGGCTAGCCCTCACTGGCGTCTGTTGTATTTTTTCAGGAGCATCTCCTTTCTTTGTGTTTGTTTTCACCATCTTTTTAATCTGCAAAATTTGTTATGTTTTGTATTACACACCCACATGTTTCAAACAAACACAGAATGTATGTACACAATCAAAATGTCTTAACATATACTAATTTCTTATACACAACCATGAATGTTAAAACAAACACCAATAAATGTCAGCACAGAAACCTAAATGTTAAAACAACCCTAACCTACAAACTTGATGAAGATTCATAAACACCCAAATGACCTTTCTGTGAAGATGCATGCTTCCGAAATCACAAACAACTATCAAAATGTCTAAACATAATCTAACATTTCTTCAACACAACCCAGAATGATTAAACAAATCATTCACTTCATCAACAAAGACAGACCCCTAAAAATCAAAGACAAAGTACTAAATGTCTCCACAGAAACCTAACTTTCAGGTCACAACCCTAAATGTTAAAACAAACCTAACCTACAAGCTTGATGAAGAACCATAAACTCTCAAATGCTTCCGAAATCACAAAACAAAAACCAAAATGTTTTATCACAAACTGTAGAGCAACTTAACCCTAAATCTTTTTTGAAAACAACCCAAAATGTTTTCTCAAAAACACAAGATCAGACTACTGAACTTGAAATAATAAACCCTAATTGTTTGAAAACACCCCCAAATTTTCCCAAAGGCCTAAAACTGTACCAACAAACAAAGATCTGAAACAAAATACCCCAAAAATGTTCTAACAATCCTAATAATTTACCAACAACAGAGAGAGGATCAAGAGTTAAAAGAAGAACAGAGACGTACCTGTGTTTGAAAGAAAGCGAAATAGAGAGAGAAGCACAAGATTCGTTGAAAGAGAGCGAAATAGAGAGATAAATTAGTAGATCAAGTTGCTTAAATAGCTTTTCTAGTGAGAGAATCGCCGGTAACGTTTCGATTTTAGGGGTTAATGGCCGAAATCGTTTCGCTTGAAAAAGAGATAGAGAGAGAGAGACGGAGAGGCAGCTTTGAATGTTAGAAGATAGGAATCGTTTGATCGAGATAGAGAGGAGAGATAGAGAGAAATCGTTTGAATGAAGAGAGAGAGATGGAGTGGGTTTGTGTCTAATCAAGAAGGTTGTGAATGAAGAGAGAGAGCGCGGTGACCGAGAGAGAAAGAGAGAGGCTGGTCAGTCTCGGGTCAAATCAAGTCAGGGAGGGGAAGAGGGCAAGCTGTTTGGGCGGGAAATGAGTGAGGGATAAGATAGGGAACAATTTCTTTTGGAGGGATAGAGAGGTAATCTAACATTTTGGGTTTTTTTTGAAATATAATTCCCTATTGGGTTGGATTTCCTATTTGGGCTCCTTTTTTGGGCCTTAGATTTATCCTCTCGGTGGAAATATGGGTGTGCATACATAAAAAGTAGAGGACGTCGTCAGTTTATCTCTCTATCTATCCTTGGTCGAGGAGGAGACGACACAGTCCCCGATACAAACCACATCGACCCACCACCACCCTTTGTTCCTTCTCCACCTCCTCCTTGTTGTATAGAAAAGAAAAAAAAATAGAGAGAGAAAGATAATTAATCCAGACAGACACACAGATTTATCAAGAGAGAGAGAGAGAGAGATGAAGAAGCGTGTGTGAGTTGAGAGGAAAAGTAGGGATCCCTTATTGAAACTGGCATTAACCTAAGAAGAAGATGATGATGAAATAATATTAATCTTGACTCATACCCTTATTGATGATAATCTCGACCACCCGTCTCTCTCTATTCCTCTGCCAAAGGCAGATGTTGCTACTTATTCTTTAATCTTGACTCATACCCTCATGGAAAATCGAATAAGGGACTTCCATGTCTCTCTCTCTCTCTCTCTCTCAGAGCACAATCAATCCAAATGTATGCCAAAAATATGAAGCTACATTCTCTAATAACTTTTAATTACAAGTGAAAAAAATTAGAAGATGTCCATTATCTTCTCTCTAACCTTGTGCAACCAATTTAGAGGGAAACCAGATAACACACTTTGAGATTTCTGTTCAGATAAATCAATTCCATTTCTAACAAGGGTTTCAGGGTTTGCAGATTCTTTAGGAAGTCTAACGCTGTTCTCTAGTTTAGAATTCTTCGAGGAAGACTCTGGTTTCGTTTTTATTGTAATGGGTTTTCCTAGTTTTGATTTGTCTTCCATTTTTGCAATTTCTAGAGCTTTAGCACAAACAGGAAACCCTTCATCATCCCATGATTCTAAAATTATGCCAGAACCTAAGCAGGTTTTTCCTCTGTAGAATGCGGCAAATTGGCCAGCAGCCAAGCCTTGATCATCTTCTGATAACTGGACAATAGCAGCATCTCCTTTGCCATCTTCACTCGGTTCCATTGTTAAACTGCAACTGTAAAAGCTGGGACCATGTCGTACCTGATAATTTTTCATGTATTAGTTGACATGAATATTTTACGATTCTCAAAACCAAAGATAACAACAAGTTGCCTATTAAACATAATCGTTGTAAACCAATCCCACGTTGGTGGTCGACAAAGTGTAAAGCCCCTTACAAGTTACAAGGGATTAAACATCTTTCCCTAGTCACACATTTGAAGTTGTGAGGCACTCAAGTGCCAAAGCGGTTCCTGAAGTTCCGAAGTGGATAATACCGCTAGAAACCCGGAAGGCTTGTCCGCACAATCTTATAACAGGTTATTAACACGAGAGTCTCTTCTTGGGAGGGTTTGTTGTAAACCAATCCCATATTGGTGGGAGCCAAGTGCAGTGCCTCTTATAAGGGATTAGGCACCTCTCTGAATGATACATTCTAAAGCTTTTAAGTCCAGAAGGGTCAAAGCTGACAGTGTCGCTAGCAGCCCAGAAGACTTGTCGTTGCAACATATCACATCGATAGAGATTCTATTCATATATTAACAAACTTAGTGTTTAGGGTACATATTTTCACTGTATATCAACAGACTATCGGTGTGGCCTGTTGTATAGTTCTAACTTCTAACCAAGGAGCTTATTTATTTTTTACTTTTTTTATTTTTATTTTTAATTTTGTCTTGTTTCTACTTTCTTCAAACATTGTCCAGATCAATAATGCCTAATTACAAGCCGAACAGACTGTTGAACTCAGATTAGCTTACCTTGCATAGGAATTGGTCAATCTGGTCTGGAGGTGACCCATTGAGCCATTTCAGGGATCCAACACGAAATCTTCGTCTTCTTTTGTCGAATGAGAAATAGTTTCTTGATACAAAGACTACATTGTTTTTTACATCCTTTTCAACTACATACCTGGACAATAGTAAGTGTTGCCATGGAGATATATTTCCTGGTTAGTCAACAGAATAAGGTAAAATAAACAAAAAAAATCAAGAAAATATAGTGTTCAGTCGAAACAAAAGAAATATTTGATATTAGTGCGTAAAGTTACTAACTACCCATCTAAACCATATCGCCCTTTTGGTGAACACTAAATCCATGAATAGGAAAAACCCGAATTATAATTGTATTTCCAGGAGAGATCTACATACCAGGGCCCTCCAGGAAGGCGTAGACCTTGCCGCTGACCAATTGTGTAGAACCAAAACCCACGGTGTTTCCCAAGGAAATGACCAGTCTCGGCTTCAAGTAAGACTCCTTCCAACTCTCCAATATGTCTAGCTACAAACTCGCTGAACTTTATCTATGTCCATATTTACAATGATATATCATTTAGCTACCAAATAAAATTGAACCAACAGAAATAGACGAGTAATAACAACCAACAATGCAAAAAAGAAGAGGAATTAACTAATACAAAATGATAGAAGAACGGATGGGACATTCTTTCTCAAAGAGGAAACTACTTGAAAATAGAGATAAACATAGAGATAAAGACAAACCCAAAAAGAAATCATAAGAAGAAACACATATGAAGTTGTAAATACTAAATAGTATATGATACCTAGCAAACTGCAACTATGGAACCAATTCCACAAGCAAAATGTTTTAACTAGAAAGACTACAAACATGGAATCATATACAAAACGAACATATAAATATAAACTGTTCAAAAACTGAGCCAGAACACAGAAGTTAAATTAATAACAATGAAATCAAAGTATCTACACACAAGGATGAAGGAAAGAAAGAGGCAAGTGAACGCTATGAGAAAAGTGGAAAATGGTGTATCGTATTCTGAAGGGATAAAAGCAAATGAAGACGCCAAACTAATAATACTTTGCGCTTCAACGTAAAAAGGAAAGGGAAACAGATGAAGATTGCTTACTTAAACTTTCAATCACTAAAGATGAAACCTATGAGCATTCCATACTCCATAGAACCTGGAAGTTTTGGGTTAACTACAGAACTACTGCTTTGTTTAGAAATTACGCAACAAATGCATAGATAAGAAGTACAATTGCGATAATGGGTAAAAATAACTCAGGAATCAACTAGAACTAACAGATAACAAGCGTGAACCTTAAAACATATATATAATTGGAACCCAGCAGAAAAGAAAAGACTACTCAAAAGCTTGTTTATGTATTCTTCTTTCATCTATTACAAATGCAAACAAAGGCTTTTCCTAGGCAACTTAAGTTTAGGACATTTAATGAAGTAACTAAATAAGATATCAAATCACCTTTAAATGATGTTAAAATAACATTAGTAAGTTAGTAAAATAACATTATTAAAATAACATCACGTTTCGATCAAGAATTATATCTTCAGGTGAATAATTTTTTTTAACATCACAAGGAACTATTTAAAATGGGAAATCTCTATTTAAATAAATTGCAATGGAATTTTACCTTTCCTAGAAAACAAATTCCTTGTGAGTCCTTCCTATCTTGGTTGCGAAGATCCATTTTCGCAGCCAGACGGCGAACTTCATCCTACAAAAGATTGCACGAAATGATATGTAACTTGGCATATTAGGATGAGAAAAGGTAGTAGTATATTCAGTACTTAGTACAAAGAAAAACTTAAACATTACAGGTTAACGATTTATCTAAAAAGGTAAAATAGAGTTAAATGTCTTAAAATTTATTTGTTTTCAAACGTTACTGGTAACTAAAAATTCCGAAAGAATTATCATGGCCTAGTTGTAAATATGTTACCCTAAAGGCCTAAACAACTGCATAGACTCTAGAAATCCTGGGGAAAATGGGCAATAAGAAATTAGAAGCACGGCGCAAATTCTTCAACGAGTGAAAACAGCATAAAGAAAGAGCTACAAGACTGGCAATCATCTGAATATAATATTGTTGTTAACGAGCAATTCTGTAATAAGTTGAAGCGACAATCATACCCTAGGGGATTCTAAGAATGGAATACAGTCCAAGTCGAAAAGAAAATTACCAGTAAATTGTAGATTTGGTCAAATACCTAACTGCTAAAAGAATTTGATTTCAATCTTATTCCTTTTGTTACAATGAAATAATGTGAGGATGACTCTGCAGTACACAAGTATGTCAAACAACGTAGTACTTCCCCAAGCACTCAGCTTCAAGACCGTTTCATGAATTGTCAAAATCAAACTTTCATCGACTATTTTGACAAACAAAAACCAAAAATTTAGATCCATTGTCTGGCTTGACTAAGAAGAAAATTATTCGTCTAAAAGTTACACACAAGAACATGGTCGCCTACACGGATGCAAGGAAAGAGTTGAAATATATCTACTTTTACTTTTTATTTCACATTTTAAACCGTTCTTGTTGGTTTTCAAAGAAAACAGGTGTTAATCCTAAATCTATCTTCAATCATTTACAAGCTTAGGAATTTTTACTCCATCAGCTGAAACATTCATTTGAGAAATATATTTAAAATGAGCAATTCCATCTTCGGAAAAACTTCATCCTACCAAATCAGCAATAGAATTCCATGTAATAGACATTTTTTTTTTCAACTACATGTAAAACCCAATTAAATATATGTAAAAGTAGGTATTGACATCATTTTTCCTTCCTTTTCTTCTAATTTACTTCATTGTTTATATCTGTCATGTATGATGTACCTTCTTTTCTTATCAAGCGAACATACTATAAACATGACTTAGTAGTTATTCCATGACCATAAAAGTGGACTTATCAATAATAAATGAAATAGTCAAATAAGTATGCTGGAGCTCCCTTGATCTAACCTTTGAGATACATCCAAGAGGGAAAAGAAGTTGTTTAAGCTGGTTCTGTGAGAGATGAGAAAGAAAGTACGTTTGATCCTTGACCTGAAAACTTAAGCTGCTTAAACTTAATAGAAGTTTTCAAGATTAAAATATATAAACATACCGATAAAATGTAAAAAAAAAACAAGAAATCAATGCTTTCGGAAAGAACTTTAGCTTCTAAGTTCTAACGCAACATTATGATAGAAAATTTGAAATGAGGATTTGCGACTTTTCACCAATTAATCAACAGCTTGCCAAACTTCCGGTAGCAAACAATCAAGGAGTGGATCCACTCCAATTGGTAGGGATAAAATGAGCTTGGACTGAGAAGTAGGAAGTAGCGAGTAGCGACAGACTACTGCCGTGAGGATTATTTGAATACCGTATAAAGTATAAACCACATATATGAAAGCAAGCTGGTATAGAAGTGAACATATTGCTTAGGTACCATGTCCTGCGATAACTCTAGGAAAGAAGGTTCATCTGCTTCATATGATGAGTGAACTACTCGTGCATAATGTCCAGAAGCAACATAATCGAATCCGAGATTGCTGATAGCATCCATGAAAGCACCTGAAACATTGAGAATAAAACTCAGATACAACATATGAACTTCATACTTTCTCAACAAAAAAAAAAAAAAAAACATATGAATTTCATACTCGTTGAACATAAATTTGAGCTACATACCGAACTTGATCCTTGTATTGCAAAGGACATCTGGATTTGGAGTTCGACCACATCGGTACTCCTCAATTATGAAGGAGACCTGCAACATTAAAATGATAATATTCCATCAAATGGCAACAGAACGAATCCTGGGTGTGTCACTGGTATTCATATTGAAGAACAAAAAGAACCAATGAAGAGATTCGTGTTCAAACTTTAGCATCTACAGGAAGTAGAATTGAAGAAGTATATTACCACATCCTTCCAGTATTCATCTGTTAAATGCACGACTTCTAGAGGTACACCAACCTATAAAACAAATAGGAGAAATTCAACTATAATTTCTCTGATGCCCATGAAGATACCAAGGAAGACAATCTGATTTCAGTACCTCTCAAGAATTCTTTTTCATTTTATTTTTATTCGAAGAAATATAATTTGCTGAAATTCCTAATGAAATGTAGATATGAAAATATCGAGTCAGCAGAAAAACAAAACATGCAGATCTGAATGGATTTCGTCAATAAATCATGACCATCTTTTGAATCTCAAATCTGATCAGTATACAATCTTTTCTAGAACTGACACAAACCAGAACATTCAAGATTATTAACTTTAGTCCTTCTACTTTCTTACTTATTGTATTACAAGAATAAATTTGAAGCTCCACTAAAAAAATAAAAAATCGTTTACCAAGTATGAATTAAACTACCACGTATGATGTAGGCAGAAAATTTTACAAATAAAGATCTAAATAGAAAGAAGTAGAAATATAGAAGTAGTAACATTCTGAAACAGCATCAGTGAAAAAATATGACCTGCTTACAAACAGCTTCCGCGTACTTCAAATCTTCATCCCAAGGGCATGCTGACCAAAAGTTTTCATAATCTTCCTTCATGGTCAAGTATCATCAGTTAGTTTACTATTAAAAGTGCAAAGAAGCAAATAAAGTAAGCAAACAAACATGATGTTTAATATGATTTGGGTTCTTCTTCATTTCAACTTGCGCCCTCTACATTGTCTATTTCACTATCAAACTTCTTGTTTACATTGTCATTTGGTAGTAATTGAAGTCGGTAATCTTTTAGTTCAGATATGTAACTCAAATAACTTGCATTACAAGTCAAAGTGATGAGATTAAAAACCATGTAGCCGCAATAAATACTAAAGCAAAATGACGCTTGGTTAATCGCACATAATAAATATATCCAATAAACCATCCAATTGGCTACAACTAGCTTCAAAATGTTCATCCATTGCCAATCTGAACCATCTCATTTCAGATTCTATCTAGACCTCTACAAGCTATAACGCGGAATCAATATGGTTAGTCTAGCTTCACATAGGCGGCATATTTCATATCCAAACAACAAGAAAAAGTGAACTTCCTAAATTTTTCTTTTTTTTGTGCAATCCAATTGTTGTTGATCATATAACCTGAATACCCGCGAATAAGGACATTATGTTTCCTACAAATTTCAACTTTTTTCATAAAAATCATTTCTTTCTTGAACCTAATCCAGAATAAAACACTTATTCATTAATACAAGTTCCTAAATGACATTCAAATTGGCTACAATCTAAACCCTACTTCAATTTTCATGATAAATGTTTAATAACTGAAAATAAAGATAAGTACTTGAAACCAGATTTTGAGGTAAAAAGCTGTGCAGGAATGGCCGGCATGATGGAGAAGACGAAGAGCAACGCTACTATCAACACCTCCGCTGAGAAGAACTGCAATTTTGAATCTTTTTCCGGGCATTGAACATGAAATATAGGGTTCCAATTCGTCATTGCTGAAGCTGGAAGTAAGAGAAATTTGTGACTCTGCGGATGAAATCGAGTAAGACCTGACGAATTTTCTAGGGTTTAAGGATAAGTGAGATTTCTTGAGAGAGAAAAGTGAAAAGGAACTACAATAGTATCTGAGATTATTAGGGTTTTGGAGAAAGAATAGGTTTAGACGAGGCAGAGCTGCCATTGTAGTAAGAGGTTTTGATGCTTGTTACTGACGGGATGAGCGAAAGATAAGGAGGACGAACGAATGATGTCATAATATGTTAACGAGATTTCTTGAATAAATTCTTCTTTCCGCCCCAACCCCCCAATTTCCTACTACTTAGACTTTCAACTAAGGGTGGGAATTAAGCGGGTATGGACGTCCATGTGTCACGTGCATATTGTTGAGCATGCATATGACGTGACGAGTGCTAGGAGAGCACGTACGAGCATATAGGCCGTAGGGCCGAATACGAGGTCGAAGTAGGGCAAGAGTGCCAGCAAGCTTCCTTAGGCCATGCACGGGGACATCCGTGGCATTCAAGACTTTGTCAAGGATACGAAGGGTCATTTGGACGAGAGTATGCCTGGTTAAAAGGATTGATGTTTTCTTGTGGAAATAGGCAAAACAAGAAGTTTTCACCTTAGGAGGGGGTGGTCTCCCTTCCTCATATGCATCCAGCATATGTCAAGACCTCGTGGATGGGAGCTCGCCCATCTTAGCATGGTATGCACGAAAGTGAGCATCCTCGTGGCGCAACCCATGAGGCCGGCCTAGCGTATGCGAGAGAAGCATATTGCACGGGTTCCCTTGTCATAGGAAATGGCTCGGGACAGTACCTGGAGATAGGTTACTGCGGGTTCCTTAGGAAGGTGTGTTGCATGTTCTCATGCCATGGCGAGGCGTGCGTCGTGCTAGCATATTCCATAAGGAGGATTGAGCTATTCAAGGGGCCAAGCCTTGATGTGCTATGTTGGGCATGAGGTAGCTTATTAGAGATGGATGCTCCTATGCCCAATGTCCGGATGGTAAGCCGAGATGATAAGGTGCCGGATGCTTGAGACTAGATGGCAAGATCCGCATATGCGGCTTGGTGTGCTCCGCACATATGTTGGTATCCTTTATAGTGGGCGAGAGTCTATGACTCAAGGAAGCGTTATACGGGACGGCTCGAGCTATGCTCGTAGGTTGGGACACGTTGGTGTCATGCCGCATTATTGGTTGGGAACCAAGATGACTTGATAGTCGAGATGCTCCGAATATGTTCGGGAAGGCTGGTTATGTACTAGGAGGGAGTACATGACGCCGCACGGCACGTTAGGATATGATATTCCGCACTATCGACCCGTGTCTTTGAGCATAATATGTCGGGTCGACCTAACGGGACAAAAAGGCCGTGACAATTGGTATCAGAGCCTAGACGAAAGGCTAAAGATATATTACCCTCTGATACCTATTTGACAATTGGTATCAGAGCCTGGATATCAGGCTATAGATTATGGTGCTCTGATCCCATATGAGAATTGTGATCAGAGCCTCGGGATAGGCAAGAAGAATATTATGCTTTGATCCCATTCGACAATTGATATTGTAGCCTATGGGATAGGCAAAGGTGTATGTTGCTCTGGTCCTTGTGATGGATGGACTTAGAGCTCAATAGCTTACGAGATATGTTCCAAGAGCCTAGTGATAGTGGCAAATGGATGTGTTTTGGGAGCTTGAGGAGACAAGCACGAAGATATGCCTAAGAACATGTGGTATGTTTGGAAGCATACTTCTAGAGCCTGGACGGCAGGTGCAAGAGTTGGTATCTATGCTCGACGAGTGTGACGAAGAGCTTAGTGATTCTCCCACTATGGTATATGGTATACTGGAGTGTGTATGAAGAGCTGCGTTGAGAGCATGATTCCAAGAGAAGGCTTTCAGAGTGAGATGCATTCAAGATGATATGGTCTCTGAAGCTATGATGCTAGAAGGGGACCTTGTCGAGGGATGCATGGTGCATAAGGCGACGAGAGTTCCGACGGAAGGAATAGGCCGTGTGCCCGGATGCTACGGTGGTAGCTATACTTGGGTCTATGTTCCTTTGAGCAGGAAGGACATATGCGAGATATGAGATGGAACCGTATTGACACAAGAAGTCATGTGCAAGCTCAGTGGCAGGAGTTCAGTGTGACTTGGTGCGCAAGAAGGTACCATATATGTTGAGTCCTTTAGAGGTAAGGACAAGTGCAGAGATGGGATGAACCGAGAATGGCACGGTGAGTCGTGTGCGAGCTTAGTGTAGTAATGCTCAGTACGATTTGGTGCGCATTGGGTACATCATATGTTAGAGTCCTTGGAGTGGACAACATGCTTAGTATAGAAGCTTACCAAGATGGCAAGTAGAGTCAGGCTGAGAGCTTGTGGTAAGCTAGTCTGAGTAAGCTTGTTGGATTAACATCCAAGAGTGAAGCTATGTTGATCCAAGTGATACTTGAGCGTTAGAGCAGGGTATGGCAACAAGGTGTTGAAGGATACTCTCTTATGCTTAAGCCGAAGGTAGCATCGAGTGACTTGTGATGTTGCGAGTTCAAGCTACTTACAGAAGACAGGGGTCAAGAGTAAGATAGATGGACAGAGTACATCGTTGGGCAAGTTGGTGCTAGATCAAGTTGTGCTTATGTGGTATGGTGCACGATAGAGTTCGGCACGGAGCATTGTAAGCGCATTTGAGTTCCAAAGAGAATGGACTCACTTGAGATGAGACATGGATATGCTAGCACAGTTGTGTGAGGTATGTCGCATGAGTGCTATAAGCCGAAACCAACATTGAAGCTTATGGACATATTGGTGTGAAGTCTATGGAGACAGATTCACGAGACCAAGTGAAGTACTGATGGTAGTTGGAACCGAGTTCAAGCCGTCAAGTAATATGAGGGTCGTTGTATCTGAAGTGGATCGGCCCATGTTTGAGTTATGCATTGGAGGTAAGTTGGAACCGAGTTCAAGCCTACAGTGTGCAATGAGTACGTGGTGACTGAGAAGAGATCAGCTCACGTTTGGGATTTCAGGATGGTGTGTCGTGGTGACATTAAGCATCGTCCAATTCTGGTGATAGTTGGAACCAAGTTCAGATCGTCAGAGATATATGGCAACGTCGAGTTTGAGTTCGAGTTGTAAGCCGTATGGTACTGCATGAGATGTGTTGGAACTTATGCGGTGGTACGTTCGGATGTGTTCAAGAGGGACACGAGCCTACCAAGATGCTCGGGTTAAAGAGCATCGCCAATGATTAAATGGCAAGTGTGTGTCTGGATGTAGTCAAGAGGACGTTCCCAAGAGTATGCCAATGGTGGATGGTTTGGTACCATGTAGTTCTCGCGGAGAGAAACTACCGTGCTCGTTTAGTGGACATCGAAGGCAACACGATAATTTCCCGAGGAAGGGATGGCATGGAGGATGCCGAGCGCACGGGGCGCAAGCGCGGAGGCGCACAAGCAGAGGCTTGTTTGAGTTGCACGGAGGTGCAGGTGCAGAGGCACAATCGAGGCAAGGGTCGTCAAGAGAAAGGGCGACATTGCGAAGAGTTCAAGTGACATACACTCAAGGGTGCAAGTAGTGATACTTAGGTACTAGAGTGCACTTGATGTTGGGGACAGAGGTCGAAACGAGGGTCTCAATGAACAAGCAAACCAAGGAGTCAGAACGTGGAGTACATGGGTACATAGGGTCTGATCTAGAGGTGAGTGACATTGAAGACGAGTTGCTTTGCGATGGCAACATTGCAGGCACATGGCAAGACGCAGTGGCGTCGAGATGCTAACTCGGGTGAAGGCAACGGTTGCTGAGGTACCAGGGTGATGAGTTGTGTCGCAGTTTACTGCGATACGCATGGCAAGATTGGTCACGAAAGCAGAGGCGTAAGGTGACAATCGAGATGCTAACTCGAGGTGAAGCCGAGGAGGTGAGGTACCTGAGTTCGAGGAGCGGCGGAGGCTGCAACGGAGAGGCGAACCAGAGGGGGAGCCGACACTTGAGGCCAGAGGGCGACATTGAGCATGGATGAATGGTAGAGAAGACCATTATCCTAAAGCATCGGAGGATGCATTGCAGAAGATTGAGTTAACCAGGAGGGGGAACCTGCGCGACGAGACTGCGTAATTGAGTTCGCACGGAGGTGCGGTCTGCCGAAGGCATGAAGGTGCAGTGGTAGCATCGGAGTGGAGGCAGAAGATTGAAGTACTCCAAACTTAGTCGACGAGGACGTCGACATTACAAGTATGGGAGTATGTCATGTGCATATTGTTGAGCATGCATATGACGTGACGAGTGCTAGGAGAGCACGTACGAGCATATAGGCCGTAGGGCCGAATACGAGGTCGAAGTAGGGCAAGAGTGCCAGCAAGCTTCCTTAGGCCATGCACGGGGACATCCGTGGCATTCAAGACTTTGTCAAGGATACGAAGGGTCATTTGGACGAGAGTATGCCTGGTTAAAAGGATTGATGTTTTCTTGTGGAAATAGGCAAAACAAGAAGTTTTCACCTTAGGAGGGGGTGGTCTCCCTTCCTCATATGCATCCAGCATATGTCAAGACCTCGTGGATGGGAGCTCGCCCATCTTAGCATGGTATGCACGAAAGTGAGCATCCTCGTGGCGCAACCCATGAGGCCGGCCTAGCGTATGCGAGAGAAGCATATTGCACGGGTTCCCTTGTCATAGGAAATGGCTCGGGACAGTACCTGGAGATAGGTTACTGCGGGTTCCTTAGGAAGGTGTGTTGCATGTTCTCATGCCATGGCGAGGCGTGCGTCGTGCTAGCATATTCCATAAGGAGGATTGAGCTATTCAAGGGGTCAAGCCTTGATGTGCTATGTTGGGCATGAGGTAGCTTATTAGAGATGGATGCTCCTATGCCCAATGTCCGGATGGTAAGCCGAGATGATAAGGTGTCGGATGCTTGAGACTAGATGGCAAGATCCGCATATGCGGCTTGGTGTGCTCCGCACATTTGTTGGTATCCTTTATAGTGGGCGAGAGTCTATGACTCAAGGAAGCGTTATACGGGACGGCTCGAGCTATGCTCGTAGGTTGGGACACGTTGGTGTCATGCCGCATTATTGGTTGGGAACCAAGATGACTTGATAGTCAAGATGCTCCGAATATGTTCGGGAAGGCTGGTTATGTACTAGGAGGGAGTACATGACGCCGCACGGCACGTTAGGATATGATATTCCGCACTATCGACCCGTGTCTTTGAGCATAATATGCCGGGTCGACCTAACGGGACAAAAAGGCCGTGACACATGGGCACTTGAAGCATCAGGCTGGGCGGGGCGGGCACAAAATTTCAATGGCTATTAGGGTAAGCGGGTTAATTGGGCGGGTAATTTTGAAATTCGCCTTGCTCATTACCCGCCCAAGCCCATTAAGAAGTTCGGGTAATTCCGGTATGGGTGGGCGGGTAGCGGGTAATATCATGACTTGAAAAAAAAAATCACTTTTTCTTTTTCTTTTTTATAGAATCTGGAAACACCTTTCCTGATTCTAAAGAGACAATGTGAGATTAAAACTAGACGTTATTTGTGTTGTTCCTTTTAGGAATTTAATCTCACATTGAAAACTAATGAAGAATTCTCATGAGATATAATATAAACTTACCCCACTCTTTGTTCCTCAAAGCCAAAGACTACTTCAGTATTCTACTAAGAATTCTCTTGGGCCATTGCAAAGCAATATATTAGGTTCGTGTGATTTCCCTTAAGCATATTGTTTACCATCTCAACTAAGCCTAGCAACATAGACAGTTGGGGCTTCATCAACCCATAAAGTTGCTGTAATTTGGTTGGTTATCATTGGGTGAGGTTAAGTGGGTGCGGGCATGGGCGGGTGCGCGGGTAGAGGTTTTAACCCATGCCCGACCACTAAAATTTGGCGGGCTGGGCGGGTTGTGCCCGAGACGGGCGCGGGCGTCCATGGTCATCGTTGGGCTCGGGTGCCCGTGGGCGGGTTCGGGCTCATGGGCAAAATTCCCACCCCTACTTTCAACCCACAACAACTGAACTAACTTGAGGAACATCTACCAGAAGGTAACTAACTAACAACAAGGATGATTTCTGAAAAACTACAAATTCTGAAAAAAGGGCTCTGGAGCGGTGACAGTTATCTTATCATCAGCACCACCACTTTTGGTGGCTAAACGGTTATTTTCAGTTGGTTATAGCGATTTCTGGCGGTTTCAGGGTGAAAAGTCACTTTGTTTCATCTTTTCGTTTTGTTTTATATACTCTTTTGGTTCCCTTTAGGGGTCTTCATTAACGAGATTCAGTGTCTTCTCATCAATTTCGATCATCCTAGTAATCATTTAATCTCTCAAAAACTACAAATTTCACAATGGTAACAGCAGATCAGCATTTCATCGAACAATTCGCAGCCCTAACTACGGAGGAAATTCCTCCGATGATGATGGATGGCGAAGATCTTTGCCCGACAATTGATGAAATAATAAAATGTGGGGTTCTTTGGTTTCAAAGTTCAAAACACATTGACATTGGTCAAGCTCTCCAACGAACATCAAAAGTATTACATGGACCAAATAAATTTGCTTTAACGGATGTTTCTGACAACGTCTTTGTAATAAAGTTTGCGACTGCGTGGGAACTGGACATTGCAATGGAGAGTTCTCCATGGGTCTTGAATGAAGAACTAGTATTGATACAGAGATGTTGTAACGATCTTGCTCCAAAAGATCACGTTTTTGATAAGGCTTGGTTCTGGACCCAATTTCATGGGATTCCTCTAGGACACCTTAATTCAACAGCAGTCAACCGTCTGGCGGGAATGTTGGGGACTTATGATCCAAGTACAAGGGAAGATGCCCTCAAATGGAGTGCATACGGAAGAGTAAAAGTGGAATACGACATAACAAAACCTCTTCGCCCACATGTTTACTTGAAATTGTCTAATAATAAACTTATTTTAGTGGAACTGCGTATAGAAAAACTTCCACGATTTTTTACTTCATGTGGCCCAATAGGGCATACTATTAAGTTCTGCCCGGTTCATATGCCTTACCGTGACCTTTTGAAACTTAATATCTCTGATATTCATATAGAAATGGTTCTGCAAGTGTTAGAACCTAAATATAAAGAGACTTTTAAAGTCCCTTTTTCTCTTCATGGACAATCGAGGGAAATGGAATCACTGGTTATAGAATCAAGAACAAAAGTCAAGGATATACAGACTGACAACGTGTTTGTCAACCCAGAATTCGACCATTTAAAACATTCCTTGACTACTAACTTTGGGGATCTTCTATCTACATTAACTCAGGTGAAAAGATCAAAAGTAACAAAAGGCACAGAAGCGGCAACTCACAACACCACTTTGGGAAACAATTGTTTTGAGGAACGCAATTACGTCCACAAAAGAGATCTTGCATCCACATCCCAGATAGATACACCAGAAAACAGAACAAGAAAAAGTTTCAAACGGACAGAACGTGGTAGTTTAACAAGCAATACAAGTATGGAGGCAACGGCAGCCCAAATGCCGATGGAACTATGAGTTGTTTCGCCTGGAATTGTCGGGGACTAGGGAACACCCCGACAAAAGTAACACTGTCTCAGCTCCTGGCTTCAATTCATCCGGATATTATTTTCCTCTCAGAAACTCGTTTAAATTCTACTGTTTCGCTTCTTGTCTTCATATTTATGGTTTAGTTAACTCTTATGTTGTCCCTCCAATAGGTCGTAGTGGAGGACTATTGTTAGGATGGTCCAATAATATTAATATAAATATAATTTCTAGTTCGGCAAATCTAATTCACACAACAATTACAATGGTTCATACTAGCCATAGTTGGGACCTATTATGTATCTATGGTCCCCCCAGAATTCAAGATAGAAATTCTTTTTGGAATTCTATTATTTTACTTATTAATTCTAGTGCGACCCAATCTGCTGTAATGGGGACTTAAATGCCTTAAACTCCCCTAGTGAAAAATGGGGAGGTACTAATAATATTCCCTTTTTATCTCAGTTCCAATCCTTCATCAACAACGCGGGGCTAATTGACATCGGATTTAATGGTCCAGGATTTACTTGGACGAATAGCCAGGCGCATCATCATCTAACAACGTCTGGACAGAGTCCTTTGTACCACTTCCTGGCTATTAGAATTCCCAGAAGCGGGCTTTTTTCATCTTCCTCGTTACAACAGCGTTCACGCTCCGAATCTACTAAAATTCAAAACTCAAGGACCGAAAATTACAACATCATCTAAATTTGAAGTATTTTGGACGAAAAACAGTTAATATGAGGAAGTCTTCAAATATTCTTGGACAAATAGCGAAAGATCTTTTTTTAATAAAATCACAGAAGTAATGGAGAAGATTCACGGATGGAGTAAAACCACTTTTCACTTATTAAAAAACAGACTCAAAATACTTCGAAAAAGACTCCTAGATCTCCAAAAACTTCAGTCGACTGACTCATTACTAAGGGTGGAGAGTGAGATACAAGAGGAAATAATTAATCTTGAGGAATTACAGAGATCTAAAGCGGAGCAAATAGCAAAATCAAATTGGACTCATAACGGGGACAAAAATACAAAAGCCTTTCATTCGGCAATGACCCAGAGAAGATTCAAAAACAGAATTCAAAATATCAACACTCCTTCAGGAGATCAATTAGTAGATCAGGATTCTATTGCCAATTCAATTAATTAACTATTTTTAGAATTTGTTCACCTCGTGCAATGTGAGCCCACCACCAACTGAGGTTATTAATGCATTCAAGGTTTTATCGGAAGATACTCTCGACGACATCTCAAGAATTCCGACATATGATGAGATTGAAGAGGTTGTAATGAATATGGGCGCAATTAAAAGTCCGGGACCTAATGGGTTACCCTGTTTTTTCTTCCAACATAATTTGGACACCATCGGTCAGGATCTGGTCGATTTCATCAAGCAAATTTTCCAATCAGGTTGTATCCCTCCTTCTCTATATCTTACAACAATTGCTTTAATTCCCAAATGTAGGAATCCGAGTTTCGCCTCAGATTATAGACCAATTTCCTTGTGTGACACTTTATACAAATTCATCACTAAACTAGTGGCGAATAGAATCCGACCTCATTTAGAAAATAACATTTCTTGGACTCAAAATGCTTTTGTACCAGAGCGTCAAATCCTAGACAACATTGTTATTACCTAAGAGTTACTACACTCTATGAAAAAATCGAAATCTAAGGAAGGCGCCTTCTGCCTTAAGATGGATATGGCGAAGGCGTACGATAGAGTGGATTGGACTTTCCTTGAAAAAGTCCTGAAGGCCACGGGTTTTCGAGACCACTTTTTGAATTTGATTCTTTCCTGTGTTCAAACTCCGACCTTTAACATTAAAATTAATGGTCAATTAGTTGGTAACTTTCAGACCACTAGAGGCCTAAGGCAGGGGTGTCCTTTATCCCCTTACCTTTTCATCCTAACCTCACAAGAACTCTCCCTCTTCATTTCTCATTATGAATCTCAAAACCAGTTTACAGGTTACAGAGTTAATACTGCCAGCCCTAGCATTTTTCACCTCCTATTCGCCGACGATTTAATATTTTTCGGCGATTGTACAAAGAATAATCTAGAGGCAGTAAAAGATATAATGTTAAAATATGAACAATTTTCTGGTCAATCAGTGAATTACACTAAATCCTCCTTGTTTTTCAGCACAGGTGTTCCGTATCCAATGCAAGATCTCTTTCAATCCCTTCTTCAAGCACCAAAAATGACGGATGAAGCAAAATACCTGGGGGCAATGTTACTCAAACCACGAAATAGAATAAAAAGTCATAAATGGCTATTAGATAAATTCAAATCAGCATTATCGGGTTGGAAACAAAGGTTCACATCACAAGCAGGGAGAACAGTTCTTATCAAGTTAGTCTTAAACTCTTACTGTACGTATCCTTTCAGCTACCAAATCATACCACAAGGCATAATTCAACAGTTAGAGAGGCAACAACGTAATTTTTGGTGGGGACAAATTGAGTCTGAACATAAAATGCATTTTTTGAAATGGGACTTGATTTCTTCTCCAAAAGAGAATGGGGGACTTGGTATTCGATCATTAAGAAAGGTTAATGAAGCCCTTATTGGAAAATTAACATGGAGATTACTTACTAATCCGCAAGCAATGTGGGTCAAAATCATTAAGGCAAAATACTTCAGAGAGGATGATTTCTGGACTTCTCCAAGAAAATATTCATCATCTCCACTATGGTCAGCAATAACAACCACAAGAAATATGATGAGAAAAAAATAGTATTTGGCTGGTTGGAGATGGGTCTTCTATTAAAATATGCTTTGATCCATGGATTCCAAATCTAGAAGATAATAAACCGATTATCAGAAACCCACTATCATCTAATATTTTTTGGGTGTCTGATCTACTACTAAATAACCCTAAAAGATGGAATCAACAGTTGATATTGGAATATATTGAAACCACTACAGTCGAAGCAATCCTCAACATACATATAAATGACAGTTTCTCAGTAGATAAACTCATATGGACTCAAACAGAAAGTGGTAAATTTAATCTGAAGTCATACTATAAAGAAATCAAGAAATTACCACCTTATTCAGATGCTACTGATACTATTCCTTGGAAGTTATTATGGAAAAAGATCTTTCGTGAACCCAAACATCATGCTATTCATTTGGAAATTACTACATGATGGGTTAGCTACTAGATATAATATTGGTAAACGAAGAACAGACATACCTCAAGATTGTATCATATGCGGATCGGGTGATCTGGAAGACATTAGGCATCTTTTTGGGACTTGTCAAAAATTCAGATTCAAAAGAATTTAAACGAATTTCTGAGAGGAAAATAATATCCGGATGAATTGAAGCCAGGAACTGAGACAGTGTTACTTTTGTCGGGGTGTTCCCTAGTCCTCGACAATTCCAGGCGAAACAACTCATAGTTCTATCGGCATTTGGGCTGCCGTTGCCTCCATACTTGTATTGCTTGTTGTACTACCACGTTCTGTCCGTTTGAAACTTTTTCTTGTTCTGTTTTCTGGTGTATCTATCTGGGATGTGGATGCAAGATCTCTTTTGTGGACGTAATTGCGTTCCTCAAAACAATTGTTTCCCAAAGTGGTGTTGTGAGAAGCCGCTTCTGTGCCTTTTGTTACTTTTGATCTTTTCACCTGAGTTAATGTAGATAGAAGATCACCAAAGTTAGTAGTCAAGGAATGTTTTAAATGGTCGAATTCTGGGTTGACAAACACGTTGTCAGTCTGTATATCTTTGACTTTTGTTCTTGATTCTATAACCAGTGATTCCATTTCCCTCGATTGTCCACGAAGAGAAAAAGGGACTTTAAAAGTCTCTTAATATTTAGGTTCTAACACTTGCAGAACCATTTCTATATGAATATCAGAGATATTAAGTTTCAAAAGGTCACGGTAAGGCATAAGAACCGGGCAGAACTTAATAGTATGCCCTATTCGGCCACATGAAGTACAGTTTTCATTTGGAGAACAGTTCTTATCAAGTCAGTCTTAAACTCTTACTGTACGTATCCTTTCAGCTACCAAATCATACCACAAGGCATAATTCAACAGTTAGAGAGGCAACAACGTAATTTTTGGTGGGGACAAATTGAGTCTGAACATAAAATGCATTTTTTGAAATAGGGCTTGATTTCTTCTCCAAAAGAGAATGGGGGACTTGGTATTCGATCATTAAGAGAGGTTAATGAAGCCCTTATTGGAAAATTAACATGGAGATTACTTACTAATCCGCAAGCAATGTGGGTTAAAATCATTAAGGCAAAATACTTCAGAGAGGATGATTTCTGGACTTCTCCAAGAAAATATTCATCATCTCCACTATGGTCAGCAATAACAACCACAAGAAATATAATGAGAAAAAATTGTATTTTGCTGGTTGGAGATGGGTCTTCTATTAAAATATGCTTTGATCCATGGATTCCAAATCTAGAAGATATTAAACCGATTATCAGAAACCCACTATCATCTAATATTTTTTGGGTGTCTGATCTACTACTAAATAACCCCAAAAGATGGAATCAACAGTTGATATTGGAATATTTTGAAACCACTACAGTCGAAGCAATCCTCAACATACATATAAATGACAGTTTCTCAGTAGATAAACTCATATGGACTCAAACAGAAAGTGGTAAATTTAATCTGAAGTCATAATATAAAGAAATCAAGAAATTACCACCTTATTCAGATGCTACTGATACTATTCCCTGGAAGTTATTATGGAAAAGATCTTTCGTGAACCCAAACATCATGCTATTCATTTGGACATTACTACATGATGGGTTCGGTACTAGATATAATATTGGTAAACGAAGAACAGACTTACCTCAAGATTGTATCATATGCGGATCGGGTGATCTGGAAGACATTAGGCATCTTTTTGGGACTTGTCAAAAATTCAGAGATCTAGTAAACACAACAGGGATTACTGACCTTCAAAACCTACAAGGAGGTCCGATTGAAATCATTAAATCTTTGCTGAGAAAAAATCAACATGAGGACGAGCTATTATACATATACTGTTACCTTCTTTGGGAATGGTGGAAGAGTAGAAACTCGGTCATCTTTGAAAATAAACCCATCGATTTGATTCGATGTTGGATCAACACAAAAATCTCTCTCAATTCTTTACTTAAATTTACTGATTTATCTCCTTCTAACACTTCTTATCATTTTCAGGTAGAAGAGTGGTCTCCTCCTCCTCAGGGGGAAATAAAAATAAATATCGATGGATCTTTTAGGGATGATAAAGCTTCGGCAGCGGCGGTGGTGAGAGATTCGTCAGGAAATACCATCTTCTCGTCAACATCCACCTTCGTGCCTTCATCTCCTCTACACAGCGAACTAAAAGGAGTAGTTTTAGGTTTAGAAACGGCTGAGCTTTTAGGATTTAGGGAGTTTATATTGGAAATGGATTGTAGGGTTTTATGGGAGATTTTGGTTGATCCAAATTCAACGGTTCCCTGGCATTTGATCCAACTGTTTCACGAATTACGTGGCTACGCTTTTGGATTTATCATCACCTACACGTGCTGCAGAGGAAGTGCCAATAAAGCAGCACACGACTTGGCAGCTCTCACTTCAGTCCCTGCTTAATGGGTTATTGCTGTCTTGCACCCTGTGGTTAATTTTTTTGTTCCTTCATTTACTTTTACCCCCTGTAATTGGAACAATGATTATTAATGGCATTTTGATCTTACTCAAAAAAAAAAAAAAAAAAAAAAACAAGGATGATTTCCAAAAAGTCACTTTCTAAAAGACTAAAAAGCCGCACTTTAAGGAATGAAGAAAAATCTTCGAAGAATAAATTTTCTAGAGAATTCATGTAACATCAAATTAGTTGCTGGCTTTTCACTTTCAAGGCATTTGATTAGTAATCTCTTGAGTATCAACTTTCTTAAAGCAATATTTAAGTAGGGATTTCCATCCATAATGTCAAGCTATTTGATGGCTTTTCACTTTCAAGTCCCTCCAAGAGAAAAACCGAAGGGTAAAGGAATCAGTCGAACTAAAACTAATGTTAAAATAAAATCATATGTTTGAGCGAAATCATAACGAACTAGAATTAGACAAAGGATTTCAAAAAAATTTAGATTTGTTCTTCTTCGCTCTCTACACTCTCTTCTGCGACATAAAGGGGTGTCCCTTTGCTGGAGGTTAGACAAAACCAGATCTCGTCTGGTTTCAAATCAAGAAGAAGACTTTTCCAAACACAGAATTCTCTTCAGGAATCAGACTACTTTTCCAACAAGGACTCTTCTCCTTCCTAGGAGAAAGACAAGATAGAGAGGGTAGCGAGAAGTAGAAGAGAGATGAAAAAAGAGGAAGAAAAAAAAAACTAATTTAATGGTTGCTGGAAAACTTTAGCCGAGTGACGGCCTTGGACAAAAAAGTTAGTAAGGTGGAGAGGGAGATGAGAACAAGGTGAGATATGATAGAGTGGCAAGAGTAGAAATACTTTTGGCCCTTGAGGGCCAAAACAAAATGCCGAACACTTATGAAGGCCAAATGGTGAGTTGGTCACTGATAAAGACTTGAAACTTCATAAAAAGGTAAAATGCTTCAACTGAGTTCCCAAACGAATAGCCGTACTCTAGGGGTAGCCCTCCAGCTTCCATAAGCTCTTTTGGTTGCATTCAGCTGAAATTTAGATTAAGGCATTACAAAAAAAAAAACACTTAAATAATCATTTCATATTCAAAATCTCAGTTTGCTGCACTTCAGTTGGATAAGAGACAGCCCCAACACAATTGCACTAAATTATGATTCTTTCTTTAACACTACAACCACCAGAGCTAGTTCATTCCAAGAAACACGGAGAATGAACAAAAGAATGTGGATGAAGTTCGAAACGAAAAGGCCTAGTTACGGTGCCCGACTCCAAAATGAAATCTTTTTGCCCTCTCACTGAATGCATACTCCAATCTAAGAGGGCCCAAGGGAGAGTCAACCCGGATCCCAAACCCGTATCCATAACCACTACCAGGTTTGAACCTTGCTCCAGCAGGATCACCTGATATATATTATGTGTATAAACCAAAGGAAATCAGGAACTTAAATTTTCTATATTGGCAGATAGTATGAATTTTTCTTTTCAACCATCACACTACCAAAGCTAGTTAATGCTTAGAAACTGTAATGATTATATTCGAAATGACGTACCAGGGACCATTGGGCCTGATCCAAGATCACTACCATAGTCAGCAAAAAGTGCCCCTTCCACTGGCCCGTACTGCAAAAGACAGAACCAGGAAAGGTATGGTAAATATATAGCTAAAACTGTGAAGATCAAATGTCCATGACAGTTTTCATGCTTAGAAAAAGCGGCGAGCCTTACGGGGCATGGTAAGAAGTGGAAACATGTTTTTAAAGATGAAATTATCTGCTTAACATACCATAGGGAAGGAGATTTCTCCGCTTCCGACAACATAAGATCTACCAGATCCCACAGCACCTTCGTCATAGCCTCTGACACTGTTGGTTCCACCAATAGCAAAGGCTTCGTGAGGAGAAAAATTGCCCACCACATGACCACCAGACAAACTACATGGGCAATGAAACCAACAGTAGAATCAGGTCTTCTAGGCATATTACTCAGTTTACCTTTCCATGAATAAGCATTAACCAGAACTGAAATGTTGTTCCGCTATCCCGTTCTGTTTGTACATCTTCTTGCATCCTACAGAATGAAGAAAATAGAGATACCTCAAAAGAAACCGAGCAAGACCGACATCAACACCCTTCCTAGCACGAGCATTCACTCTGTTGAAACACAACCACTCAGGCAAAACAGGGAGTCCTTGCTCCATGGTCAATACAAACTGTAAAGAGATAGAGAGGAGAATCACATGAAACCCAAATATGAAATATTAAGAAGTGTCGAACTAGAAAGTTAAGAACAAAAACCGACCAGCGAAGACCCACGGTCACCAGAATCAGTGTAAACGCCCTCAAGTTTGGCAAGCAGCATGTCGTCATGTGAATTGCCACTAGAAGATCAGGAAGTAGAACATATAACAGATATTAGGTTCAATGTCTAAAATAAATATTATCTCAAGTGTAACTACATTTTTGCAAAAGACTGATAAGTCATATCCATACCTAGCAGTAAGTGGGCTGCTGTAGTAATCCTTGATAAGAGGATTTCCTTGCTCATCGCGAGCCCCAGCACGCTGATAAGATTTAGACGATTAAATGGAGTTTATAACAACAAATAAAAAGAAGCCCATTCAGGTGCCCATTCCCTCAAATAACGAAGTGATACAAAATCTTTGTAAAAGAAAAGATAATATTTTTGTGAAGCTATAGAAAATAAGTGAATAACTACACATGATGTAAGTGGAATCTAGTACTCCAGTTACATGTATATATATGTAGCCAAGTCCATTTAAGGAACGTAAACAAATTACTCCCTCCATCCACATTTGTGTGTCCTAATTTCCTTCTTGGTTTGTCCAATTTTAAGAGTACTATTTCTAAAAGTAGAGAAGAGTATAAGAATTTTCACTCTTTCCAACAATACCCATTACTAAAAGTTCAATGACAAATCTTTTACTCTTTCATTAATTGTGTTGTATAAATGTTTATAAGGATAAAACTGAAAAAACAGTTCTTTAATGTGATTAAACAAGTTAATGATGTTCCCTTACAAAGTTGAGTTTTCAAAATAGGGAACACAAATGTCGACGGAGCGAGTTTCTATTAATTCATATATTTTATTAATAGAATCTGACTTTTAACTTCTCAGCATTCACAATGGTTCCACACAGTACCTGAAAAATAATTCCAGCTGTTCCTGTCCACTTCGGCCTGAAAGGTCGATTGAATTCGATACCTGCTGTAACGCGGCCAATTGTCACATTACTATTATTAGGTTGATTTCCATGAACTAGTGTTCCTGGCGTTCTTGAGTTCTACATGTGAACAAACAACTCTGCATGTCAGTGATCTATCAATACTGGTACTTAACATAGATTGACAAACCTTGGATTACCTGAATCATGATCGATCTTGATGTACGCTTGTCATCCCCTTCAATCCATGGGTCAGTGTAATTTATGCGGAAAATGGAGTCAATTTGCCCCCTTTCCCATGAAACATTAAGCTTTTGGTTTCTCCCAAAAACATTCCTATGAGAATAAGCAAAGCTGCAAACCAATTTTCAAAGAGACACCATTATTAAAAGATGAGCAATGCTGCAAACCAATTTCAAAGAGAAACACTCATATGATAAAACTGAGTTAAATTAATAACTTAATAATCACAGCACATACAGAACGACTGAACGAGATACATTGAGGTATAGTTATGTAGCGAATAACATGATAAATGTTACCTTCCAACTAATCCGGACAGAGGGCCACTAGTTATCCTGCATCAAAACATACAGAATAAGTATCATATCACCACCGCACATAGAAGACACCAATCTGGTTTCAAGGTAAGAGTGAAACTTAATAGTAAAGCTGTACATTCAACTTATAAGTTATTACTTATTGCACCTTGATAACACCACTCACCCACTAGAAATTCCGCCACCAGCAGAGAAACCTCCACTAACACGCTCGACAACATTCATTGTCAAATCAACTTTGCCAGTATCTACAACTTTCCAGAAGAAATATGAGTTCCAAAGAAAAGATATGCATAATATCTGCCCGGATCTGTGCAGCTTTAGAAAAGATGCATGTCATGATTTTTAATGTGAAAGCCAGCAAAATGGGATTAGTAGTTGAAGTTCTCGTATGCCGCTCATAACCAATGACGAATACATGGAACATAAGTAAGATTCTAATTATGAAGCCAATGCATACAAGCTAGTTCAACGAAGAACAAAATCACAGGACTGTTCATTTAAAACAGAACTCTATGGTAGCTCGTCATTGGTTCATTTCCCTCAAACTGGATGAGTTTTGGAGAAATAAGGTAGTTTCCGCTGTTTGGTGCAGCTTCAGTTCCATGCAACACCTAAAACTTAAGTGTCACAGACTCACAACTAGAAAATTCTTCTCCAGAACCAAGGAGATTAACACATTCAACACAATGCATGTTTTCACTTACAAACGCAATGCATGACTCATATGTTATTTGAGGCAAAGACTCAGACTCATGTTATTTCAGGTGAATGGAAGTTTACCTCCAGCTGGCTGCGGGATAATGCTAACATCTTCCATAATTCCCATAGCCAATACGGTCTCCACATCTCTTTTACCTTGAAGCATACTGTATACCTAAAGGAGAACCACAATAGGGGAGATAACTATAAATTAGCCTAAGTTTACCACAAATATACATTAATCTATTTACAAAGTAACTGCCCTTTGGGATATAACTAATGTCTAAGAAACTTTTTTCAGCGTCAAGCAGCGTTTTTTTGACGAGGCAAGGTGTGGCATCACCACATATAGTAGAGGCATAACCTTGATTTGAGAGAATCTAATAACATTGTAATACAAAGTAAAAGGTACATAAAGTCTACCACTAATATGGATATAGAAATATAAGCAAATCAAGTAGCAAGTAAGCATGTCTTTTACAATATAACTCATATAATTGGACAGCAAGTATAATAAAAGAACGAGAACTTTTACTCTTTTATTTTTTAAATTAAATGTTAACAAATTAGACTGTTCATCGGAATGGTACATAAAATCATGTTTTTATACGCAACTACGAGAGTCCATCCAACACCCATCTTTTGGTTGCCTTTAAGATGGGAAACATTAACCTGTCGGTGATTTGGACCACAAGGACATGCATATAGTTAAGGAAGCAGGGCAGGGTGGTTTCCTTATTTTGGGCACATGCATTGATGCCATTAGTAAGACTCAATACAAATACTAATGGTCACTTCATCACTTTGCCTATTTGACCCCTATATATACCTGCCCTTTCTTTGTTGTAAGCTGCCGAAGAATAGTCTCTGGCCTTGTTTTCCCAGTAGTTGGCTCACCTCTGAAAAGCAACAAACGTGTATCAAATTACTTACGCACTCTAACTAAATTAGATTGCAGTAATCATCAAAAATGAGGGAGATCTGGAGGCAGTTTCTTACGTCTTCCTATCAAGAAAGCGTATAGAGATATTATTCACCTCTGCTTCTGATACTTGAAGCCTAATAACCCCACCTGAAAGAATTTCAAGATCTGAAACCTGCAAAGATTACAAATAACAGAAAAAAAAAACATTCATTAACAAAGGCAGTCGAGAGTGGTGCTAACGATATGAGAAACCAATACAAATTTCCGGAACTTATTGTGCGAAAAATGAGGAACAAACCAAACCAAATAGGCCACGCTCCCTATACCACCCGTCAATGGAGTTTATCACTTCGTTCAGACGCCGAATATTCACAACTTTTCCTGCACAACTTGATACCGAAAGTTTAACTAACTGAGGAACTTCCAACCATTCTTTTTATTTTCGAGCTAAAGAAGAAAAAGAATAGCAGAAACATCATTTCTATCAATTTGGTGAAACTTGTAAACTCCTTGAGAAGCTTACCATATCCGTCATGGAATGCATCCTCTAAAAACTTTGCTGGAAGAACATTTGCTCCTTCACATATCAGCCCTTGGAATTCTTGATTTGTTTCTACCTTACGAGCATGGAATCCATACCATAACAAACTCATTAAACAGCAAAGTTTTAAGACTTTTCTCTGTTTCCATTTTCAAATGAATAGAAAGGAATACAAAATAATTTAACCATCTAAGAAATGTAAAGTAACATCGAGTACTTTCAGCCGACCTAGAAAAATTGTACAATCTCTAAATACAGTTAAAGTACTAAATAAATATCCCTGATATATTGGGTTCTCCAGACGAATTTGAATTCCAAAAACACAAGCGTGAAAGAACGAAACCCAACTGTAGTCGGCTAAAGGAGGAGAAAACTAATCAAGTCTTAACAAACTTAAAAGTAAGCAAACTTTTTGCATCATCAACATAAAAATATATGGTATCACATTAGATTTTACATAAGATACTACGGAAAAAGTTTAAACATGTTGATTCAGGGATTGCAGGTACCTCACCAAAATTGTCTAGGAAATAGACCTTCTCTAACTTTTCCACATGTGCGATCAGTATCACATGTTTTCCTTGTATGAAATATTCCTTTTTAACTACTATGCATATTTTAAAATCATTCAACGCATCACATAGATTAGTATATTACACAAACCCTAAAGAAATTCTTCACCTATCAGCCCAGATCCTAAGTCGGACTCGCATAGGACCTTCTCAGGGTTGAAACTAGGTAATTGCCTAGGCAACCATGGCATGGATGCAATTGTATATCTGGGGAATTTTCAAGCAATTCAATGCCTTTGCAACCCTGATCGCCTAGCATAGACATAGCTTTTAATGACATAAGTTTGGAACTATTCATCCATATGTTCATAATCATGTCAAATAACCATGTGGATGCAAAAAAAAAAATTGTAAGAAGGGCACAACAACCGTGATCTGTAGGTAGTTTCATGACATAGTTTAGAACAACCCCGTAATACTACTTTGTTCGACTAATTGTCTAATTCACTGTCAAAAGTATTAAGAAACAAGAAAAATCCATTAAATTGAACGAAATGTACCTGAAAAATCAATCGTATTCCATCTCGGGTGTCAACGGCAACAGGCATACAAGAGCTGAAATACCCACGTTCCATTATCCTATGAACATCCTCTTGGACCTCACGCACAGTTAGGGCAGAATTCGGTCGACAAGCCTTCAAAGCATCTGCTGCCTCAGCTTCAAGATCCTTCCTTTCAAGCTCCTCACCATCTTTATTTCTAATCAAAACCTCACTAATCAAAACCCTCTCTTCAGCTTCTCTTCCATGTCGACTTTGAGCTACATTACTTCCCTTCAATTGGGGTTGCTCTTTAACTTCCGATGGTACACCCCTTTGATTCGATGATTCTTCTGGTTGGGTTAAAGCTAAAGAAGATGAACAAAGGAGAGAAGATTTGGAAAGGAATCTTTGAGGTTTTTTACGAGTTCGTATCGATGTGAAGAAATCATCGATAATTTCTTTGGTTTTACTGAGATTTGTGGATAGAGTCTGGGAGCAAAATGGTAAGTTGGAGATGATTGGACGGGAATTTTGTAGGAGCATAGATTGTAGCTTGATCGAAGAAGAGATGAATCGAATATCCTCATCTTTTCCCATTTTTGAGTAATTGATTTCTCGGTCAAAACCAATTTCAAGGTTTTGGAAGGTTTAAAGTCGAGCTAAAACCCTAGTTTTCTGCCATTTCCGATTAGTGAAGACCTGGGGTAGTGAGAGGAAACAACTTAAGAATCATAATTCATAAATCATAACCATCGATCGACAAATGAACATCAACTCGTAAACTCGAACATATCTAAGATTCATAACTTATAAGAAATTAAGAATCATAAATCATAACCATCAATTGACAAACCAACATTCGACTAATTAACAAATATTGAACCTATCTAAGATTTATAACTTATAAGAAAGTAAGAATCATGATTCATAAATCATAACCATCAATCAACGAATGAACATTTTGACTATTTACAAAATTTGAACTTATATACGCTTAAAAGAAAGTAGGAATCATGATTCTTAAGAGGAGACTCATCAATTTGAAATTTCAAACCTTCAAGTGTCTGCAAACAAGAACTTAAAAGAGGAATTTCATCAAACAGTTGGGCTACGAAACAATTTAAATCATCTCCACAATTCTCAGAGAGACTCATCAATTTTACACATCAAAGTGGTCAGAATCAAATCAAGTATCTGAGTACTCACCAGAAATGTGAGTATCCCAACGTTGGAGGATTCCAAAATTGAAAGTTCAACCGAATCCTTGAGAGAGAAAGTGAAGATTTAAGATAAAACCCTAGTTGCTCGGCAGCTGGGCTCCTTGTTGTCGTCTACTTTTCTGTTTGAGAAAGATTTGAGAGAAAATGCAACTTGAAACCCTCACCAGAAATCACCGGAAATCCTTGAGAGAGATAAAGTGAAGATTAAAGATAAACCCTACCAGAACAGTTGCTCTCAGCTCCTCCTTGCTGGTGTGGCTTCGATTAAAGGAAAAAAAAAAAAGAATACAGCAGATGCAATACCAAAATTGCCCCTACTCTTAAAAGAGAATTACCAAGGTTGCTTCACACGGCTCCGCGAGGGAGGTGTAAACAAACCGAGCTTTTAACGAGTTGCTCAAGCTTGGCTCGACTATTGCTCGTGCTCGACTCGGAGATTAATGAGTACGATCTTAACACGAGCCCAAAATCATACTCAGTTATGTAAACGAGCTGAACTTGATCATTCTTTAATGTATCCCGAGCTACACGTGAACAACTCGTTTAATATACTATTATAATAGTGTAGTACATAATTACGCATTGGTATTGAAACTTGTACATGAAATATCAACCATTAAAAGATTATTGGAATATGATTCATTAATCATTATTATTGTATGTGACAAATGATCATTGAAGTATTTTCATAATTTAGGAAGTTCTTTTAATTTGAAGTATTTTGATAAACAGCTTAAAACAATGAGAGCTCGAGCTCTTTCAAACTTATACGAGTCGAGCTTGAACAAGTGGACAATTACTCGAACGAGCTCGAGCAAACAGTCAAATACACTGTGACGCCCCAAGCCCAGCAGTTACCGATATTGTCCTCCCTTTCGCCACCACCCTCGCACGGATGGTAGGAGGTTTTGTTCGTGGCGAGAGCACTCCCAGCTTCCCCAAAAGGCCTCGGCACTTACCAAGCTTGAGCATACACCTATAGCCCAGGCTCCGGACACTCTCGTGAGCGATGTGGGATTATCACAATTCCCCACCCTCAACGAAGAGCCGTCCTCGGCTGTGATACCACTTGTGACGCCCCAAGCCCAGCAGTTACCGATATTGTCCTCCCTTTCGCCACCACCCTCGCACGGATGGTAGGAGGTTTTGTTCGTGGCGAGAGCACTCCCAGCCTACTATATTGTGATAGTCCCACATCGCTCACGAGAGTGTCCGGAGCCTGGGCTATAGGTGTATGCTCAAGCTTGGTAAGTGCCTGTGATAGTCCCACATCGCTCACGAGAGTGTCCGGAGCCTGGGCTATAGGTGTATGCTCAAGCTTGGTAAGTGCCGAGGCCTTTTGGGGGAGTTGGGAGTGCTCTCGCCACGAACAAAACCTCCTACCATCCGTGCGAGGGTGGTGGCGAAAGGGAGGACAATATCGGTAACTGCTAGGCTTGGGGCGTCACAAGTGGTATCAGAGCCGAGGACGGATCTTCGCTGAGGGTGGGGAATTGTGATAGTCCCACATCGCTCACGAGAGTGTCCGGAGCCTGGGCTATAGGTGTATGCTCAAGCTTGGTAAGTGCCGAGGCCTTTTGGGGGAGCTGGGAGTGCTCTAGCCACGAATAAAACCTCCTACCATCCGTGCGAGGGTGGTGGTGAAAAGGAGGACAATATCGGTAACTGCTGGGCTTGGGGCGTCACAAGATTGTGATAGTCCCACATCGCTCACGAGAGTGTTCGGAGTCTGGGCTATAGGTGTATGCTCAAGCTTGGTAAGTGCCGAGGCCTTTTGGGGGAGCTGGGAGTGCTTTCGCCACGAACAAAACCTCCTACCATCCGTGCGAGGGTAATGGCGAAAGGGAGGACAATATCGGAACTGCTGGGCTTGGGGCGTCACATACACGAACCGAGCTTGAACATCTTATTACTCGGCTCGGCTCGACTAGAGTACACCCCTAGGGATGGGAAACGGTCCGGACGGGGGGTAGTCCATGAACAACTACCCATCAGGTTCGGGCACAGAAGCAACTCAAACTTGTCCACTCTGGCAACCGGACAATACAGGCGGCCATTTCAGTTTTTCTCTGTAAAAATGTCTGTCTGTGTACGTTTTTTTAGCCGGACACCGATCTGGTGGGCACCAGGTATACACCGTAATTTGTCGAAAAAAAAGTCACCAAATTCATTAATTTAGTTTACAATAATAACAAAATTAAAAAAACCGAGATAAAAGGATCGTCAATTAGTAATAAGCTTCTCAGAGTTCTCAGAGATAAATCAAAAAAGAGTGGAACATCGATTATAATTAAGGGTAGGATTTCGCCACCTAAAAGAGACATGACTAAAAGAGAGCCGCATAGAAGAGAAAATAAAACGGTTGGACTTCTTCTGATTTCGAAGGTTATATGCCATAGCTAGCTTAATCTAATTCAACACTACTGTAGACGGTAGGAAGTCTACAGGTCGGAAGTCAGAAGGTTGGAAGCGTGAACGTCTTCTGGAATTCCAAACGTCAAGATCTTGATTGATGGGCACCAGCAACGTCTAGAAAAAACCTGCAAAAGAAGGTGAACAAACACGAACAAACCTGTGAAGGCTTGGAAGACACCAAGATGGTGCCTGCCCAGGGGCCTCCGACGGTCAAGTTAGCAAACTGTAATAAGAGATAATAAATGAAATGCTAGAGATGTCACCGTTGACGTGTAGTCGGAGAATGACTAGGCTGGTAGAATGGTCGGAGCTAAAGTCTACGGGAGAAGATGATCAGAGGTGTGAGCTTTAGATGTTACCACAGGGTCGAGAAAGCTCTGGTCTCCTTAAAGATCTCAGGAAGCGTCGAGCAAGGAGAAAACTTTAATACCTTTGAGGACGTCTAGTAGTGTCAACAACCAGAACCAGGCGAACTCGTATGCAAACGTCTCAAGAACAATCAAACAACAGTGAGCGAGTGGAGAAGAAAAAGTAAGAGTTGCTTTATCTGCTTTTGATGATTTGAGAAATGGAGATGATCCTCTTTATATAGGCATGACTAGTGATCCGTTAGATGGAGTAATGGCTGACTGTTACGGAGTGAATGCATAGCATGATACCTGGGATGGGGGTGATGTCATCTGATAACTGATCTGAGTGTGCGTGTATACGATCTCACCAACGGGTGAGATGTTGCCACGCTATAAGTGTCATCAATGAGGGAAATGTTTGCCTTTGGAGGCTTGTTGACCAAGTTTGAGATCTCTGTCATCTCGAGTGTATTGGACACGTAGAGGATCTCTTCATTAAGTGACCTACTCCACGTGGTGCGTGGACATTTAGACGTCTCGAGCTCTGGATGTGTAGAGATTCAAACACGTGGAGTTTTGTGCATGTGAGAACTCTTTGCACGTGTTGGGCTTTGACACGAGTTTAAGGGGTTCAGTCGACAAGAGCCCATTGAGAGACTTCTGAGTTGGGGCCAACGGGAACAAGTGTGTTACGTCGGGTCGTCTCAATGGACACTTTATCGCCGAGGGCCCTGGTGTAGTTTTTGGTAAACACAACTACCATCTTACTTTAAATATTTAATGGTTCATATTTATTGTGAGCGAGTATCACAGACGGGTAAGCGGACAACCTAAACAGGCAGACTCGGGCGCTATCCCGATTAGGCCCCCTTGTCCGCGTACATTTACTAAACATATATCGGTTGGGCGAGTTTTGACCGACTCGGTCACCGAGCGTCCACGGATCCTTCGGATGTGGCGCATTTTGGCAGGTACCAGGCCACTAGCCAAAATCCCATCCCTGCCCATGGGTCTGGCCAGAAATTAAGCACAAAATTAACCTTACAAAACTTAATAACGTTACTAGAAAAATCTACGTAGGAGGAATCTTAAAAAATTGAGCAATGATTAATCTAGTGGTTGCTGACAAAATTATATGTATGCCTATATTAATACACAAGCTATATGAGATGTCCCTTTAGTACTTGATGGTCAGAGAGGACATATAAAGGTTATATGCTACTTTAGTTATAAAGTTTTTATACTTTGACATCATTTTATCTCTTTCACTATCAAATTTTAGTTTACTATACAATACGTTATCAACACGATAGTTTCCACAAGCGTGTAAAGAGATTTAGTTATAGATGATGAATTGTCTTGAAGGTTATCCGAAGATCAAGGTAAGTTTCGTTATTGTCTTTCAAATGTCGAATCTAACTAATATCAATTTTGCCTTCAACAAAAAAAAAACTAATATCAATTTTGCAGCTCCCGATTTAGGAGGAAAGAACTATATTAATTATTTTTCAAGAAAAAAAGAACTATATTAATTATTTTTCAAAAAAAAAAAGAAATATATTAATTGGACACTTAATATTGAATCATATTTGGAGGAAAAAATCTAAAGAGGACCACAGTAGAAGGTAATAATGAAACTTCTCAAAATCGTACAGTTGCACTGAATTTTATTAGACACCATCTACGCGAAGATCTAAAGTCAGAATATTTAAATACGAGAGACCCTATATTTGTGGTGGATCGGTCTAAAGAAACGTTTTGACCATTTAAAAAGGGTTATTCTTTCTAAGTCTCTAAATGACTCGCCACACCTCAGACCACATGATTATGGAACTGCTTCAGAATATAGTACTATTATGTTATGAAACCCACAAAATTGACACATTGTGGTTTATCTGTTAGTTAACAACAGATGTTGGAGAAAACGTTTTCTACTTTGAATGCTTCTAATTGGAACTTGCAGGAACAATATAGTAGTATGAAATTTAAATGTCATTCTGATTTAATTTCATGTCTTCTTGTTGCTGAACAAAATCATGAGGTTATAATGAAAAATTAAGAGACTCGTCCAATGGTTATTCAGGGATATCTAAAAATTTATGTAGCATCTTTCTCTAATATAAGAAATGGGCGAGGTGGCTGTGGCAATCACGATCACAACAGAAGTGATAGAGGTGGTGGGCACCACTCTAAACGACACAGTCGTGGTAACAATTACAAATTACTACATGTGGTGGTTACCATTTTGGAGAACGTGGTCGTGGTAACAATCAAAATTGGAATAATGGAAGTGGTGGCTACCACTCTGGTGGGTGTGCTCGTGGTCGACGTGGACGTTATAATAAATCGAGTACTAGACCTCATCCATCTAATCGACAAGATAAAGGAGAAAGGGCATTAAATGAACCACGTGAAATGCAAACTATAGTCATGTTATAGATGTGATATGACAGGTGTATGGACCAAAATACGTCACCAGGAGTGCCCCGAGAAATTCATGATTAATGGGCTTACTTGGTGATCAAGCCCATGAACTAAGGGCTAATGGGCCCGACCCATTTACCTTCGGGTGCTCCTAAGCAACGCCAATGTAAAGAAGCAATTCCAGCCCTGGAGGAAGAGGTCTGCCCTCGCCCCCTTACCAGGCTGAAATATTGAAACACTTCAGCCCTGGAGTAAGAGGTCCACCCTCGCCTCCTCATCAACCTAAGTACGAAAGCACATCCAGCTCTGGATAAAGAGGTCCGCCTCAAATCCTCAACGGACTTCCTACCGTATATCCGTTGGAGAGACGTTACAGTCATTCAAGATGACAATATCCCGGATATATCCGTCAGGGGGTTACGGAATCCATATTAATGGTGACAACTCATGCGTTACCACCATTAAAGATGACAACTCATCACCGAGTAGCAGTCGATCGAAGACTCTATAAAAGGACCAAGAAGAAGATGATACAGATCATCTGGTTATCGCCAAACACATCATGTAGTACTTAACATTATCATCCAATTCTCGACAAATACACTCGACCATCTGGTCATCGCTGAAGATACCCCATATTCCACTTGACATCGCTCTCAAGCACTCCAAGATCATCTGATCTGAGGCAAACTCATCGAGTAACTCAATATTATCATCCAACTTCACACTCGATCACCGATCATCGAGTACACCCATCATTTTCTCTCTCATACAGAGGGACCAATCAGTCGTCTACGACACCCCCACTATTACTATTGTCTTGTCCTTTCTCTGTGATCGACTAATCTAATATCCATTGAACCGCATACGAGTGATCAAAAGGAAGTCGACACATATTTCTCACTCCTCACGGTTGCTCATCAAAGGAGGTCGACTTACAATCAAAGGAGGACGACCTATCGTTATCTCTCCTACGACTACTCATCGGAGTACGACCCGTCTTTCTCTCTCCTGACAAGGTAAGCGAACCACTTTATCTCAACAGGGTTGTCTCATCCACGAGTATTGTGAACACCCTCTCTCCAATAAGTCAATCAATCCGTAGAGAGCGAGCTCCGGCCACTCTACGAGCCGTGCCTAAACTCCGACACCAACCAACGGTAACATTCCAAGCTTAATCTTTCACGTACCCTTCACTTCTCTTGCAAGCTTACTGACTTGACCGTCGGAGTCCCCTTAGGCCAGCACCATCCCGGTGTCCCCTAAGACCTCACGGTCACGTGTGTTCTTGTCTTATTTGTCACAGGTTAAGCCCAAAGACGTCGTCGGTGCCCGCAAAAATATTAACAGGTGGAGGTTCGACGTCCGGTCAACGACCCGGTCCAGCTGACTTCTTGGCCCACGATTTCTTATCCCCACAACATGTCATTGGCAAAGGACTTGTGAAACTGCAAAACATGTTGTAGACATTTACCAAACCTCGTTAAAGAAATCAACGACCAATATAGAAATGAACCAGGAGATAGTTGACCCCTCCAATAACACTAGATTGGATGTGTCTGATTATCTAGTTAAGGAAGTGTAAATACATCATACTGAATCAGAGACCGAATTATTTCCCATTGATTACGACAATAATCCTGAAATTGACATTCCAAAGGATTGTGTCTTGGAAGGTGAGTGAGATATATACGACGGTCGATTTGCTCACATATCTTCCGCTGAATTTGATATACTACTTGATGAAGAATCTGATAAAGTGTTTGGCCAAATCTAACGTTTTTCAGAATAGTGTTATATTTGTAAACATTATTTTTTTCTTTAAATAATGTAATATTATCATGTTTAAAGCGCCCAGACCTTTGAGTCGAAAAATCGGACGAGTTGGAGCGTCGAACCGAGTTAGTATTTTATTTTGGGTTTTGGGGTTGAACACTTATTTTGGTTGATACAGACAGCTCATTGGATAAATCTTGAGAAATTATGAATTTTGATTGGTCACGTGGAAAGATCGTACATGGTTTGGCTATCGTTTCGTATTCAGTAATTTTCTTCTTTATCGAATTAATAAGGACTGTGGGATGAAAAAGAAAAGAAATGGTTAGACCAAGGGTCAGGAGGTTAAATTGGGGGTCATAATGCAATTAATGGAGGCTAAAATAGTGGGTTATATATATGGTGGGATTTGTTTATGAAGTGTATATAAGTGAAGGACTTAAATAATTATATAATGTGGCCACTTTAGATGAAGACAAATGACAATCAAACCTTTCTTTTAAACTCAAAACGCAAACCCACCTCCCCTACACACGTTGCCACCCTAAATCCCACTTTCCCTTTTGTATTCAAACCTAAATCCTAAGCAACAATACGAAGAGAATAAAATGAGTTTTTAGCCGTGAAGGGTTCCAAAAATTTCGTCGTCGATTTCTTCGCGAGTTTTCGTCGGTATTTAATGAAACTTGTTTCACGTAATCCCATTCGATTTTTTCTACATATCTAGCAGTTCAGAAATTTCTATTTCGTTCGAATTTGATGGTTATTTGATAGTTATATCGATAACCGTATAGTTGGGTTTAATCTCTTTTAGACTCATAATTTGGAGTAGTTATTCTTTAGTTTCTTCGAATAATTTATGTTCAAGATCATGTTTAGGATGTTATGGACTATTTTGGGGTGTCCATATATACACGGGTTGTTGCCGAATTATTTTATAGTTCGAATTTCATATTTTGACTAGTTTTGGGAATGAATTGAAATAGAGATAGTTACCCGAACTTTGTCATATTTCATATGAATGTACAGTTTGAGTTATAGATTCATATTATCGGATTTATTACATGATTTGTCAGCTTATGAAGACTCTGAAATGTAAAATAGAGTTTGTGAGAAGTTGGTTGATTAGTTTGTACGCCTTTCAGGTATTTAGTGGATCAATGAACTTTATAGTGTCAATAGGTCATTCCTAGTATAGTTTCATTCATTTTATGCATTTTTGCTCTGCAAGAGGACTCTTGACAGTTATGTAACTGTCAAATGACTGTTTTGCCCTTTTATATTTCAGTAGGACTAATGCACTGCAATAAGGAGTTCGAGGAGAGATGGAGCTTAGTCAAGAGCACTATTGGAGGCGCAAGAAGAGGTAGGATCCTATGAATCTTACTTTGAGAACGGGTATTCTCCATTTCGCCACTTTATATATATATATATTTATTATATTCTTTTTTATTGTTCTCTAGTTCAAATTATGGCATGATATGATATGATGTGAATGTATGTGGCGTGTTCTCTGTTATGGATGTTTATCTTTTCAAAACACACTACAAAAAAAAGGTCCAATAGGGACACACATTTTTCGTCAGTCCCCAACACATTTAGAATAGGGACAATTAATTAATGTTTGTCCCTAATAAACTTGCTAAGGACGTGTAGCTCAGTAACTAAAAAAACCCTAAAAGAACTCCCATTTTTTCTCTCTCTAGTTTCTTTCTTCTCCATCTAGCCAAATCTTTTCTCTTTTCGGTTTCACCACTACGGTTTGCTTCTTCTTCTTCTTCTTCTACTAGATCAATCAGAGATTAGGGTTGACTTCTTCTACTACTACAAAACCAAAGGGGCCACTACTACCGGCTACAAGAAATCGTTTTTTTTCCATCCAAATTGAAGCTCCATCAATTACATTTCGGATTTTTTCTATTCAATCGAACGGTAACAAGTTAGTTTCAATCAATTCCATTATTACTTTTCTATTTTGCACTTTCTTAATCCTCTACCATGAAGAAACAGATGGTTTTGTTACATTATCTCTAGTTATAATTTTTGATCTTGACATGTTCGTTAATTTGACTGAAAGATTTTTTTTCCTGTGTGTTATATTTGTTGAGGTCTACTTATGTTTAACTATTTGTTGTTGTCCTAAATCTGGTGTAGTACCTTTGCAAGCCCCGTAGAGATGAGGAAGGTAAGAAATTATAGAAATTATAAGAGGGTTAAGACTATCATCAATATATTAGTTTATGTCATATAGCTTCTCATAGTTCTTATCTATGTATTGGTGTATGTCCCAGAGCTGCTCTTTAGCTCTTTGACAAGTTCATCTTTGCAAAGGTCTTGCTGCCTCCATGCCTTCTTAACAATATGCCTTGCACAACCTGAACTTTTAAGCTTTAAAAAAAGGCTTGGAAAAGAATTCCTTTACAATCCTTAAACTTGAACTTATATTTTTATTGATCTTATCCTACAATACTTGCATAACTGAAACATAATAGTTAGCCTATCTTCTTAAAAATGTTAAAATGTAGCGAAACAAACATCTAAAACGACCCGAGCTGGAGATTTAGTCAGAGAGATGGAAGAAGAAGAAGAGATTGATGCTCCCATTGAGATATATCATACTATGATGGATAGTTACACAAACGTTGGCGAAAAGAATAAGTGTCTTATAGTATTTAACAGACTTTAGGTACTCTTACCATCACTGATAAACTGATTTCATGAGTTTGTTGGGGTTCTTCTCCATATATACATGGTGGTTTCTTGAACAAAATTCATTTCATTGGGCCTTTATGGATCCCCTCAGATAACTTTAGAGTGAAGAAGCAACGAACTGTAGGATTTTGGCATTTAAATATGCACACTTTTAATGCTCCAGTTCTCGGTCTTGTTCAAAAACGCCAAATGATTTATCTTAAGAGGTTAATTCAGCGTAGTAGTTAAGAGAAGGTCCCGAAAAGGAATGATTGGCAACATAGGTACTCATTTTGTACATTTTTACTTAAAGCCGGTATAATTTATATCGTTTCTCTTTTCTAAGTTCAAACTAAATTGTATTCATTCTATAATGATACCCATTTCTGATTAATTATGTAGTATTTGGAGAAAAGAAAATGTGAGTATGACATGAAGACATTAGTAGACTTTTACAAGGGTAAGATTGTGTTTATTTATTCTCTTGGAGAGTATTTTGTTGTTGGAATCATATATTTACTCTATTTTTGTTTCTTGACTTGTTCATAATTTAGATTCAGGAGGAAGATGATCTTGAGCCGACTTCAACTGGTGTATTTGTGTAAGTACCTCATTTTGTTTTGTTTTTATGAGTTCATAAAACCACTACGATGCTGGAAATTTGCAGGCTTACGTCTACTCCAGAAAATTGTTGAACAAGTATTATTTAGGGACTGTTCTTTTGGAGAAAATGGCAAGGTGAAGTTTATTTCCTGAAAAAAAAACTATTTTTCTTGTGTGTTTTGCTTATTGCCTTTTCCAGCTTTTATGATATTTTTGCAAAACAAAAATATGAAATGTAAATCTTCTTCACTGATTCTTTTCTAACTCTAACCAAAAATTCTTCAAATGACCTTCCCATTCATATACTGATTGTTCAACCTGGTCTCTTTCACTTCTTTTGACAACAATAAAGACAAGCACCAACGGTAAGCATAATTAGACTTGTTTAGTAGCAAGATATTTTGTCACAATCTTGTTATACGATGGTGAAAAATTTATCATTCATAATGTCTGCAGGCAGTAACAATTGATTCGAGTTCGATAACAAAAGTCAGTGGTCTGACCATCCAAAATGCCCAATAAATGCACTTTGTAATCTCTTCATGTGATTCTGTTAGTCTTTGCCTGTTTTTATTTGAGATCCAAATTTTAAACTTTTCTTTAAATCATCATAACTTTGTTTGTTCATTAATGTTTTTGTGTAAAATTGTTTAGTAGCGGTCACAGATGAGGACTCGTGATACTTTTTGTTAAAACAACTAGCGTATGGTGAGGTCCTTTTCTTGTTTCCATTTGAATTACACCTACATATTGTTAAGTTTTTTGAGTCCCTTTATTTTCGAAATTCATCTAGATGAATTCATTTTATATATATTTGTGATATGATGAGGTTCATTTTATTTTTTCAGTGAGTGTAGAACCTTGCTATGCTAAAACTATGGATGATGTTTGCAAGAGATGTTGAAGAAATTTACATGATTGTTAATATTTTTTTCTTGTGTTATAAACTATATTCAGCTGACATTGTTCAATGTACAAAGAGAATCTCGACTTGAAACTTAATTGGTTATATTATTATGTAATAAAATTCTACTATTGATAATCCATGTGCATTGGGAATGTGAAATTTGTATGATTGCAGATAAACTCGAAAATAGAATTTAGTAATTTTTTTTTGACAAAAAATAACAAATTGGGACGGTTAAAAAATGTCCCAAGAAATTATTAGGGACGGATAATAGTTGTCGCCAAAAACAACTTGTGACAGGCTCCATCCGTCGTTATATCTGTCCCTAATAGTATTTGGGACGCCAGTAACAGGGACGGATATGAAACTGTCCCAAATTACTATTGAGGACAGATTATTGTTCATAGGGGACGGTTTTTGGCTGTCCCAAATAGGCATATTTTTTGTAGTGACAAATTGGTTTTTCTGAAAAATAATCACATGGTGGCGGAATCGCTTGAGCTGTGTGATCGTTTTGTGTGATTCGTAAACACGTGGTGGCGGAATCGCTTGAGCTGCCTGTATAACATGGAGGCGGAATCGCTCTTGATCTGTGTTACGTGTAATGATTGTTTTCCGACGGGAATTGGTTGGTCCCCTTGTTTATTTTTATGTTATGGATTAGCCATGAATTATGTCAAGGGTTACACTAGTGCATGACCAGCCATTTGGTAACGACCATTCCAGTTTACCCAGAATGGGATCCGCAGTATATGGAAGTTGGGGTATTCCGACTCTTGAAGTGATTAGGGGATCGACCCAATGCCATGCTCGGTTATTTATTCTGCTAAGCTACTAGTGTGTGTGGTTTAAATTCTGTTGTAATTGATAGTTACAATGTTTTCACCGAACTGAAAGAGGGTGTTTACCCGAGTTTTCTTAATAAGAAAATACTTAATCCCTGAAAGTGGAAACTTGTAAAAGCTTGGCTTTAAAGAGGGTTTACCCTACCTTGAGACACAATAACGCTCTTCTCCTTTGGGTGGATGGGATCTTTAGGAGGGCTCTATTTTTGTAGCTTTGGGAGCCTATCAGATCATTTAATATTATTATAGGTTCATGCATATGTTTCGGTATTCTTCGAATGGTTAATGAATTACCTTGCGAGAAAGCGTCAGATCTGGCCCGAGGTAAGACGCGTCTCAAGATGAGATAGTTGTATCGCCATAGGTATATGACTCTGCTACACGACGTTGCTCTTATAGTCGTCTGGGTAAGTCATGACATATTCTAAGCGTATCATTGTTTGTGTGAGATTTACTATTCGATGCTATTGAGATCACAAGCTAATCCGATGGGCGATGATGACGAAGGAAGAGTTACGGAAGCTCTTACCAGAGTATTACGTGGATCCATGTGTACACTACAGTAGTCAAACGTTCGATAAGGCACCGCCTGCCTACATACTGACAAAGGCCGAACAATTCTTCCTAGCCGAATAGTAGGTTAGTCTGACTGAGGGTGTATTCAGTCATGATCTTGGTAAGCTAGAAAATTATCTTGCTATATTGTCTTGGTTGGTTTGCATATTGATATCTCTATATATATGTAACACTTATAACTATTGACATATTACACTGTTGATGTGTGTGGTGCGGGTAGGATGTCTAAGTATCCTACTGAGCTGACCTTCGGGTTATCTCATTCCTATTTGTTTTTGTTCAGTTGCAGGTATTGGTGACCCGGAGTGACACAATTTACTTCGATGGCTCACATTATGTAAGAATATAATTTCTATTATATTTTCAATTTACAATTTTATCACGACGTTAATATTATATATGTATCATTTAGAATAGTTAGGATCGTTCTCTCACTTGTTTATGATTGTACACATGTAAGTAGTATGCACACTTTCACTTTGAATTTGATGTGATCGATATGTTGGAGTTTATGAAAACATATATGAATGTTTGACAGGTTTTTCAGGTTTGATGGGTTCAATTTACAGAGGAGACTCCGTTAAAATTTCCTATATTTCACTTTATGAAAACCATTTTGGGTTACACGTTTTCCGAGCATGTTTTCAAAAGGTTTATACTATATTTGATTTTCCGCTGCGTTTGTTCTTGATTTGTAACCCGTGATGAGAGTTTTGGCTTAGGTTTATATTTGATACTAGTTTGAGTTAGTATTAGACCGAGTTTCTTTTATAAACTGCCTGGCAAACCGTGATTCAGAACACGGGGCGTCACAATTGGTATCAGAGCATGAGTACGTGCATTGGGCTGGCTGGCATCAAAATATACTTCTGTGCAATAATGGGGGTGGTAACTAAAAATACCAAGGCTTGTTAAATTCGTAAAAGCTTCAAGACCAAATATGAAAGATAATAACTTTGTTGATTTTCTTTTATCTTGTTTGCGATTTTAAGATTTTGATTTTATCTTTGCCGAATTTTATGTGCTCAGCACATCTGAGTCAGGCTTGTGTGAAGGACCACTCAAATATCAAAATGTGAGTATGGTTCCTTTACCGGTAGGTCACTTACATTGTGATTTTGCTATGCGAGCACATTGCTTGCAGAAGATAGTGATGCCGATCAACCGAGCATTATTAAGGTACGAATTGCATCCATATTAGGCTTAGATTCATATCATTCGTTGGTTGTGGATGGACTTTGTGACTTCGAGTTACTAGGAAAAGGGAACACTTGGTGACCGATTGACGTTGGTTGTTTCTTTCCTTGATTGTTGAGCAAGATGGTATACGAGGGCGGTCAAGGATTGATAAGAGGTTTTAGTACAAAATTTTGGCTAGGATGACATATTGATGTTGTGAAAGTACCGAAGACAAAAGTGTATGTGGAGGTTAAGTGTAGTTGACCTTTGACAGTATACAAGTTTGCAAAGATCGATAACTGGGAAATGTTAAGCAATTTACAAGATAGATATGGATGTATAGGTCCATTAAGGACAAAGATAGTGAAACTAGTAACCTAATCTCCATAGAAAGACAAGTCAGACAACGACTCAGAGCGAAGCAACAAATGGTGCTAACGACTATGTGTACATCGATAATAACTTAAGGCAGCAAAATCAAGGATTGATATGCGTGGTCCACTTGTTCAATATGGATGGACTTGTGGTACAATTTTGTGAGCCTAAGTCACTTGAGAAGATGATTCTCATATGAAGACATTGTCAGGAGTAGCTAACCTAGGCGAATCGGTAATATGAGAAATGCCATCGAGTAATGAAGAAGCTACAAATTGAACCACTTAAGAGTATTGTGATCATAATGGTGCGACCACAACCCTACGAAGGATTCACTAGATGAGAAGATGAGTCAGACCTTGTATGGTGGACCTCGTGATAGTTGTATATATATTCCTTCATTTATGAGTTTCGATCAGATCATAGAGAGGGTTGAGGTTGACATTGATCGGTTTGTTTTGAGCCTATATTTTTCAGTTCGATTATAGATAAGGTATGATTTGGTTGAGAGAGAGTCATCTTAGTGAGATTCTTATCTTTTACTGACTATAGTTGTTGGTGCTGAGATTTAGGGGCATCAGACACATAATCTTTCCGTGTTTGATAAGATAATGAATTGAATAAGAATACTGGTTTTGATATGTGAATGTAACCGATTTTGAAAGATCGCATTAGATGACTGACAGGGTACCGAATAAAATAAGGTTCAAGTCCTTCCATGGGTATTGGGGGGACGACTCTATTATTCAAACTCGGTGATCAAAAACGTATTTAGGTACTTAAGCTATATATGTATCATGAGCTAAACTCTTTCAAAGATTGTTGAGTCCCTTGGAGGGAGAGGGACTTATTGGCTAGGGGTAAGTCTCTTTCTCGAGGAGATGCTAATGCCGAAATGGGACGGTAGTATCTAACGTACTATAGATTCACCTGAGGAACTCTCTCTTAATTGGGAGCGCACCATGGGTGGGCAGCTAATCATTGCTATTGCTTGCTAGATGTAAGGAAAATAGTTTTGTAAATAGTATATATAGTAACTGGTTTGATAAATCGTTTTGTCATGATGTTTAGAACTTATTAAGTGAACTTTTGAAAATGTGATGGATTTTGGATTGGTCTTCTAACAGAATAACTCGTGTGGGTGAGTATTCTGACCCCTTACCAGATGTTAGTGTGTAGGTGCTTTGTCGTAGCCTCGAGGCGGAGTGTGTATTCCAGCCGGTGACCTTGTCTGACGAGGCTAGAGTTGTTAAGTCATTTTCTTTGGTTTTTTTGCTTATTGGCTTTTTGTTATTTCAAAGTAATGTAGTATTGCAGAACCAAACTCGAATATGTATATATGTAACACTTAAAGGTTTATAGGTGCGACCGGTTCGATTTACAGAGGAGACTCTGTCGAATTTTTGTCTCGTCTGTGAATTGCCGGTGCATGCGTGTCTATTTTGGGACACAGGGCGTCACAATATTTCTCTGACCCACATAAAGAAGTTTCACAAACATGTTATGTTTTTACTAGTGGCGGTATAGCTTTCTCTTGGTGATCAAGTAAGGAAAGTATGACCGCTACATCTTATAATCACTTAGATATTGCTTCACGAAGCTACTAGAGATTGTGTATGGCTTAGGTCTATTATCAGTCGTATTAAAATTTCATGTGATCTTCCTTGAATTACAAAATCACCTACCGTTATTTATGAAGACAATGCGGCTTGTATTGCTCAAATGAAGGAAGAATATATTAAAGGTGACAAAACGAAACACATTTCGCCTAAGTTATTTTTCTTGCACTATCTACATAAGAATGGTGAAATTGATTCAGAAGATACAATCATATGAGTAATGTGCTAACTTGTTTACCAAGTATTTGTTTACTACAACGTTCAGAAAACTAGTACATGACATCAGAATGCGAAGTTTGAATAATTTGATGTTGTACGACTACATCGGTCCACTATATGATATCCATCAGGAGAACATTATCATGCGAAGATTTCCACGTCACTAGTATTGGATATCTACGCTCTGTACTCTTTTTTCTTCGTTCAGTTCTTTTTTACTTAATGAGTTTTTCTGGAAAGGTTTTAACAAGACAACATTTTGCGTATCCATCGCCACTCAGGATATCTACTATTGTACTTTTTTTCCATCAGACTTTTTCCCACATAGTTTTTCTGACAAGATTTTAATGAGACAATTATTTCAGGTAATGGTCGTCCAAGAGAGAATGATATAATATAGTGGTTGCCCACAAGATTATATGTGTGTCTATATTAATTATCAAACTACATGAGATGCCCCTTTACTACTTGACCACAAAAGGGTCCAATAGAAATTTAAGATTGTGGGTTGTTTTGGCGTAAAATTTCTTACCCCTGAAGGCACTTCCTAAATTTCTTTTCCTTCCTTTATAAGGCATCTCCCCTCAGTTTATTATGAATAGGTTCTCACCCCTTGTATTTGTGTTTGAAGGTTAGAGAGGAAATATAAATCTTATATGCTACTTTGGTTATAAAGTGTTTATACTTTGCCATTCTGTTATCTCTTTCACTATCAAATTTTTGTATACTATACAATAAGCAAAATATATATGTTGAAAGTTTTAGTATAAATTGAAAGGTTGATGTAATTCTTACCGTGTGCAGAGATTAGTTTGTTGGTATTACGAATGCAATTCAGGGCACATCCTAATACACTAAAAAAGAAATTTGAAAAGTTATTTATGGTAATCGTATTCTATTGCTACATAACAAAAAAAATACAAAAACAATTGAAATGTTATCTCTGCTAATGGTGTTCTATTGCTACATAACAAAGGCATAATGTGTTTCATCTTTATGAAGTATTACAAGAGACAGTTTAATATAGTCTTCCAATTTCAATTTAGACCTAAGTAGTTGATGACCACATCGGGTACCCAAGATCTCACTCTAACGTACAACTAAGTAGTTTGGGACGAGAACCTTTGTTCCCTGAGACTTGTTGCACAATAAGTTATGCCATTTATAGACTGCAGTAGTCTGTTAGTGCGTAATAGTTGTTATACAAACAACAACTTGTAACTTTTACAGCATGTATCATATAGTTATTGTTTACAGCGAAGCATGGGCCAAAAATCAATTTCGGCTTACGAAATGGGAGGATGAGCCACGCAAAAAATTAATTCAATTAAAGGTCGACAATTGACCCTCGCCAGATTACGAAATGCCATTCTGAAATAATAACGTACTATAAATTGAATTTTGGATCTAAGATCCAAAAATAGTGGAGTAATTGACCATATATCCACTCATAAACCAATAAAGACTATAAGCTCAAAATCATGTGGGATTGTTCATTTCTCTATCATTATAAATGATCCCATTCATATTATAACTTGAATTGTGATTCACTATTTATAAAGATGACCAACTCACAAAAATGGCCTCCTAAAGGTGACCAGCTTTTAGTATAGCCCCCTTGTTGAGTTTTTCTGTTAGTCAACTTTAGCATTTGACTAATTTCTTTTCTGTTTATCCCTCCTTTCAAATATCACATCCTATTTGTCTTTTTTTTCCACTGTCATCAGAGAAGGGTTGCTGGCGACAACCAGACAACATCTCGCCATCAATCCATTACCAGAAATTGATTTTCTATTGTTTGGTTGCACCAAAAATATGAGAACCAATTTGGCATAGTAAAAAAAACGTGGGAAAAAGGCTTGATAAATTTTACCACCCAAAAGGTGGGAAAGACATTTTCGCACTCACTCTCGGGAGAACTCTCCGTAATGTTTTCTCTCTCTCTCTCAACAATACTCAACTTCTCTCCCACACATGTTTTCCTAAATTTCTACCTAAATTCTCTCACGATCTCAATTTGGACTCAATCAAAACAATCTCAAGCAAATCTTTCTCTCACTATTTCCTTTTGCTTCCATTAAACCCCACCTATAATCTGCACCTCTCCATAAATATTTTAGAGAGAGAAAAAGAGTCTTAGGAGAGAAAAGTAAGAAGAGTTAGGTTTCTTACTGTATTATTCTTCTTTGTATAATTAGTTATAGGTGGTAAAGAAGGGAAATTAATTATTGAGGAGATATGCAAATCTAGGAGACTCGTACGAGTATTTATTTCCCTATTATGTTTAGTTTTAGATGATAATGATTTGTTTTGAAGCAAGGAAGATTAATTCAAGTTGTTGATGAAGATTATTAAGATGAGTTTAAATATATAATGACTGATTTCAGGAAAAAAAACTCATCAATTTCATAAGTGCTTTTTTATTTTCTTGAATAATAAAGTCTCTAAATTTCAATTTCAATGGAAGTCAAAGAATTTGGGTCTAATTTACGGTTCGTGGAAACTGTAAGGTGCTGTTTGTTTTTTCAGATGTTTGTTTTGAATTTTAAAAAAGCTGAGAATTTGGCTGAGTTGAGCCAAGGTCTGAATTGACTGAAAAAGAACCCACACATTTCAGACTTCAAAACAAGTCTGAAATGGACTCCCACCATCTGAAAACATCCGAATGAAATATACGCCCTTACGAATTTTAGGAAAATACTTCCCTATCATGTGTTCGTCTCTGTTACCTCATCACCACCACAACCACCAACAACCACCAACGACCACCACCAACCATCACTACCACCAACGACCACCAACGACCACTCTCTTCAACTCGAAAATTTCAGTGTAGTGCACAAAGAGGGGAAAACAAATACGATCTTTAATGAAATGAAAGAATAATCTCATTTTCAAGATCAGATCGAGAAGGTTGGGATGGTGACTTCCGAAGCTCCTCCGTCTCGGTTCTTCACTCTCTCTGCTTTGGCAACTCTATTCTGATGAAGGGGCAGCTGCAAGTTTGAGATCTCCTGCAAGGGTTTTGAGAACGGAATGAGTGTTGTTAGGGTTTGAGAAAGTGTATTTTGTGCTTGGCTCTTCTGTTGGGGTTACATAAAAATGTTGGCTGCTAGGGTTTCAGAAAGAAATGATATGGCTGTTAGGGTTTGAGTTTGGGAGAGAGGATGCTAGGGTTTGGTTTGAGAGAAGACAACTAATGGTTGTCTAGGGTAAGGGCATATATAATCTTTAGTATTATGGGTAAGGGTATAAAACTCAAATTTGAAACTCAGACCTATGAATTCAGATGGAAAAAAGAAACACGTTATTTCAGTATTTTCAGATCCAGCCTTTCAGATTCAGATTTTCATATTCAGACTCCATTAAAAAAAACACCTAAGATGAAATCTAAGAAATTCCATCTATAAAAGCACTGAAACCTCTCTTACTTTTCTGGTTCATCAACATTCAGTGGATCTTCATTACTTTCATCAATACTGAAATCCAGATGGACTTCGTCCCCTCCATTTACAGAGAGCTATCCTCACTCCCCTAAATCGATTTGAAGAACATATCTGAATTCTCTAAAGACCACCCACAAAGTTCAATAAGTCAATTTGTTTTTTAAAACACCCAAAATTTTCTTACCACTTACCAAACAGTTTAAATTTGTCTTTTAAATGTCAAAATGATCGTTTTCGTTAAAAGATGATGATTTTCACACCGAATATTATCATACGAACCAAACAGACCATAACACTAAAAATACTTTTTTTTTTTTGAAACCTAAGACTAAAAATACTAAAACCATTTGTTGTTATAGGATGGTGCGGACCAACCTTCTGGGATGCTAGTGATATTGTCCGCTTTGGCACACATGGGCCTCACGGTTTTAAAAGGCCTGACTAGAAAAGGTTGCTTAACCTCTTAAGAGCAGCACCACACTCCGTCTGACCACCAATGTGGGATTCCTTTACAACATTTGCAACCTTTATAAGGCCACAACCTTGGGGCATATAAAAAAGTCTTTGGGGCAAAAAGAATTTGGTTAACAAACTTTGCCCGAGGGGAGTCTATTTTGGGTCAAAAAATTGGATCCACGACATCTATTAGCTAGAGAGACGAGAGAAAAAGAAACAGTGCTAGAGAGATTAGGAGGGAGTGATGAGACATGAAAATGTCTCATCTGAATCTCTTAACTCAGGATAGTTAGTCCGGTTCGAGCAGTTATTATGATGAATTGTGTGTTTCTCTTTTCCAGGTGTATTTTATGGAGTTCAATGCGTAAAACGGATAAAATCAAGAGTAAGACGTGTTAGGGGTATTTTGGTCATTTGTGATTCTGGGAATTTTTGTCAACATTGGTTCTCGGTTGAAAAGTAGAGCCCAAGATGAATTCGTGGGTGAAAATGGAAGTCAAATCGGAGTCCAGATGAGGAAGCTAGAGCGGATCAAAGTCCGAGTCAAATCAGTTGACTAAAAGTCAACATATATTATTAGTGACACGTGGCGCGCAAGATGTAAGTAGATCAATGGTACGGATGAACGTGTGGTACACTGTTGAGACGCATTAGATGGCGCTCGGGATTTGTTTTGACACTTGATTTGGTACTTCACACGTTAAAGCTTCAACAATAAGTCTATAAAGACCGTCCAAATCAAACCGCATTGCAACCGTCTTTCCACCTTGTACAAAAAGACAAAAATTTAAAAAGGGTCCCACACTTTTCAAATGCTTATTAAATTAATAAGTTGTTGTTTCAATTTAACGGAACAATGAGCATGTCGTTATTGAAAATCAATCTCAACCATTGGTTTTCAATGGTTAAGATTTAAATTCCAAAAATAACTTTTCTTTTTCTACAGCCTAAACACATCACTTTAATTTCAGGTGGTACAGAATTCCAAAATCTATTTCAAACATATGTTGCTATGCAAACATATGTTTGAAATAGTGTCAGTTGAGAAAAGTTCTTACTGTTCAACAATTTGAATTTTATTTTTTAGGGTTTTAATTTGGATGTTGTGTTAGAGTTGAAGTTGAGTCAGCTTCTCTCTTTTTTCTTAAGCTTCTCTTGAGTCTTCATTATCCTCTTAAACCAACTATGTAATGATTTTATTTAATGATGACCAAGTTTCATACTCTTATTTTTATCAATTGGAGTAGAAAGAATTTTTAATTTTAATGTTATTTAATCCACCAGATAGGAGAGGAAAGCTTTACTTATGTTGCTATGCACCCAAAACCCTAATACTAGGAGAATGGTTCTCTGCTTATAGATCATTACAAGTGTTATTCAAATTACTCAAGGTGGGAAAATTATTTCGCGCCACGATCTTTTGTCGTGCATTTAATCGATAATTGAGCTTTGTCTTGGTGATATGTTTGAAATAAAAGCAGTTTTAGAGATATACTCATGTAAAATATATGCCATGGTCTTGGTTTTAATCCGAACTTTGTTTTTTTAATTTCAGGTGGTACAGAATTCCAAAATCTATGATTATGGTAGTGTCCCAGGAAGGAAGAGATTGGTGGTAGAGAATTCCAAATCTATGTGTTTGGCATATTTTGAAACATTTATATTTTAATTCATGACAATGACCAGTGAACTTTCAAGATTTCATGAATTTTGTTTTAAGAATTGTTTATGAATTTTGTTGTAAGACGTTTTAGCATGAATTTTGTTTCATGAATTTTTCCGCTCTTTCCATAAACTTCGTTTAAGACTTTTGTTCCATGAACTTCATGAATACAGTGACTTCATGAATAATTGTTAACAAACAAAATACATTGGCTTCATGAACTTTCAAAATTTCATGAGCTTTTGTTCCATGAACTTCATGAATACAGTGACTTCATGAACTTTGTTTCATGGGTTTTGTTAGTAGAGAAAAACTACAGAGATTTCATGAATTTAATAACAAACAAAATGCAATGAGATTTCATGAATTTAATAACAAAAAATACAGAGATTACATTTAAATTGATGTCACACCACCATTCAGACTACATTGAAACTACTTTCAAACACATTAGAGGTAACTAATACACATTCAAGCTTTACGAGTTACTATTTTTTCATTGACACAACAATCTTTGTGACGGTTGTTGTTATCTTCAAATCTTTCTTTTCAGCTATTTGAGCTAGATTTTCAAACATACGCTCCAGCTGAGTAGTTTCGTCATCTTTCGCTTCTGTTTCAACTGATATCTTTTCATCATTGTTTTTAGTTCCAGATGCCTCGCTCTCATCCCACTCGAAATATTTGCAATGTCGTGAGCAATTGAAGAAATACCTACCATGATTTTTAGAATGTTTATTCACCTTAAACCATTGAACTATACCTTTTCCACATTGCGGACTCATTTTCTTTCTCGGACACGAAACCAAATCATGTCCGGGATCTCTACAACTATAGCATAAACCATGATTGAATCCACTCATGTTCCACTTTTTTGTGCAACCTGCAAATATTTAGATACATTAGTTATATATGAGTCTTAATCTCCATGCCTATAAACTTGAAGAAAACTATAATTCTTGGTAATTTAAGGGGCTATGGTCATAACAAAATAAAAGGTTTAGAATTCTATACTCATCTTCCACTCTATATTAATCAGTTGTATCTTCCACTTTATAATTTGTTAAGCAGAAATGAAATTAGTCTAAATTTTTTATAACATAAATTACCTTTGGTGCAAACTTCAATTAGTATTTTCATAAACCCAAAATTATTTCAAAACTAAATCTAGAAAGATACATAATTCTTAGTAATTTCATAAACCCAAAATTATTTCAAACCTAGATCTGGAAAGATACATCATTATTAGTAATTTCATAACCCAAAATTATTTCAGACCTAAAGCTAAAAGATACATAATTCTTAGTAATTTCATAAACTCAAAATGATTTCAAACCCTGAATCTAGAAAGATATATGATTTTGTAATTTAAGGAACCCTAAATTATTTCAGACATTAAATCTAAAAATATACTTCAATAATTTCAAGTACTGTTACTAACTTTGAGAAATTGATGCAAGTAAGTGTTACTCCCAGAATAGTTGGTTAATCTCTCCACTAGGGTTTGTTACTAACTTTGGAGAAGAAAAATTTCTTACTGAATGAGAGTGAATGAGTAAAGTTAAAAGGAAGGGGTGTGTTTAGGCTGTAGAGAGATAAAAGTGCTTTTTGAAATTTAAATCTTAACCATTGAAAACCAATGGTCAAGATTGATTTTCAATAACGGCATGCTCCTACTTCCGTTAAATTAAAACAACCACTCATTAGTTTAATAAGCATTTGAAAAGTGTGGGACCCTTTATAAATTTTTGTCCTTTTGTACAAGGTGGAAGACGGTTTCTATACGGTTTGATTTGGACGGTCTTTATAGACTTATTGAAGCTTCAATGCTCCCGAGTCGATGTAACAGACACAATTTCGGGCGTGCGGATCAACAAGGATTAGATGGCCTCCTCAACTTTATTTGATGCACCTAGCTACAGCAAAGTTGTACCACATCAAAGGATTAGCATTCACCAAACCTTTATCCAGTAAACCAAAACCGTGATTGGCTCCCACTTGATTAGCTCCCAAATTAAGGATAACTTAATAAAAATAGATAGAGAAGGAGATGAGACCGAGAGAGACAGATATTTGTTTGGATTCTGTTGAGCTATAAACAGAGAAGAAGAATGATTCTAGTTTGAAGAAAAGAGAAGTATTAGAAGATTTTTAGAGAGAGATTTTCTTTCTCTTAAATCAAAAGAAGAGAGAAACAAATATTCCAAGAGAGTATTGCAAGAGAGATTCGGCTGAAGGTTTAAAGAGAAAGATTGATTGAGGAAGTTTTAAAATAAAGATGGAAACAGAGATGTTCTCTCTCTCTTTTAATGGGAATGTTACACTAAAGATAAGCTGGAGATTCACAGAGGATTCGATTGGGATTTATCTTCTACTGTTTCTCTAAACAGAGAAGATTTGGAACAAAGATATTTTAAGTGATTTTTCAGAGAGAGGGTCGGCCATGGGGTATAAGACAGAGCTTCATGAACTGACAGGAGGTATCTCATCTTTGGGCAGTAAAACAGGGAGCTTTCTCCTTAAATCATTTTCTTCCTCTCAGAGCTTCATTAAACATTTAGAAAGAGAAAGAGAGAGAGAGTCTGTTTTTCATCTTCTTTTTTGTATTTTCTATGTTGTTATTTTTGTGAGAGAAAGTTAACAAATAGAGTAGAGAGAAAGAGTGACTTGTAGTGAGAGGAAGAGTAAAAACAGAGAGCTATAAGTTTTCAGGTTGAACAGAAATCAAAACAAAATTATCTCATTGATTTATTCATCTTTTTTGTTTTCTTCTGATTCTGTTTATTTTTGTGAGAGAAATAAAGAAACTGAGAGTTAGAAAGAGAGAAAAACAAACAGTGGAGAGAGAAAAGTCAGTTGAGGAAGACGAGAAAACTGGTTGGAAAATTACTTTCCCACAGAGAAATAATTTTCGAGAAGATGAGAAAATCGTGTTCTTTTAGGGTCTGTTTGGTCTGTTTGTCTGGAAAACAGTAAAAACAGGAGGAAAATACTTCCCTAAGGCCCTGTTTGGTTGCCAGACGGGAAAATCAGCAAGAAACAATTTCCAGAACAAAAAGTTTAGTTATTCTTCCCTTCTCCTCTCTTATTTGTCATGTTTGTTTTCTTAATCTTGATTATGATTAGCTAATATTCTATCTAGGGTTGATGATGAAACCAAATATTCGATCTTTTAGAACATATTTTGAATTGTTTAATTCTCTCACTGTGCTTCAATACTTAAGTTCTTTTGTTAAATCGATTTTCTTTTCACCATCTATGCTTTTAGATTTGATGCATCGTGCTTAGGTTAAATCATTTGACGGTGCATACTTATTAATTGATAGATTGTAGTTTAGAGATTTATTTTTCAAAATGAGACAATTACAATTGCATGAGTAAAAAAACCGATTTTATCGAAAACATCTCTCGGAATCAGGATAGTTCATTATCTGAAATTCTGAATTATAAAAAGAGAGAGTTAGTCAGTTAATTTAGTGTGTTTGAAAGTGAGTTATACGGTGGATTCCAAAACCCTAAGCTTTCTCCCCCATTTGAGTTCATTTTGATTTTCTGTTATTTTATTTTAATATTTTATCACCAAAACCAAATCAAAACCAAAAACCGTACTAATTTTGAGTTTAGGAACATGTGTTGACTAGTCTCTGCGGATAGACCCCGGTCTTACCGGGTTATTACTACTTGACGCCCGTATACTTGCTGGCGGTATAGACCTTTTAGGGTAACCTTTTAGGCCCATCAGGGAGAGAGAGATAGAGAGAAAACGAGAGCAGGATAGATAAAGATGATGACACGAAGATTGGGGGCAATAAATAAAAAATCAATTTTTGGACCCAAAATGGAGATGCTCCCTAGGTCAAATCTTATTGACCAAAGTCTTGGAGATTTTTCTTTATGCTCCAAAGCCTTTGCCCCCCAATAACTACTTTTTTTTTTGTTGAAAAGAACATACAGGAAAGACACTAAAAGCCGAAATCTCTTGAAACTCATGAAGGGAGTGCCACGAACGCCTATAGAGATTTTTCTTGCCCCACTTCGCGAGATTGTCTGCCAACTTGTTACGAGTCCTCAGGATATGGGAGAATTTAATGGCCTCAAATAGGCATTTGAGATTACCGATGTCATCCATGAATTTCTCCGATTGCCAGTCAATTGTCGAACTGTGGTTGCTCAAGTAGCGGATGAGGTTTTGGTTGTCGCTTTCAATATGTAGGTGAGTGATCTTTAGGTTTACCGCCAATTGAATTGCTTGTAAAATGGCTTGACATTCACATTCTTCTGCCGTTTGATCTCTGATAGTGTCGGCCATAGCTACAATAAAGTCTGCATTCTCATCGTGAATGAGGCATCCAAAGCCGGCCGGATCTGAGAGAGATGAGAACGAGGCGCCCACATTAATTTTGAGAAATGGCGTTTCAGGTGGAGTCCATCGGGTCGGAGTGTCGTTGATAATCTTGCTTTGTTTACAAGTTGGACTGGTAACTGCTCCCTGGATATTGGTGATGATCTGCATGGGAGATTGGTCTTTCGAAGAGAAACATTGATCACATTTAGCTTTCCATATGAACCATAGGATTTTGGCATATAAAGTTACCTGATCCGTATCGAAGTTTTTCCATTTCAGGATCCAGTCCTAAATGTTGGTGATATTCTCTGTGATGATATTAAAATGGAACCATATAGGTCGAGTGAAGCAACAATTAAGTAAAACGTGAGTAATGGTTTCAACATTATCACTATAAGAACAATTGTAGAAATTACCAATATATTTACCGATTTTTTCACGCACCGGTAGGCTGTTTGTACAACATTTCCCTAGGAATAGTTTAATTCTCGGGATCGTTGGGATTAGCCATATAAAGTTCCATTCCGTAGTTTCGTAACCAAAGTTATTGGTCCTCAAATGATTATACATGGATTTGGTAGTGAAGTTACCTGATTTTGTCAGAGTCCATTTCATGGAATCGTCCTTTTGTGCTTGCAGATGAATACTGCTGATAGCCCTGCATATATCATTATTAAAATAAAGAGTTATCAAGGCCATATTCCATTCATTATTCAAAATTAATTGAGTCACCCTATCCAGGGGCAATTGTTAACATTGGCGATGGGAGCTTTATGGTTAGGAATCCAATAATCGTGCCAAATGTTGATGTTCGTACCTTTGTTCACGTCCCAAAAAATCAGATCGTTTACCTGCTCATAGCGTTTTGCTAAGGACTTCCAAAGCCAAGAGTGAGTTGCTTTAGCAGGAGTGGGTTTGTTAGCCTTTGGATAATATTAGGCTTTGAGAATCTTGGCCCAAGGAGCATCTGGGTTCTTAAGAATGCGCCAAATAAGTTTGCTGAGTAGAGCTTCGTTGTCGATGGCTGGTAGTCTGAAACCAAGGCCTCCAAGTTTACGAGGGCGACAAATGGTGGACCAGTTAATGGTGTGGATGGACATCGATTTTCCCCACCAGAAAGACCGCTGGATGGTCTCAATGCGATTACTCATGCCTTTGGGAATGACAAAGCATTGCATTTGGTATCGGGGAACAGCCGCTGTAATCGTAGAGATAACGATAGAGCGGTCAGCTTGGGAGAGAATATTCATGTGCCATTTTGAGAGTTTGTTTTGGATTTGATCAAGGAGGGTGGAGAACGCCTGTTTTTTGTTGGCCTCGATGAAGAGATGAGTACCGAGATATTTATCGAGGGAGGAGGATTGGTGAACTTTGTTGAGATTTCGAATGATCATACGCTTGAATTTAGGATGGGTGTTCTTGGAGAAGAAGATGGTAGATTTGGTGTAGTTAATTATTTTCCCTGAGGCTGCACTGAAAGTGGTGAGGATCTTCTTAAGGTTGCTAATGCTATCAAAAGAGTTTTGATCAAAGATGATACAGTCATCTGCAAAGAGGAGATGATTGATGGAAAAATTAGAGTTAAGAACAACATAACCGATGAAGTGGTGGGGGCTGTTATAGGAGTCGAGCAACCTGCTCAGACCTTCCATCGCTAAGGTAAAAAGTAAGGGGGAAAGAGGATCCCCTTGCATGATGCCTCTGGAAACAATGAAGGAAGGGCCCGGTCGTCCGTTAATCAGGACAACCATAGAGGAGGTGGAAATACAAGTATGGATCAGATTTATCTAGTGATCCGCAAAGCCCAGATTGGACATAATTTTCTCCAAGAAGGGTCATTCAACTCGGTCAAAAGCTTTGGACATGTCAAGCTTGAGCCCAAAATAGCTTATTGCACCTCGTTTGGTTTTGAAATAGTGGGAAAGTTCCTAACTGATGATGTTTTTGTCAATGATTTGTCTCCCCCGAAACGTTGGCCCCCCAATAACTACTTAGAAACATGTTCTACTTGTTCACCAAAGTCTTGGAGATTTTTCTTTATGCTCCAAAACCTTTGCCCCCAATAAATACTTAGAGACATGTTCTACTTGTTCACCCGCCGTTGCTAATAAATTAAGGGATATCCTGAACCATAACCCGAAGTTACTAAATTATGGACCTTGTCTAAATCTTGAAGGTAAGAGAGAGAAGATTAGGCTTCTCTTGTGGCGAAGCAAACTTGTTTGGTTCGAGTTTTCGGGAAAAGCAACCTCCTTTTTAAAGAGCATTATTATGTCAAAATTCATTCTTTTGTTCATGGAAACAACCTCTAGAAAGCATTACTAGCTTTGAATACAAATGCCATTTTGCCGACTAATATATTAACTTGGAAGACTCTGTTACAAAATTTTATGTTAACTTTCGATCCTACATGGTTACATCCATATTTTCTAGGATTTTTTCTTGCGCCATCCGTCCACACTATTGCACGTACCTATAATGATTGGTAACAAACCCAAGTTTAGAATGTAAGTTGTAATATAAATACTACATAATTTATGGGACAAACCCTGGTTGTTAATTAGGGGAGAAATTATAGCACAGTTAATAGGGAAGGATCCAAGATTTCGTCTTACGGAGAATTTATATACTTAGATTGATTTCTTTTTTCAAACACAAAAATTAACAAACAATTTATATTCATTAACTATATAATAATCAAGGATTACAAACGCTGCTCAACAAAAAAAGAATAGGATTACAAACGCAATTGACCTTTATGAGAGTTCATGTTTCGAAATGTTCGCATAATCGACTTATTATCAATTTCACTAAAAACATATTTTTTTTTCAATAAAGACTACTAAACTATGATTCAACGACGAATCAATCATCTTGTTTCTTAAGTGTGTCTTGACTAATCTAATAGCTGGAAAGACTCTTTCAACTGAGGTAGTTGCAATCGGCGAAGTTGTATATCTAACATAGTTATTTTGATAATTTTAGTGAAATCGATTATGACCTTTTGCTACGATCAAAGCCTTTATCAAAGAGTTCTTTTTCAGTTACGAACTACCCCATAGCTGAAAATTTGCAGCTAAAGCTATTTGCGACGTCTTCATTAGTTATGGGCTATTTGCCATAGCTAAAGTTCATTTGTGTTCATTTGCTACAAATATGGCCGTAACAAACACCCTTCACTTATGTACTTAAATTTTTTGGGAGATCCAGAGGCAGGGGTGCGGCCTGGAATCCGTCCCTGACATTGAATATACGTTACTCCATTTTTGTCAATCAATGTTTGTTTAGATCTCATCTGTTTAGATCTCTTGCTTGTTTATTTGGTGACATACATCCTAATCCACCTTTAATTAATATATAATACAAATTGGTGGTTATGTATGCCAATCATAGAATGGAAGTCCAAAGCACTAGGGCCTCCTTTTATTCCACAAGGTAGGTGGATTCTAAGAAATGAGCTCGTTTCCATCGTTTGGTTTCATTTCATTATTAGGAGAGTAGACTCACTATTTCAAGATGGCGGTGGTTGTTAAAATAATTCAAAAAAAACCTTTTTTCGCCTCCCCAATTAGTCTCTTACTCTCGTGAAATTCATGGAAATAAATACACTTTGGTGGAATCCAATACTTTTGAAAATATCTAGATAGAGAAAGAGATTGTGTCTTGATTTTTTCTACTAGTTGACATTACTAAAGATAGAAAATATAAGTGACTTGAAGGAGGAGCCATAATATAGATTACTGTCACTAAATTATGACTTAAAGGGTCGCTATAGTTTGGTTGATGAGAGTACAGTGAGATTCAATAATAGACTAGTAGTTGATAGATGAGGACAAACCTTAGATATACACAATCTTCATGTTTTAAATGGAAATACGAATTTTGAGTGATCTCTTTTTAATCACCCAATAATGCGCCCACCATTTTTTTGTTTAGTGATTGGACATGCATTCCGCAACACATAAGTCTCGAGTTCGATCTCACAGAAGTAAAAGATCTGGAATTTGTTAAATTTGACCACTTATATATAAATAAAATAATTTAGGATCAGTATTTTCTATGCATAACTCCATCTTCCACCTGTGGATTTAAAGATGGAGGGAGAAAAAGACTTGGTAGAAATAAAAAGAAAGAGAAAAGAACTCTCAAGTAGAAGGAAAGGTAAAAAGAAGACAAAAAAACATTATTTATATAAATACTATACGGGGAAATTTAAAAGAAATTGTTTAAAAGTTTTGAGTAATATTTGGGTATTAAAAACCTAGTTGAAAACTAAAACAACCAGTTAGTCACAAATTGAGTCTCCAACTTCGTTGCATGACTATCACTTGGATATGAAATTCTCAAATCACAATAAGTCGTGGAGTGTTAGTTTTTTGAACAGTTGTAACATTATATTTCATTCTTTTTAAACATGACGCCTAATATGGGTTCAAATTGACTAGCTAAAAAGGCTAACCAAAAAGGCTAGTCTCAAAATACTGAAAAACGTGAACTTGATCTACTTACAATAAAGAAATGTCTTTTCCTTCTTTTTTATCTTATGTAAATCTATTTACAGGTTCTAGGGTTGTAATGATTGTATAAATGTCATTTTTATAATCTTTACATATTTTAAATATTCTTCCTCTCCCACGTTAAGAGTCCAATATCCTTTTTTTCGGTGGGTCTCAAATTAAAAATCTCATTCTTTTTTATCATTAAACTCTTACATTTTCCAATTATATTTTTGTATTGGTGTTTACCATTATACTAATTTATTTATTAGCTAATTAAAATATTTATTTGTAAAAAAACAGCAAAATCTAACACAATTTTTATATAAAGCATCTCACTTTAAATGTGGATGAAGTTTTATGTCATTTAGGTTGGAGAATAATTAGGGACAAAAACATCAAAACATAAAATACCACCAACATTGTTATTGTAAAAGTCCAAGAGAAATGATTTCTCTGAATATAGCAGAATTATTATTTTTGAATTGGAATGGTATGGAGTACATTACCAATTTCTCCATTAGCAAGACACTCTTCAAAATGGTTCCAAACTCGATACATTGTTTTTCTATTTGTAGAATTGGTTGTACGACCAATACTTGTTACTGTTTTAACATTTTTGAGATTCATTTCACTTGTGCCCGTAATGGTATTTAGGAAAGAGATGAAATAGTTTGGGCTTGGGAACCAAATTGAACACCACACCCTTACGGGGGCAAAAATGGCCAGTTAGTCACAAATTGAAGTCCAACATAGAATTAATTCTATTTTTATTGAATAATAGGCTCATGGGGCCTAAACAAACATCAACTTTCAAAAGGTAGAGGATGGTGTTGTAGCATCTGAATGTACTTAGATTGACATCTTCCATATTTATTTGAGTCATGTTAGAAGAGACTACAAGTCAAAGCTTACTCCAGACGTCCACAAAATCAATAATCTTCATTTTAGAGTCACCTCTTTTTCTGTTGATAGATTTTTTCACTCCTGATAGATGGTTGATTCATAGTTAGGATACACTCTTATTATATCGTCCCGAAAGCGAAGTAGCCTTTTTGGCCACCCTTATATTTCTGTCATTTATGTAACACTAGATATCTATTTGTTTTAATATTTTGGTTTATAAAACCATTTGAAGATTAGAGTGGATTAAATGTGTTATTAGGGGTAGATTTTTGGGTCATGAGCCCAATAATTGTAGTATGAATTACACACTTAAAAATACACAACACAAACTACCAAATACAACATACAAACATTGAATTAGAAATGTATTACATCTGAGATTTAATACAAAGTCATTTATGCATAGTTTGTAACCTAATTTTTCAGATGCTAAGAACTTTAATTAACTGACTAAAATGATTTATACATTTGAAAATGTATTGTACAAACTACCAGATGCAATATACAAACTACCAGATGCATTTATAGAAACTACCAGATGTATAAAATCTTTTGACCGAGGGTAGTTTGGACATTTTTGACAGAGGACCAAAAACCTATAGATTTTTATGGGTGGACCTTGGACATAATTTTTCGACTTCCAACCCATGGCCCCAATTTGAAAAGTGTATGAAATGAGAATATTTAGAGAAAGAAAGTATAAATTAAAAAAACACAAAATTTGAAGAGAAAAAATTAAATGAGAAAAAGAAATTTGTTGAGATTGGAGAGAGAAAATATGTGTGAAAGAAAAAAGAGTAAACTTAGAAAGAAAAACCGGATTTGGAGAGAAAGTAAGAACAGGAGAGAAAAAAAATCAGAAAATTATTTTAGAGAGAAAATATTCTAGTTTCGAGAAAGAAAAAAATCACGTAAAATACACTCACAGTTGTAACTTCTATTTGTTTACTGTTAGGAAACCGACTTGTAGACCTATAATTCATTTGTGTTCTGCACAGATTTATATTCTCATTATCCAGATGGTATTTGGTTTTTTACTTGGTCCCCAACTAAAGTAGACTTTCTTAAATTCTCACAAACAAGTGCTACTAGGCTAGCTACTAATTTCTTATAATAAATCAACCAATAGAGATTTATACTTAACCCACTTTCACAAGTATACACCAAATTTGAGAGAAATTTTACAAGTATATATAAAACACAGTACAAATGTGTTACTTTGAGAGTTTGAGGTAATAGGGGCCAAGAGCCAAGAAAAAAATGGGCGCCTATACAACAACACGAGTTTCACGTGAAAAGATTCATAATGGTAAACAAACAAATATAATAGACAAAAAATCAATCTTTTGTCTCAAACGACAACATTCCCAAGAACTCACGTGAAACAAGTTTACATACCCACTAGAGAAAACCTAATCTTCTCTCTCCTTCACTATTCAAACAATTAAAATTCATAATTAAGTGACTTATAACCAAATTAATTTACAACTTTCCATTACGGTTTCAGATATTCCTGATTTTATTAGCAACGGTCGTTACTCGAATATCGTTGCCGAATTAGTAAAACATGTTTGTGACTAATGGTGGTTGGGTTCGGAATGTTTTTTTTTACCAATGCTTTCACCACTGATTTAGGTGTAGATTTGAGAAATTGGTGATGATTTTGTTTTTTGACAACTTGATATAAATCACGAAAAGGGAAACTTGTCCAGGGAAGTAGGGTTTGTATTCTTATATGAGTTGAGTTTTATCTAGTGATGGAAGATTGAGACTTGAGTTAATAGAAGGAAGTTCATCCTTCTGCAATGAAAATTTTACTTTAAGAATGTTTGGGGGTTGCGATATACAATTACTCTGATCTTCTGGTTTTCTAGCAGAGACGAATGTATACTTTATTATTGTCATCTATTGCAAATAGAAAGACACGTTATCTAGTAATAACGGTTAATTTCAGGAAAATAGTGGCGAAGGATTGTAATAAGATTCAATTTGGTATTTTCACGTGATATTGTATATATACTATATCTTCTTTCATACTTTGTATATTTTCCTTCATCTCTTATGAATATCTATCTATTTCAAATAGTACGTATTTAAATATATAAGGGAGGTTCATGGGCTTCCTCATGCACAAAACCTATTTAATCTCTTACAGTATCCACAACAGTTCTCTAACGAGTTCGATCCTTGCTGATTTTTTTACTGTCACCGGTCTGTGAAGAGGTAAATCACCTCTTGAATAATTGAGATAACAGTTAACTGAACACAGAGAGAGAGAGGGAGAGAAATCGTGAGAGAGAGAGAGAGATGTGAGAAAGAATTCTCTGTGTGTTGTATTCATTGGTTTTACATGGGTATTTAGGGGAATTTGGCCAAAACTCCCTAAGAAATTATGATTTTGGTTAAAAAGGATTCATCAAAGTTTTTTAGGCTTCACCTCCCTGATGGCAATTATGTAATTTTCAATTTCAGTAAAAAGACCAACCTAACCCTAGTCTAAGAAAATACCTTGCAAACACCTTGCACTGCCTTGCAAACACTTTGCAGTGCCTTGCAAACACCTTGCATGGTTTTTGCAAACACCTTGGATAGTCTTGCAAACAAATTGCAGAGCCTTGCGAACACCTTACACAGCCTAGCAAAAACTTTGCAGAGCCTTGCGAACACCTTGCATGACTTTTGCAAATACCTTCCACAACCTTGCGAACACCTTGCACAACCTTGCGAACACCTTGCAAAGCTTTGCAAACACCTTGCAGAGCCTTGCAAACACCTTGCAATGCCATGCAAATAGTTTGCAAATTAGTTTTGAATTGATTTAACATGAAATTTGTTACAAATTATTATATTTTGTCTAATAGAATGTTGTATCGAAAAACTAGCTAAAACCCCTACAAATTCATAATAGTCATTTTATAAGCTCTAGCACCATCATTTTACTTTTCTTCGAAAAACTTCCAAAGCTTTCATGAAATTCTCAATTTGAACATAAATACCAATCATGATTGTCCAAGAAAAAAATATTTCTCACAAGCATTTCATCTAACAACTTTATAGCTATTTCAACCAACCTACGTCTTCTATAACCAACTAACGTTGCATTCCAAGCAACACCATCTCTTTCAAGCATTTTATCAAACACATTGCTTGCATTAACTATACTTTCACAACTTCCATATAAATCCAACAAATAAGTTTGAACATAAACATCAAAACTAACAAATTGTCATCCATCATTCATAACTCAATGAAAATAAAGCAATGAAGAAGTTGGATTATACCTTGAAACACTATTAAATTCTCCTTCCATTCAAAGTATATAAAACTTTATCTCTCTAGAATTTAGAACCAAAAACTAAATCAAACCCCTTAAAAGCCTCTTCAAACAACAAGCAAATAGATTAAATCACCAAAACCTAAAAACATTAACCTATCTTATAGCCAAAATCGATTCAAACCCCAGAAATTTTAATCGGCGTCGACAATCCAACTCGGTTCGTTCATGAAAAAAACTCAAGTTCCTGATTTATTAGTTAGATTATTACTAGGTATTTCTAATGGAATGAAGGGTATTTTTGACTCTTAAAAAGTTGGTGCCTTTAAAAATGTCCTTCAAACCTATTTTTATAACTTACTTGGGGTCTAGCTAGTTAAAAAGATGGGTTGTCTTTTTAACAAAAAAATACAAGAAATTGGGCCTCCTGCCCAATTTCCTGGGGTATTTATAGGTTTACAAGTGATTTACATATAGAAGTAATCTAGGAATATTGGAAACTTACTTATACATAAAATATTACATAATATAGCAACATCCTATAATATTAACCCTAGTCGGTTTGCCCCTTGCTTATGGTCGGTCGGGCTTGTCGAGTGGGCCTGGTGCTATACTCTAACACTCCCCCTCAAGTTGGAGCAGAAAGGGACGTGAGGCCCAACTTGCCAATAATCGTCTTGAATGCATCAGCTCCTAGTGGTTTGGCATAGATATCCGCAAGTTGTTCAGAAGTTGGTGTGAAACGAGGATCGATGACATTTGCTTTGATCTTTTCCTGAACGAAGTGACAATCAATCTCAATATGCTTTGTTCGTTAATGGAAAACTGGATTATCGGCGATATGGAGAGCAGCTTTGTTATCACAGTGAACCGTCATGGGTGAAGAATGTGTTATGCCAAGATCTTTGAGAAGATACTTCAGCCATTGAAGCTCACTAGTGAGATGTGCTAGCGCACGGTATTCTGCTTCAGCAGAAGATTTAGCAATCGTTGGTTGTTTCTTGGATTTCCAAGAGAGAGGGCTAGAACCCAACATAGTGAAGTAACCTGTGGTAGAACGACGAGTGGAAGGGCATCCAGCCCAGTCAGAGTCACAATATCCAGTAATGTAAAGAGAACTGGAAGAAGAGAGAAGAAGGCCATGGCCAATGGATCCTTTGAGATAACGAAGGACCCGATGAGCAGCATCAAGGTGAGTAGTGCTGGGTTTTTGTAGAAATTGACTAAGATTATTGACCGCGTAACAGATATCAGGACGTGTTACGGTAAGATAGAGAAGACGACCAATCAGCCGTCTGTAAACGGTGGGATCTGGAAGAGGATCACCATCGAAAGGACTGAGACGAAGCTTTTGTTCCATTGGGAAGGGAGAAGGACGGCATGCCGAAAGACCAGAGTCTTTAATGATGTCAAGGGCATATTTGCGTTGGCAAAGGAAGATGCCTTTGGAGGATCGGGAGACTTCGATCCCTAAAAAATATTGAAGACGACCCAAATCCTTGAGATAGAAAGTGGTGTGGAGAAAGGATTTGAGTTTGGAAATGGTGGATTCATCATTTCCAGTGATGACAATATCATCTACATAAACTAGAACGTAAAGTTGCACGGAAGATGTGCAGAGATAAAATAACGAATAATCAGAAAGGGACTGTGTGAAACCCTTTTTGATAAGGACGGAAGAAAATTTGGAAAACCATTGACGAGATGCCTGTTTGAGGCCATAGAGAGATTTCCGAAGTCGACAGACTTTGGACTCCCCCTGTTTGGAGAAACCAGGGGGTAATTTCATGAAGACCTCTTCATCGAGGTCGCCTTGGAGAAAGGCATTATTTACATCTAGTTGGTGTAGAGACCAACCTTTAATAGACGCGATTGATAGAAGAACGCGTACAGTAACTAATTTTGCGACGGGGGCAAAGGTGTCATGAAAATCGAGACCCTCGATTTGTGTGTATCCTTTCGCTACTAGACGGGCTTTGTAGCGTTCAATGGAACCATCGGCCTTGAATTTGATTTTGTAGACCCATTTACATCCAATTGCCCTTTTTCCAGAAGGGAGGTCTGTAATGGTCCATGTGTTATTTGATTCTAAAGCGGCAATTTCTTTAGACATTGCCTCACGCCAATGAGGTGATTTGACGGCTTGAGAAAAAGAAGTGGGTTCAACGGTTGTGATTACCGAATTGAGAAAGACTTGATGAGAACCCGAGAATTGTTCAAAATTCAGATATTGAGTAAGAGGGTATACCACGTTAGAATCCGGGTAAGAGTGACAGACGTAGTCATTGAGATGAGTGGGCGGGCGGCGGTTGCGTGATGGCCGTGGAGGATGAATCGGATCAACGGGAGGAGGCGCCTCTAGTGAAGTGGGCGCGTGATCGATAGAGGAGGGAGCTGGGCTCCAGCTTTGATCCGTGAGGTGCTCAGGGGTGCCCGAAGGGAAGTCACTGTCGGGTTGATCCGAAGCGGAAGGGACATAGCTGAAAGGCCGTGAGGGAGTGCCTATAGGCACATCAATGGCGGTATGAGAGGCTTGTCGAGTAGCCGATTGTGGATGTGATGTCCTCGGAAAAGTAAAAGTGCCATCATCGTGGATGGAGACCATCGGTCGGTAGGGAGGAGGAGAAGGGATCGGATGTTTAGATAACATCGGAAATTTATCTTCGTAAAAAAGAACATCACGAGATGTGATTATTTTACGAGAATTCAAGTCGAATACGCGATATCCTTTTTGATTGTGGGGATAGCCGACGAAAATACCCGGAGATGCTCGGGAATCTAACTTTGTTTGTACCAAAGGGCGTCTAGTATAACATAGACATCCAAAGACCCGAAGATGGTCAAATTTGGGAGGAGAACCAAGAGTTTTTCATGAGGAGAAAGGCCTTGTAATGTTGGTGTTGGCAATTTGTTGATGAGATATACTGCCGTTAGAACACATTCACCCCAAAAGGAAATCGGGAGATGAGCTTGAAGTCGTAAGGAGCGTGCTACTTCTAGAATGTGTCGATGTTTTCTTTCGACGATGTCATTCTGTTGAGGAGTATGAGGGCAACAAGTTTGATGAATAATGCCCTTCTTACGGAACCATGATTGAAGTTCATGGTTCATAAATTCCGTACCATTATCGGATCGGATTGATTGAATTTTCGGAATAGGAATCGTTCCTTGTCCGGATTGTAAATTTGAGATTGAAGAATCAAATTGAGTTGATATATAATTAGAAAAATTTTTGAGAAATTGAGTAGTGTCGGATTTATGTTACATTAAAAAAATCCAAGTGCAACGAGTAAAATCGTCCACTAAGGTTAAGAAGTAACGACAACCAGAGTTTGAGGGAACGGAGAAAGGTCCCCATAAATCCGCATGAATTAATTCAAAGGGACGAGAAGAAGTAGAAGTACTTAACGAAAAAGATAATCGTGTAAATTTGGACAAGGGACAAATTTCGCACGGATTTTTATTGAATGAAACTAATTTCATACATTGATTCTTTGAAATTAAAGACTTAAAAATAGAAGAAGAAGGATGTCCGAGGCGCCAATGCCAAATATCGGAAACATCTTTATTATATAGACTATTACTAGAAATTGAAAAAGAGCAAATCCTAATATTCGTGCGGAGAAAGTATAGTCCTTCATGGAGATCACCAAGTCCAATCCTCGCTTTCGTCAATGGGTCCTGAAAGACACATGAGCAAAAATAGAATGTTACTAAACATCGAAGAGAATTGGTGAGTTGGGAGACAGAAATTAAATTGATTTTAAATTCCGGAACATGTAAAACGTTTTTGAGAATTAAGTTTGAATTGAAAACAATCGTTCCAATGTGACGTACTTGAATGGTAAACGGACCAAACAATGAAGTGGAGCATCAACATAATGTGAAAAACGAGATAAAGAACTACATATATGTTTGGCGGCACCGGAATCAATAACCCAAGGAGAAGAGAGGAATTTAATACCTGTAAAGTTAATACCTGCGTCGGTAGAACCTTGAGTAGGGTTGGAAGCGCCGTTAGACTAGCGTTGGTGATCAAATAGTGAAAGAAGACCTTGATATTCCTCTTGAGTTAATGAGGTGGCTAAAGGTGTTCCCGTGGGAGGAGTAACCGATTCGGTTATGGTGGCGGCAATAGGAACGGTCGGTCGTGGTGGGCGATTTGGCCGAGCACCCGAGTTGGATCGGTTTGGATAACCGTGTAGTTGATAACATGAAGCCCGGACGTGGCCATGTTGTTGACAATAGTCACAAAAGGGACGAGCTCGTTTAGGACGTTGAGCGTTTGGTTTCTCCATTCGAAAAGGTCGTTGATCATTGTTGTATGTTGCAAGGGTGGCGGCTTCCGGTGGATTGGAAGTAGCGGCCATGATGTTTTGTTGGATTTCTTCTTGTTTGACAAGAGAATGAATCTTTAGGATCGAAGGAAAAGGGTCCATTAACAAAACTTGACTTTGAATTGCCGAAAAACGGTCATGAAGCCCTTGAAGAAATTCCATAGCACGTTCTTGATTAGTACGATCAAGTAACGATTTCCCTTGACCACAAATACATGGATCGATTACCATAAGGGATTGTAACTCATCTTGTAGAGATTTGAGTTGAGTAAAATAGGAGGATACATCATGTCCTTCTTGTTTGAAGGAAGAAATTGCCCGTTTCAATTGATAAATTTTTGGGGCATTGGTTTGAAAAAACCTTTCATAAAGATTACGCCAAATATCGGCGGCACTTTCATCGTATAAAACGGAAGACCGAATATCCGGAGCAATGGAGTTGATAATCCAACTACTAACAAGATCATTACACCTTCCCCATGAGTGTAATTGAGTTGGAGAAGTGAGTGGGAATAGAACCATCTACAAACCCGAATTTATCTTTTGCCCGAAGAGCCATCTTCATGGCTCTTGACCAGGAGGCATAGTTATCTCCGGTTAACAATGGAGTGATGAGAATTGTAGTTGGTGAATCAGAATGATGAACATCAAACACCGGATTAGGTGGAGAATTAGGAGTATAATCTCCAGAATCGACTTCAGTAGTAGTCATGATAGAGAAAATTGATTATTAAAAAAAATTGAATTGGCTCTTATACCATGTGAAGAGGTAAATCACCTCTCGAATAATTGAGATAACAGTTAACTGAACACAGAGAGAGAAAGGGAGAGAAATCGTGAGAGAGAGAGAGATGTGAGAAAGAATTCTCTGTGTGTTGTATTCATTGGTTTACATGGGTATTTATAGGTTTACAAGTGATTTACATATAGAAGTAATCTAGGAATATTGGAAACTTACTTATACATAAAATATTACATAATATAACAACTTCCTATAATATTAATCCTAGTCGGTTTGCCCCTTGCTTATGGTCGGTCGGGATTATCGAGTGGGCCTGGTGCTATACTCTAACAGAGTTCATTACTACTTTGCCCATGCCAGTTTATCTTCACTGAGGTTTTCTTTTTTGGGTGTTTGGAGCTCTTTCTTTATCCGATTTAACATTGAGGTTTATTATTGTGTTGGTATGCTATGGATATTTTCACTGGTTTCTTCCATTTCAAGTGTTACTTTATCTCTTTCAACACCAACTATAATATGCTAACCGCACCTTAGCGCTATAATCAACTTGAAACTTGATGCAGATTTTTTTTGTTATGACGTCCCCAGGGTTAACCTTTATTGAAAAGTCAACATTGGGTTCATCACCTTGATAACACGGTCTCTTCTCCTGAACCCTCACTAGCTAGCTTCCCCTACACAGGTGTGTAAACTATTAATCCTCTCTATGAATTTTGGCCAAGTATAGATCCCCATATTTTTCCATATTTTATAGTTCTCTCTCCAAAGAATAACCCTAGAAACTTGTGGTGTTTATCACATTACATCAGTAATCTGCAGTAAAAAAAAGGGGCGGTAATTGTAAGGCCTAAAATGTGGGACTCGAGAGAGAATCGAGCCCAGTCTGAAATAATAATGAGAAAAAAACCCACATAGTCAAATTACCTCACTACTCTCATTTATAAAAAGAAAAGACTATAGAGTCCTGGGCAAATTTTTCCTCCCAAATTTCCCGCCCAAATTTTTCTGCCCCTTACTTTTCCCATCCCATCAAGTCAGATAGCCTAATAAACCATTATAAAAATAAATCTCATTCTCTCTTTACTTCATATCGTCATTTTCTCTCTCTAAAAATAACCCTTCCTTTTCTCTCTCTGCTAGGTTAAATCTCCTTCTTCTATCTCAAAATTGCTAGTGAAATCGAAAGAATAAGTAGTGCATCTAAGATCTTGTGTTAGGGTTCTGCTTCGATTCATCGGTTGAATCTTGAAAACCTAAGGTTGTGTCGGCTCAGTGAGAAACACCTATTTTATTGCCACTGATTGAGAAACACACCTGTGAAAGGTATAAAAGAGTTGTTTATGTTCAAAATAAAGAGATTTTTGTTTGCTTTTAAATCCCCAAATGTTTCGATTCATGTAAGTAATTAAATAGTTAGGGTTTTGTTAGTCGATTTTTAGGAGAAAAAAATAGTTTTGTTGTTGAATACATTGTTGGGTGGTTTTTTAGATCTTCACCACGTTTTGATGTGTCTTTGATTTTGTGTTCTTTGTTTTGATGTGTCTATTGAAAACATTTCTGTTTTTTTTTTGTTAACATATCAAAGAGGTATCTTAGATTTTGTGTTCTTTCTTTTTGGATGTGTTTTATAGTAAACTTATCAGAGATGTATCTTTGATTTGTATTCGTTGTTTTCAAAAATTACGATTTTGTTCTTCATCGAAAATTTATATATAGAAACATTTAGGTCTTCCTAGAACACATTTTGATATGTTTTAACAAATTTTGTTTATTTTGTATGGTTTGTTCTTCAGATCTACATAAAATATTCATGTGTTGTAAATATTTTTAGTTTTTGTGTAACTTTATGTGAGATTTATTTCCTATTCTTTGTTTTCAAAACTTGAGGGTTTGTTTTTCAAAACCACAATACATATGTAAACAAGTTTATATGTGTAAACATTTAAGTTATTTATATGTAGAAAAGTCATCTTTTCTAGAGCACATTGAGATGTGTTATAAACAATTTGAGATTTATTTGGATATATGGGTTTGTGCATGTTGTTTTCTTGAGTGTTTTTAACATTTGGTTTTATGCAGAAGCTTAACAAAGATGGGAAAAACACCAGTTAACAACCCTCCAAAAAAAGATGGATCATCAAAATTGAAGGAAGATAAAACTTTAAGTCATCTTTTCCGGAACACATTGAGATGTGTTATAAACAATCCCTCAAATGTTTGGTTTTATGTAAGTACTAGGTATAGCCCGTGCCTTCGGCACGACGAAATCCATTGAACATGTAACCTACATGAATTTCCGTGCGGGTAGAATATATTTTGATAGTATTCTTCATGAATACTAATTGGTAAATAAACTTTATTAAGTATGAGCGAATAGATACTTCTTTTAAAAAAGTGCATGTGTCGTCTAATTAACTTTGTCAAAATCAAAGAACTTTGACAAAAATATGTTGATTAAAGTAAGAGACTATAGAAATGCATCTAAGTTGTTATAAACAAAAAGGAAAAAAAGAGAATTTATCCAAGTACAACAAATAAAGGGAGCCAAAGACTGTCTAAATATTCGTGTAAATATAAATATCATACAACAAATATGAATTAACTCCGAACATCATTTTTGTTTGTGCAGAAATTGAAATTTCTCACTTAGTAATATGTTTCGTACTGCTTTATAACCCGTTAATGTACAATTTATGATCCACTGTCACCATCAAGTACCACAAAACTCAATAACAACAAACACGTGTTATTGGCAAAAAAACATATCTTAAACTTTTTTTTCTATGTTACAAGTTAAAAAAATTTCCACTATACACAATATATGTAATTTTTGCACTCAAAACATATAATCCTTCATGCAGTGGAGCATCACCCTTAATTGTTCATCTCTCTTCTAGCGAAAAAACTTAAATTTAGTAGTTACGTTGAACAATCATGTGGATAACAGATAAGAAAATACCCAAGAAATTAAGTAACAACTGATACTGTTTCAAAGAGTTCAATGAGTAACATAGATAAGGGAAGACCGCAAATTCCAAACTTATGAGAAAACCCAGTTACAATGTTGTTAAAGCACACAATCAAACTATAATTTCTCAACTTGCGTACTCCTTTATCTCTAGAGAGCCACACAAAGTCTAACAAGTTGGCAATTCTCCTCGGTTCAAGTATAATTTATCCCAAGGACAATGTTATAAGAAAAGAATAATAAATGACTATTTTTCACAAACGTCTTCAACAAACAATGAAGTACACAAGAAGAGAAAAATAAAACAAATAAGATAATAATATTAAAGTGATGCATATTCTTCGTTGTTTGTTGATCACAACATAATTAAATTTGCCTCATCAGTAATGCCCGAAACAAATATATAAAATTTTCAATTGTGATAATCATTAGAAAAAACTGTGAGAGGCGGTTTTGAATGGTTGTAGGCGGTTTGCAATTTGGTTTCCAAATTTTTTTAGAAACCAATTCCCCTATTATAGTCGGTTGTGAGTTTCCAAAAGTAAGTTGGTGAATAAACTATATATAGGGGGGTTAAGTGCCATATCAACATCACAACCAACACAAGCAACAACAACTCTTCTTTAGAGAGAGCTAAAGAGAGAGAGCAAGTGAGAGAGAAATTTTTGTTCGTAGTTTTGAGCGGTGTTAAATTTCTCGGTCGTCGAAGATTTAGTATAGAGGTTAATTTCTATACGGTACCATCTTGGGGCGAACTTGCGGGTTGTGTCAGTCGTCTTCATCTATCCTTCAATAAAGATTTCTTGTTCGCCCGAGGACGTAGGCTTTAAAGCCGAACCTCGTTAAATTCTGCTCGCATATTTGATTTTGGCTTAGCTTTTCAATTAATCTTCATAATCGGATCAATTTCTAGGATAGGTTCGATAGCTTCCGCGACTTTTAATTATAACAATTGGTATCAGAGCCTTGTTGAGATTGAACGAAGAAGAAGATGGGATCGAGAAGTGGTACGGTCAAAGCAGGGAAATATGAGATAGAGAAGTTCAATGGGAAAAACGATTTTTCTTATTGGCGGATGCAGATGAAGAATCTGCTAATCTCGCAGAAATTACACAAGACGTTGACGGGAAAGAAACCAGGAGATATGTCAGATGAGGATTGGGAAGAGTTAGATCTCGAAGCACGGGCTACCATTATGTTGTGTCTTGAGAGGGACGTGGCGTTCCTAGTAGACGAAGAAACAACGGCGGCGGGTGTGTGGTTAAAGCTAGAAAGAAAATTCATGACGAAAACTTTAACGAATCGGGTCTACTTAAAATCCAAATTATTCACATGTAGAATGGAAGAGGGTTCTTCTATTCAGGAATATGTGAATAGGTTTGACAGGATTATCTCAGATTTGAAGGATATTGATGTTAAGGTTGAGGATGAGGACCAAGCCCTCATATTGTTACTTTCATTACCTAAATCCTATGAGAACCTTGTTCAAACTTTGATGCTTGTTGGTGATAGTCTAAGCATGGAAGAGACGAGAATTTCGCTATTAGCGGATGACCTTCGTAAGGTTGCTACTAGCAGTATGGCGTCGGGTGGAGTAGACAAGGATCAAGCACAAGGGTTGTTTGTAACGAGGGGGAGGAGTAATGAAAGGGGAAAGGGAAAGGGCGGGAAATCTAGATCCAAATCTAGAGGCTCTTTCAAGAAAACGTGCTTTAGTTGTGGTGAGCTTGACCACTTTAAAGCGGCTTGTCCAAAGAGAAAGTTGAAGCAAAAGAACGAAGACTACAAGGGAAAACAAGAGATGCAAGAGGCGGGATATGTGTCAGAAGACCCTGACGAATGTTTCTCGGTAACAGAGGTGTCTGAGAAGATCTCCGATAAGTGGATGCTTGATTCAGGGGCGTCACACCATATGTGTCCAAATAGGGAGTGGTTTACTACCTATAGGAGTATAGATGGTGGTACAGTTATACTGGGTGATGATAGTATATGTAAAACTGTGGGACTCGGAACAATACGTATCAAGATGCACGATGGAGTGGTGAGAACATTGACAAACGTAAGACACATACCCGATTTGCGGAAAAATCTAATTTCCCTTGGTGTGTTGGAGCGGAACGGCTGTAAGATAATTATAGAGAATGGCTCCATAAAAGTCGTTAAGGGTTCTTTGGTGGTAATGATAGGTACTCGTTACGGTAATTTATACAAACTTTTGGGGACAACAATTACTGGAGATGTAGCAGTAGGAATCAGTGGAAGTGATCCAACGGCTAGTAAGAGGCTTTGGCATATGCGCCTTGGGCATATGTCAGAAAAGGGTCTATCTCTGATGTGCGGGAAAGGCTTGTTGAAGGACATGAAGAAGCCTTGCATGGAGTTTTGTGAGCATTGTGTGTTCGGGAAGGCACACAGGGTGACGTTCTCTACAAGCAAGCACATGAGCAAAGAGGTATTAGACTACGTACATACCGATGTCTGGGGACCGGCAAAGTTACCTTCCAAGGGTGGTTCCAGGTATTTTGTTACATTTGTTGATGATCATACGAGATTTGTCTGGCTTTATTTTCTGAAGCATAAAAATGAGGTATTCAACACATTCCTGGTGTGGAAAGCAATGGTTGAGAACAAAACTGGTCGAAAGCTGAAGACGTTAAGGTCGGATAATGGGACCGAGTATACGGATGGGGCATTCAAGGAGTTTTGTAATCAGAAAGGCATTGTGAGGCACTGGACAGTAGTAAACACACCTCAGCAGAATGGAGTCGCAGAGAGATTGAACCGTACACTACTTGAGAAGGCTAGATGTATGCGCTCCAATTCGGGATTAGGTGTAGAATGGTGGGCAGAATCTGTTGCTACAGCTTGTTATATTGTGAACAGGTCTCCACATTCTTCTTTAGATGGCGGCATACCTTACGAGGTGTGGTCAGGTGAACATGCAGATTACGGGAGACTTAAGGTTTTCGGTTGTACGGCCTATTACCATGTTAAAGGTAACAAACTTGACAATAGAGCAAAGAAGGCAATTTTCTTAGGATATGCTACAGGAGTCAAGGGTTATCGGCTATGGTGTACGGAAGACAAGAAGTTTGTAATCAGCAGAGATGTGGTGTTTGATGAGTCATCTATTGTAGCTATGGCGAAAGCTACGGTGCCTAGTTGTGGTGATGTTGGGTCTACTAAAGCTCAAGTAGTGGAAGTAGAAGCCGAAGACCAACGGGTTTCTAGGAATCATGATCAGGTGGAGCATCAGGATAATACTCAGGATGAGGAAATTGATGAACCCGATCATGAGGAGGTTCAAGGGAAAGGTACACAAGTTTTACAACAACAACAGCAGGATGTTTCGGTACACACTAGGCCGAAACGGTTATATAAGCCGGTACAGAGGTTAGGGTCAGACAAACCTCTTAGGCATTACGGGCAGGCAAATCTGGTTAAATATGCACTCTCGGTGGAATACGACGAGCCGGTCACCTTCAAACAAACTATCGCCGCGGCAGAAAGAGAGAGTTGGTTGGTTGCTATGCAAGAAGAGATGGAGTCTCTTCACAAGAACCAGACATGGGAGGTTGTCTCATTGCCCGAAGGTAAGTCTGTTATTGGTTGTAAATGGGTGTACAAGAAGAAAGAGGATTCTTCCGAGATCAAGGGTACAAGGTATAAGGCAAGACTAGTGGCCAAGGGTTATGCACAGAAAGAATGGGTCGACTACAATGAGATTTTCTCACCGGTCGTGAAACATACTTCTATTCGGGTGCTATTGAGTATTGTTGCTCATAATGATCTTGAGCTGGAACAACTCGATGTTAAAACCGCCTTCCTGCACGGAGATTTGGAAGAAGAAATTTATATGGCTCAACCAGAGGGATACAAGGTTGAGGGCAAAGAAAATCAAGTATGTCGTTTGAGGAAATCTCTTTACGAATTGAAACAATCCCCTCGCCAATGGTACAAACGATTTGATTTTTTCATGATAAAGCATGGTTTTCGCAGAAGTGACTATGATTGTTGTGTATACATCAAGAAGCTTCGCGAAGGTGACTTTATTTATCTCCTTTTGTATGTGGATGACATGCTTATTGCTTCTCGAAGCATGGTGGAGATAAATAAGTTGAAATCTCAACTCAGTCAAGAGTTTGAGATGAAAGACATGGGCGCTGCAAAGAAGATACTGGGAATGGAGATTAAGAGAGAGCGGTCAAGTAAGAAACTGTACTTGAATCAGAAAGGTTACATCGAACGAGTAGTTTCTCGGTTCGGGATGCAGAATGCGAAGGCGGTGTCAACACCTTTGGCACCACACTTCAGGCTCTCGGGAAAACAATCTCCCACTACTACGGTGGAGAAGGATCATATGGATCGTATACCGTATGCTAGTGCAGTTGGCAGTTTGATGTACGCTATGGTGTGTACTCGTCCAGATATTTCACAGGCGGTCAGTGTGGTTAGTAGGTTTATGGCAAACCCGGGGAAGACACATTGGGAAGCTGTGAAGTGGGTCTTGAGGTACTTGAAGGGTACCGTTGATACGGGTTTGTGCTTTGGTGGAGACACATGTCAGGTAAGCGGTTATGTTGACTCGGATTATGCTGGCGATCTAGATAGAAGACGATCTACTACTGGTTATGTATTTAAGGTACATGGTGCTCCAGTTAGTTGGCGATCGATGTTACAATCTACAGTTGCGTTATCTACTACGGAGGCCGAGTATATGGCTATGGCCGAGGGTGTGAAGGAAGCATTGTGGTTGTGGGGTCTTCTGGATGATCTAGGGATTAAGCAGGAGTGCATGGATGTATGGTGTGATAGTCAAAGTGCGATCCACTTGGCGAAGAATCAGGTCCATCATGCTCGTACTAAGCATATCGATGTCAGGTATCACTTTGTACGAGATGTCATAGAGGAAGGTGATGTTTCTCTCATGAAGGTACACACAGATGAGAATCCCGCGGACATGTTGACTAAAGTGGTGACGTGTAGCAAGTTTCAGCATTGTCTGGAATTGCTGCAAATCGGCTCGTGTTAAGTTGCCCGAAAGGGCGTAATGGCGACAAGATAATCTTTATGTGAAGGGTTGGTAGAACTACGGTAGGCTTGATCCTATAAAAGGGTACGTAGGCAGCCATGGTCATATGGTGCAGTCGGATGAAGTTACAAGAAGCAGATATATCTTACAAGGAGTATCCTGGTGTTCGTCCAAAATTTGAAGTATATCAAATTGTGTACGAGGTGGAGAATTGTGAGAGGCGGTTTTGAATGGTTGTAGGCGGTTTGCAATTTGGTTTCCAAATTTTTTTAGAAACCAATTCCCCTATTATAGTCGGTTGTGAGTTTCCAAAAGTAAGTTGGTGAATAAACTATATATAGGGGGGTTAAGTGCCATATCAACATCACAACCAACACAAGCAACAACAACTCTTCTTTAGAGAGAGCTAAAGAGAGAGAGCAAGTGAGAGAGAAATTTTTGTTCGTAGTTTTGAGCGGTGTTAAATTTCTCGGTCGTCGAAGATTTAGTATAGAGGTTAATTTCTATACGGTACCATCTTGGGGCGAACTTGCGGGTTGTGTGAGTCGTCTTCATCTATCCTTCAATAAAGATTTCTTGTTCGCCCGAGGACGTAGGCTTTAAAGCCGAACCTCGTTAAATTCTGCTCGCATATTTGATTTTGGCTTAGCTTTTCAATTAATCTTCATAATCGGATCAATTTCTAGGATAGGTTCGATAGCTTCCGCGACTTTTAATTATAACAAAAACAAACTCATATGTTTATGTAACTAAATGCCCTTTCTTATTAGAAAACCATCCAACATGCTAAAGCAATTTCAGAAGAAAAAAAGTGGATTTCCAAGCCAAATCCATTATCCATGGAGGGATAAGACAACATAAAAATGGAGGGTCTAACTTTTGATAACCACATAATATGTGAAACTTGAAAGTAGCAGCTTAAGGGACTTTTGAATGCACATGGACTGTCAGGTTTTGTCCTAAAAGGAGAATGGATGGACAGGAAAGAGCATTAGTTTTGTGAAGAAATTTAGTAGTTAATAGAAAAGGAAGATAAAAGGGTGAGAGAAGGAACAAAGGTTTCATAGTAAAGAAATGTAACAGTCAAGAGAAAACCAGAAGGGAGTTTGGTTGGAGTATTATTGACGGTTGTAATTCATCTTGAGAGTAAAATTTTTTCTTTTGTACATGTGGCGTCTATTAGGATCCTAGTCAATAAATTAGAGCATTTATTTTGTCCTAGTCAGCACAACCCCGTTCTGTTTTGTTATATAGATATCTAACAAAAGTCCAAGTAAAATGGCACGTCTATGTGAAAGGAAAATATTTATTAAAGAGAAACAAGAATTAGGTAAATCGGGCAGGAAGCTCGAACAAGGAGTCTTTCGTGCTTATTTCAACAAAAAAAAAGGAGTCTTTCGTGCACTCCCCTTAGTAGGAAAAGGGACGTTTTAGTATTTTTCGTAGTGTGTAAAGACTAAAATATCTCTTATTTTATTAGCCACATAAGCAATAAAGTGTAACAGAGGGTGCACCAGGAGGGTCATCTATCATTTTTCAATGAGATAGTTTGCACCTTCATAATAATAAATAAATGCAAATCTATTTTCGAATAAAAAAAAAACCATATGCATGATGCACGTACTGGTTCTTCGATCTAGTAGCTACAGGTAATCCTTATAAATTATTTTTGTTTCACTAACATAGTAAGATGGACAGGAGGAATGCTCTGTTTGTGTTTAAAGAAATTACCAGGATCGACTTTACTCTTAATTTGAACTAGTCTCTTAAAGTTATCTTTAAAGTATTTTATACCCCAAAGTTTGGCTTGGGAGTAACTCACTTCACCATTCTTGTAGTGACCCAAATCAAGATCATTGTAGTTAAGAGTAGCAGTTCTTGGTGAGTTAGAAACATATGGAGACATATATTTATACAACCTTCTCACCCAATTGATATGCTTTTCAGAATCACTTTCTTCAGACCAAAACACATTATAGAAAATATTGTAGATGTTCCCAACTCTATGTGGGAATGGAGTTTCAGATTCTGATATTTTGTTCATCCTTCCACCAAGAGGAGTTAAATATAAGTATGGAATAGTTTCCTCTAACAACATAGTCCATAACCCTTCTAACCCTTGTTTTGATATTGGTACATCGACATGATCTGATTTTGCCTTCACGAATATATTTGGTTCAGGTTCATTCCAGAGTGCAAACATATGTGCATGAGATTCGACCCAACTCATTTGGGTACAGTCTCTGTGCTCTAAACCTAACTCAGGGAAGTTCTCGTCCATGAGTTCAACGAGTTCGGTAGTATTTTCACCGAGAAACAAAATGGACAGTTCAGCTTGGGTTGTCCCATTGATCTTTTCCAACCCAAGTCCAATATATATGTCTTCGGGAAGCCTATCAGCGACGAACTGCCATCGGTGAACAATGTCTATAGCACCTTGTTCATGTGTCTTGGTTATGATAGCAACGGTCACTTTAGCTGGAACAAGAACTAACTTGACTTTCCACGAAAGAACAACTGCGAAACTCGATGCTCCTCCTCCTCTAATAGCCCAAAATAGATCTTCTCCCATAGTTTGCTTGTCAAGAATTTCGCCATTTGCATTAACTATGAGAGCATCGATAATTTGATCAGATGCAAGACCATATTTTCGAATTAAAGCACCATGTCCGCCACCACTAAAATGCCCACCCACACCAACAGTAGGGCAAAACCCGCCCGGAAAGGCAAGGATTTTGCTCTTTTGTCCAATTGCATGGTAAAGTTCGCCAAGGTTTGCACCTGCTTGAATCCATGCAATGCTATGCTCAACATCAACATGAATCGATCGAAGATGGATCAATTCGAGTAACACAAATGGATCATCAGAAACAAAAGAGAGTCCTTCTAAGTCATGACCTCCACTACGAACTTTCACAACTAAACCGTGTTTACGGGAACAAACAACAACTGCTTGAACTTGAGATTCATGTAAAGGTGTAATGATTAATTGAGGTTTTGAATAGTTTGGTGATAAGAATCTAAGATTTCTTGCTGAGGATTGTAAGAGTGACAAAAAAGATGAATTATTTGGAGTGAAGATTGGGATTGAGTTTGGTGGTTCATAAAGAGAGATGCAATCAATGAAATCACCATGATATGAAGAACTAATTGAGTACTTTCCCCAAGAAGTAGTAACCCTAATCAGAAATACAAATAAAGTGACTAGTAAAAGAATTGTTGAGCTTAGTGAGATTCCCATGATTTTGTATGTTTTTTGGTATGTGCCTGGGTTGCCTATTTATATAGTTTTCAAAAAGTAGAAAAGTTTTTACTACGGGTGGAAACTCAATTATAATACCTAACATCAATTCTCACTTAAGTCATCTCCATTCAAACTCCAAAAATTATATATTTTAATAAGTCAGCCAATATCTAAAATTATTTTATTTATTATTTGTGGGGTTAATTTTATTTTGGATTTAAATTTGTGCTCAATTGAAGATTTTGACCTCAATATTTGTTCAACAATCTAATTTAGTTCCCAAGATCGTTATTCCGTTGTCAAACTTGACAGTCAAATTGTTTTTCTGTTGTTTTCTTTAATTCAAAATGTTTATTTTATGTTGTTTCTCTTATTATCGTGGGAAAAGGACGCAGACAATGTCCCTACCACCATTGTCGACGACTTTTAAATTTTTTGTAGCCTCCCTTTTCTTCCTCTCACCTCTACCATCTACCACCATCAATGTTTCTCTTTTCTGTAAAACTCTATATCATTGTCTGTCTTCTTTAACAGAACTCTTGCCAGCGACATTTCAGGCAACCCTTTCTAGCGATAAGAAAGAGAAAGAGAATATAACATTTTGAACTAAAAGGTAAAAATGAAAACAAAACTTTGATTGTTAAGTTTGTTTAACGAAATCATAGTCTTGCTTGCCAAATTGAAACGCTGGACAAATATGAACTAGAATTTCCAACTGGTCACAAATTAGAGGCCAAATTAGAATTGACCCTTATTATTTGGGTAGAAAATATAACTAAGTAGTTTGAAGAATTACGAAAAACGGTTTCTATTGATTAACGTATTAAGAATGTTGAGTTAGACAATTAAAGATATTTCAAGATAACACTTTAGAAAAAAAGATTCCTCTTTAGATATCTAAGATCAACGACTACCACATCATCTTAGAGAACACTGGAGAGAGTTTTCAAATTAAAACTGAAAAGTTCTTACGTGGCAATCAAAGTTTCAAAAATTAACTACAAACACATTATTTTTTAAATGTATATTGAGTTTTGTATTGGAGAGAGAGTTTCTAAAAAAGAACTCTTCAAAGTCCCGTGTGGTATTCACAAATTCTAAAGATTAAGTGTTGCATTGGAGATGTTTTTAGCATAGGAGCAACTCCAATGGAAAACTCAAACTTTAAAACTTAGAGTGCCATTTTAGGATTTTTAGAGTTTATGTTTAAAAGTCTCTTCATGTGGATCATTCTATTAGACACTATGATGAAGTGATCAATTTCGTGAATTACTAAATGAAAAACAACAATAAAAATTAGATGAAAGAAATCATAAGGGTTAGTTGTTAATTTTGTAGAAAGGTTAATGTTACAACATTTGGCGCCCGCTTAATTTCAAGGTAAAATTTAGGTGAGAATTCACATGTTTTTCCTATGACGCGGTAGAAATCTCCGAAAAGAATTATAACTTCGTCTAAAACTTTTATAACCCAGAAAAAGTCTTTAGATCTTCGTCTTAGACTTATAGAACTTGAAACTAATAAGATTAAACTAAAATACTGAATTTTGTTTATCAAAACTTCCTTCCTAAACAACCACTAAAACCCCTTTATATAGCATTATGAGTTTCCTAAACCTAAACAAACTCTAATAAATAACTTCTAATAAATAAAATATTAGTTTCCTAAGGCCGCGGTTTTGGAGAATAAAGAAAATTCTCCGGGGAATAAAGACTTTTCTTAAAACTAGTTAAATAAGATTGACTTTTTATGTTTCTTTTTATTGCTAAGGGGCTTCTAATTTTAGAAGATACTATAAAAAAGGCTCCTCCATCTCATCACCTCTCTCTGCCACTTCATCTTCTCGACACCTCATCATCTTCTCCGGCGAAAGACGTCGGCCGGCCAATTTTCCGGCCGGCAACCTTCAAACATAATTTTTTTTTTATTTTCTCTCTCCTCTCTCTCTCTCTAAATTTTTTTCTTTGTATTTCTTTTCTCTCTCTCTCTCTCTAGAACAGATCTAGAGAGAGAAGGTCTCACGAACAGACCTTCAATGGTCTGTTCGTGAGAAAATGTAACAACTTCAATCCTATCTCGTTTGATTAGTAATCTTAATCTCGTTTAGATCTGAATCAATCCCTTATAAATTATAACAACTTCAATCCTATCTTATTGAAACCCTAAGTTCTAACTGGAACCCTAAGTTTTTTTTTTTGCTTTTGATTTGACTTGATCTCGATAGATCCTAGTTAGTTTTGATCGTCGTTTTCGTTTTAGGTTGTAATACTTTCGATCTGAAAAATTTGATTTCAGAACTCATGCTATTAACCGAATCTAATCGATTTTCTATAAACCCTAACGAGATAGGTGGACCAATATATATGACGAAAAACGGATCTGTAGTTGAAGATATGGAAGAAGGAGAGATTTCTGATGATAGTATATCATCTATTGAAGAGATTAGTGAAGAAGTTTTTAAGCAAGAAGCTGATGTTGTTGTTGTGAAAAAATCAAAACCTAAAGAAGATGAATCTAGGGTTTGGATGGGAAGAGAAGATCTAATGAACTATTATGTTTCAAAAAATTATGGTTCAAATTTGCATAATTTTGCTTGGGCACAAGTTGTTCAAAATAAACCCTTGATTACTAGAGAAAATGTCAAGGAAGATTTAGTAGTATTTGATGAGAAAATGAAAAGAGAATCTCCTGATAATGTTTCATTAACTAGCAAAGATGATGATGATGATGATAAACCCTTGGATACTGTTGTAATTGATGATAGTAGTGAAGAAGGTGATGAATTAGAGGAAGGTGAGATTGAATTGGATGTGGAGAAAATTTAAGACAAATTGAAAACTGATAACTTGGAAATATATTTTTTTTTTATGTTTGAAAGTCGCCGAGCGGAAAATTGGTCGGTCGGCGACTTTCGCCGGAGAAGATGATGAGGTGTCGAGAAGATGAAGTGGCAGAGAGAACAGATGAGATGGAGGAGATCTTTCAAAAAAATGTATTCTGTATTCCCCATAAAAATTTATTCCCTGGAGAATTTTCAAAAAAATCTGGATTCCCTCGAGAATTTATTCCCCGGAGAATTTTCTTTATTCCCTAAAGCCGCGACCTTTCCTAAACCTAATCAAATTCTAATAACAACTTTTAAATAAATAAAATACTAGAATCTAAAACCTAGAAGGTTTCCTAAAAATATAAAGCTGCCAAAACTAACAATTCTCTACTAATAAAAATAGGATATTATAAAATAACTAGATTTATGAAATTCAAGATTCTTGGAGAATTTCTGAAAATCTCTCTGCATCAGTCTCCTCCACTTCAAAGAAACTCACCTGGAGTTTACTAAGTGACTTGAATGTTATCTTGATCCGTACTCCCTTCATATATCTTTTTCGTGAATTATGCATAGGAATCACCAACCTTTCAGATTTGACTAAAGACTTTACAAGGTCACATAAAAGTTTCTCCCTATAATCATATTGTGACTCAATCTCCATTTTCACTCCATAAATAAACATGTACAGATCCTGGGGATAGTGATTGAAAATTACGAACTTCGATGAAGGCTTTCCAATAAACTACTAATCAATCCACGTGAAACAGAGATTCCCAAAATTCTGAGAACGGATCTTCGTATAAAGGAAATTCAATTGGACTAAAGTCTAACTTGCGAAGTTTCTCACCATGTTTTGAATCAACTTCCTTTGACTCAATTTTCTGAATCACTTCAATTTCCTGAACAACCTTCTTTGTCTCAATTTCCTGAACAACTTCCTTTAACTCAATTTTCTTAACAACTCTGTTTGACTCAATTTCTTGAACAACTTGTTTTATCTCAATGTCTTGAACCAGTTCTTCAAAAACAATTTTCTCATTGTGTAAATTGATATTATGAGACTTATCTATGGACACAATAACGTCGGATTTTGCTTCATGAATAATATTGTTTGAATCGTCTATGGTAACAATTCGTGGTGGTTCAACATTCTCTAAGAGAGCTTCTTTTACCTTTTTTTGTATTAAAGAGAGGTTGTTCTTCCCTTCGAAATCCAGATATCCTATAGTCCCGCTCCCGAGCTTCAGCTTTTAAGGCCAAGTTGTATGCGTCTTGAATAGTCCATGTTGTAACTAGCCCAACTTTTTATCTCAAACTAAATTTTAATCCGTTCAGAAATCGATCTATTAAAACATTAAGGTTCAGTTAAGTTTTTTGTATTGTTTCTTTGAGCCAACTTTGAGAACTCCTCATCATCATATTCACCCGCTGAATGCAACCCTTGTCTACAGTTTTGGTATAACCTTAACAAGTGTTGTTGATAATGAAGAGGTAAGAACCACTCATTCAAGTTCTCTTTCATAGATGGTCAACTCTGGGTTGGAGTCTTTTCCTGTCTCATTCTTAGAAGTTGTAATTGATCCCACCAATCTGCGGCACTCTCTGTAAGTCTATAAGCAATGATTTTAACTATCTACTCATTAGGAACAGTAGCCCACATATTGACTTGTCGCTCAACCTTATCTAGACAATCGAAGAACTCTTCTATAGTTAAATACCCATCGAAAATTGGTATTTCTTCATTGATTTTGTACTCATTATACTCTCTACGTGGGCACACTTGAACTGAAAAACTGTTACCATGATTGCACTTTTCCATATTGACTGATAGATAGCAAAATTGGGAATAACAATAATAATAATGTAATTTTTTTAAAAACCAACTTTAGATGCATCTTTGGCAAATCTATCGATGTGTTCTAAAGTGATCTTCGCGTAGATGATATCGAACCAGGCAAATCCTCGCTTTTGATGCCACTGACGCAGCGAAAAACTCCGAAAGAATTAGAACTTCGTCTAAAACTTTTAAAACCCAGAAAAAGTCTTCAGATCTTCGTCTTAGACTTATAGGACTTGAAACTAATAAGATTAAACTAAAATATTGAATTTTATTAATCAAAACTTCCTTCCTAAACAACCACTAAAACCCCTTTATATAGCATTATGAGTATCTAAACCTAAACAAACTCTAATAAACAACTTCTAATAAATAAAATACTAGTTTCCTAAACCTAATCAATTTCTAATAACAACTTTTAAATAAATAAAATACTAGAAACTAAAACCTAGAAGTCCTAAAAATATAAAGCTGCCAAAACTAACAATTCTCTACTAATAAAAATATAATATTATAAAATAATTAAATTTTATGAAATTCAAGATCTTGGAGAATTTCTGAAAAATCTCCCTGCATCATCCTAAGTCTCCACCATCTCTTATTCTCTTCACGCTGACAGGAGACTTCCGCAGACTGCCATCGACTGCGACTCTTGAATGAAATTTCACTTCTTTTTTTCATCCTCCCAACACCACCATTTTTTCTCTCATTATTCCGGCAAAGGGAACCTTTCACTTAACTAGAACAAAGGAGAGAATGAGAGAGTGATTGAGCAATGACAGAGATAGGAGAAAACAAAAAGGAAAGAGAGAAATAAAGATGAAAAAGAGAGAGAAAGAGAATTAGACGAAATGGTGGAAGTCGACCAGTGGAATTGTCGTGAGAGGAGAGAGGAGGTGAAAGAAAATCTAAATTTTGTTTTTCAAGAGTCTCCATTGATGGCATTTTGCCCTGCAATTCTTACCGTCCAAAAGAGAAAAAGTGACGGCGAAGACTACAAAGATTAGATTTTCGCACTACAAAAAGCTTTGTATCCCAGATTTTTTTCTATGAATGGGTCCGCCCGAATTTTTCAATAGCTGCGAGGGTAAAATAATTTATCAAAACAAGGGGCTAACCCATACCTGTGCCCGTTGGGCACGACCACTACTATCAAATATGTTAGATAAGGTGTTGTTTATGTGAAAATAAATTTAAATTTCTAATTCATTAGAGCTGCCACGTGCGCACCACACAAACGAATATTTCTAACACCAGCAAACATGTTAGTAATCAATTGCACATTTATGGTGCATTTGGATGCAAAATTCTTACCAAAACTGGAATTTGGTAGGAATCGTGATTCTTTGGTCTATTTGACTACCGAAAATCCTAAGACTCTTGAATTCTAAGGATTCTTAAGTCCAAAATTTGCATTGGACCAAAATCCCACCCTACTCCCTAAGATTTGGTAGGTTTTGAATTAATAAACTAAAATTTCAAATTTAAAATAAACAAAAAAAATATTTCTTTCAGAAAATATATTTTTCTACAAAATAATTATTTCAAAAATATATATATTTTTTCATAATCCATTATTTTCCGAAAACCATTCTGTCTGAATTTTCTTTTTCTTGAAAAGCCATTTTTGGTTCAAAAATCGTTTTTTTTTTTTCTCAAAACAATTTTATCCAAAATTGATTTATTCTGAAATCCCATTTCCCTCGAAAACTGTTTTTCTCGAGATTTTTCCCGAAAATATTTTTTCCAAGAAATTTTTTTTCTCAAAAATCGCTTTTTTTCCAAACTCGTATTTTGAAACAATTTTTTCAGAAAAAACCGTCTCTTTTTTCTCGAAACTGTTTTTTCTTCTGAAAAATCGTTTTTTTCGGAAAAAAAACCAGTTTCCAGGAAAAATGGTTTAAGCTACATCAAGGGTTTCATTGGCCATGGCCTTTTTCTTTCCTCTACCAGCTCACTTTAGGTCTCTGACTATTGTGATTATGATTGGGTTGGGTGTCCGTCTACTCGTCGTTCCGCTACTGGCTACTTCAATATGCTTGGCTCCAACCCTTTGTCCTGAAAATCCTAGAAACAACCAACGGTTGCAAAATCTTCTGCTGAGACAGAATATAGAGCTTTGGCTCAACTTACTAGCGAGCTTCAATGGCTCAAGTATCTTCTCCCTGATATTGGGATTGATCACACCTCTCTTATGTCAGTTCATTGTGATAACAAAGTTGCTCTACATAGCGCTGACGACCGAGCCTTTCACGAGCGGACCAAGCGTATTGAAATAGATCGTCACTTTGTTCTTGAGAAGATCAAGGCTCAAATTATTGCTCCATGATTTACCCCTTTGGCTGAACAACTCGTTAATATCTTCACCAAACCACTGGGAGTCGATGCTTTCAAACATACAATTGGCAAGTTGGACATCACTTCCGTTTCTGCTCCAACTTGAGGGGGAGTATTAAGGGCACCACCCATATCCACACCAGGCCCATCACCATAGGCCGAGTCGAGACCCCAGCCGAGAGCAGCAATGAAGCCAGCTCAGAGGTGCAAACCGACCACTAGGGTTTCTCACTAAACTTGGATAACTACTCATGGTAGTTATGATTTCATGTGAGTTAATGTTGTGATTTTATGTGATAAACTTAGTTAGGATTGAAGTATATTTCATGTAATCTTATAGTAGTTGATAAGGCTATGTAAAAATATAAATACCATGTAACCAATTAAGTAATACACAGAGAAATATTTTCTCAAAGCTATTTCTTTCTCTTTCTCTCTCTCTCGGTTTCTAGCTCCCTCTCTCCCTCATTCGATTATAATCAAAAGGCGATTTACCTCTTCACATCCCTGTTTTATTGTAGTTTCCATCTCTATGAAATATTACTTTAAAATTGTTAAGATATTGTCTTCGGAAACAAAAATAAATAGAATGGAAGAGGGGGAGGAAATAAGAGGCTTGAAACGTGTACTAGGTACCCTTTTCTTAAAGCATTATTTTCCCCCTCTCGATCGAGATTACTCAAAGGTTACTAGGCAAATTACTTCCCAAAATATGAAAACCCGCTGGGGGGGTGAAGGGAGGGCCCCAATTGGCAGAAAAGAAAACCACAACCCCCTAGGACTGTCCTGCGCTTGGAAGAAGAAGTAAAAAAAAATGAATTAATATAGTGATAGTTTGATTCTTCATCGCCGTAATAAATAGGAGAGAAAATTGGGAATATGTTTCTTAATTTTTACAAAAGAAAAAATGATAGGAGTGATTCGCTATGACACCTTCACTAAAAAAATCCTTTTGTTGCTAATCATTTATTAGGAAAAATTGAAAAGCTCAACAGGAAGGGGGGAAAAAGGAAATAATAGTAACTGGGTCTCGGGCATCTACCATTATACCTACAATGATCGGCCATACAATTGTTATTCATAATGGAAAAGAGCATTTTCCTATTTATATAACAGATCGTATGGTGGGTCACAAATTGGGAGAATTTGCACCCACTCTTAATTTTCGGGGACATGCGAGAAACAATAATAGTTCTTGTCGTTAATGTTAATAAAGTGAATATAGGTGCTCATCGTTCATTGGTGAGAGGTGAACCTTAAGATAAAGAGGGACCAAGTTACTATTATTTCCTTCTACTCTATTGTAGGTATTATCGACTAATGTTGTTGAACACAATCAATTTGTTGGGCACAATAAAAATGTTTGTTGTCAAATGATATCCGAAGGATTTGCAGTTATATAAAAGGAAAAGGTATAACAAAATCTCATATTTACAACCAATTCATTCAACATTTCCTTTTTTTAGATGATAAATTATCATATTTAAATCATGTGTCAGATATACTAATACCCTTCCTCGTCCATCTGGAAATTTTAGTACGTTTTCGATAAAGCCTTCTCGTAGAAGTATTTTCACAATGCTTTCGGGGATAATAGTATATGCTATTCGAACCATTTCTTTTTATCCATGTGTGCATTTCGTATAGAAGTTATTATGTCGGCAATAGTGTCCTTACCCATGATGAACTATAATTATCGGTGCCTCTGAGTTTTGATATAATCAACATGTTTTTTTTTCTTTTTTTTTACTTTTTTTTTTATGAATTACTAAGGGATATACGTGATACACAATCTACTAAATGATGAATTAGTAGTTGTTGTTCTTTTTTCTTTAGTACCTTTAGTGGTTCCTATACCTATCATGTTCCTTGGATTATTTACAAGTGGTATTCAAGCTCTTAGTTTTGCAACTTTAACCGCGGCTTATATAAGTGAATCCAAGGAGGGTGATCATTGACTAGCTTTCAAAAGAGTTTTAGTCTTTCTTTAGCCTAAATGTATGGGCGACTCAAGATAAGCATAAGCTATTTTGGGAACATATAATATATTCAAATATAGTATATACAATTTAGAGTAGTAGCAAAAAAGATTCAGATATGATTGATATTAATCATATCCAGGAATTGTTAAAAAAGAGATCTTGAAGATCTTTTTTCTAAGATTTCCGGCCCATTTATGTCATACCCCCAACGAATATTCTATTTCGATTTGTTCATTCAATTACAATATTATGATTCCTACTTTGAATAAAAATTGTCATGCTACTTGGTTCCGATGTGCGATTAAACAAAAAAATGATGTTTTATATTCTATAGAACGATTGTCATTTCATTTAAGTTAATTCAATGATTGAAAAAATTTCTAATTAATTACATGCAATTTGATCAATTAAATTCTGATATTGTATTGATATATAATGTAGCGCCCAGACCTTCAAGTCAGAGAATCGGACGAGTTAGAACGCCGAGCGGATCCAGTGGCTTCATTTGGGATTTGGTTTCAAATACTTATTTTGATTGATTCAGATAGCTCATTGGACAATTCTCGAAAAATTATGAATTTTGACTGGTCACACGAAATTATCGGACATGGTTTGGCTATCGAGTCGTATTTGACAATTTTTTTTGGTATCGAACTTAGCGGGACCATATAGTTTCTTCATGGTTGCTTGTGGGATGAAAAAGAAAGGAAAAGGCTAAATTGGGGGTCATAAAGTAACTCGTGGGGGTTGAATTAGTAACAATATAAATGTGGCGGGACTCGTTAATGTGTTATATAAGGACCAGGGACTATAACGTAAATTATGTCATATGGTTCCTTATATGTTGAAACGTGGCTCCATTGTTGTTGAAATGAAACTAAACAAGCTCATGTGTATCCTGCATGCCATTACAACGTGTCCCACGGCTAACTAATGGAACTTTAAATTATTTTGGATATGACCCCACTCACCATACACACTTAACACATGCTAGTCTCTGTTGGAATTTCATTTGGGAGATTAACATAAAGGGAGGGACAATGGATTTTGGCCTTAAGGTGCTTGAGGGTTTGATGTTTGATTTTACTCTGTCAATTTCTTCGCGTCTGGTGGTCGGACTTCAATGAAATTTATTCCAGGTAATCCTATTCGACTTGTTCTACATATTTAGCAGTTTAGAATTTTCAATTTCATCCAAATTTGGTGGATTTATGATGGTTATATCGATAACTGTATAGTTATACTAATTTCATTTGGGATCAAAATTTGGAGCTATTTAGACGATTATTATTCAATTTTTTCGAATGGTTTGTGTTCAGAAACATGTTTAGGAGATTGTAGACTATTTCGGGGTGTCCAAATATAGACGGGGTGGTGCCGAATTATTTTAGTGTTCGAATTTCATATTTGGAATAGTTTTGAAAATGAATTGGAATAGAGATGGTTACCCGAACTTTGTCGTTTTAACATAAATGGATAGGTTGAGTTATAGATTCATAACATTAGGTTCATTTTATGATTTGATAGTTCAAGATTCACATGGAGGCGGAATCGCTTGATCTGTTTGATCGTTTTGTGTGAATTGTAAACACGTGGTGGAGGAATCGCTTGATCTGTGTTACGTGTAATGTGTTTTACCACGGGCATTGGTTGGTCCCCTTGTTTATTTTATGTTATGGATTAGCCATGAATTATGTCAAGGGTTACACTCGGTGCGTGGCCAGCCGTTTGGTAACGACCATTCTAGTTTACCTGGAATGGGGTCCGGAGAGGATGGGAGTTGGGGTATTTTCCTAATAAGAAAATACTAATTCCCTGAAAGTGGACACTTGTAAAAGCTTAGCTTTAAACAGGGTTTACCCTACCTTGAGACATGAGAACGCTCTTCTCCTTTGGGTTGATGGGACCTTTAAGAGGGCTCAATTCTTGTAGCTTTGGGAGCCTATCAGATCATTTAATACTATTATAGGTTCATGCATATGTTTGGGTATTCTTCGAATGGTCAATGAGTTACCTTGCGAGGAAGCGTCAGATCTGACCGGAGATAGGACGCGCCTCAAGATGAGATAATTGTATCGCTGTGGGTATATGGCTCTGCTACACGACGATGCTCTTATAGTCGTCTGGGTAAGTCATGACATATTCTAAGCGTATCATTGTTTGGGTGAGATTTACTATTCGATGCGTATTGAGATCACAAGCCAGCCCGATGGGCGATGATGACGAAGGGAGAGTTACGAAAGCTCTTACCGGAGTATTACGTGGATCCATGTGTACACTGCAGTAGTCAAACGTTCGATAAGGCGCCGCCTGCCTACGCACTAACAAAGGCCGAACGGTTCTTCCTAACCGAATAGTAGGTGACCCCGACTGAGGGCGTATTTAGTCGTGATCTTGGTAAGCTAGAAGAATGATCTTGCTGTATTGCTTTGCTTCGTGTGCATGTTGATATCTGATGGGTCATGAAAATGTCCCATCAGAGTCGTTTAATTTAGATGAGTTAGTTCGTTTCGATTCTTTATTATAATAAAATGGTTGGTTTTCTTGATTAGGTGTCTTTTGTAGAGTTATGTGTGAAAAGTGATTAAATACGGGAGGAAGTTACTTGAAGGGCATTTTGGTCTTTTGGACACAAGGGTATTGTGGTAAATTTGGCCAATATCAGTGCATGGGTAAAAAAATAGATTCCGAGACGATCCCGTAGGAGAAAACGGAAGTCAATTCGGAGTCCGGATGAGCAAACTAGGCAAAGTCAAAGTTGGAGTCAAAGGAAGTGGACCAGTGGGACATTGTTGGGCACAATTCGGGCATTCGGGATGAGGTGTGGTGACGTGGCACGTCCTGAATGCACAAAACGGACAGAATACCGTGGTCCCCTCTTTTCCCACTTTTAAGTCCCTGAATTTACAGAAATGCCCCTCCTTTTTGTCCCACTCATATTTCAACCTATAACTAATTGACAAGTGGCCATCTTTTCACCACAACTCTCACAAAAAATTCCAGATTTGCCCCCAATTGTACTAGTTGATTCTTTAGCCAATGCTTATCTATTTCTTGAGTAGAAAGCAACCCTAACTTCCTATTTTAACCCTCTTTCTCCCATTTTCTCCCAATTAACTCCTAAAAAACCCTAACCAACCCATCTATAAATAAATCTCTACCTCTCTCATTTCTCTCTAGACTTCAAAAACCCTCTCAAAAGGATTCCTTCTCTAATTTCTAAGCCACTTCTCATTCTCTCTTCTAACCCTAAATTCATTTCTTCTACTACTTTCTCTACCACCTTCATATCTTCTTTCTAATTTCTTTCTACTTCTAATCTCTACATCTAACCTTCTAATTTCTTCATCCAAACTTCTAATTTCCTCATAAATCTCTTCTTCTTCTATCTCTCTTCTAAATTTCTCTTCTTTCATCTTCTAAAAAGCTATTATTTGGAGTTTGGGATAATATTCTTGGAACGTTTGGAGCTAATATTGGACATCAACATGGAGGCACAAGGAGCTATGGATCTAAATCTCATTTGGTGATTTCTTTTCATTATCTTTTGTAATTCCATTTACTTTAGAATTTCAATGAATATTACTTTAGATTTCATAAGTAGCTAATCTTGTACCTAGGGTTGTAGAGGAAACCCATACTTGGACTTATTTTGAAATATGTTATTGATTAATGAATCCTTGTATTGAGCCTCAATGCCTATTAATTGTCATTTCATATAGATTTTATGGTCTTTTCAATGTTCATGCTTCATAGTGAGATATTTCATGCTTTTGTTAAGTTATTAGATGAGGTATGCTTATTAGATGATGAATGATTGTTAAGGTATATAGGTTTTATATGATAATCAATTAAAAATACTTGATTTTGAAATGTGTTATTAAAGAATATCTTCCGAAATCTAAATAGTTTATTATGTTAGATTTTGAGTTATATATGAACAAAGGAATTTATTGATTGAATGCATGTTTTGGATAGTCCATTTATGTGGTGGAATCAAGAACCCTAGATTTCTTTCCAACCTTGATTTCATTCTTCTTTAGTCTTTTTATTGTTTTCTTTTTAAAATAGTTTTTTAAAACAAATCAAAATTAATGAAAGGGGTTTTAATTTAAGATTTAGATAAAAATTACTTGTCCCTTGGAACGATTTCCCGATTTACAAACTTTACTATAACTTGACCCCTACACTTGGGGAATAGACCTATTTTGGGCCTATCAATATCTCTGTATATATATCTGTATATATGTAACACTTAAAACTATTAATATATTAAAATGTTGATGTGTGTGGTGCGGGTAGGATGTCTAGGTATCCTACTGAGCTAACCTTCGGGTTTACTCATTCCTATTTGTTGTTGTTCAGTTGCAGGTATTGGTGACCCGGAGTGACATAGTTTACTTCGACGGTTCACATTATGTAAGATTATAATTTATATTATATTTTCAACATAATCACAACATTAATATTATATATGTATCATCTAGAATAGTTAGGATCGTTCCCTCACTCGTTTGCGATTGTACACATGTAAATAGTATGCACATTATCACTTTTTATTTGATGCTATTGTTAGTTAGAAGTTTGTGAGATATGTATGAATGTTGACAGGTTTTTCAGGTTTGATATGTTCAATTTATAGAGGAAACTCTGTCCAAATCCAGTCCCTTCTGTGAATTGTTCGTATAAATGAATTCAAATTGTTTTTATTTTTATGAAAACCTATTTTGGGTTACATATATTTTCCGAACATATTTTCAAAAGGTTTAAACTATATTTGATTTTTCGTTGTGTTTGTTCTTGATTTGTAACCCGTGATGAGAGTTTTAGCTTGGGTTTATATTTGAAACTGGTTTGAGTTAGTATTAGACTGAATTTCTTTTATAAACTGTCGGGCAAACCGTGATTCGGAACACGGGGCGTCACATATAATGATTTAGGCTAATGAAGCCGTCTATTTGGATTCATGCAGGATAATGATTAAGAAAGGCCACGGCTTTGGGGAAAAAAGAAAATTCTCCGGGGAATAAATTCTCGAGGGAATCTAGATTTTTTTGAAAATTCTTCACGGAATAAATTTTTGTGGGGAATACAGAATACATTATTTTGAAAATTCTCTTCCATCTCATCTGTTCTCTCTGCCACTTCATCTTCTCGACACCTCATCATCTTCTCCGGCGAAAGTCGCCGGCCGGCCAATTTTCCGGCCGGCGACCTTCAAACATAATTTTTTTAAACATTTTCCTCTCTCTAGAATAGATCTAGAGAGAGAAAAGAAAAAAATTAGAGAGAGAGAGGAGAGAGAAAATAAAAAAATTATGTTTGAAGGCCGCCGGCCGGAAAATTGGCCGGCCGACGACTTTCGCCGGAGAAGATGATGAGGTGTCGAGAAGATGAAGTGGTGGAGAGAGGTGATGAGATGGAGGAGTCTTTTTTATAGCATCTTCTAAAATTAGAAGACCCTTAGCAATAAAAAGAAACTTAAAAAGTCAATCTCATTTGACTAGTTTCAAGAAAAGTCTTTATTCCCCTGAGAATTTTCTTTATTCCCCAAAGCCGCGCCCTTAAGAAAAGGCAAAGAATAATTTACAGATGAGAAAAAATAGGTTAGGGGGTTGTTGGAAAAAATGGGAATAAATTATCCATTTTTATACCACATATCCTCCTATTTTGACACCAAAAAATGAAGTGGTTTCTAGAAAAGAAAGGAATTTTCAGAAATTTATTTGTAATGTAATATGATAATTTTGGCAATAACCATTTTCGAAGGAAGTCGAGCTACATTTCTTTTCAATTTTCATACAAAAGTTCTTATGTGTTTCCACACCCTTTTGAGACCTTGAAAAATAGACAAATTCACTTTCTTAGAAACACATACAAAATTCTTCACTACAAAAAGGAGAATGGTAACCCCATCATCAACCACTTCATTTATGAATTTCATAGTAATAGAAATACATGTCCCACCGAGACAGAATTTGTAACTTGCTATTATCTTGCCTAGCAGGCAAAGATTTACCTCTGTGGAACGGTTGATTCATTCGGATGGGCAAACGTTCAAGCAGAAGTAAAACTCCTTCCACTTTTGTTGGCAAAACGACACCTTAATTTTAGGAGTCCCTGAATTTTTCGAACACCTGAACTTCAACTCCAATGTCGGACTCCCAAATTATTTACGTGTGTGATGTGATGTACGTGTGAAGGATTTTGATTTCAACTTTTAACTATCAATTATTAGTTCCAAATATAAAATTTAAATTTGATATTAATTTAAAGAGAAAAATTTAAAAGGATAAAAATAAAAAAATAAAAACAAAAATTAGAGAAAGAATTAAAAAAAAAATTTAAAACAACAAAAAAAAATTAGATTAAAACAAAACAAAATGGGGTGGGTAGGGGATCCACCCCAAATGTGACATTGGGGGAGTCACACTTTGGGGCTGGGAGCCCTTTAGCCCGGGCTACCAAGTCGGAACCCGGGAGGGTGGGCCTCCCATCCCCACAGGGAGCCTAACCCGAAGGCTTTAGGCTCCGGAATTTGAATTTGAAAGACTCCTCACCTACATTGGACTTGTAATTTTTATTTAGAAAATACAAGGAGTTATCTCAAAAGGGAAGTTTTAGAGGCAATGCCCAAACATGTTAAAGGCAATGTGTTTTTTTACCCAAAATTTGGTCAAAACAAGTTGACCGAGTATATGCCTAAATTTGAAGGTGTTGTCATCCACATCGTCTTTCCACTTCTTCTGGCAAAAAATCGACCACCAGAGTTCAACCGACAAATTTAATCAACAACATTAATTCTTCTTTTTCTTTTCCTCTTATCTTTTCTCCCTCTCCACCCTCTTTAAACTCTCCGGTGAAAGGGCTCCCCATCACCAGAAAGTTTACAGAGAGAAAAGATAAGAGAAAAGAAGAAGGAAACAAATTATGGTCCGACCGACGACTTTTGCCGAAAGAAGTGAGAAAAAGGAAGAAAAAGAAAGATTTTTTTTTTCATTTGTGATGGTCACCCCTGACGACTTAAAGGCGTCAATAATACATTAGGTTTAACATTGATTGAGGCATTAAGAGAAAGTGTACCTAACAAAAAAGTAGTTTTTGTAATTGACACATAGTTTGTTAAACCACCCATAAGAGCGATATCATGACTTTGATTTGGAGCCCAAGAGCAACTCCAACCCCAGTCTGTCTTAGGCCGAAAAAACCACTTTTTCACCCAAAATTTTGGCCTCAGCTCAGCCTCTAAAATTCAGCTCCAACCCCAGCCTCTCTTGAGTCCGAAAGTTTGAATTTCCCAATTTACTTAATAAAATTCAATTTAAAAAACATTGATTACAACTAATAATTGATTAAAAATTTAAAACTACTTAAATACGACTAAATAACAATAGAAAAATTAATTAAAAATAACTAGAAGGGGTTTCTTGAGTCTCGTGGTAGACCGTTGAACCAAGCTTCTCGCGGTGCTATAAGTATTCGTGCGGCATGTTCGTCGAGAAACCTAATATCAATCTTCATTAAGTCGATCCCATATTGTCGGTTCTTGTGTTCCTTATCTGCTTGTAGAAAATCTTGTTGCATCCGTAGGGTCTCTTGTTGAACCCGTACAACTTTCGTCAAAGTTGTTGATCTCTGTTGGGATTCTTCATCTCTTTTTTCCCAATATCCCTCATTCTGAGTTTTTGAAGCAATAGAATGTGTGGATGGTTCACCAACTCTTGCATTTGCTTTGGCTTGTTTACGGCCAATTGGTCTTTCCTCCGATTGATTGGTATTAGAGTCTCTTTTGCCGGATGTTGACTCTCCTGGCATGTCTGCCGTCCACTTGTTGTGTGTCATCAAAATTTTGTAACTGAAATAAATAAAATATATATTAAGTATATGTTATGAAGTGAAAAGATAGAAAAAAAGAAATTAAAAAGATCGAAACAATTACCCAGTCATAATCGTTTTTCCCGCTTTTTGGAACTTTATTTATTATCATCAAAGTAGATATAAAACTTTGACATTCCGAGCTTATCTCACTGAAACGAGATTTACAACTTCTAAGTGCGTTGAAATTTCATCCGATATTTTTTGCCAAAATACTTTATATTTTTGACTATTTCCGACAACCGCATCAAATGTGATTTTCAAATAACAATTAGCAAGTAAAATATCTTCATCTGGTTTATACGGTTCCCGTCTAGTTATCTTTGTTGAAGTTGTCCCTTCTTGCACCGAATAATCATCACATACTTCATAATCATCAACCCCTAATTGAGCCCACGGGTAAGTAGAATTAGGGGACAACATTTCCATATAACTTTGGTTGTCGAATTTGTTGATGTTTAATGGATCCATAAGAGAATAAATGAAAAGATGAAAAAAATTTGAAAGAAAGAGGGATAGAAATTAAAAGAGAGATATAAATGAAATGGAGAGAATCAAGAGAGATGAAAGGAAATTGAGAGGATGAAGAGAGTGTGAGATTGAAAGGAATGGGAGTGTCCCCAATGTGACCGTTGGGTCCAGTGGGGACCAAGGAATGAAACTTCGGTTTCGGTGGAAACTTCGATGAGTCCAAAAGTGGAAACGTTTCGTGGAAACGTTTCGGTCTATGTAGAAACTTTACAAATTTGTGGAAATGTTAGTATCCTTATTAATGTCTCTTTAATATGAAAGGTTAGTATCTTAGAAGCCTAATATGCATTAAAGTAGTTAATTTAGAGGCTAAATGTAATTATTCACCTCTAATAACCCTAAAACACTTATGTTAGGGGCTAATTTGCAATAAAATAGTTAGTTTAGGGGGTAAATTGAGATCATTTAGGGGCTAAATTAAATTATTCACCTCTAATAACCCTAAACCACTTACTTTAGGGGCTAATCTGCATTAAAGTAGTTAGTTTAGGGGCAAATCTAATTGTTTTTAACCTATCCTGTTAGATTGAGGGGCTATATATGCACTTAAGAAATTGTTTAGGGGTTAAGTAACAAGATGATTGTAAGTATACATCAGGTTCTTTAAGGCGCCCCTAAAAATAGTTTCTGGCACCCCTTCAAGACATTGGGACAGTGAAGGAACGGGTGCCAGATAACTTTTAAGGGGTGCTTTTAACTTTATAACCTAAAAACCCAAAACCCTAACCTTTCTTCCAACAGTCGCGCGTCTCTCTCCTTCTTCTTCTTCTAGGAAACCCTAATCTCTTTCTTTTCTTCTTCTTCACCCTAAATCCACCCATAAAATCTGAAACATGAAGCTATGAAGAAGAAATCAAGAAGGTTTGATGAAGAAATCAAGAAGAAAACGATGAAGAAAGCGAAATTTCGTGAGATTTCGGTCGAAATCTTACACGAAAAGTTTGTAAGTGTATTTTTGTTTCGATGATCTGAAAAACAGAAAAATTTCAGTCATTTCGACCGAAATTTTTCGACTTTTGATTCCTTGAGGGGACAACTTCAGTCGCCCCTAATGTTAGGGGCCATTGAAGCGTCGGCTAGGGCCTCCGCCCCTGCCGACCCGCACTAGAGGGCCGGGCGCATGCCATAATTTTGAAAATTATGGCACCGGAGATGCTCTAATATACACACATTGCCTTAACCATTTTAGGAATGGAGTAAGCAAGTAGGGGTGTGCAAAAATAGACCGAACCAATCAAACCAAACCAATCCAAACCGGTCCAGTCGGTTTTCAAACCAAACCAAACAACGAGTGGTTTGGTACGGTTGTAGATTTCCAAAAACCAACTGGTTTGGTTCGGTAAGTGGATGCACTTTTTAGGAACCATTAAAACCAAACCGAACCAGTCAAGTTCAATTAATACATATAATTATATATTTACATAATTTTTTCTAAAATACATCTATCATATCTCTATAATTTCATACAAATACATATCTTTCATCAAGTTGCTATAAATAAGAATAACTACTACCCATACAAAACAACAACACTACTACAATATAATGTTACTAGCTAGTATTAGATTAAAACAATTCATGTATTATCAATGTTACTAGTACTATATAATATTTCGGTGGGGGACCTGCACATGTCTTTCGTGTTTCAAATGTTTTTTCGATGCATTATGTTAGTTTGATTGTTTCTCCAGATTTTTCAGGATTGTTGTCTTGATTTTATACGTCAATGTATGAAGAAAGTAACTCGATTCGCCGATTTTCATGGAGAACAAATTGCGTTTTATGGATGGTTTGGTATCCAGTAATATCCAAACCGCTTATGATGGTTTGGTTAGTAACCGAACCAAACTCTGACCGGTTTGGTAACGGTTTGAAAAATCACTAACCAAACCATGAGTGGTTCGGTAACAGATGACACAAAAATACCGGATACCGAACCAACGTACACCTCTATAAGCAAGCTCTCGCCCTTTTTACAACTTTGGGCACTGGTATAAAATCTCCCATCTCAAAATTCACCTGTTTGTCGTGATATCTTTTACCGTCTGCAAATTGGAAACTACGGCGATTTAACCGGTGTGAAAAGGTAGGAATCAGGAGGTAGAGAGAGAGAGAGAGAGAGAGAGAGAGAGAGAGAACTGACACATTAATCAATTTCATGAAACATCGAAAAACGAAACCACAATAAATCTGTTTCTATCTCCACACTTTCTCTCTCTACATCTCAAATCTGTCTCAAGTTTCCTTGTTGAGGAGGCTGTGTCTGTTTAACAATGGCGATCGCAGCTGCGGCAGTGGTGGTTCCTTTAGGCTTACTCTTCCTTCTCTCCGGTCTCATTGTTAATCTCATTCAGGTTGGTGTTACAGATCATTTCTTCACTCTTTTCTCTCTCTCTCTCTCTCTATAACTAGCTCTGTTTGTCCATTTTTTATGAATTCAAATTAGGTTTAAGTTACTTTTTCACCTAGATTCGTTTTCAATGCATGCTCTTCTCTCCCAATTAGACTTCTGAGATTATTTTGATTTTTAATTAGAAATCTGTCTCTGGGCTTTTGATGAAATTTTCATTGTTGGATTTATACGAAATCTCAAGCTGAAAATTAATGGACTTGTCTTTTTTTTTTTCATTTTAACTTTCAGGCAGTTTGTTTTGTTCTTGTTCGTCCAGTTTCAAAGAGTATGTACAGGAAGATCAATAGGGTAGTTGCAGAATTGTTGTGGTTGGAACTTGTTTGGCTGGTTGATTGGTGGGCAAATGTTAAGGTGTTGTTTTTTCCTTGTTTATTGCTTCTATTGTTCATCTATTTTGTTTGTTCTTCTTGGCAGCAACAAAACCAGCTAAAAGGGTTGAAGTAAAGACCCCCCCATAATGTAAAAACTAAAAAAAGAAAGAATCATTTTATTTCTCTTTGAGGCCATTTATATTTTATTTGTTGTAAACAATCACACATCGGTGGTGAGACAGAGTCTGGTGCTCCTGTTAAGAGGTTATTCACCCTTCTCTAGTGAGGCCTTTTCAAACGGTGATGCCGAGAAGTGCCAAAGGGGACAATATCACTAGCAGCTCAGAAGGCTAGTCCGCATCATCTTATAACATCATTTTATTTTTTGGTTAAAATTTATATTTTATTTGACCTGAATGCAGCAGAGTTTGTGGGTTCAAACATTTTAGTCTTATTGGTTGTGTGATAGTATCCAAGTTTACTTAGCAAGGATTTCAGAGAAATTATTTCTATCCCAACATTCTTTCTGTTGATCCCTTTTATGTAGTTGATTTTCTTGCTTGATTAGTTAATTATAGTTTTTCGTACATCGACAAATACACTTTAGTAGCTGGAGATGTGTGAGACAAAGAGTGGAGGGGATTTCATTTACTGGAATTCTTAATAATGTTACATGAGAAACTGATAGATTTCTGGTTGCAGATAAAACTCTATATGGATGCTGAAAGTTTTAAATTAATGGGTAAGCGGAATTTTGAGAATTTCTGTTGTTAAAAGTTATCTTGCCCTTATATGTTGAATGAAGCATGTAGGTGTTGTATCTAAAATTAATAACTTTTTCAGGTAAAGAGCATGCACTTCTCATAGCAAATCATAGAAGTGACATTGATTGGCTTGTTGGCTGGGTTTTGGCTCAGGTGTATATCTATATGTTTGTAAATTGCGCATACATAATTCCTGTTAATATTGTTAAATTTTAGGTCGTCTTACATAGATATTATAGCCATATGTTTCTACAGAAACCATATAATTCTGAAGTACTATAGCAATGTTCTATGATATCATGTTTGATTTTCCTTTCCTTTTTCGTAACTTACTAGTTTAAAATCTGATTATCACAGCGGTCTGGTTGCCTTGGGAGTGCATTAGCTGTCATGAAGAAGTCATCGAAATTCCTTCCGGTAGGTTTGCCCCTCTGACATTTATTTGTCTCATTTTGCCAACATATACATGTATTATGTATATATTAAGGTAACATTTACAGTTAAGCATGAAAGTATGATGGTTTTGTAAACCTGCAACTTTAAGATGCATCTTATCAGATTTATGAAAGTCCATATTCCAGATCACTTTGTATAATAACTTTTAATTTCTTTTGTACTTCCTAGTTACTAACTTACTAGAAAGGCACTTACGAAACCTGAAAAATCATTTGGTTTTAACATTGGAGAAAGAAGTGTGTTAACTAAATCTGAAAGATGGAAAATGATGTAACATAGGAAACCTTTCCTTTACTCTGTAAATTTGGCCTTTGAACTTACATCTGAGAGTTCCGATCTTGAAGCTTCGGTCTCTATAATCCCAATTATATAAATCACTAATATTTCCATTTAGTACATAACAATTTTCATGGCTCCTTATTTATTCCGCAGTTAACTTTGTCACTTGCTTTTGTTTGTTAATATATTTGGTGCGTTTTCATTTTTTTTCCTTCTTCCTGGCATAAGAAGTCACTGTAGGCATGACAAGACATGACATGGTCTCGTCATCTCATATTTTGGCCCAAAGGTTCAGCTATATTTATCTGTTTGCGTCATGCAACTCTTTTCTATAAATAATAAGTGTGGTTCTCGTGTGCAGGTCATTGGCTGGTCGATGTGGTTTTCTGAATATCTCTTTTTGGAAAGAAGTTGGGCCAAGGATGAAATTACACTGAGGGTACAATAATATTTGAAGTTCACATTTTGGGTTCTACTAGTCAATCTTGTGCATCTCATATGGCTTTTCCTTTCTATTTCATACCACAGTTAGGTCTTCAACGACTGAAGGACTTTCCTCGCCCTTTCTGGTTGGCTCTTTTTGTAGAGGGGACTCGTTTTACACAGGCGAAACTCTTGGCAGCTCAAGAATATGCAGTTTCAGCTGGGTTGCCTGTGCCTAAGAATGTTTTGATTCCTCGAACAAAGGTCTAATTCTCATTACCTTGGGGCAGTTAATTTTAGTATGTGATTTGTCTTCATCATTTCTAACTTGTTTCATAGCTTTTCAGCATGTTTCTCCTTTTCTTTGTCAAACTCACAAGTGTACAAGACTATGCATAATAACATTCTAAAGCTGTGGTAGCCTTTTGTTTCTGATGGTCAAGTATTAGCTCCGTACGAGTCCTTTTATTCAGATAAGAGTTTAGAACATTAGTAGTTGGTTCTTTTCTCTCAAAGTTGCTTTTTAGGAAGCACTGTCTGGCCAAAACAGTTTGATGACTTCATCTTAAAATTTTCAAAGGCATTTAGGTAAATTATGTGGCAAAAAATAGTTCAATTATGAGAATACATTTTGATAAAACAAGGAATTCGTTTTCCAATTACTCTAGTTTGCTTCTATAGTTGTCTGATATTTGAGGTGGTGATACAAATGATTTTATTATTTAACATTTTATTAATAAAATGAATGAACATATTAAAGTAATCTTCATTGTAGAATAATTTGAGGTAGAGTTGATGTGGAAGATAAGTGATGATTGTGTTGATAGCTCGGACTGGAGAGCAAATAACTATGAGACTAGTTCTCTGGGGCACCGATCAAAATGGAAAGAAAAGCAGTACTGCAGTAGTCTGTGGGTTTAATAGGAAGAGTACTGGGTACAGACACAACATCACCCTGGAAAGTCAAACTCCCGCATCCTGGGTCGTTAACTGCATTACAAAAAACATGACATTGTTGGCCACTGTTCGGCTGATGATTATTCAGGTTCAGAACAAAATGGACGTAGCCGAACAGATAGGACTACGTATACTGCTGTAAAACATGGTTGTATAGCAAGCACTTCGATTATGTTGTTAAATTAGGTTTGAGGTTTCTAATCCAATTAGTATGGACCAAACTTGGGTGAGTGGCTTGTCATGGACTCGGATGACTAGGCGACTGGGGTCGGGTTTGACCTAAGTTCCACCTTCAATTGTATAGGTCTTTAGTGGGAAAGCATTTTCCTTGTCATTAAGGTTATAGTCGTGATTCAATAAATTGAACTGGGTTTGTTTTATTCCGCTGGTGTTTGGCCTACACAATTAGATTTGTAGTAATTCGTATTATGCCTGCTTCTGCTTCATCATTTTGTTCTTTACTCACTTGTCTTTATTGACTCTGGAGTCTGGACTACCCTACATGAGAGGTACTTGAAAGTGACAGCTTAAAGTTGTTCCTCCGGGCTTATAGAGAAAAAAGGAAAAAAGAAAAAAAGTAGTCCATTAGATTTCTTGTTGGAGCCTTGGAGGCTGGAGCCAAGCATCCCCTAATATGTTGTTTTAGAGTAATAAGTAACTCCAAAGTTACGATTGTGTCTCTATTGCCACTGAAAACAACTTGGCACACGTGTGAAGTATATACACTATTAAGCATTTTTTCTTTTTATTTTGAAAGAACCACTGCATTAATAATATGTAGTAGCACTGAGGTTAGGGAGTTTCTCACAAAAGATGTGCTGCCTGACATGGTTTTGTTGTTGACTTGTTTCTAGGGTTTTGTTGCATCAGTAAGTAATATGCGCTCCTTCGTCCCAGCTATTTATGATGCTACAGTAGCTATACCAAAAAATCAGCCCTCCCCTACGATGTTGAGAATCTTGAAGGGGCAACCTTCTGTGGTAAGTCATTCAAGTCTAGGCTCTCTCTTGCAACTTTATAGTTCATGGTCATTTTAAAATGGGAAATTTGGTAATTTACTAAATACCCTCTAACTTAAAAAGACTGCCCAGAATTCAACGGTGGATAGATCTAAAACTGTATTTGGTTAAAAAGGATCCATATGTTTATCATTTATGAAGGTCGTTAATTAACGTTAAATGGGTTTAGATGCATACCCAGAATTTTGTTTAAAAAACAGACAGTCTTTATTGGAATTATTTTGTATGGTCTGCGATCAGTTGCAATGGTTTCCAAACAGCTTGCAGTGGTTTGGAAATAGTTTGCAAACCATTGACAAATGTTTTGCAATGGTTTGCTTTAAATCTGCATTTAAGGCTCCCCTATGAAACTAAAGGAGATGATTGAATTCTACCAAGCTAACATTGTTCAGATATTCTGCTCCCCACCCTTAGGTTAGCCTGAACTAACTGAACAATCAAATAATCAACATTACTTTCATTGTTTCACATGCACACCTTGGCCGATTTATTTTCTGTAAGACATTTGTCCATGGTGTATAGGCCAATAGGTCGTCATGCTATTTATTCTCAGTTATCACACATCTTTTCTTGGTTTAAAGATACACACACTAGCACAGAATGCTCTAGTTGAAGAAATTGACTCAGTGGCGAGGGTAATAAACAAGAGAGTACAAAACATTAATGTGTTCATTTTGTCACATCATTTGTGGGATAGTACTTTTGCTGAATTGAAGATGTAGAATAGGATAAAGTTAAGATATAGAAAATCCACCACGTTTGAGTAACTTATAATGAACGTAATGACCACTGGATTTATGCATAAGGCAGCGAATAGGTGGCAATCAGCTTGAGTTTGTCTCTGTTACTAAAACTTCTTACTTCTGCAGATACATGTTCATATCAAGCGACATTTAATGAAAGATTTACCGGAGACGGAGGAAGGTGTTGCGCAATGGTGTCGAGATGTATTTATCGCCAAGGCATGTCAAAAGTGATCTTGCCCCCTTTTTGAACTTTTAGGTTTCTCTTCCAGTAATTCAAGCTATAAATATGTTTTATATTAAAGCAAAACTTTTATATAGATGCTACTTGCTAATCTAAAATAAAACCTTATAAATTTTTTTCGACCAAACTTTGCTTCTTAATTTCCTTGTTACTGATTGTCTTTTCTCCTCACTATTATCCATGACAATCAGGACGCTTTATTGGATAAACACATAGCAGATGACACATTTGGTGATGAACAACTTCAAGATACGGGTCGACCAAAAAAGTCTTTATTGGTAATGTTCTTTTCTGACGGATTATGATTGATTTATTTTATGTTTTACTTATTGTTATAATTACCTGAAAAAAAATATATAACTCTATTTTCTACAAATTTCTAAAAAAAATGCTGTACTAATAGTTCACTCGTCTGGATTTGTCTGCTTATTCTAGTCTTTTTTTTATTCGATTAGGTTGTTACGGGTTGGTCTTGTCTTCTTATATTCGGGGCAACAAAATTCTTCCAATGGTCTTCACTATTATCATCATGGAAAGGAATTGCAATCTCTGCAACCGGTTTGGCAGTCGTTACGGTTCTTATGCACATTTTAGTTGTATTCTCTCAATCTGAACGATCCAGCTCCGCCAAGGCAGCAAAATCCAGGCAAAACAATGGGTCAGTGTCTACAGAAACGAGCCAAGATAAACAGAAGTAACTGACCAGGGAACATCCGAAAACCCATTGAAGCATTCCTCGTAATCTTTTCGGAGTCTGGAGGTCAGTAGATATAGTTTATTCTGTGGATCAAGTTAAATGATGAATACATATTTAGGGCACTTATGTGTTGTTTGTCTTTCATTTATCTCAAGTAGTTTGTTTTCTTCATCATCTTTCTATGTAGCCTTTGATTTTTTGTGGCAGAAAACAAGATTGAGTGCATATAATATTCATTAGCTACTCTTCTTGTAGTTTAGGTTAGGTTTGATATTCAAGGAAAAAAGGTCCAAGAGTTTGAATCTCGAAGATGCTACACCTACAGGGGACCGAAAACCTCAATTTTGTTTTCTGCGGAGAAACCTCTATAACTAGCTGTTTTATAAACTATTTAGGATTCACTGGTAGGTATCGTAGGTGAACCCTATCGCAAGCCCACCTTCGGAGTTTATGTCAAGATGAAAATTTTGTACTGACCCGGGCAATCCTTTGGATTGAAAGCCCCAATCTCTGTTTTAGTAGTCATACTTAAATCTCAAGGTATCGAATCGACCACTATTGGTATAAAACTTTGTTGATGGTTTGTGAAAAAGCAATGCTCTTGCCCATCAGTCCATTTCAAGTGCCTTTTTTTGTGTGCAGATATCGAATTTACTAATGATTTGCAATATATTGAAATTAAATCAATTCTGGTTAAGTTCAGGAGCTCTAAGGTCCATCAGAAATTATATTTTGTATGTTTCACAAAAATATTTAATGTCATTCATATGTTCATTTAATTTTTGTTATATCTATGTGAATCAAATAACCATATTCTATGATGTGTTGAATGTAGAATGTGTATCTATGTACTTGTATTGACCGGGCTCCTTACTATTATTATCTTTTTTTTCTAGCTATTTACTAATGTGGTTTTCTCAATTATGAATTTATGATGTCTTGTTTACTCTTTTGAAGTCTTTCTAGTAATATAAATTTCAAGCGAATCGGTAGTATGACAACAAATTTGTGAAACACATATTGAAACTACAGAACATGCATTATTACCGTACGACCATGCTCGGCGTATATGGTTTTATTTTAACACTTATTCGGAAAACATTATATCCATCTTAGAATGGATAACTACATGGAACACACCATTGAAAGACAAAAACATCATTCATATGCAATTATTCTCTGGAACATCTGGAAGGCTCGATGTAAGACTCAGTTTCAACATACAAAAATAGTAATTCAGAATATAATTGTACAATTCTAAACTATCCCAATATCACACCAAAGAGAGCCATGCCAAAACACATTTGGTTGCTCAATCACTAGATAGATGGATACCTCTTCCTCGTGACCATTCAAAAATTAATTTAGATGTATCATTTCAAACTTATACCAAACTAGTAAGTGTTGGAACGACGCAGGAACATAATTCTAGTACAATAAATACTCGTTCTCTCAGATCTCGAGCAAGAAATAGAGAAGGGAAGTCAAAGCTATTCTAGAAGCTATGAAGTGGACAAATCGCTTGGTATTGACAACATCATAATTGAAGCAGACAACTAGATTATCATTTCACAGTTACTACAAAGAAAATCCAACATGCATTGGACTTCATAGGTCGTGATGACAGAAACAAGAAATTCTGCAACAGTATCACATTCATTCATTGCCATCGAAAGCATAATTAGTTTGCTCATAATCTAGCAAGATCAACTCTGCAGGGTCAAAGTCTTCTATAGTTCTATTTGTTTTTGCTCTTGGTTTTTAGCTTGTTCATAAAAAAGAAAAAGACAAAACGATAATATAATCGAAAAAAACACTTGTCCCGTGAAATACATGTAGACATGCAACTTGGATCTAGCAGGTTATCTATAGAGCTTATGAAGTCTTGTTGTCTTTTCCATCCAAAACACTTGTCCCAAGAATCACTAATCCCTCAAACTAAACAACGTCAAGCCAGTCCTGGGCCAAAGCGACCAAAGTAAGGCCTCAAGTTCTGGTAGGGCTGCTTAGTTTGTCCATCTAAGTGTCGTGATTGCGATTGATGTAGTTGAATTTAACGCTGCTTAGTCTATTTCTTATTTTCTTGATTTTTCGCATATGGACCATCGATTGCCACTGGATTTGATGTCTCGAATCTTTCAGACGCTTTATCAGGTTGATATTATCGCTTTCCACTATGATTTCTTTATGATTGGGTTTCTCTGCCCACAGTATACCCTGAAGGGTTGCTATTGCTTCGCTTTCTTCGTTGTTTCTGGCTCGAGTCGTACGAACTTTAGCTTCCACAAACGTAGATTGAGAGTTATGAACTGTCAAACTAGTGCCAATAATGGTATTGATGTTGGTACAAGATGCATCCACGTTTATTTTCACAAAAGGTAGATTAGGGGCTTCCATTTTGCTTCATTAGAATTCGATGTTTCCTTATGAACCTTATTCGTTCTTGGAAAGGCCATTATAAGTTTTATAACTGTGCTGGTAGTATTAATCGTGTGTTGGAAGCAGTGATCACATCTAGCTTTCCATATATGCCACATAATAGTAATAAAGTGAATGTCATTTGCGGTGTAGCTGGTTTGTGTGGGATCTGCCATAAAATCCCTTCTGGCAGTGACTGAATAATAGTAGATAAGATATTAAAATGAAATCATATACTTTTGGCAAAGGGATAATGCAATAGGTTGTGCTCAATAGATTCAATATCCGAACAATTCAGAAAGTATAAAAATTTCCTATAAATTTACCTATGCGTTGACGGACTAGGAGAGCTCCCGAGCAAATTTTTCAAATAAAGAGATGAATACGAGGGATCGTTCGAATAAACCATATGTAGTTCCAGTTGATCTAAGGGGGGGGGAGGGGTTGCGGATTATGCGTGTGTTGATACATAGATTTCACCGAGAAATTACCAGATTGAGTGAGAGTCCATTTCATTTGATCAGAGCCCCCACTCTGAGGGGGAATCGTTTTAATAAGGTTGCAAGTAGGTTCATCGAAATTCTCTCTGAAGATCTCCACACACCATTAAAGTGGATTACTTATTAGAGAGTTAATAAAGGGTTCCAATCACTTTATTTTGTTGGGAGGTTTTGTAGGCAATGTCCAAACTTGTTAAAGGCAAACTTGATAAAGGCAATTCCTAAAATGGTTAAAGGCAATGTGTGCAAAGGAAGCAATGCCTCAACTAATGTTTGACCTAACGCTACAATTAACGTCGTTAGGTTGTCGTCAGTCGGAGATTATCGGTCGACGAATCTCCGGTCGACGACCATAAAAAAAAAAATCTTCTTCTTTCTCATTTTCTTCTTCTTCCATCTCTTATGAAAGGGCAAACAGTCGCTAGCCAGGACAATTTTTTTTCAACTTCCTTCTTTCTTTTTCTTCTTTCCGCTTCTATCTCTGCTCTCTCCACCCTCTCTAGCTGGAAAAGCAGACCTTTAAGTCCGGAAAATCTAAAATTTACTCTAACTAAAAAAAATCCTAAAATTCCAAGACTTCTTATCTTCTATAATTCTTCGTTAAATCTGATCTCAGACCAAAATTCTTTCTATCTTGAATCTCTTACTTATAAATAAGTACTTTCTTTTCTAGGGTTTTCGGTCATGAGTTGTGGTAGCTCCAAACTTGATGATTCACCAGCGGTGGCTCTCTGCGGTGAATGGTGTCGATTTCTTGAAGCAATTCAACAAATGTATGCATTTGATGATGCTCATATAAATTCTATATATTCTCTTAAAGAAATTGGTGTATCTCTTGGGTGATTTTTTAATCAAGATATAGTTGGATATATTTCTCTACCTTTACCTGTTATTAATTCCAATCCTGTTGTTACTCAATTATCTTCATCACCCACACCTGTTTTTTATTATAAAACTTATAATCATCATCACTCTCACTCTAGGTCTGGGTTATCCCTTCGCCGGAGATGCTAGAGGGAGTGCAGAGATAAAAGTAGAGAGAGAAGAAACAGAAAGAAGAAGAAAGGAGGAGAGAAGGAAGTGAAAGAAAAAAATCGCCACCGGCCGGCGACTGTGCCCGAAGAAGAAGAAGAAGAGAAACGTGGGCGACACACACCCTCGAATTTGAGCATTGCCTTTAACTATAGTTGGTCAACTTCTATTGACCTAGTCATAAGTGGAAAATACATTACCTTTAACAAGTTTGGGCATTGCCTATAAAATTTTCCTGCCTTGTTTCATTTGCTTTGCAAGCCCATAATGTTACTAAGTGATTAAAGTAGATTAAAATCGCACATTATCAAAAAATTGATTCTTGTATACGCAAATCACAATTTCTGTATTTTATTAAAATTAATTAACATCTGAATGTTATAATAATTCTAGGAAAAATATATTTTTTAATTAGTTGGCAGAATTAAAAAATTATGCCTTATCAATTTCTCTGCTTGTTAATTTTTTATTATGTGACGACAGAAACCACAAAAACAAGTCCAATTTAGACGAAGTCTATATTTTATTTTATGGAGATACACCTTATAGTATCGACCTATTTCTATAACAAGGAAATCATCCAAAAGTTAAAAATAAGATTGACTTTTTTATTTTTGAATTGTCAGCGTTTCTCGAACTCTTGACGTCTAAAATGGAAGACTACACGTCTTACCACTCCAACCAAGGGTTGTTGGTCTAAAACAACTCTGATTTTGTTAGTCGCTTTAGGCATACTATACGTTGGGGTCGGCCCTGAACAACATGTACAACTTATGCAAGGGTAAACTGGTTTAATGATGTCGAATAAACCAGTTTATGTTCTACCAAACTGGTTTATAATTGATGATATTAAGCATACCTTTGCGAAAGTTGAAATATGTTGAGGAGGATGAGAACATCGAGATCATGCAGATATTAATCCTGATCCATCGGCCTCCTCTATTTTGAAAGTAGAGCCGACCGGATTTTTGTTGGTGTAAGCGAGGTCCGAATATGTAATTTTATGTTCTACCAAATCATAAAATGTACCCGTACGAGAAGTTTTATAGGCATCTCCCACAACTGTTAAAAGGAACTTCTTTCCTTCACAAACTCCCATTCCAAATTGGGTCAGATGCCTAAAACATTTAGACCATTAACTTCACCTCATGTATTATGGAAAATTAAGAAAGATATGACCAACATTATTGCAATAATTGAAACTGTGTACCTTACATTTTTAAATGCAAAATCACTAATAGTTGTACGTATAATCAAATACTGTTAGTCATATCTTTCTTAATAGACAATACATGTATATATATAATATATAGATAATCTATTTAATCTTTCTTGCGCTATAGTGCATTAAATATAGAGTTAATTCCTATATGGCCCCCTACTTTGTGACCAGCTTCCTTTATGGCTCATTTTTTTCGTAAATTCAAATATAGCCCCCTATTTTCAAGTAAATGTCATTACTACCCTTCTTAATTCTAAATTTAAAACATTAAAAAAAAGTTATTTCCACCTCACCCCTCTCTCTCTCTCTCAAATTCACCTCTCTCTCTCCAACTCACCTCTCTCTCTCTCTCCAACTCACCTCTTTCTTCTCCGGCAAGGTCGCCGGCCGGAAAATTTTCCGGCCGGCGACCTTCAAACCTAAAAAAAAAAATGGCCCTTCGCCGGAGTTTTTAGAGAGAGAGAGAATTCTTTTTTTTCTTTTTTAGGTTTGAAGGTCGCCGGCCGGAAAGTTTTCCGGCCGGCGACCTTGCCGGAGAAGAAAGAGGTGAGTTGGAGAGAGAGAGAGAGGTGAGTTGGAGAGAGAGAGAGAGGTGAATTGGAGAGAGAGAGAGAGGGGTGAGGTGTAGGGAGAGATGAGGTGGAAAGACAGAGGGGTGAGGTGGAAATAACTTTTTTTAATGTTTTAAATTTAGAATTAAGAAGGGTAGTAATGACATTTACTTGAAAATAGGGGGTCATATTTGAATTTACGAAAAAAAAAAGGTCATAAAGGAAGCTGGTCACAAAGTAGGGGGCCATATAGGAATTAACTCTTACATATAAGACTTATCAATTTCAAATTTTTTTGTGAACAGTTATCAATTTCAACTTAAAGAGCTCTTTTTGTAGAGATAACATATGGTTAACATACTTGGGTAAGAAATCCAGGAATTTGTTCCTCATGAACTTATATTTGGAGTACAATTAGGTATAACTAAAAAGTACTTGGCATCTCTTGACATTTTTATACTAAAAAAAATTTCACTACACTCTTAAGCAATCTCCTCATTAGTTCAGCGAAAGGCTAAACCTCTCTTAACAAGAATTTCCACAAAACCAATTATCCTCCTCAAAACTTCTCTCCAACGCTCGTTTTGTTAAGTAAATCTTGCACAAGGTTATCAATAGTTTCAACTCTTTTCAATCTCACTTCAGACTCATGCCACTTGATAAAAGCTTCGCGATGGTGGGAATTACCTTCATGACTTCGAAGTCTCTCAATAAGATTTATTCAATCTTAAAATCATTCATAAGTTACTTGACTAGTAGTTCCATAAAAATTAAACAATTTTCAACCAAACCAATAGACTTATGTTTCTGGAAATTGAATTTGTAACGTCTCCCTATCATGATAGTCTACCATGAACAAAAACTCAAAATTACTATTCTTGTTGGATCTTTTGGTACCAAAAGGTTTATCAAAATTTGGTCCATGATGCGTTAATTTTCCAAAAAAAAAAAAAAAATCGAAAGATCCATTCTTCATCAATGAGGTTTCTATCTGTATTATCATGCATAGGTTAGTTAAGATTGTTACGATAACCAACCCATTTGTCATCCACATCCATGTTATCATCATTAGTCACATCCTCGTCTACATTTTCGTTATTTATTCAGGTGTCGTGTCCAAGGAACTTATCAAGAGGACCAAGAACTAACTCTTATTTCCTTCCCTTTTTTCTTATTTTCGGACCCAAATACATTCTTTCAAATTCTAGTCAGAGAAAAAACTTCAATCCAAAATCTATAAAAAAAAAAAAAAAATTGACATAAGAGTAAGGATAAGATTATCAACAAAATGTATTAGTGATAAACCACAACAACAATGAAAAGTGATGAGAACAATAATAGGAAAGAACCCATATAACAATAATGACTACCCACCAAATACACACCAAATCATTTCAAAGAAAAAACCACCAAATAGAGAGCAAGGATAACATACTCGATCAATTGATCTTATTATCTGACCAATTGATCTAATTCTGTTTTTTTTTTCCAAAACCAACCCCCTAAAGCCGCTTCGGTTTAGCCTTACTTATTTTAAAAACCAAATCCCTGAATTAAAGGTCGGTGGCCCGAAGCGGCACTTTATTCGCTTTGGGCTAAACCCGGCCCTCCTCGTAGACTACCGGTTACGGAGATGGGGAAGGGAAGAATCCTTACCTTGTCTTCTTCATCTCTTCCTTTCCCACCCTTGGTAATTTGTCTTTTAATTCTATCCTAATGTTAGGGGAGGCGGTAAAACTTGGGTACCGATGGGTCATGCCTTGACAGTGGTAACTTAGGAAAAACAATTCTTTCTCGACTATGGCCTTTCACTCTTTGGTTCAAAGCATGCTAAGCGGTGGACCATTGAAGCACTTTAACTGGTGGTTGGAGTAGCTAGGGTTTATTGAGATGGTGTAAGAGCTAACAACAAAACTTAAGGGGGTAAAGAGTAGAATAATACAATGGAAGCAAAAAAGGAATTTCCACATGTTCAAGTTTAGAGAAAGCAGGCATCCAGCTGAAGCAATTTGGGGGCACCTTGTTACTTACGAAATAGTTGATCGATACAAGACTAAGGAACTAAACCAAATCCTTAGGATTTAATCATGGAATCGTTGATCAATACATCCACACGAAATTGAAGTATATAGCAACAATTATCTCATCGTGTTCTATTTGAATATTGTGATGCTAGTTGGTTTCCTTTAACAAGATTGGCAATATAGAACTTATGACATTTGAGATTAACCAGATAACTTCTCTATCAGAACAAAAAGCAACCCATATAATTAGGAAAAAAAAAATAAACAAGGTATTGTTATAAAAAACTTCAAGCATAAATTCCTCAATCAGTGAAGTTTAAGATTTCAATTAGGTAAGAATGATTTGTAAAATCTACAATTCCAAGTGAACTGTCTTCAATAGGTCGAAGACTAGAGACATGCATCATAAAACGCATGGGCGTGAACATAGACACAGCAACATGGCAAATCTCAAATACAATAAGACCATCTCATAGAATCCCCCGAAACCTCAAAAGTTCATATTTAAAGAGATCAACGCATGGGCAAAGCAAAAGATTCGTACATTTTGCTTGGTTGATGGGCAGCTAACAGAACATAAAAAAGTCATGGAGAAATGCACGTATCGTGTATTGTGATGGTGTTGAATACAAACAGTACCTGGAAAAAAGATTACCTCGGTACATGCGACCATGATACAACTTACGTGCAATTTCTCCTGCATCAATGTGAACTCAAAAGCTGCCTATAGTTTCCATGGCGTCACATCTTCAGCGTGACAGATACCAGCAAGTATTACACGATCACTATTCAAGAAGCATACAACTCTTCGCTGCACTATTTCAGCCCACTGGATATTTGAACTCTTTTACTAGACATATATTTCTTATGATGTTAATAATGACTGTACCTACAAAGAACTCCATCTCCAAACTTCACAATGAATGAAATTGATTTACTACGTAACTTGAAAGATCTTGTTGTTAATTATTCAACCCGGGGCCAAACGATTTTCAGAAAGATTTAGGTAAATGGTTGAAAATTACTTGCACCAAATTTAGAATACTAGATCACTGAAATACCATAAAAAAAGGTATACGAGATCCTGAATTCGTTACATCGATGTAACACAAACACGAGCAATCATAAACATGACAATTGTGTAATTTATCCATCGAAGTCACTAACCATCAACAACTTAATGATCATAAATTAAATAACTCCAAAACAATTCAAAATTAGTTCAACAACAAATTTATAATCTCCCAATTGATCAAATCTAAATCCCTCTGATTATTCTTTCTCTTATTCATAAGTGATTTCTAACAATTCTCATGTTTCCCTTTTTCTGTCAAAAATTATTGGAGTCTTACAACAAGAAAAAATTGAAAGACAAAACGACAGCCTCTTAGAGCTATAAAACTCATTAATTCATCTACCACCAAAATCATATAAACTGCAAAATTAAGTAATATTGATCAACTATATAGGACATAAAGAAAATCGTACCGAGATCTTCAAAATTTTAATCAACTTTCTCTTGAATTTTTTCCTCCTGGGATTTAGCCTCATTTTCCTTCAATTTGGCCTTATTCCTCTCCAAAGCTGCTGCAACTTCCTTAGGCATATATTTTTCGTCATGTTTAGCAAGAACTTCGGTTGCAGAGAAATAACAATCAATACCCATAGCCTTAGCTGCAATAGGTTTTCCTAGGGAAGCCAAATTCTTGCGATTTTCCTCTGTAAATGGATAGACTAAACCCTCAACAATAGCAGAATGACCTTCACGGAATAAATCAGGAAGAGAACCTTCATAACGAACCAATATATCGGTCTCTAAATCAGTAACTACAAATTCCATCTCAGGAGATGAAGCAGGATGGGTAACACTTCCTTCAAGAACTAACCCACCAAGTCTGAACCTATTTTTACTAGGGTTTGCTTTAAATTTCTCAAGAGCTTCAGTTGGAGTAACATAAAAGACTAATTGATCTTGAAAATTGTTTAAAACAATGAAAACGAAACCACTTATGCAGGCGAAGGTTAAAATGTAACCCCAAAGACGACGAGTTTGAAGTTGACGAGCTTTAGCGCCTATGTCGATTTTAGGAGGACGATTTGGTGTGCGTCTTTGAGTTGATAGGAATCGGAAAAAATGGGGTTGTTCTAATCGGCGAAGGTCGGAAATAATGGATGAAACTGAAGGTGAGTGGTCGATAATGTTGATTATTGGTGAACGGCGGTGGACAGATAATTGGGAAATTGAGTTGCGCAGTACACTAGATCTAATGGACCGAACGAGAGCCGAACGAAAAGCCATGATAGACAGAGGGAAATGCGTGAGGGGAAAGTAAGAGGTATTGGTTCCTTTGAAACTCTAAAAGGCTGAACCAGCTTTACAAATCAGAAGCGCCTGATAGGACTTGAACTTAGTGAATTTGTCGCATTGATCAATTTGGTACCTGTCAAAACAAAATAATTTGAAAATATAATGTAGTATTAGCTTAAATTTGAGAAACTAAAAATGGAAAAAATTGCCGTTAACAGCTTCATATATTAATATAGAAGATCAAAGAGTGCTCAACCATACAGGACTATCGTAGGTAATCTAGTGCTAAAGTTAATATTCTTTTACGTAATTCAATGAAAGCTATGGTATTCTTCAAGAAAATGGAGGAACAAGGGAGGCTACATTCTAACCTAAAACTTCAGATTGTTAAGAGTTCGAATTTCTTATTAGGGTGCGTGAAGTTTCACTCTGGTGTTCTTTTGGGTTTTTGATTGGGTTGTTATTTACTGCAGTGAAGAAATGATAAGCTCTTCTCATTCACTTGTTCCCAGACTTTTAAAATTGTATCAACTCAATAGTCAATATCTATGTCACTGTAGCTAGTTATCTTATACTATTTGACAAACGAACCTTCAACTAATTAACAAAAATAGAACTTATCTAAGATTTATAACTTATAAGTAAGATCATAATTCATAAATCATAACCATTATTCGACAAACGAACATTCGATTGATTAACAAAATTTGAACTAATCTAAGATTTATAACTCACAACAAATTAGGAATCATAGTTCATAAATCATACTCATCCAACAGTTGGGCTACAACCTAAATCATCTCTGCGATTCTCAAAGAAACTCATCAATTTACACATCAAAGTGGTTAGAATCAAATCACGTATCGAGTACTCACCAGAAATCTGAGTTTCCCCAATGTTGGAGTATTCCAAAATTGAAAGTTCAACCGAATCCTTGAGAAAGAAGGTGAAGATTTAAGATATAACCCTAGTTGCTCGGCAGCTCGGGTCCTTGTTATTGTCGATTTCTCTGTTTGAGAAAGATCTGAGAGAAAGTTCAAAGTTCAAACCGTAAGCAGAAGTCCTTGAGAGAGAAAGTGGAGATTAAAGGAAAACCCTAGAAGAGCTAGTTGCTCTCGGCTCCCCCTTGCTGGTGTGGTCGATTTGAGAAGTCTCCCGTTCTTTCCCGTCCCCAAATTACAGAAGATGCAATACCAAAATTGCCCCTACTCTTTGGAAAACATCACCTAAACCGATTCAGGCAATCTTCACGTTGTACCGTCCTTGGGAGTTGGGTCTGTGCAAAAAGTTTCAGTCAAAATATTTTACAATATAAACACAAAAAGAAAAAGAGAAATAAAAATGGGAAATATGACCAAAACTCCCAAAAAAATTTGAGTTTTGGTTAAAAATGATTTATCAATTTTTTATAAGTTTCAGCTCCCTATGACATTGTTGTAAATTATCTAATATAGGGAAAAGACGAAACTGACCTTATTGCAAACCAGATTGCAGACTAGTTTGCAATGCTCTGCAAACCAGATTGCAAGAGCTTTGCAAGACAAACCAAATTGCAAAGTAGTGGAAACCAGTTTGCAAAGCTCTGCAAACCAGATTGCAAAGCTCTGCAAAGTCATTGCAAGGCAAACCAGATTGCAAAGCAATGCAAATGGGAATGCAAAGCTCTGCAAACCAGATTGCAAAGCTTTGCAAATCAGATTGCAAACAAGTTTGCAAAGCTTCGCAAGCTAAGATTCTAAGGACAATTTCGGCATTAGAAATGGGAGTGCTTTTAGAATTGTCCTTCAAAACTATTTCCAAACTATATATGGGGCCTAAAAAGACAAAAAGATAATTTGTCTTTTTGACAAAAAAAAAACTTAGAAATTTTCTTGAATAAAAATTACTAAAAAGGTTATTAGTTTTCTAAAAAGTCTTATAAAATTTAAAATTTATTAGTGTGTTAGGTAACTGGTCTTTATAACATTAAGGGACGGCGATGGTTTTGTCACAAAAAAGTGTAGTGGCATCACTTAACAATTAGTGAGGACGGTTAAGATGTGTCTCTACTACATAGTAGTGACAGTTAAGGGCGTCTCAAATCTTCGTCCCTAATAAAGAATGCGACACACAAACCATTCCTAATTTCGTCTCCAAAACTATTTGTAAGACAGTAGCAGCGACAACTGTCCCTAATACTTATTAGAACACTTTTGATGTTTTAGAGACGGTTTTAAGCTGTCCCTACCGCCCATGTTTTTTTAAGAGTTATTTTGCAAAAGGGCCATAGAAAAGTACCGGGTGTTGCGAAAGGGGCATGACCTTTTATTTTTTTTGCAAAGGGTCGTGGACTAAATGTTGACCCGTTATGTTCTAACACCGTTAATTTTTAATACCGTTAATCTAACTCCATTACTTAAAAATATATTATTACATTTAAGAAATTTAAACGATTTTGTCACTAAATTCGCAAATGTGGAAAATTTAAGACATCCACCTAGAAAAATATTACTTTTCCACATTTTCTAGCGCTACACATTTAAATAATAAATTTCATAATCTAATACATAATGAATAAATTATAAACAAAATTTTTACTCGACATAGCCATGAGATAGAAAATCTAGAAGCACATGAAAATAACCCTAATCTTTACTTTGTCTACTCAAGTTAATGAGTTAGAAAGTAAAAAGAATTTAAGAAGTGTGATGAGGATCCGTAAAAAAAAAAAAAAAAAATTTTAAAAAAACCACAAAACTGAAAAAAAAAATAAACCTAAGCTCTTCTCTCGTCGGCCCAATCTTTTTGTAAAACTCAATCAGCAACACCTCTTTCAATTTCCGCTGAAAATCGAAGGTGGAAGAACGAATAAAAAATGAACTAAAATTGCTCTCTTCGTGCAAGAAAAAGTGACGACATAAGTTTAATCAATAGGTATTAATGTGATGTTAAATCAAACATTTATTTAACGGTCAATGTTAGTCCACGACCCTTCGTGAAATAATAAATAGTCATGCTCCTTTCGCAAAACCCGGTACTTATGTACGCTCCTTTCCCAAAATAACCCTTTTTTCAATATCAAAGAGGTGGAGGAAAGGATCTCGCCCAACCAAGGGTGAGGGTAATAGACATATCCCTAGTATTTAAATTAGGGACTACAACTAAATAGGTCAAAATAATATCGAAAATGAGTCTCTTTGTGTGAGAGGCGGTTTAGTTGGCAGTTTCCAAAACTAATAGGCGGTTTAAGCAATAGGCGGTTTGGGTTCAATTTCTAAATTTTGGTTCAATTTAGGAGTGATGCCACCGGCTTATATTAATTATAAAAGGGGTCTTGAGTGCTTGTATTCAAAATCAACAAAAACAATCAATAACAACAACTCAACAACTCTTCTTTAGAGAGAGCTAGAGAGAGAGCAAGTGAGAGAAATTTTGTTCATAATTTTGAGCGGTGTTTAATTTCTCGGTCGTCGAAGATTTAGTATAGAAGGTTAACTTCTATACGGTACCATCTTGGGACGAACTTGCGGGTTGTGTGAGTCGTCTTCATCTATCCTTCAATAAAGATTTCTTGTTCGCCCGAGGACGTAGGCTTTAGGCCGAACCTCGTTAATTCTGTTTGCATATTTAGTTTTGGCATAGCTTTTCGATTAATCTTCATAATCGGATCAATTTCTAGGATAGGTTCGATAGCTTCCGCGACTTTTAGTTCTAACACTTTGAGAGGACACTTCAACCCGAACCAGCCTATATATCTTGTGCCCTCTCTACTATAACTACCTACTTACGTAGTGTTCAGAGTGACATTTCTACAACTTCTCTGCTACTCAAGAGACTCGTGATAACATTGCTATTCCCAAGACCCGAGACCTGTTACCTGTAAGGATGAATTGAGTTTAGATGCCCTCTTAGATGAGCATGACACTAGACAAGACGTGAGAGAAGCTAACGATGTCTTTAAGGACACTAGTAATATAACGATAAAAAAGAGTTTGGAAGGGTTGTCTACTTGTCTGAACAATTCCTAGGGTAGGCGCCGACCGTTCAATTTGCGGATAAAACGGAGCAGCCCTCAGCCCCTCACATGTGAGATGGTTGTGTGCAGAGACAGGCCAATCAGTCAGCACAAACATGATTTTTCTTTGTGGTAAATATAAATGTGAATCTGCAAATGATATTGATAGATAGATAGATGAATACACAGAGAGAGATCTATGTTAGCAATTTTTTTGTGTCTCTCTACTATTGCGGGTCGAAGTAAGAATCTCCACATTTACATTTCCATCCTTCAGGTTCATAATTTGCAGATTGAACACCAAAATGTTGAGAAAAAGTAGGTACTTGTATGGCTTCACATGGACTGCAACTCCCACATTTGTGCCCACAATTTGGTGGTCTGGACCCAAGTCTGTTCAACCCTTCACTTTCTTCTTCATCATTCACCACTACTTCCTCCCTCTGCAAACCCACCTTCAATATTAACAAATTAAACCCACACTAAATCAATAAGAGTACTGGTTCAGTGAGAGAGATAGAGAAGAATACCTGCTCTGATCTGCTGAGTTCAGGTGGAAAGGGTTGTGTAGTTTGACCTGTTTTTTGATCAATTTTGAAGGGTTAATATGGTATACATAGTTATCATTTGCAAAGAGCTGAAAAGGTGGTGGGTTTATGATGATAACAAAATTGGGTGGAAACAAACTCAAAAGTTAAAAGTAATTGAACTATAGGGAGCTATAACAAGAGCTAACCTTGTAAATGAGTATCATGTTGTGATGAAATAGGCCTATTTGATATAGTAATCCAACTCAGTAGTAGCACAATAGCTATAACAAGAACTCTGATTCTTCTTTTTTGTCCCTCAGTAGCCCACATGATAGATAGATAGATGAGAGAGAGGGAGAGAGAGACAGAGAGAGAGAGAGAGAGAGAGAGAGAGAGAGAGAGAGAGAGGGAGAGAGAGAATGTTTTCTTTCTAAACAATCTTTGTTTTTAGAAGTGTTTGAGATATCCCAAGACTCATGTCATTTGAAGAAACATGTTCTTTCTGTCTGTTATCTCTCTTAGAGGGTGTTTGATTTTTGCACTTATTAAGTGATTTTCACTCAATAAGTGTGGGCTGGCAATTTTAGGCCGTTTGTTTTTTCACTTAATAAGTGAATATCACTTGTAAGTCGGGTCAAAGTAAGTGCAAAAAAGTAAGCTCAAACTTGAAGCTTATTTTCTTGCACTTACTTTCTAAATGCTAAAAAAGACATTTTTATCCTTCTCCGAATATAATAATTACTAATATGATTATAACTCAAAAGAAAATCTTAAACAATTGATAAGTAAAAAAAATCTTTCTATGACTTTAGCGATGACACTTTTCCTTCTCACTCATCCTTTACCTAAGTTTTTCTCTTAAATTTTTTTTACATCTCTTCCTTCATTAGTCACGGAACCACCCAAATTCCATGATGCAACGTAAGTTCTTTCTCCTTCATACTTTTTAATTATTTGAGTTTAATATTTTCAACACAAAGTATTCATAAATCGTAATTCTCTTGTATCTAAACTCGCGAACACAATGAATTAGTACGAAATACTAATATGTAAATACTTTAAGGTCAAAATAGACAATTTCTCATTTTTATGACATTTAGAATTAATATAAAAACAAAAGTCAAACACTTAGAAGTGATGGAAAACAAACGCTACAGCACTTACAAGTGATATCACTTACTAAGTGATTATCACTTAGTTTCTCTATCTAAAAATATTCTTTTCACAAAATCATTCTATGCTTGTGCACTTTGAGATGGGTTCTAGTAAAACCAACCTGCTTTCCTGCTTTTAACAGAAATAATGGACTTCTTTTACTTCAACCCTTTTCTTCCCTGTTTTTCTTTTAATAGGAAAAAAACATTCACAAAAACTTGAATTGCTGTGAAATAATAAATCCCGCCCAAAATAGTATTGAATCCAAGGCAAATTTATTGATTTGATATTCTAAGTATTTATAGAACTTTACAAGGAATAAATTTATATAAATGGAGAAAAAAGAAAAAGTTACCCTAATTACAAATATAGAAAGGGGGAATTTGACATACACCCCCACTATTATATGAATATTAAGACTACACCCCCACTTTTTGAAAACTTTTGATATACACCCCCACCTGGACGGAAACCGTCAACTCAGAGTTAAGTTGGGTGTGTGTGAAACACACGCGCCAACCATGACGATTTTACCCTTTTGTAGATGTTGAAATATTTTGAGCGATTTTGACATACACCCCCACTATTATATGAATTTTTGGACTACACCCCCATTTTTTGAAAAAACAAAAATTTTCGATTTGCCCTCCAACGATCATCTTTTACCTCTTTGCTTATAAACTTATTTATCTTAGACAAGCTAAAAGATCAAAGCGAAAGAACTTATTTATCTTATATGTCAAATAAGATAAATAAGTTCCTCCCATATAAGATAAATAAATTCTTTCGCTTGATATCCCAAATAGTTCCTCCCATCTTTTCTATAGTTTGATATCTCAAATAGTTCTTTCGCTTTGACCTTTTAGCTTGTCTAAAATAAATAAATTTATAAGACAAAAGGTAAAAGATGATCGCTGGAGGGCAAACTGAAAAATTTTGTTTTTTTCAAAAAATGGGGGTGTAGTCCAAAAATTCATATAATAGTGGGGGTGTATATCAAAATCGCTCAAAATATTTCAACATCTACAATAGGATAAAATCGTCATGGTTGGCGCGTGTGTTTCGCACACACCCAACTTAACTTTGAGTTGACGGTTTCCGTCCAAGTGGGGGTGTATATCAAAAGTTTTCAAAAAGTGGGGGTGTAGTCCTAGTATTCATATAATAGTGGGGGTGTATGTCAAATTCTCCCATATAGAAATGTAATAATCTTATTTACAATATGAAATTTGAAAATTGCTCCTTTCTTCACTTTCTACTTGTAGCCGGCTGATGTTTTGGTGTGGGAGGTGTAATATGCTATTGGCATGCACATCCAATCTTATTTCATTACTCTCGTAAGAGTTGGAGAAGAAATCTGAGTCAAGACTAACTTGGAAGTTAACCGCTGGAATTGATCAGAACCAAGAAGTTTTGTGAAAGTATCAGCTACCTGATCAGCAGAGAGAACGTGAGATATCTGGATGAGACCACTTTTAAGTTTCTCGCGAACAAAGTAACAATCGAGTTCGATGTGTTTTGTTCGTTTGTGGAAAATTGGATTAGCAACTATATGCATAACCACCTTATTGTCACATAAAACCTGAAAGGTTGTGAAAAAGAAATTTGAAGATCCTGGAAAAGGTATTTCAACCATCGAAGCTCGGCAGTAAGAAAAGCAAGAACACAATATTTTGCCTTAGTAGATGATCGGGAAACAGTCGGTTGTTTCTTAGATTTCCAAGACAATGAACTCGCACCAAGCATTGTGAAGTAGCCGGTGGTGGAACGTCAGGTAATGGGGCAGGTTGCCCAATCCAAGTCAGCAAAACCCGAAAGTGTTAGAGAGCTAGAAGATGAAAGAAGTGTCCCATGATCGAGAGTCCCCTTCAAATATTGCATAACTCGAGTTGCTGCATCCATATGTGTCGGACGATAATGTTGCATAAATTCGCTTAAATAATTCACTGAAAAAACGATATTGGGTCTCGTGACAGTGACATAGAGAGGTCGACCGATCAGACGTCAGAACAATGTGAGATCATTTAAAGGTGTACCGTCTGTAGGTAACAGTTTCAAATGTTTTTCCATGGAAAATAAACTCAGTTTGGATCCAAGAAGGCTAAAATCACGAAGAATGTCCTAAGTGTATTTTCACTGATAGAGGAAAATACACTTAGCAAACCAAGAAACTTCTAGGCCTAGAAAGTATTAAAGTCGTCCAAGATTTTTAAGAGAAAATTATTTCTCAAGACGTTGTCGAAGGGAGTTAGTGTCCTTGTCATCAGTGCCCGTAATGATGATACCATATACATAGACAAGAATGTAACTATCAGTCAGGGCATTGAAATAACCGAAAAGAGAATGATCCGACAAAAATTGGGAAAAACTTTGGTTTTTAACCGGAGGAAAATTTAGCAAACAATTGCCTAGACGCTTGTTTCTAACCATATAATAATTTGTTCAAACGACAAACTCTAGTATCACCTTTGTTGCTAAACCCGAGAGGAATGGTCATATAGACTTCTTTTTCGAAGTCTCCTTGGAGGAAAACATTATTGACACCTAACCGATGCAACGACCATTCCTGAATAGACGCAAGTGATAAGAGGACACGAACGTTTACCAATTTGGTAATTGAAGCAAAAGTATCATGTCAGTCGACACCTTCAACCTAAGTATACCCTTTGGTGATAATGCGTGCCTTGTAACGCTCGATGGATCCATCGGAACGATAGGTTTTATTACTTCATTAACCCATTTAATATTCATACTCTTACGCCTCCCTCGCTACTAAAGCTACGTTTAAGAAAACTATAACGTTTTATCCATTTATGAATCGACTAACAACACTTTTTACAACTATTTCAACAATTTTCTCCTAATATCTCACTTCTAAACTAATAGATTATTGAACTGCCATTTGTTGTTTCCTGACCTCTGGGGCCCTATTAAGTATGATGGATTCGTTTGTCACTTTCATTTTTTCTGTTCTTCCTCAGGAAAATAAGAACAAGCACTAAAGAGTTATTAACTTTCCAGCCATTACTTATCACATGCATGATCTGATAACAATAATAATAAAGCTTCCCCTCTGAATTTAGTTGAGAGGTGAGAAACTGAGTTGGTGGTCCTTACAGTCAACTTTCATTTCAGAATGTGTCATCACTGGGTTCTGCTATGTATCTGCCTCTCTCTAACAGTCAACTTTTTTCTTTTTGTTGTTGTAAGCTCTAACAGTCAACAGCATATGAATCAATTTTCAATGAATAGGAAACAATGTAGTGATTTTTTATTTATTTTGTTTATCTCAATACCACTGGGTCATTTCAGATTGTCTTGACCTAGAAACAAATAGCCCCAATTCGGAACACCAGAAGGGAAAGAGAAACACCAAGAAACTACTACAAGGTAAATTCAATCAGTTCTAGAGAAGGATAAGGCATGTAGCAATTAACAAAGATGAAGCTACTCCCCTACTACCTTCAAATTTCCGCTGAACCATCAGCCCTGCAACATAAGCCACTTCGCATAAATGCAAAATGCGGAGTAAAAAATGCTTCAATTTAAATCTGCTCAACCCCCGAGTGTATGATTAGTCGCAGTACTTCTCCTTTACTAGTTAATGAATAACGTTGGATGTACCATGCCAACACCATCATAGACAGAACTCCATAAAACACAGTAGAAGTGACGTGAGACGGAAAGCCCATATGCATTTCATTTAGTCACACATTTCTTAAGGAAGACCTTCCAAACCTTGCTTATAGGGCAGTATAGAGGTCTTACATATTGGGTGGACGGACCAATGGGGCATGGGGCCTCGGCTTGTTTTATAGACAAACCTAGGACTGTAGAAGGCAAGCACATATGTCCATCACAATTAAAAACCTAGTCTACGCATTCTACAAAAACCTGGTTTTATGGACAAAACTAAGCTGAGTTGGCCTTGGCAGTGCCTAAATCTGGGACAAATACGGGTGGTATCAGCTCAATTGCAACAGTTTTACATCAAATAGTCTAAGCTTTCTACAAAATATGGTGAATTAAATAGTTCTTTTTCTGAATGCAGTTTCACCCGTGCAAATAGAATTTCCATTTTTGAATCCACTACTTACACTTCTATCGAAAGATCTATATTCATCAAAGGAAAAAGATATGCATGTATAACCAACAAAAAGAGTTAGAAATAGTATAGAATCTTGAAAACTCAAAAACACTATACAGAACTAGACGTATGTCATGACTCATAATCAAATTTTATCCCCCAAATGTTCAACATATCTGTTTGTAAGAAACGAGCTAACATTACAAGTTTCAACTTAATCCCGCGTCAGCCCTTTTCGTAATCTAGATTTCATCATAATACTCTACAATAGACTCGAATCTCCACGCCCTCTAGCACTAGATTTCGACTCTCGGTCTACCATTTTACCGTCAAAGCATCTTGAAAGTGAATCGAATTCCATGAATATGATATCCATCTAGCGTTCACGTAGACACGCATCTCAAGTAAAAACTACCAAAATTCTTGGAGGGAGTGCGATTTCGTGGCATGTTTGTGTACCACCTATTTTAAGTCTCAATCTCACATTCCGTCGGAGACGCATTTAGATTTTTAACCAAGTTTAGTACAACACTTATGTTTATTAAATGGATAACCAAAAGCAACTCAATCATGGGGGTTATTTGACGAAAACAAATATGACAACATGATAAATAGTTTTATGTTTCTGATCACACTACTTCCTTAATACAAGAAACAAGACTTATTAGCAAAGTTGACTTACAAGACCTACCTTATTTCTCAGAGGGTGACGGGTGTTGTTCTTCTTTCTTCGGGAGAATCGCGCTCACAAGGGCCTCAATTTCTTCTTTCGCTCGTTGAAAAACACCGGGACCTTTGACTTCATCAATTGGAGTGTTCTCATCGATCTCGTCACTCGTTCCATGAGTTTCCTTGTCATGGTGACTTGGTGATTTCTCAATCTCATTGTCAGCTCTTTCAATTAGATTTGGTACTCTGACATCTTCCTCTGCCAGATTAAGATAAATCAAAAAAAAAAAATCCTTCCAACTTCAATATTTCAACCAGAAAACCTAAAGAACCGAATGCGTAACCTACAATTCTTTTCACTCTACCCAACTTATTGACAAAATGAGGTCTAATGACCAACAACATATACTGCTTTCCCCACCCATTGGAGATAGGTTTTCAGTTGGATATCTACAAACTTAATATGGTATTATTAGAGATAAACCAACATGTGATATGCCCAATCCCTAATTTGTTCCCCAATTTATAACTAACTGCAAATCTTGGTCCTCATATAGATTCATAGAAACCAATCACTACAACAAGACACATCAATATGGAGCAACCCTAAAAATCCAAACTATATACTACTTCTGATTGGAATTTGGACATCAATTTAGCTAATGATGGATTAAATGTGTTCAATTTCAAAAGATTAGTGGGTTGGATAAGAAAATGCAAATGGAATTGAATGCTAAGTAGATTAACCGACAAAAAGGAAAACCCTTGTCTGAAAAAAAAAACACTTGAATAATTTCAGAAATTGTAGATCACCCAGAAGTGATTTTGTCAAAATAAACGTACCCTTACAGGAGAATTCGAGGGAAAAAGAACTGGGAGATGAAGAAATGAATACAGTATATATGAAGAATAGGGTTTACAAAATCACAACAGAATCGAAAGGATTAAACTTTAGAAACCCTATTTATAATCTGAATTGGAAGTAGAATTTGTTAATTGAGTGAGTAAATGAGAAAATAATAATGTAATAATAATAATTAATACCTGACGTAGAGTTTTTGTGCTCTGATTTTGGTTCTGCCATTAATAAAACTTGTTTTGAACTGTCGCTGGTTCTTCCTGTTTTTATTTCTCTCTCGGACTTGTGTTATGGGGCACTGTGGCTGGACTCAGTAGGGGTGGGAATCGGGCGGGCTCGGACGGACTCGGGCAAGAATGAGCCGTACTCGGGCGGATCGGACTCGGATAAGCCGAACCCGCAGTAGTGAGTCGGGCGGATCGGACCGGACCAAACACGCCATATTGGTGCCCGTAGCCCGTCCGAGCCCGGCTGCCCGAGCGGGTTCCAACGGCCTCGGGCCGGACGGGCTCGGGTTTTTTTATTATATTTAAAAGAAGGAAATGATAGAGTGACTTAGAAATTGGTACTTAGAGGGTGACATATTTCCTCATTTAGAAACAAAAGCGGTACCCATCGTAGTCAAACTTTGAAAAACCCTTGTCTTTTAGTGATTCCACATCAGCTGGGCATTAAAATGCCCAAAAATTTGGGCACTCTAGCATCTCCCTTTAAAAAAACCAATTTATCTTATTATTTTTTAAAAAACAATAATTACTCAATAATTTATCTTATATATCTTACAAGTAAAAAACCGTAGTTTTTCAAGTTTTCAATCACCAATTTTCTTTAATAGTCACTGTACTGTATACAAAGATTAGTTCTCAATCTTCTAAATCATCCAAACCTAGTATAAAAACATCATCAGATCTCAATTTTCATTTACAAGTAAAAATAAAACCTAAGTTCTAAGTTCATTTACAAGTAAAAAAAACCCTAGTAAAAAAACATCTATAAATCTCAATTTTCTTCAATCTTTGATGGTCAATCTTCAATAATCCACCCTTTGTACTCTTTCTCTCTCTCTGTATAGATGAGTTCTCAATCTTCTAAATCATACACACCCTCAAACCAACACAAACATCATCAACACCAATGCCCACTTCGCCAGCAACCACAACTCCAGCAACAACAATTTCCAAACTCTCCAATTGGAATACTTATCAAATCGCAGTTGAAGACTTAGAAAAATAATCCAAACTAGAACAATTTTGTGAACAATGAAAGAGAGCAAGTAAATCAAAAGGAATAAAAAAAAAATGTAGATCCCACTTTAACTTGCACAAACTGACCGAAAACTTCATCGTCCGATACCAGAAAACTCAAAAAATCTTTTGGGATCTGCAGTGATTCTTCTCTTCATCATTTTCAACGGCCTTGGTTTACAACCATGACGACGATAAAGACAACGAAGAAGATGATGATTTGTATGATACTATGATAGTAATGGACTAATGGTTATGGTTTAATGGAGTTTTGGGGTTATGGTTTAATGGAGGCAGGAGGTTAAAGAGAGAGGCGGAGAGAGGTGGAGATAGATTTAGGGTTAGGGCAATATTCAGAACTCTTTTATAGGTCCCCTATTTAATCCAACGGCTGAGGTCTCTCTCTACCTCAGCCGTTTGATGTATTAAAAACACGCGGGTCTAAAGCAGGTACCGGGTGGATCAAGTCGGACGGACTTCATCGAGCTCGGGTAACGGACGGGTATAACGGGCCGGGACTCGGATTTGAGGTTATGTCCGAGTCCCGACCCAATAAGCCCGATTCATCGGGCCGGGTTAGCCCGGCTCGGGTTGGCTACGGGCAGCGGTCTCTAACGGGCCGGATCGCGGAGTTTCGGACCGTTTTCCCAGCCTTAGGCTGGAGTATTCTTAAGCTTGAAGTGGTGCCTTTAGCAGGAGTAATTTGCCTCAAACTATGCATAAAACAAAATGGAAAAAATTTGAGTATAAACCCCTCCTCTTCTTTAACTTATGGTTGTGAAAAAATTTGAGCATAAAAGGCATCTTGAAAACTTTACTATCTTTAGCTTGATCTGTTATCTCTCGCACAAATCTGTTGTTTTTATCCAGAAAAGACTTATTTCGGCCACCGCTTAGTGGAGGGAGGAAATAGTGGGAGAGAAAGAAGACTTTTATTGGGAATTGTTTATTCGGAACATTTAAAGTTCAGAGTTCTAAGTTAATTGGGTAGAACTATTTTATTAGAGTTAATTCCTATATGCCCCCTTACTTTGTGACCAGCTTCCTTTATGGCCCCCTTTTTTTCGTAAATTCAAATATAGCCCCCTATTTTCAAGTAAATGTCATTACTACCCTTCTTAATTCTAAATTTAAAACATTTAAAAAAAGTTATTTCCACCTCACCCCTCTCTCTCTCTCTCTCCACCTCATCTCTCTCTACAACTCACCCCTCTCTCTTTCCAACTCACCTCTCTCTCTCTCCAACTCACCTCTCTCTCTCTCTCCAACTCACCCATCTCTCTCTCTCTCCAAGTCACCCCTCTCTCTCTCCAACTCACCTTCATCTTCTCCGATTGAAGTCGCTGGCCGGAAAAATTTCCGGCCGGCGACTTCCAAAAAAAAAAAAAAAAATTTCTCTCATCTCTCTCTCTCTCTCTAAAAATCCGGCGAAGGGGGTTTCCCTTCGCCAGAGCCGTGAACAGACCAGACCTTCGAATGTCTATCCACGGCTCCGGCGAAGGAAAACCCCTTTCGCCGAATTTTTAGAGAGAGAGAGAGATGAGAGAAAATTTTTTTTTTTTTTTTGGAAGTCGCCGGCCGGAAAAATCTCCGGCCGGCGACTTCACTCGGAGAAGATGAAGGTGAGTTGGAGAGAGAGAGGGGTGAGTTGGAGAGAGAGAGGGGTGAGTTGGAGAGAGAGAGAGGTGAGTTGGAAAGAGAGGTGATGTGGAGAGAGAGAGTTGACATGGAGAGAGATGTGTGGTGGAGAGGAAATGAGGTGGAATTATAATTCTCTCATCTCTCTCTCTCTCTCTAAAAATCCGGCGAAGGGGGTTTCCCTTCGCCGGAGCCGTGAACAGACCGATCTGGTCTGTTCACGAACAGACCTTCGAAGGTCTGTTCACGGCCATACCTTTGAAGGTCTGCCGTGAACAGACCAGTTCGGTCTGTTCACGGCTCCGGCGAAGGGAAACCCCCCTTCGCCGGATTTTTAGAGAGAGAGAGATGAGAGAAAAAATTTTTTTTTTTTTTTTGGAAGTCGTCGGCCGGAAATTTTTCCGGCCGCCGACTTCAATCGGAGAAGATGAAGGTGAGTTGGAGAGAGAGAGAGGGGTGAGTTGGAGAGAGAGAGAGGGGTGAGTTGGAGAGAGAGAGAGAGATGAGTTGGGAAGAGAGAGAGGTGAGTTGGAAAGAGAGAGGGGTGAGTTGTAGAGAGAGATGAGGTGGAGAGAGAGAGGGGTGAGGTGGAAATAACTTTTTTTAAATGTTTTAAATTTAGAATTAAGAAGGGTAGTAATGACATTTACTTGAAAATAGGGGGCTATATTTGAATTTACGAAAAAAAGGGGGCCATAAAGGAAGCTGGTCACAAAGTAGGGGGCCATATAGGAATTAACTCGAATTATAATTTTATTTTATTTTTAATTTTGAAAAAAGATTTAAAGGAAGGGTAGTTAGGACAATTACATAAAAAAAGGAGACCATATTTGAATTTACGTAAAAAATGGGGCCATAAAGGAAGCAGGTCACAAAGTAGGGGGCCATATAGGAATTAACTCATTTTATTAAGTTTTAAGTCTGGTGGTATTAGTTCAGAATATTTTTTGAGAATCTCAAAGTTAAGTATTACTAGTTCAAAATTTTATGAGAAATATAGATCTTTTAGTCTAAGTTTTGAGAATTTATGAAGACTATTTTATGTACAATTTTGTTCATTTAAAAGTTCAACATATTTAGGCGAAACTTTAAAATTCTAAAACATTTGTATTGGGCTGTAATAGTGAATTAATTTTTGGGCTAGAACAACTCAAACCCCATCTTACTTTTTTTTTCTCTCTCTAATCCACGTCCCTTTCCTTCTTACATTCTCTCACTTGAAACAAAAGTTGCAGTCCAAGAATTCAATCACAAACTCCAAGATTTTGCTTCTATGTATTTGTCATTATCCCTTTCAAAATCAAGTTCACTTCTTAACATGAAGTGTTGGTGAGGTGCCCAGAATAGAGGCCATTTATGTTTGTTTTATAGATGAGTTTCACGTAAAGTTTTAGTCTCTCTAACGTATATTGTAGAGATATACTTCATTCACTAATTTAAGTTCTGAAGTTTTTCTGAAACTTGTCTTTTAGATTTACTCACTTTCAGGTTTTAGTTTTTTCTCAATATTTTTTTCTCTGATCTTGATGTGTGTATGTGCACTTGTGTGAGTGATATTACATGACTTTTTTGTGCTATTATCTTAACATCAAATGACGAATATTTATGCAAGTAATTTGGGCAATATGTTGTTGTTAGGGAAATTTGGTCAAAACTCCCTATAAACTTTTTGTTTTAATGAAAAAGGATCAATCAATTTTTTTTAGTCTTCAACTCGTTAGCTACTTTTTAAATTTGAAAAACCTTGTGACAACTTTACTACACTTTGCAATATTTTGCGACCCTTTGCAAAGCTTTACAACAACTTTGCAAAAATATTAGATTTTTAACCAAACAAAATACAAATATTTAGATTTAAAAAAAAAATACAAATTTTAGGTTTTTACCAAAAAAAATATAACTTGTCTTTTAAACTTAAAAAAGTTTAAAATGGATCTTCGGCCCAATTTTCTATTGTTGTTATTAGTCAAAAGTCGTGGTGGTAGTGAAGATGAAGAGCAAACGACAGATAGATAACAAACGTTTTAACTTTGATTCTTAAAATTTTTTACGTAGCATTTATTTTAATCTCAACCATTAACTTGAACACCATAGATTTTGAAGCGGACCATTAAAATTATAACCAAAATTCTTGGAACTTTTAATATCTAAATCTTTAAAGTCCTGTGACTTTAAAATCAGTAATGAAGTTGGGTTCATCGGAGCTCCCCAGTTGATCGCCTTTGATATGGGAAACAAGAGTACGTCCTTTCTTCCACATTTCTGACGAGTTTATAGAAATCGATTAGTAAGGGTAGTGCTTCTTGTTGTGTTAAACTAGGTTTCTAATCACAAACCTCTAGAGGGTGTGGTTCAAAAAATAATTGAGCATAGTGTTCCCATTGATCTTCTGTTAAAATCACTTATTCTTGCAAATTTGACACAAAAAACTGGATATCGAGTATAATGGATATTTTTTTCTTCAGTGCAAATGTTTCCCGCAATGTCAGCTCCATGCTATGACACATATGTCTCTCAATGATAGGGTCATTTTCAGTGTTTCCGTACCATCTCTTTTCGTGATAGGTGTTATGTCATTTATTGTCAAAGTCACCCCAATTATATCAGCAAAAGAATTGGGATGCAAGGTTTCAATCTGACTTACAAATAGAAATATAAACTGATGTGTAGCTATAATCTCATTATCCTCTAAACATAACTGAACTGTAAAACACCTTTCTACATAAATCATGTTATCATTTTTAGATGTTAAAGCTCCTTGAGGTTGGTTTCATGATCTTTACACTTTCCCAGCTTCTACGCCATCGTAGAATTTATTGAGTACATCGCTGAAACACATTACCTGCATTTCTCTACCTTTAAAATCAAGAAGATCCAATTAAAATAATTTTCCTGTTTGTGTAGGTTTTAACCATATTTGTTTGTGGTCACTCTAGCTTTTGATAATCCAAAAAATGATCATCAGTTGATTACGGTCAATAATTCAAGAAAAGACCAAAATGCCAATGTGTCAACCTGTATCAAGTCAACAGGGAGGTTGAATCCGAAAAAAATTTGTCACTCAAACTCAGAACTTGGGGGTCAGCACGATCTCTTAGGCCCTTAAGCTTTGTTTTGGCTCAAATACGATCGGGTCTGCCCTGGATATAAGATAAGACTAGGGTGTCCGCCTAAAGGGGACCGATATCTCAATCACGAGGGGGGGGGGGGGGGGGGGAGGGGTAGAAGTGTGGCTAATGCTTACCGACTTAATCCCGAATCCTATCGAAGATCTCGGTCGTTGAAGATCTTAAGTATTTATCCAATTAGGCTTCGAGAGTTCCACAAGAAGGAAACTTCACCTAAAGAATCTACAAACTCGGAAACATAATCCATCAAATATTCTAGAATAAGGGAACTTCTAATATCAAATATACAGGATAATTTCAAAGTGGAACCATGATATCTCCAGACTACGAACTAGTAGTTTCAATCCAACACGGTGGATCTCAACCTCCTCTTTACAGTCTGCCAGAGCAACATATAAAAGGTAATCCAATAGTCTCGAAGAAGGGACAATCACAACGAGCGAACCAACTCTCTCAATAAAACGACCAAGTCTCCAAGGTTCACTGAGTGCTTAATATTTTAACTGGAAGGATAATCTGACTGTCTTGAGCGTCAGAGAGGTTCAGAGAGATTCCCGAGTTCCTTGTAGGTTTCACCCCTAGACCAAGATGAGAAAAACAGGATTCAATGTTGCAGTCTCATCATTTTTACTGATTCTAAAAAGATAAATTTTGACATCAACAACTTTAATCATCCACATTCTTACGAATGAACTCAAAACCCTAATAGGTAATTGTTTAACAACAATATTTTTTTTTAGAAACATCCAAATCTTTGTTTTGGTTTGGCCAACTTTTTCTCTTGATTTTCTACATGTTGATATGATAAATTATAAAAATGAACCATGGAAAATAAACTTTTAGCCTTGTGACGTTGACCCTCCAACAGATAAAAAATTATATAACACAATATAGTATAGTAGTTGGGGAATTGAATATATTCATCTACCCACTATTATGTATATTATGTGACACAAATATGTTTGTATCTCATGTAGACAAATTATATGCCGATAGAAACAAATTTAAATATAACCTTATCAAAAGTGTAGCTATGTGCACATTTGACTAACTTAGAGAATGTTTGATTTTGCACTTATTAAGTGAAAATCGCAGGGTCAATGGGTCTAGAGCCCAAAGATAATATGAAATAGAAAATAAATCTACTTAGAGTAATTTACATGTCTAACCTCTCATTTCTCTATTACTACCTAACTTATCTTCAGTTAAAAAAACTAACTCATATTAAAAGATAAAATAATATTTATATATTCATTAAATTATTTCCTCAAAAAAGAAGTTTCCATCCGTAATAAATGTTTCCTTTTCCGTTTAACCGAATGCCCATGCTTCTATCCTTTTCTTATCCAGAGAAATCACCAAATTAAACCTAGTAGGAGAGAGAAAGCATCGATTTCTTCTCTGTTTCATCTTCAACTAGAGAAATCCTAAATTTCTTCCGTCTTCAACACCAGAAATCGATCTTTTTTTTGTCTTCAACGACAGAAAACCTAGAAGAAGTAGAAAAAACCTTTTTTCTCCGAAGAAATCGATCTTTTTGAAGAAATCTCGGACGAGATTGTAAAATCTCTTTGAAGAAGTCTCATCTACAACTTTATCTCTTTCTACAGTTTAGGTATTACTCCATCTTCTCTATAACTTTTCAATTTCTCTATAATTTAGGACTCTATCTAATTTAGGGTTTTGTTTTGTAGTTATGATGATTTTTTTCAAGCATTTAAAGTAAAAATTAAGCTATTAGGTATTTCTGTAACTCTAGGTCTTTATGTTAAAAGCCATTGAACATGTAATTTTGGAGCATGAGTTTTAGTTCTAGAATATGTTGGATTTCACAAAAAAAATCGAAATTTTTTGTCTAGCATTTTGAAGTTTTTCATAAAACCTTATAAATGGTTACTACCCAAACCTGTTTTGTTGAAAGTCATAGAACATGTAATTTTGGAGTATGAGTTTTAGTTCGAGAATATGTTGGCTTTCATATAAAAAAAATTATTTTTTGTCTAGCATTTTGAAGTTTCTTATAAAACCTTATAGATGGTTACTACCCAACCCTGTTTTGTTGAAACCCATAGAACATGAAAATTTGGAGTATGGGTAATAGTTCCAGAATATGTTGGATTTCATAAAAAAAATTATTTTTTAGTCTAGCATTTTGAAGTTTCTCATAAAACCTTATAAATGGTTCCTACCCAAACCTGCTTTTATGAAAGTCATAGAAGGTGTTAGGATAATGCAAAAAAATTCGCTAGAATAATTTCAAAAGCGCTTGTCGAGCTTGCACTATTCAAGCCAAAGCCAAAATTAGAGGTGAAAACTCCGATAAAGCCTACTGATAGAGCCTACTGATAACCAGCAAGGAGAAGGGTAAGTTTTTCTTATATTTAAGATAATTAACGAATTACTTTAGTAGAATTTTCTAATTTTTACATTCATTATGTTGATTTGGTTTGTTGTTTGAACATTCACAGGCCTGATTGTGGGTTATATGTGATTTTGCACATGGAATAACTTGTGATTGAATCAAACCCTAAAACTTTTCCTGAAGAGATGCAAAAGATGACTGGACGAAACAAGCGCAAAGGAAGAGGGGTGAACTAACTTGTTTGTTGCTGAATGAATCAAATGATACATGTAGAAAAGATGTTTAAGTTAATAATTAGTTAGTTTTTGTAAGGGGCTATGTGATAAAACATAACAAACAAGTCGACATTTTAAATTGAAGAACAACTAAAGCAGTTATGGGATTATATTTCAATTTGCTAGAATACCAAAATTATATTTAGATTTCGTTCAACTGGTTTATAGATACCATAAATATGTTCACCTTATGTTTGCGGACGACTTGTTCTTCTTTGGAAATGCATCGGTAACGAATGTGATTGAATTGAAAAGAATTTTGGATTCTTATGCCTCATGTTCTGGGCAATTGATTAATTACCAGAAATCGTCTATTCATTTCAGTGCAAATAGTGATGAAACAAAGAGAACTATGGTAATACATATTTTAGGTGTGAAGGCAATGAAGGAAGATGATGTCTATTTAGGAAACTATCTACTGAAACCGAAGCATAGACTCTCATCGTATGAATTCATAGTACAAAAGATAGAGAAGAAGTTAGCGGGATGGAAGAGAAGTTCATTATCACATGCTGGAAGAACCATACTGTTAAAGAGTGAACTATCATCAATTCCTATTTATTTCCTATCAAATAATATTGCACCCAAAGGAGTTATTGAGATAATTGAAAAGACTCAGAGAAATTTTTGGTGGGGACACACTACTGATTCATCCAAGATGCACTACTTAAGTTGGAGAAAATTACTAGCAAAGCAAAAGGAAGGAGGACTTGGAATTCGAGATATGAGTATAGTGAACAAAGCTTTAATTGGCAAACTTGTATGGCGATTCTTGACCGAACCGAACACAATCTGGGTTCAATTATTAAAAGCAAAGTATTTGAAAAATACAAACTTCTGGAATTATGTTCCTAAACGGCCTATTACAGCAACTTGGCAAAGTATATTGGAGATGAGGACATTCATAAAAAGAGGTCTTCGTTATTCGGTCGGCAATGAAATGAATATAAATATCTGGGAAGATTCTTGGGTACCAACACTAAGAGGTTTTAAACCGGGTCGAAGAGATGAAGATGATGAGACTATCGGATACTTGAAGGTGGGAGAATTGATAGATAGCGAAGGCAAATGGAAAAAGGAAGTCATAGAAAATATTTTTGACGACTTATCATGTAATGCAATTTTGCAAATACCCTTGAGCAAAAAGTCCGTAGTCGACAAGATCATCTGGATTCATACAGAGAAGGGAAACTTTACAACTAAATCTTTATATAGGTCCATTGAAGAAGAGACTCCAAGTACTTCTTTCAACATAGAATTATCAGGTGGACTAACATGGCATATCTTTTGGAAGAAGGTAAGAGTGGCGCCAAGGGTGAAATTATTTCTCTGGAGGCTAATTCATAATGCCTTGCCAACAAAACTGAAGCTCTACGATTTAATGACAATATATCTAAACGTTGTTCATGGTGCAATGAAGAAGACGAAGACATAGAACACATATTCAGAAATTGCAAAATTGTGAAAGAAACTTGGAACTCCTTGGCAGTCCGACTGGATATGGTTACTAGCTTTCCTGAAATGTTATGTGAATGGATCGAGAAGGGTGAAGAGGACGACGTAATGACTCAACGATTGTATGTTACGTGGTTTCTCTGGAAAGCACGAAATAAATGGTTGTTTGAAGAAATCAAGCCAACAAGTACAGGTATTATCACTGAAGCATTAAATATGTATCGGGATTTCCAAATTTCCGATGACTTCAATAGTAGGGAAGATAGAGAGGAGGCAGAGATTCCTCATGGATGGCAGCCACCGCCAAGAGGTAGTCTAAAAATAAATTTTGACGCTGCATACTCCATGGGTAAGGCCATTGCTGCTGTAGTGTGTCGAGATCACAAAGGAGAATTTGTATTGGCAGTGACAAAAAGCATATTGGCATCAAGTGCACTTGAAGCAGAGGGGAAGGCAGCTAGACTAGCTGTAGAAATTGCAATGAAAGATGATCAAACCCCAATTATTATTGAAGGAGATGCGTTGGGGGTGATCAAATCTTGCTCGTCGTTTGAAACACAACCACCCTGGAAAATAAGGTCTATAATAACCGAAATTCATGCCGAATGTAGTTTACGGAATGATATTATGTTCTCATTTTGCCCACGAGATCTAAATCTTGCGGCGCATATATTAGCAAAAGAAGCTATCATGGTAGGCTTGTTTAATTCGTGGGAGTTTAACCAGATCCCAAATTGCATTGTAAGCCAGTTGGTGGCAGATAAAACCAACATTTATTTTGATCCAGTCAATGAATAAATGTTAAGGCTGTCGCCTTATTCATCAAAAAAAAAAATATGTTCACCAAATTTCTCCGACACTACCAGAATTTTTCAATGTTATTACGTAAAATAACAAGGGCATGATGAACTCAAAACTCTTAGTCTAAAACCAATGATAACATATAGAATTATGGAACAAAATTTATTGCACGAAAATATAACAAACATGTAGACGTAATAAAATATAAGAAATTTGTAGCAAACTTGCTTTAATTAGATTGAAAATGCTACAAACATCAAAATAATGTTTTAGCGCATGGTCCAACCGTATAAAGATACCAGTAAGATGTTGACAGAATTTCTCCGACACTACCAGGAGTTTTCCAGTTTATTACGTACAGGGGCGAGCCCACATAGGGGCACGTGCCCCCAGGGTCGTGGCTGAGAATTTGGGTGCCCTGTGCCAAATTTAAATACGGACTTTTTCGTACAATAAAAAAATTACAAGTAAAAGTTAATTAGAGTGCAATATTATTTAATAACATCTAGATGAAAATCATAGATGAATCCAAATGTATTTCGAAGAAACTAGTTACAGAAAAAAAAAATTCATTTCAGAATTACCTTTTTAGTGGAAATCTAGTCTAAGAGTCCACAATCATTTGTGTACAAAATATGTTAGATTATACGTCTATGACTACAAAGAAGAAAATGAATTTTCAATCTGTTATTATTGTATGCATTTTAACATGATATCGTGTTGCATAATTAGTTTGCAAGTTATTAAACATGACTAGGGTAGAACAAAAAACAATTTATCTACAAAAAAAAAGTTAAAAAGTGTAATGGAGAAGAAATTAGGAGCTAGTTAACAATAGTACAATTGGTAAAGAACAAAAGGAAAAGGAAGGATTTGTAAGCCAAGGGAGTTGAACCCTAGCTACGGGAATGGAAATAAAGGTGCCCTGCTAGTTGAGCTAATAGACATTACATTATTTCTATATAGCTTTAACTACATGATCCTTATTGCGATCTGTAAGAGAAATGGGCCCCAACCAACGGGGGGCCCAGTGCGGTTGCCCAGTCCACATTGGGCCTTCCACGGGCTTGCGTGCCCCCACGATCTTAATGTGACTCGTATGTTTTGAACTGCACTTGTCACTATATTATGTATCTATAGTTTCACCTTTAAATAGAATTCTTCTTTAGCTTAAGTGGTGAAAAGTTTGGATTACTTTGTGGAGGTCTTAGGATCGACCCACACACAACACCTTTTTTTCTTGAATTTCCACTACTTACACTTTTTTCCTAGAATGTCTACTACTTACGTTAGTTGAAAGTATTGTTTGGTTTAAGATGACTGTTAAATACTTTATAAAGTGCCTGTTTGGTCTAAAATTGATTCTTATTAATTGAACTAATTCCTCCTCAAAGTGACCATCTTAATAAAACGACTTCGTAGAGATGAGGAATTTTCTACATAACTCCCTTAATTTTGATTTTGTCTGATTTTTCAGTGACTTGTATTTTGGACCTCAAGATTGTTTTTTTACACGTTTGTTGTAGTAAACATGTTATTAGAAAGAAAAGTTTATCTTTTTTTTTTTCGTTACGATCACTTGCTCTTCATCATCTCCACCATCGTTTTCTTAATCTTCACCACTATCTCTTCATCCCTTCCTTTGTTTTTTATTTGAATATTTTTGGGAATGCAGTTGGGGGAAAGATCCCCAAACCATATTGATAAGAAAATTACAGATTACTTGATGTACATCAAAATTACCATGGAATATCTAAACTATAAATAAAATTTTGTTGAAATTTTGTTTTTTTGTTCTCGCCTGACTTAGGCGAAGATTTGGGATTCTTTAGGGACACCAATGATAACATGATAAAAGAAATTATAGAAGGGCTATCTAACCCGACTTCTAAGGACTGTGAGTCTGATAGCAGGGTTTCTCTATTGAAGGAACCCGAAGTACCTGTTTCAGAGAACCCTAGTTTAAGTCCGGGTGTCATTGATAGTCTTCTAGATTACTTTGCATTTTGTCCCTCAAAACCATGTGCAGATTTTGAAGAACTCTCCCCCTCTGTCGATCATCCATATGGAGACTGATTTTCTACGGTCTGTACTCTCTCCAGTGCATTGCCAAACTTGGCGACCTTATTGTCGTCTAAGTTTGGGATTTCCCTTCTTCCTTGATAGTCTCACCTATACTATCAGTAAATTACTCAATTGTGAGACTATCGTTCACTAAAAATTTTGTGTTTTGGGTGGACCCATAGATGTTTCGATTATTGGTTTACTGTTAGTCACACATCCGCGATACTCTTAGCAGATCATGGGTGCCTTCATAGAGTAGACTTTTTGTGTTCTTTAACCCCTTTTACTCTTGAGTCTACAGACCCTATTAGTGCTCTTATAGCAGCACATTACTTTCGGGGACTTTTCTGAGCCTGAAACTGTTCCTGTGTAGTGGGCTTGTAGTGGGTTGTTGGTTCAGTGTCTCACACCCACAAAGGGTGCAGTTAGAACACATTTTCCCCCTTCTAGTATTCTGTTAGGCCTACCTCTCAACCGGTGGGCCTTTCATGACGTCTAAGGAACCCATTGTCCATAATCTTGCTATCTTGAGCTGGAACGTTAGGGGCACGCCCTCTCTCCTGGCGTGTAAACATCTTCTCCACCTGATAACCTATAATCACCCAGACATCATATTCCTCACTGACACCAAGAATAAATCTTTTAATATTAACAAACACATTCCCATAGCCAAAGAATATGTCGGTCACTTTGTAGAGCCCACTAACAAAGCAGGGGGGCTAGTTTTATACTAGAAACATAATATTAACCTAGGCATTATCACTGCGAATGCCAACATCATTCATGTCGAAGTTCAGCTACCAAACTCTACCACCAAGATGATTGTATCTGGCTTCTATCGTAGCCCCTACCATAAGAATAAAATGTCTCCTGAAAGGTGCTTAAAACCCTAAAACCTAGTCAAGCCTGCCCCTAGATGGTCATGGAAGACCTTAATAGTATTCTGGACCCAAAGTGAAATCGATCAAGTAATTCAATGGCTTAAAAAAGATGTGGCTCCTGGGCCTGATGGTTACTGATGAGACATGAAAATGTCTCATCTGAATCTCTTAACTGGAGCTAGTTAGTCCATTTCGAGCAGTTACTCTGATGAATTGTCTGTTTCTTTCACTCAGGTGTCTTCTAGGGAATTGAGAGTCAAAAACAGATAAAAATAGAAGAAAGACACTTATGTTGATACTCTGACGGAAAGTAGAGTCTAAGATGAACCCAACGTCGAAAGCATAAGTCAAATCGGAGCCGGGTAAGCAAAATCGGACAAGTCAAACTTTGAGTCAAAATCAATTGGCTAGATCAGCTAAAATACACGTGGCGCAGATTCGGAAGGGTGAAAGTAATTGTTCGGTATACTGGTGGGATGTGTGAGACAATCTCATGATTCTTTTGAGTCTTGATTTGGTGCTTCACTTGTCCAATCTTCAATATTCCACGGAAGATCCAACGGTCCGTTTAAATCTTATCACACTTAGCTTAATCCGAAGAGGCGTGTTGCGCAACCTCTATACTCCCCTCGAAGCACTGAATCAATCCCTAACAACAACTCGTCCACAACTCATTGGACGTCGGATTTGTGGAAATCTTTTCCTCCCTCGCTTTCTTTCTCTCTCTCGTTTCTATCTCTAACAGTAAGAACATCTCCAATGGGACACTCTAACAAACACTCTAAAAATCTTGTTGTCAAGTGTCAATGGAGATTCTCTTTCCTAGGTGTCAATATAGAGACACTCTAAACATTTTTGGTCTTCAATGAAGAACTCTAAAATCTCTCTAGTTAATGGACATGTCACTCTTAAATTGAATATGGAAAAAGTAGTTGAAAACAAAAGGTTTCTATTGGTTTAAATTTTAAAGTGACACTTAGAGAGTCTCAAAGAGACACTCTAGTTTTAGAGTTTCTCTCTCTAGACACTCTATAATAAATGTGTCCACCTCATGATAGAGTGTCTAACAAAGTCTCCCATTGGAGATGGTTTTTAACAAAAACTCCAAAAAGTCATATGTGGCACTCTAAGTGTTAGAGATTGAGTGTCCCATTGGAGATGATCTAAAGAGAGAAAGAGATATATGGTGGGGCAATCAAATCTAGAGAGAGGGAGAGATTTCTTTGAAGATTTTTAAAGAGATTGATGGAAGATGACTCCCAGAGATTGAAGGGGATTTAATTCGAAAGCTGAAGAGGAAAGAAAACGTGGATGGAAAGAGATACAGCTCTCGGCAGAGATTTTCTTTAGAACAGAGATTTCGAAAGAAATAAAACCGAACAAAGAAGGAAAGAATGAAAGAGGATTCGATTGAGGATATGACAGAAATCGAGATACATTAGTTGGAGATACAAAAATCAGAGAAGGATTTGAATTGATAGAGCTGAAAATGGGTAGCAAACAGAGAAGGAAAGAGATTTCTCTCGGGATTGAAGGTGATATATTTATGAGAAAAACAGGGATTCGATTGACTAAAGATTTTGAAGAGAGATATGAAGATAATTGATTTCTTTAGAGAGAGAGATTTCTTGCTAATACAGTAGAGAAAGAATCCAACCGTTGGAGTATAAAAACAGAGCTTCATTACTTTCTTTATCATCTCATATTTGGGGGATCCTCTCTTTAAGCTCAACGAGAACAAACAAAATCAGAGAGAGAGACCATCATCTCCTCACGGCTAAGAAACCGAGAGGCTTATTCTTATTCACATTATTCATCTTTTTTTCATCTTCTGTATTTCGTTTTGGTGAGAGAGAGAAAACGGTATAGAGAAAAATTTATAAAGAAACGGAATATAGAGATTTAGAGAGAAACAGAGAGATTTGTAGAGAGCGAGAGGATTATTTTCTCATTGTTTATCTAATAAAATATGCATCTTCCATTTGCTGATATTAGTTGTTTTTTATTGAAATAAGAAACAGAGAGAGAAATTTTGTTGGAGAAGAAGACCACGTTTGGTTAAGAAGTTCTACTGGAAAATAATTTTCCCCTATTGCTGGAAAATTATTTTCTTTGGGGGTGTGTTTGGCTGCCAGTGGGAAAATCAGTGAGAAAAGTCTAACTCTTCCTCCATTTTTTTTCTCTTATTCGTCTTACTAGTTTAATCGTGTTTTGTGGATAACTAATCTTCTATCTAGGGTTAATGATGAAACCATATTCGATCTTTTAGAAACATATTCTCATTTGATTGACTTTTGATTATGCTTCAAAGCTTAATTTGTTTTAGTTTATTAAATCGATTTTCTCTCCATTATCTATGCTTTTAATTTGATGCATCATACTTAGGTTAAGTTCTTTGATGGTGTATACTTACCGATTGATAGATAATAATTTAGAGATTATTCGAAATAAAACAATTACATTATAGTTCATCAGTTTTACACGAAAACATCTCCCAAAATTAAGATAGTTTATTATCTGAAATTCCGAGTTATAAAAAGAGAGAATTAGTCAGTAATTTCGTGTATTTAAAGGTGAGTTATGTGGTGGATTCAGAAACTCTATACTTTCCCCCCATTTGAGTTCATATCTTTTATTCGTTTTAATATTTTATTATTTCGTTTCATCACAAAACTAATTTTAAAAGAAAACATGCTACTTCTAAGTTTTAGAATAGGTTTCACTTAGTCTTTGCGGATCGACCTCGGTCTTACCGGGTTTACTACTTGACGCCCGTGCACTTGCGGGTGTACCCTTTTTGAAACGGTCAGTTACCCCCTTTATTTCTTCCAATCTAGTTGGGATACTGTTAACCATGACATCTAACAATTAGTTCAAACTTTCTTTGAGACGACAATCCTTCCCCGCCTACTAATCATACCCACATCTGTCTCATCCCGAAAAACGCGATTCCTCAGACTCCTGCTGACTATCGACCAATCAGCCTTCTCAACACAACATTTAAGATTATCACCAAAATCCTAGTAGATAGGCTTAAAACCAATCTTATTCCTATCATCTCCCCCTTTCAATCTGCCTACATCCCAGGCAGGAAAATCTCTGATAATATCAATATTGGACAGGAGATCATTCACTCCTTCCGCAAAATGAAAGGGAGTATGGGTTTCTTTGGTTTAAAGCTTGATATGTCTAAAGATTATGGTAGGATCTAATGGAAATTCCATCTTGATATTATGAGAAAGCTAGGTTTCTCGGAGCACTGGCTCAAAATGATAAAGTCGTGTATCTCTACTTCTTCGATGGTTGTCCTCATTAATGGTCGTCCATGACCTGCTTTCTTCCCGACTAGAGGCATCCAACAGGGAGACCCTCTGTCTCCATTCTTGTTCACTCTAGCAATGGAAGGACTTAGCAGACTCCTCCTATCTGATTCGACTGATGAGAAGTTTATAGGCTTCCCTATGAATAACCCTAATCTGACGATGTCACACTTATTGTTTGTTGATGACGGTATTATCTTCCGCAAAAACTCTTTACATAAAATCCACAATCTCAAGCACATCCTCAATCTCTTCTGCTCTGCTTTGGGACAAATGATCAACTACGCTAAATCCAACATTTTCTTTTCGAAAAACTCCCACCTGAAATTCAAGCGTATCATTATGAAAACTCTCAAAGTTAAATACGCGTCCGCTTCCAAACAATACCTTGGCGCGCAACTCTTCATTGGAGCACATAAAATCAAAGTGTTCAATGACCTGCTAGATCAAATTAAGTCCAAACTTTCCAAGTGGCATTACTCCTTCCTTTCCCAAGCAGGCCGCACAATAGTCATATCTGTTGTAGTCGCGGTCGTTCTCCGATACCAGATGCAATGCTTTGCCATACCCAAAGGAATAAGCAAACGCATAACGACTTTTCAAAAGTCTTTCTGGTGGGGAAAGTCCAAAGGTATCTGCACCAAAGCCTGGTCAGACATATGTCTCCCTAAAAGGTCTGGCGGCCTAGGGATCCATCACCCTCATCTAGACAACATTGCTCTTCTAGTAAATTGGCTTGGAGACTTAAAACGGAACCAGATGCAATCTGGGTTAAATTCCTCCAAGCTAAGTATTATCCCTGATACCGTGAGCAGGGACGTACTTATTAATAGGCGAGGAGGGCCCATGGCCCCCTGACCTTTAATGATTCTTCTCTACTGTCTTATTGAAGGCCTTAACTCTCTCCCTTTAAGTTTTTTTGACCCCCCTTTAACATAACCCAAATATTAAACCCTACCATCAAGTAACCCACGGACACATGGTGGGAAGTACCTATTATTCTATTAAGGTTGTGTTTGATATCAGAGAAATAATTCCATGAAAATAAAAGAGTTCCATGAAAAGTCTTCCACGGAATTTATTCCATGGAAATAAGAGTTCTTTCGTTTGGTAGTCATTTATTACTCTGCGGAATTACGAATTCTGTTACTTGGTTGACAAGACCTATATTCAATGAAGAATTTTTATTCACTCTTTATGTAGTCAAAATGACATTTTTACTATTATGTTGCCAAAATTACATTTTCATCTTTATGCTGTCGAAATTACACTTTTATCCTTATGTTTGAAAATGGCAACGGATGGATAAAAAAGAGATTTTACTAATATAAAAGGGTAAAATTATCATTTTAAAGTAAAAGTGCGGACATGCCATTTTTACAAGATAAAGGTAAGTAAGAATGTCATTCAGAGCACATAAGGTTAAAAATGTCATTGTGATATTATTAAGGGTAAAAATGTCATTTTGATATTATTAAGGGTAAAAATATCATTTTGACAACATAAGGGTAAGATGTCAATTTGATATTATAAAAGGGTAAAAATGCAATTTTGGTTATATAAAGCCAAAATGTCATTTTGACAACTTTGTAAACATGTCCTTTGTAAGAAGGACAAAAATGTTATTTGCTCGATGTATAAGTAAAATTTTATTCTGCTAAATTTTATGGGTAAAAATGTCATTTTGATCATATATGGAGATAAATATTAGATTTCAAGTATCCGAATATATTAAAATATTTTGATTTTGATTTTGGACTTTCTATGCAAAACTAATTCTGAGGGGGGGGGGGGGGGCATGGAATTAAAAGTGGACTATTTCATGGAAATAGATTCCCTAGGGAATTAAAGCCATGGAATTATACTTCGTATCAAATGGTGGAAATACTTATTTCCATGGAAATTCTTTTATTTCCATGTAAATAAGAGATATCATACACACCTTAAAGGCTTTAAAAAGTGTTTTGGACCTCCTCTTAGCACAATTCAAAGCTTATATCCTACCCACCCATTAACCTATGTACCTAACCTAATTTCTCTTGATTTCTATCGCCCAATTTCCATTGACTCCATTAATAATCGAATTGCCTACCACAATTCCTTTCCACACAGTGAATGATCTAATCTAACCACCTTCACTTTCAAGTTCCAACACCCACATCTACAATTACTCCAAATTTTTAATTTTACTATTTTTATTAACAGGTAAGTTTATTGGAGATTATTTTAACTAGAGATGCCGTTTCATTTGGCTAGCGAGAGCAATCATACTATTAATGACGATCCAAAAGTGGCATGGAATAGGTGAGTTTTTATTTTCTAAGAGGAAAAATGACAGTTTTTTCTGAGAAAAAATACATCCTAAAAATCTCCTACAATCTAAGCAAAAATATGGATGGGACAGAAGGAGTTTCTAGTTCTAATACTAAAGCTCCAACTATAGATGCACCCCCGATGAAATCTCTAAAAATTGAGTAGAATAGTTCAGCCCCCCTCTAACAAAAATTCTGGTTCCGTCCCTGCCCGTGAGAAATCATCATTCGTGAAACTGGAAAGTCATCAAGAAACATTATGAGCTAATTAAAAACCTGATAACGTGGGAAGTTCACACAGGGGAGCAGATTGATATTTGGAAAGATAACTGGATCCCCGAAACTCAAGGTTCACTCGTTAATAATATGAAGTCGAATCTAGTTAAGGTCTCCCAACTCATGAATAATAATCAATGGTGTGAGGAGACCCTTAATGCGAATTTTGACAATGCCATCTACAATCTGATCAAGGAAATACCCATTCAGCATGAAGGCACGGATCAAATGAAATGGTCTCTCACAAAAACAGGAAAGTTCTCGGTTAAATCTATGTATCAACATCTCAGTATTAACCAGAATCCTCTCCCCGTCACCCCCATCAACTGGAATTTCATTTGGACGATCCCCACTATTCCTCGTATTCATCTCTTTCTGTGGAAATGCTGTTCAGGAGCTCTTCCGGTTCGTAAACGTAGAGGTAAATTTATAGGAAATATTTACACATGCCCGAATTGATATGAAATTGAAACTATAGATCATGCACTTCTTCACTGTACTTTTGCAAAAAAATGTGTGGTTTCATTTTAACATTATATCCACCAATATCCGATCTGTTTCAGAGTGGATTCTATCATGGAAAGACTCATCTCAAACTAGCTATACCTCAAATGACGTTCACTTTGTTACAATTATATATGTGGAACATCTGGAAGGAAAGATGCGACCACTGTTTTCATCACCCTATAAACTCTACTATTACGGTTATTAAACAAATTATGGTGTTTCCAAAAACTAGTAATATACAGAGGAATATATCTAAAAAACTGTCATAAAATGACAACCCCCGATGTTTCCCTTGATAAAAATTAACGTGGATGCTTCTTTTACAAATGTTAACAACATTATTGAAACCAGTATCATTATTCATGACTCTCAATCTAAATTCATAGAAGCGAAAGTTCATACAGCTAGAGGAAGAAATAGTTAATCAAGCGAAGCAATTGCAATTCTTAAGGGCATCTCATGGGCGAAAAACCACAATCATGAAGACATCATCATCGAAAGTGACGATATCAATCAGATACAACATCTAAACAACTCAAGACACAAAATCAACTGGCAATCGATGGCTCACATACGTATAGTCAAGGAGATCAAAAGTAACTTGAACATGGTCAAATTCAGCTACATAAATTGCAATCAAAATTCTCAAGCGGACAAGTTAGCGAAATGGGTTTGAAGAAAGAATAGATCTAAGTTCTGGAAATATGTACCTCACTTTCTGTCTAATTTGTAATGTAATGGTACTCTTGTGACTTAATGTTATTTATCCTTTCATTAAAAAATAAAATAAAGACCATGATTTATCATGAAAATTAGCGATGTCTGCACATATTTTATTGTTGCTGCTGTAACAAATTGGAGTCCAAACAACAAAGAAAGTTGAGTCCTACATTATATTTTCCACATATTTAAATGCTGCCTAAATTCTCGCCACTTTATGAGGAACTTACCACAAAAAGTAGTAGCAGCCTAAATCAACTTAATGGTTAATTTATGTGGTATTGTAACATAAAGTCAAAATAGTTGTTAAAATAGCTAAAAATACTAGAAACATTTTCTATTCTAAATTAGGTAAGAATATCATTAAAGTAGACTCGTCTAATTTATCCTGAGTTAAATCGTGTAGAAACCAAGAGATTTTCCTTAACTATCTATTTCGTTTAGGAAGGTTTTATAGGTAATGCCCAAACTTGTTAAAACCAAGCTTGCTAAAGGCAATTCCTAAAACTGTTAAAAGCAATGTAGGCAAAGAAGGCAATGCCTCAACTAATATTTGACCTAACGCACAATTGAGGTTGTTAGGTTGTCGTCGGCCGGCGACCATACCAAAAAGAAAAACTTCTTCTTTCTTTCTCATTCCTTCTTCTTCCATCTCCAACAAAGAGCAAACAGTGGTCACCCGACAATTTGTAACATTTTTCTCTTCCTTCTTCTTCCTCCTCCTTCTTTCTCCTTTCTTCTTTCTTGTTTCAGTCTCTGCTCCCTCTCTATAACATCTTTGGCAAAGGAGTAACCCTTCGCCGGAGATGTTGTAGAGACAGTAGAGAGAGAGCAGAGAGAGAAGTAGAGAGAGAAGAAAAAAGAAGGAAGGAGAAAGAAGAAGAAGATATCGCCGGTCGGAGGTCACCGGTCGGCGGCTGTTTGTCGAACGAAGAAGAAGGTGAAAAAAGGTGGGTGATAGACACCCTCAAATTGGGCATTGCCTCTAACTATACTCGGTCAACTTCTTTTGACCAAGTCATAGGTGAAAAAATACATTGCCTTTAACAAGTTTGGGCATTGCCTATAAAATTTCCCTTTCATTTAAAGTTAGGGCAAATCCCGTGCCCAAGGGCACTGGCAGTTATATCAATCACATTCAACGAAATTATTGAAGAAATCAAGTTGAACATCAAATTGTCATGAACATATCTTACCAAGAAAAATGTAATAATCGATACAACAGTATTAAAGATAAACCAACAATCTTGTAATATATTTGTTGAACATTAAATAAAGAATATATAATTTAAAGTTTAGAAAAGTAAAGTTTAATACATCAATCATGATACAAACGTACAAATTACGAAAATAATAAAAACAAAAGCAGTTTCATTTCTCATAGAAGCAACACATAACATTTCAACAACCATCAAACAAATATAGGTATAAAAGAGTGGAGATCATAGTACCAAAATTAAACCAATAGCTTCTTGTTTTTGTATTCCCCCGAGTGAAAGACTAATAAAACATAAGAGATAAAAAAAATATTAACTATACCAAAACGAGATGTATTTATCTTTCTATTAGAAATAAAGTATAATACGGTGAAGGAAAGAAAATTGCATACTTTGTAAGCTGAAACAAAAGTATAAAACAAAAAAAAGTTGGTGTAGAGGTCTAAAGGTCAATATTTGGGATATAAAGGTGAAAGATTTATGTTTTTATGAGAAGTTGTTGATGCTTGTTCAACGCTCTAGGTATACGCTTACCAAGCTTCTCACTTACCAAGCTTAGGCATACGCTTATAGCACAGGCTCCCGACACTCTCGCGAGCGATTTGGGACTATCTCACATAATAACTAATTATGGTAGTTTAGATCAATAAAAAGAAAAAATAGAATAACCCTAATATCTCTTATGAATTAATTTTGCTTACATTAGACAAACATTTTCTTATCTACATTTTTTTCCTCATTATTTATTGTCCATCTTTCAACAAAAAAAAGATGTATTGTTCGTATATGTCGGGCATTTGTTTTGATCGGTGAAAGTTTGATTGAAAATTGAAGTGCAAAAATAAACACAGGCCTCATTCAATTTGTAACTCAGGAAGTCAACCATTGTGTTGGTGTAACCCTAAAATATATATATTTATATAATATACATATATATATATATATATATAGTATATAATTTGGAAAGGACCATATAAGAGTCAACATAAATGGTCAAAAAGATTGTTGGCCAAAACTTAAATAAGAAATAAAAACATTTAAATCCGAACAAGATTAATAATTGAGGATACACTTGTATATACAAATACCTTTATTTAAGAGTCCAGACAAAATGGCGCCAAATTTTAAGGAAAAATAAAAAGTAAAACGATTGATTAAAATATTTATACACAGCTCATCAAAATTTGTCCTCTCTATATTATAATTGGGTTTAATTCTCAAAGGACCCCCATTATGTGATCAACTCTGCCATTTTGATCTTTGAATGTCCAATTTGTGTTTTTGGCTCCTTTTCCTTTACTAAGTGTTTTTTCAAGATTACATCATTAAAAATGTGCTCATAATTGCCATGAGATTGTACGTGAGAATAGCCATAGCAACTACGAATATAATGCTAGATCATCTTCAATCATTGTCAACTGAATTTGAGTTGGTTGACCATAAACTAATTAAACATGGTATTAGATCTGGAAATACTCGTGATAGGTTTAAAAGTACACGTGTTTCACGTCACCCGAAAGAAAAACACGTGTTAAGCTTAAAAAACTTCACACGTGAAGGGACGTGTGAGAATAGTGATTTAGAGATACTATCGTAAATACTATTATTTATACCTCAGATAACACATTATCTAAAAGTTAGATTTATACCTCCACCCAGTACCGATCTTCTAACATCTGACTTTTTGGTGTGGATTTATTACCGCGGAACAATGTCCCAAGTTCTTAACTTACCATTGAATGGGAAGAAAGAGTTTACAAGATCTTTCTTTTTTTTTTCCTCTCATCTCTTCCATGAGGACATCCAACAATGTTAGAGGTTTAAAGATGAACTTAACGTTTTACTACAAAATTATAAGTTAAGGAGGGCAAAAAAGGTGGGTTGAACAGTCTAGGATTCTAAAAAGACTAAAATGGTGAATCGGTCACATCTGGGAGGTCTTTATGAATTTTCCAAATTCTTTTTTTTTTTTCTTATGTAAAGCACTTCATTGTTTATAAAGGGTAGGCGGTAGGAGGTAGCTAAAGTTTTGGCTATATAAAGGAACTCTAAGTGGATTGCTTTGAGTTCATTATACACCAAAACAAAAACCAAAGCCAGAGCCAGATACAAAGCCAAATCAAAATCCAAACTCAAATAACAAAGTTAAAGAGAAAGGAATGAAGACTTCTATTTCCTTCTTCAAGACTAGAACTACTAATCTTCTAGTACTAATTATCATGGTTTCCTTGATCATCAGTTTCCCTTCACAGACTACTGGAAGGTACTACTATGAATTCACTCCGCCTCCTCCGCTGTCTCGTACTTCTTTCGCCTCTTTGCTACCACAATCACAACCAAATTCACCAGAACTACCATCCAAGAGATCATACTACTACTTCTCATATCCCCCTCCTCATGAGTAGTAACCACAATATCATTGAGAGACAATAATGGGAATGGTAAGCTTAATTGTTATTGTAAATAATTGTTGTGGCCAGGTTTGTCTTCCTCCTCTTCCACCAAAGGGTGTTAGCGTCGAGTTTAGGTTTTCAAACTTCATAGAAAGCTCCTTGTACTTGTCGTAGAAGTACTTTCGCCTAATAGTTCATGTGGTATATTTGCAAGATTACACCAACTAACACATATACTTTCATCAAGCCTTTATTTCGTATCTGTATAAATACAAATCTATAATATTTAGTGCGAAGAAATGATAAATGTACAAAAGATCTTGACTCAATTTGTGACATGTTGACTCATTCGGGTAAAATAATTGTCTTGATCATAGTTAAGTTTTGAATTTTTTTGTCTTTCAATGAAAATGAGTCAGCATGTCATAAATTAAGTCAAAATCCTATGGGAACATGTCACATCTTAAGAACAATAACAATTGGTGTTTCTTTGTGTGGTTTTGATGTAGCGTGCAGGATCTAGCTGGGGTCTATCAAGCAAGATGCCGTGGGAGAATCAAATAATAAGTTATAGTGTTTTGTATGGTTTCCTTCTATTGTACGTCATTTGTAAGAAAGATTGTTAAAACTCCTATGAACCATGTCAGCATATAGTTGTTGTTATCAGATTTGAGGTCCTTTGAGATATTTGTTAATGAGAAAAACATGTTTGAAAACTATTGATTAGATGAAATAATTGAGACAAAAAGGACAATAACGGTCATATTTTGCGCTTTGACTAAAATAAAAACAGCATATAAAAAAGATATGATGGGTTTTTTAACAAGAAAAATGAGAGATTTTCATGAAAGAGAATAGTGTAGAAGAAACTTGAAGCAGATAGAGATCTAGTATGCTTAATGTGTTTAAGGTGAGAACTAACACTTAATATCTAGTTTATTGTTGTGTTTTGTTTATGGAATTGTGTATTGAATGAGCACGTTGATGAGGATCTTTTGAGTTATTTCGAATGTGTTGGTGTATCTATACCTTCTAATCTTTAACAAAAACTAGGGGTTGGGGAGGAGGGTAAATCTGATTATAATCCTGGTGTATCAGAAAATTAACGTGTCATAAGACAATGGTTGAAATTAGGACATGTACAGTGATTTTTGACCTAATAACATGCATATTTGTGCTATAGTTTGCAAAAATCTTGTCGACCAAAAGACTGCATTCTTTAGAACCGCTCTACACATGTATTTTCGGGTCATGCATATTTATTTCATATCTGTATGAATATGATATTTAGTGCGAGGGAAATGCTAAATGTACAAAAGATCTTGATTCAATTTGTGATATGTTGACTCATTCGGGTAAAATAATGGTCATAATCATAGTTAAGCTTTGAATTCTTTTGCCTTTCGGTGAAAGTGAGTCAACATGTCATAACTTAAGTCAAAATTCTTTGTGCACATAGCACTTCTTAAAGAACAAAGGAGCCACTAAACAATTCGTATTTTTTTTTTGTGGTTTTGATGTAGCATGCAGGATCTAGCTGGGGTCCATCAAGCAAGTTGCGTGGGAAAATCAAATAATAAGTTACAGTGTTTTTAATGATTTCCTTCTTTTGTACGTCATTTTGTAAGAAAGATTGTCAAAACTCCTATGGGCCATGTGCCCATGTCACCATATAGTTGTTGTTATCGGATTTGATGTCCTTTGAGATGTTTGTTAATGAGCAAAGCATGTTTGAAAACTATGGACGAGGTGAATTTATTGAGACAAACACGACAATAACTGTTGTATTTTGGGCTTAGACTAATATTCCAGGTTCGACGCTACTTTGTCCATCTAATAGATTCAAGAGTTTAAATTAATTATTTCTCAGAATTTCAAGTCTAAAATAAAACTGACATATAAACAAAAAATTTGGTGGACTTTTTTAGAAAAAGAAAATTTTATGGACAGAGAAAGAAAAAGAAAAAAATGTCGAAGAAACTTGAAGAAGGAAAAGATTTAGTATGTTTACGTGTTTAAGATAAGGACTAACATTTAATATCTAGTTTATTAGTGTGTTGGTTTATGATATTGTGTAGTCTTAGGAAAACTTTATTGAACAAAAGATCGTTGATGAGAGTCTTTTGAGTTATTTCGATTGTATTGGTGTATTTGTACCTTCTAATCTCTAACAAAAATGGGGTTGGGGAGGAGGGTGAATCTGATTATAATCCTGATGTATCAGAAAATTAACCTGTCATAAAGACAGTGCTTGAAATTAGGACTTGTACAATGATTTTTTACCTAATAACATGCATATTTGTGCTATAGTTTGCAAAAATCTTGTCGAGCAAAAGACTGCATTCTTTAGAACCGCTCTACACGCGTATTTTTTCGTAGCATGCGTACTTTTTCTTATCACATATAATCACTCGTGTCCAGCTGCGGAATCAAACATATACCTCTTATTTCTCCATCTCCTACTTATTCAACTTCTTCATCTTGGCCATTTAATCTTCATCCAAATAAACTCCTAAAGATGCAGCTAGAGCGATTTCAGCGAAATTTTGAGTCTGCATTGTTGAATCTCAAACGATTAAAGCCAATTTCAAACACCAACGTCATTCAAAATAGAGGTTAAACGTTTATTTGGTACACCAGTATATGTTCTTCTTTCTCAACTAGATCTAGAAGAAAAAAATATACCCACAATCACTAGCAGAGCATCTCCGATATATGAAATAGTCATAGTTTGAGAGTCGGATTATTTAAGAAGTTTCTGTCTTTTTTCAAGCTTTGGGTTATGACTGCCAGATTCAAAGAGAGAGGGGAAGATTTCAAGATAGATGGAACCATAAGAGATGAGAAAACGTTTAGAGTTTGGAAGATTTGAATTACAACATTTAGAGCTTGGAAGATTTTTCACCTGCCAACTATGTAGGCACTTTATAGAAAATACTTTTGTCACAACTCACCCATGTGGTTAGTGCGCTAACCACTTAATTGATATTCGACAGAAAAATCAAACAACAAGAATCAAGCACAGACATGTTATAATTGATAATAGATATTATTACGAAAAAAAAGGGTTGAAGACCACTTTCTTGCTTCTCCTAAAAAGTCTATGTTATCATGGTGCTATCTTTCATATGGATTGGAAGCCTGAAAAACTAATCGATCTTTCTGACACAAGAAATTTTGGCCGAGAGAGTTTTCACCGATTTTCCCTATTTAATGGAGTGATGGGATTAACCCTAACTCACCCCAATGTCAATCTACCACTACCATCAGTCATCACATAAAAATTAGTATTTCTCTTGGCTATACTTATTTTGAACATCGTTCGCTTTCCAATAACACAAAAGAAAAATCAGAACAAAAACATCTTGAACTATACTGCAAATTTGAATGAAAGCATTTCATTAATTTGAAATACATAACAATCTCATGTACAATTCAAACAAGAAAGACTGATGCACACCTGATAAGTCCTCAGAGATATCTGCTGTTTGCTGCTTCCGTTTTTCCGGAATTTTATACCCAATTCACTTCATAGTGAAAATACTGATCCTTGCTCTTTACAGAACCCGATTTCCCGCAAACAGTCTGAAGAGAGTTATAACCTTGTTCGTGAAGTTTCAGAATCTCAATCTGCAACTTCCGTGTTGAAAATGAAACTTGGAAATACTGTAGTGATGTCCCTGCACGAAGATGAAGACATGAAGTAAAATAGTGTAGAAGATTTATCTGAACATCAAAATGAAAGAGAGTAGGGGAGGAACCACTAGTTCGGCTAACTCGTGCTGTAGCCAATATAAATCAGACCCCTCAAGTGCTAAATTATAAACGTTGAGGGAGAAAATTGATCCATATGAAGTTCTATGAAACATATCCATGAAGCGAGTAACGTACGATAAATAAGGAAGAGTCATGTTCTTCAAAAGTGTCGGGTGTTTAAGAACAAATGATTTCCAGTCTTCCTTGTTAAGTTTACCATCCATGTCCGCATCAGCGTCTGAAAATGTCTGCACATAAAACAAAAGAAAATAGAAGTATAAATAACCTTCTAAGAAATGATCCAGATAACACTAACTTCGAGCACTTGCCTTATCGAGGATAGCCTCAAGAAGATCATCGGACAGATTCATGTCTGACTCCATCAAGATTGCAATTATCATCTGCTTAACCTGTAAGCAGAAGGTTATTCTCAAATGTTACTACTTGTTTACGTTAAGTAAACAACACTACTACATTAATTCCAAAATTGACCGCCTAGGATCATCCTAGCTATATCAACTACCAAGTTGACCATCTAACATGCCCTTTGTCATCATCAATTCATAGAGATCTGTCTCGGCAAGCACGAACATGGGGACATGGTTCAGGTTGATAAATAGACGTGACACTTACGACCATGATGATTCAATATAAGCAAGAAGTAGTTAGACAATTTATATTAGTGCCAAGAACACGACAACATCAACCATATTTAAGCCAGATGATGATGTCGCCGAATCAAACCTTGGATGAAATCCAAATTCAGGAGCATTGGAATAAAAAAAACTCAAATACAAACTTTGGCAGTTTTGAACACAATTCAACAATCGATCTCCAGTGTCCTTCACATATTAATATTATTTACAGTTACTCCAGTGTATAGTGCATTCAAAATATAAACTGAAAAACCAGAAACAGTTTTTCATCCAGAATTTCAGTGAAACCAGATGATTAGAATTAGAACGTACGCAAGATACTTACTTCTTCCCGCTCGATGAATCCAGTTTGTCTCAAATCATACAGCCTAAATGCAACTGCAACGAATCCAAAGAATACAAAGGGAAGAAAGGGCTTAGTTAAATAAGATGGTAAGAAATGAGAAGAAAAACAGGAAACAATTAAGCTCTGTCCTGTCCCGTACAATCAATTTTTTCCTCCACCGGAGCACGAGGATGAAAGACACTGAGTGCATGAACAAATTCCTCAAATTCAATCACGCCATTTTTCTTTTCATCAAATAGATCAAAAACCTGTATACCGAAAGGGAAGGTTTAATCATGGTTCAAAAATTTAACAGATGAAACAAGATAATATGCAAAAATTATGAGAATAGCAAACACAAAACTTGGAATTAAGTACCAGAATAATAAAAACTAGATTTCCTACTCGGGAAGTACCCACACTAATATAAATATAAATTAAGACAAAGAACAAACAGTTATCTGTTTTTTTTTTCAAAATCAAGAAGCATGGGCCTCTTAGAAGCATGGATTCCTCTGCGCAGACAAGCATTCTACTTGCTAGCTTATACAATGTGCACACAATTCTTCTAATTGAGAAGACAAAGAGAGGTCCAAAACTATCATGAGGATCTTGCGCCAATATTCATCATTTCGTTAGAATAGTTTGCTTTCAGCTAACTCTCTCTTACAAGGAGAATGTTATAATATAAAAAAATGAATTTTCAACATACAAAAAAGAATGCATAGGGATGTATCCACATAATGATATCTGAGATTCGGGTTCCCCATACCCTTGACACTAAAAGATGTTCTTCTGTTTTTGTTACATTCATCGATCGACTACCTTGTCCTGAAAATGTGAAAATGCAAACAAGTGACACTAGAGTCATGATTTCCATTAAAAACGTTCTCAAGTTTCATTATGAAAACCTATAAACTATTGACCTATCAATAACTATACTGAGTCCTTCCATATTTCATTCTACAAAAGTTAACACAGTACAAGCATCTATATTTAATCTGACTTTGTAATACTGTTCATATGCATAGCGTTTTCCATGATAAAGAATAGCATATGAATCCAAAGTGTTAAGATAATAAACGTGCAATTAGTTTGCCTTCATTTCAGTAATTATATATACAAAAAAAATAATATCGTCATATGAAATATTATGCTCATTCTAATGCGATTACCCTATCAAGAAAAAGATTCTCGCCTGATTGGGTCTTGAATAATGCCAGCTGAAGTTCTTCCTGCAAAAATGGATATACAAGTGATTAAGTTAAGTGAAAAATAAGTATGTGGTGACGATAATTTCACACCAAGAAATAAATACACAAACACCAAATACTACAGGAAATCAACTCCACTAAGGAAATTATATGTGATCTTGATGAAAGAGTTTTCTTTTGTTTTGTTTGGGTTTGATGAGTTATAAGTAGCTAGTAATGAAATGAATTAGTCAAAAGCCACGGAACAGACTTGATATAATGCAAGATCCTTGCTCATACCTCATTTGAACAAGATAGAATCATAGAAGTATGTCAACAGTGAACATCGCTAACTTTACGTTCCACACATGCTATTGAACTTCCTCTCACTTCTCTTGCCAGAAACCAATAAGTGGTCTCAAGAAGCAATCTCTACTCTAAAAGAAATGTTAACAAAATCTATTTTATGGGATTGAGGAATTGATATTTGTGTTGCTGTCGGTTTGTCGAGTATATCAATACGTATCAACATAATTCTCTCTCCTTGTCTGACTTCTTTAGTTCTTTTCAAAGCTAATTTATGCTTCAGCCACAACGATGACCGTACTCGGACATATCAAGAAAAGAGAAATATATTCAAATACTCAAAAGGATTCCAAGTTGTCTAACCTTCAAACATCTAACATGGAAGAAAGCAAAATACAACAATTTACACTCCTTCACACTAGATATCCCTACTTCTCTATTTACACACACACACACTCCTTCAGACTAGAAATGGATAAAAGAATTCACCTTCTCGGATAATGGGTATTCCAATAACAATCCTTAACCAAAACATTTGTACTCAATATTCAAATCTTCAATGAAAACAAAATATGTGAGAATAGTCCCAGGTGGGAGAAGGATGATCTAGTAACCAATAATATACTGTCTAGGTCTTCTCCACTCATAGCCAATTGGTTTTGAGTTGGATGACCGCAAACTTCAAAAATACCTAAATCTACCAAAAAAAAATAAATCATTTGTTCTCAAAATTTAGTTAAAGATTTATCACCTTGTGGATTAAGCCGTCATCAATAATTGAACAACTCAATTTCTTGAAAAGCTCATACAAAGCCTCAACTTCATTTACAGTAACTGAAATAAAACCCCATGCTCAAGTAATGAGATCTAACAAAAAAAAACCCTAAAGTTTTAACCAAAAAGAAGAAGAAGAAGAAGAAGAAAGCACTAACATCGAGTTTCATCAGCAAGACGATTAACATCTTTGTATGTAGGAGGAATTTTTCTAGGGTTATAATCGAAACAATCTGTTATAGCTAATATCAATACTTCCATTAACGCAATGAAAGGTATGAATGCCGCACATAATCTCTCACCTAATGTTAATGTACTTGATCTCTGTTTAATTTCATAAACAAAATGGAAAAATTAAATAAACCACAAAAATCATTAATTTGATTAAAGCAAGTAATTTAACAAAAATCAAAGTATTCAAATTTTCTGGTTTTATGACTTACACTGCTGTTGTTTGGTTCCATGATCTAATCTGCAACCATTCTCTCTCTTGTTTCTCTCTCTCTCTATATCTTTATCACTCTCTGTCCAATCAAACTGAATTATTGAAGCTTTTAATTACAGGTCAGTTGGTGTATTTATTGAGGAATTGATGTCTATAAGCGCACCAAAATTACTCTTGGCTAGCCCGACCGACTGGGGCAGTCCGGGGGAACTCAGAGAGTCAGACTGGGAGGCTTGAATAGGACGGACTCAGGGCAGTCCGAGTGCTCTCAGACTGCCTAGTCATTGGGTCTCGAAATGTTGAGGGTCCACGGAGAGTGAAGGCAGTCTTGAGCAAAAAAGACAGGGCGCCTTTAGAGGCACCTTTGCCTTAATTTTGCCAAAAAAAATTCTTCTTAGTCAATAAATATTTGAATCAGAGACATTTTTATTTTTTAGTCCAAAAATTGACTTAATCAAACATTGCCCCTAATCTTCATCTTCTTTTTCCTTCTCTCTCTCTCTATCTCTCCTACTGTTCTCTCTCTCCCATTGTCTCGCACCATCTCTCTCTATTGCTCCCACTATCTATGTCTCTCGATCTCACTGTTTCTCTCTCAATCTCTCACTATTTCTCTCTCAGTCTCTCACTATTTCTCTCTCAATATCGCATTGTTTCTCAATCAATCTCTCATTGTTTCTATCCCTCTCTCACACAGACACCGCTTCGGCAAAGGACAGTGTTCTCTTTGTCGGAACCTGACATCAAGGAGGGTTTATGGTGAAACCTGACATCGAGAATTTCGTGGCCACGAAACATTTTGTGCCCATGTCCATTACGTGGCCACAAAACATTTCGTGGGCACGAACTCTGTGATTTCCACAGAGAGATCTAAACAGATCGAGAGAGAGAGAGAGAAAAAGGGAGAGAGATTGCGATAACGAGAGATAAAGACTGTGAGAGAGATATAGATAGTGAGAGAGAGAGAGATATATATATGTCTACAACGAGAAAAATAATGAGAGTGATCTACAATGAAAGAGAGAGAGAGAGAGAGAATAAGAAAGAAAGATCTAGAGTGAGAACTACAGAGAGATAGTCAGTGAGAGCGAGAAAGAGATGGAGAGAAAATGAAGCAACAAGAGAGATAGAGAGGGTAACAATGAGTTAGAGAGGTAAGAGAAGAGGTGGCAATGGTGGTCGGAATGGTGATGACTGAAATGGTGGTGGTGGGAAGATGTTGTGTCGAAGGTGATAAAGAGGATGAAGATTAGGGAGCAATGTTTGATCAAATGAGTTTTTGGATTAAAATCAAATATGCCCCCAAGAATATACGAAAAAAACATGGGTTCCCTAGAGAATTTATTCTCGGGAGATTATTCTTTATTCCCCAACGCCGGGACTTTATTAAATTGGGGAGTTATATGAGTTTTAGGCTAGTAGTTCTGTTGCATTTTATGTCAGTAGTTTAATCGGACTTCAATTGTGTGTGACGTTCATTTTAACCCAAAGTTAAATTTTATGCAACTTTCCAATTTTACCTTATCTACTATTTGACTTTAATTTGTTTTGTCAGTTAACGTTTCTTTAGTTTATTGTGTTTTATCTTTCTTTTTTTTTCTCTATCCTCCCTTTCAATCTTATTGACCTTCTACTGGCGACACACACTCCCTTTTTTCTCTCTCCACTACCACCAACCACCCCTATCTTCACCTCTTTTCGTATTTTTATTTCTCTTTAAGCCCTTTAAGAAAAGGCAGAACTTCAACACAAAAATTTCATTTGCATCTCCAAACCCTAACACACCAATAACTTACCACCACAACAACCACCAATAACCACTCGTCACAAACACCATCATAACATAAAGTGTCACTTAGGTTATTACATTAGTGGTGGAAGTTAACATTGATGATGTTCCACAAATAAAGAAGTTTGATATTCAAGAAATTTCAATAATGGAGGAGGTTGACATTCATAAATCTAACTACCATGAATTATTAGACTCACATAACAATTTTACAAGTTCGATAGGAAGCCTCGGCTAAGAGTTCAAGGGGTCAGATTAGAGTTTCTTATTATAAGTTTAATGAGTTGGCCTATTTAACAAGGCTCAACCTTGGTCAGAGCAGAACTCCTTCTTCAAAGGTCCTGATAGTCAAAGCAGAGTTCCTTGCTCAAGTAGACAAGTCAGGTTATCAGTTAAGAGTCCACAAACAAGAGTAAATTAAGAAAACATTACAACGTGAGAAACATAAATAAAACAGAGCAAAAACAAAAAATGAAGGGCATGAATAAAGCTCCTTTATTCATCATTAAGATTCCATTACAAAAGAAATTATAAGCAAATCGGCAAAGTTAAAAGAAGGGCAGAGCTTTATTACAGAATAAATTTATGAGCACGAAGAAAAGAAAGAGAGAAAGAATGCAATGAAAATCCATTCATGGAAGAAAGAAAATCGGGAAAGATCCCATCAGGAGCCCTTGGAGGACCCATGACTTAATCGAAACATCATACTGATGAAGATCTTCGCCAGGGAACCTTACAACGATAAAAGATCGTCTTCCAAAACCAGCTTCAAATCCTCCAAATCCTGCGAATATATGTCTCATGATAATCGAAAAAGGCAATTCCACAAAGCACTGTAGACAACGATCAAAGTTCATGAGACGTATGAAAAGGGCTACACCAAAAGAATTTCGAGAAATGAGAAATGGTTTCCACGAGAATGAAGGAAAAACAGTCTGAGTGTATTAGGGTAATGATTCCTATAGTGGAAGCCCGAACTTAGTGAAATAATTGATTCATTGGGAAGGTACATGTTTGAGCATGCGCATTAAGTACAGATCTATCCTGAGACAAATCTTTAATTGAAAAATACATAACTCGATATGTCATAATATGTATAGACACATAAGAGCAAAAAATCTTTTTTACGAAAAATAGCTCCAAGTGTCGTTTGGCAAGGAAAAGGTCTGCTCCGAGAGAGCAAGCTGACATTCCGGCCTCCTAATATAAAGTTGATCTTAGAGGCGATAGAAACCCGAATGATGTCAAGAGAAAACCCATTAGATAGCTGATGACTACGAAAGGTCTGCCCTTAAGAGAATCAGAAACAAAGAAGCAGAGCAATCACTCTTGCTCTGCCAAAGGTATGACTTACGTCATTTACAAGAATTTGATAATGTGAATGTTTTATGACAAACAATGAAAGGTAGATGAGTATTGAGTTCTTTAAATTCTTAGTACGTATCTCTGCATTCTACTACGGAGTAGAGAGGACTCGTGTTGGGCCAAATATTGGTCAGCTTTGAAAAATGACTTGGGCAGCAAGTACTAAAACCCCCAATAGGCACGACCTATACCTCGATAGAACCAACAAAAGGGTGGAGCTGAAAGAGCTTTGTCACCTAAGAACTAGAAGGGGTGGTCGATACGAGTCTCTTAGGCACCTTAAACTTTGTAATGACTTAAAGGTCACCACAAAAGTAAGCCTGTCAATGGATATCTGAATATTTCACATCCGGTCCGCATCGAATTTTGAAAAAATATTCGAAATTTCGGATATCTGCTTATCGGATACGGATACACTAATATTCAATCCGATAAATATCTGTATCCGTTAAGTAATATAAAAAATAATAAAAATTTAAATTTATTCATAATAATAATATATAAAATGTATGGTTGAGATTTATTATGGGAAATATTTGAAATTTTGTTAAAGTTTCTGATATCGGATATTATCCGATATCCGTTAATATTATCGGTTTCGGATTCAGATATTGACTTATAATATCTGTCGGATAATTATCGGATACGGATATTCGGGTAGCTTATCGGATTCGGATATGGATATGCCTATATCCGATCCGACAAGCTACCACTTACAGGCCTGCACAAGAGTGGATTTGAGTCAACCGTATAACTTGAGACCTGAAATGGGATGTCTGTAGAAGTGAGCTCGACACCTTGAGCTCTACTCTGCCTAAGGAGAAATGTTGATTATGCCAAAATTTTTGCTTGTTATATTGAGAAGACACAATCATATGACCATGATCGATCAGAAAGATGTCATTAATGGCCCTACCATATTGACCCTCATTAAGCCGGTGATTTAACATCCCACAGAAGCGTATATAAACAACACAAGTTTGCCCTAAGATTAAAGGGATTCAATTCTATACCTTTGATTTTTCATAGAGTCTTAAGCTGCAACAAGAGCGTCATTTTGTCTTTGTAGATACCCCCCCCCCCCCCCCCCCCCTACAAGTTATCAGTGGGGAAGATATCTGGGAAGCCACTTTCCAACATCATCAATAATATTTATCCTCCATCAAGTCATCAACGGAAAAGACTAACAATTGAATAATTTTTTTAAAGATATCCAGAAAGCTACTTTCCAACATCATCAGTAATATTTATCCTCTATCAAATCATCAATAGAAAGGGGGAACAATTGAATCGAATGTAGGAGAACAATATTTGGGAAGATATTCACGAAGTTGCTTTCCTACATCATCAATAATATTCCCAATAAAGTTAATTCCATTTTCAGACCAAGCTTGAGAAGACCTAAAAGCCAAAAAAAGGCATACCTTAGGAGAATTTTAGTTGTGTAAGAAGATCTAGATATTTAATTTATGATTGAGCCATATCCATATTCCTTCTAATCTTTTTCTGAGTAATTAAGATTATCCCATCAGAATTTGTCTTTCATGAATTATTATCACTAGTTGGCATTTCTCTCTGCTTTACCAATAATTGATTTAGAAAACACAAAAATAAGAAACAAACAGACAAACAAAATAGCAAAGTGATGATGATACTTTTTTTTGTTAAGATACTGAGGATGATATTTTTTTTTTGTTGAAAGTAGTGAGGATGATACTTTTTTTTTTTGTTGAACAGTGAGGATGATACTTGAGAATAGAAAAAAAAAAAGGTTTGGTATAGGGGGTCAAATGAAACCAATTTTTTCTTCCCTATTCTAGACTATCATCATCACGTGCTCTTTTTTCACCATCAAATTAAATTTGTATCTCTCCTGCAGAGAGGCTAACATAACAGAGGGAGTTGACAGCCCTTCCCTTCAAAGGAAGATAGGAGGCTGTCAAGACTAATTCATTCTCCTCACTTAGAATATTGTCCCAGTGTGCTACCACTGAGGGTGTTCGATTTTTGCATTTATTAAGTGATTTTCGATAATTTTAAGTAGTTTATTTTTTCACTTAATAAGTGAATATCACTTCTAAGTGGTGCCAAAGTAAGTGCTAGAAAAGACAAAAAAGACCTAAACAAGATTTACAATTACAACCTATAACTACCTAAAACCTTATTCATCCAAAGGTCGATGTTTTGAAAAATAAGAAAAAAATTCGTGGCACAAAGCTTTGGGTGGAAACAAGTTTATTTTGTTTCCTCCAAACACTACTAACTTTTTATATATATTTTTTTATTCTTCTTCCTCCATCTTCCATTCTCACCACTATCAACTCCGACGACCATTAACTCCGGCAACATTCCAATACTAATTCCGATTGTCTCTTTTTTCTCTTTTCTTCAAGCTATCTCTCTCTCTCTCTCTCTACCTCTCTCTCTCAATTTTGTCCATGTTCTTTGACTAATTTAATCTTTTATGACAAAAAAAAAAAAAAATTCATTACCAACTTTAGTAAACAAAATATATGTTTTCGCCATTAATACTTCAGTATAATCTATCTCGAACTTGTTTATTAACTATTAGTTATATGCAAGGATAATTTAGACAAAGCACATTTTTGTATCGATTCTAAGTGATGAAAAGCAAACGATATTAAATTTATAAGTGATAGAAAACAAACGGCATTGCACTTATTAAGTGATAGCACTTATAAGTGCTAAATTCACTTATAAGTGCTAAAAAATCAAACACCCTCTAAGTGGAGATTGAGACGGTTTGTATCTTTTCTCTAACACTATTTGCCCCTTAGTTTTTTTTTCTTTCTTAAGATGATTACAGTATACACCATAATGTTTTCTTTTACCAGTATTACTTGGTGCAGTAGTTGCACACTCACTCTGTTATCCGGAAGTTTTAAGTTCGATTCTCATTGGGAGTGAAAATTCATTGGTATTATATCTTGTGATAAATTTAATAGGGATTGAATCTTCCCCCGCCAGTTTCAAAAAAGAAAACACCGTCAGTTGCAATTATACGGTTTTCTATTTCCCAACACAAACCAACTGAAAAGACATGTAAACATAATTACCACAGACATCCTTCACAAAATCATTACGAACAAATAACTATATAGTCATATAAATTTTGAACATGCTTCCTATTGATTATATGGAGGATCATCTTATTTTTTTTATTTTATTTTATTTTACTTTATTTTTTTTTTTTTGGGTTAAACCAGAATTTCATTCATACAAAGGATTGCAATCCAACACATTACATAGTTTTGAGAGTTTTGACTCCTTTGAGTACAACATGAAGTTACTAAAGTAAATAACAACATGAAACTTACAACAGTAAAGACAACATGAAGAGAAAGGAGTACAATATTGCAAAAATAAAATAAAAAGACCCTAAAGGTCACAAATTAAAGATCCTGAATCACGAAGGATACCTTAAAGGTCGTGAACTTATTATACTTAATGAAGAAGAATGAACCAAGTAGAGACGCATGACGGTTGCATCAAGAACACCACACAACAATGGTGATCAAGAAGTTGGTGATCAAGAAGTTGATACTCTGTGTCTATTGTGACATCAGATCCCGTAAGTTGGTGATCAAGAAGTTGGTACTCTGAGGCAAGTTCCTCTTCGCCCCTGTTAGAAAACCGCACAATCATGACCATCATCATTCAAAGATCTCCATGAGTCTCAAACCATCAAGTCCTGGCACAAATTTCTCCTTCTCTCTGTTGACGAACACGTCGATAATGAAATTATTATGATGGATCCATTATCTTTAAGCCGAGAAGAACTCTTTTAGTTTTATGGAGATTGATGATGAAGAAAGTAGTCGGGGTAAGCGATCATCTTATTTATAATCATAAACTGATTGTGCAATCCATTTTCAAGAAACTATATGCAATGATGGCCCAAAAATGTTCTTAAGAATATCAAAACACATATGTCTGCAAATAGATAAGATAGTAGTACTAAAAACTATATTTTAGTGAACACAATTTGTTATAGGACCATTATCCTCATTACTTGAGGAGTCCACAGTTTCTTTCTTTTTTCTAAAGTAATAATATATTTAACATCTACAACAACTACACATTTGGAATAATGATATATTTAATCTTGGTCGCGCCTTTAGAAAAAGTCACCGGAACATAAAGACTTAGTCAATCGAAATTGACTTATGGGGCATATTTACTTTTTAACCCCCAAAATAATTTTGGTTGTTTTTGGCCCTTAATCTTCATATTCATCTTCATCTCCACTTGACCTACCCAAACAAATTCTGCCCAGCACCACCATGATTTCCCGGCCACCACCGCCATTTTATTATCTGACCCTTCTTCATCTAGTTCTCATCTCTTCCTCTTTCTCTCTCTTTCTCATATTTTCCCTCTCTAAAACACTCGACCAACAAGGGTCTGAATCTCAAGATTGAACCAAGAAAGAGAACGACACTCAGGGCGAGAAGAAGGTAAGGAATTATAACAGATTAAGAGTATGCCGTTCAATGCTGAATGGATGTGAAACCTATTGTGGAGATAGAGGAGTTAAGTTATTAGGAGGTTAGAAGCAAAGATCGATGTAGCTAGCTCGAGCGATTTTGAAGAACCTAGAAATTTTACTATTAGATGAAGCAACTAGTGCACTTAACAGTGTATTAGAGAATTTAGTTCAAGAAGCATTAGAGAAGAAGATGATGGTTGGTAGAACTTGTGCAGTTGTAGCACACAGACTTTCCATGATAGAGAAACTAGACATCGTTGCAGTAATTAAGGATGGGAAAATTGCATAACAAGGATCACACTCTAATTTACGTTCCACGAGGGATGATGAATCATACTACTCTTTGACCCAATTACAAGGCAGTAATTCTCCCTACAAGTAGATCCCGATTAGAAAGATTTTGGATCAATATTTGCCGCTTCAATCTTCAGACATCCATGGAAGCAGATTCAGACTGCTACAGGTCTCACATCTCTGCAACTCCACCAAGAGAATAACCAAAACCATCACAATATGCTTATCTCCCCCTTGCATTTTCTATAAACTAAAACCAAAACCTAAAAAACTTAGGTTCTGATTCGTTTAAAACCCAAATCAATTGCCAAAACAAAATCTAACCCCAAATTGAAAACAAAAACCCAAACTCAGTCTCAATCTCAGGAGGAGATACCTCATTTAAGTTCATTTTCCTTAGCAATTTTTTCGAATCTCCCTAGTTTCCCGTTTTCGATTCTTAGGGTTTCTGGTAAAAATAAACAAGTTTGATCAGTTCAAATTCTTCCTTCAAGTTATTCCCGCAAGGTTTCTTTATTCTCCAAAACTGCGACCTTAACCTTCCTATCAAAAAAGCAATCATGCATATAAGTAAACTCTAGAAGTAAATTTATGTACATTTTTTATAATCAGATTAATAGAGTTACATTTTCTTATCAATATATTTTCTCGTTAATTTCAATTTAGCCTCTAATTTGTGACAAGCTATAAAATTTGACCCTCTTGTTTATCCAATGTCTCAATTTTAGCCTTCAAATTATGTTTCAATTAGTCAAACTTAACTATAAATATTTTCTTCTCCTTTTATCCTCAAGTCAAAGGTATTTTTCTTGTTTTTTTTTTTGATGAGGAGGTATTTTTCTTCTTGTTATTTTTTTTTCTTTCTTGTTCGATTGAAACTGATCGCCGACATATTGACGACCGCCCACTTGTCTGCGATCTTCAAGATATTAACAAGAAGCACTTTCTCTCTTTCATCCTCACCTTCCAAGCACCATCATCACCACCACCACTATCCCCCACTATTTCTTCCACCAAACAAGCTATCTTCATCTTTCTCTTCCTCTGTCTCAAGAAAGATCGCCATGACAGCTTCTTCCAACTCCCTTCTTAAATACCGGAACAACAATCTCCCTACTAGATGTTCTTTCAAAAGTTTTTGATGAACCCGAAGAGTTACATCGCAAGTGCACAGGTGTCTAGTAATAAAACTTGGTAAGAGATCGATCCACGAAAAAAATTGGAAATCTATTTTAAATCTAAACTAGTGAATAAATAAATCTGAAGGAATGAATAAATAGAAGAAGCTAGAGTTTCAGAATCCACCTAAAACTATGATAAACAAATTTACCTCTATCTTAAATGATTATCTAATTTTATAACTCTATATATCGGATGATTTATCTTTGCGAACGAACATAGTAAAATATAAATAATTTCCGATTATAAAATAACAACGATTCAATTATTGACTATCAATTATAAAGCATACATCATTAAAAAAATTGTTCCAAACATGACATAACAAATCAAAAGAATAAACAATGAAGAACATGCTATTATTCAAAAAAGTCGGATAAACAATTTTGTCTACAATAAAACACTAATAAAGATAATCATGAAAGGATAAGAGAGAAGTCATTTAATCATGTCTGGGGCTTCATCTTTATTTTAGGTGAAGTTTAGCAACACATATGATCAAGAATTATTTTCATTATAATAAAGAGGCAAAACGACATCTAAAGAAATCAGCCAAATGAGATGTTCAAGTTTCTATCTTCGTCTTTGTCCCTTTCTTTTTCTTGATATTCTTCTGTCTCACCAAAATGAGATATCTGAGTTTAGATATTCCTCTTTGCTTCTTTCTTTTTCTTGATATTCTTCTATTAAAAACTTAATTTCATATTCAAAAACAAAAGATGGTTCCATATGCTCCACAAATCCCCTCCTCGACTACTATTGGATCCTCAATTAAGTGATCACGTGATAAGGAAATTGAGCCTTATCTTTCTAACCAAAAAGAGAAGCATGGTGGGTCTCGTTCTTCTTTTAAAGAAAGAAAATGGAAACCAGTTTCTTTCTTTCCTGTTCGTTTGGTGATAGGTTAACTTCTTGAAAAGAGTTAATTTCAGTTGCAACGGAGGGATCTTCTTCCATACCAAATCATTCACCAAACCTCCAAACTATTGCCTTTTTTCTTTTCTGTTACAACATCATTCACCAAACCTCCAAACTATTGCCTTATTGATGTACTTGGGTTATTTTTGAAAATCGGTTAACTTAGTTAAGTTTAACAAATTTAACGATTAGTTAATATAAATCGATAATATATAAATGAGTTCTAACGAACTCATCAAATATTCTTACATTTACATTTTGTTAGTCCTCGAGCAAAATAGAAAAATATCAGACAGTAAAGCAAGTTGAGAGCATGAAGATACAGTGTGATAGTACCGGGATCTCATTGCTAAGTATTAGGAGGATATCGCGACGAGGACGTTTGCGGCTTAAATGCGAAGAATGTCACAACCTACATTTAAGAGCACAAAACAACAGTTATGCAGCTGATGAGACATGAAAAATGTCCCATCTGAATCTCTTAACTCGGGTTAGTTAGTCTATTTCGAGCGCTTACTCTGATGATTTGTAAGTTTCTCTTGTTGAGGTGTCTTCTATGGAATTGTGCTCGAAAATTAGATAAAAACAGGAGAAAGTCACACAAAAGGGCAGTTTGGTCATTTCGTGATGAGGGTAGTCTAGTAACTCTGCCCAATGTGATGCTCTGATGGAAACTAGAGTCCAAGACGAACCCAACGACGTAAACGAGAGTCCAATCGGAGTTCGGATTGGAGAATTAGAGCAAGTCAAAGTTTGGGTCAAAATAAGGTCAACATACGGGTCAGTGACACGTGGTGAACAGTCCAACGATGATGGAGAATTTCGGTACAGTGGTGGTCAAACACGGAGTCTATTCAGGATCCCCTCATAAGTCTGATTGCATGTGACGCGATGTAGTTTAAAAGGTAGTCCGCGAAGATCGAACCGTACGCGATGACCAACATCCATCTGACGGTCAGTCTACTGTGTCGCAAACTAATTTGATAGTCCGAGAAGCACTGAATCTATGCCCTCTTGCCAGCAACACACGCTGATTTGGTCGAATGGTTATCTCCTTCTTCTTTTTTCTTTTCTGTTTAGGGAAGTTTTATAAGACCTCCCCAATTTTGTTAAAAGGCCTCCCCATGAACCATTTTACTTGCTAAATTATCACTGAGGGGAGGCCTTTTAACAAAAATGAGGAGGCCCTATAAAATCTCCCTTCTGTTTAAAACAACAAAAGATTTCATTTTTTGAATTGTTACCGTAGAGAGAGAATAAAAATTTATGGAAAGAAAGATGAAACCGAGAAGGAAAGACATAGATTTCTCTTCTTATACGTTGAAGATGGAAGGGGATTTGTGAATATGGAAAGATAAGATCTTTCTTATCTAATTAGAGAGAAATCAGGAAGATGATAGTTGTGATTTGGAAGAGATTCTCGGTTGGACAAAGGGAAGGATCACGATTATTTTTCTTCTATATAGACACAGAGAGTGAGATTAGTTGAGGAATCTCTCCACGGCTTACAACAAGAGACCACGGTTTAGAGAGAGAGAAGGAGAGCTTCTCGGGTTAGAGAGAGAAGAAGGACCACGGCTAAAGAATAAGAGAAAGAGAGAGAGAGATTAATGTATTGAGCGGGAGTTATTTATCATCACTTTTCGGTTTAAAATAAAGGGTTAATTCCGTTTTGGCCCCCGATTTGTGACCAACTGGCCGTTTTAGCCCCCATAAGTGTCCGGCAGTTCGTTTTGGCCCCAAGGGCCAAATTTTTGACGAAATTATCCTCGGGGGCCAAAATAGAATTATTTCTGAAAAAAGGTAAAAACAAAAAAAAGCCACATCACCCCTTTCTTTATCATCCACTTCACCTTATCTCTCCTCCATCTCACCACCTCCTCTCCACCTCATCCTTCTTCTCCGGCGAAAGGTTGCCGGCCGGAATAAAAAATTCCGGCCGGCCACCTTTAAAAAAAAAAAAAAATTTCTTTCTCTCTCTTCTTCTTCTTTCTCTTTCTTCTCTTCTTCTTCTTTCTCTTTCTTCTCTTCTTCTTCTTTCTCTCTCTTTCTCTTCTTCTCTCTCTCTCTTTCTCTTCTCTCTCTCTCTCTCTACTACCGTCCGGCGAAGGGGAGGATCCCCTTCGCCGGACGTCTGGTTTCCAGACCTTCACGGTCTGGAAACCAGACGTGAAGGCCTGGAAACCAGACCGTGAAGGTCTGGTTTCCAGACCTTCGTCTGGATCTGGAGTATTCCAGATCCAGACGAATCTGGACCTTTCCAGATTCGTCTGGATCTGGAATACTCCAGATCCAGACGAAGGTCTGGAAACCAGACCTTCACGGTCTGGTTTCCAGGCCTTCACGTCTGGTTTCCAGACCGTGAAGGTCTGGAAACCAGACGTCCGGCGAAGGGGATCCTCCCCTTCGCCGGACGGTAGTATAGAGAGAGAGAGAGAAGAGAAAGAGAGAGAGAGAAGAAGAGAAAGAGAGAGAAAGAAGAAGAAGAGAAGAAAGAGAAAGAAGAAGAAGAAGAGGAGAGAGAAAAAGAAGAAGAGAGAGAAAGGAAATTTGTTTTTATTTTTTTTTGGTAAAGTTGGCCGGCCGGAATAAAAAATTCCGGCCGGCAAGTTTTCGCCGGAGAAGATGGGTGAGGTGGACAGAGGTGATGTTCTAATTGTTTGATGAGGTGGACAAGGAAAAATAAATAAATAAATTACAGAAATGCCATGGGGGTATAATTGGGAGGTTGGAAAACATTTGGGGCCAATTAGGAAATTTTTGGGGCCAAAACGAACTGCCGGACACTTATGGGGGCTAAAACGGCCAGTTGGTCACAAATCGGGGGCCAAAACGGAATTAACCCTAAAATAAAAACAGAAAGTTATCTTAATTTTTTCATTCTTTTTGTGTATCTCTTTTAGTGAGAGAGAGAGATTAACAGAGATTATAGTGAGAGAGGGTGGTTAAGAGAAAAAGAAACAGAAAGTTAGAGAGAGAAAGAGAGTTGGAGAAGGCGAGAAAATAATTTTCTCACAGGGAATCCATTTCCGGGAAGACGAGAAAATCGTTTTCCCTAAGGGTGCGTTTGGCAGAATTCTGGGAAAAACAGCAGGAAATCACTTTCCTAAGGCCCTGTTTGGTTTGAAAATAGCAAAAAAGTTAAGTTTCTTTACTCTTTTACTTATATAAATTTAAATGTTTATCTCTTCCAGCATGAGTAGCTAAATCTTGTCTATCTAGGGTTTTAGATGAAGTCCATAATGAGAATGTTATCGTTTTGATTTATATGCAAGTAAATTAATGTTTAGATTAAAATCTTAGTATATTTTAAAAACTTTATTGCTTTTAACGATGACACTTTCCGGATTTTAGAGCGTTAATGTTATAGAATCCGAGTAAAACAAAGTACTTAGTTGACTAAGGCAAATACATCATCGTTAGGATTGTCACTTGGACGGATTCAGAAATCCTAAGTTCCCCTTTTTCTGAAGAGGTAATTACTAGAAAGGTCAAAATAATATTGAAAATGAGTAGAAAAGCACTAAACATTTGAAAATTATTATTCAGGTCAAAAAGTGTGCAAATACTAAAATACCCCTTTTTGTCATTTTGTGTAACTAAATTCTTTTATTTTTCTTTAAACTTTAAATCGATATAATTTTTGTTTGAGATGTCGGATTTCTATAAAAATTATATATTTAGAAATGATTTATCATTAGCTTTCTAACAAGATCCACTTTCAATACTTTTTTTTCAAAAAAAAAAACCCAGAAAAATGACGTTTTTTTCTTCACGTTTTTCTGCAAACGTGTTTGCAACAATCTGTTATGCAAACGTGTTTGCAACAATCTGTTATGCAAACGTGTTTGCAACAATCTGTTATGCAAACGTGTTTGCAAAAATCTGTTATGCAAACGTGTTTGCAACAATCTGATCTGCAAATATGTGTTTGCATAATGTAAACTGCAAACTGTGCTTGCAAAATATAGATTGCAAACATGATTTGCAAGCTTTGCAGAATATAATCTTGAGTTGCATATCTTGCAAACTCGATTTGCCAATCGAGAACATAAACTAAGAGTACGTGTCTATAAAATCTTGAGTTTGGAATTGATTTCATCATTCATCGTATAAAACTCATAAAGAAATTGTGTGGTCGACTTTGCTTGAAATACTTCACTCATCTCATGCAAATTCTCACCTTTAAGTCTTTCATTCCGTAGATGTGAATTCAGAAATAAAGATCTAATCTCACCAAGACTAGCAAGGAAAAGAGGTCGAGGAACACCAACCCTAATATAATGCTGGGAAGACATGTTATACACGGAAACTTTCTCTTGGTTCACAACAAGTAAATATCCCTTAATTGCATGAATCTCTAAAGGCCTGTCCATTTCGAATTTCCTTTTTGATCGAACTCTACAATTGAAATTCATCATATCCCCTAGTAGTACTACAAGAACTAGATCACCTTATGCTGTAAATCCATAATCTTTTGATCTTTCTGTCGAGTCAATCACATAATTCTTTACAAGTGATTTGTTAATTCCTTCACATTTAGATTCCCTAATTGTCATGCCCCTTAAATCTAATGATCCTGCACCAGTTTCGGTAAAAAAACAGAAGTCTTTGCTTCATAAATGCAAGGGGTCAGCTTTTTGACGTGGCAGAACCATACACCGTTTCATTTTCACGAAGAACCCATATTCTCCCACTAACATCAGAAGAAAGAATATACTTCATTCTTCCAACTTGATGAACTTCCAAGATTGTAATTGTTGAACTTTCTTTCCCCTCGTCGATCTTAGGAAATGGACGTAAATGTGCCATTGAAAGTGAATGCCAATCTTCTGCATTTGAAATTTCCCAAACTCGATGAACTAAAACGACTCCATCTTCATGACCAGTAACTAAAATACTCTCATTCTTATGAACTGACATATAAGAAAGCATAGATGTAATGGGTGATTCCGAATACGTATGAAATTCAACTAACACATCTCCATTCAACAATAAACACTTCCAAAATTGGTGAGATTAGATCTTCAAACTATTTGACGCAAAACCATAAGAGCTTTTCTTGGATACCCACAATTAATATAACAACCCAAAATTGAAGTCCATGAAATCACATCTCTAATAGGAAATTCATCAAACATCTTCTGTGCACCTTGAATAAACTCACATTTTCCATACATATTGATGAATGCATTCCCAATGATCATCCACTGAACAGTAGCATAGAACGAATTTGGGGTTTTCATGTCAAAAAGTACATACCATTCATCTAATAGTTTGAGGTGAAAAATTCAAGATGAAGAATTGAAGAATACAATGGTTAGGATCTGACTAATAAGTCTCATTTCAGCTATCTTGGATAAGTCAAGTGCCCCATTAATTCTGAATCTTATTGTTCCAATATTTTCCTTCATCAAAGAAGACAAAGATTAATAACCCATGAAGATCATCAAATAAACACAAGGGGTGAAATAAGCTGCAGGATCTCTAGAAATAACATGAAGAAATATAGATAAAAAACCAACCTCTTTCTCTCTCTAGATCGCTCAACCATATAGTTTTCTACAGAAAACCCCCATCAACCAAATCGTTCTCTACCGAAAAGCCCACAAACACTCAGAAGATTTACAACGAAACAGAAGAAAAAAGATAGATTAAAATGGGAGATCACTTAGAAGATATGTGAAGAGTTCCAGTAAATTCTGGAATTCGGGCACCGAGAACAATTGCACTGGGTTGGAGATATTAATTTTCGTGAGAGAAAATATATTTAAATTGGTAAGGGTATTTAGGGAATGAAAAAAGTTGAAAATGACCTTAATAATAGTTATCCATATTATTTTAAACCTTATGTATCAATATCCATATTATTTTGACAACTTTTAATTAATACAAAATGCTACGTGTCTTTTTAGTTATTATTAATAATATATTGACCTAAACAACCATTTTCTCTATTCTGAATATCAACTTATTTGTTTTTTTTTTCAAAGTTTATGTGTTATTTTTATTTGAACCAAGATTACAATCAATTCAATTTTAAAATCACAATAGTTTTAAGGTTAGTATTTGAGTTCGACTTAGATCTCTGAGGAACGAACCGGTCTTACCGGAATTTACAACTTGACACCCGTGCACTTGCGGGTGTAGACCTATTTAGGAAACTTTCTAGGACCATCAGCAGCCCACTAAACCCAGCCCACACATCACCAAACAACAAAATAGTTGGGTTCACATCCCTTTTTGGGTCAGGATGCCTTGTATGTAGTTTTGGGCATCATATATATGACACATTTTGCCATTTTGGTTTGGGATTGGAGAGAATTCTCTAGAGTATGGAGGAGCATCAAGAGTTATCTAAGACATTCTAGAGATTTCTATAGAAATCTCTTCATTATTCCAAACCATTGGATCGTTGCCATGTGGTTCGATATTGTCTGTCGGTTTTGTAAACTTACTAGTATGAATAGAGGTGAACCCCCTAAATTTGTAATCATCCAAGTAAGGATTCAAGCATAAGAGTTATAGAGTTGAGTGACTTGGGACACGTGCCCAGACTTGTGATCTTTGAGCATATTGTAATAAAGCTTAATTTCCCTTCAAGTGTTTTATGTATGTTTTGAGCTTAACTTTCTTGGAGCATACTTGGTATGGAATAACCTAGCCAGTCAGGGTTACACACTAGAAGGGAAGCTAAGACAAGTGTTGCACGGTGATAAAGTGCGAGGCCAAACTTTGATAATGAGCCAACTTCAACGATATCCATTTTCTCGTGCGTAAATCTATTTCAACTTTGTGAGCCGAAATAAAAACGATTGCAATCTTTGTTTACTCAAGAACAAGAATCATGAAAAGTCTATCCATGTTAGGGTTCTTGTTCTGAGGTTCCCACTATTTACACATTCATGTTGTAGTTTTGATCTATGGTGCCTTTTTGAAGTATTTGTTGCTCAAATAATTCAGAACAAGTCTTCAACTATGAGAAAGGAATAGACCTGTCTAAGATGATCAACAACTTCTTCCATACCACTCATCTCCCCCCCCCCCTCCTCATGTAACCACTTCCACATCTGTCTGATCTCCAAAACCAAAACCCCCCAAAACCCGACCAACTTCAGACCCATCAGCTTGCTCAACACCACATACAAGATCATCACTAAAATCCTGGCCAACCGTTTGAAAAGACTGTTGTCGGATCTTATCTCTTCCTTTCATGCTGCCTTCATTCCTGGCAGACAAATCACCGATAATATTATCATTAGCCAGAAACTGATTCACTCTTTCAAGAAACTCCGCGGATCCAAAAGCTACTTCGGCCTAAAACTCGACATGTCTAAAGCTTTTGGCCGTATAGAATGGGAGTTCCTCGAGAATGTCATGATCAAAATTGGCTTCTCCAACCATTGGCTCTGCTCATTCACTCTTGCCTCTATTCTTCTTCCATGACGGTTCATATCAACGGTCTCCCCAGTCCAACTTTCAATGTTAGCAGGGGCATAAGGCAAGGAGATCCCCTATCTCCTTTCTTATTCGCTATAGCCATAGAAGGCCTGAGTAGACTCCTTGAAAACAGTAACTCCCGTAATCAGTTTGTGGGATTCTCCAACCCTAACTCCAACATCACCATTAAGCATCTTCTCTTTTCAGACGACTGCATTATCTTTGCTCAAAATTCCCTAAAAAACATTCACCACCTAAAGCAGATCCTTCAGACCTTTAGTGCATCCTCGGGCCAAATGATTAACTATGCTAAGTCCACCATCTTCTTCTCAAAAAACTCACACCTGAAATTCAAAAGGATGATCATCCTCAAAGTGAAGCAATCCTCTTCCCTCGACAAATATCTGGGCACCAATATGTTCATTGGGGCCAACAAAACCCAATATATCTCCTCCCTCCTTTACCAAATTCAGAATAAACTTGCTAAGTGGCAGACTAATCTTTTGTCCCAAGTTGGTCCCTCAGTGGTCATCTCCACTATTGCAGCGGTCGTTCCCCGATACCAAATGCAATGCTTCGCCCTTCCCAAAGGTATAAGCAACCGCATCGAGACCCTCAAAAGGTTTTTCTGGTGGGGAAAATCCAAAACCATCCATACAATAAACTTGCCCTCCATTTGCCTTCCTCGCAAACTGGGGGGCCTCGGCTTCCGCCTCCCTCAAGCCGAGGATAATAAAGCTTTCATTAGAAAATTGGCTTGGCGCATAATCAAGAACCCTCAAGCCCTTTGGGCTAAAATTTTGAAAGCCAAGTACTTTCCCAATCTCCTTAACCATCCTCTCCCAAACCTCATCACTCCTGGATCTGGAAGTTCATTGGCAAACACTTCCCTCTTCTCTCTGGCCTGATATTCTGGGATGTCAATCAGGGCACGCACATTGGTATATGACACGATTATTGGATCACGAATCACCCTCTGCGGATCCTTAACACTAGAAACTTCAACCTGAATTGGGTGGCCCAACTCATACATAGTGATACATGGAACATAAACTTAATTTATCAGTGCTTTACTAACGAAATTGCTAATGTTATTTTTAGTATTAACTTGCAGGGACACAGCGAGGATTTAGTTAGATAGCCTCTAACGAAATCAGGTAACTATACAATCAGTTCGATGTATCATAACCTGAGACTCACAGGCTCTACTAATCAATACGAGATTGTGAACTGGAATCTTATATGGAAGATAAATACAACACCCAGAATAAAGCTTTTCTTATGGAAATGTTGCACGAACAGCCTACTAGTACGCGACAAGATAGGTAAATATATTAGTTATAATTATAAATAAACATATTGTGACCAGAATGAAACCATAAACCACGTGCTACTACATTGTAACAATGCTAGATTGATTTGGTTTTACTTTCATATTTGTACACATAATATAACTAATATCAAAGATTGAATTCTTAGCTGGAAAGATATTGACGAGGATTAAACTAACCTTTATGCTAAAATTCTATGGTTTATGTGGAAGGTGAGATGTGAGAAATGCTTTTCAGAGCAATCTCAAACCCAAATGCAAGTTATTAATAGAATCAAAGCAACTCCAACTAAGCTTACGACATGTTCAACCAATTTGGACAAGTAGAAGAATCAATCAAAGTGGACTCCACCAATATCTCCCTTCCTCAAAATTAATGTTGATGCGTCATTCACCAAAGTGACAGAAATGACCGGAATCGGCTGTGTTATGCACGATGAATCAGCACACTTCGTTATAGCTTTATCAGAATCAGTCAGAGGTTAAAACCCAAAACAATGTCAATGCTTAGCCATACGCGGTACGATGCTCTGGGCAAACGAATTAAAGATCGAGCACCTTCACTTAGAACGCGACAACATTAATGTGATTAGGCACCTTCTGACTGAAGTAACTCGGTTCAATGGCAATCAATCAAGATTATTGAAGACATACTGCAGCTCAAAGAGAAATTCACCAACATCATCTTCTCCGACACTTCGAGGCAAAATAACAAGTTGGCTTACTCTCTGGCCAAATGGAGCAGGAAAAACGGCCAAAAACGAACGTGGCACAATCTGTAGGAGTTAATTTCATGTATTTCTTAGTATTCTTGTTTTTCTCTTCAACAAAAAAAAAATATGAGAAATGAATAAAAACTGTTCCTTTTCCCATATAATAATGCTTCAAGCTTTTTATGACCTAGATTTCATATAAGGTTTTTGGCAATGATGCGAAATTCATTCTTACTGTATCTTATATTCAATGTTCCCTTAGTTCTTAATGTACAATCTTAATGAATATGATTATGCAGTAAGAAAGAGTAACATATCAATAAGTCAAACTTTTATAGTAAATAATTTCCAAATATCAGATAACATTGTGGATTTTTTAGTTTGGAGACACAAACGTTGGTCTCTATCTTATGTAGGGGCGGGGTGGAAGTTTTGTCGAAGAGGTTATTATATGTGTTACTCTGATATAGGGCAAACCAATGTACTTTTGAAAATAATATTTAACGAGTAGTAGGATGATCTAGGCTACAACCTAGTTAGCCAATTAGTGGCTCCGCTTATTATTGTACATTTCAAACCTTTAAATATATTTTTTTCGAAAATCAAATGACATTGTGGACTTTCTGGTTTGGAGTGAAACGTTGGTCTCTATCTTATGTAGGAGTGGAGGTGGAAGTTCTATCGAAAAAGCTATTTATATGTGCTACTCTGATATAAGGTTGTGAGGGCCGAAATCGTTGGTCAAGAAGTCAAGAGGACCGGGTCGTTGACCGAAAGTCGGACCTTTACGAGTTAATATTTTTATGAGCACTGGCGACGAATTTGAGCTTAACCTGTGACAAGAGACAAAATACATGCGACCATGAGGTCTTTGGGGAACACCGGGATGGTGCCGGCCAAAGGGACTCCGACGGTCAAGTCAGTAAGCTTGCAAGAGAAGTAATAGGCGCGTGAATGTTATCCTTGGAAAGTTACCGTGGAGGGGAATGGTCGTAGTTTGGCATGGCTCATAGAGTGGCCGGAGCTCGATCTTTACGTGTAGACTGACTTGCTTGTATTTCATGGAAGTGAATCACGTGGATGGTGGAGAAGGAGTGTCATTCAAATAGGCAACCTCCAGGAGAGATAAAGTAGCTTGCCTCATTTGGTCGCCTAGAGTGAGAAAGATAGGTCGTCCTCCTTAATAATATGGTCGTCTGGTCGTCCGGAGAGAGAAAGATAGGTCGCCCTTCCTCGATAAAATGGTCGTGTGGACGTCCAGAGAGTGAAAGGTAGGCCGCCCTTCCTTGGTAATGTGGTCGTCTAGTCGTCCAGAGAGAGAAAGGTAGGTCACGCTTCCTTGATAAAGTGGTCGTCCAAAGAGAGAAAGGTAGGTCACCCTTCATTGATAATGTGGTCGCCCAGAGAGTGAATGATAGGTCGCTCTTCGTGGCCGCCCAAAGAGAGAAAGATAGGTCGCCCTTCCTTGATAAAGTGGTCGTTTGGTCATCTAGAGAGAGAAAGATAATAGCAGTCATAGGTTGCTCGTAAGAGGTTTGAACGATCGATGAAAGAGAGAGTAGTTAGTTGATTTCCCGAGAAGTGGATGTATTATGTGATAATTCGATGCGTTTCCCATGATCAGATGTCCTGTATCATTCTTCGTTCAGTCATTTTATAATGTCTTGGGCCGACTGTTACCCGGTGATGAGTTGTTGTCTTTAATGTGGTAACCCATGCAGCTATCACCATAAATACAGATATCGTAACCCCTTAACGGGTATATCCGGGATATTAATTTTCATCTTGAATGGCAGTAATGCCTCCCCAACGGATATACATAGGGAGGTTTGCTAAGGAGTGAGGACTGACCTCTTCATCCAGGTTGCATGTACTTGCGTATTTTAACGTTCCTTTAAGGTGCCTGAAGATAATGGGTCGCGCCCATTAGCCATTAATTTATGGGCTTGGTCATTGTGTAAGCCCATTAATCGTGAATTTCTGGGGGCACTCCTGGTGACGTATCTTGGCCCATACAAAAGTTAATCAGTGTATGTTTGAAAATATTTAACGAGTAGCAGGCTGATTCAGGCTACAACCTAGTTTTTTATTATCGTCTTTGCCTAGAGAGATCATACCCTATTGGGGGAAGTACCAACATAACATTGTCGAACTCTGCCCTTTGTAACAGATTGAGCATCTTTACCTAGTGATGTGTTCCATCAAGCCTAAAAGTTCAAAACTGACAGTTTTACTATCAAATAAAGAAGGGTGCACGAAAGACAAAATATGGGCTTAAGCTTGCACCCTTTATTGTTTGTTATTTATAATTTTTTATTGGCTAAAGCAGCAAAACAACATCAATAAATGTTAATGAAAGGGAAAAAATTCCTTGGGTAGCAAATATTCCCTAATTTCACCATTCTACTTTGTATCCTTGCGTAAACCTTCTTATATGTGTAACCCCCTAATTTTAGGCCGCGACTTTGGGGAATAAAGAAAACTCTCCGCGGCATAACGACTTTGGTCAACAAGATTTGACCTAGTCGACATTTTTATTTTGGGTTCCAAATTGATTTTGTTAATTTTTACTCTTAATCTTCATCTCTTCCTTTCTTTTCTTTCTCTCACCTTCTTTGTTCTTCTCTCTCTCGTGCTGCTTTCTCTCCCTCTCTATCTTTAGCTTTCTTGTTTTCTCAATGTTTCTCTCTTCCTCATGGTCTCTCCCTCTCTCACAGATCGAATAAGATTATAGTTATTTGTAGTTCCATAATTATACACTATAATATCAAAGCTTTACAGGTTGTTTTTCCTCTCCTTTTTCTTTAAAATTTTATTTTTTTTCTTGGCGCAAACCACCCCTCCGTAATTTCATATATTCCCCACTAACCTAATCTCCCCTGCCTCTCTCTCTCTCTACTTTCTTTCTATTTCTACTATCTCCAGTCTCTACCGCCTTCTGGAACTGCTAAAATTGTCGGAGTATTCATCATGTCAATAAAAACATTCCCCCAAATCTTTCTTTCTCTCTTTACCTATCTCTCTCTCCCCCTCTCTATTCATATAGTTACTAATTTATATTGATAATCAAACAGAGAAGGAGAAGGAGAAGAAGATAACAACAATAATCATCGTACAGGAAGTACCGAAGTGCTTTAAATACAAAAGCTTGAAGAGGAAAGTTGAACTTGTTAATCTTCATATTGATGATTCTGACTTTCTTCTCATCCCATCTTTATCTAACCTGATTCAAATCCATTTATGTGGGAATTTCTTCTCTGGTAATATCTCCTTCCACTCTTCCACTTGCCCATGTAACTTAGAAACTATATATGATTGCTACCCTGCAGCCTTCTTCAACTAAAAAAATGTTTGAAAGAAGATTACTTTTTAGAAAGAGAGAGAGAACTCAAAGAGAAAAAATGGTGGCGACAACGAGGTCGGATGTTGTGGAGTGAAAGTGAGGAGGAAGTTGAAGATTAAGGGCTAAAATACAATCAGGTTTGTTTTTGGGTCAGTATTAAAATGTCCTCTAACGCAAAATCATTGATGTAATCTATTCAAAATCATTGATGTAAAATTTATCAGATTAAGGTGTCGTTTGTTATGAAATTTGAATTAGTTTTATTGTAATTTTAGTTCTTTTGCATGCTTTTATCTTAAGATCTTAAAACAAGTATTGTATTTATATGTATGTATTTTCAGTTTCTAAAATAACTCGGAATTTGATATTATAGATATTGAAAGAAAACGTAAATTGTGAGAACTTTCTTTCGGCAGATAAAATCTCTCTCGTTCTTTTTTATATATGTTAACACACTTCTTTTATGTAATTCAAGTATGTATTGTAATTAATTATTTATAATGAAATAACATCTCAAACAACTCACAAGATAGACGTAAAGGAGTTGGATGAGAGTAACATATAGGGATTCTTGGTTTGAAAGCCAAAAATTTGTTTTGAACAATTTACTTACAACACAACAATTTAAGTGATTTGAATGAGTTAGTAACGTAATGTTTCAATCATTTGTTGAATATGATTATTTTTACTCTTTTTTTATATCTAAAAAGTGCCCCCATATAGAAAATTTTCTGGGTCCGCCACTGAAAACAACAAGGAAGGTTTGCAAAAACCAGCTTAACACCGTTGAGCCGCATACTACCTCGAGGCACGAAAAGGTGGATCTGAGATAAGTTTTACTTGACTTGAGCCCAGATATGCTCAAAACCCCAGAGTAGAGAAGTGGTAAGAGGAGCTCGGTCCTCTGAGCTAAAAAAAATGACATTAAAGGCTAGAACATGCCAACAACCCACTTTCGATACACGAACATTATGTGTCGATCTGTCAATGTTAGAAAATATGCACTCTTCCTAACAGCCATCAACACGTGCTTTCATCACGACCGATGTCTTACCACCGCATTATCTCAGCGGAGACAGATCATTTAAACCTGTATAAACATACTAGGTTTGCCCTAAAAGGGTATCGAAGGTCCAACTTCTAAACTCAGACTTTGAACTCGTTCCTTAAACTGCAACAAACATCCTACTTACTTGAGCGTCAGAGTGGTTTCTATGTTTTTTGCAAGCTCATTTCATCAAAGTTCAAGAAAAATTCACCATCTGACCATAGATCTCGATCATCAAGAGGATAACCGAGAATATCATTTTTCAACATCATTAGTACCTAACCCCACTAAAACTAGCCGAGCATGTAACATCTTCAGTTTGAATTGTATTTTGTAAAAGGTGTCGTCAACTTGCTAAGTTAGGATTCGTGAAAAAGTGATGGTGAGTTTATAAAATGAAATTCAAATAAGGATTCGTGCCAAAGTTAGGATTTGATGAGAATAGTGATTTTTTGGTTTGTTTGGCCAATTTTGTGTTGGACTAATAAAATTCCAGTGAAAGGAGTCGGGAAGAAAGTTTTTTGAGGAGAGAGAAACAACTCTTCCTTTCAATTTCTACTAACCGACCCATTCTAATCTCAAATTTCTCAAAACATTTGCAACAAATCAAAGTCAAATTAACTCATATCATCTTGCATCTTAATTCACTCATCAATCATATCACAAATTTTTCATCAATTGGGCGTATAATTTTAGTATTAATTCACTACAACAATTGTCGATGGAAGCAATTCCGTTCTGGTAGCTGTGGCATCTCAAATTTCAATCTACAGGTAAGTATCTTTACTCTTGATTTAGCTTCACCTACTTACTAGTTCCTAGAGGGTCTAATACCCTCTTTTACGGTTTGCTTTCCCCGTACTTTTGTTTCTTCCTTTTTTACTTTTGGATTTTCAAATATAATTTCTTTGTTTTATCTTCATTAGTTAAATGAATACTCGTGGTGCTGTGATTACCCTATGAAGAGGGGTTCCATAGTACAAATTTTCACTCAGTACTAGATGCATGGATTCCTCTTCCAGATAGTCCATCTAGGTTTTTTCAATTCAAAATATAAATTTCTTTTTCTTGATTCAAATAACTATAGTAGTTACAAACCATCATTCCCTTACATCCTTCTGAAGTTCTATCAGTGAGTTAATTTCATCTACTGGTAGGAAGGTCGGTGAATAATCATTTCGGTTCTTTCTATTCCCCCTATGAAATGAGCTATATCTCCTGCCCTCTTCAACTTTTCTCTCAGATATGTGCTTAGCTTGTCTGCCTCTACTCTTTTTCTCAGAAACTTAATTCCTACACTGATATATTTCTTACACTTATCCTTTCTGATCTGACATCTCAACATCACTGGAGATCCCAGGTTGATAATCTAGTTAAGTCTATGGCGGGGAACATGTATATTTCTAAACCAGGTCAGCTAAAAGTCTCTTTTAATAAACAATCTCAGAACTCTAACTTCTCATCTTTTTCTAGGTGTTTCCTGGTTAGAATATGTTGTCCTTATGGCTCTAGCCTCAGACTCTTCAAAGATTTCTTAAGAGAGCATAATAATGATATATTCAAAGATGCTAAGATTTCTCTTTATAATCATTACTCTAGTTACTTTATTTTGAGACCAAAAAGTCTTTTCATTTAGAAATCAATCAATTTTGGTAGGCCTTGGATTATTCGAGGTTTACTTCTAGTTATGAAACCTATTTCCTTTCCTTTCACAAACATAGAACTTAATATGGGACCATTATGGTGTGCTTTAAAGGAGATTCCACCAACACTTCAAAATAAAGAAGACATCCATCTGTTGTTTTCTGCCATGGGTAAAGTTCTACAGATTAAACCAGACAATTTTGGTAAGGTACGTCATGATTTTCTTCGGATCTACCTCCTCTATGATGTCCGTAAATTGCTTCTAGCATCCTTTCAGGTTGAAACCTTGGATAGAGACATAAAACTTATCATATACGTACTACAAGAAATACCCTAGGAGTATCTGTCACTTATGTTGGGTTATAGATCATCCTTTTCCTTTATATTCTGAACAATCTTTCTATGATGGATAGGGAGATAATTCAGGAGTTAATACTGATTAATACTGACCAAAGCTTCTCACAATTTATTATCTGTTCATCAATTTACCTATGATAATTGTTGCTCATTAACATTTGATCCCTTTGGTTATTTTGTCAAGGATCTGTTTTCAGGCCAGATGCTCTTCCAAGGGCCATCTAAAGATGGACTTTATCCTATCACTTTCGATTCTACTACCTCAACTAAATCGTCTCTTTCACCTTTTTCAGTTTCAACATCTACTTCCCTCACATGGCACAGAAGGCTCGGCCATCCCTCCTTTCAAACTATGCAGAAACTCAAACATCTATTACCAGCTTCTTCACTCCAACCCATCTTTTGCAAGGAATGCCAACTTGGACGGAGCAAAAAGTTGCCTTTCACACCTTCTTCTACGAATGCTCCAACGCCTTTGCATACCTTGCATATCGATCTATGGGGTCCTGCAGGTGTAGATTCAATTAGTGGTTACATATACTATGTAAACATAATTGATGATTTTTCGAAATTTTGTTGGGTATTACCTATCTCTCTTAAATCTGATTTTCGACATGTATTTTCAGATTTTAAAACAAAAATTGAAAATCTGCTTGCTCAATCAATAAAAATTATTAGAACAGATGGTGGTGGAGAGTTTATTCACAAAGAACTCACCTCTTTATTAACTTCATCAGGAATCACTCACCAATTCACATCTCCACATACCCCATAACAAAATGGGGTGGCTGAATCTAAACACTGTCATCTTCTTGATATTACTCGTACCTTCCTAATCCAAGCTAATCTTCCTCCATCATTTTGGTTAGAAGCTTTACTTACTGCAAATCACCTTATAAACCTATTACCCACTCGATCTATTGGTTATCTTAGCCCATGGGAAAGAATTTTCAACAACAAACCTGACTATGCCTCTTTGAAAGCCTTCGGTTGTTCGTGTTTTCCTTGGTTGCGTCCTTATTCATCTTCCAAACTTGCTTCAAGAAGTTTAGATAGTGTTTTCATAGGGTACAGTAGCTCTCATAAAGGTTTTAGATGTCTTCATCCCTCAAGTGGAAGAGTATACATTTCCAGACATGTAATATTCAATGAGGATCAATTTCCTTACCTTGATCTCCTGAAATGGTCATCTCCTGCAACTTCTATTTTAACTCCACCCTTGTTTCCCACTCCTTTTCCGTTGCTCAATAGAAACACTGCAAATCCCATGACTAATTTATCAGCTTCACAACAAGTTACTTCCATAAATCAAAGTCCCACTGAACCAACGACTACTAACTCAGCTTTACAGCAAGAAATTTCAGCTTTTCAACCCAATCTGTCAACTCCAGTTGCTTCACTTCCCAACACCCCTCTCTCTTCATCACATGTCCAACTACCCCTCCTTCCTTCACATGGGCACAGTACCCATTCTTCTCCTACTTCCCATATTAACCCTGTTTCAAATGCCAATTCTTTAACCCACAACGGCCAAACCCAACCTTCAGAAACTACCCACATTTCTTCTCCCATAAATTCTTCTATACCCATTCCTCCATCTTTAAATACTCCATTAATGCCACATCACATCATGTCTCCTCAAAACCAACTCATCACTTTATCTCCAGTACCTTCATCTTCACCAAATAGTTTATTACTACATGACACCCATATCTCACCCATTAATTTTGAAACATCTCTCTCACCTGAGCTTACCCCTTCTGACCCGGCTATTACATCTCAACCGTCAGTCTCTGCATCCAATATTCATCCTATGGTCACCCGAGGGAAAGCAGGTATTTTTAAACCTAAAATGTTACTTTCTACTAAATATCCTCTTCCTACTGCTCTTCTTATCAGTTCTACTTCTCCTACACCCACTTGTTACTCTCAAGCATGTAAAGACTCCAATTGGAAAGATGCTATGGCTTCTGAATATCAGGCTCTTCAAAAAGCAAATACTTGGTCACTTGTTCCTCCCCATCCATCTCAAAATGTTATAGGATGCAAATGGGTTTTCCGTATAAAAGAAAAAGCTAATGGTAGTATTGATAGGTACAAGGCTCGTTTAGTTGCAAAGAGTTTTCTTCAACAAGAAGGGGTTGACTATAACGAAACTTTTAGTCCAGTTGCAAAACCAGTCACCATACGTGTTCTTCTGACATTGGTCGTGCATTTTGATTGGCCTATTCGTCAACTAGATGTCAGCAATGCTTTTCTTCATGGTGATCTTCAAGAAACAGTTTATATGCAACAACCTATTGGTTTTAAGGACCCAAATTATCCTCATTATGTCTGCAAACTACAGAAGGCTATTTATGGACTTAAACAAGCACCTCGTGCTTGGTATGCAAAATTGGTTTACTGTCTCATGGCTCTTGGTTTTACTAAATCTCAATCAGACTCCTCTTTATTTGTGTGTTGCACCAATGGTATTATTCTTATCATTTTGGTCTATGTTGATGACATCCTAGTTACCGGAAATTCTATGAAAGCATGTGGACTTTTGATACAACAACTGGGCCTCTCATTTGCTATGAAAGATCTTGGAAATCTCCATTATTTTCTTGGGTTAGAAATAAACAGAAGTGACTCTGAAATTTTTATGAGTCAATCAAAGTATGCACTTGAGATCTTATCGAAGGCGGATATGGTTGGTGCAAAACCATGTACTACACCCATGACCTCATCCACTAAACTCTCTCCCACATCTGGAGTCCTATTAAAAGATCCTACCACATATTGAAGTCTGGTGGGGGCCCTTCAATATTTAACTTGGACCAGACCAGACATTAGCCATGCAGTCAATCAAGTAAGTCTCTATATGCATAAGCCCACGTCCGATCATCTTGTTGCGGTAAAACGAATACTTCGTTATATCAAAGGCACTATACAATTTGGTATTTCCATCACAAAATCTCCCAACTTATCTCTGCATGGATTTGCCGACGCCGATTGGGCTGGCATCCCTTCTAACAGTCGTTCCACTAGTGGATCTATCATTTATATTGGCAACAGTCCGATCTCTTGGTCCACAAAGAAACAACTAACTGTTTCACGATCATCCACCGAAGCTGAATATCGTTCTCTAACAAATTGTGCTGCTGAAGTAATTTGGATTTGTTACTTACTTCGTGACTTACATTGTTTTCTACCACGTCCTCCGCAACTTTGGTGTGTTAATGTATCGGCTATAGCTCTTGCATCTAATCCGGTCTTAATTTCACACAAAAATCAAGCATCTTGCTTTGGACTTTCATTTCATTCGTGAATTGGTTTCGTCCAACCTTATTAAACTACAGTATGTGGCATCCTCAGATCAACCGGCAGATTGTCTCACTATGAGTTTACCTACGTCACGATTTTCTATTCTTCGTACCAAGTTGAAAGTTCTTCCCAGCACTTCCACCTTGAGGGAGGATAATAGCAAATAAAGAATATATTATTATATTAGGAAATATATCTAAGATATTCTTGTATCCATACATATCATTCCATGTAACCATACTTAGAATATTGTGTATACTCTAATAAGAGTATTAAGACTATTATAAATAGTCATTGTAATCTCATTGATAAACACACTATTCTTCATTCAATCAAGGACCTCCGCGAAGAAGAATAGGTTCTTTGGAAGATCAAAGAAAAAACTTGTTCTTCCTCCGTAAAGAATTCTTCAACAATTCCGAACCTAATCTTTTCAAAACAGAGCGTACTGTACTTTTGTGTTTACGAGCCAAAGTATTTTATTTGAAGGGGTCTTACCGAAGAAAGAGCAAACTCCAAAATAGTGAATTTATCGAAATATTAGATCTTTTATAGGGATCTTCGTAATCCTATTTGCGGGAAACAAAAAGAGATATTCACAACTTTTTCCGATATTGAAGAACTTTTTGAAAATGTTGACTGTTTGGTAATTCATAGAAACCATGTCATCCTCTACACAATCGTTAGCTTCATCTAGTTCGGATTTACTTCCGAGTTGTCGACCCATCAAACATTTCAAGCCTATTTCAGTCACCTCCTCCCACATCAGGACCTCATCCAATTCCCTCCCATCAGCAGATCAGTACAGTCTAATCTATATTTAGACTTGCCTCCCTCAACTATCTTTGCATGCTTCCTCATTGAATGAACAAAATGAAGATATCTAAGTGAACCATTTAGAGAGTAATGACAGCACTTTTAGTCTTCTTCAGTGTAGCTTTTAGTAGTAGTATTTGGTATTTCCCAGTTAATATTAGTAGTTCCTTTTGCCTATACTAGCTAGTACTACTTTTGTTAGTTTGTAATTGTTTCCAGTACTATATAGTGATTGTGTAAGAGGCAGTTTCTAAAAATTGAAGAGGAGGTTTAAGAGGCAGCAATAGGCAGTTTCCAAATTGGGATGGTTTCCAATTTTTTGGCTCAATAGGCAGTTTCCAATTTTTTGGCTTATAATATATATAAATAGGGGTTGAGTGCTTTGTAATCAACACACCAACACAAGCAACAACAACTCTTCTTTAGAGAGAGCTAAAGAGAGAGAGCAAGTGAGAGAGAAATTTTTTGTTCATAGTTTTGAGCGGTGTTTAATTTCTCGGTTGTCGAAGATCTAGTATAGAAGGTTAAATTCTATACGGTACCATCTTGGGACGAACTTGCGGGCTGTGTTAGTCGTCTTCATCTATCCTTCAATAAAGATTTCTTGTTCGCCCGAGGACGTAGGCTTTAAAGCCGAACCTCGTTAAATTCTGTTCGCATATTTGATTTTGGCTTAGCTTTTAGATTAATCTTCATAATCGGATCAATTTCTAGGATAGGTTCGATAGCTTCCGCGACTTTTAGTTATAACAATTGGTATCAGAGCCTTGTTGAGATTGAACGAAGAGAAGATGGGATCGAGAAGTGGTACGGTCAAAGCAGGGAAATATGAGATAGAGAAGTTCAATGGGAAAAACGATTTTTCTTATTGGCGGATGCAGATGAAGAATCTGCTAATCTCGCAGAAATTACACAAGACGTTGACGGGAAAGAAACCAGGAGATATGTCAGATGAGGATTGGGAAGAGTTAGATCTCGAAGCACGGGCTACCATTATGTTGTGTCTTGAGAGGGATGTGGCGTTCCTAGTAGACGAAGAAACAACGGCGGCGGGTGTGTGGTTAAAGCTAGAAAGCAGTTTCATGACGAAAACTTTAACGAATCGGGTCTACTTAAAATCCAAATTATTCACATGTAGAATGGAAGAGGGTTCTTCTATTCAGGAATATGTGAATAGGTTTGACAGGATTATCTCAGACTTGAAGGATATTGATGTTAAGGTTGAGGATGAGGACCAAGCCCTCATATTGTTACTTTCATTGCCTAAATCCTATGAGAACCTTGTTCAAACTTTGATGCTTGTTGGTGATAGTCTAAGCATAGAAGAGACGAGAAATTCGCTATTAGCGGATGACCTTCGTAAGGTTGCTACTAGCAGTATGGCGTCGGGTGGAGTAGACAAAGAACAAGCACAAGGGTTGTTTGTAACGAGGGGGAGGAGTAATGAAAGGGGAATGGGAAAGGGCGGGAAATCTAGATCCAAATCTAAAGGCTCTTTCAAGAAAACGTGCTTTAGTTGTGGTGAGCTTGGCCACTTTAAAGCGGCTTGTCCAAAGAGAAAGTTGAAGCAAAAGAACGAAGGCTACAAGGAGAAACAAGAGATGCAAGAGGCGAGATATGTGTCAGAAGAGGCGGACGAATGTTTCTCGGTGACAGAGGTGTCTGAGAAGATCTTCGATAAGTGGATGCTTGATTCAGGGGCGTCACACCATATGTGCCCAAATAGGGAGATGTTTACTACCTATAGGAGTATAGATGGTGGTACAGTTATACTGGGTGATGATAGTATATGTAAAACTGTGGGACTCGGAACAATACGGATCAAGATGCACGATGGAGCGGTGAGAACATTGACGGACGTAAGACACATACCCGATTTGCGGAAAAATCTAATTTCCCTTGGTGTGTTGGAGCGGAACGGCTGTAAGATAATTATAGAGAATGGCTCCATAAGAGTCGTTAAGGGTTCTTTGGTGGTAATGAGAGGTACTCGTTACGGTAATTTATACAAACTTTTGGTGACAACAATTACTGGAGATGTAGCGGTAGGAATCAGTGGAAGGGATCCAACGGCTAGTACGAGGCTTTGGCATATGCGCCTTGGGCATATGTCAGAAAAGGGTCTATCTCTGATGTGCGGGAAAGGCTTGTTGAAGGACATGAAGAAGCCTTGCATGGAGTTTTGTGAGCATTGTGTGTTCGGGAAGGCACACAGGGTGACGTTCTCTACAAGCAAGCACAGGAGCAAAGAGGTGTTAGACTACGTACACACCGATGTCTGGGGACCGGCAAAGTTACCTTCCAAGGGTGGTTCCAGGTATTTTGTTACATTCGTTGATGATCATTCGAGATTTGTCTGGCTTTATTTTTTGAAGCATAAGAATGAGGTATTCAACACATTCTTAGTGTGGAAAGCAATGGTTGAGAACAAAACTGGTCGAAAGCTGAAGACGTTAAGGTCGGATAATGGGACCGAGTACACGGATGGGGCATTCAAGGAGTTTTGTAATCAGGAAGGCATTGTGAGGCACTGGACAGTAGTAAACACACCTCAGCAGAATGGAGTCGCAGAGAGATTGAACCGTACACTACTTGAGAAGGCTAGATGTATGCGCTCCAATTCGGGATTAGGCGTAGAATGGTGGGCGGAATCTGTTGCTACAGCTTGTTATATTGTGAACAGGTCTCCACATTCTTCTTTAGATGGCGGCATACCTTACGAGGTGTGGTCAGGTGAACATGCAGATTACGGGAGACTTAAGGTTTTCGGTTGTACGGCCTATTACCATGTTAAAGGTAACAAACTTGACAATAGAGCAAAGAAGGCAATTTTCTTAGGATATGCTACAGGAGTCAAGGGTTATCGGCTATGGTGTACGGAAGACAAGAAGTTTGTAATCAGCAGAGATGTGGTGTTTGATGAGTCATCTATTGTAGCTATGGCGAAAGCTACGGTGCCTAGTTGTGGTGATGTTGGGTCTACTAAAGCTCAAGTAGTGGAAGTAGAAGCCGAAGACCAACGGGTTTCTAGGAATCATGATCAGGTGGAGCATCAGGATAATACTCAGGATGAGGAAATTGATGAACCCGATCATGAGGAGGTTCAAGGGGAAGGTACACAAGTTTTACAACAACAGCAGCAAGATGTTTCGGTACACACTAGGCCGAAACGGTTATATAAGCCGGTACAGAGATTAGGGTCAGACAAACCTCTTAGGCAATACGGGCAGGCAAATTTGGTTGAATATGCACTCTCGGTGGAAGACGACGAGCCGGTCACCTTCAAACAAGCTATTACCGCGGCGGAAAGAGAGAGTTGGTTGGTTGCTATGCAAGAAGAGATGGAGTCTCTTCACAAGAACCAGACATGGGAGGTTGTCCCATTGCCCGAAGGGAAGTCTGTTATTGGTTGTAAATGGGTGTACAAGAAGAAAGAGGATTCTTCCGAAATCAAGGGTACAAGGTATAAGGCAAGACTAGTGGCCAAGGGTTATGCACAGAAAGAAGGGGTCGACTACAATGAGATTTTCTCACCGGTCGTGAAACATACTTCTATTCGGGTGCTATTGAGTATTGTTGCTCACAGGGATCTTGAGCTGGAACAACTCGATGTTAAAACCGCCTTCTTGCACGGAGATTTGGAAGAAGAAATCTATATGGCTCAACCTGAGGGATACAAGGTTGAGGGCAAAGAAAATCAAGTATGTCGTTTGAGGAAATCTCTTTACGGATTGAAACAATCCCCTCGCCAATGGTACAAACGATTTGATTTTTTCATGCTAAAGCATGGTTTTCGCAGAAGTGACTATGATTGTTGTGTATACATCAAAAAGCTTCGCGAAGGTGACTTTATTTATCTCCTTTTGTATGTGGATGACATGCTTATTGCTTCTCGAAGCATGGTGGAGATAAATAAGTTGAAATCTCAACTCAGTCAAGAGTTTGAGATGAAAGACATGGGCGCTGCAAAGAAGATACTGGGAATGGAGATTAAGAGAGAGTGGTCAAGTAAGAAACTGTACTTGAATCAGAAAGGTTACATCGAACGAGTAGTTTCTCGGTTCGGGATGCAGAATGCGAAGGCGGTGTCAACACCTTTGGCACCACACTTCAGGCTCTCGGGAAAACAATCTCCCACTACTACGGTGGAGAAGGATCATATGGATCGTATACCGTATGCTAGTGCAGTTGGCAGTTTGATGTACGCTATGGTGTGTACTCGTCCGGACATTTCACAGGCGGTCAGTGTGGTTAGCAGGTTTATGGCAAACCCGGGGAAGACACATTGGGAAGCTGTGAAGTGGGTCTTGAGGTACTTGAAGGGTACCGTTGATACGGGTTTGTGCTTTGGTGGAGACACATGTCAGGTAAGCGGTTATGTTGACTCGGACTATGCTGGCGATCTAGATAGAAGACGATCTACTACTGGTTATGTATTTAGGGTACATGGTGCTCCAGTTAGTTGGCGATCGATGTTACAATCTACAGTTGCGTTATCTACTACGGAGGCCGAGCATATGGCTATGGCCGAGGGTGTGAAGGAAGCATTGTGGTTGTGGGGTCTTCTGGATGATCTAGGGATTAAGCAAGAGTGCGTGGATGTATGGTGTGATAGTCAAAGTGCGATCCACTTGGCGAAGAATCAGGTTCACCATGCTCGCACTAAGCATATCGATGTCAGGTATCACTTTGTACGAGATGTCATAGAGGAAGGTGATGTTTCTCTCATGAAGGTACACACAGATGAGAATCCCGCGGACATGTTGACTAAAGTGGTGACGTGTAGCAAGTTTCAGCATTGTCTGGAATTGCTGCAAATCGGCTCGTGTTAAGTTGCCCGAAAGGGCGTAATGGCGACAAGGTAATCTTTATGTGAAGGGTTGGTAGAACTACGGTAGGCTTGATCCTGTAAAAGGGTACGTAGGCAACCATGGTCATATGGTGCAGTCGGATGAAGTTACAAAAGGAAGATATATCCTACAAGGAGTATCCTGGTGTTCGTCCAAAATTTGAAGTATATCAAATTGTGTACGAGGTGGAGAATTGTAAGAGGCAGTTTCTAAAAATTGAAGAGGAGGTTTAAGAGGCAGCAATAGGCAGTTTCCAAATTGGGATGGTTTCCAATTTTTTGGCTCAATAGGCAGTTTCCAATTTTTTGGCTTATAATATATATAAATAGGGGTTGAGTGCTTTGTAATCAACACACCAACACAAGCAACAACAACTCTTCTTTAGAGAGAGCTAAAGAGAGAGAGCAAGTGAGAGAGAAATTTTTTGTTCATAGTTTTGAGCGGTGTTTAATTTCTCGGTTGTCGAAGATCTAGTATAGAAGGTTAAATTCTATACGGTACCATCTTGGGACGAACTTGCGGGTTGTGTTAGTCGTCTTCATCTATCCTTCAATAAAGATTTCTTGTTCGCCCGAGGACGTAGGCTTTAAAGCCGAACCTCGTTAAATTCTGTTCGCATATTTGATTTTGGCTTAGCTTTTAGATTAATCTTCATAATCGGATCAATTTCTAGGATAGGTTCGATAGCTTCCGCGACTTTTAGTTATAACAGATTGTATATATAAATAACGTGTATCAGTGTAAGTGTTTAAATATACTATATAATTTTATTACCGTTTTCTCTTTTCTCTAGAGTCTTATCTTATTTGGGGTAGTTATTTTCTATTAGCTTCTGCTCTGCCTCATTCGTGGTATCTGGTTTTGTCTTTTTTCATTTATTGTATTAGTTATCTAGTTTCATCTTAGCATGACATATTGTTATTCGGCTCTTGCTTGGAATATCCAAGGATGTGGAACTTATGTGGCCATCAAACATCTCCACCTCCTTGTAACTCAGAATCAACCTGATTTTATCTTTCTTTCAAAGACTACAGGAATAAAGAAACCACTTTTAACTACCTCAGTTTTTCGAATAATTATCACCATCATTTTGTTAACCCAAATCATACTGCGGGAGGTCTCATTTTATTGTGGAGAAAACATATTCATACCTTTATTATGTATGTTGATTTCAACATGATTCATACATACCATTACCACCCAAATATTGACCAAAAAATGTATTTGACTAGTTTTTATGGCCATCCATATACCTCAGGGAAGTTAGAACCTTGGCATAAGCTCAGTAACCTTGGTCTTAACATATCCGACCCTTGGGTCATTATAAGTGATCGTAATACTATTCTCCCGCCAATTGATAAGCAAGGATATTCCTCCAAGTTCCCTCCTAGTGCTCACAAAATTAATTCTCTTATTAACAATTTAGGTCTCCATGATATACGTTTTAAGGGTTCACCTTATACCTGGTCGAATAAGCAATTCTCGCGCAATTTTATTCAAGAGCGTCTTCACAGATCTCTTGTTAATCCCCCTTTTTTTTTGAATTGTTTAGCGTGTGCCTCGAACCCTTGACCTCTAGGTGGAAGATTATACCTCTTACAACTCCAACCAAGGGTTGTTGGCTCTTGTTAATCCCCCTTGGTCCATGCATAACCTTCGTTGTTGTTTATATTACTTGCCCGAAATTGGTTCAGACCACTCGCCCATCATTTTCAAACCCGAATCTAAGATCTTCTCCTCCCCAAAACCCTTTAAATTCATTCATACATGGATGTTACATCCTGATTGCAAGGCTTTCATTGCTAAAAACTGGACACAAAATATTCCCTCAGATCATATTCAACAAAAACTTAGTAAACTCAGCTTCAAGCTCTCAGACTGGAATAAAAAAGTTTTTGGCCCGATTGACACTCAGATCAATTCTATAACTCGTGATCTTCCTAATAATATCCAATCGAAAGAGTATCATAAAAAGTTTAATGAGCTTAAAGATCTCTATAGGCGTTAACAGAGTCTCTGGAAAAAAAATCTAGAGATTCTAACTTTCATCTAGGGAATCAAAACACTAATGGTGTGTTTGGATGACGGAATCATGAATCCGCGGATTCTCTAAGTAATATTCTTTGGTTTGTTTGGCAACTAATAAGAATCCTATGATTTATTTTCATTTGAGTATTTTTTTACGCTTCTTTAAAAAAAATATTGAAGAAACCTTGTTCTCGAAACTCGTTTTTTCAAATAACGTTTCATTCCAGAACCCTCCGTTTTCTTCATAATTTTTTTTTGTTCGAGAATCGTTTTTTTCAAAAAAAAAAATTCATAAACCAACTTTTTTTTTCAAAAATAGTTTTTTCCTCGAAAAACGAGTTTTCGGTAATTAAATAATTATTTTGTAGAAGAAAATATTTTTTTATTTTAAGTTCTAGGTTAACTAATCCAAAATCCTAGCAAATTATAGGGGATAGAGTGGGATCTTGATCCAATACAAATTTTGGAATTAGAAATTCTTAGGATTCAAGAGTCCTAGGATTCTTGGTAGCCAAATAGACTAAGGATTCTTGATTCCTTCTAAATCCCACTTTTAATAAGAATCTTACTTAGGAATCCTGCAACCAAACACACCATAAGTTCTTTCATTCTCTGCCCATTAATCGCCAGCGTAATAATAGGTCGTTTCCATTCGAGACAACAATAACGAATGAACTTATGATCTGGACAAAATTCATCACATTTCCATGATCATTTCTCTACCATCGCTACTTCATCTAATCCGATCATGTTTGAGGAAATTGTCAGTTTATTTAAACCTCATATTTCTCAAGTTCAGATGATTTACTTATAGCCATTCACTCGGACGAAGAAATTTGTAAAACCATTCAATCTCTCAAACAGGAATCAGCTTCGGGTCTTGATGGCTACCCACCTTTCTTTTATCAGACATATTGGGAAACCATAAATTCCGATATTATTCATATGGTTCAAAATTTTTTCTAAAGTTCCATTCTTCCGTATAATTGTAATCATACTCATGTTTTCCTTCTTCCTAAAACCAAATCTCCTCAAACTCCATCTGAATTTCGGCCCATAAGACTTCTCAATACTACTTATAAGATTATCACTATGATTCTGGCTGATCATCCTAAGCCTCATCTCAATGAAATTATTTCTCCTTTCTAATGTGCTTTTTTTTCCGGGTAGACAAATTACTGATAATATTATCATTGCATATGAATTTCTTCATTCTTTCAAAAAAGTTAAAGGTCAAAGTAGTTAATTTGGTCTTAAGCTTGACATGTCAAAGGCTTTTGATAGAATAGAATGAACGTTCTTATTTAATGTTTTTAAGCAGTTAAATTTCTCATCTCATTGGTGTAATCTTATCGCAGTTTGTATTTCTTCTCCTTCAGCGGTCAGTCTCATTAATGGCATACCAGGTCCAACCTATTATCCTTCTTGTGGGATTCGGCAAGGAGACCTATTATCTCCTTTTCTCTTCATTCTATCGAGGGAAGGTCTCAACCGCCTTCTATCTACAGCTTCCTTAGATAAATCTTTCACGGGGTCTCTATTAAATCCATGAAATTGGATATCCATTACCTTCTCTTTGCAGGTGACTGCATCATTTTTGGGAAGAATTCCTTTTATGATATTCATAAGCTAAAAAATATTCTCTCTCCTTTCTGTACTGCCTCGGAACAGATGATCAATTTCAGCAAATCTAGTATTTTTTTCTCTCATAATACGCATCATAAATTCAAAAGAATTATTACTCGTCGTCTCAAAGTCAAAACTAATCAATTCATTGACAAATATTTGAGAGTTCAACTCCACATAGGCAAAAAGAAAATCTCGGTTTTCTCTCAACTTATTGACTCTATCCAGTCCAAACTCTCTCTTTGGCAGAATAAATTTTTGTCTCAAGATGGTCGCTTTGTTGTCATATCCACAATAGCAGCAACTGCCCCCTCGGTATCAGATGCAATGTTTTGCGATCCCCAAGGACATTTGCAAACGCATTGAGATCTCTCAAAGATCTTTTTGGTGGGGAAGGATTTTAAGTCCAAAATCGCATGATCAATGAGTATGATCAATGAGTCTAGAGACCAAAGATAATCTGAAATAGAAAATAAATCCACTCAAAGTAAATTACATGTCTATCCTTTCATTCTCTTTTACTATCTAACCTATCCTAAGTTAAAAAAAAATAACCTAAAATAAAATATACCATAATATTTAGAGATTCATTAAATGATTTCCTCAAAAACAAACTTTCCTTCCGGAAAAATAGTTGCCTTTACCGTTTAGCAGAATAATTTCTTTTATAATTCTATTAGAATTGGGCAAAAGCAAACCGAAGAGAGAGAGAGAGAGAGAGAGAGCATCGTCACTTTCTAATATATGAACTAGGTTTTGATTTCATTCATCATCGACGCCCAAATTAAACCGAGTGAAAAAGGTGAAAGCATCGAGTGGGAGAGAGAGAGAATCGATTGATGGTTTCATTCATCATCTACAGTAGTGAAGAGTAAGAAAACACAAACGTTAAAATAAAATGTTAAAAATGTTGTTAGACTCGATTAGAATCAACCTATTGTAACAAATTCATATCAGATGGTAACAGAATCAAGAAAATGCTAGTAAAATACTGAAAATGTAACAAAAACAATTTCACATAATATATTTTCATTACTAAAAAGTATTTGTTAACCTATTATAACAAATTCATAAGATGCTAGCAAAATATTCTTGCTTTTTAAACTACTGTATTCAAATTTATTCAACCGATGCTAATAGAATGTAAAAATTGCTATTAGAATCAATAAGATGCTTGCTAAATAGTATTTGTTTTTTAAACTACTTTATCAAATTCATTCATCAGATGCCAGTAGAATGTAAAATATGCTAGTAGAATCAGTAAGATGCTAGCAAAATAGTTTGCTTTTTAACCTCACAAAAGAATTTGTAGATGTTTAATTGGATCGAGGTAGAGATAAAAAACAAATCACAAATTCATACTTTCTTGAAGTTCAAGGAACAGAGAGTTACAGAGAGAGAAAATCGTTTTTGGGAGAGAGCATCTCGTTTTAGGTAAATGTTCATTGAATTGGTAGGTTAATTTAGACAAATATCAGTTTTGGAAATAATATATTTTCTTGAATTCAAAGAACATATAGTTACAGAAAGAGAAACTCGTGTTTGGGAGAGAGAAACTAGTTTTAGGTAAATATCCATTGATTTGGTAGGTTACTTTAGAAAAATATAAGTTTTGGAAATAAAGATTAACATTAAATATCCACCATAAATATTCTTTCATAAAATTTATGGAAAGAATAATTGTACTAACTCAACCATTATAAACAACCTTTGGTTTACCAATGGTTAAAAAATATTTATGAAAGGGCAAAATTGAGAGAAAATTAAAGGATTGATGCATGAGATAGTGAATTTTTGGACTTATTTTACATTTTCGATTTATTTTGGTTTTATTTTATTAATTGATTTAGGAGTGGATATATGACTAATTACCCCCCTTATTTTTGGACCTTAAACTCAATAATCCAAACAAAAACAATCCACTACAATAACTAGAAATCTATTTGTTCCTTGAAAACCACAGGTGGTCAGGGATTTCGAAATTCTCATTTCGAGAATCAAACATTATTAGGAAAACTAGCTTGGAGATTCAAAACTGAACCCTCTTCTCTCCGGATCAAAATTCTTAGATCTAATTAACGTATAAAAGATAACAGTTGTCTCAGAGCAAAAGCACATCATTTTTAGATTTGGAAAAATATTTTTAAATCTTTTGATCTTATAAATGTTACATTACGGAAATTCATGATGGTACAAACGTTAATATATGGACGAACCCATGGATTCCAAACATTTGTCCACCGGTTATCGATTCCAAAAATTTTCAATTGACTAATTGACTGAAGTTTCCCAACTCATGATTGAAAGTAATTGAAATTTTTAGATTCTTCACGAAAATTTGAACCCTATTCTGGTAAATTCTATTTTAGCTATTACCATACATAAGTATGGGCCTGATCAGATGAAATGGAATCATACCACAAATGGTATGTTCTCAATTGCATCTCTTTATAATCAAATTATGAAAAGTAATTCACTTACTTCCATAAAGGTGAGGTGGCATTTCATATGACATTTAGATGTGATTCTCAAAATCAAATTATTTCTCTGGAAATGTTGTACTAATTCATTTCCCGTTCTTCATAATATTGCGCGTTTTCTTAGAAAACCTAATATATGTCAAATCAGTGGAACACATTAAAATTATAGAACATGCCTCATTACAGTGCAAGCATTCTCGACGTGTATGGTTTTATTTTAACATTCATTTGGAAAACATTATGTCCATCTCTGAATGGACAACTACTTGGAAAACAACATTGAAAGACAATAACATTATTCATTTGCAATTATTTCCAATAATTCTCTAGAATATATGGAAGTCTCGATGTAAGGCTCAGTGAATAGTAATTCTAAATTATCTTAAATATCGCTCCAAAGAGAACCATGCCAAAACACATTCGGTTTCTAAATCATTAGATCATTGGGTACTACGTCCTTGTGACCATTACAAAATTAATGTAGGTGTCTCATTTCAAACTTATATCAAACCGATAGGTATCAGAATAATAATTCGAGATCATAATTCCTGTACAATAAATACTCGTTCTATCAAATCTCGAGCGAAGAGGGGGAAGGCAAAATTTTTTTAGAAGCTATTGGGTAAGATCGCTTGATGGGGACAACATCATAATTGAAGCAAACAATCAGTCTATCATTTCACGGTTAACACACAACAAATCCAACATGCATTGGACTTCACACGCCGTGATAACAGAAATAGGAAAATCCAAGAAATTTTTCAACAGTAGATAACATAATTGGTTTGTTCATAATCTATTTGTTTTGTTATGGGTGTTACCGTGTTCATAAAATAAAATAAAATAAAATAAAATAAAATTTCACCCAAAAAATCCACCTAAAAATCCCAAAAAATCAGAAGTGGGAATTAGTGAAACACAAAACCCTAGTTCTCGTCTTCTCTCATCCCTCTCTCTCCATCAGTGTGAGTTCATCTTCTCTCTATCTCTCCAACTCTAGGTAGTCTTCTAACTCTCTCTCTCTTCGTAACACTTTCTCTCTCTCTCTGAAACGAAAGATTATAGATTCGTAGAAGGTACTTACTCTCTGCCACTAGTCACTAGTCATTATATATTTATATGTTAATTCAAAAGCTTCGCGAGTTGTATATTTATCTTATCTTGATTTCTGAATGTAAAATTTGACGACTTCAGTTGATTTCATCTTAACTTTTATCTGTATTAAGGTTCGATTTCATCTGTATTAGGGTTTAATTTTCGTCATAGATTCATATAATTGGGGTCTTGGTATTACAATTTCATCTTAGTAGGGTTCGATTTCATCTGGACTCATCTTATTAGGGTTCAATTTCATCCGTTAGGAATTGATTTCCGTTAGAGATTCAATTGATTGAGGTTATGGTTCGATTACATCTTGATTCATCTTAATAGGGTTCTATTTCGTCCAACTGGATTCATCTAATTAGGGTTTGATTTGATTATTTCGATTCATCTTATTGGGGTTGTTTTAGCTGGAGTCATCTTTTTTATGTTTGATTTCATCTGGATTCGTCTTCCTTTTTCAGGATTTGTTTAAGGTTTGGTGATCGAAGCACCAGCATTTGGGATATCGATATCAACTCTGCACTTTTGCACAACTAGGGAGCTCGTTCGAAGCCCTAGTTTTCGAGAGAAGGATGTCTGGAACCATGAGTAAGCTTGATTCCTCCTTGTTTTTATTGTAATTGAAGTTTGATGTAACTTCTCGTTGCATATATCAGATTAGGTTCTCATGAGCTTTGATTCTCTTCCTATTTTAGATTAAGGGTTCAGAATCTGATTGACATATAATAACTGTTAATGTTATTCTTATTATTGTTCTTATTCTTGATTAATAGATATTGAGGACGATATCCAGAAGAGCATCCAGTCCTTGGGGTTGGAATCCGCAGGTAGTAGAAATTATCTTTTAGTTATGTTCTGGTGGGTATTCAGAGTAATTATGAATTGATTTCATGTAACTTTGTAATGCTTTTCGATTGATTTAGATGATTACAAAGACGAAGAGATGACGGTTCCTGAGGAAGTGAAACCTGAAACAATCGAAACATCGGAAAAGATGGAAGAAGGTTTTGTTTTTTGCATTGTTTGTCTTCTTAGTTGCATATGACCATACACTTTTATGCAGAAGTCTGTCTCACCGATGAAATAGTGCTTAGGGTATTCTTGTTGAATTATTATCTTTATGGCTCTGTCACACAGAATAGAGCTATATTCATTTTAAGATTGTTCATTTATACAAAATTATATAAACGTTGGATTAATTCATCTACTGTTTGCACCTAGACTGAATTATTCATGGGCACCATATCACTCAGGAAAGAGTCTGATTAGAGTAAATTTCACCAGCATACAGAGAATAAGGTAGTTTTTGTAGGTAGTAGGTACTAGTGCTGATCTACGTTAAAATCAGAAAATAATAATTTTCTTATAGGATTACTCTAATGGTTCCATTCGGGACTGGCATATATATCGTTATTCTTTTTCCTATGGTCGAGAATATGGAGTTACTTTTCTTATTAATAACTCTTGTTTTCTACTTTTATCTACAGATAATATTCAGGATGAAGTTCAATCTACTAGTCAGCCATTGCAGGAGGAGCCTAAAGGTAATAATAGTGATTTGGTTTGCCTTTGTGCTGTTTCCATTATTTGGCTTCTATACAAGTTCATCAGCATGACGTAATTTAACGCGTCTTATTCTGTTCTGCATTTCTTTCAGTTAAAGATAAGGAAGTGACCGCTCGAGTGGACAATGTTGAAGAAGTAGAAGAGGTGGAGAACCAGAAACGACACTTGAATGTTGTGTTCATTGGTCATGTTGGTAAGCAGTCTATTGAATTGGTTTTACTTTTCCATAACAAATGTTAATCTCATATGAATGCTGTCAGTGCTATTTTTTTTTTCTTTTTGTTTGATACTTGCGTGATTTTTTTGCCTTAATTGTTTATTATTTATAGCACTAAAATAATGTGTTGGGTCTGTCTGAAATGCAGATGCAGGTAAATCAACTTGTGGGGGCCAAATTCTTTTTCTTAGTGGCCAGGTGGATGACAGGACAATCCAGAAATATGAGAGAGAAGCGAAGGAGAAGAGTCGGGAAAGTTGGTAAGTTCGTTGCTTGTTCCAGAATTGTCCACGTTTAGCTTAATCTGATGTTTCATTTTACTGTTATTAATATACAATGGAAATGTCAAACTACTTTATACTACAGATTGTGTTCACCACAAAATTTCTGTCTGCTCCCGTGAGTGATAGAGAAAAATGGATATTTTCGGGGGCTCACGTAATAGAGCCTGTTGCACTTCCAAATTAAGATCTATCTAACATGGATGGCTGTCAGCTAAAGTAGTCTGAAAACGGTACAAAGCAATATTGTTAAATCGTAAATCTTTAGTGAATCGTTTTCTATTTAAAAATCGTATTGTAGTTTCATATCGTGACTCATAGTATTTAACTATCATAATACTAATACTATAGCTGTAGACTCATATTCGTATAATAGGAAAAACTTGTTTGTTCATTTGGAGTTAAAATAATTGCACAATATCTTTTTAGTTTATTAAATAATATTGTTGACCTATGAAGAAAAAGTCGGGACTTATCCCTGATTTCTCCTGAGTACCCATCTTGCCGACTTGACTAGGGGATCAAAACCCTAGTCCTATGGAATTCCGAGTAAATCCCCGACTTTGCCCAGCTAGGACCGAGTCGACTAGTAAGGCCAGTCGGATTATTTAGCTGACCCTTTTTTTCAAATCGACAGAGGTGGGTTTAGGGTTTACTCATTCGGGTTCTTCACCCTTCCTCTCCCATCCAAACATCATTCTAACTAGAGTGAAGTAGATTTTGAAGTTTGCTTCCTCTCCAAACAAGATTCAAGTTTCTCTCTCTATCTTCTCAATTTTTTTTTACTATTCTTTATCTCTCCAGAATTCAGATTTTGCTGATTGTTTCTAAATACACAAATAAATGTTAGTTTTTAGTTTTTTGCACTTCATTAATATTGTAGAACTTGTTGATAATTAGATGTGTTCTTCTTAGGGATGAATTTTTAGTCTTTATACTTCACTAAAGCACAAATGCTTATATTTATACCTATATATAATTATATATACAAAATAAATTATATATTTATATTCTCCGACTAGTTCCGCGTAAATACGACTAGTAGCGACTAAGCCTAGTCCCGGGTCTGCCGATGACCGACTATTCCCCCTTGCCGACTTCTCTAACATAGTTGTTGACACAGTTTACTGGAGAGTAGAGGTCACTTGTGGTAAAGTTCTCTTTAATGTAAATCGTGTTCTCCATGAACTACGTGTGTGGTTTCAGTTTCGAACACTTTTGAAGAGACAATAGCAAAAACAAACAAGATACATTCCCTTGGTTTCTTTTAAAAACCGCTGGTTTCTCTTCACGCCAGGACATCGTTTTTTATCTTCAGTTTTATGCCTATAAATCGTGGGTTCAAGTTGAGTCCTACTATTTAGGGTTTAGTCACTATTGAAGGAAGAAAATCGTGCGATTCAGCCAAGAAACAATTGGTTGCCCGATATCGTTTTTTTGCATGACTTGTACGATTCAACTCGTAAATTGTACGATTTTGACATCATTGGTACGAAGTGTAAAATGCAACGACCTAAGAGAATCTCCATAGGGGACACAGCTGTATGCGTGTATCTTCTTGAAACTTTGAAGTAAGTGATACTTGAGTATTTGCTTATTCATAAGGAAGTTTCTTTTGAAAACTTTGACTGAATCTTTATCCAAAAAGAATTTCATTTGTTACTGTTAGTTGCAGTCAATATGTTTTATTCGATTAGCAGTTTAGTTACTACCAATACTTTCTTTGGGTTCTTTTTGTTTTTTTGTTATCCTTCTAAGGTTCATTTATTGTTCTTATGTAACTGTTTTGACGTGAACTTAAATCTTCTCTCGTCTACCAGGTACATGGCATATATAATGGATACTAACGAGGAGGAGCGTGTTAAGGTATGATGTGTGCTACCGTCTATTATGGTGTTCAAACTGTTCCTCGCGGCATGTCTCTTACTTGAAGATTTTCGCTAAAGCAAGACTTCACACAAAAGTCTTAGGGGGTCAAAACTTTTGTCTTTGTTGTTTTTTACGGCTTTGCAAAAGAGAGACTATACTTTCTCTGTTCTATCATATTTGAGATTAGTAGATACAGTATCAGTAGTTGCTACCTATATGGATGAGTTTTGGGAGGTTTCAGTATGGCCCCACCCCTTGCCTCAGTCAAAAATAGAAAAAAAATCCTTTTCTGCTGATTGGGCACATCCACGGATCATTTATAACTCATATTCATGATTAGGCCATGACATATGTATCGTTTTGCTTCACAATTACAGGGAAAGACTGTGGAGGTTGGTAGAGCTCATTTTGAGACGGAAAATACTAGGTTTACAGTCCTTGATGCTCCGGTAACCTTTTTATTCTCTTTATCTAGTTCTTCTTTGCCGGCTGTCTCAGTTATCACTCTTTTAATAGTCAACATGTATTTCTTAAACCACATAGATCCATATATGGACCATATTGAAGGAACACTCGACAATTTAGTTTGTGTTCTTATTCTAATCCTTTATTAGTTTTATAGTAAAATTAAATAGGACGGTTAGTGTGTTTGTTCAGTCTGTTAGGATAGATCTGAGTCGTTCCTTCAACTTTTGTATTATTTTCCAATGATCTATTCATCTTTCTTTTGGATCCTCAGGGTCACAAGAGTTACGTCCCCAATATGATCAGTGGAGCATCTCAGGCTGATATAGGGGTTCTGGTAAGCATATCATTGTGCTTCATAGTTCTCGAATTTGGGTTCATCAATTCGTTAGTGATATGAGTGTTGGGTGTGTAGGTGATATCTGCCCGCAAAGGGGAATTTGAAACTGGATACGAAAGAGGTGGGCAGACCCGTGAGCATGTTCTACTTGCTAAGACTTTGGGTGTGTCTAAGTTATTTGTTGTTATCAACAAAATGGATGATCCTACTGTGCAGTGGTCCAAAGAAAGGTACTATTGACGTGTTTTTATGGTTTTTGTCTCTTCTTTTTTCTTTTCTTCTGACCCTTCCCTCTGTTTATGGCATTATGAATGTGCAATATGTCTAATGATTTTTATGCTTTTAATAGGTACGACGAAATAGAGTCAAAGATGACACCTTTTCTTAAATCTTCGGGTTACAATGTGAAGAAAGGTAATTCTTCATGCTGACATGACCGTGCTATTTTCTGTTTTATTTTTATCCACTTAGCTTTAGTTTCTTAGTGAAACAAGAATATTCCTATATCTGTTTGACAAATCATGCTTGTAGCGTGACAAGCAGAAAAGTTAGAACTGTAACAAATATGTTAATCTAATTGAGCCATATACTTTATTATTTCCTTATCTTTTCTGGTGGAAATAAAATGTTTTTCCCGAGGCCTAGGTTAGCGAAAATTGTAATAACCTATTTTTCACCAAGAAGAGTTATTCTAAAGAAAATGGTAGTTACATCTGGGGATGAAGAGTTTGGTAACTCTCACTGTGAAGTCTTGGTACTCCATGTCTCCAATACAGTCTTGAGAATAACAGTTTATCAACTGAAGACGTTAGTTTCTGTAATCATTTTGGAACTCTATAGTATCTGGAAAACCTTCTCCAAATGAAATATTTGCTTAAATGACAAACTTGTGGGAAGTTTGTTCCTTTCTGTACCAGGAACCAAAAGGTTTAACAAAATACGCAATATATGGAAGTCAATTACTTCTCACAATATAAATAGAGGTGCCTCTAAAACATTAGATATTTATCAGTGGACCAAGTAAAAGATTAGGAGGACGTGCCTTGTAATTAGGGTGGTGCCTTAAAAAGAACTGCAAAAAGGCCCATTTATTTTGCGCACCGGTGGGCCATATGGGCCACATTTCTTTCAAGTAATTCGGTTGTCTGCCTAGATATTTACTGTATATTCCATTTTTTAAAACCTTTTGTAGATGTCGTATTTCTTCCTTTATCTGCTTTGAATGGTTCAAACATGAAAACTCGGATGGATAAGAGTGTTTGTTCTTGGTGGAATGGCCCATGCCTTTTTGAAGTTATGGATGTTGTGGAAATTCCTCAACGAGATCCCGATGGTCCCGTCAGGTGAGCTTTACTTGCTGCTGAGTGTTTTGTTCCCATAATCTTCTTTCTGTTTGTAAATGATGCAATCTCTGACTATACTAGAACTATGTTGTTTCTTTACATTCCATTAACTCGTTTGAAGTGTGTCTCACACTTGCGTGTTTTATAACCTCATCTTTGTCAAACATCATACTCGACTAAGTGGTGTCCTTGAGATATTATTTTATATATGATTAATCATAATCATCTATCTATAAGCTAATTTCAAGAGGCTTTAAGTTGTTTTATATAGACTGCGTCAATTGGTTATCATGTTAATGTGGTACACATACATTTATATTCAGGATGCCAATTATTGACAAATTTAAAGACATGGGAACTGTTGTGATGGGAAAAATTGAATCTGGAACTGTACGTGAGGGAGATAGCTTACTGGTGTTGCCAAACAAGGTATTTTCTTTTTATTTCACTTCTCTTGAATCTGTTATATGCAGTTTGTAGCGGATATAAATCTAACACAGTGAGTATATAGGCTGCGGTGAAAGTGCTTGCTGTGTATTGCGATGAAAATAAAGTAAAGCGGGCTGCACCTGGTGAAAATGTCCGGGTCAAATTGTCAGGGATCGAAGAGGAGGACATATCTGCCGGTTTTGTATTGTGTAGTGTTGGTAGGTTCTTAATAACTTTCCTATTGGTTACTAGACTCTTTTTTTCTTTATCCTCTTCATCTGCACGTTTAGTTTACTGACTGGCATATTTTGTTTCTTTCAGCTAAACCAATTACAGCAGTCACTGAGTTCAAAGCCCAACTACAGATCCTTGAGTTGCTTGACAATGTATGTAGGAATAAATTTCTAGTGGTTTTATCTTCTTACCCCTTACTGTTGTCCTTCATCTGTGAAAATGCTTCTGTGTTTCTTGGATTTTCTGGATTGTGGAAAATTTGACCCGTAAATTTTCATTATTCCAGGCAATTCTTACAGCCGGCTACAAGGCTGTATTGCATGTCCATTCTGCTGTTGAGGAGTGTGAGATTGTTGAGTTGCTTCACCAAATCGATCCAAAAACCAAGAAACCAATGAAAAAGAAGATTCTTTTTGTGAAAAATGGTGCAGTGGTTTTATGCAAAATTCAGGTTTTACTCTTCAACCTTTATCGACACCTTTAAAACCACTTACATATTTTCATTGTATCTTTGAAATTTTATGTGTTTGATTTTGTTAATGGGTTCACCCAGAGACATACTTTCTTTCTCTCTCTTTATCTATTACTAAAGAGTTAAGTCATTTTGTTAATGTTTTTATAGGTGAGTAACTACATATGTGTAGAGAAGTTTGCAGATTTTCCACAGCTTGGACGATTTACCCTCCGTACTGAAGGTAATAAAGTACTTCAACTTTTTCTCTTCAAAATATGTCATGCCCTGTGTGCCTACCGTTCTGAAATTAAGTTTTTTGTGCAGGAAAAACAATTGCTGTTGGAAAAATAATTAGCATATGAGGACCTGTTTTTTCTCTTTAACATATCCTCCTATGAAAGTAAGTGGTACATTATTTGTTATCCCCTGACCTAAAAACAAATCACTGTTTTGGCTCATGTTGTGTTTTGACCTTACCGAAAGTCAGGCTATGGGGTTACAACGTTTCGTCTATAATGTTGATGTTGTAACAGCATGAAGATTGACCTTAACTTTACTCGGTCATCTGTTGATGTTGTTACTTGTTAGTGTTAAGATTGGCTCCAACCTTGTCTATTCATGTCGCTATTGAAACTTCATTAAGATCGACCCCCAACTGTACCAGGTTTCCATGTTTAAAGTGGAGTGTGTTCAATTTTGTTAGTGTTTGTTTATTTTCAAAACTAATTTGTTTATGGATAATACCTTCCAACAAAAAAAAATTGTTTATTACCTGACTTTTGTGAAAGGCTGGTTTGAGTTGATTTTTGATCCATCTTAGTTGGATATAAAATAATTCTATAGCCCTTTGTCTGAAAGGACTATAGCACTCCTTGCGAAAGCAAGTCAGGCTTAACTAACTTGTTTAATTCTGTGTTCTTGCATCTTGCTTCAGAATCTTCTGTGAGATTGGGGATGATAGATTGAATGGAGGCGCAACGTTGATGGTTATGTGCGCAATAGGCCGAAACATGACATTTAAATGAGATAAGCATACCGAGATTCACTTCTGTCCAAAGCTTAGTGGTAAACCCTCTTGTGGTAGTTATATTTTGTTAAGAAATGTGTTTTTGTAGGGATTGGTTTTCGCCCATTTTCGAGTATCATTTGCATTTTTCACGGATGAAATGTTTTTATTTTCTTTTAAGGGGAATTTAGCATTACCCCGCACCACTTATTTCCAATTAGAGACGTACTTTTTTATTTAGAAATTTGTGATACCTCTTTTTTTGCACATAAAATACAAAAATAGTCTCATCCTTATTATATTCTCTCTTCCTCATACTCCTGACGGTAACGTAACACTTTTACTTCGATCTGTCTGTGATTTTTTTAAAATTTGCAAATATATTTAATAATTTAACTTCTAACATTTTGATTGTTCGTTCAGTTCATAATTTCATTTTTTATTTGCATTTTTTGAATGTACACATTTATAATCATAGAAAGAAAAATAGATATCAAAAGGTCTCTTTCGAAATTGGTTACATTTGGAAACATCAATTTTAAGTTAAAGCAAAGAACGATTGGGAAGTTAAAATTTTTTGTATGGAAATTTACAGTTTTTGCTTGAACTGTTGAGGTTTATTAATTTTAAATGGTAGATAAATGTTGTTGGTAAAGTAGGAAAAAATGGATATGAGAGAGAAAAGATATATACAAGAGAAAAAAAATATAGGTATAAGAATATCAGCGATGGTAGCATTAAGAGATGTGAGAGATCAAAGTAACGAAGGGTAGACCATGTAAGAGTCTATGTTGAGAGATCAACGTAACGAAGGGTAGACCATGTAAGAGTCTACATTGAGAGATCAATGTAACGAAGGGTAGACCATGTAACAGTCTAAGAACTCAATGTAACAAAGGGTAGACCATGTAATCCAGGATCTACGTGTCATTTACATTCGATGGTATTTTCTCTACTATGTTTTATAATCTATATATTATTATTCTATGTGCAAAGATTATTGATAAATTAAGCTAAAGGGGATGACTTCCAAAATTGTAAGTCTCATCTGACGTTGATGAAGACTCCTTTTCCCCAATTTTTTAGTCCATGTCTTCGGTGCCTTGAGCATTTTTCCTTTCTAGTTGCCTCATCGTCAGTTGATAACCTTTGGCTCTAGAATACTGTTACTTCGAACTGCATTCGTTTTCTCGACCCGTGTACATATAAGGGCTCCAATGTTGAACCGTTTGCAGTTTAGATCTATAAGGACTGTAAAGCACAGTCATACAACACTTTGGGGTGCCCAATAAAATTTCCCATGTCTAATAAATCTTTTTTTTTTTTTTTTTTGGAAGTCGACTACGATCTACGTATGTCGTTATATTTGGCACTTGATACATCATAGATGTGATCAGCTTGATAACCGGCCACTCAAACACTAACAAGACCGGGCCTATAGCCCAACTAGACATGGCCTAAAGCCCAACAACATTATTTACACCCTAATAATTCCAATTCAAATAACCAAAGGTTCCACCTTCTCTAGGATTCGAACCTGGGACCTCCAGGGCTTTCTGGAGTTTATGTCAACACCTTGGGACCACTTGGGCTACCAACTGTTGACCCATGTCTAATAATTAGATAATAGTTTGAAACAACTACGTAAGAGTCTATCGTTTCATGTTTTACATTTGTGTTTATGCATCACGTGTGTCACTTTCTATTATATTTTGGTTCTATCAGTTTTTCTTTGAGATCTCGAAAAAATATATCAATATTTAATTTTGCATACGTTTTTCACAGGGCCGACCCTGAGATTTTAGAGACCCGAAGCGAGTTTTAAGAATGTGTTCCCATGCGTTTCACAAGAAAAAGATTTGTATATTAGAACTTTCTACATTTTTCTTGCACATAATGTCAGGTTTAAACATGAAACTTGTGTTCATAACTTGTAGTCTGAATCGAATAATCTAATTGATTTACTCAGAAAACGGTATGGTTCGGAGAGAGCCCTCGTCGGTCCTTAGTCGATTTTCCGATCAAGTGGTTCAACAAGGAACTTGTCAAGACAGTAGCTTGTTCAGTTTCCTTTCTTTTTTAAACCGAAAAAAAAAAAATTAAAAAACGATTTTCAAAGAAAATAGCGCAAAGAAATTTGTACCTTTTTTTGGTGCTTATGGTGGTTGTTGTGGTGGAGGTTTAGTATTGATGGTGGTTTGGGTGTTGAAGTTTAGCAGTGGTGGTGGTAGTGGAGGTACATGGGTAGAGGCTTAGTAATCTTGGTGTTGGTGGTAGGAGTGTAGACAAAAGCAATTTAAAAGAAATGCAATTTAATGGTGGTGGTTGTGGTGTTGAAGTTTAGTAATGGCGGTAGTCAGTGACGTGGCTGAGAATTCGGGGGCCCGGTGCGGAAAAAAAATTGGGGGCCCTCTCTCCGGTAACATTAAAGCGTAAATTTCTATTTCAAATGTAACACATTTAGCAAAAATCAAAATGGACTACGTTAGAAAACATTTTCTTTCCTCATATGAATCTAAGTTGTGTATTTTTTGTTCTGAAAAATTTATTTAAACAAGAACACATGCATCGAAGTAAACTTATTCTATGAATGAAAGAACAAGTATTACACTTTACGATTAGTCTTTAACTATATAAACTAACCTAATTCTAGTGGAACAAACAAACCTAAATCTACTTTGATTTTCTACTATTAATAGTTGGTGTTGTTATTCCTAATAGTTCGAGAAATAAACAAAAAAAGAAAGGGAAAGGAGAGAGTTTTGACTTGTGACCTCTTGTTTATTTTGTAAACTGCTTACCAACTAAGCTACTCATTTTTTTTGAATTATTTTACATTGTCTAGCTATTAGACTTGGTTCAGAATTTAGGGGCCCTTCGGACAAAGCAAAAATGTCGTAATTTGAGCGGGGCCGGTGCGACCGCACCGGTCGCACCCCCTCAAACACGCCCCTGGCAGTAGTCGAAGTAATGCTTGAATTGAACCTTGGTTGTTTGGTCTCTCTTACAAGTTTGCTACCAATCAAGCTAAAATAAATTACTTGTTGCCTTAGGTAATCTTTGCCTCTTTGGTATACATATAAAATAAATGGCGCCCCTTAACTATTTTTTTTTAGGCTTCACGTGAGGCCCTTTGGCACTGGGGTCCTAAAGTAAGGTTTGCTTGCTTGCATCTTAGGGTCGGCCCTGGTTTTTCATGGATTCCATGGGCTCTCCTTGCCATTGGAGTGAACTTCCTTCTTGGAAATCTAATAAGCAAATTCACAATGATAGTGATAACCATGTGCTTAAGAGGGAGGGTCCAATTACTGTAACAAAGAGTGGTGGACAATTGAACTACTTAAATTCTATAAAATGCAATTCGACAGTCCTAAACTCAATAACCTTCAATTCAACTACCCTAAATCCCATAAACTTTAATTCATCTACCCGAAACCTTATAAACTTCAATTCAACTACCATACTATCTAACTACATAATTCAATTCTTTACCTATATATATATATATATATATATATATATATATATCTTTTATTTTTTCATCTCAAACTACACCAAAATCGCTTCTCTTCTACTACTACTACTTCTTCTTCTTATTCGTCTAATCAAATATAAGTATTTTGCTAATTATCGTGTTTGAAAAAAAAACTAGGTGGACATATAATTTCGCACCGGCTAAGTGGAAATCCTGGATCTGTCCCTAGTTACGGAGACATAGATACCATTTTCGCATTAGGTGTGGAGCTGATTTTCGCAAATATAGAGCAGAGCTCTCACAAGGGGTGAACTAGTTTGCCTTGAAGCCAGAGCAGAGTTCAAGGTGAAGGAGATGCCCTTCAATCAAGGAAGCAATGTGATCTATTTGTCGAATAAGACTAATGATGGAGATCATCAAGTCCACTCCTTTTAGGGATTGTAATGTTTAGATACAATTGGACTACGATCTGTGACTCATTCAGATGAGTCGCGACTAACGACGGTCAGATCCTACAACAGATTGTATAAAAGAGTGTCGACTCGATCAGAAGATCTGACAAGAAGGAATAAGATAAATAGCACGGATAAGATCCGACGAAAAAGTATCCAAAGGGTCCAGCTAAGAGCCGGGGCAATATAGCACATTGCCGAGCCAAATGCCCTGGCTATGCTAAAGTGACACTATGTGGCCTGACCAAAGCATGGGTTGACCCCATCAGAGTCCCATTATTAATGGGACTCCAGGCCGACCACATTTAGGGAAATCCTTGATGGGATTAACTCCAACATGGGAATCTAAATTTAAAAGGAGCTTTACTAAATCTATTTCTGGTCTTTTTAGGAATCCTATTCTGAATAAACATTCTTACTTTAGAAGTCTATATAAAAAAAACATGGTTTAAATAGAAATAGTGTAGAAAATTCGTAGAATTCAAGTTCACTCGTGTATTGTTTTATAATAGTTCCCTAAAACGAAATATCATTCCCAAATCTTGATCCACCACTCACTTTTTTTTTTTGTTGAAAATCCACCACTCACTTGATAAGACATCTTAAAGAAATCACTGAAGTTTTCTTCGACTTTCGAAAATCCGCTTGCTTGAATATTCAAATTAGAAATAAAAAATCTCCAAGAAAGAACATATTTTTTTCTCCTTACTCAAAAACCAATACCTAAATAATCAAGTGTGAAAGATCAAAACTCAAGATCATTAATACTATATAGATCAACTCAAACAATACAAATATAACAACAAATGGAGCTAAATTAACAGAGAAGAAAAGTAAATGTCATGTGTTTTCATAAAGTCTTAAAGTTAAAAACATCTCGTTTTTTTAGATTTTCTCACGTTTAGCTTAGTTTGGGTTCCGTTGAACCTATGGACCGAATCAGCTGAACCAAACCAAACCATGTTCATCAAGTTGCTTGGTCTTTTGATCGATCGACTTCAATTAATGATTTAGTCAAAACGTCATTAATTGGTTTGACTTAGGCTCGAGTCAAAATTGTCGACAACCAACCACTAGACACCTCTGGTTTTTTTAATTAAATTAAGGACTAGGATTATTAATACAAGTAAGCCCTCGTTATCTTAACATGTTTTTCTCCCACCAATATTACTTAGGTTGTACGGCGGTTCAGTTACCGACCTTTTAGCCCTATCCGCAAGCCAACCGAAGAATTCGGTGGTTGGACAATTTAATCCGAATCCGTCCATTCGTTTTTTGGTTCCGTTACCGAACCAAATTATACCTGAACGGTTTGGTTTGGTTAGATAATCGGACCATAGGGTTAATACTTCAACAAAAAATTTAACTTCAAAAACTAGGATTTTTTTTATTATATGATACTTTTTTTGTTCTTTGATTAATGATATATTATTTGGAAAAGTTTGATGTGTTTCTACGTACTGACTAAAAAATTTAATTTCTCCCATTTATCACAACCATCTTTATACACTAGTCAGACAAACAAAAAATCATATATGTATACACCAAATCAAGCCTTTCGGTTATGACCTTTTAGTTCCGAACCAATCCGAATAACTTTTAGTTCAATCACCAAACTGCCTTTGGATCTAATTGTTTTGGTTGAATTTGAATACTAAATGTAGATCCCCAATATAAATCACTAGATAAAACATCATATGTTAGTACTATACATATATTATAACATACCGAAATGGGCACCTGAAACACGAAGGTGGGTTAAGCCCGACCTAGTTAAACGGGTCGGACTCGGGCTCGGGTTTTGAAGTTCTACCCAGCATCTCACCCCAGCCAACCTATTAATATTTTTCTGACGTAACCCCCTTTGTTATGTCGTCTATTTACCCAATAATACCTATGTGGATCATGTATATGTGATGGTTGTAGTGGTTGTGACCAAGTGAAATATGGTGATGACTAGTTAAAGGGCGTGTAAAATAGATTAATAAATTTGTAGATACTAAATGTATTTTGATATTTTTTTAGTATATATATACTAGGTGTCCACCGCGTCCGTAAGACGCGGTAGATCCCTTTTGGCTAACACCTTCATGTATGAGCCAACCTAAAATATATGACCTTGCTACTCATCAATTGTGTAGAGTATGCTTTTGTGGTGCGTGTATACTGGGATCATGCATAACCTAGACATGTATGTATCGCGACACATACACGTCTAGGTTATGCATGATCCCAGTATAAACACACCCCTAAGACATACTCAACCAAATCGATGTGTAGCAAGGTCATATATTTTAGGTTGGCTCATACATGAAGGCGTTAGCCAAAAGAGATCTACCGCGTCCGTAGGACGCGGTGGACACCTAGTTGTTAAAGGAAATGTATAACTTGCATTAGGATTATGAAAAAGAATTATCTTAATTTAATTAAAAAAAATATAGTACAAACGTTAAAAAAAATGGTATTAAGTGCACTATTAACTTTTAACCGGCTCATTAGTATTAAATGCACTATTAACTTTGATATGAAATAGAAATTAGATTAGATATTTATAAGATTATGTGAATGAGTTTTAGAGAAATGACAATAGATGATCAGATAATTACACCATTCAAACTTCATGGATATTACAACAAAGAGAAAATAAAGAGAAGATAATATGAATTGCAAACTAACAAAATAAAAAAAGAATGGTAAATGAAATAGAACAGAAAAAAAAAGCAAAAAAAAGTAAAACAGAAAACAACAACGGATCTTCCAGTTCTTTTTCTTTATTTTCCTTTGACTTGGTTGTCAATCTTCCAATTTCTTTTTCTTCATTTTTCTCTGACTTGGTTGTCAATTAATTGTCATTCTCGTATAAAAATATAAAAAGATAAATATTAATCACCAATCCAAACCAAAATAAATCTTGAAGGTTAGCGTACATGTACATGTACATAAAGAAAAAGAGAGGAAAGAACACCACCTAAATTAAACATTCAAATAGGAATCCACACTTAAACATTCAAATAAGAATCGCACCACTCTTGATATGTTTAAAAATTGTGAGCCACCACTTTATCCTTCTAGAAATGATTTACATGTGAAGATTAACTTAAACCTAAAATATGTTTAACAACTTGTCAAGAAAACAAATATGAGAGCCTAAAAAAACCAAACAACTAAGAAAAAAAATGAAATGAGAGACAACCCAAAAGAAAAATACTCATAATCGGTAAGTTATATAGTGCGAGAGTAGTAGTTATATCCAGAAAGCAGTTAAATTAATTTTTTTTAATAAATTTAAACTGTATTAGTAGTGGGAGCACAGAGATTAGTGGGAGTAGAAAGAAAAATTGGTGGGATTTTTTTTTTGTTTATACAGGATAGGGGAGTTTAACAGTTGATTTAACTACTTATCTTTTTTTCTTTCAAAAAACTATCTGATAAGGAAAACGTGGGATAATGAGTTTTGAGGGAGAGAATAAACGGAGAGAAATTGGGGGAAGTTAAGATGAGTTTGTGACTTCTCGTCTAATTTCGCGACACATGAACAGCAGGTTAAATAACTTAATTTTCAATGAACTTCAACCGTTTGATTAAAAATCTACACATGATAATCAGACGAACGTGAATATCCAAGAGATAAAGCAACGGTCCACATCAAAAAACACCATTGTGTTTTATATATTTGTGCCCAAAGTGCCATTTTCTTGACTAGTGGAAACCATTGATTTCGACGGAAATATTTCAAAATTTATTTCTTTGACAAGGCATTGTTAAGAGAAACTTAATTAAATTTCAGTTTTGAGGGAAATTTTATTAAGCATATAAATAAAAATATTTTGGTCACTTCGACCGAAATTTTTCGAAATTTTATTCCTTGGCGAAAATCTGATACCCGACCGCCTAATACTCGAGAAACTCGAAAGACTTGACGGGTTTGGACAGGTTTTGGACACTAAGATTTTTAAAAGGCCAGCGCTTTGGGGAAAGCTAAATAGTTTGGGGTGTGAAATTTTAAAGGGAATATGCAAAATTTTGAAAAGTTTCCGGGGAAACACATTTTATGGGGAATATGGTTCAATATAAGAAACTCTCCCCCTCACCTCCCTCCACCTCATCTTCTCTCTCCACCTCATCTTCTCTCTCTCTTCTCCGATCGGTATGTTCTTCAACAGACCGGAACTCCGGCGAAGGGAAACCCCTTCGCCGGAGTTTCTAGAGAGAGTGAGTGAAAAATTGTTTTTTTTTTTTCATGGTCGCTGGCCGGAAAATTTTCAGGCCGGCGACCTATCGGAAAAGAGAGAGAGAAGATGAGGTGGAGAGAGAAGATGAGGTGGAGGGAGAGAAGTGAAGTGGAGAGAGAGAGATCTGAGGTGGAGAAGCTATTTTGCTTTCCCCCTAAATAAAATTGTGAAACAAAATTGACCAATTTTTGACCAAGTCTTCACACCCCGGAAACTATTTAGCTTTCTCCAAAGCGCTGACCTTTTTAAAATAACCCGTTTGATTAAACTTGAGAGTCCGAATGTACATAAATTTCCAAAACTTGACCGACCCAGTCCAATCCGATGAATGATGTTTAAAATCCGACCTGCCTGAACCTGATCTATTCCCACTCCTACACTGGAATGGCAAAAAGGATCATGTGAGGTCTCGTGGCCATTTTTATTTATGTTCATATAATATCAAAATTTAACTTGAGATTATCAAATAAAAAAACGTAACTTCAGATTTGTGATATAAAAAATTAGTATTCTATGAGGTGTGAGAGAAAAATATGGCAAAATTTTTAGCAATAATATTTTATTTCTAAATAGTAGAACAAGAAAATGACAAAATTCCTTAACAAAAAAGAAAATGACAAAATTAAATTATTTTAAATTCATAATCTGTTTAATTTCTTTTCTCATGTCAGGAACACATGAATTTTTTTTTTTTTTGTTGAAAATCCATTGCATTAATGAATTAAGGAGTTCTTACAATACATCTGAACGAGAAAATAAGGGATATTGTGCCAAATTTTAGTACGGCTATACTTTCTTGACCATTTTGCCAGTGAGTCTGCATGGGAGTTGGCTGCCCTGTTAACGTGGTGAAATTGGATAGCCTCGAACGCTTTGCTTTTCTCTTTGATTTTCGTGATGTGAATCATCGATTGCCATTGTATGGAGTGTCGACTGTTGCGTAGATGCTTTATCAGATTGTCGTTATCACTTTCAATGATAATCGAGCTGAAATGCTTATTTGCTGCCCATTCAATCCCAAGCAGGATAGCCTGAGCTTCACCTTCTTCACTATTCTTGGCTCTAGTGGACTTGATCTGAGCTTCAATAAATTTGGCCCCGCTATCATGAGCTATCATACTGAGCCCGACCGTTGAAGAGATGTTGAGAAAGGATGCATCGACGTTAATCTTGATAGTATTCTGTTCCGGTGGCTGCCATTTTTCTCTAGTTTTATCCTTCTTCCGTTTCGGGGTTGTGTTCTTATTCGGATAGTTTTGTATCATGTGGATAATTTTTGGGATGTCATTGATTTCATGCTGAAAGTAGTGGTCACACCGCGTTTTCCACAGGATCCAGAGGATAGTAGCATAGTGTATATTGTTACTAGTATGACAGTGTTCGGCCTGCTTTTCCCACGAGAAAATCCATTCTTCGATAGAGGCAATGTTATCGGTTTTGATGTTATAGTAGAACCATATATTTCTCGCTATATCACAGTGTAATAGGGCATGTTCAATAGATTCTACTTCGCTACAGTTCGGGCAAGTTTCGATCTTATCGATATATTTCCCTATTCTGGCTCTGACTGGGAGAGCCTTGGTACACGTTTTCCAGATAAAGTACTGAATGCGTGGCACCACTGGCAATGACCATATAAAATTCCAGTTCTTTAGATTGGAGCTGTGTTCAATATTCCTAGAGCTTAAGTGCTGATACATTGACGAGACTGTAAATTTACCTGATTTGGAGAGTTGCCACTTTAATTGATCTTGACCTTCAGAGTCCACTGGAATCGACTTTATGAGGTTCTGGGTATTTTCATCGAAGTTCTCTTTCAGGATCTCTAAATCCCATTGATTGTTGCTTATGAGCTGTGAAACTTTAGTTAAATTGGAGTTGTTATTATTCACGATATAAGTTTCTTTTTCAGGGATCCATTTATCCGTCCAGATGTTTATATCCCTACCTGAGTGAACTTCCCATATAGCTTGCTCTTCAACCAAACCGAAGTGTTTCCTTATATTTTTCCAGGTCCAGGAGTGATGCGCTTTAGCCGGACCTCGGGTATCTTTGTTCGGGTAATATTTGCTTTTGAGGAGTTTAGCCCAGATGGCTTCCGGATTATTTCTCAGCCTCCAAGCCATTTTCGAGAGGAGCGCTGTGTTATCTAGTTCTGGCAAGTGGATGCCCAGTCCCCCTTCTTTTTTGGAAGTACATATATGAGGCCAAGCCTTAGTGCGAATACCTTTAGTCTTACCCCACCAGAAGTCCCGCTGGGCGGCCTTGATGCTTTTGCAAATCCCCTTGGGGATGGCAAAGCATTGCATCTGATATCGGGGTACAGCCGCCGCTATGGTTGAGATTACAACCGTGCGACCAGCTAACGATAGGAAGTTGTGATTCCATTTATTGAGCTTCTTTTTAATTTTATCCAGGATGTCTTTAAACACCGTGGTTTTTTGAGGACCGATGAATAGTTGCGAACCCAAATATTTTTCAAACGTTGATGCATATTTTACCTTGAGTGCTCTCATGATCAGTCGTTTGAACTTCGGGTGTGAGTTCTTCGAGTAGAATATATTAGATTTGGCGTAGTTGATCATCTGCCCAGAAGACTCACTAAATACCTGCAAAATACTTTTAAGAGTGTGAACATTATCGATAGAGTTTTTACCAAAAATGATGCAGTCATCAGCAAACAGCAAGTGCGATATCTCCATGTCTAAGTGATTGGTGTGGAAGCCCTTGAACTGATCCTGATTATGCCTGTTGTTGTTATCCATGAGCATCCGGCTAAGGCCTTCCATAGCCAAAGCGAAAAGGAAAGGTGACAGTGGATCCCCTTGTCTAACTCCTCTCGTAGGGCGAAAAGTAGACCCGGGTCTACCATTAACCAGCACTGCCATAGAAGAGGTAGTAATACAGGTTTGGATCATCCTGATCCAATGCTCATTGTATCCTAACTTTCTCATAATATTCAGGATATAGTTCCATTCTATTCTGTCGAACGCTTTGGACATATCTAACTTAAGTCCAAAGTATCCCGTTGCTCCTTTAATTTGCTTAAAGGAATGGATGATCTCCTGACCCATGATGATGTTATCCGTAATCTGTCTTCCTGGAACGTAAGCCGCCTGGAATGGGGATATGACCGGGTTGAGAGTCTGCTTGAATCTATCTGCCAACAGTTTAGTAATAATTTTATAGGTAGTATTGAGTAAACTGATCGGTCGATAATCCGCCGGAGTTTGCGGTGTAGCCGTTTTGGGTATAAGACAGATGTGGGTATGGTTAATTTCGGGAGGGAGGATCGCTGAAGAGAAAAATTCCTTGACCATAGCATGTATATCTGAGTTAATAGTATCCCAGTTCGACTGATAGAAGTGCGGGGGGTAACCGTCCGGACCTGGCGCCGCTTCTTTTTTCAGATTGTTGATAGCCCAGTCTATCTCTTCATTGTTTGGTATGACCGTGAGGGCCCTGTTTTGATCATCAGTGATAGTGGGGTTGAATAGGTTCAATGTATCAGGCTCTATGATAGGATTGGTGGTGGTACTGATGTGCAGGAGATGAGAGGTGAAGATTTCCTGAATCTCTTTAATGTCTTCTTTCCAGTCCCCCTTACTGTCTTTGATGGCGTTGATCTTATTGTTTCTGTTATGTTGGATGGCTTGGGAGTGAAAATATTTTGTGTTCTTGTCTCCTAACTCGATGAAGTTGTTTCGCGACTTTTCCTTCCATATGCTCTCCTGTTGAATATATAATCCTTCCAGTTCGCTGCTCATTCTGTTGTATTCATCTTTGGTTTTTGCGTTAAGGATGTTAGATGTGATCTGTTTTATCTTGTTGTCGATATTCCCAAACACCTGCTTGTTCCAGCGGGTAAGGTTTCTGCTCAGTTTTTTGAGGTCCCACTAAATGCTATGCTGACCTTTGATGTGTTTTATATTCTCCCAACTCTCCTTAATGAAGCCAGAGCACTCTGGGTGGGTCATCCACGTCCTGATAAATTTGAAGGGTTTTGGATTATTCGGATGCTTCGTAATGTTATTCAGGAAAATCGGGAGATGATCTGAACCGGCAGCTTCTAAATGAGAGACTCCAGAGTGTGGGAACCGTTTCAGCCAATGAATTCCATTGGGAACATGAAAGACAATATCCCACCAACACTAATATTCTCCTATTGTTAGTAATTTAAACCTAGACAAAATTTGATGTCCATTGAACTTAAATTCGTTCCAATCCATTTATGGACTTTTTTTTTTTTTTTTGTTGAAATTCCATTTATGGACTTTAGTCCACTCGAAATAACAATGGGAGAGATGACGTTCATGATAATTCCTAGTGTGTTGGAAAAACTATGAGATTTCTACTAATATTGTTGTTTTGATTCAAGGATCATTCAAAACATGGTCGATGTGATAATATAAATCGACAAACAAATTCATCAAATTTGAACCAATCACACAATATCAGCTAGAATGATTGTTACTGCCCCTCGTACTTCTGAAGCTTTCCTGTCACTATTTTTTTAGTTTTGATACAGAAATACGATTTTATTATCTATTCATATATAACATATTATCAATAACTATACGTGTTGGTTCGTAGCATTCTCTGATCATAACATACTGCAAACAAGAATGGAAGTCTTTCTTGATTAAAACCAGTTTTATTTCGAATTTGAAGAACTAAGTAGGAGTTTCTTATAGCATTATGACATTTCATAATACAATATGAATATTTACAAAAGAAGGTTTATATGCATTTCATATCGCATGAAGATATTCCATAACGATTGTTCATAATATGTCGTGGTAAAAACGACTTAAGGGATTCCTCAAAAATGACATCACGTTATAACTTTGTTCGAAATATTAATAATTGAAATTATGTTATTAATTGAAACTACCTGGACAAAATGCTGTTTTTTTCCCTTTCATGTTCTAATTACGTTTTTGGACCATAAATCCCACTTGACTCTATTGGTTTTAAGTTAACTGTATTGGTGTTAAGTTTGCGTTAACGTCTTAAAGTTAAATCTAGTCGTGGGTAAAAGACAATGGAGTGAAATTAAAATTCTTTCGAGATTCAAACCATACAAATATTATTCAAGTTAACTCTTAAGTTAATTTAGCAACTCTTATTGAAATGAGAGATTTACATTAAGGTCAAAATGAAAATGTACTGAAGGGTTATATATGTGTGGGAGGTTGACTTATCTCATAACACGAACCTTTGGAGAGAGCAGGGGCGGAACCAGGCAGGGCCGTCCCTAACATTTGAGAGGCCCCAAGCGAAATTTAAAATTGGGGCCCTCAATAACGCATGTTAGAAAAAATAAATGAAATTTTTAATAATGCTTAGAGGAGGGTTTGAACCCTTAACTTTTTGCTCAAGTTTTAAACACCTAACCACTAAGCTACAACTTGATTTTTGTTTAAAATATAATAATTATTTTCAGAATGACATACAAAAATCGAAATAGGAGGCCCTAATAGGATTGGGCCCCAAAGCGACCGCTTTGGTTGCTTTGGGCCCGGGCCGCCCCTGGAACCAGGATTTGTAGCTAGCCGGGGCAGGCTTTAATATGATTTATTAAAGAAAAAAATTAAAAAAAAACCTATTTTAGGATCTATTGTAGAAGCTGATAAAATTTGGAGGTCATTTTTGTGAATTACCCATATTACAAGGGCAAAATAAGAATTAGTTTCAAGAAGGGTAATCCTAAAGACGCCCCCAACAAAGTTTAAGGGCACCTCTTTCCTAGAAAAAACTTTGACTTAATGGAGGCGCCTTTCGTAGTTACTGTGAGCGTGTTTAACAATTGTCAAAGAGGAGCCATAAAAAATCAAAGTGTTTCGCAGATCATGGGAGTCGAACTCATTTCCTCTGGTGCCCAAGTCACAGTCCCAACTACTGAGCTACTAGCCCAACTCTGTTACATTCTTAACATGAAATTATAAAAACCAGCCTGGGCCACTGCCTAGGATGGTCTTCACATAGGTTCGCCTCTGGGAGAGGGAACTTAAAAATCAATATATAAGACAAAGCAGGCACCGATAAGTTCATAAGTCACTAACTAGGGCGACTCTAGAATCAATGTCAACTCACCTCAGCTAAAAACCACTTAAAAACCACTTTTTCAGTTAAAAATTTTCGGCTTCAACTCACCTCAGCTCAGCCTCAAAAATCAACTCCAACCCCAACCTCTCTTGAGGCCTAAAATTTGAATTTTTAATTTCTTAATTTACTTAATCAGTTCGATAAAACAACATTAATCACAACTAATAATTGATTAAAAATTTGCATCTACTTAAATACGACTAAACAATGATGACTATTAAAGATAACTAGAAGGAGTTTCTTGGGTTTTGTGGAAGACCGACTATATAAGCTTCTCACGTTGCCTTAAGCATTCGTGCACCATCTTCGTCGAGAGTCCTAACATCAATCATCAGTAAGTTCACCCCATATTGATCTCTAGCATGTTGCATTTTTTGGTTCTTGTATTGTTGTTGTACTCGTAGGTTTTCTTGTTGAACCCATAGAGCTTCACCTATTGTTGTTGCTCTCCGGCGTGCTTCTTCGTCTCTCTTTTCTCAATATCCCTTCATCAGAGCTTTTGAAGAACTACCGACTTCTTTGTTTTTAGCGGTAGAATTTGTAGAGTTTTCTCCAATTCTTGCATTTTCTTTGGCTTGTTTACGCCCAATTGGTCATTCCTCCGATGGATTGGTAGTAGAATCTCTTTTGCCGGATGTTGACTCTCCTAGCATGTTTGACATCTCTGTGTTGCGTGTCATCAAAATTTTGTAAACACGTTAGAATCTAAAGTCTTTTGCTTTATGATTTTTTTTATACATTTAAAGCGTTATTTGTAACTGAAATAAACAAAATTTATTTTAAGTTTATATTATGAAGTCAAAAGATAGAAATGAAGGGATTAAAAGTTTGAAAAATTACACAGTCATAATCGTTTTTCCCGTTTTTTGGAATTTTATTTACTAGCCTCAAAGTACAAATAAAGCTTTTGACATTCAGAGTTTATATCACTGAAATTACCACTCCTGTATGAACGTTGTTTCTTCGCATGCTCATTATATTCCGCCGCTTTTGCCAAAATACTTTATATTTCTGACCATTTTCGACAACCGCACCAAATGTGTTTTTTAAAAAAGAATTAGTAAGTAAAATATATTCATCCTGTTTATACGGCACCCGTACAATTATCTTGGTTGAAGTCGTGTTTTGTTGCCTACAAAAATCACCAAAAATTTCATCTATTGTCGAAGGAACGTGTGGAGATGTTTCTTCATCATCATCATCCCTTAATTCAAGCGACGGGGAAGTAAGAGACAACAATTCCATATAACTTTGGTCGAACATTTCGTAAACATCTCTGGAATCCATTATAGAAAGATCGAAATTAGGGACTAAGTGAGAAAGATAGAAAGAAATTATAAGAGGTTAGAGAGAAAGAAATTGAGAGACATAGAAAGATATTACAGTGGTTGAACCTATTTCTAGTCGTTGGATTTGCTCCAACAACCAGAGATGATCCCCAACATGATCGTTAGGGTGTCCCCAACGGTCATGTGGGGGACTTCAGCCGACCCAATCTGTTGGTTCGGCTGAAGATTAAAGTGGGGCGCTGAACTCAGCCTCAGCCACCATCGACCCAAGTTGGAGATGCTCTTATTCACTATGACGGGCAGAGCCATCACGGCCCAACTCACGTGGGCCCACTTAAGTAAATGATAAAAGAAGATCTATATGTTGATAATATACGTTATTTAAAATCAAAATAACTTATAATGATCAACCACAACCAAAGAAAGTGTTTATGGTGAATTGTGCAATGTTAGAGAAAGAATCTAGACTAGTATTTTTTTGAGTTAATTCCTATTTGTCCCCCTACTTTGTGACCAATTTTCTTTATGGCCCCCTACTTTTCATAAATTCAAATATGACCCATTTTTTGTGTAAATGTCATAAGTACCCTTCCTATATATGTGTTTTTCAAAATAAAATTATTTCCAAAAAAGAAAATTCACCTCACTTACACCTCACATCTCTCCACCTCACATATTTCTCCACCTCACCTCTCTCTCTCTCTCCAACTCACATATTTCTCAGGTCGGAAAATTTTCCGGCCGGCAACCTAAACATTAAAAAAAACCTCACATCTCTCTCACTCTAAACACCCCCTTCGCCGGAGTCGTCAACTCTTCAAATCAACCTTTGAATCAACAACTACAACTCCATTAAAATTTAACCCACATCACCATCTCTAATTGACCTAAATTATTCATTCCTTTTCAAATAAAAAACCCATTAAAATTTAACCCACAAACATGAGAATCCCAAGCTACTAAACTCATCATAGAAATATTTTGAAACTGTTTTTGAACTTCAGTAGCAGTTTCACTATTAATCCCCCAACAATAAGGTTCACTATTGTTCTTCAAAATCCCACAAGAAAACTCTTTTCCACAAGTAATTGATTTAAAGGTTTCACCTTTTTGTGGAGAATAAAACCCTAATCCTAATCCCAATCTCAATCTCTCGCCTCTCCACCAACAATGAACCATCCCTGTTAATTTCTCATGTTTGTGGGTTAAACTTTATTGGGTTTTTGATTTGTAAAGGAATGAATAATTTAGGTCAATTAGAGGTGAGAGAGGATTCTATAAACCTCTTATCAATAACTACAACTCCATCAACAACAACAAGAACTTCAACATCACCATCAAATGGATCAAAAGATGCCAATGTATTTCATGTCTGTTTATCAAACCCAACCTTATAATCTATCCGTTCAATCAAATATGAATGAATCAACGAAAGTTTCTTCAAATCGACCTCCCACCCCACCATGATTTCGACATCAGTTGGTTATAAAGAACAACCCACTAATCTCGGGTGCTCGCCTCATACGACTACCCAACCTAAACCTGAAGTGGGTTCAAATGTTTATAGAGCAAATGCATCAAGATCAATACTAACTCCTCAGATCAACCACACGGGTTCTGATCAGCAACAACATTATTGTTGAAAGTGAGCTTTTAAACCAAATTTGGGTTTGGGCCTACTATGAAATGTGGGCTTGAGTAAATGATTTAATCAAACTAGAAGGGGTAAAAAAAAGGCTCATGAAATTAATTAAAATGGTGTAGAGAGTTCTTTTGTTTGACTAGTTCAAGAACAATCTAGAGAGAGAAAGTAAAAGGAGAATAGTGTAGAAGAAACTTGAAGAAGAAGATATATATCTAGTATGAATCTTGTGTTTAAGGTAAGAACTAACTTCAATATCTAGTTTATTATTGTGAGAAAATTTTGTATGATTTGCTTATGAGATTGTGTAGATCTTAAGAAACTTTATTATATGAAAGTATGTTGATGAGAACCTTTTGAGTTTATTTGATTGTATTGATGTATCTACACCTCTAATCTCCAACAGTTATGTGAGTTACCATCAAATGCATCACCCATCTCAATCTATAGCAGCAGCTTCTGCTGCTAGTTCTCCTACTTTTGCATATGAGTATTCAGATCCTGCTCATTCCCAAATATACTACAGTTAACCAGATCGGTCTGTTAACGACTCCGGCGAAGGGAAACCCCTTCGCTAGAGTGCTTAAATAGAGAGAGAGAGTTTTTTTTAATGTTTAGGTCGCCGACCGGAAAATATTTCGGCAGGCGACCTCGTCGGAGAAGATAAAGGTGAGCAGGAGAGAGAAAGAAGAGTGAGTTGGGATCTCCAGTCACATAGGTTGGGTTTCCGTTATGACTTTACTCATTTACTTTAGGCAAAAGTCTCATTCCCCTTGATGAAGCAATTACTAGCTCTCTAGATAACCCTTTTGTAAATGGATCCGCTAGGTTATCCTTAGATTTGACATAATCTACTGTTATGACTCCTTCTGAGAGTAATTGCTTTACTGTGTTATGTCTTCGACGAATATGTCGTGACTTACCGTTATACATTTCACTATGTGCTCTTGCAATAGCTGCCTTATTACCGCAATGTATATTTATTGCAGGCACCGACTTAGTCCATATAGGAATATCCTCCAGGTAGTGTCGCAGCAGTTCTGCCTCTTCTCCTGCTTTATCCAGAGCAATGAATTTTGAATCCATTGTCGATCGAGCTATGCATGTTTGCTTTGAGGATTTCCATGATATGGCAGCCCCACCCAGTGTGAATACGTATCCACTGGTTGACTTGGTATAATCAGTATCTGAGATGCAATTGGCATCCGCATGTCCCTCTAATACTGCTGGATATTTGCTATAGCCCATACACTTTAGTCTGTCTCAAATACCTGAGTACCCTTACTATATCAGTCCAATGTTCTTTACTCGAAATGCTAGTAAACCTACTCAATTTGCTAACAGAATAGGCTATGTCTGGATGTGTACAATTCATCAAGTACATTAGACTTCCGATAATCTGTGAGTACCTTAGCTGGTTTACTCCTTGACCACGATTTTCCATCAAATGCACGACCGGATCTATCGGCGTCCGAGCCAAACTCTTATCATTCTTGCTAAATTTTTTTAGAATTTTCTCAACGTAGTGAGTCTGAGATAATTTTATCCCAGAAGAGCTTCTAGATATATTTATTCCGAGAATGACTTCAGCTCGACCTAAGTCTTTCATGTCGAAATTCTTCGACAACAGTTGCTTAGTCGTTTTTATGACATCTATATTATCTCCCGTAATAAGCATGTCATCTACGTACATACATAGGATTACACATCCTTTAGCAGTGACCTTAGTGTAGACGCACTTGCCACACTCATTTATTTTGAACCCATTTGATAACATTGCTTGATCAAATTTCAAGTGCCACTGCTTAGGAGCCTGTTTTAAACCATAAAGCGACTTTACTAATTTACAAACTTTCTTCTCTTGGTTGGGTACCACAAACCCTTCTGGTTGAGTCATATAGATCTCTTCTTCCAGTTGTCCATTCAAGAAAGCTGTCTTTACATCCATTTGATGTATTTCCAGATTGTGGACAGATGCTATCGCAATTAGCAATCTTACAGATGTGATTCGAGTAACAGGAGAGTAAGTATCAAAATAATCTAGACCTTCTCTCTGTTTGAATCCTTGAGCCACAAGTCTGGCTTTGTACTTGTCGATTGATCCATCTATCTTCAATTTCCTTTTGAAGATCCATTTGCAACCTAATGGTTTGCAACCTATCGGGAGATCTACTAACTCCCATGTGTGGTTATTCATGATAGACCCAATCTCACTGTTCACTGCCTCTTTCCAAAAAGGAGCTTTTGGAGTTGACATAGCTTCTCTGTATGTCTGAGGCTCACTTTCTAACATATAAGTTATAAAATCAGGACCAATGGTTTTTTCTACCCTTGCCCTTCTACTCTTTCGAGGCTCTTCGAACTTGTCTTCTACTAGATTTTTATCTCTTTCAGAGATTTATGTATTTTCTTTATTTCTGACACTTTTTAGAGATTTTTCCTCCGTTCTAGATTTACATGGAAATATATTTTCAAAGAATTCGGCATCCCGTGATTCTAAGATTGTATTATATGTATATCAGACTTGTGAACCAGAAACCTGTATGCACTACTGTTTTCTGCATATCCAAGGAAAATACAATCTATTGTCCTTGGTCCTATTTTGACCCGTTTAGGTAAAGGCACCAGGACCTTGGCCAGACACCCCCACACTTTAATGAATTTAAAGGATGGTTTTCTGCCGTTCCACAACTCATAAGGGGTTCTAGTGAGGTAACTTATTTAATAAGTAGTTGGCCGACAATATTGCCTCCCCCCACAAGTTCTGAGGTAATCCAGAACTGAGTAATAAAGCATTCGTCATCTCTTTCAGAGTTCGATTTTTTCGCTCTGCTACACCATTTTGTTGAGGTGTATAAGGAGCAGTAGTCTGATGAATGATGCCACTTTCGCCACAAATTTCAACGAAAGGGGATTCATACTCTCCGCCTCTATCACTTCTCAAAATCTTAATTTTTCGATTATGTTGATTTTCAACTTCATCCTTATAGATTTTGAATTTCTCTACTGCTTCATCTTTACTTCTTCACAAGTAAACGTGACAGTACCTTGTACTATCGTCTATGAAGGTAATAAAATACTTTTTACCCCCTCTAGTCTGAACCATTTTTAAATCACATGTCACTGTGAATTAACTCTAATGGTTCTGTATTTCTTTCCACATAATGAAAAGGAGTCTTTGTCAATTTAGACTCTACACATGTTTGACATTTTTCCGAAGAATTAATATCACACTTTGGGATTAAGTCCATGTGCATTAACTTTCTCAAAGAGTTATAATGAACATGACCTAGTCTCTCATGCCAAATATTACAAGAATCAACAACGTAAGCTAATGTCTTTTCTTTATTAATAATATTTGGAGTTACAGTTGCAACATTCAATTTAAAGATCCCCCCACATAAGTACAATTTTCCCACATACATTCCATTTTTGGATAAAACAAAATTATAGGAAACAAATACAAGTTTGAATCCGTTCTTGCTTAGGAGCGATCCAGACACAAGATTCTTTCGAATGTCTGGTGCATGCAGGACGTCAGGGTTACTTCTTTTCCTGCTGTGAACTTCAGGATCACTTTCCCTTTTCCCTGAACTTGACTTGTTGCGGCGTTTCCCATAAATAATGTCTCGCCTTCTTCAAGTTTGGTATAAGTGGATAACATGGCTCTATTTGCACAAACGTGCCTCGTGGCCCTAGTGTCGATCCACCATTCTTTCGGATTTCCAACTAGGTTAGCTTCAGAAATAACCACACACAGGTTCATATATTGAAACTTTTCAGCCACGTCTTCGATTCCAGTAACCATTGCACGCAGGTTCTCGACATCTTCATCTTCAACAAAAGAAGCCTGATGCTTAGCTTTCTTTCTCTTGTTGATCTTGTCATTTTTAGAACGACAATCTTTGGCAAGATGCCCCTTCTTGCCACAGTTGAAGCAATTGCCGTCGAAACTCTTCTTCGTCGGCTTTCCTGAGCCCACTTCACGGCCCGAGCATTTCCGCTTTAGTTTTGGTCCCCCTTCGATGACGTTTACTTTTGAAGCATTTGAAGACTTCTCTGTCTTCTTCTCTGCAGTACGACTATCCTCTTCTATTCGAAGTTTGAGGATGAGTTCTTCAAGGCTCATATCTTCATTTTTATGAAGAAGGTAATTCTTGAAGTCTTTCCAACCCGGAGGCAATTTTTCAATCATCGCTCGAACTTGAAAGGTTTCATTTGTTACCAACGATTCGGCCTTTAGTTCTTGAATAATCATCTGGAATTCTTGGACTTGGGCTATGACAGGTTTAGAGTCAACCATTTTAAAGTCCAAAAACCTTCCAATGATAAATTTCTTCACTCCTGCAGTTTCGGCTTTATATTTATTGTGTAGTGTGTTCAATAATTCTTTTGCACTATCAATCACACAATACACATTATAAAGCCCATCATCCAACGAATTTAGAATGTAATTCTTACATAAAAAATTACTATGTTTTCAGGCCTCTACAACCGAAGTATGTTGGATATCTCTACCTTCTCGAAGGACCGGTTGGTCTTCAGTCAGATATTTTTCTAACCCTAGAGTGGTTAGATAAAACATCATCTTCTGTGCCCATCGCTTAAAATCGATGCCCTTAAACTTCTCTGGTTTTTCGGCATAGGCAGGACCAACACTTTTCATTGTGGCTTCACCAGTTGTTGCCATCTCTATTTCTGTCTCACACAGAAACTTAATGCCATCTCTATTTCTGTCTCACACAGAAACTTAATTCAGTATACCGAAGTAAAGTTAATTGTCTTAAGATTGTTGGTTTCGGTGTACCGATTCAACGAGTTAACTCAACGAGTCTCTAACCGAATCACTGATGAAACTGGTTACTACTTTGATTTTATTTGTAAATCAATCAAAAACACTTTCTTTCCAAATTAATGGAGAAAAACTAAGGAATAGAACAACTCAATATCTTTCGTAATTCTAACCGATAATGTCTGTTATCCAGAACAGATGATTCGTAGTCGAATCTCATAATCGATTTAAGATCGGAAAGAGGAATTATATTCCTTCTGTGTTTACTAATTTATTACTTAAAATCAATACACTTCTGATTTTGTAAAATCAGAATGTCTTTGATTAAGAAATCAGATAGACTAAAAAGAAAAAGAAAAAAATCGGAGGATAAGGAGAAGAAGATTTTTAATCGAGGCAAGGTATTCCTCTTTCCTCAAGACAATTGACGCCCTATATAGTACCAAACAGTTACCGACGTTTGTCTCCCAGGATACAACGATTACCTTTCGATTCAATGGTACTATGAATCAGAAAGCAGTCGAACTTGAAAGTATACTAACCTCTGACTTAATGCAAATGGACCAAACTTCTTGCTTATGATACTCCTTGAAAACTCTGCTAAATATTTATCTTAGACTCTCTAATATGATCTTCTAACAATGCTTGATGCTGTGGAAAAACAGATTGAAATTTGGAGTTCATTTGGGTCCTATAAATAGGTTTCGAATAGACACATGCATTTGGGACATTTCTGTTGGTTAAGGGACGCATCTGTTGAGAACTAAAAGTGACGCCTCACTTAATTCCCTACAGTTCGTGTCATTTGAGATTTGGACCATCAGATCGCTCTCAAAAACTCGGAAGCAACGCCATCCATTGGATCTTGAGACGTATACCGAAGGTAGCCCGACATCTGAAGGAGATCGACCGTTAGATGAGGACCAGGGTTATCCTACTCCGTGCCCGACACGGGATTAGCGCGAGCCGTTCGATGAGAGCGGATTCAACGCGCGCCGTTAGGTCTGAACTTGCGCTCCTTGCGCAAATGACCCTCAAACCAACATTTCTTTATTGTTGTTTGGTCCCTAACTTAACTAATTTCCGTCCAAACTTCAGACTTGAATATCTCATTCATCCGGAATCGGATTTGAGTGATTCTTGGCTCTAAACTTAAGAGATCGACGAGACGAACGCAATGGCGTGCTTCATTTCTGAGTTTGACGACTTGAACCGATCCGAAATCCGCTCCGATTCCAACAGAAGATATATCAAGGTCAGAACATTGAGTTTCATGTATTTAGGCCACTTCTTGTAATTATCTTATTTTATTATAAGATAAATATTATATACTTTCGTAGATTATTTGGGAAATTTAAAAAATTTCAATTAATCTATAAATATGAGTTCGGTTGCATGTATAACTCATTCATTCATGTCAGGCCAATATAACAAATCATACCCACAATTGTTGTGACTATTGATAAATCCCCTATTAGTTTCTTTCCAAGACGGACACTTTCAAAAATCTGTGTTCTGACTTGTAGGGGTAATGAGATACACAAATAACGTAACAGATCGAGAATACAAGATCTAACTATCAACAAAAGTTCAAGTTATTTTAAGATCTATATAGTTTAGTTTTATTTATTCTTGATATCTCTTGTAATTATCTAATATTATTATTAAATAAATATTATCTACTTTCCTAAATTAGTCTGTGAACTTAAGAAACTAGAAACCCTATTTTTTGCTCTATAAGTATGAGTTGGCTTCTAGGTTTAATTCATCTAGTTATGTTCGACCAAAATAATGAATCAAACCCACGATTACTATGACTATTAATAAATCCATTATTTTCTCTGTAGATGTAGGTTAAGATTGTGAGGGGATCTTCGACTAAACCACATTACGTTATCGTGTCAACTATGTCAGTTTAAATTTCCGATTATTACAGAATCAGTGAATCTTACATGGCGTTTGTTTTCTTTCTTGTAATACAGTAGCCCACTACTTAAGCTGCTTGAGTAATAATTTTACAGCACCATGGAATCAAAACAATATTCCCGATCCAGTTGTCCAGTGTATTATTCCATTTCAGATATTTAGAAAATATATACATGGGTGGTTCTAAAGGCCCCGGGCCAAAAGGCTGTTAGCGGTTAGGCTCTATTAGCATCAGGCCCAACAACCAATTTCTCTGCTAGCACCGGCCTCATCTGTAAGCAGTCGACCTCATCTAACGTAACCCTAACCTCCATCTAAATGTCACAATTTATAAATCAATTTGGAGAAAAACCTTCATTTTCTCTCTCTAAAGCTCAAAACCCAATCTCAAATTTTGCTCTCAATTTGGAGAAAACCCTTTCACTCTCTAAGTGTTAGAATCAACAATCATTTGATGAAGACAGATAGTGATGAAAGATGAAAATTTTAATTTGCCCTAAAAATCTATTGGACGGACTGAACCAGTCCGAGACCTAAGAGGACCAAACGGATCACCTGATCCGGGACCTAAGAGGACCAAATGGATCAGCTGATCCGGGACCTAAGAATATCGATGATAATAGATCTTTACTTATTTTAAAAAGATGATATGACACAATTGAAAGATGAATATCTCACTCGGATTGATGGTTCCGTTTATTTGCGTGGCCGCCGGTAGGTGTCGATGTGGTTGTCGGAGAATGTCGGTAGTAGTGCAACCTAGGATTTTGTTTTGGAAGAAGAAGATAAAAGAAGAAATCGGATGTGAACTTCACTCAAGCTAGTTGACTGGGTGCTTAAAGAGAACTCGGGTCAATAGTCATTGCCCGAGTCAACGAAATGGCCGCCCGCTAACATCCTTTTGGCCAGGTGCCTGTAGAGCCACCTTATATACATTCTTATTAAAAAACACACAAAATGCAGTTTGAACTTTAGTATCCATTTGTTTTAGACTTATCTCTCATTTAACTTTTTAGAATGAACTAATGCAGAATTTTGTATTAGAATCTAGAAGACACAAATTGTACAAATAAGGCAATACCAATATGAGATAAACTTAGTGTTAACAGTATGATACATTTATATGTGGTTGATTAAGTATTAAACCAAATTTAATGAGAAGAATGAACACATATTTCCTTGAACATGTCTCCTGAATTTAATCAATGAACCAATCATGTGTTTGATTAAATGCACAAAAGTTGAATAAGTAGTCTTACCTTTTAACTATATTATACACAAGGTAAAACCCATATGTATGTAGATGATAAATGAACAACACTATTACTTACTCTCTCTCTCTCTCTCTCTCTATGTCTATCTTTAGAGTCTAACCCTCTATCTTTGTTTCTCTCTCATCACCAAATCAGACACTCCTTTTGCTTGGATGCTTTTTTCTTTCTTTACTTTTAAAAGAAGAAGGGAAAGGGTATTGAGATTATCAAAACAAAAGGATTAGAAAAGATAGTAAGAGTGAGAGAACAAAAAATTAAAATAAAGAAAACAAAGAAAAAAAACCAATAAAGAAAAGAGGGTTTCACTTGGTTTGGGATGATAACAAAGGGAAAAGACAGAAAGTGATACGTCAGAGTATAAGCCTGTTGGTTTGGTTTGTGTTTGTGTGGTGTGGTTTTGGTCTTTTTGAATGCTTATTAGAGGATTACAGTGAGGGAGGAATTCTTCCTCTCTCTCTCTCTCTCTCTCTATACTTTCTCTCTCTAAATATACTTTCTTTTTTCATTATTCTTACTGAGATCTTCTCCTTGTCTTTCTGCAATTTTTTCATCTTTTAGCAAGTAGATAGCTAGTCTTTGTAGCTTTAGTTTTCTTCAATTACATAGTTTTAGAGAGAGAGAGAAAGTGAAAGTTTTGAATATGGAGCAACAAGAGGAATAATAAGTTGTTGGTTTTTCTTGGTTTTTCTTTTCATGACTCTTGTCTTATCTTTTTCTTTCTTGGTTTGAAGATAAAAAAGAAGAAGCTTGGAATCATCATCTTGGATTCTACTCTTCTAAAAACCTAGAGAGAGAAAGAGAGAGTGAGAAAGAGGATGGTGTTTTTCTATTTGCAAACTTCAACTATATACTATATCATGTTGATTTTCTCTCTCTTAATTCTTACTCCCTTTTGTGCTTTTCTAGAATTGGGTTTTGTCTTTAGATCCCAAGAAGCAGTTTAATCTAACTTCCCCATATGATGAAGTCATGATGAAACAAACAAATATAAGATCTTATATGAGTCACAAGTCATGAGCAACAAACCCTAGAATTAATTTCAGTCAATCTTACTATCTCTCTCTCTTTCTACCAAACCCTAAAGTACTCACCACAAAGTATGATGAAGGATATGTTACTTCAACAACAACAACAACATCCATCACCTACTGCTGAAAACATGTCAAATTTGACATCAGCATCTGGTGAAGCAATTTTATCTTCATCATCTCATCAAAGTACTACTACTTCTCAAACAGCTCCTCCATCAATGAAGAGAAAGAGAAGTCTCCCAGGAAACCCAGGTCTCAAATGATCATAATTTGTTATCAAATTTCATGTTTTAGTAGTTCTGATTCTGTTTTAATCAAATTTACAACATGGGTTTTGATTATTATTCATTTTTTTATGGAATTTGAATCAGATCCAGATGCAGAAGTTATAGCTTTATCACCAAAAACTCTAATGGCAACAAATAGATTTATATGTGAGATCTGCAATAAAGGGTTTCAAAGAGATCAAAACCTTCAATTACATAGAAGAGGACATAATCTTCCATGGAAATTAAAACAAAGATCAAGTCAAGAAGTGAAGAAAAAGGTTTATGTTTGTCCTGAAGTGGGTTGTGTTCATCATGAACCATCAAGAGCACTTGGAGATCTTACTGGAATTAAGAAGCACTTTTGCAGAAAACATGGTGAAAAGAAGTGGAAATGTGAGAAATGTTCAAAGCGTTATGCTGTTCAATCAGACTGGAAAGCTCATTCTAAAACTTGTGGAACAAGAGAGTATAGATGTGATTGTGGAACCCTTTTTTCAAGGTATGATGAATCATCAATCTTACCAACCCATTTTCAAAAAATAAATAAATTAAACCCTCTTTAAACAATCAATTAAGAAATTATTTCCACCATCACTTCTTCAGCTTTTTGACTGTCTACTAGTAGAGAGAGACTAGACAGAAGAATTTAGTTTTTAATTTGTTTCTCTATGTAGCTTCATTTAATGATTCTAGTAGACACCCATAAACAAGCTTCATTTAAGAGAGAGAAAGTGATTGACATAGTGAGTATATAATCACTATAGAAACCTATGTGACAACATCTACCATGTCTTATGTTTAAAGGGGAGAAAGCCAAAGAGAGACCTAGAGAGAGAGGGAGAGAGAGAGAGGAAGAAACAAGATAGAGAAAAACACTATCAACTCATGCATATGTTCCTTGGAGTCTATTTTGCTTCAAGAATTGGTAGCATTATCTTTGTGAATGAGAGAGTAAGAAATCCAAATATAGCAAGACTATTCTGTTTCGACCGAGAACATATACTCGGTTTTAACAAGATAACAAATACTCAGAAAAGAACCATGGGAACAAGAGATTGATAGAAGTATGTGGTTAGTGTGATGGTATTTTAGCTTATTGACTGAGTAAAATTTTAAGCACCATTATTTTATTTTATTTTTAGCTCTTTTTGACAGTGTTTTTGGGTTGCAGGAGAGATAGTTTTATCACACATAGAGCTTTCTGTGATGCTCTAGCAGAAGAAAGTGCAAGATCAATTTCAGGAAACCCACTTCTGTCTTCTTCTCATCAATTACCATTACAATCCCAATTCAATAACCATCACCATGATTTTCATCAAACAATCTCATCAATCAAAACTGATCAACACCACCAACAACAACAACAACATGAGAATTTCAATCTAAGACCAGAAATTCCATCATGGTTATCTTTTCCACCACCACCTAATACTGATCATCTATCTTCTTCTTCATCATCAATGTTTCCTACAAGATTTGATCAAGATTTTTCACATACCCAAACTTCAATTCACCATGACAATCCTGAAACTGATAATCAAGGTAGTAATATTACTCTTAATCTTCCTCCTTATCAAGCAGCTTCAGTTTCATCACCACACATGTCAGCAACTGCATTACTGCAAAAAGCTGCTCAAATGGGTGCAACCATTAGCAAACCTTCATCATCATCAACATCTGCAACAATGGTGATGAATAGTATCAGTAGAGGACCCCACCACCAAGCTCACATGTGTAATGATAATAATACAACTGCAGCAGCAGCAGCAGCTGGTAACCCTAGTACTACTTCTGTTACTACAACTGGAACTGGTTTTGGTCTAGGTTTGTCTTCACATGATCAAGAGATAGAAAATGGTAATTTTGTTCATGGCTTGACTACTTTTGGGAATAATAAAGCTGATTCAACTGTTGGGTCTGATGGTTTTATGGACCACCACACTTCTCCAGCTGCAACAAGTGCAAGAGCTGCTTCAGGGGGAGGAGAAGGACCTCACCCTTCCTTGTTTCAAGATATGATCACTTCTCTCTCTTCTGCAAGTGGGTTTGCTGGGTCATCCTTTAATCAGGCATTTGGTGGTGGTGGGGATGGTGGGATTTTGAATTCAAACTCCAAGAGCTTAGAATATGGGAAGAACCCTAGTGAGTTTAATTTCCAAGAATCAACAACAACCACAAGTACAGTACCAAGAAATCATGGTAGTGGGAATAATGATGGAATGACTAGAGATTTCTTGGGTTTAAGAGCATTTTCTCATACAGATATTCTGAATATGGCTGGTTTTCATAATCAATGCATGAGTACTTCATCTTCTCATCATCAAAATGAGCAACAACAACAACAGAACAGAAAACCATGGCAGTGAAAAGTTAGATTATGAGATAGCTTAAGCCTTGGATTTTTCCTACTCTTTATGGCTTCTTTTTCCAAGTCATATCCTAGCTAGCTATTCTCTCATCCACTCAAAGGAATCTCTCTCTCTCCCTCTCTCTATCTCTCTCTCTCTCTCTAAAATTATAATCTTATAGTTTTGTATGAATGATGGATCTCATGCATCATTTATTGTATGAATATTTTGTTTGTTCCCTTTGTAATTCTTTTTAGATGTGCTTTTGTATAATAAGAAGAACATGTGAAAGAGAAAAGCCTATCATTTTTGTCTTTCTTGCTCCTTTCTCAGCTTTTAATTTTTATTTCATTTAGGCTTCATGTAGGATTCAATTATAAGACTGTTAAAGCAGGAGCAGTATCTCCATCATTCAATTGAATATGGATCCATGTCAAACCTCATTTGTGATTGGGAAAATTTTTTGTGATTGGGAAAATCAAAATTTTCCCATACTAGTTTACTTTTGTTTGCACTAGTCTTATAAAGAGTTGGTATATGCCCGGCCAATATCCCGCCGAGTCCCTACCGAGATACTTAGACGGGCATGATCTAGTGAGAGAAAGTCTGAACCGGTCAAATACTCCGGTCGGGATTCAGCCCAGATATTGACCGGACATAGCATCACTACTGTTTAGATTTTGGGGAGAGAGTAAGTCACTTAGAGGCGGTTGAGTGTTAAGAGCATCTCCAATGCAAAACTCAAAAAAAATCTCTATTAGTCTTATTTGTTGAGTTTCAATTGAGATTCTCACTCGTAGGTGGCGAAAATAGAGATTTTCAATTCTTATATGTCTCCTGTTAGAGAACAGTAGCTAGATATGGTGTAACTCGAGTGTTAGCAAATAAGGAATGTCTACATAAAAGGTTGTTATAAAGTTGTTAAGAAAGTTGTTAATTCTAACAACTTCTTAACTAACTCTCTCTCACCTAAAATAAATAGTATAAAAGCAGAGTATCATTGTAATAATGAGTTGATTCGATTTGAAGAAATAAACAAGTCTTCTACTTTTCTTCTCTCTGAGTTTTATGCTTTCTAACATGGTATCAGACTAGGTCAGAAAACCTAAATTCCGCCATTTTTTTTCTCATTCTACCTGAAAGCTTTCTCGTAGATAACAAGTAAGTAAATTTCATCTTCTTCTTCAGTTTTTCCTCTTCATTGTCTCCTTGTTATTACTGTTATTCGAGTGAAAATGGATTCTCCTATGTCTTCATCTTCTCCAAACTTCAATTCCAACACAAATATTTCAATTTCGAACATCTCCAACTTTATTTCTGAAAAATTAGATGGTGCGAACTATCTATTATGGAAGGATCAGATAGAAACAATATTTCTAAGCACAGATCTATTAGGTTATGTTGATGGCTCAATCCAAGTACCAAACAAGTTTATTATAGAAGGTGGATTAGAGATTTCAAATCCATCTTATATTGCTTGGCGAAAGGCTGATGGATTTGTAAAATCATGCCTAAAATCTACCTTTACTAGATCAATATCTTCTGATGTTCTAGGTTTAAGTACTGCTCGTGATATATGAAAGTTCTTAGAACTGATGTTTATTGAGGAATACGAAGCTAAAATTTCTCAACTAAGAGAACAGATTCAAAATGTCAAGAAAGGAGATCTTTCAGTATGTGATTACTTAAGGAAGATAAAATCATTATCTGATGCTCTAATTGCAGTTAATGATAAAATTTCAGAACAAGAACTTTGTAGAATAGCCTTGAAAGGCTTAGGAAAGGAGTTTAGGCAATTTGTAATTGCAACTCATCAAAGAGAATCCAAAATCTCATTCACTGAGTTAAGAACAAGGATTATCCATCATGAACAGTGGCTGAATGCTCAAGAAAGTGATGATTCATCTGAATTAGCGTGTATTGCTAAGAAAATTCCCTCCAAAAATTATTATCAACAACAAAATCCAAATCAGATGAATACAAGGATGAACACAAATTATCAATATCAAAATCAACAACAAAGAAATTATCAAAATCAACAGCAAAGAAATTATTAAAATCAGGAACAATACAACTTCAATAAACCAATTCAGCACAATCAATACAGCAATAAACAAGTGCAACCTGGAGAAAGAGCAGTGGCTTTCGATTTTACTACCATACCTTGTGGTATTTGTAGAAAATGGGGTCACTCAGCTGCAAAATGCAAATTTAGATATGCTCCAGATGATTCAAACAAGAATTACAACATTTATAACAGCAATAACAATAACAGCTATAACAATAATGTGTATAATTCTATAAGGAAGTTTAATAATCAACCAGGACCAAATTTTGCCGGTCTTCATCTCTATGAAGAAGGTGAATCCTCTGGTACAATCAAAGAAGAAGAAAGGTTAACTGAAGAAGAAGCTTATGATGCTGGATTTGGCTTCTCTCAAGAAAATTATGAGTTTGAGGAGGCTCATATGGTCAGTACTGTTACAAAATCGACTGATCAAAAGATTTGGTTAGCAGATACAGGAGCTACCAGTCATATGACAAGTGATGATGCTTCAATTCACAATAAGAGAGCCCATGTTGGTTCTGAATCAGTCATGGTTGGTAGTAGGGCTGGAAAAAAGGTCCGAAATCCCGCGGTCCGGCCCGTTCGGCCCGAACCGTGAGAGACCGATGACCGAAGCAGCCCCGCGCCGGGCTAACCCGGCCCGATATATCGGGCTAATAGGGCCGGGACTCGGACAGGTTCTCAATTCCGAGTCCCGGCCCGTTAAGCCCGTCCGAGTCCCGGCCCGATAGGTTGCCCGTTTATATAGCCCGATAAGTTACCCGTTTGTAGAGCCCGAATAGTAGCCCGTCGGTAAGCCCGAAAGTCCGCGAGTTTTTCTTTAATCCAACGGCTGAGATTAAATAATATCTCAGCCGTTGGATTAAATCAGACCACCTATAAATACCCCCTCTTCTCAGGGTAAAAACCCTAATGCCTCTCACTCTCAATCACCGAACCCTATCTGCCTCTCTCTCTCTCTTTCCGCCGCTCTCTCTCTCTTTCTGCCCCTCTCTCTCTCTCTCTCTCTTTCCGCCCCTCTCTCTCTCTCTCTCTCTTTCAGCCTCAAACTATTATCTCTCTCTAGTATCTCCATTAAAGAACACTAGGGTAAGGGTTAAACATTGAAGTCGAAGTCTCTCTTTCGCATCTACTTTTGCGAACTCGAAGTTTATTGTTGATCGTCCTTGCCTTGGTGCTTCGAAATATGGTTAGTACATCTGAAGGAGTTGAAGGAGATGTCCTTCGACCAAGGTGACAATGCGAACAATTTGTCGGATAGGATAATTGATGTGGAAGATCATCAAGTCCGATTGATTTAGGGATCGTAGAGTTGTAGCTAGAGACCAACTACGATCGTCGAATTACGAAGTAATTCGCGGCTAACTTCGATCGGATCCTACAACGGGTTACACATAAGAGTGTCAAATTGATCTAGGATATGACTAGTGGGAGTGAGATATAATCATGGGAGTGTCCCATAAACATATCTCATAGGCCTAAAAAGGAATTAGGCAAAGATAGTACAAAAAGGCCAAAAACAGGGTTTTTGGGCCTAGACCGATTCGGGCACTTTTAGGCCTCGGATTGGGCTGATTTTTGGACGGACGTTTCCTTATGTTATGAACATTAAATCTGCCAATTTTGGCTGGGTTTGGACGTCATCTCCTTAGGGAATTGAGAAAATACCAATAGTTGCTATTTTCGACTATTTCCCTAAATCTTATTCTAAAGGGTGTTTTGGGAAACCTAAAAGGAGGTGGATTCTTATTAGGGTTCTATATAAACACTCTTAGGGCAGAGAATAAGGTGTGGAATTTCTCTCTAAGCTTTCTTACTCTACCACATCAAGTAGAGAGGAGAAAGTGAGCTAATTCCCATTACTATCAATCTAGTCAAAGAAGAAGGTGTTCTTCTTTTCCAACCACCATTGGTGTGCTAGCTATACAACAAGGTGGGAGATCAAATTGATTGCTCGTGTCCCAAGTAGAGGAGCTACACTTGAAGCTCTTGGTCTTCTTCAATCAATTCAACTAGTTCGAGGGAAAAGCGATTAAGGTAATCTACTATCTCCATTAGATTAATTACTAGTTTTGCATGTGATCCTGGGAATACTAGTGTAGACATTAGATGTCATATTTCCGCTATAAACACTAGTAGAAGGGTGTAAATCCCTACAGTGGCGTCTGAGCCTCTTGCCATTAACTAGTTTTTGCTAAGAATCGAACTAATTAATATGCTTAATAGTTTGAAAATTGAGTTTATAAAAGTATTTTAAAAGATGTTTTTAAAAAGTATTTTAAACTCATAATTTGATGGGATTCAATAAATTTTCAAATTGAGAATCAAATTGATGATTAAAAGTGTTTTAAAAGACTCAATTTCATTGAATTTCAAACTAATCCATGCTTGATTATGTTGATAGTTATATTTAAAAAGGTTTTAAACATAAAATTTGATTAATTATGAATTGGATTCAAAGATTTTTTCAAAATTGATTTCAAAATTGTTCTTTGAAAAATTTCAAAAACCTAGATTTTGATCCAAAATTGGTTTGATTAAGAGTTGTTTTTAAGTTTTGGAAACTTTTGAAAAACAAAATTTTGGAATTTTAGAATTTTAGAAGTGTTCTAAAAAGAGTAGTTTTGACTTTAGGAAGCTCTCAAAACAAATTTGGAAAAATTTAAAAGTTTCTAAAAGTTTTAAAAATTTTTAGAAGTGTTCTAAAAGGAATTTCAAAAATTTAAGAAAAGTTTTAAAAATTGGAAAATAGCAACTTAGAGTTGCATAAGAAAAAAATAAAATAAAATTTTTTCTTTTTGGAAACTAGGGTTTTGAAAAACCCTAGTGTCCGGCCAGGAAGCTTCCTGGCCGGACCAGAAGCTCCTGGATGCGTCCTCTGGACGCGTCCAGAGCAGCTGCTGAGACGCGTCTTGAAGACGCGACCAGCAGCTGCGACAGAAGCTTCTGGACGCGTCTTTGAGACGCGTCCAGAGCAGCTACTAAGGACGCGTCTTGAAGACGCGACCAGCAGCTGCGAAGGAGCTTCCTGGACGCGTCTAGGACGCGTCCAGAGCACTCGACCAGACGCGTCTTGGAGACGCGTCTGGGAGGTTCTGGGTGTCTCGGACTAGTCCGAGACACCTAGTGCTGGTCCGGTCCAGTACCAGACACGTCTAGGACGCGTCTGGTACATGGACTAGCGTCCTGGCTCCGGCCAGGACGAGACCAGGCCTTGATAGGCCTCGGCCAGGACATGCCGGCCCTATGGGCCGTGCTATGTCCGGACCTTGTCCGAGCCCTTTTTGGGCTTGGGCCGGGACTTGTCTAGGACTTGTCCCGGGCTTTTTCGAGGCTTTTCGGACCACAAAAAGGGACCATCATTCGAGTGGGAGTTTTTGCCAAAAATTATTTTCCGATTCCAACCAAATAATTCCAAAATCAATCCGGGCCATCCAAGAGCCCAAAACGGATTTCTCTTTAAACTGATTTATGAAATCATTAAGAATCGAACCAATATTTTTTCCGAAATTGACCCGGGCTTTCTCGAGCCCAAAACGGAGTTTTTCTTAAAAGATGATTTTAATCATAAAAGATAAAACCGGAAAGCACCATTAGTTGAATTCTTCGAATTTAGACTTAAGGTCCGCAATGTGACATGTGATGTCAACAAAAGTATCTCCCAAGATAGTCATGCATATATAATTCTAGCCTTGATATATTATATGATTGCATGTGATGTGAATGCGGGAAACTAGTATGGCCATAGATTTATTTCTTTATTCTTGTTTTAAGCACGGATGGGTGCATGCTTTGTAATTAATTTTAATTTCAAGTTTATACGATCTGCGAATCGTTAGAGTCTTGTAATTAGAGTTTAGGGTCTATGAGTCCATTGAAGAAACTCGAGGATGAAATCCAAAGGCGAGTGGGAGAAATCAATGGAGGTTCAAAGATGGCGATCTAAGATGAACCAAAAGGCGAAACAAGAAGAAAACCAAAGGAGATTAGATCTTCTAGGTTAGGGGCCATACTAGGATCCATGTCTGCTTGATTTACTTTCTCGCGCGCATTTACTTACTTATTTACGCTTTATGTCGTGGATGTTAGGTAGACTAAATAGTTCACTATAACAAACGCCAGACTAGCGTAAAATTCCCCAAAACGTAATCTTGAGTAATCGCCTATCCAGATTAAGACACTCGTTGCGCCCTTGTTCGAGGAAGGTGGGTCGGCCTTCGCAGAGTACCTCCTCTACCTTGGGACAATGCGGGTAGGTCTATAGAAGAGGCCTACACGTCTAAATGGTTCTACTCAACGAGATCAGCAAGAGAGTCTTGGATACTCGAGGCAAAAGGATAGATTAGTCATTCATTAATGAAATCTATCAACCAAGAGTCATAAGGTATGATCAGTGAAGTAGTTCACTCACCTGGAACGACGGAGTCAAAGGGTAGGGCCTTCGTCCGCTTTACTCCGAAGAACTGGGGTCTTGGAATCACTTATTCAATCGGGGACGATTTTTATTGAATAATGTGGGAAAACTAAGTTTTTTCAAAAACGATAACGAGTTTTAAAACTTTGCCATTTCTTTATGTAGAATTAAGATGACACATCACAAACGATTTCAACATTGAATCACACCTAAGGGAGGTGCTGATCCACTTCCTAGAATGGAAGAATGAATCCGAGAATAGTTCTCAGATTCAAAAGGAAGGTCACTAGAATACCCAATCCCAATGTTGACTCATACAAGAGAAGGTCAAAAGCCATTTGCAAGCAATCGTATAACATTCTCTTTGGAAGAGTAATGAATGCTAGCATAACCATTAAGACAAACTAAGGAAGAAATTCCTACAGAAGTCATAAATGGAGAGGTACGAGACCTCCAAGGCAATCTGAAAATCATCCTAAGGGAAGACAACAGAATACATCTATCACCCAATTCAATATCGATTGAACAAAGATTGATAATGACCTTAGATGAGTCACTCAGGTTGTTACAAACAAACTGAGCAGAACATACGGGAATATCCAGTCTAAGAAAGGTTTTTGAGATTTGGTACAAAGAATCTAAGAAAGAGATCTTGAGATTCAAAAGGGCAAAAGGATCAGTCAAGTGAGACAAACATTTGATCAAAGAAAAGCAGTTGCCGAGTACATGATCAAGAGTATTCCTCATTACTGTGAATGTTTCTAAAACAATGGCTAGACCATTTAAAAGGAAACTACCTTTAGCACTTGGAGGACAAAAGGAATGGAATTATGAATTCCGGTTCCGTATCCTTGCTAACAAAGTTAAAAACAAGTATCGTAAAATTCCTTCATCAGGTATTTAAGACCAGATGAGCGGCTCAGTGGGAGCTTAAGGGAATTACATACTTGACTAAAAGAAGTAAAGATCCAAGAGGGAGCAGAAGCAGTAATGCTAGGGATGCTGAAAGGGATCAAAGTCTTCTTTTAGACACTGATCTAGCTTAGAACTTAATAGTGATTATTTTGTTCTTCTAGAAACATATGATGTTTTAAACCAGTGGTAAAATTAACTGAAGCTTAACATTGATAATGGCTAAAACCAAGAGATTCAAACTCATTAAACTTCAGCATTGTCAATTAGGTCTTAAGGACTGAATTGACAAAGTCACCCTTTTCAAAAGGCATAGAGACTGGTAATCTATTAGGACTCATACAGTGTTATGCAGACCTATAAGTTTACTTGCAGAAGCTAACGAGAGAAACTTCAAATACGTACTCTGACAACTTCATGAAGTATGGAAACGTACAAATCATAAAGTATAAGTCGGAATGTTTGAAAGGTTCAAACAAAGTACAAACCGAAGTAAAAGAATCATTTTGACAAGAGAGTTTAAGTCATCCGATTAGATTGGAGTGATAAAAACTTGAGTCAAATACTAAATAACCATCAAAGGAGTTGAGAAAACGTTCCCCAACTCGCTCCATGGAACACATCTGAGGGATGGTGGATTCAGTGGGAGTAATCGAACATTGCTATGCATAATTCGATCAAAGATGGGTTTAAGCCAGTCTTCCGAATATTTTGGGACATATTCTATAAACGATTGTTTTCACACTTACCAAAGTCCGTCTAACAGCTAAGCTTGTAAAAACATTACAAAATTAGCTAAAGTCTGACGCAATTTCTTTAGAAGAAATTTGGGCTTTTTCCACAAGCAATCAAGAGAACAAAGTGTTTGTTGCTCATGATAGTATTCTCCTAATAATTAGCACACCTAGTAGTCTGGGAGAAAAGCACTAATTATTACAAGAATAAGTGGGAGAAAAGTACAAGTCGATTTAATTCGATCATGAAAAAAAAATCATGAAGAGTCATGAAGAACAATCATGAAAACTTGTACAATACGATTAAATTCGACCAAGAGCAACAAACTGTGGCTCCTCGGAAAAGGAAAGGTTAAAGATATGATCTTGTAAACCCACCGCACAAAAGCGAATGTCATTCGCAGGAGAACTCTCAAAGCGAGTGAAAGTGTCTCTAAAGGAATATCTCAAAGTAGTTGAGATAACTCCAAGTTGTTGTTCAGAAGCCCTGAAAGGTCAAAATAAAATCTTAAAGACTCAAAAAATAAAGGTTATTGCTGAAGAGATAAAAGACCTGCGCAGAAACGGAAACTGACTCTAGATTTTGGCTAGAAGCCAAAATCATCGTGGAATCCATATCTTGTCAAGACATGAAGCTTGATAATTTAAGTCAACAGAAGACCTAAATTGGTTTTCCAAAGTAGAAAACTGAGAAGGATGGAAACATTCATGTTTCCCGAAACTAGACAAGAAGAATAAGATTCTTCCAATCAAGTTATGTCCACAAGCATGCTTCAGAAATCTATCGACGGATTAAAAGCACGCAAGAGTTAGAATCTTCGATTCAAAAAGGCAATCAAAGAAGTTTGATTCCTGAGGAATGAAGAAAATCTTGAATCACGAGTTTCAAGAAGGTAAGTGGGAGTAAACAAACCTTCCGGGTCCGTATGCAGAGTACATACAAAAGATTGAGTACGACATAAGGTGTTGTATAACAGTAACGAACTGACTCAATAAAGGACCACACACAAAAGGATAAAATGCCATTTTGGGCATCTGAAGATCTATAAGCATAGATCAAAAGGATGATAGGATTAGAGAGACTCAGTACGCTGAGATGCTTGAGATCCGAAACAGAAAATCTAAGACTCGGAAAGTCTAAAAGATTTCGACCCAAAAACTCATGACAGAGGGCGTTGCAAAACTCGGAGTCTGAAAAGACACCGATGAGCTAGCACGCATGAGAGAGACATTTATGTTCGAAAACATAAAGTCAATCATGTTGGACATGATTAGCATTTAAACATCCGAATTCGGATTGGAAAACCGAAACACTACTTAGTACATCCTAGAAGGCTAAAGGATGAAGTAGTACAAAAATTGAACATGTCATCGTAGCAAACTTTCAGACATGGAAGGAAAGTAGGCTAAAAGTTTTTAAGCCGGAAACTGTTGCAAATACTACACAAAGAATTAAAAGCCTTAACTCTAGTAAAAGTTACTAGATATTATCAAGGTTGAAGTTAGCAATCTTCAAATTAATTGATAATAAGCAAAGTTTAAAACCGACTACCACGGTAGTCAAACTAAACTGTCACCTAAGACATAGTATGAGATTCATACACAGTCTAGGGCATGAGGTATAATTTTAAACCTCGACGAGTAAAACTGAGTGGGTAAAAGGAGTTTTACGGAAGAGGCTCAGATTTACAACTCTCGTTATCAGAAATAATAGAGTTATTTCACAAGTCGTCTAAATTTGGTTTAGTATTTAAACGACAGTCCATTGATGATAAAACATTCCGAATAGGTTTGTCAGATACGTGATCTGATGAATGAAACCCTATTAAGTGAACTTGGAATATTTATTATCGAATCCCTGGTCCAGGTCATTGCATGGACAACAATGACTCACGAAGACTAGCACGGGAGTCGATGGGATAGCGCAGTTTCATGGGCTATAGGAATAGTATATTCTATTCGACTACGTGGGTGTGTAAAAGGTTTATACACTGGATGACCCTCAAATGAGAAGTACATCACTCGTGATGAACGTCAATACTTCTCATAAAGACAATTGGAGAGATTCCTCAAAACATGAGTGCTCCACTCATCTTATGTAAGGAATGCCCGACTTTGGTTCCGTTAAACGCCGCGCCGTAAAAGGAGGTTATAAAGGCGGATACTGGGAAGGACAGGATAGACATGAAGTTAAGTGGGAGTGCAAGAATGGATTGTGTCACCCTAATCACATTAGGTACAAAGTGTCTCAAGGCCACTTGATGAGTAGCAACTGAAAATGCGTGGCCGCGCTCAAACGGATTAAAAGTTAATCGTTTGTCTTTTACAGTTGTACTCGGATATCAAGAAAGTCTGAATGACGTGACGTATCAGATGGGATACTAAATTGACACGGGAATCGAGGCATTGCACTTGTTCTAAGTCCAAGTGGGAGTCTGAAGGAGTTGAAGGAGATGTCCTTCGACCAAGGTGACAATGCGAACAATTTGTCGGATAAGATAATTGATGTGGAAGATCATCAAGTCCGATTGATTTAGGGATCGTAGAGTTGTAGCTAGAGACCAACTACGATCGTCGAATTACGAAGTAATTCGCTGCTAACTTCGATCGGATCCTACAACGGGTTACACATAAGAGTGTAAAATTGATCTAGGATATGACTAGTGGGAGTGAGATATAATCATGGGAGTGTCCCATAAACATATCTCATAGGCCTAAAAAGGAATTAGGCAAAGATAGTACAAAAAGGCCAAAAACAGGGTTTTTGGGCCTAGACCGATTCGGGCACTTTTAGGCCTCGGATTGGGCTGATTTTTGGAGGGACGTTTCCTTATGTTATGAACATTAAATCTGCCAATTTTGGCTGGGTTTGGACGTCATCTCCTTAGGGAATTGAGAAAATACCAATAGTTGCTATTTTCGACTATTTCCCTAAATCTTATTCTAAAGGGTGTTTTGGGAAACCTAAAAGGAGGTGGATTCTTATTAGGGTTCTATATAAACACTCTTAGGGCAGAGAATAAGGTGTGGAATTTCTCTCTAAGCTTTCTTACTCTACCACATCAAGTAGAGAGGAGAAAGTGAGCTAATTTCCATTACTATCAATCTAGTCAAAGAAGAAGGTGTTCTTCTTTTCCAACCACCATTGGTGTGCTAGCTATACAACAAGGTGGGAGATCAAATTGATTGCTCGTGTCCCAAGTAGAGGAGCTACACTTGAAGCTCTTGGTCTTCTTCAATCAATTCAACTAGTTCGAGGGAAAAGCGATTAAGGTAATCTACTATCTCCATTAGATTAATTACTAGTTTTGCATGTGATCCTGGGAATACTAGTGTAGACATTAGATGTCATATTTCCGCTATAAACACTAGTAGAAGGGTGTAAATCCCTACAACATCATCATCATCTCTATGTGATTTTCCATTAAAGAAAAAGATTTAGGGTTTTTGTATGGTTATAAACGAAGGAAAGAATTTTGGGGGGTTAGGGTTTGTGTTCTTGAAGTTGTCTTAATTAGGGTTCATGGTTACTGTTATTTCTTGTTTCTTTTTATGATTTTATTTTATGATTTTATGATGTGTAGTATTTTTTTTCGATTGGATCTTCTTTTCTGATTTTTTTTTTCTTGTGTAGTTTGATTAACCATTGATTAGGGTTTTCTAAAGTTATCTAATTTTGTTGTTTTCAGGAAGCTTCAAGTAATGAGATGTAAATTTTTGAGTTCAAAATCAGACTATTGTAAAAACTTGGTGTTCAAGTTCATCCATTAATTACAGGGGTTTGTAACTGTGATATTAGTTGAAGATGTAAATTTTTTTGATGAGTAGAAGATGATGATTGATATGTTGCTTAATGAAGAAGAAATGTAACTGTGATATTAGTTGTTTATTTTTTTTAAATTAGAAATGGTGTTAATTAGTTTAATAATGTAAGATTTAATGATGATGAGCATATTTAATATTCGTTTTTTTTTTATATTAGAAATATTAATGGTTTAATTATATTTTTTTTTAACAAAATAACCGAGCCCGTCCGGCCCGAGCCCGTTGGAACCCGCTCGGGCAGCCGGGCTCGGACGGGCTACGGACACTTAGATGGCGTGTTTCGCCCGGCCCGATCCGCCCGAGCCCGACACTTTGAAGCCCGAGCCCGTCCGATTCCCACCCCTAGTTGGTAGTGGTTCCTGCATTCCAATCTCAAGTATGGGTGATACTACACTTATTACCAAATCATATGATTTTGATCTTAAGAATGTGTTGATTGTCCCAAATATTAAGAAAAACTTACTGTCCATATCTAAGTTTACTAGGGATAATCAATGTATGGTTCAATTTTCTCCATGGGGCTATAAGATTCTAGACATTTGGTCTGATAAAGTTCTATCAGAAGGACCGGTTGTAAATGACCTTTATCCAATCACTTTTCAAGTAGATACAACCTCTGTTCATGAAGCTCATATAACTCAGGAAACAACATCATCCACTATCTGACACAATATCTTGGGTCACCCATCTGATTCTACCTTGCATTTGCTCATGAGGGATAAGCTCATCACCTTTGCTTTTAAACCTCAAAAGGGTCTCTGTCATTTTTGTCAATTAGCAAAGCACAAATGTTTACCATACTCAACCTCAGAAAGTTACACAGAAGCACCTCTTTATCTTATACACTCAGACATTTGGGGTCCATCTCTCCTATCAAAACACCACATGGTGATAGGTATTATATACTTTTCCTTGATGACTACAACAGACACTTGTGGATTTATCCTTTAAAAGTAAGATCAGACAGCTTATTGTGCTTTAAGAGGTTCAAGGCTGCATCTGAAAATCTCTTCAGCACATCCATTAAGTACTTTCAAAGTGATGGTGCTCCTGAGTTATCAAAAGGAGAATTCAAAGCCTTTCTAGATGATTGTGGCATATTTTTCAGAAGCTCCTGTCCATATACACCACAACAGAATGGGAGAGCTGAAAGGAGAAATCGACAAATCACTGAAGTTGGTAACACCCTTCTTTTTCAATCTCATTTACCAAAGGAGTATTGGTTTGATGCATATTCTACTGCTGTTTTTCTTATAAATAGACTTCCCACCAAATTACTTAATGGTAAATCACCTTATGAGGTTCTATTTGATAGGCCACCTGATTATTCCTCACTGAAAACTTTTGGTTGCCTATGTTATCCCAACTTAAGTCCCATCAGACAGAATAAACTTAGTCCAAAATCCACTATGTGTGCCTTTTTGGGGTATAGTATTCATCACAAGGGTTATAAATGTCTTGATGTTGATACTAAGAAGCTTTTTATATCTAGAAATGTAGTCTTTGATGAGAACATTTTTCCTTTCTCCACTAAAGAGACTACTATTGCTTCTACACCTATTGTTTCTAAACAGTTAACTCTCCCACATCATATTAAATTTGGTTCTGTTTCCCATTCAAATGTGTTAACTGTTGAAACATCAAGTGTAGTACCAGCACCTGTCACAATTCCCACTACTGTATCTGTTCATCCTATGAGAACCAGATTAAGAGCTGGTATCACTAAACCTAGAAAAATACCTGATGAATATGCACATTACAGCAGTTATCCCTCTTCCAAGTGCCTTTGTCACTTTGTTACAGCAGCTTCCTGACCCAACAACTTATAAACAAGCAGCCACTGATCCAAATTGGTGTAAAGTAATGCTTGAAGAATACCAAGCCTTGTTACAAAATAGAACATGGTCTCTTGTACCATCATCTTCCTCCATGAACATTCTTGGTTGTAAATGGGTATTCAGGGTCAAGTACAAGGCAGATGGTTCAGTGGAAAGATACAAGGCAAGGCTAGTTGCAAAAGGTTTTAATCAAAAGGATGGCTTGGACTACTCTGAGACTTTTAGTCCAGTTGTTAAGGCCACTACAATCAGAATTGTGCTTAACCTAGCTATCTCTCATGGATGGGATCTTCTTCAGCTAGATGTATCAAATGCTTTCCTTCATGGGATTCTAGAAGAAGAGGTATTCATGACTCAACCCCCTGGTTTTATTGATCCTGTCTATTCTTCCTATGTGTGTAAATTGCACAAGAGTCTTTATGGTTTAAAACAGGCTCCTAGAGTCTGGTTCAATCGATTTGCCTCTTTCTTACTTACACTTGGCTTTAAGAAAAGTGCAAATGATCATTCAATGTTAATCAACACAGTAGGTTCTTCTCTACAAATCCTATTACTATATGTTGATGATATCATTCTCACTGGAAGCAATTCTCATGATTTGGCTGGTCTTATTACTATTTTGAAATCTGAGTTTGCTATGAAGGAACTTGGCTCATTACACTTCTTTCTGGGTATTGAGGTCTCTAGGAGTTCTTCAAATGAGTTACTCTTAACTCAAAAGAAGTATGCTTTGGAATTACTGAACAAAGCTTCTTTGTTAGACTCTAAGCCAAGCAGTACACCAATTTCAGGGGGCAACAGACTTTATAAGATGGATGGAGAATTGCTTTCTGATCCCACCTCTTATAGATGTCTGGTTGGGGGACTTCAGTATCTAACCATGACAAGACCTGATTTAGCCTTTGCTGTAAACTATGCAGCTCAGTTTATGCAAGAACCTAGGTCTGTTCATCTTCAATTGGTGAAGAAAATACTTAGATATGTAAAAGGTTCAATTGACTGTGGCATCACCATAACAAAAGGTGACATTTCCAAGTTAGTAGCCTATTCTGACTCTGATTGGGCAGGATGCCCAGCCACCAGGAGATCAACTACTGGCTATTGCCTTGTCTTAGGTAGTTCTCTGATTTGTTGGTGTTCTAAAAAGCAGCCAACTGTGGCTAAGTCCTCCACAGAAGCAAAGTATAAAGCTCTCTCTCTAGCAGCTGCTGAAGTATTGTGGGTTTCTTATGTCTTACAAGAACTGAACCATACTGTTTCCTCACCTATTGTACTCTACTGTGATAATATGGGTGCTAAAAATATAGCAGCTAATCCGGTTTGTCACTCCAGAACCAAGCACATTGAAGTAGACTATCACTTCATTCGTGATTTGGTTACTAGTGGTCGTTTACAAATCAGGTACATTCCAACAGATCAACAACCTGCTGACATCCTCACAAAAGGTCTCTCCAAGTCAATCTTCCTTCCTCTTCACAACAAGATGATGCTTTTAGCTTCATCTTCTTGAGGGGGCATGTTAGAGAACAGTAGCTAGATATGGTGTAACTCGAGTGTTAGCAAATAAGGAATGTCTATATAAAAGGTTGTTATAAAGTTGTTAAGAAAGTTGTTAGTTCTAACAACTTCTTAACTAACTCTCTCTCACCTAAAATAAATAGTAATAAAAGCAGAGTATCATTGTAATAATGAGTTGATTCGATTTGAAGAAATAAACAAGTCTTCTACTTTTCTTCTCTATGAGTTTTATGCTTTCTAACATCTCCAATGCAAAACTCTAAACTTTTTTATTTTACTTATGTGGCATGTTATTTTTATTAAAAAGTAATTAGTTATTTTGGAAATATACGAAGACTTGATTTCTATTGGTTGAACTTTCAATATTGATGAGTTGGACAATTAGAGATATCTCAAAAGGACACTCTATTTCTGGAGTGTCCTCTTGAGATATCTATATTCCACCCTTGACACATCATCTTTGAGTTCTTAGTTGAGTTTTGCATTGGAGATGGTTTTTTAAGAAAACTCCGGAAGTCTTATGTGGCACTCCAAATTTCTAAGATTGAGTTTTGCATTGGAGATGCTCTAAGGTTTTGTTAGCTAAGAGCGTCTCCATACAAAACCCAAAAAGATCTCTATTCATCTTATGTGACAATTCCCAATTGAGATTCTCACTCTTAGATGGCGAAAATAGAGAACCTTAATTTTTTTTGTCTCCAGTGCAAAACTCCAAACTTATCTTATTTAGTTATGTGGTATAGTTATTTTTGTAAATAAATAATTAGTTATTTACAAAATGTAGAAGACTCGATTTCTATTCACTGAAAATAAAATATTGATGAGTTGGACAATTAAAGATATCTCAAGAGGACACTTTAGAAATAGAGTGTCCTCTTGAGAGCATCTCTAATGCAACACTCAATCTTAGAAACTCCGAGTGTCACATATGATTTTTAGAGTTTTTTTTGCTTAAAAACTCTCTCCAGTGCAACACTTTTTTTTGCTTAAAAACTCTAAAAGTCATATGTGGCACTAAGAGTTTCTTAGACTGAGAATTGCAATGGGGATGCTCTAAAAATACTAAAACGCTGGAGAAATCTCTATAAATTGTTTTTCATTCATGGTGAAAAGTAACTCTCCATTGTTTGTCGTGTCGTAGGTCTCACCATATGAACTGCGTACATCTTTTATGTTATTGTGATTGTTTAGTTTCATTATTTTGGTTTTTGTGGTTGTTTTGTTATTCTTCGTAACATCTAGATCTATAAATAGATAAGATTTCGGTGATCTAGGTTTCGTTAAAAATAAGTATTTTAAGCAATTTCTGGATTGCCCCTTAGTATTTTGATTTGGAAGTCTCAACAAAGAACTAACTAAGGTCTTACTAGGTTGGTTTAAACCTCCGATATAAATAGAGGTGTTTGTTATTTGTGTTTGGCAATCAAGTATAATAAAAATTGTAAAAAGGTTCAAATTATAAGAAAGTTATTCAAAATAATTCTTATCTAGCAACTATAAGAACACATTTAGTACTTCAAACTATTTATAAACATTATGTTGGAAACTAAACCAATATGAAAGGGTATCAATTTCTCTTGGTTGAAGATAATGGTTGGAAGATGAATCAAATGAGGTTTTATATTTTATTATGCACTAAATTATAATATTTAAGTAATAGTATAATTGTAGTAGTAGTTACTTATGTTATGGTATATATATCAACAAAAAAAAATGTTACGGTATATAAAAACTTAAGAGTCTTTCACTTAAGTAGATTTAATCAAGAATTATCTTGGACATCTATAAATACCCAAGTTGTAATTTGTTTCAAGCAAGAAGTAAGAAATAAAGTTTTTTTTTTTTTGTTGAGATACACGAAAAACAAAAGAACTAGCTAATATAATAATAAAGACCCTCCGGGAGATCTGAAGTAGAATGCCAAAACCAGTTGCCCACGTTCGTACGACCCCATTTCGCCAACTGATCTGCTTTGTTGTTGCCTTCTCTGGAGATGTACGTATAGATCACCTCTTTGAAATTTCCTTCCAGTTGGTGGACCATGTTCAAAAGCTTTTCTGCTTGCCAAGAGATCGAAGAATCCTCATTATGTAGTTTCTTTATAATATTTTGGTTATCGCTTTCAATATGGAGATATTCGATATGGCTATAGGTAGACCACTCAAGAGCTTTGATGAAAGCCCAACATTCGCATTCTTCTGCATTTTGTTCCCTAATATTGAAAGCCGCTGCTGCTATGAATTTTGCTAGATTGTCATACATAATACATCCAATTCCTTCCATTTCGTTCACCGTTATAAAAGAAGCGTCCACGTTAATTTTGACAAAAGGTGCCATCGGCGGTGACCACATAATAATATTGTCCCTTTATTGCTTTGTTGGATTCCGCTGGATGGTTTTTGTAGAACCTCTAATCCTGTCTATGATCAGCAATGGTTGGATATCAATAGAAGGAAAGCATGTATCACACTGAGCCTTCCAGATATGCCAGAGCACTGTCGCAAACAGACCTCTGAGTAGTGAGTGACAAATAAAGTTAGTAGAAGTAAAGAGTTTAAGCCATCTCCTTCTTCTCTTGTCTATTATTATTTCCAACAAAGTGGTATCGGAGCGAGGTTCAAAAATATAGAGAGAAAAATTGTAAGAAAAAGTTGTGAGAGATGATAAGTAGTGGTAACAACATGGTTACACTAATTTCTCGTTTCAATGGAGAGGATCATGATTATTGGAGCAACAATCTAAAAGTGTTACTTAAATCGATGGATTTATGGAGTTTTATTGAGGAAGGTTTCACCATTCCAGATAATGAAGCGGCTCTAATGATAGTCCAAAAAAATCGTGTTGAATGAAACATAAAAAAAAATATAACAAAGCAGTGTTCCATATTTATCATGCGATTGAGAACTCGGTGTATGAAAGAATTGCTAAAGCTGAAACTTCAAAGCAAGCATGGGAGATTCTTGAAATTGCATACAAAGGTGAGGAAAAAGTAAAAAAAAGGGACGTCTCCAAATATTGAGATCGGAATTTGAAAAATTAGAAATGAAAGAAAATGAAAATGTTTCTGATTATTATACAAGAGTAAATTACGTCGTTAATAAATGACATTTTATGGAAAAAATTTGAAAATGAAAGAATTATTGAAAAATTCTTCGTAGTTGACCACAAAAATTCGATTTTATAGTGGTGGCTATTGAAGAATCAAGAGACCTCTCTTCACTTTCTTTAGAAGGAACTATAAAAGCACATGAGTTTAGAATTAAGCAAAGAAATTCTACTCTTCCTGATCAAGCTCTTAAATCCCAAATTAAACATGTAGAGACCGTGGTCGTTGTAAAAAATTTCGAGGAAGAAGTTTTCGTGGTAGAGGAAGAGGTAAGTTTTACTTAAACAACATTGATGCTAAAGAAGTTACTGAAAGTTAATGTTATAATAGAGGTAGAGGTCGTGGTTATCAAAGACGAAGAGGTAGGGGGTATTTTGAATGTTAGAACTGTCATAAACCTGGTTATACTGCTAAAGAATGTCGGTATAAACAACAAGATAACTATGATGAATCTGGTTTTATGCATGAAAATAATGATGATGCAAATGAAAAGATCCACCAGAAATTTTGTTACTTGCTATCATGATACTGATGTAACTGATCATGTTTGGTATTTAGAAAGTGGAGCTAGCAAGCATATGACAGGTAACAAAAATTTATTCTAAAAATTAATTGAGTCAGACAGTGGACAGGTGAAAATTGGAGATGCTACAACCTATAAAATAAGAGGTATTGGTGAAATTTCTTTTCACACAAAATCTAGCAATATTAAAAAAATGTCGGTAGTTTTTATTCCTGGCTTGAAAAAAAATTTGCTTAGTATTGACCATTTGTTAAGGAAATGACACGATATCTATTTTCATGTTCTTATGAAGAAAAGATCAACTTGTTGTAAAAATTAAAGTAACACCAAATAATATGTTTCCTCTTGAACTCCATATTGCTACCAATTTTTCAGTTGTTTATAACAATGAAATTTGTAAGTTGTGGCATGATATGTATGGACACTTGAACTATGGAAGCTTGAAACTGCTAAAAGTGAAACATATGGTTGATGGGTTGCCTTCGATTTATGAAACAAGAGAAGTTTGTGAGGAATGCCAACTCGGTAAGCAACATAGAGAACCATTTCCGAAAAAAAAAATACTTGGAGAGCAAAAAAATCATTGGATTTGGTACAATTAGATGTATGTGGTCCATTTCCTGAGTCTAATGGAGGTAACAAATATTTTATTACTTTTGTTGATGTTTCAAGAAAAGTTTGGGTGTATTTGATGAAAGAAAAATCTGAGTCATTTCAAACTTTTAAAGAATATAAAGCGGAGGTAAAAAAAATTTCTGATTTGCAAATTAAAATTTTAAGAACTGATTGGGGACACGAGTATGTTCCTACTGAAACATGTTGCAAAGAATATAGTGTAAGGCATGAGTTGATTGTACGATACACACCACAACAAAATGGTGTGAGTGATAGGAAAAAATAGTGCAACCATAGAAATGGTAAGATGTATGCTTAAGGAAAAACATTTGCAACAAGATTTATGAATTGAAGCAGTTTCTTGTGCAGTTTCTTTGATTAACAGGTCTCCTACTAAAAGTTTGAAAAAATGCACGCCTCATGAAGCATGGCATGGTGCTAAGTCGAATGTGGGTCATTTGAGAACTTTTGGTTGTGTTGCTTACGCCCACATTCCAAATGCACTAAGAAAAAAGTTGGATGATAAATCAGAAAAGTATATTTTTGCAGGCTATAGTGAGAGGAGCAAAGCCTATAAATTGTACAATCCGGAAACAAACAAAATAGTGATTAATCGAGATATTCGATTTGATGAAAGTGGTACTTTTGAATCAAAAAATGGGGGTCCTAATTGTTTAATAATTCAAGATGAAAATGGTAGGGAAATCCCTCCATCTTCTAATATTCAATCAAATGATGATTCATCTCAAAGTACACCACCAAGGAAGACAAGAAGTCTGAGGGAAATTTATGACTCAATTAATCCTATTGATCAAGATAGTGCTACATTTTTTGCTTTATTTACAGGTGAAGATCCAATTTCCTATGATGATAAAAGTGGCAATGAAGAAATGAAATCGATCGAAAAAAATGAAACATGAGAACTTACTGATTTAATTCCAAACAAGTATTCAATTTGTGTTAAATGGATCTATAAAAAAAAAGATGAATCTAGATGCCTCTATCAACAAGTGCAAGGCTAGGCTTGTAGCAAAAGGTTATAAACAAAAAGGAGGAGAAGATTATACCGAGGTCAAATATTAATTGACAAACGATCAATTGGAAACTGTGCTCACAAATCCTTTAAGTGAAGAAGTTTTCAAGAAAAATATTGTAAGTATGGGAGTTAGAAGAAAATTTAGTTTAGGGGAGGCATTGCTGGAAATTAAACCAAATTGAATGGGTATCAGTTACTCTTGGTTGAAGATAATGGTTGAAAAATGAATCAAAATAGGTTTCATATTTTATTATGCACTAAATTATAATATTTAAGTAATTTTATTAATGTATTAGTAATTAATTATGTTATGGTGTACGAAAAAAATCGTGAGTCTTGTTATTTAAGTAGATTTAATCAAGAATTATCTTGGTCATCTATAAATACCTAAGTTCTAATTTGTTTCAAGCAAGAAGTGAGGAATAAAGTTAATAGAAGTAAATAGATTAAGTCATCTTCTTCTTCTCTTGTCTAGTTTTATTTCCAACACATTTACATATTATCTCAACATTTCGTTTGTCTATTTACAACTTTATTGTCTTATGTTTTCATTTAGGTACTCAAAGTATTCCCTTAAAGAGGTCAGTGGCTTAGGATCTAGATTTTACATATACTGTTTTCAGTTTGCCTTGGAGATTTTACGTAGAAATTAAAAAAGTGTTGGTAGAATTCAAAACGTCGACATCATTACGGTGTTTCTAGCACTTTAGACCAACTCTCTAGCAGAACAAGATTTTTCCTCCTTTTTTAATGTATGGAGGGTACCTATAGATATCCACCTAAGGTTTGCGACTTGGAGCAACTCCGACCGCAACCTATCTTAGGCCGAAAAATCACAGTTTCACCAAAATTTTCAACTTCAACTCGGCCTCAAAAGTTCAGCTCCAACTCCAACCTCTCTTGAGGCCAAAAATTAGTGCATGTGGGAAACACACGTTTGGGTTTTTTGAGGGTGTGCTAAAAACAGGTATGAACTTTTGTATGTGCAAACCATTGTTTGAAATATTTTCGAAATAATATTTTTTTTTTCCAAAGTTGAAGAATTATACGGGAGTCAAAACATTGGTGGGATGTATTTCAATTAATAATGTGTGAATTTTTGTTAGAGTCTCAAAAAGTATTAAAACTAATTAAAGCTTTAAAGAAAAAATTTAAAAAATGAGAAGATCTAGCCGTTGGAGCAAATCCAACTGCTAGGGTTTATCCCAACATGACCGTTGGGATGTCCCCAATGGTCATGTTGGGGACTTCAGTCGACCCTAATTTTAGGGTCGGCTGAAGTGGTTGGTGTTGGACTCTCCAGCTGAGGCCGAAACTTTGAATTTTTGGGCTCAGCCTGCCGCAGCTTAGACCTACTCTTAGAATTTACATAAAATCAGTACTAATCTAGTAATAAAGTCTCATGAAATAAGTATGAGTTATTAAGGTAATGAAACACAAACACTAGATCTATCTATCTGAAGATTTCAGGTTAATTACTATCTTGAGTTGTTAACTGGTAGTTGATGTGATAGTCTCACATAGCTGGGACTAAGTCAGGAATCAGAATTACAAGTATACATTCAATCTTAGTTAGTTTAGAGGCTTTTGGGTGGTTGTAGGCTTTCGCCACATTAAAAAAAACTCTATAGTCTATACGTGTTGGATTTAGGCTTTGATGTCTAAAGCGGTGACAATATCAATAAATATTAAGACTTAAGCTTCACATATTGTATCAAACCAAAATTGAACTTTCTCTCAACTTCAACGACTTCTTTTCTTAAAATGGGCTAAAGGTCCAAAAACAAGGCTCTAATAATGCTAGTAGTCCACCCATCCTCCAAAATGTATCAAGAGTCCAAAAATAAAATATAAACTCACATCTAGTCTCAATGAAGATCTCAATGCACCAAATCTCATCTCTAGGCAATATTTTTTTTGTTCTTCCGACTTTACCCCTCTATATATACAAAGTCATTTATGCATTCAACATTTCTAATAGTTCATAATTCAATTTTCAAATGCTTAGAACATAAAGTGACCAACTAGTACGGATTACACACTAAAATATGCATTGTACAAACTACATGATGCAGTATACAAACTTAAAAATGGATTATACAAACTTAAAAATGCATTATACAAACTATCAGATAGAATATACATAACATTGAATAAGAAATGCATTACATCTAACATTCATACAAATTCATTTCTGTACTCAGCATTTCTAATGGTTTTTAACCTAATTTTTCAGATGCTTAGAATCTAAAGTCATCGAATAGTATGACTTACACACTTAAAAAGCGGTATACAAACTACCAAATACAATATACAAACATTGAATTAGAAATGCATTACATCTAAGATCCATACAAAGTCATTTATGCATAGTTCGCAACATAATTTTTCAGATGCTAAGAACCTAAATTAATTGACTAACCTTCATCAAAAAAAAAAATTAATTGACTAAAATGGTTTACACATTTAAAAATGTATTGTACAAACTACCATATACAATATACAAACTACCAGATGCATTATACAAACTACCTGATGTATAAAATCTTTGACTTGGGGTAGTTTGAGCATTTTAGATAAAGGACTTAAAATCTATAGATCTTTATAGGTGGACTTTGGACCAAATTTTCCCTAGCTTTTGGACCTCCAACCCATGGCCCTCTTTCTTTTTCCCTCTCATGTTTGTTTGTCTTCAAATAATATGTGAGATTTGGAAGATGGACTGCTGTGGACTTATGTAAACATGAGAACAATTTAGTGTATATATGTAAATAATGCAACCATGAACCATGTCTAAAAGAAAAAAAAGTTAACAATTTTACACTATATTAACATTTAACAACCAGGGTTTTCAAAAAAAAAAAACAGTGCAAAAGGGAGGTAACATGAATGATTTCTAACAAAAGTAGAGTAGTAGAAAGAGACTTGAGGACTTAATCACATTCTTTGCTTTTATTCTTTTAATTCAATTTTCTCTAGCTCTCACTCTCTCTCCTCAATTTCTTTCTCCAAAAAGGCTGGCTAAATAGCTGAATGATGATGGTAAGGTTTAGGTTTGGCAGGAGGATGAGAGGAAAACAGATCCCAAAACCAACAAAGTCTTTTGGATCATTCATATGCTTTGAAATTGCAAATTTGCCTTTTGTCCAGTGAATAAGAGAATAAACACATAATGGTGAAAGTGTGCATGTGTATATCCCTTCAAAAGCCCTACTCTTTTTCAGATGACAGACTGATCGACCCTTCTTTCTCCCCATATTTCTTCCTTGCTGTGGGAAGGCTGTGCAATGGATTAAAGGGACCAAAGAGAGGGAAATTTGGTAAAATAACACAATTAAACTTTAACTTCACATAAATGACTTTCGTTTTTTCAATATTGTCAAACTAGCACCAACAACCCATAAATTTTTTTATCCTCGTCATCTATAATGGACAGTTCTCGCCGCAAGCCCTCACTCCTCATTAGTAACGCCTCTACTTTTGGCTTCCTCATAGATAGAAAATCTCTCAGCTTCGTTCACCACACGACATACAATGTATTTTAGACCCGCCAGACATCCTCCACGCCCCTTAGATCTCACGATAAAGTCCACAGTGGAATCTAGTCCAATTGAGAAAATATATTAAAAGTAGGGATGCTAGAGTGACTTAGAGGGTGACCAAAAGGGTGACATAATGACGTGAAATTCACTAAAAGACAAGGTTTTTTTCAAAGTTTGACTACTGTGGAGACCACTTTTGTTTCTAAATAAGGAAATTTGGGTATTTTTATGGTCACCTCTAAGTCACTTTATCATTTCGCTTAAAAGTATACATAGAATCAATAGCTATATCAACCTTGGTCCTCGGGTACCCCTTGTTTAGTGGCTCAGTGCTAGCACCAAACCATGACGTACCCCTTATAATTCGTGCATTCATGCCAGAGAACAGACTCTCTCCCTCCAACTCCCATAAAACCATTATCATGATGATCCTAGATAATATACACTCATTCCGGAAGTCACTTCTTCATTAATTCAATTAATGAGGTCAATATTTAGGTCTAGTTCAACTTGAATATGTTAGGTTAGGTTGATGGTCAACTTCATACTTTTGGATAATGTCTTATTTGTTGCCAAGCTTAGGATCGTAGGTTTCCAAGACGATGCTCTAATCCGAACATCCTCCTCGATGTCATATAGGACCATAGTCGTTAGAAGGGGTGGGAATCGTTCTGGACGGGCGGGAAGCGGACACTAACTCAACCGGTCCGGGCGAAACGGGCATAAGTCCTAAGTGTCCACTCGGACATCCAGACAAAATGGACGGACATTTCGACTTTTTCTCCAACTAAGTGCCCGTCCGTGACCGTTTTGATAGTCGGTCAAATCGGGTATCGGTCGGTCGGACACCGGTCACTAATGAACAAATAAAGAATTTTTTATTCGAAATTAAAACTATTTAATAGTTAAATACAACTTTCTAATTAAACTCCCACTTTACCATTTCAAAAAATAATTGAATACAAAATTAAAAGATAATCGTCGAGATTTCTCATGGATTACGATCGGTGTATTGTGGATTCTTGGGTTACTAATGTGATATTGAGATTTTGGAGGAGAGAGAGACTAGAGAAGTAGAGAGGCGAAGACAAGATTAAAAAAAGTGATTTCTAGAATTATATATTATTACTCTTGAAATCTAACGGTTGTAGCTAAGCCTACAAATCTAAAGGGTTAAAATCAATCATATAGGCGGGCGGATATAATGGGTAGAGTAAACGGACGGGTATGGACGGGATCGGTCGGACGGACTATATAAGCGGGCAGACTCGGTCGGATCACCGGGTAAGGACCCGTGCCCGCGTACGTTCACTTAAGCTCTTTCAGTCAGGCGAGTACGTAGCGATTCAGGCATCGGGCGGTCACGGACCCTTCAGACACGAACGGTCGTGGGCGGGTCCCGGGTTTCGGGCCAAATTCCCACCCCTAGTCGCTAGTACGTCTTTGATCTCCTTGAAACAACCTAGATTTCATTTCTTACATATGTGGTAAAGGAAACCCTTAAACAGGAGCCCTCCAAGTCTCGCACCGAAGTGCGATCTCTTGAACATGTCAGCACTGACAGCACACCAACTAATCTCCTCGTTCTAGATTCCAGTGTGATTACGAATATGCCCTAGACGGCTTAAAAGTTCTATCGATACACCTTGTCAAGTTTAAGCACTGAAAAAAAAAAAGTCTGTCATCTTCAAGTTCGATAGTTTGCACGACCAACGTTGCCTAGTGCATGGATCGCTCTTATATGTGGTACGGGTACCCAGTATGCAATGCCCTACCATATGAGTATCACGTATGCTAGGAATGTACTTCTTTGGTAGACCATTTTCAAATATAGCATGTTTTGGACTATTTTCCTAGATAATATAAACTCTTTATAATGAATTTATAACAGGTACACATCCTCTCAGACATCCTTTCTCCGTAAAACTTACAATCTAACAAGTTAATCAAAAAATTTTTGTAGCTAACTACTCAAGTAGTCGAGATTATTGATTTTTACAAAGATTTTAAGTTAATTAAGACTTGAAGAAAGATACACGAATTTTGTGGTACTGGATCGTGAACCCATCTAATTCAAGACCGTTGGTCGGGTATGAATGATTTAAAGAGAGCATCAGATTCATGTTTTCTCTCTAAATATCATTTGTTAGTGTCGCTACTATATCTCCCTGAAATTAGACCCAAGGTAGGACAACTCTCAATTTTGATATAAATGGACTACAAATCCAAGCCTATATCTTAGGGTCTCAACTCGTCCTAGGTGTGCTTGTGAGGTTTTACGACAGAAACAATATTCATAGAATAGTGCAACATCTAATTAGAATATTATAGAAGACCCAATAATCCTACTTAATTACTATTGACAAGAACTACGCGAGTATTTAGCTTAGTCCGTCCCTTTTGTTTCGAGAAATGCTAAGTGTATAAAATATCTTGATTTATTTTGTGACATGTTAACTCATTCAGATAAAAGAACGGTCCAAATCGTAATTAAATTTTAATTTCTTTTTATCTAAACGAAAGTGAGTCAACGTGTCATAAATTAAGTCAAAATACGTTGTGCACTTGTCGCTCACTTTATTCTACTACAAATTTAACCCTCACCACTGGTTGACCATGTTCAAGTGAAAGCAACGCCGAACTCTCACCTCTCTCCCCTACAATATAATAATAATAATTCTACCTTTATATTTGACTCTTCTCCCTCCCTCCTATTTTCCTCTCTCTAAACATCAGTGGAATTATAGGAGATACTATTGAACTAGCTTTATGAGTGGACCTAGACAAGAAAAGTGATTCACATGCAATGTGTGGAATATTCTTCTTTTTAACCAAATAAATGATTCATCAAAATAATAGAGTCATCACTTCATCTGATAAGGACACGCTTTATATTACCCAAGCACAGTTCTTTTTCTCTTTCAACAAAAAAAAAAAAAGCACAGTTCTTTTTCTTTTTCAAATTGTCTTCACTCTACAGAGAACAACGCCTTGATGATTTTTAGAAAGTTACAAGGACTTGTTGTAACTAGTTACCAAAGGCAAATTAGGGCAAGAATAACACAATGTCAAAGTAGGACTCTAGGGTTGAGAGTTTAGTTATCTTTCACGGACAAAAGTACTTTTTGTCTAGAAAGATGCTTTTTTTTAGATAGTAACTACTTTCAAAATAAATTCGACCACCATGTATGTATATATATCGACTCCAAGACCAATTGTTTAGATAATAATATACAAGTTGTGGAAAGGGCGAGTCATTTAATAAATGTGGCCAAAGTCTCACGTTTAAAGTTAGTTTTGGGGTAAGGGAGGCTCAGAGAGGCAACTCAATGTTGGTACTTGGTACCACAGTTACACATCGACGTATTGTTCAGTTGGTTGTTATACCCTTGTAAAGAACAAGAGGTCCTGGTTTCGTTCCGGTTAGATGTGTAGTCATCCAACTCAAAACTAATTGACAATAAATGGAGATAATCTAGATATAATATAATATAATTGGTTATCGAAGTGCACTATATTTCCATGTGGGAAAAGTGGGTTTTGAGCCCAACACTGTATATACGTCGATGACGTGGAGACATGTGGTCATTGAGACTTCATGTGGATTTAGCTCTAAAACCACGTTAGGTTTATGATCTTCCAATTAAAATCAATTGACACTGAATTGAGATGACTTAGATATTATGTTATTGATTATTGGAGTACTTTTATCTCATGTCAGACTATTCTCGCATGTAAGAGACGTTGTTGAAGATTCTGAAAGTGTTGTAGGCTTGTAGCAGATGGAAACAGAAACATTTGTTTAATTTAGTTTTTTGAGCAGATAGATATGTTTAGTTGAAGAACATTAAATCCATCTATAGACGGCCCTCAGAAGAGTGTCATTTGAATACACAACTTTTTGACCTATTTAAGTAGAAAAGTTAGTTTGCTAATGCCAAAATCTCCGACTTCAATTAAGTTAAAATTTGAGTTTATTTTAAAGCTCATATTTTTGCTTTCTACCTTGAAGTTAAGTTTCTTTTTTTTTTGTTGAGAGTACTTTGAAGGCCACCTTTAGAACGCCTCTAAAAGGTTTTAAGTAACTATAGGCTCACACTATCTTTGTAAACCCAAGCCAAAAACATTCTTGATTGGCACATTGATTTGGACCAAGTAAATTGTTTAAAAAGAAGGAAAGAAGAAGAGAAATAAGGGAAAGATGAAGATGAAAAAAGGAAATTCATCTTCTTCCACTACAAAAGAGACGAGATTTTGCTATGCCTCTTTTGTTATAGACGAAATGTTATGTAGCTACTGGTTAACATTTGTTATGGATCTTTATTAATCGTAACAAATGCTGACCAATAGCTACAAATGTCGTGTGCAGTTGCTACACACGTGTCCTTGTCAAGTCTGTTACACACACAGATTTAATAAGAATTAAAAAGTTCTTTTTTGCTATGGTGTCTTGGACATAGCAAATAGTATGCATTTGCTATGGACATTCCATAGTTAGTGGGTCAGAAATAGTAGTAGACCTTGATCAAATTTGGCTCACAAAAATTGCGCCAAAGATTTGGACGCTCGCCGGGGCAAAAAGTTTGGAACACCCAGAATCATCCCCAAAGATGTTCAGAAAGGAAAAGACACACGCGATGATGGGCCTAAAAGGATACTCCTAAAAGGTCTATACCGCAAGTGCACGGTGGTCAAGTAGTAAAACCCGACAAGACCGGGGTCGATCCGCAGAGACTAGTCAAACCCGTTCTAAAGCTTGGAAGTAACACGTTTTCTTTTGAAAATTGGTTTTGGTGATAAAATACTAAAACAAATAAAATTAACAAATCAACGGGGAAAAGAATCAAGGATTTTAGAATCCATCTTAACACATTCTAATGAAGACCTAATCATTCATATCTTTTCTGTAACTCAAGTTTCGGTACCCTATCATACGAACCTCGAAAAATAGTCTAGTTAAAGCCGAAAATAATTAAAGTCTAAATCCAAAGCATTGATATATTAAAGTTTCAACTATTGACTATCAATCTATAAGCATACACTATCAAAGAACTAAAGCTAAGTATAGTCAATGAAGAAATCGTCATCTATCAAAACTAAGAACTCAATATTCCTACATTTAAACCACATCAAGATATTAAAGCATGAAGAAGATATCAAAATAATATGTCAAAACTTCATTACAAATCCTAGCAAGAGATTTAGCTACTCATGTTCATAAAATTTATGACATAAAGTTTCATTATAGGAATTAAGAGCTAAAGAGAAGTAAGAGAGATATCACCAAATAATAAAATAGACTTCCAAGACGATGGTGAAGATGGATTAATGAGGGGACTCCCTTTCCTTTGTTATTTTATGCAACAGTAAACACCTTCTCCTCTCTCTCTATACTGTTCTCTCTCTAATTCTCAATTTTTCTTCTCTCTAAATTGTTCTATGTTTCAATACAATTCTATCTCAACTTGTAACTTCCTCTCTCTTCTCTCTACAATGTATTCTCTCAAACTCTAATATAACAGTAAAAGAAGAAGAAAATTCCTCTCAGAATTCTATCTCTCTCTCTAAAAATTATGTTAAAGCTCTCTGTTCTTCTTCTCTTCTCTCCCTCTCTAAAATTGAAGCTCCAGAAAAGAATAAGAAGGTAACAAAATTCTCTGCCAATCCGACTCCCCAAAGAGAAGATCTCAGAAGATCACCCCCTTTCTCAATCTCTGTTACACGTCATCTCTCTCTCTTTACCTTTTTTAATTTCCTAAAAAAAAATTGTTGAGGAGATAAGAGCAAAAGAGGGAAGACGTGAGCTGTTGATGTGTTGGTTGTGGGCTTGATTACACGCCTTGCAGAATAATTTAAAAGCATGTAACATATTTTGAGATGTAGCCATGTGGGCAGGAGAGCTTCCGACCATTCGATTTGCTAGCTGACCCTAGGTACACGGTAACTGCATGAATGCGGATACACGGAATTGTGCCCATAGGAAAATCCCGAGTGTGTACTCTCAATGCCTAACAGTGTACCGAAAACTTTCCCTTAAGCCTCTCGATTTGCGCCATGTGTCTCCGGCTGATTTGGTCAACCCTCATTGACTCTCATCTTTGACTTGAGCTAGCTCTTTCATCCGGGCTCCAATTTGACTTCCACTTTCACCAGTAGGTTCGTCTTGGACCTTACATTTTATTCGAACACTAAAGTTGACCAAATAGCCGGACTACCATAATTTTCAAATGACCAAAATGGCCTCATGAGTGTTTTTCCCTCCATTTTATCTGTTTTGCGCTCAATTTCTTAGATAACACCTGAGTAAGAGAAATAAGCAAATAATCAAAGTAACTGCTCAAAATTGACTAACTAACCCGAGTTAAGAGATTCATATGAGACATTTTCATGTCTCATCACGAGACTTGGAAGAAAACCTAGCCGAGATCCCCATTTTTCCTTCGTCGTGGCAGAGATAGAGAGAGAGAGAAAAGGAGAGGGGGAGAGAGAAACGAAGACCTAGAACTTTGTACAGTATAGATGGAGATCCTCCAAGAAAACCTAAGCCCTAAAACTTCCTTCATTAATGCACTCTTTATTTTCAGTAAGTATACGATGTTCAAATCTTCTTGGGGTTGAATTTGTTATTCGGTTTTAGTTTGTAGGTACAACATGATCAATCAAGATCGGGTAAACGAGAAAGTGTTTTCTTTTTGGCTGAATCGAGATACAAATGCGGAGGATGAAGGTGAGATCGTATTTAATGGTGTAGATCCAAATCACTTTAAAGGTTCTCATACTCATGTTCTAATTACCCAGAAGAGGTATTGGCTGGTTAATTGAATTTAACCTCTTCTACAACTTAGATCTCATGCCATCTTACAATTATAAAGAAAAATATATGATTTATCTTATTTTGATTTGCAGACAACAAGATTTCAGCAATCTCCGGAAGAGGCAGTCAAAATAATAAGCATACTTGAAGTTGTACAAGCTATCGAGATAACTTTTTGTTAGTTTATAAATATTACCAACATAAATATCTTGTTTATTTTATTTCTAGATTCTTTTATTAAGATTATGTTTAACTCTTAAATATATATGAGAGATGTAAAGATGCAAACACTTTTATTGATATATTAAAGATTTATTTTATTAATATTGTATTAAATATAAAAGTTCTGTAACCGATCTTTTGCTACAAACCGAGGGAATGAGTAAGACATTATAAGAACATTTGTTACAATCTTTTTGATATAGTCTCTATCGTAATAAATAGCCTAAATTAGTAAAAAACTATGTAACATTTTGCAATGGATCGAATCAGTAGCTGAAAGGCTAATTTTTTGTCATGGAACGGTATTCGTAGCAAACGGTATTTGCTACGGGGCCATTTGTCACGTACTGTGGTCCATCGCTAATGATCATTTGCTATGGATTTTTGCTTATTTGCTACAGATCTGCGTCATAACAAAAGACCATCAATTTTGTAGTGTTCGAAAGAGGGGTTCCTCCTTTTTTCCTTTTGTTGATGAAGGGGAGCCTCCTTCCCTAAATCAGACGAGGGAAACTTAGCCAGACATCAAGGTTTCCCCTTGCGTGTGGCAGAGGGGAACTAGTTCCACCTCTATTGGCCGTTGTTGTGTTTGATAGTAGTATATTTGGGCTTACAAATCTCTATTTTGCGGTGGACTTCCCATAATCCATCAAGCGACGATGATGTCCACATCAGTTGGGTGGCAACACAGGGCCATGTCGAAAGCTCAATGAATGCTTCTAACCAAATCGAGAGGCCTATTTTGGGGGAGTTATAAAAAACCAAAAGAAGTGGTCTTATATCTTATAAACACCTCATTTCCCCGCTGTTTAGAAGATTATAACCCTCCAAAACACGAATCACGACAAACAACGTAACAAACTAACAATTCTGTCCTACGCATGCCCTTTCAGTTTTTTGCGTTAGATTTAGAACATATTAAAATAAAAAAATTGGGGTGGAAGATTAAGAAAATGTTTGAGTTGACATTATCTTTATGGTTAATGAATCACTCACTTGCTGCTCTCTTCGCAGTTTCACTAGATTACGTTTTCTCTCCATAGGCTCTCTCCTTTAAAATCTAATCGTTTCTAACCAATTCTTTTACTACAATAAAACCCTTCACTCATATGATCTTGAACTTCAACAATGACCTACTTCTCATCAACTCAAACAAATTCACACTCAGATCATTCTTTATGGATCAAATCAATCTGGGTTCTTACCAACAAAACTAATTTCAGTATACACTCAATTTGGCCGTCTTCATGATGCCCGTAAAATTTTTCATTACATCCCAATTGAATGTAAAATCAACTTATTGTTATGGAATTCAATTTTGAGAGCTAATATCTCTAATGGGTTTCATGATGAAACCCTTAAACTTTACTTTGAAATGCGACATTTGGGTGTTTACCCTGATGGATTTACTTACCCACTTGTTATTCGGGCTTGTTCTTCAATGGCTAGTTCTCATTTATATAAATCTATTCATGCTCTTGTGATAGCATCTGGATTTCAGTTTTATCTTCACGTTAGGAATGAATTGATTGGGGTGTACAGTAAAGTTGGGCGGGTCGATTATGCCATGGCTGTGTTTGATAAAATGCTTCAAATAAGTTACATTTTTTGGAATACTATAATTTCAGGGTTTGCACATAATTTTGATAGCTGTGGTGTTGTTGAGATGTTTATTCGAATGGTAGTTGAAGTTCTAGAACCAAATTTGGTGTCTTGGACATCACTCTTATCGGCCCATGCACAGTGTGGATTGCACAAGAAAGTTATAGAGTTGTTTAAGGAGATGATGTTGAGAAAAGATGGTGTCAATGCTGAAGCTGTCGCTGTAGTTTTATCTTCTTGTGTTGATTTAGATGCAATTAGTATGGGTAAGGAAATCCAAGAATATTGTCATCAAATGTGGATTCAAACAGTATATGTTTGTAAAAACTCACTTATATGTGTGGATGGTAAAAACGGGAAAACAGAGGAAGCAAAAAATGTTCAGAGATTAAGTTGAAGAATTTAGTGAGTTGGAATTCATTAATATCTTCATTTGTAGATGCTGGTTTCTGCGATGAGAAGTATGAGGTTGTCTCCAAGTTGGAGAGTTTTGAGGACCCAAACACGAAACCAAATGTGATAAGTTTTAGCGCCGTAATTGGAGTTTTTTTCTTCGAATGGAAGAGGGAAAGAATGCTTTGAAGTATTCTGTAAAATGCTGAAGTATAAGGTTTATCCACATTCAGACACAATTGCCAATGTTTTGTCTTTGTGTTCAGAGTTGATTGCCTTGGGTCTTGGAAAAGAAATACATGGATATTCGATTCGAGATCTAATGGATAACAACATATTGGTAGGAAACAAATTGATAAATATGTACGCAAAATGTGGTAGTCTAGATAATGGGCTTTTAGTGTTCGATAAGGTGGATGGTAAGGATTTAATCTATGGGAATTCGATGATTGCTAGGTATGGCATGCATGGGTTTGGTGATGAAGCAGTATTAACTTTCAACGAGATGGTCAAATTAGAGTTCAACCCAGATAATATAACATTTATTGCAGTTCTTTCTGCTTGTAGCCATGTTGGGCTTGTCAATGAAGGTCGAAGGCTATTCGATCAGATGATAAATCAGTTTAAAGTTCAACCATCAATGGAGCACTACTCTTGTATGGGTGATCTTCTTGGGAAAGCTAGTTTACTTCAAGAAGCAAGTGATCTTATTAACGAAATGCAAACGGAACCAAAGGAATGTGTTTGGGGAGCTTTGTTGAATTCATGCAGGATGTATAACAAATACACAAACAGCTAACAGAAGAAATCTTGTCTCCTTGTTTTGAGCTTCCATCAGAGATCACCAAAAGCTACATGTTGCTCTCAAATCTCTACTCGACTTATAAAAGATGGGATGATTCTGCAAAAGTGAGAGTTTTCGCGAGAAAAAATGGGTTTAAGAAAATCTGGGGTCAGAGTTGGGTTGAAGTAATTAAATAAGAAAGTATATATGTTCTCGGCGGGTAACCATGATCAACCAGGACTAGATGAAGTTTATGGACTACTGGAGGAACTGAGTCTACGAATGGAGACCAAGGGTTACATTCTGGATGAGAGATTTGTACTGCAAGATATGGGCGAATATGAGAAGAAGCAGACATCAAATAGGGCTCACTATGATAAGCTAGTGTTTTCAATTGGTCATGCTCATATTCCTTTCAGATGATCACGATAGTTTCTTTAAGATCTTCCCTTTATTTGGGGATTGTTGTAGCTGAACAGAGATGTTATCTAAAAGAGACGCTATCATCAGTGATCCGCAACAGATTGTATCAATCCGGGTCAGCCCGGTGTAAGAGAACGAATTTTGGTGAGCCATAAGATGGTGAGTATACGGTCCGGGGAGGCATAGGATATCTTGCCCCAGCCTGGGCTCGGGAGAGTTTGTAGCCAGGCCAGGCTGGGCAGTTTTGGTTTGTCTAGTGATCCCAGTTATAGCCAGGTGAGAAGGTCGGGCTGGGCCACCATGTTTGAAAAAGAAAATAACTATGGTCCAAAGGGAGCGATCAACTGTCGTCTAACGTGAAAAACTTTTGGTCAGATATACTGAAAAATGGTAGTGATGTTGTGTTGGGTTACCATAACCAGGCTAAACTAGGCTCTTGCTATTTCACGACTAGGGTGTCCCGATTGGTTCCCAGTCTCGGGCCAGGCTTTTTATAAACTAAATATCCCAGCCAATCCTGAGACCGCAACAGGGCTTGTTTGTAGATGGGCCAAGTTAGTCCGGGCAGGCTCTTGGGGGCCTATACAACCTTATACAAGTGTCACAAAATGATATTTTCCACAAGTTGTGGTCAACAAAACATTTTAGAAGGTTAATTATAGTCAAAATTTAACAGTACGTGGTCTAATTATGATCTAAAATGTTTCAACAGATCAAATGAATGCGTACTGAAGATTTTAAAGGGACAAAACAAACTTTAGACATAAAATCATTTGGTCTTTAGCATAAGACATGTTATAAGTACATAATGTAAGAAGTCCTATATATGAAACTAGGTTTCACTATCCCTGCAGACACGGTAGATCCCTTTTGACTAATTTTGTCATTAGTACATAATGTGTCACACGTATTTGCGTTCATGTAACTCTCGAGCACCTCTCAGTGGTGTGCGTATGTCGGAGTCATACATTCCTACGGACGTGCATGTATTGCGACACCCATTTTTACGCCATCTAACATTGTGAAGGTAATTTTAATTCGCATATCTTATGTGAATTTCATGTACCCATATAATCTCATAGGGTGTGTATGAATATTGTGCATGTATATCTTGATGTATGTATATCTTGATGTATGTACGACTCTGACATACATGCATCACTGGGAGATGCTCCACAATGAGATATACGAAGATACGCCGAGTATTCTAGTACATTACGTGCTAACATTAGCCAAAATAAATCAATCACGCCTGTAAAGCGCAGTGAGAACACAGTTTTTTATAAATACCGTAACATTATTCATTTTTAATACAACTTTATAAAGCAATTTAGAGAGAGAGATGTGTGTGTAAGACAGAGATTAATTCTTGCAACAAAAAAATACTAATTCATTTTCGTGACAAAATGTTACAAAGTAAACACTTTGTATCAACTCAGCCACCCCAAGCAAATTTTTTTGGTTCCATCCCTTACGGTTAGATGAAGTTCATGGAGTTCTTAAGCGCTCAATTGATGCCACAAGCAAAAGTTGAGAGTGACACGCCGGATATATGAGAGATTAATACTACAAGCTATTGGCGAAGAATAGACGAAACATATATTAGATGTTGGAGTCGGAGACAATTTTGTCTCCACATGACTTGTCAAACTCCGAATAAGCTCGACTGAACTCTCCAAAATCAGAAACTTAATATGCCATTGTGTTCGTCTCGTCAAGCTCTTCAATTTAGAGACAAGAATCGCTCAAATCCGATTCTGGATGAATGAAAAATTCAAGTTTAAAGTTTGGACGAAGATCGGTTAAACTAGTGACTAAACGACAAAAGAGACAAATACGTTTGGGGGGCATTCTGGCAAAGCATACACGTCCAAATCTGGAAGGCTCGCGTTTAGTCCGCGCCTTAGGAGTAGATCTAACGGTCGTACTCTGATTGACTCGGAATTTCTTCGGGAAAGAGCCAAAAGTGTTGGATCAACAATGATCCAACGACCTTAGCCATCCACGCGCCGGGCAAATGGTGGGATCTCGCGAGATCTCCATCCAACGATTATTTCTTCCTCAGTTGGCCAAAATTCGGGCCACATATAAGGGTAAACATTCCCCCCAAGTTTTTGACCCAAATCTGACGCTCTAGATTGCAGTCGACAATACCAGTTTAATAACTAACTCTTCTCAAAGAGTCGTGTCACAAAAACCAAGGGATATGCCCCAAAAACCAAAGGATGCGTCCCAAATGAATGTGTCTCCTCAAATCCTATATAAACAAGGTGGTCAATACGTGGACAACCCATTCTCTTATATGGACAACTATTTTATGTGGACACCTAGAAAAATAAAAAATCTTATATGGACAACAGCTTTTAAGGGGTCACCACTCTATGTTTTTTTAGTCATGCCCTCAAAGAATGAAAAGTTTTATTTCAAGTCTCCCATCTTTTCTTCCATAAACCCTAAATTTTATTTTTCTACTTCTTCATCTTCTATTTCCTTTGTCTCTCTACCCACCCTCTTAAGTTTCTATGTCTCTATCTAACTTTGATTTTAATCAATGAGTTTTTATTTTTAATAGGATTTAAGTTCAATTTCTAAACTAGGGTTGATGATGGGTTCAAATATTCTTAGGTTTAGGAAAGTTTGTTATGTTGAACCGATTATGGGTTATACTCTTATACCATTAAATCTCTTGATGCCAGTTCAAAACCTCCTAATAATGTTATTTCTCCTCCCCAAGCAACAACTAGAACTTGATGAAAAAGAAGGAATCAAAAGAATACAAGTGTTTAGATTGTTGGTGTTGGATCATTAGGTCTTTATGTACTTGGTGGTTACTAGTTATTTATAATTTATTACCTGGATTTCAAGTTCAAGAACCAACCGGGACTAAATTGAAAAGAGAAGGATTAATAGCTTTACATCCGGTTGTTTTAGTTCCTGGCATTGTTACTGGTGGATTAGAACTTTGTGAAGGAAAACCTTGTGTCGAATGTCTATTTAGAAAGAGACTTTGAGGTGGTAAAAATAGTAATTTTCTTTTAATGGTCGTAAATGAATAAGAAGAAGAAAAAGAAGAAGATGACGACGAATGACAATTAAATTTTCTATTTTTAATTATTGTATTTGTTAATAACCCTCAGATTAGTTAGTGTTAATATTCAAGTCCTTGTAGAGTTGTCCCCTTATTAAATAAAAGTCAATTAAGTCAAATATAATTGACTAGTACCCGACCCGAAAATAGTTGTCCACGTAAAAAAATTGGTTGTCCACATATTGGTCACCATAAACAACCCAAAAGCATTTCATTCATCATCTAATTCATTCTCTTCTCGTATCTTCTGAGATCAGTATTTTGGTGTGTCTTGAAAATAATTCTGATCTTAGAAATATTCTAGTATATCTAGAATTCTGAAGAAAGAAGTCTCCGAGTGAATTTCGTTTATTTTCTTCTTCTATTTTCTTCTAAAATCAGTATTCTGGTGCGTCTGGAATGTAATTCTGCTTTTAGAAATATTCTAGTGTGTCTGGAATTCCGAAGAGGGAAGTATCTGAGTGAAGTTATAACATTCAAGTGTTTAGAAGATCCATTCACCTGAGTCCAAAAGCTCATATTATCTACGAAAGTTCGCTCGCTTTCAGAATATAGAAGTACCATCATAAATTCTGAAAGGATAGTCGTTGTATCCTGAAGACATGCACCTTAATTGTTGGTATTGTTACGGGGTGTAAAATGTCTTAAGGAAAGAGAATTTATTCTCGCCTCGACTCCATAAATTCTTCTTATTACCCTCCATTAATTTTGTCTATCTCGGTTAATCCGGAAGAAGGATTACTGAAAAGTCAGTATTCGCTTATTGTCTAAATCTCTATTACTTAGAGAAAAGGAAGTTCCCTACTTCAACCCAGACTCCATCTTAATCAAGACACGACAGAAATAAACTGAACTCGACTCATAATCAAAGGAATAACATTAGATAGGCATGCTTTCTTATGCTAGCAATTTGATGTGGTCAAGCTAATATTCGTGAGAATCTCCCTGCCTTTTGGGACTGCAATAACTAGACCAAGATTTTGAAACAACAAAATCTGATGTCATTTTCGAGTATTATCAATAATATTTTATGTGTTTTTCATGTTAGGTACTTATTTTGGAGTTAAGCGTGTAAACCGGAATAAAGGGAACGAATTGTCACTATCATTTCATGTGCCGAAAACGAGAGAAAAAGATTTCAAGCAAATCATATGACAAGAGGAGTCAAAGACGAGTCTAACGATGAAAACGGAAGTCAATTCCGAGTTCGGATGGGGAAGTTGTGGAAGAAAGAAGTCGAGGTTCGGTCTTAAAACAAAGATTCTATGAAGGCACCCCCCTTGATTTCCAAGTGAAGATTAAAGCCCAAGTCTAAAACCCAAGAGCCTAGATATGAAGGAACAAAACCCAAGCCCAAAGAAGATGAAAGAAGGAAGAGATTTTGGAGGCACCCTCTTTATGGACTCAAGTTTGAGTCAAAGTCAAGTCTTGACTAAGTCTAGGGTTTGAGTAAAAAGAGAGGGTCAAGACACTATTCATCTTCTTCTTGATTCATCTTCAAGCTTGGACAAGAAGGGAAGAAACAAGAGAGAGAGAAAGGAGGCTAGGAGTAGGGTTCTTGAGAACTTGAAGGTTGAAGAGAAAAGAGAGAAGAAAGGAGGAAGATCCGGCCAAGCTAGGCCGGCCGGCCTAGCCTTGGTCGGCAGCAGCTCGGGCTGCACGGCAGCAGCTCGAGCTGCTCGGGAAATCGGTTCTCGGGACGGCACAGCAGCATAGGACGTGGGAGCTGCAGCACGGGCGCAACAGCAGAGCACGGCAACAGCTACAACACGGGCTGTGCTTCATGGGAGCTGCTGTTCGGGCAGCCATTAACAGCAGCTCGGACCAGCAGCTGTGGAGCACGCTCGGGAAGCTTTCTCATGCTCGGATCTTCACGGGATGCATCCTGCAGCTCGGGACATGACTAAGGACGCGGCTGCAAGGCTCGGGACAGCACCCTTTGGTCGGATCTAGGGATTTGGCCGGATTTTTCATGCATACTTTGGCCGGATTTAATGAGTCTTCCGGAAACTTTTTTGATCCGAAACCTTAGGGCTTTTGCTCCCCATCATCTTGGCTAGCTTCCCATGTAGTTTGATTTGATTTTGGACAAAAAATTTCTAGAGAGAGAAAGCTAGGGTTAGCTTTAATGGAGGTTGTGTTCTAAATGGAGAAGATGATGGCGGTTGCTATGGGGAACCTAGAATTTGCTAAAGGGAGATCGGCTGCACCTTAAAGACTCATATTTTCCGACGATCATAGCCTCGAACCACATCGAAAAAGGGGGATTCTCTCGTCATTTCCTTTCCATTTCTTATTCAATCATCATGTTTAGCTAACTTTAGTATGTCGATTATATGAGATGAAATGTGATGAAGTCGTGATTATGTTTAATGTGATTGGATGTTGTGATTATAAATTGATGTTCATTTATTTCGATTATCGTTTCGATCGTATCTTCATGTGTCTTGTCAAGCACTTCGCATAGTTAATAGACGAAACGAAGTATTTGATATCGATCGTAGTCTAAGTCATAATTTCATGTGTCTTGTCATGCACTTCACATAGTTAGGCGACTAGACGACACTTTCGATGACTCATGATCAACCGAATTAGGCGTTTGTTTGACTAAGTATGATCTCCGGATATACGTAGTACTTAGAAACATCTACTTTAGGATTCGAACATCGATTATACTTCGACACATTAGATTGGATCATACGTAGTCGTAGGTTTATCATTATGGATTCCCGGACTTCGACACCTCTCTCGCTTATTTGTTGCCCGAATCGAGTCTTACCGTCTCCCGACTCTTGCTCCTCCGACACTTCTCTCGAACCTCTCTCGCCCGTTTACTTTACCGTTTAGTTTAGTATTACTTGTTTTATTCTCTTCTTGTTGCTTACTCAATCAAAACCCCCCATTTATCTTTGTTTTCTTTCCGTCTTAGTCTAAGTTAACTAGTGATACCTAGACCGACGAACGAGACTCCTTCGTTATTCAAATTACCTTCCTATCCTTGGATCGATCCCGGCTTTGCCGGATTACTACTTGATACCTCCGCTTAGGTGTGCAACCTTTTCGGGTGCATCAAGTTTTTGGCGCCGCTGCCGGGGATAGGTTTAGTAGTTAGGATAGCGTTTGTTGTTTTGTTCATTAGTCTTGTGTTAGTTGCTTTCTTAGATGTTTTCTCTTTATTTATTTTTGTAGTTTTTTTTTTTATCTTCTTTTTAGGTATCGTTTTCGAGAAAAGAGCCAAAAGTGACATAAAGGCGAAGGAAAAGGAAGGAATCGAGAAGCCAAGGAAAAGGCGAACGAAAGGAGAGGAGCACTTGATAGTATCACATTCTATCTCTTCCTTTTTACTTGTGTGTGATTGTTAGTCTATAAGTGTTTGTTCCCATTTTGCGATTGTGTGTTAGTATCCTTGAACATTGTGAGATCATGGCAAGTTGGTCATTTGATGAGAATGACCTTATGCGAACCCTTTCCAACACTAGTCGACCATCTACAAGTCATCAGGACTACTCAAATTTACATAGGAATGTTCCGACTAGTGATAGAAATAGGCGAGTTGAGCCTGACCGACCTAGGATAACCATGGGTGAATATCGACGGATGTATGGAGTCGGTCAGACTTATCCTGAATATGGTTTTAGGGATTATGAGCATGAGGGTAATCAACCCCGAAAGAGTCTTCGAGACTATCGACAAGCATTTGGAATGACCACACCTTCATGTATGAATTTGTCATTTGATGAGGACCGTAGTTCTATTAGTATTGATCGACCACGTCGAAGTCTTCGTGACTATCAACAAGCATATATGAACGGTTCACTTAGTGATGACAATTCCCGGCTCGATGATTCCACTCAAAGAGTCGAGTCTAGGTATCTACATGAAGGTAGTGAAGAAAGGACCATGGAGACCATTAGCCCGGTGTGTGCTATTTGTGCGAGCTTAGACCATTTGACCGACTATTGTCCCATGACCCGTGTTCCGCGAGAGTCTTCGTCTAGTTATACTCATGTGCCTTATTACGAGGAGATGTCTGAAGACACTCTCCAAGCAATTTTAGAGTACCAAACTAGATTCAATCGAGAAATCAAAGAGATCACGGAATGGATTCTCAATATTGTTGATAGAATTGAGTCGGAGCCTATCATCGACGAGGAAGGGGTTTGCGCACCCCAAACTCAAGAGGAGACTATGAATGACGGTGAGGGTAATACACCTAACTCTAGTCTTAAGTTAAATGTCGATGAAGCTCCTGATAGACCATTTGAGATTGAACAGACCGATGACCCTTGTTGCTCACTCCCTCGACCATTGTCATCTCATCATGATCATACTACATTAGATTGTAATGTTCAGGATGATAGCTCTATGAGCAAGTTTGGGGATCACACGTTATTTAACTTTCCAACTTTTACCACTTGTGATTATTTGGATGGTTTATGTAGAATGGAAGGTGTTATGCCTAACTTTGAGGCTCCCGATGCCTTTAAGGACGTCGATGACATAGTAGTTAGAGACGTAATGGATAGTTTATCGGACCATTTACCTAAGGAAATTACGGACCTTGACTTGGTCCCCGAGCCTATTGACTTACCCTTAGAGTCTAGTTCGACCTTCCATATGATCTCAGACTCGGTTGTTGACCCCTTATGGGACACTTCGGACGTCTTTCCTAGCATGTCTAGGGACTTAGTGGATGTTCTATCCACTAAGCTTGGGTTTGACTTTTACCTTCGACCGACTTCCTGACCCTTCACTTCTATGTCGATCCTTTTGACGACTTTTTAGTCGTCGCCCCTAGCATTCATGCTTACTTAGTGGACCGTGCATCAACTAAGTTTGGGGATGGCCTCTTTTCGGTTTTTGTCTCACGTGAACTTCTTTGGATTGATATTTTTGTGAGACTTTTAGCTTTTGTATATAGCTTTTTTTGGGTTGATCCCCAAATCTTTCGGCTTTTACTATATGATCGTTAGCCGATTAAGATGGGTCTTGATGTTTGTGGGTAACATCTCTGGAAACCCTCCGCGAGACATAACTCGTGCTCTTGTGTGAAAACAAGAGAATCAAAGGCTAATTGCATAGCTGAATGCAATCGAGTGATCCCGCGTGAGTGGTCATTTTATATGGTCATGTCTTTTATGTGCTTCATTCTCATTATATTTTGGATATTTTAGGAGCAGTTCTTATATGTTTTACTTCTAAGACGTGGTTTGTTCCAAGTTTGGGGATGGCGCGAGCTTGGCATCAACTTGGAACCTCGTTATACATGAGTCTTGGTAGTATCGTCTTTTATCTCCTTCGGTTATGGTAATATCTCTCCACTCTTCTCTTTAAATTGATGTGCCTCTTTATCTTTTGGTGAGTGTATGCTTAGAACATTGAGGACAATGTTAGTTTTAAGTTTGGGGATGCGGGATATGACCATAACCAATGCATGACCATGGGTTTCAAAGACAAAAGGGTTCAAATTAGCCAAAATTTGAAAAATTTTGAACATTTTGAGTAGATTTGCATGTGATTATAGTGATAGTTTTAAGAATGTTGATGCATATGTATCGAGTTGATGGGTTTTGTGATTGCTAATGGTCTTTGCATGAAAGTCGAGTCTTTGAGTGTTTGTGTTATACTATGGGAGTAACATCTTAGTGAAGAAGAAACATCTCTAAGAAACCTAGAGTAGTCATTAGTGGAGACTTAACCCATGTGAGAGCTCAAAGCCTAAATTGTCATTCGAGTGTACTCTTCCGCGCTAACTCCGAGTAGAATGAAGAGCTACTCAACCTCGTAACTATTAAAAGAGCTCATTTGATCTCGTGTGCTCAACTTTCTTAGCCACTAGGAGTGACATTAGGATAGCGAATTAACCTTGCCCTTGTAGTCCATGAAACCCAATAAGAGTGTCAACTAGAGGAAGGTGGATACTCCATCATCTTACATCCCGAGAATGAAGACATGAGAAGAAAAGAATGAAGAATGTCAAAAGCAAGTATGAAATGAAAAAAGTTGATTGCAAGAATATAGTATTGTGAGTTATGTTTGTTTTATGTGATTTTGTGTTACGAAAAAAAAGTGATATGAAAAAAAAGAAAAACAAAAAAAAGTGACATGAAAAAAAGAAAGAAAGACAAAAAGAAAAAAAATGAATGATGAATAAAGTTGTTTATGTTATGTTTGAGCATGTTAGCTCTTTTGTGTGAGTGATGTGATTGTATATATGTGTGTTTGTGTGTATGTTCATGAATAAGTATTCGAAGCAAGAAACGAATGTGGAAGTGCTTAAGAGGTTCTATCATGAAGAGTTCGACATTCTCGGGAATCCTCCATCGTCATCCATCTCTAGTATCCGTTAACCTTTGGAAGGCATTCTTAGAGGGTAGAATGGGTGAGAAGGGTGAGCGAGCTTCCCCACTCCGTTTAGTGGCTAATTCCTTTTCGAAGATCATTCGTTTCAAAATGTTGTCCTCACCCTTTTTTTTATGTGTTGAGTCCATGTTAGTGATCACACTCACACATACGAGCGAACCATTCTTGAGTGATTTCATATTTGGAGTGTATGTCCGTGAGGCCGAAGTCGAGGCGAAATGTACTAACTTAGGAATCAAGGTTTTGTGACTTCGGAACATAGATGTTGCTCGTTATGGTATGACACTAGCACTTTAGGGTAAGATCATTAGTGAAGGGGCCTTTAGCTTTTCCAAGAGCTCATTTACTTGATTCATTATGCATTGACATGCTTAAAGCCTTTACTATATGAACCATGTTTATCTATGATTTGGATTTTGGACCCTTGTGTATTTGAAACCACGATGTTTGTGGGTGTCATCTATGGAAACCCTCACGAGACAAAACTCGTCCTCTAGGGGTAACCTAGAGGTTTAAAGGCTTGTTGCATACGCTAAATGCAACCGGGATGCCTCCGAAAGTGAGTTAGGCTTTTATTTTGTTTTATTTGCTCGAGGACTAGCAAAGTTTAAGTTTGGGGATCTTGATGTGACACGAAAATGTCACATTTGGAGAGCCTAACTTAGACTAATTAGTCATTTTCGAGTATTATCAATAATATTTTATGTGTTTTTCATGTTAGGTACTTATTTTGGAGTTAAGCGTGTAAACCGGAATAAAGGGAACGAATTGTCACTATCATTTCATGTGCCGAAAACGAGAGAAAAAGATTTCAAGCAAATCATATGACAAGAGGAGTCAAAGACGAGTCTAACGATGAAAACGGAAGTCAATTCCGAGTTCGGATGGGGAAGTTGTGGAAGAAAGAAGTCGAGGTTCGGTCTTAAAACAAAGATTCTATGAAGGCACCCCCCTTGATTTCCAAGTGAAGATTAAAGCCCAAGTCTAAAACCCAAGAGCCTAGATATGAAGGAACAAAACCCAAGCCCAAAGAAGATGAAAGAAGGATGAGATTTTGGAGGCACCCTCTTTATGGACTCAAGTTTGAGTCAAAGTCAAGTCTTGACTAAGTCTAGGGTTTGAGTAAAAAGAGAGGGTCAAGACACTATTCATCTTCTTCTTGATTCATCTTCAAGCTTGGGAAAGAAGGGAAGAAACAAGAGAGAGAGAAAGGAGGCTAGGAGTAGGGTTCTTGAGAACTTGAAGGTTGAAGAGAAAAGAGAGAAGAAAGGAGGAAGATCCGGCCAAGCTAGGCCGGCCGGCCTAGCCTTGGCCGGCAGCAGCTCGGGCTGCACGGCAGCAGCTCGAGCTGCTCGGGAAATGGGTTCTCGGGACGGCACAGCAGCATAGGACGCGGGAGCTGCAGCACGGGCGCAACAGCAGAGCACGGCAACAGCTACAACACGGGCTGTGCTTCATGGGAGCTGCTGTTCGGGCAGCCATTAACAGCAGCTCGGACCAGCAGCTGTGGAGCACGCTCGGGAAGCTTTCTCATGCTCGGATCTTCACGGGATGCATCCTGCAGCTCGGGACATGACTAAGGACGCGGCTGCAAGGCTCGGGACAGCACCCTTTGGCCGGATCTAGGGATTTGGCCGGATTTTTCATGCATACTTTGGCCGGATTTAATGAGTCTTCCAGAAACTTTTTTGATCCGAAACCTTAGGGCTTTTGCTCCCCATCATCTTGGCTAGCATCCCATGTAGTTTGATTTGATTTTGAACAAGAAATTTCTAGAGAGAGAAAGCTAGGGTTAGCTTTAATGGAGGTTGTGTTCTAAATGGAGAAGATGATGGCGGTTGCTATGGGGAACCCAGAATTTGCTAAAGGGAGATCGGCTGCACCTTAAAGACTCGTATTTTTCGACGATCATAGCCTCGAACCACATCGAAAAAGGGGGATTCTCTCATCATTTCCTTTCCATTTCTTATTCAATCATCATGTTTAGCTAACATTAGTATGTCGATTATATGAGATGAAATGTGATGAATTCGTGATTATGTTTAATGTGACTGGATGTTGTGATTATAAATTGATGTTCATTTATTTCGATTATCGTTTCGATCGTATCTTCATGTGTCTTGTCAAGCACTTCGCATAGTTAATAGACGAAACGAAGTATTCGATATCGATCGTAGTCTAAGTCATAATTTCATGTGTCTTGTCATGCACTTCACATAGTTAGGCGACTAGACGACACTTTCGATGACTCATGATCAACCGAATTAGGCGTTTGTTTGACTAAGTATGATCTCCGGATATACGTAGTACTTAGAAACATCTACTTTAGGAGTCGAACATCGATTATACTTCGGCACATTAGATTGGATCATACGTAGTCGTAGGTTTATCATTATGGATTCCCGGACTTCGACACTTCTCTCGCTTATTTGTTGCCCGAATCGAGTCTTACCGTCTCCCGACTCTTGCTCCTCCGACACTTCTCTCGAACCTCTCTCGCCCGTTTACTTTACCGTTTAGTTTAGTATTACTTGTTTTATTCTCTTCTTGTTGCTTACTCAATCAAAACCCCCCATTTATCTTTGTTTTCTTTCCGTCTTAGTCTAAGTTAACTAGTGATACCTAGACCGACGAACGAGACTCCTTCGTTATTCAAATTACCTTCCTATCCTTGGATCGATCCCGGCTTTGCCGGATTACTACTTGATACCTCCGCTTGGGTGTGCAACCTTTTCGGGTGCATCAGTTATCGTAGAGATAAACGCGAAAATATCCACTTCAATGACTTACTCCATTCACACAAGCTCCATGCTTAAATAATTTTTGGTACTTCAAATTATGATAATCTGTTTGAGGTGAAAGAAAGTTAAGAGCATAGACTACAATATGTAGATTCAGTATGAGGTTAATCATTTGAGATAAGGTTAAATTGTATTGATAAGAAAATAAAATTTTTAGTATTATCATGGAATTGTTTCAGAGTTCTTGCTAATTTGTTTTCATTGAAGAACGAGAAGTGTGAGAGGAAGTAGCATCTAGGTATGGTAATGACCTCAGGTCCTCAATGCTGGTGTTTTAGTGGGCGAGTAGATAAAGTATTTTGAACTGTAGGCTAGTATATACCATAAGAGAATGTTTAAGATAAATAAAAAAACATAATTTATTTTCATTTGTTATTAATTGCTCAAAAGACAACATTCCACAAGGAAAGTCCCACTAGGTCCAAGGTTCACTAAATCAACCATATCAATACAACATTTATTCATTTAAGCCAACATAGTAGCCAAGAACTAAACTTACCATGCTCGAAATGATCCTCATGGGTCAACAACGACCACTACTTATGCTCAATTTTAGATCTGCCTTCGATTGTAGATACTCGTGCAGCAAAGCTTTTATCTATGTTGATCCACTGGTTAAGGGATTTTTCTCTGCCCACTAGAAATACCTGAAATATATATAATAGGTTTTGGCCAAGTGGGTAGTGGAATTTTTGTCGGCACAGGACTATAGAATAGTAATTCAACTCTTTTGTTCCACGAAAACTTAATACCTTTAAACTGTTCTTAAGAAAGGTGTTGAAGATGGATGAGCGATTTAGATTTTCTGTTTGGGATGTTGTAGGCGTAAATGTGGTCAAAGTAATCCAATATCACAACATTTCTATCAACCAGACTAAAATGTAAATGCATATAGGAATTATTAACATATAATTCGATATCTTTGTGTATCAAACACCAAATATTACTTGTTATACTGTAAGACTCGTTTCCTTATTTCAGTAGTCCTTTTTTCGCCTAATAGGGCAATAACAAATAAACCCTCCCGGCTACCCAACATGGTAAGTAAATTTAGAACTACTAGTACCGATACTATTTATCAGTACAAAACTTCATACCATGGTAAGTGGTGACTAAAGTGGGACAATATCGTTGTAGGGGGTCTACAGTGTGGTCAATGAAGGAGTTCCAAGGTTTTTAGAGTGTTGGATCATTTTGGTTTTTTTTTATCAATTTGACTATTAACCAAGTGGTGAATGTGAGTGAAACTTTTTGGTGCAAGTAAATTAACCTAGTCTAATGAAATGTGAATTTGGAAAGTAGAGACGATGAGTGTATGTGAGCGTGAGTGTAGTTGGTAATTAAGAATTCCTTATATTTGTCTAGTGGGTTGCATAAGCAACCAATTCAGAGCCCAATACGTTTGAGCGTATAGGCCAGAGCCCATATAACGATTACATTGTAACATTCTAGATTTTCAGTTAGATGAGGGACCATTCTGAACTCAGACTAAGTCAAGACAGAGACTAAATAGGCAATCATGTCGGAACCAGGGGGCTTGTTGCAGTCAGACCAAACTAGAGGACTAAAGGGCTATCACATGGGTTTTTATCTCAAACTCCTATTTTGGTCGACAAAAGCTTGGATGGATGGAGTTTTTGAGTTTTGAGAAATACCGAAGGGAGAAAATCATTGTGGATCCATGGGGTTTTGCTCATTCAAGCTTTCATTGGTGAATCAAACTAGGTTAGAAGTGAGTTTTGGTTAGAAATAGGTTTATCTCTCTAGGTTTTTATAGTTTTCTGCTTTGATTAATTTTAATGTAGTTCTTTATGGTTGCTTGTGTAGATTGAAGAAATCCTGAAGAAATCAAAGAGGAACCATCACGGAGAAGATAATCTAAACCTATAACGTTAAATCCAAGGTAAGAATTGTGATTTAAAGGATAAATTGATTTTGTTTTTAATTCCAGGGTTTATGGTTGTATAATTGGGTTTTTTTTATGTATTTCATGTTATTGTAATGATATGAATAAGTCTAAAGAATGCATGGTACAATGTAAAGGCTTGATTTATATTGAAATTCCATCTGAGCTAAATCTAATAACTGTGTAATGAGCATTTTTGTGTTAATTGAGTATCCTAATGAAGTTATACAAATAGTCATAAGTTGTAGCTTAAGATGTTAGTTTTCCGACTTCGAATGTTACATGTCGTTTGGAGTTCGGAAGAGAGAGTTATGGTTGTTATAGTGCGCAACATGCTGTTAGGAAATTCTGATTTGCTACTGTTTTTATTATTCTATTTTAAAGATTATACATTTGGAATTTGGCCAAGACACTAGGTAATGAAATGTTGGAAGTTGAATTAGTTTTCCAATGATATATGGTATGATCGAAATAGATATAAATTATGGCAAGTCTGAATCTAGCTAAGATAGAAAAGAGTCGCACGTGGGTTCTTCCGAGGTTAAGCGAGTTTGATTTAAGATATGGGTATTTTATGATTTTGTTTTCTTGATTCTTTATTATATTTCAAAGTCCTTGTTGGAATATTCATCATTTATGCTTATTGTGTTTGATTTTGTAAGAAGGGGGCCGAAACAAGTGTAGAGTGAGTTGCTCGAGGGGAAGCGAAGGAGGACGGAGTCCTAAACTAGTAGGTAGAGGATACCTCTTGTTTTCTTTTATATTATCGTCTCGATGCATGCTAGGAGTAGGAGATATGAATGCATCACTATGTATAGATGGATAGACAACCATATTGCATGATTTATATCGTTGATTTCAATGAAGTTATAACATTGATTATACTTATTTCGGTAATCATTTTACGATGAATTTTGTATCGTTGATTTTGACTATTGGTGGTTTTGATGATTTAGAATTTGATTTCAATGAAACTTTTATTGTGACCTTGCTTACTCATGTGATGGTTATATACGCAAAATGTCTTACAAATGTTAGAGAAATGGTTTTGAATCTAATTGTAATCATCGATGGTTTACATAAAGATTTTGTAGGTTGTATGTGATTGGTGAACTGGACTGAGACGAGTCATGGGGGTAGTGGAAATTATAGTGCTCCACCCTCTGGCCAGGATTCTCGTTTTAGGTTGACCCTCGGGGCTCAGGGATTTGCTACCTCTAATCTCTCGATTGACCTGTAAGCTTGTTCGTTCTTACCCTTGGGGCACAGGGGTATACACCTTGGACCGCCCAACTAGTTTGGTGATTGGGATCTCTCTGCACGTAATGATATGACTCTTGGTTGTTCCACTCCTTTGGGTGATAAGATAACTAATGTTTTAAAAAGCCCTATCTCAGTCGAGGTCGTAATTGGCGAGTTCCGAATCTGCTGAGATTGGGGTGACGGATGTTCTTACAAGAAAAAAGTATAATTTCTGCTTTTGACATACTAAATACTTTTCCAAAACCAGACGATATAGTTACATGTTAGAGTATCCATGAGAACAAGTTTTTCGTCCCAACATGTATACTGGAGGGACGGTCCGACTATTCGAATCCGGTGAAGCTAAAATGTATCTAGTTACGCTAGGTTTATATATTTATAATGAGGTTAGCTTTTCAATGACTGTGGAGTTTTCTAGTGGGAGAGTGACTTACCTACCTAAAGGTAAGACACTTTCTCGAGAGAATGCTAGTACCTTGGTTAGTGCTGGTATGGTACAATACTAGCCAAAATACTATGGAGTTCTTTGGGTAACTCTCAGTTGATTGAGAGCATACCATGGGTGGGCAGTTAAGTCTGTTATTGTATGCTAGTATTAGGAGTTATATATATATATATATATATATATATATATATATATATTTATATGTGCGCATGTTTTACTTGCGAAAAGGTTTTTATCATAATTTTGTTTTGAGATTCCTCTACCAGTTTAACTCGTGTCGTGAGTTACTGACTCCATACCAGTTGTTTGTTTGCAGGTACTTCTTTAGAAGTTGGTTAGAGTTATCTGCAGCGGTAGGGTTAGCAAATGGATTGCAGAGGTTGTGACGGGGAGCCACTTTGGGGTTTCATTTCTATTTTTTCCCCTTGGTTTTTCTCTAGCTATAAAGTTATACTTTTACACACTGAGAACCATATAATGTATATATAAATATGTATCACATAAGTTGTACAAGGATGTAAGGTGGTGTGCAGGATGAGTTAACCGAGTTCTGGTGGTTCGACTTGGAACCAAAGTCTGTTAGTTGAGTTATGTTTTTTTAGCTTCCGTTGTGTGTGTGTATGCGAATGTATGGTTTGCATGACAGATTTTACAGGTTCGACAGGTCCGATTTACAGAGGAGACTCTGCCGGATTCTAGTCTCGTTTGTGGATCGTCGGGCCGTTTTCATACCTATTTATGGGGCACGAGGCGTCACACACATTGCCCAGAGGCCAACAAAACCGTCACAAAAGCCATTTACGAGAAGGAAACCACAAGAAAGCTACCCATTTCAAAATCATCACAAGAACTGAAGAAAACGAAGAGAAATTTCGAAAGAAAAGAAACTTAAAATCTCTTTGTTCATTTCCATTTTGATTGATCAAGATTGTTTGATATTTTTATCTTTTTTTTCCTCTCTCTTCTCCCTTTCATCTTCTTTCTTTCTTGCTCTCTTTTTTTATAAGTACACAAGCTTTGTTTCTTAATTTTTTGAATCATGTTCCACTCTCGTTTGGATCATTAGTAACTTGGGAAAAAGATTAAGGATACACGATTCTTGATTTTGCAAAATGAAGAAAACAAAGGATTCATGTAAATCTTCTCCGGATCGTTATAATAAGGTACCCATTTCGTTAAATTTGGCTTAGGAGTCAAAATTGTCGACAACCAACCACTACACACCTCTAGTTTTTTTATTAAATTAAGGACTAGAGTTATTATTACATGTAAGCCCTCGGTGTCTTAGCATGTTTTTCTCCCACATTATTAAACGGCGGTTCAGTTACCGACTCTTTAGTCTTATCCGCAAACCAACCCGAAGGATTCGGTTGGACAATATAATCTAAGACAATCAATTTGTGTTTTGGTTCCGTTACCGAACCAAACGATATCTGAGCGGTGGTTTTTTAAGATAACTAAACCATGAGGTTACACTTCAACAAAAAAATTTTAACTTAAAAAAACTAGTCTTTGTTTTTTTTTATTATATGATATTTATTTTTTTGTTTTTTGATAAGTGATATATTATTTCGAAAAGTTTTGATGTCTTTTTAGGTACTGACTTAAACAATTAATTTCCACTATTTATCACGATCATCTTATATTTTTTGTATATTGTACATAAAGTACATCAAAACAATGGTTTGATTCGATTTTTTTGGTTATCCATCACGCAGATCTATACACCAAATCAAACCTTTCGGTTATGACCTTTTAATTCTGAACCAAGCCGTATAACCTTTGGTTCAATAACCAAACTGCCCAAATCCCTTAAATCTGATTATTTTGGTCGAATTTGAATACTAAATGTAGAGCCCTAATATAAATCAGTAAATAAAACATCATGTTACTTACTATAAATATATTATCACCTTACAAAATGAGATCCAATGTAATATAACTCGAAAAGGAGTGGAAAAAATTTGGGAACCTGAAATCTGTCATGGACACTCGGGTCCGTTAGAGCCTATGCGCACCCGAAACCCAAAGTTGGGTTAAGCCAGACCGACCCGGTGAAATAATGGTCGGGCTCGGGTTTTGAAGTTCTACCCAACATCTCGCCCGAACCCACCTGTTAATATTTTTCTGACGTAACCCCCTTGATAATGTCCTCCATTTACCCAATAATACCTATACATCGTGTATATGTGATGATTGTATAGTGGTTGTGACTAAGGTGAAATATGGTGATGACTTGGTGAAAGGATGTATAAAATAGATTAATAAAGTTTTAGATACTACATGTATTTTGATATTTTTCAGTATATGTTGGTGCCCTAGGTGTCCTTTTCTTGAATAGTGAAAATCATTGGTTTCAGTGGAAATATTTCGAAATTTATTTCTTTGACAAGGCATTGTTAAGAGAAACTTAGTTAAATTTTAGTTTCGAGGAAAATTTCGGTAGGCATAGAACTGAAAATACTTTGGTCATTTCAACCGAAATATTTGAAATTTTATTCCCTGGTGAACACCTGATACCCTAGGTATCTGTACGAAATCGTGGTCATCCATTTGCCTTCCTAAAGCCTTGGGAGGTTTAGGGATTCATCACACTGAGCTAGATAACGCAGCTATGCTCAGTAAATTAGCCTGGAGGCTTAAGGCGGAACCCAAAGCTATGTGGGTTCAATTCCTTAAAGCGAAGTATTTCCCTCATACAGAATCCCCAGAACCGGTTAAATCCCATCACTCTTGGCTATGGAAGACTATCAGTAAACAGCTTTATCAGATTGAAGATTTAACTACATGGGAAGTCCACAATGGATCTCAGATAAATATATGGTCTGATCATTGGATCCCGGATACCCTACCTTCTCAGCTATCACACAGAGATAGTCATATCACGAAAGTGGCACAGTTAATTAATAACTATAGATGGGATGAAGAATCTCTTAATAATATTTTTGACCCCCAAACACAAAACCTTATTAAATCTATTCATATCTATCCGATAGGAGAAGATCAACGGATGTGGAAGCTCACAAAATCAGGGAAATTCACAGTTAAATCCATGTATAAATACCTTACCACTAGTATAAATTCTCCCACTAATTTTAATCCCAACTGGAAATTCATTTGGAATATCCATAATGTTCCTACAATACAAGTCTTTTTATGGAAGATTTGTACTAAAGCTCTACCGGTTAGAGAGAGAATTGGTAAATACATTGATAATAACCTTATCTGCCCCAACTGCAATGAGATTGAATCAATAGAACACGCTCTCCTTCATTGTCCGTTAGCTAAGAATATTTGGTTCTATTTCAATATTATCTCAGAAAATATTAAGAATGTAGCAGAATGGATCTTTTCTTGGGAACACATCCCTCAATACTGCGACTCAGACGTTCAAAATCTTCTATCCACTATTCTATGGATAATATGGAAAACTAGATGTGATCATTGCTTTCAGCACGAAATCATTGACCTTACCCACATTATTAAAATGATTTATAATTTCCCTAAAAAAATGTCATTAAACAATAACAAAACCAAACCCATACAAACTAGATGGAATCCACCAGAACATCCCTGGTTGAAAATCAATGTTGATGCATCCTTTATCAATGTGAATGAAATTACAGGTACGAGTTTAATTATTCATGACTCGGGTGCAAATTTCATAGAAGCTCATACGGCTATATCCAGGAACAGGAATAGTGAAGAAGGCGAAGCTGTCGCTATCCTTAATGGCCTCATCTGGGCAGCTGAACATAACTATCAAGACATAATCATTGAAAGCGATAATATTAATATTATCAATCATATTCAGAATTCCAATCGGGAGATACAATGGCAATCAAGAGTTCACATCAAGAAAATCCTTGAAATCAAAAACCGGATAAACAGGGTGAAGTTTAAATACATAAACAGGAAATTCAATCTGCCAGCAGACAAGTTAGCGAAACGTGCGAGAAAGAAGAATAAATCGGAATCTTGGCATAGATTACCTTTCTTTTTAATTCCTATGTACTGTAATAACACTTTTATTTCGTAATGTATCTTGAACCTCTTAACAAAAAAAAAAAAAAAAAAGATTTTTAAAATAACCCGTCTGGTTAAGCTCGAGAGCTTGAATATACGAAAATTCTCAAAACCTGACCGACCTGATCTGATTTAAATAATGATATAAGTCCGACCGGCTTGAACTTGCACGATTCACCCCTACATTGGGATGACAAAAAAGGATCATGTGGGGTCTCGTGACCCTTTTTTCTTTGTTTTTATATAATATCAAAACTTTCATCAAATACAAAAACGTAACTTCACATTTCTCATATAAAAATCAGTGTTCTCTGAGCTGTGAGAGAACAATAGATGGCTAACATTTTTAGCAATAATATTTTATTACTAAATAGTGGAACAAGAAAAATGACAAAATTAAATCCATTTAGATTCATTATCTTTTTAATTTCTTTTCTCATGTCAGGATCACATGAACTCCATTGGGAACATGAAAGACAATATCCCGCCTAGGGGTGGGAATCGGGCGGGCTCGGTCGGGCTCGGGCTACCAAGTGCCGGGCTCGGGCGGATCGGGCTCGGATAAGCCGAGCCCGAGGTAGTGAGCCGGGCGGATCGGGCCGGGCGTATCAAAGACTTGAAGTGCCCGTAGCCCGTCCGAGCCCGACTACCCGAACGGGTTTCAACGGGCTCGGGTCGGGCGGGCTCGGGTTTTTGAGATTTTTTCTTTTATTTTGGGAAGATTTTTTTATTAATTAACCTAACTATTTCTGAAACCCTAGATTCCCACCCCTAGAAAAATGTATTATATTATTACCACTATCAAGCCATTTTTGAATACTAGATTGATCATAAGCAACTCCATTACATAGACTAACCGAAGATATCATCAGGTTCAACAACAAAAAAAAAAAAAACCAGAAGATATCATCACGCCTAAAGAGATCGGACATTTCAAGATACTCGGAAAGGTGATGAATAAGTCATTCCCCATCAATATCATCATTAGCTTCATCATCATCATCATCAGACCCATCCCCATCAAGAAGAAAATGAAGAAGAAGAAGAAGATCTAACTCATCAACACCCACATCTTCACCTTCATCAACAAGAACAAGGGTTTCATGGATTTTATCAACTTCATCAACCAACATCACTAAATGGTGTTGAATAGATGAGAAGGGGAGAGAGAGTAGAGAGAGGAGGCGGCTAAGAGAGAGGAGGCGGCTAAGAGAGAGAGGCAGAGAGAGAAAGTTAGGTTGATATTAGGGTTTCTTTGTTGAAGAGAGGAGGGTTTTTATAATAGATTTGGGCGGGTTGACGCGGGCGGGTTCTCGCGGGCGGGTTGATGCGGGCGGGTGGCGGACGGACCTAACGGGCCGGGACTCGGAATTGAGGGTATGTCCGAGTCCCGGCCCAATAAGCCCGAGCCATCGGGCCGGGTATGCCCGGCTCGGGTAGGACTCGGGCTGCGGGTCAAAATGGTTCGGGCCGAACGGGCCGGACCCCGGGTTCCCGGACCGTTTTCCCCGCCCTAATCCCGCCAAGACAATATACTACTATTATTAATAAATTATAGGTTATTGGGACAAAATTTGATGTTCTCAAACAATATGGCCGCCATTTTGGCGAATAAAGAAAAATCTCTGGACAATAAATTCTGTGGGGAATTTATGTTTCTTTATAAAATCTCTAAGGAAAATTTTCGAGTAAGGAATACCTCTAAAATTTACAAAATTAACTTGAAGCAAAAAAATATAATTTCTTTTATTTCAAGTCTTTTCTACCTCTTTCTTCTTCCCCTCCTCTCTTTTCTTTTTTGGAGAAAAACTCATCCATCTCATCTCCTCCATAACTTCTAGCCAAACTTTTTGTTTTTCCCTCTCCATCACTTCTCTTAGTTGTCTTTCCCAAATCTCCAACTCCTACTACCTTTATTTCTCTAAATCAGAAACAAAGTTAGAGAGAAAAAGAGGGAAAAAACATTTTAAACCCTAAAAAATCATCAAACAAAATCTCTTGAAGCTCTTAATACATCTTTCATGGGACGCCCAAAGCAAATTTCTTCATCCATTAATCCTCCCCAAGAGAGGTAAACACATTTTAAACCCTAGAAATCAACTAATTTTGAGTCCTAAAACATATTTTTCATCACTTCTTAACATAGAGGTTTGTTCTCCATGTTTTTAGAGTTTAATGATTAGAATAAAACGAAGCTTTAGAGAAGAAGATGAAGAAAAGAAGATACACTTATATGGAGCTTAGGGTTTAGATCCTAGAAAGATTTTGTCTAAGTTTATAAAAGTTCTTTTTATATTCTTTTATGGATCTACTAAAATTTTTCTTTTTTAACTCCAATAATTGAAAGCCCTATAGCAAGAAATAGAAATAAAAAAGTCAATCTCCGTTGACCAATTTTATTAAAAAGTTTTATTCTCTAGAAATTTTTCTTTATTCTTCAAAGCCGCGACAAAGAATATTTATCATCTAGGTGTTATAAAATATGATTCAGTGAAACTTAATTTATTTATTTATGTTGGTCCATTGAATTAAACCCGTCCCAACCTTTTTATGAACTTTACTCCGTCGAAATAATAAATAGGGCAGTAGTCTAGGCTGGAGAAATGAAGTTGATGTTCTTAGATTTTCTAGTTAGGACACAAGAAAACAAAATTATGATAATTCCTACTGTGTTGTAAAAAAGATGGGACTGATATAGGGTGTGTTTGATATGACCTATTTTTATGGAAATAAAAGAATTTCCATGGAAATAGGTATTTCCACAGTTTGATACGAAGTATAATTCCCTAAAGAATCTATTTCCATGAAATAGTCAACTTTTAATTCCTTGCCACCCCTAGGAATTAGATTTCGTGGAAAGTCAATAATCAAAACAAAATATTTTAATATATTCGGATATTTGAAACTTAATATTTATCTCCATACATGTTCAAATGACATTTTTTACCCATAAAATTTAGCAAAATACACTTTTACTTATACATTGGGCAAATGACATTTTGGTCCTTCTGACCAAATGACATGTTTACCAAGTTGTCAAAATGACATTCTTACCCTTGTGTGGTCTAAATGACATTTTTACCCTTATGTGGTCTGAATGACATTCGTACTTTTATCTTGTAAAAATTGTAAGTCTATACTTTTACATTAAAATGACAATCTCACCCTTTTATATTAGTAAATTCTCTTTTTCATCCATATATTGTTAAATTTACGTTTTTATCTTGTTTTATTAACAGCTTGACATTCTTACTCTTAAGTTAGCAAACTGACACAAGGTAAATAATTTTACAACATAGAAATAAAAATAAAATTTTGACAACATAAGGATAACAATGTAATTTAGACAGCATAAGGATGAAAATGTGATTTTGACAATATAAGGGTAAAAATGTCATTTTGACTACATAAAGAGTAAATAAAAACTCTTAATTGAATATGATATTCGTAGAAATTAGTTGTCAACCACATAATAGAGTTCGTAATTCCACGGAGTAATAAATGTATCAAACGAATGACTCTTATTTCCACGAAATAAATTCCGTGGAAGACTTTCCATAGAACTCTTTTATTTCCATAGAATTATTTCTCTAATATCAAACACAACCATAGAGAAAATCAAATCCTCAAAACTAATATCATTGCTTTGATTCGAAGAGAAATAAAATTTTGTGAAACTTTCTACGAATGATCATTCAAAACATGGTCGATGTAATAATACAATGGAAAATTGGGCCGAAGACCTAATTTTAAACTTTTTTTAGTTAAAAAGACAAGTTCTATTTTTTTTGTTAAAAACCCAAATTTGTTTTTTTTTTAAACCCAAATATTTGTATTTTGTTTGGTTAAAAACTCAATATTTGTCGCAAAGCTGTTGCAAGGCGGTTGCAGAGTTGCTGATGGCGCAACATTAGACGCTGGACCGAGGGACAAAGATGGAGAGAAAAGCGGGGTTGTGGACGAAGAAAGGGTATGCGCTAACTCCTATATTATATTAGTAAGGGGCTTTCCTATTAGTATGGCGTAAGAAACCTTATTTTAATAAAGTAAAAAAGGGCATCAGGGTTGGAATCGATTACTTTACATACAGATCGTCATCCATCGCCTCTAAGGCAAGTGGATGCAGAAAGAGGGTTTTGAGGAATAGGAAAAGAATCGATGAGCTCCTTGGCTCCGTTTAACCGGCAGGAGAGGTCCTCGACAAAAGTAACACAAGGCACTGTAAAGCTGTCGCAAAGCTGTTGCAAGTACTTGCAAATTAAAAAGCTCACGAAGCTGAAGACTAAAAAAATTGACTGATCCTTTTTCCCCAAGTCAAAAAATTTATAGGGAGTTTTGACCAAATTTTCCACAATATAAATCGACAAACAAATTCTTCAAATTTGAACCAATTACCAATCGAGTCCTGGTGCAACGGTTGGAGACCCCTCTTAAGCCTATGAGGTCGTGGGATCGAGTCTCGGTGGAAGCAGTTTGCCATCAAAATTTATCCCATGTAATTTAGGCTATAAATAAAGTAAATAGCGTGATAAATTTGTCGGACTTTAGGCCTCTTTCATGTTGTCGGGCTTTAGGCATCTTTCATTCATGGTTTAAATTAGGCGGTTATCATACTTATCACATCTTCCTGATGTATCAATGTCTTGTAATGAATAACGTAGATCGTAGTTGAATTCTCAAAACAAAAAAATATATCAGCTAGAATGATTTTCCTGCCCCTCGTACTTCTGAAGTTTTCCTCTCAATATTTTTTAGTATTTGATACAAAAATACGAATTTATTATCTATTCGTAACGTATTATCAATAACTATATTGAATTGTGTTGGTTCATAAAGTAGCATTCTCTGATCATAATATACTACCAACAAGAACTAAAGTCTTTCTTGATTAAAAACCTTCTTTCGGAAGAAAACCAATTTTATTTCGAATTTGAAGAACTAAGTAGGAGTGTCTTGTAGCACTATGATATTTCATAGGGGTAAATATCAGTTGTATAACCGACTTTTTTGGCCAATCCAAAGTCCAAACCGAAGGGTTCGGTTATTTGATATCTCAATCCGAACCAATCCGTTCATGGTTTGGTTCGGTTACCGATCCGAATTGTGCATGAACGGTTTGGTTCGGTTGGATATCCGAATCTCAACCATCCATGATTCCAATCATATATATTTATATTATATATAAAAATAATAATCAATGTTTCGTTCGGTTTTTTCGGTTATCCGTCAACCAAATCCATAAACTGTTCCAAGCCACTCGGTTTTGACCTTTTAACAACCAAACCAATCCGGATCATTATTGGATCGGTCCCCAAACCGCCCAAATTAATTTGGATCGGATTGAATTGGTCGATTCGGATACTAAATATACAATTATTTCATAATACAATATGAGTATTTAAAACAGGTCAGTCGGTTATCCAGGGGATAAGTCTGATCGTCCATTTTATTTTAGAGATTTGGTTGGGAACACATCCGACGGATGATATAATTTTTTTTATGTAAATAGACTACAAAAAGAAGGGTATCTATGTAAATCAACTAAAATTGGTTAGAGTAACTACTACCCATATATTTCTCTCTTTTTTTCCTATTCAGTAGAAAAACGTGGGAGGATGAGAAATTAGTGGGGCGAAAATCTCTTCCACATTCTTGATCGGTTTTTTTATGAAAAACTTCCCAAAGTAACTACTTTGAAAAATATATAAATAAGATTCTTGCCAGACTGATATATTTTCACTGTAAGAAAAAAACAATCTCTCACATCTATTTTATAGTTCAGGCTTCAATGAAATATTATTTTTCTTTTTTAAATGTAATTCTCTTTTTTTAAATGTACAATGAAATATTATTTTTCTTTTTTAAATGTAATTCTCTTTTTTTAAATGTAAATAGCTTAGTATTTGATTGCTCCTCTTGGTTGTTTAATGTATAATTATTGTTTTCTCTAAATGTAAAATGGCTATTCAACTGTTACAATATTCTTAACACGACGGCGCAGCCAAAAGGGATCTACCGCGTCCGTAGGACGCGGTGGGAACCTAGTTACATATAAATGAAGTCGAAATAGAATTTTAGCCCATAATTCCCACTTAACTCTATTGGTTTTTAGTTAAGGGAAAATGACTATGTAGGTAGAAAAACTTATCATAATAACCAAAAAAACCTAGATCTTTTTCAAATAGGTAGAAGTTACCAAAACTTTATGTGTAATAGTACGTAAAGTATGAAATAATATTGATAATTATCAATAAGGTCATTTTCCTTTTATTTTCTTCCCAAAATACCCTTATTTCTTCTCTTTCAAAAAATCCCCAAAACAATTAGATTTTTTTTCTTCTTCATCCTGAATCTTCTTCTGCTTCCTAACAACAAATTCAAAACCCTAACCACCACCAAATCAGGCTGAGACAACATGCAGCTGCAATTTTCTTCAATAATTGTTGATCTCCCGCCATTGTTATTCATCTCTTAAGGGACGATACTTTCTCTTTCTAACTTTACTTTCAATAGAATAGGGAACCAATTTTGGGAGTACTGCACTTGAAAAAAATCGAGAAAAAGAGAGAGAGAGAGAAGAGAGATCAGATATGTAGTTAGGTTTTCTCATCAACCAACGTTGTGGTTTAATCTTTTTTAAAGAGAGAAGAGCAGGATCATCAAATGTCTAGGTTGGAAATGGTGAGCCACCCGATTTTCTCTCTTTTTAATTGCCTTCTTCAAATCAGACACAATAACATTATCATCATCCTTCTCCATCATCTCTTCTGGCGTGCCACTAATATTAACATTATAAAAGACACCAAAAAATTTCATAATTCTCTGATCCGAAAATTAAAAATTTATACCACCGCGATTTTTTTTAACATCTTGAATCATGTTAACAAAATTAGTTTGGGGAAGATAAGCTTTTGAGTTTGTAATATTACAAATGTATGAAAAATGTAAGTTTATTCAAAGTGCACAGAAGGTATTTGATGAATTTCTTATTAGAGATGTGATTTCGTGGACTTTAATTTTGGCTTGTTATATTAGCTGTGGGTATCCAAGAGAAGCTCTTATAATTTTTTTGTCAAATGTGTTTGTAGGATCACACTCATCCAGTGGAGGTGGTGGTGGAGTACCACTACTCCAGATTGAGGAAGAAAGAATGAAATTATTGTCAGGATATGTAGCATTACCATAGTCTTTTTTTTTTAGTTACAGGTGGGGTTAGTGGGTATGGTGCTGGAGATGATTATAATGGTGCAGAACTACAATTGTGCATTGATGATGGACCCAACAGACCGACTGTAATAAATTGTTGATTATAAATTGGAGTTTAAATTTTCTTCACAAAATCAAGTTTGCAAGATCTCCAACGCGAAATCACATATGCAATGCTTGCAAATCATGTTTGCAATCTATATTTTACAAACACAGTTTGCAGTTTACATTATGCAAACACATGTTTGCAGTTTACATTATGCAAACACATGTTTGCAGATCAGATTGTTGCAAACACATGTTTGCAAATCAGATTGTTGCAAACACCTTTGCATAACAGATTGCTGCAAACACATGTTTGTAGATCAGATTGTTGCAAACACCTTTGCATAACAGATTGTTGCAAACACGTTTGCATTACATGTTGTTGCAAATGGAGAAAAACGTAAAGGAAAAAAATGTCGTTTTTTTTTTTATTTTTTTTTTGAAAAAATATTGAAAGTGGATCTTGTTAGAAAGCTAATGAAAAATCATTTCTAAATATATAATTTTTATAGAAATCCGACATCTCAAACAAAAGTTATATCGATTTAAAGTTTAAAGAAAAATAAAAGAATTTAGTTACACAAAATGACAAAAAGAGGTATTTTAGTATTTGCACACTTTTTTACCTGAATAATAATTTTCAAATGTTTTATGCTTCTTCACTTATTTTCTATATTATTTGACCTATAGAGAAATTAAATGGTGCTAAATTTACGTTAACGTCTTTAAGGTAATTCTAGTCGGGGGTAAAAGATAATCGAGTCAAATTAAAATTCTTCTGAGATTCAAACCACAAATATTATTATTGAAGTTAACTCTTGGTTAATGTGGCAACTCTTAGGGAAACGAGAGAATTACAGTAAGGTCAAAATGAAAATGCACTAAAGGGTTATATATGTGGGGGAGGTTGACTTATCTCAAAACACGAACCTTTGGGGGAGAGAACTTAAAAATCATTTAGACAAAGCAGGCATCGATAAGTCCATAAGTCATTAAGTAAGGGCGATTTTAGAATCAATGTTGGCCAAAAAATATCAGCCTTTTTCTTTCTTTTGCCTATTAGCGCAACTCCAACTCATCATTTATAGAAATTAGGTTAAAAGATAGAAATTAAGGGATCAAAAGTTTGAATGATTATCCAGTAATAATCGTTTTTCCCGCTTTTTGGAACTTTATTTACTAGTCTCAAAGTAGAAATAAAGCTTTGACATTCATCGTTTATATCACTAAAATGAGATTTAGAATTCCTATATGAACGTTGTTTCTTTGCATGCTCATTATATTCTGCCGTTGTTTTTTGCTAAAATACTTTATATTTATGACCATTTCTGACAACCGCATCAAATGTAATTTTCAAAAAAGAATTAGTAAGTAAAATACCTTCATATTGCTTATACGGTACCCGTATAACTATCTTGGTTGAAGTCATGTCTTGTAACCCGCAAGAATCATGAAAAGTTTCATCTAATGTCGAAGGAACGTGTGGAGATGTTTCTTTGCCTTCAGCATCCCCTAATTCAACCGACGGTAAAGTAGGAGACAACAATTCCATAAAGTTTTAGTCGAACATTTCATTAACATCTCCATAATCCATTATAGGAAGATGGAAACTTGAGATTGAAGGGGAAAGTTACAAAGAAATAGGAAGAGATTAGAGAGAGAGAACGATATGAGAGTGAGTTGAAATGAATAAATCGATTCAACCCCTATTTATAGGGGTTAAACCCATTTTTAGCCGTTGGATTTACTCCAATGGCTAGAGATGATCCCCAACATGACCTTTGGGGACTTCAGCCGTCCCAATCTGCTGGGTCGGCTTGGGTCTGCTGAAGATTTCGAACTACGTAAGAAAAGCCCAAAATTTGGGCCCAAATACGAAAAAAAACCCACTCGGGAATAATAATGTAAAAAAAACCCAATTTTTAAACTGTTAACAATACTTTTGAAACTGTTACAACACTTTTGAAACTGTGACAACATATATAATTATGTGTGAACAAAAACAAATTTGTTCATACATTTACAAAATTGTTGAGAGCAAATACAAAATTGTTGAGAGCAAACTGTGTTTTGTTCAGAAATTTTTATGAATGTTATGTAATTTTAAATTTTGGGTTTTTTTGGATTATTATTCCGGGTTGGGCTTCATTTGATATTTTGACGCGAATTTTGGGCCTTATAATTTTCCTCTCGGCCCAAAATAGATGACCGAGTTCCCCAAAATTGAATACAGTTGATGCCCAAAGAGCCAAGACTGAATTTGACCTCGCGCTCTCGAACTCTACTTTCTCTCTCCATCTCTCCCTCTCCATCTCTCTCTGTTCTCCATTCTCTCTATCTCCCGGAAGACTCCCATTACTGTAAAACAAGGTAAATCCAACGCCCTCTCTCTCTCTATCTATCTCTCTCTCACTAGTTCTATAGGTTTTTCTATTATTGCTTTTTAAAGTTTTGATAAGCTTGGATGATAGTAGAATGTATGTGTTCAAATAGATTTTCACTTCATTCATCTCAACTACACTCATTCTGCATCTTAAATCAAATTGAATGCACAAATGGGTTTACTTGTAATAGAATAATGAAAGCATACTTAAATAGAAATTATCCTCAATCTACTATTTTCTTATACAAATTGATGCTAGAAAAGAACTTTAATCCTGATAATTACACTAACCCAATTTTAATTCAAGCTTGTTCTGTTAGATTGTCTGTAAAAGAAGGAAAACAAATTCATAATCATGTTTTGAAAACGGGTTTTCATTTAGAGGTTCATGTTGTAAATACTTTGGTTACTATGTATTGTGTTTGTGGGGATATGAGAGATGCGCGGAAACTGTTCGATGAAAGTCCTATAAAAGATTCAGTATCATGGAATTCGATTTTGGCTGCTTATATTAAAGTTGGAAATGTAGAAGAAACAATCCTAATTTCTAGTGAATTATGGTTCTACAAATTAGAAATTTGGAATTTGGGGTGCTAGAAATTAGGAATTTGGGGTCTGGAACGGAATTTTATGCTTCTTGTTCTCTGAAAGTTGTAGATCGAACTTTAAAATTTTATACTTCTAGTCAGTGGCAACCAGGTCCTCTATCTTTCTCATCTCTCTGAAATTTTATCCTCTTGAAATTTCAGAGTCCATTTCGTTTTATAGTCTGTAAATGAGGGTGATAACCCAACGACCCATTTTTGGTTTGATTCTGTTCATAGATTTTGACACGTGGTTTTTTTTTTCTAAACATGGTGTAATTTGTAAATGAATATGTAAAACATGGTGTAATATGTAAATGGGCAACAAAGTAATTTTGAAAAATTTAAAGTTAAATCTAACAGAAGGTGGTGGAAAATGTAATTATCTGAAAAAGGTGGGGATTTCAGTAATTCTCCCGTGAAATTACTTGGTATTTTGATAAGCTTGGATGATATTTAGGTTTTGGCTTTCTGATTTGGTGTTCATTCACCACAGTTGTTCGTTTTGCTTGATTTCTGCTAAAGTTGGCACTTTCCAACAGGAAATGCTATTTTCCCAAGGAGGTTGACAAGGGGTTTGACATAATGATGAGGTGGATGCCTTTTATAAGTAAAAAAGTGGATGACCCAAATCTGAACCGTTCAAATCGAACGACTCAGATTAAAACAAAATTTTCACCCACTTTTTTACTTATGAAAGACACCCACCTCATCATTATGTCAAACCCCTTGTCAACCTCCTTGGGAAAGTAGGAACTGATTTAATATGTAAATGGGCAACAAAGTAATTTTGAAAAATTTAAAGTTAAATCTAACAGAAGGTAGTGGAAAATGTAATTATCTAAAAAAGGTGGGGATTTCAGTAATTCTCCTGTGAAGTGTGAACTTACTTGGTATTTTGATAAGCTCTGATGATATTTAGGTTTTGGCTTTCTGATTTGGTGTTCATTCACCACAGTTGTCCGTTTTGCTTGATTTCTGCTGAAGTTGGAACTTTCCAATTGCTGATTGAGAACTTTGAACCGATTTAGGGGTTAGGTTGATTTGTTTTTTAGGGCATTTCAGAACATGTTTTTAGGTTGAGAAATGTAGATGCTGAAGAAGAAGCATCTACAGTTCGGGTAGTTCAGTTCTTCTTCAAGTTATACTACTAGTCATTATTAATCTATTAGTTAGACTAGATTAGCTAAAAGTTTCAAAGTGTTGAAGAAAATTCCCATTGTCCAATGACTATTTGAATACTACCTATCTTGTTCTATTTGTATCAAATGTTCAGGGAAGAAGTTGTAGACGAGAGTTGAGGTTGTAGAATGATTATAACCATTATGAATCTAATTATTATGATCCTGGATGTTCTAATTTTGAATCTGGGGTTATTAATTGAAATTTCATCTCTTTTCCAACTTTGATTAGGTCTGATTTGCTTGATGTCTCTCCTACTCTATCTGAAGCTGCTGGTGCAATAGTTGATGTAAGATGCTAATTATTTTTGGTTCTTATTTGAATTTACTGACTTTTTTTGTTCTTTTACTCGATGCTTTAAATCGATTCCTCCTGAACCTTGGAACTGGAATGTGTATTTATTTCCTCTTTGTTGCTGTGAGCCTGTGAGGTCGTAGTTAGACATGGAATACTTTTCCCAGTAAATTGCTATGATTAGCTTAAATGCTATGAAGTTTCTTAAATTATCAGTCTAATTATATATCTAGTCCTTAGAGATTGTTGGAAGTGGTTTTGAATGGGATATCTAAAAATTTGTATTCGAGCACCTTAATTTGGTTTCATGCTGGACGGACAAAAATAAGTGGTTTTGAATGGGAGTATCCATCTAGTAGCTTGGTGCTGCAGCAGCTGCTGCTGTAGCAACAGCAGCTCTGTGTTGCTGCTGCTGTTGCGATATCGTGAAGATTGCTCACATTTGGTGATGACCCCGAATTTAGTCGAATATATACTATTTATAGTTTGTTGGTTGTTATTTTTTCTTTGAACATCTGATTTTAGAATGGTTATATATATTACAGGTGGTGGAAGATTAAGAGAAGGTTTGAGTTATCATTATCTTCATGGTTAATGGTTCTCTCAGTTGCTACTCTCTTCGCAGTTTCACTAGATTACGTTTTCTCTCCACAAGCTCTCTCCTTCAAAATCAAATTGTTTCTAACCAATTCTTTTACTACAATAAAACCCTTGACTCATATCATCTAGAACTTCAACAATGCTCTACTTTCCATCAACTCAAACAAATTCACGCTCAAATCATTCTTTATGGATCAAATCAATCTGGGTTCTTATCAGCAAGACTAATTTCAGTATACACCCAATTTGGCCTTCTTCATGATGCCCGTAAATTGTTTCATTACATCCCAATTGAATGTAAAACCAACTTACTGTTATGGAATTCAATTTTGAGAGCTAATATCTCTAATGGGTATCATGATGAAACCCTTAAACTTTACTTTGAAATGCGAAATTTAGGTGTTTACCCTGATGGATTTACTTACCCACTTGTTATTCGGGCTTGTTCTTCAATGGGTAGTTCTCAATTATACAAAACTATTCATGCTCATGTGATAGTATCTGGATTTCAGTTTCATCTTCACGTTGGGAATGAATTGATTGGGTTGTACAGTAAAATTGGGCGGGTGGATTATGCCATGGATGTGTTTGATAAAATGCTTCAAAGAAGTTACATTTCTTGGAATACTATGATTTCAGGGTTTGCACATAATTTTGATAGTTGTGGTGCTGTTAAGATGTTTATTCGAATGGAAGTTGAAGGTCTAGAACCAAATTTGGTGACTTGGACATCACTCTTATCGGCCCATGCACGGTGTGGATCGCACATGAAAGTTATAGAGTTGTTTAAGGAGATGAGGTTGAGAAAAAGTGATGTCAATGCTGAAGCTCTCGCTGTAGTTTTATCGTCTTGTGTTGATTTAGATGCAATTAGTATGGGTAAGGAAATCCATGGATATGTCATCAAATGTGGATTCGAACAGTATATGTTTGTAAAAAACTCACTTATTTGTGTGTATGGTAAAAATGGGAAAACAGAGGAAGCAAAAATGTTATTTTCAGAGATTAAGTTGAAGAATATAGTGAGTTGGAATTCATTAATATCTTCATTTGTAGATGCTGGTTTGTGCGATGAGGCATATGAGGTTCTCTCGAAGTTGGAGAGTTTTGAGGACCCAAAAATGAAACCAAATGTGATAAGTTTTAGCGCCGTAATTGGAGGTTTTTCTTCGAAAGGAAAAGGGAAAGAATGCTTTGAAGTATTCCGTAAAATGCTGCGGTATAAGGTTTATCCAAATTCAGTCACAATCGCCAGCGTTTTGTCTTTGTGTTCAGAGTTGGTTGCCTTGGGTCTTGGAAAAGAAATACATGGATATTCGATTCGAGGTCAAATGGATAACAACATATTGGTAGGAAACGGACTGATAAATATGTACGCGAAGTGTGGTAGTCTAGATAATGGGCTTTTAGTGTTTAATAAGGTGGATGGTAGGGATTTAATCTCCTGGAATTCGATGATTGCTGGGTATGGCATGCATGGGTTTGGTGATGAAGCAGTATTAACTTTCAACGAGATGGTCAAATCAGGGTTCAAACCTGATAATATAACATTTGTTGCAGTTCTTTCCGCGTGTAGCCATGCTGGGCTTGTCAATGAAGGTCGAAGGCTATTCGATCAGATGATAAATCAGTTTAAAGTTCAACCATCAATGGAGCACTACTCTTGTATGGTTGATCTTCTTGGAAGAGCTGGTTTACTTCAAGAAGCAAGTGATCTTATTAAAGAAATGCCAATCGAACCAAATGAATGTGTTTGGGGAGCTTTGTTGAATTCGTGCAGGATGTATGAAAATACACAAGTAGCAGAAGAAATCTTGTCTCGGTTTTTTGAGCTTCCATCAGAGATCAGCAGCAGCTACATGTTGCTCTCAAATCTCTACGCGGCTTGTGAAAGATGGGATGATTCTGCAAAAGTGAGACTTTCCGCAAGAAAAAAAGGTTTCAAGAAAATCCGGGGTCAGAGTTGGGTTGAAGTAAATAAGAAAGTATATATGTTCTCGGCGGGTGACCATGATCAACCAGGGCTAGATGAAGTTTATGGACTACTTGAGGAACTGAGTCTACGAATGGAGACCGAGGGTTACATTTTGGATGAGAGATTTGTACTGCAAGATATGGGCGAATATGAGAAGAAGCAGACACCAAATAGGCACACTATGATAAGCTAGTGTTTTCAGTTGGTCATGCTCATATTCCTTTCAGATGATCACAATAGTTTCTTTAAGATCTTCCCTGTATTTGAGGGTTGCTGTAGCTGAACAGAGATGTTCTCTAGAAAAGACGCTATCATCAGTGATCTACAACAGTTTGTATCAATCCGGCCCGCCCGGTGTAAGAGAACGAATTTTGGTGGGGCACAAGATGGTAAGTATATGGTCCCTGGCAAAGGGTATCCTGGCCCAGCCTGGGCCCGGGCTAGTTTGTAGCCAGGCCAAGCTGGGCTGTTTTGGTCTGTCTAGTGATCCTAGTTATAGCCGGGTAAGAAGGCTGGGCTGGGCCACCACGTTTGAAAAAGAAAATAACTATAGCCGGGTAAGAAGAGGACATAATCTTCCATGGAAATTAAAACAAAGATCAAGTCAAGAAGTGAAGAAAAAGAAGCACTTTTGCAGAAAACATGGTGAAAAGAAGTGGAAATGTGAGAAATGTTCAAAGCGTTATGCTGTTCAATCAGATTGGAAAGCTCATTCTAAAACTTGTGGAACAAGAGAGTATAGATGTGATTGTGGAACCCTTTTTTCAAGGTATGAATTTAGTTTTTATATTCTTTGTCTATGTAGCTTCATTTAATGATTCTAGTAGACACCCATAAACAAGCTTCATTTAAGAGACAGAAAGTGATTGACATAGTGAGTATATAATCACTATAGAAACCTAAGTGACAACATCTATCATGTCTTATATTTAAAGAGGAGAAAGCCAAAGAGAGACCCCGAGAGAGAGAGAGACAAACACTATCAACTCATTAGGGGTGGGAATCGGGCCGGACGGACTGTCCACGGACAATCTCTCTATCGGACCGGACGGATCGGGCAACACGGGTTTCGGACAACCGAGCATCGGGCAAACAATCACCACAACCCAAGACAACCATATTAAAGTGCCCATAAATCTGGGCTAGTGCTATTACCACTCGGCCCAAGGCTACAAATTTTAAAGAGAGGAGGTTAGACTTATTATAAACTACCAAAACTCCACCTAATGTTTGGCCCAGCAGTGTGGGACTAATTGGCATCCCTATTCCCTTTGCTTTAAGTTCTCAACGCCCGAATCAGAATTTGCTTAATTTCATAATGTGATCATATTTTTACTCTTCTGTTGTAACTTTTGGCTTAGACTCACTTGGAATTTCATTAGTAGATTGCTTGTTGTCATTATTTTCTTAGAATTGCTTGAAGTTTGTTTGTGTATTGCTGCTTGTTTTAGATATGAGAATGATTAACAATTCGATTTGAATTCAATTCATATCACTTCTACAAAAAAGAACTAGTAAACATTAAGGTAGTGGTTAACGAAAAACAGCAAAGGGATAAGTAATGATGTCGATTACTCATTTGAGAGCGATGCCTCAAAGTCGCAAACCATTATGAGGTTTATTTGCTTATCGAAATGAATAAATTTATATCTCCTCCATTATGAGGTTTTTTGAAGAATTCATGATGCATTTCTATAAATAGTCGTTCCCGTTTAAGCATCAATATAATCCATTGTGACTTGAAGTCCTAAGGTTTAAGCATCAATATAATCCAATCAATATAATCCATTGTGACTTGAAGTCCTAAGGATCAATATAGTCTATCGTGACTTGAGGTCTGAATAGAAGTCCTAAGCATCAATATATTTACATCTCGACTTGTTCATATTGATGATGTATCAATAAATTTACATCTCAACTTGTTCATATTGATGATGTATCAATAAAATTACATCTCAACTTGTTCATATTGATGATATATCAGGAACTTCAACTATGGAGCTGTTGGAGAAGGGTTGAAAGTGGATATGTTGAACCATCCCGAATACTTGGAACAAGACCTCGTAAAGGTGCCCATAGATAAGCCACTGCCTTTTAATTTGGCCTAGCGTTTGAGCGTGGAATGAAGATGGTGAGGAGGTTTGGCCAATTATATAAACTTATCAAACATGCCCCAAAGGTTTTGTTGGCCTGTGTGGGACTAATTAAAGCTCTCCAATTTCTTTAGACCAAACTTCCACAACCTCAATGCTCCCTGGTCCCTAGTTTTTCTTTAGACCAAACACCCACAACATATGTATATATGCATAGTTTTTCAACAAAAAGAAATATATGCATAGATTATATAACCGGATGGTCGGGCGGACAATTAAGCGGTCGGACTCGGACAGTACGCCGGACAAGGCGTTGTGTCCGTGTCCGTCCACCAAATTTAGTCGGTCGGTCGGACAATGTCCGTCTCGGACATCGGGTGTCCACGGACTTAATCGGTCTCAGGCGGACACGGGCGGATTCGGGTCCGCGGGCATTTTTCCCACCCCTACAACTCATGCATATGTTCCTTGGAGTCTGCTTACTTAGAGTCTAATTTTGGTTAAGCAGATGCTCCAAATATAGCTAGACTATTCTGTTTTGACTGAGAACAAATACTCGGTTTTAATAAGTAAACCAGAGAGAGCGAAGACTCGAAACAAACCATGGGAACAACAGATTGATGAAGCATGTGTTCAGTGTGATGGTATTTTAGCTTGACTGGGTAAATTTTAGGCACCATTTTTTATTTTATTAGCATTTTCTGATAGTGTTTTTGGGTTGCAGGAGAGATAGTTTTATCACACATAGAGCTTTCTGTGATGCTCTAGCAGAAGAAGGTGCAACATCAATTTCTGGAAACCCTTTTCTGTCTTCTCATCAATTACCAGTACAACCCCAATTCAATAACCATCACCATGATTTTCATCAAACAATCTCATCAATCAAAACTGATCAACACCAACAACAACATGAAAATTTCAATCTAAGACCAGAAATTCCATCATGGTTATCTTTCCCACCACCACCTAATATTGATCATCTATCTTCTTCTTCTTCTTCATCGTCAATGTTTCATACGAGATTTGATGAGAATTTTCACATACCCACATGTCAGCAACTGCATTACTGCAAAAAACTGCTCAAATGGGTGCAACCATTAGCAAACCTTCATCATCATCAACATCTGCAACAATGGTGATGAATAGTATCAGTAGAGGACCCCACCACTAAGCTCACATGTGTAATAAGAATACAACTGCAGCAGCAGCAGCAGCAGCTGGTAACCCTAGTACTGCTTCTGTTACTACAACTGGAACTGGTTTTGGTCTAGGTTTGTCTTCACGTGATGAAGAGATAGAAAATGGTAATTGTGATCATGGCTTGACTACTTTTGGGAATAGTAAAGCTGATGCATCTGTTGGGTCTGATGGTCTTATGGACCACCACACTTTCCCAGCTGCAACAAGTGCAAGATCAGCTGCTCCAGGGGGAGGAGAAGGACCTCACTCTTCCATGTTTCAAGATATGATCACTTCTCTCTCTTCTGCAAGTGGGTTTGCTGGGTCATCCTTTAATCAGGCTTCAGGCATTTGTGGGGGTGGGGGTGGTGGGATTTTGATTTCAAACTCCAAGAGCTTAGATTATGGGAAAAACCCTAGTGAGTTTACTTGTGTTTGCACTAGTCTTATAAAGGGTTGTTATCAATGTAAAAGATGTATCCTATTTTAGATTTTGGGGAGAGTAAGTCAGTTAAAGGCTGTTGAGTGTTAAGGTTTTGTAAGCTAAATATACTAAAACGCATGTTACTATAATCTGTTTTTCATTCATGGTGAAATTCAACTCCCCATTGTTTGCCGTGTAGTAGGTCTGGCAAACTGAACCACGTACATCTCTAAGGTTTTTGTGATTGTTGACTTTCATTATTTTGGTTTTTTTGGTTGTTTGTTATTCTTTGCAACATCTAAATCTATCACTGATTAGTAAGATTTGGATGATCTAGGTTTTGTTACAAATAAGTTTTTAAAGAAATTTCTTGATTGCCTTTTTTGTTGTTGAAAAGTTCTACATTGCTTCTAGTATTTTAAGTCTTACTAGGTTAGTTTGAACCTCCAATATAAATAGAGTTGTTTGTTATTTGTGTTGGGCAATCAGGTAGAATAACAAATTGTAAAAAGGTTCAAGTTTATAAGCAAGCTATTCAAAATAATTCATATAATAAGAGAACTTTTAGTACTTCACACTATTTATAAATATTTTGAATGGGAAAATTGATCTTGAATTAAGAATCAGGTCTGAAAGCATACGTTTTGGTGGGCCGATAGTCTCAAACCATTTAGTTCCTCTCAATATTGTCCCTCGTACCCTAACCCTAACCCATGAGACATAGTTTCAAAACACACAGCGGCCAAAGACATAGTTTCGAAAACACACCGTTGCCAAAATCAGACTTACTCCTCTCCAAAATAGCCAAAAACTGACATTGTTTTTCTCTTCATGCTCATACAATAGCAGGCTTGACTGAGTTTATGTTTTCTCCACATTAAGCTCTTCATCCGTAAGGTTTGTCCATTGTTATTCATTAAGTTTCATTTTCCATCATATTCCGTTTTTCTTTTTAACGACGAATTGTTATATCCTGCATGGTTTTGTTGTTCCTCTTGTTAAAGGTAGGATATCAATCGTTTTCTACAAAAAGTCTTTCAGAGATCTTGTCAAAATGTCTCTTTGTTCTCTCTCTAAAATCCTGTTTTCATTAGAAAATTTGCATGAAAAGTAATGGTGTATGTATTGGTCGCGACTTTGAGAAATAAAGAAAAATATTCGGGGGACAAAATATATCTATAAAATTGTTCAACTAAGATTGACTTTTTTATTTCTGTTTGTTGCTATAAGGCTTCCAATTTTCGGAGTTAAAAAGCTAAATTTTTAGAATCATAAAAGAAGGATGGGTTTTAGGTCCAAAATTCCAAGGTCAATGGGTTTATAATATTAAATAGAAAATAATTCCACCAGAAGTAATTTACATGTCTATCCTCTATTTTCTCTACTACTACCTAACTTATCCCAGGTTTAATAAAATGGGTGCTTCTAAAGGCACCAAGCTAAAAGGCTGTTAGCATCTATCTCTATTAGCATTAGGCTCAACTGCTCATTTCTCTGTTAGCACCGTTCAACTATGTAGGCACCAGTCAAAGCCAACTTAACCCTAACACCTCCATCCGTTTATCACAAAATTAAACAAAATCTATCGGACGGACTGAACCAGTTCAAGCCTTGAGAGGACCAAACGGACCAGTTAATCCGGAACTTAAGAGGACCAAACAGATCGGTTGATCCGGGACTTAAGAGGACCAAACGGATCAGCTGATCCGGGACCTAGGAGGACCAACCGGATCAGGTGATCCGGGACTTAGGAGGACCAAACGGATCAGCTGATCCGGGACCTAAGGGGCCAAACGGATCAGCTGATCCGGGGCTTGAAAAACATCCCAATCCTCACTCTTTCTCGTGAATTCGACCATGACCAGCTCCTCTGCTACTTCTCGCAAGGTTTTCTTCATCTTTCTCTCTCTAAAAACCCTTATTCTCATCTTTCTCTCTCTCTCTCTCTACCTTTCTGAATCTTGCTATCGTTCTTCTACATTTACAAAGGGGATATAGAAGGGATGAAGATGAACATAAGAAGGAAGAGGAGAGAAAATTAGTTTATTTTGTGGATGAAATTTGGTGAAGAAGGAAGAAAATAGTGGACCCATTCTTTTCAATTTTGTGTATTTACTAACAGGAATAGAAAGTAAATAAGTAAAAATGATTTTTTTTTTTAACTTACACTATCTAGATGAGCACACATGATTTTTGTTTTGGAAAAAAAAAATGAATTGGTATTCTTTTTATTTTGGAAAAAGAAGATGGAAGAAGCAAATGAAGGTGAATGTCACCCACATTAAAAACCGGTGCTTATAGAGCCATTGACCCGAGTCAATAAAATTTCTGCATGCTAACAGCCTTTTGGCCCGGTGCCTTTAGAAGCACCCTAATAAAATTACCCATATTAGAGGATATAAATAGCCTTTTCAGTTTCATGAAAATAATTCTTGAATAAGAAGTTTTTATCCCTACAAAAAGTTGTCTTTTCCTTTTAAAAGAATGTTACCCTAATCTTTTGACTCAAAGAGAATCGACCATAATTCTCTCTTCTTCAGTTCACCGAGATAAAACCTAAAGAAATTGCAGAAAAAATTCATCCATAATTTTCAGTCTTCACTTGGAGAAAACAAGAAGAACATTGTGCTCAATGGATTATAGTTCTCTTTTTACCATATACTCGTGTTTTTTCCACGATAGATTATTGCACCATGCATGGTTTTGTTATTCTTATTCTTAAAGATAGGATTTCAATCTTTTTCTTAAAAAAAATTCTTCGGATTTTGTCCCATTGTTTCTCTCTCTACAATATTTTTTCTCTAGAAAATTTGCATCAATATTACTTATATATTTTGGAATTTTTTTATATTCTCATAGCATTTTCTTGATTCTAACAACATATTTACGTTTTGTAATTTTCTGACTTACCCAAAAAAATCATTTACGTTTTATAATTTTGAATGAGCGAGTTCCTTTTGCAGTCGGCAACGCCATCAAATTTCTTGTAGCACTTTATTGATTTGCATAAATTGTGGAAATTTTACCAGCATTTTCTGAACTCTGACAAAAATTAATATATTTTACCAACATAACATCGTTACTCTCAAAATGACTTTATCGACAACTGTACAGATTTCCTATCAAGTCTTACATTCCGATTCTTTTACGTTTTTTTTTTAAATTTTATAATTCCATCAATTACAAGCACTTGTTTGAAAACTAATATATTTTACAAAGTTATAGGCGAGATTGTTGTTGTATGTGATTTTGCACGTGGATGAACTTGTGGTCGAAGCTAACTATAAGCCTTTTTCACACGGGATGGTAGCCAAAGATTTAAAATGCCATCGCAAAGAATGAGGGTTGAATTGACTTGGATGTTCCTGGATGAATTGAAGGATAAATGGAAAAAAATCTTGAAGTTATTAGTTCTTGTAATAGATGTAATTGTAATTGATTATGTTTTAATGGGGTTCTCTTAATTAAAATTACTATAAGTTTTAGTACAAATATCGTGAAGGACATTAAAAATGTTGAGAGTTAATGAAAATGCTTGAAGATATTACAAGAATGCTACAAATACCACAACGATGTCGAAAATATTCTTTGGTTACCCAACTAATTTATGTTTGTAAAAATACGATCGATTTTTCAGAGTTTAGAAGATGTTGGTAGAGTTGCCAAAATTTATACAAAAAATCAAATAAATGCTAGAAGAAAATTTATGCAAAATTTTTAACAAAGCATATGATGTTGTTCGAATCAATAAAATGCTATAACAATAATCAAAATGTCAGCAAAATATATATTAGTTTACATGCATATTTTAGATGAAAGCAAGATTGAATTTTTTTTTTCTAAGATATAATTGGTTGTGAAAGTCATAAAAAATGCCTGAAAAAATTTGAAAATTTTGTTAATCTAAACTAAGTAGCTCAATAAACATGTTATGCCTAAGTGTGTTGTTGGAATCAATAAAATGCTAGATAAATAATCAAACTTTTGTTCACTTGCTCAAACAAGTAATAACACATGTTATATATATTTATGTTGTTAAACTCAATAAAATGCTAGAAAATATTAAAAATTGTTTTAACTTAAGCAACTGTTGTATATAAGAATAAAGAAAATTCTAGAAAATAGTTTGAAATGTTGTTATCATAATTCAAAATAATACAGGAGAATCAAGGAAATGCTATAAGAAATGTTAAAAATTTAGGTAACATAATGTAAGTAAGTCAGAAAACATATGATACATTATTATGTTGTTGTTAGGCCGATTCATCACCCAAGTTATTTTAAGAACTTAGAAGTATTTTTTAGTGTAATTATATAATTGTGTTTTCAAAATCAGTAAAATGCTAGAATTTTTTTTAAATTAATGTTATATCTAAGAACGTTGTTAGGATCAATAAGATGCTAGAAAAATAATCAAACTTTTATTCACCTACTCTAACTAATTAATAACATATGACATGCATATTATGGTAATAAAATCAATAAAATGTTAGAAAAGTACTGAAAGTGTCAACAAAATAAATATCAGTTTACATTATGTTTTTTATGACAAGAAGATTGCATCGATGAGAAGTTCAACTTGTTTTCTTACGAAAAAAAAGTGATAAAAATGTTACATTTAAGTATGTTGTTAGAACTAATTAAGAAGATTCGAAATTTAATCAACGTATATATAATTTTCATTATGATTTTCAAGACAAAATAGTTTGTAGAGATTTGGTATGTTGGTTTTGACAACTATAAATTCTGGAAATAAATTTTGAAAATAAATATTGACAATAAGTGTCCACCATAAATATTTTTTCTTAAAAATTTATGGAAAGAATAAATTTCTTAACTCAACCACAAGAAACCTTTGTTTTACTTTAAGTAAAAATATATTTACAAAAGGGCAATAATGAGAGAAAATAACTGACTTGATACATTGGGCCAGGGGTGGGAATTGGGCGGGTTTGGTCGGGCTCGGGTATAATAGAGTCGGACTCGGACGGATCGGGCACTACAATGCCTAGCCCGCTAATAGTTGTCGGGCGGATCGGGTCGGACAGATTCAACTATTTCAGCGCCCATAGCCCGTCCGAGCCCGCCTGCACGAGCGGGCTCCATTGGACTCGTGTCGGACGGGCTCGAGTAATTTTATTTACAAAAGTATTAAAAAAAAGAATTATTAACTTAATTCATTTATAATACTAATAACTTTACAAAATATAATAAATAGAAATTACATAAATAAAAAACATAAACCAAATAATTAATGAAAATATTAATGATTGCATTTTTCCAAACCTAAAGTCCCAAGTTTCCAAACCTTCATCCAACTTTCCAAACCTTCATCTAGCTTGAACAAGCCAAAAAGAAAAAAATTACATGACATTTTTTTCACTTTTCTGAAACAGATCTAACTAAGAATGTTTATAACTTTAAATCATAAAAAACATAGAACCAGTGATTGAAGATGAAGTTCAGAATCCATGGTGAAAGATTGAAGAGGTTACACTTTAGGGCTTCAGAAGGTTTTGTTACCAACCATTAAAGAATAGCAAGCTCGAACTGCTACTATGCAGACAAGATGAAGAGAAAAGGGTTTAGGAGTTTAGAATTTTAGGATTTCGAGAGAGGAGAAGGGAGAGACCGAGAGACTGAGAGATATAATGAGAGAAATTAGGGTTTCTTGTTTAGAGAGGATAAGGGAGAGAATGAGAGAAATTAGGGGTTCTTGTTTAGAGAGGATAAGGGAGAGAATGAGAGAAATTAGGGGTTCTTGTTTACAGTACTCGAAAATAGGTACCTAGCATGAAAAACACATAAAATATTATTTATAGTACTCGAAAAGAACTAATTAGTCTAAGTTTGACTCTCCAAATGTGACATTTTCGTGTCACATCAGTACCTTCTTCTTCTTCACCAATTCTAAAGAGATAAAGATTTTCTTGTGAGAGAAAGAGAAATCTTATCCTCCTTTAAGATTTTCTATGAAGTATAATAGTTTCTAGAAAGAAAACTGACGGACTCAATGTTCTTCGTATAAAAATTACCTGCAAAGCTCTTCTTTGATTTCTCATTAAGTATGTATCGAAAATTGGTGAACTCAGACTTTTTCTTTGTGTCTTGATACACTCTGAGTGTGGTTAGGGCATATAGACAAGGGGTTTAGATAAAATTAACTTCTTAACGTGTTTGGAAAATCTAGATTCACAACCTTCTCCTTTCTTGTGTAATTGATAAAACTTAAATTGTCATGCTTCGTGAATCCGTGATGCTACATCCTTGTAGGTGAGTATTTATTTGTTTAGGTGGTCCTTCGATCATAATTCATCAATACCTCTTTTATGAGAACTTTATTCAAATTATACACCTACATATGTCTAGATAGACTGTGTAACCATAACTGGAGGACGAAAGCAATTGACCTTTCAAGACCTCTAGATGACAAAATGTGGAAGTGGTAGTAGAAAGCATACCAGAAAAATTTAGCATCTCATACATTAAAGAAAGGGTTATTTTCCAAATAGCCCCTAACTTTATGCCCAGCTTCCTGCTAGCCTCATACTTTATCAAAAATACCCAGATGGCCCCCTTTTTCAATTACCGTTATAACACTGTTCACTAGTCATCACCTCTCTCTCCTCCATCTCACTACCTCATCTTCTCGCCACCTCATCTTCTCGCCACCTCATCATCTCGCCACCTCATCATCTTCACCGGCAAAGGTCGTCGACCGGACAATTTTCTGACCTGCAATCTTCAAACATAAAAAATTCCTCTCTCCTCTCTCTCTAAACACTCTGGCGAAGAGGTTTCCTTCGCCTGAGGACTGGTTCACCAGATCGAAGTTGAAGAAGAAGATGGACCAGAAGACAAGACCATTTTTCTAATGAAGTAATCATGCATCTCTTTAAAACTATTATATGTATATGGATCACCAGGAGAATCAATAATAGTGAATTCTTCATCAACAAATGAAGAATCAAATTCAACATTAGGAAATGTTGCAAGGGGAGGAAGTTGACTTTCAGGTCTTTTTATAGGATTAAAGATACTAACCATTGGACTGTTTTCTGGGGTTAGCAACCATTCATGTAAAGATCCTGAAAATCGTTTTCCACTACATTCTAGTAGATCTAAAACATGGTACTTGTTCTCATCGAAGATGATTTTTCGGTTTCATCTTGGATGGAAGGAATCATTAGCCATGGACGTTGAGGAGGAAGATGAATTGGGGATTTTGGTGTATAAGATCTCCATGAAGCACAAACAGTGTTAAATTCACGATTATATAATAATCGTAAATATGATAAAGTCACGATTATATAAGAATCGGATATATAAACATAAATTAAAGACATAATGTTTAACGTGGTTCGGTCGGATACTCAAGACCTACATCCACGTAGAAATACTTTCATTATTAATAATCACCACATACAATTGTATGTGGGGTTGATCGGTTACATAAGTCGATGACTTTGATTCCTAGAACCCTCTCCTATTTATAGATAACTTAGGGTTTAGGGTTTCCTAAATTCTGATTACTAAACTAGGAAATAATATAAATTCTATCTAATATTACCATTAGAGAGTTAAAAGAGATATTATGAATATAAGAAACTAAATCTTCACATATCTTCAATATATCTTCAAGTATCTTCAATATCCTGAATTCTTCTTGATCGTTGGATCTCGTCTTCTCGATCCGTTACGTACATACACGTGTTACACACGTATATTATTTCTGGAACTCATCTTGACCGCCGGATCTATTATTTATGATCCGTCTTATATCATGTATCCTATTACCCCCCCCCCCCCCCCCCGCACCCCCGCAAGTTGGAGCACGTAATTTTTGTAAGTGTCCGACTTGGAGAGAGAAAAAATACTTTTCGATTCTTCGTATTCGTCTTCTTGCAACTCTTAGATTGTGGATGCGTTGGAAGATGATTGAAGGATTAAGTCACAACTAAAAAGTTGGTAATCACAGATTGAACGAATATCAATGACAACGAAATTACATGTATTGTTGTCATGTATAGAAAATGTCAACAAAAATAATGTTAATGTGAATGTCGACAAGAGAATCACTGTCGGGTGAAAATGGTCAAGAGGTGATGACCTAATGAGTAACAAAATGATTTTGTTTTGTTTGAAATCGACAAGAAATCATTGTCGTAATGCCAAAAAATATTGGAGAAGAAATAACCAAAATAATGGTCGACATGAAATTCATTGCCAAAAAAATGCAAGATCACGTATATAATTCCGGAATTAAAAATAGAGATATTATATTCGTTGAAGAGATATTCTATTCGATGAAAAAAATATTCCAAAATGTAATTTGGTAGTAAAGACAAGTCATCATAGACAAAGTATGAGTTGGAAAATGTCACAGGAGAATCTGGAAATAAAGGTCAAAATAGATATATTCTATTCGTGGTAGGAGAAGTCCAAAATATAATTGGAAGAAAGAAAATAATCATAAGAAAAATATCATTATCAAAATTTTATGGGTTGAATTCCGGAATTAAAATCCAAAATAGGAATTCTTTATTCGTTGAAGGGAAAGTCCAAAATTTTGGTAGAGAAATAAAATCGTCATAAACAAAGTATGACTTTGGAAATATCACGGGTATATCCAGAAAGAAAAATATATGACATTAATCTGTTTTACTGTCACAAATAGAAGAGAAAGTGACAGAAAAAATTGTGTCACAACCAGAAAAAGTTGGATATAGGTGACATTAGAAGTCTGTCACAAAAGAAATTTACGACAGTTGAACTGTGGCTTGAAAAATCTATCACTAATACATAATCTATTAAGTGTCGCAAATAGAAGAGAAAGGTGACAGAAAAGTTGCGTCACTGATGCGAAAAGTGAGATATAAGTGACAGCCAAAGTCTGTCACAAAAGAAATTTTCGACAGAAGGGAACCGTAGCAATTTACTGTCATGAAACCATAGATGAGAAACTGTCGCAAATAATGAATTTGGGGGAAATTTAGAAACTTTTGAATTAGGGTTTTCCAAAATTGGGAGATTTGTCAAAATTTGGATTTCCCAAATCAAAAGTTGATTGAAATTTAAACAATAGAAATCACATCTAATGTGTATGAGGCCTCTAATCCATGATTGGTATAATCCATATCAACCAAACTCGGGCAAGAATCAACCGGTGGTGATCTGGAGCTAGAGAGAGAAAGGGTCGTTCGTCGGCTAAAAAAACCGGGAAGAAGAAGTCGCATTTGCACCAAATCGAAAAAGAAATTGTTGGTGGTTGGCCAAATCGATGGAAGCAATCGATTGACAATGGAAATCTTATATCCAAATCGATGGAAGCAATCGTGGGAGAGAAAAGGTTGCTGCTCGTGTCAAAGTGTTATGACTGAGTCAATGATGATGTCAGCATGGGTAATAAAACACGGGTCAAAGTCCGCTGACTAAGTCAGCGAAGTCAAACATGGCCATAAGGGTCTGTTTGATTGCGTGTTTGTGAAAACCGGGTTTTCTTTATTCCGGAACGGGAAATCTGGTTAGTTGAAATTGAACCAGATCCGTGATTTTGGTTCCGGAAATTTCTATTTTTAATTTCAGACCTATTTTAGGTCTAAAAAATTGAAAAAAAATCCGAAAAAATTGAAAATAAATGTAGAATCATACCTTTGTTGGAGAGGAAGTATGTCTTCGATAAACTTTAATAATCCCATAAAATCATCGATAATTTTAGATCTCCTATTCCTGGATTAAAAAATTCTTCTACTTTTACTTGATTTTCCCGTCACAATAACAAGACTAATCTTGGAAAACAAATTGTATACACGATTGAAAAATAATATAATCACAACTAAAAGAAAAGTTGGAAATTTGCGGAAGCATAAATCAGGATCAATTAACCTGCTCATGATACCATGTTAAATTCACGATTATATAATAACCGAAGATATGATAAAGTCATGATTATATAAGAATCAGATATATAAACATAAATGAAAGACACAATATTTAACGTGGTTCGGTCGGATACTCAAGACCTACATCCATGGAGAAATACTTTCATTATTAATAATCACCACATACAATTGTATGTGGGGTTGATCGGTTACGTACCTCGATCAGTTTGATTCCTAGAACCCTCTCTTAGTTATAGATAACTTAGGGTTTAGGGTTTCCTAGATTCTGATTACTAAACTAGGAAACAATATAAATTCTATCTAATATTACCATTAGATAGTTACAAGAGATATTATGAATATAAGAAACTAAATCTTAACATATCTTCAATATATCTTCAATATTCTGAATTCTTCTTGATCGTCGGATCTCGTCTTCTCGATCCGTTACGTACATACACGTGTTACACACGTATATTATTTCTGGAACTCATCTTTATCGCCGGATCTATTATTTACGATCCGTCTTATATCATGTATCCTATTAAGCAGCTCTAAACGTAACATAATCGGTGTATTCTCCTAAGCAATTGGCTATGGTTTCCACTAAATCTGGATGAAGGCAAGACCATGATCTTGATACCATTGGAAATTTGGAAGAAGGTGAAACCAAAAATGGGGGTTGAATTAACAAGGGAATGAAGTTTTTGTTGATAAGAATTTCTCTTTCTCTAACCCTAATTGAACTCTTAACCCTAATTCCCAAATCTAATGAATCATATGATTTTTTACTTTGATATGTTTAGAGAGGGAGAGAGGAAAGGTAAAAAAATTATAATTAGAGAAAGGGAGGGGAGAGGAATATATATATATATATATATATATATATTTCTTTTGGGTTTGAAGGTCGCTGACTAGAAAATTGATCGGTCAACGACCATCGCCGTGAAGATGATGAGGTATCGAGAAGATGAAGTGGCAGAGAGAGGTGATGAGATGGAGGAGAGAGAGGTGATGACTAGGTAACGGTAACTGAAAAAATGGGTCATTTAGGTATTGTATAAAGTATGGAGTTAGGCAGAAAGCTGGTCACAAAATTGGAGGTTATTTAGGAAATAAACATTAAAGAAACAAAGTGCATATTATAACCATCTTTTCTTGGATGTCTTGATGTTTTATTTAAATTTTTCAACATTGTACCTCATCAATACCCCCAAGAATATTATCATCATTTTCGAATTTCTGTATTTGATTTCTAAATAAATACAATTAGATAAGATATGAGATTCCCAACAACACTGGCAACAATTTTTAAACCTAAAGCGAAATCTGAAAGGAAGAAATTGGATCACCTTTAGATCAAGTAAATCCGTGTTGGTCACTTTCTTTGTTCTTTTATCTCTGTTTCTGAAGGAAAATCTGACAGGATAATTTCTCTTTCTCTCACTAGAAAAATCCTTTTTCTCTAGAATTGGTGAAGAAGAAGGTACCATTATTTTGTAATTCTTTCTCTAGAATTTGTTTTGTTCTGGGCACATAAGACCTGGATCAACAATTGCCCTAACGCGATTTTTATCACAATATCAAATCCAAAATCTCTTTTTTCTCTATCTCTCTTATTCCCCATTTAAAAGAATAAAGAATACAATAAATGGTGGTCGGCTACCAACGCCCACTTTTCAATTTTGGAGAAGAAGGAAAGATAAATGAGAAGAAGAAGGGCAATTATGGAAACAAGAAACCTAACAATTAAAGTTAACTAATAGTGTTAGAAAAAATGGGTCAGTTTTAAATTTACGAAAAACAGAAAGCCAAAAAAGAAACTGATAAAAAAAATAGGGGGCCAAAGAAAATAACTTCATAAAAAAAAACACTCATAAGGGGCGGTTTTACAATTTCCCAAAGAGCGTACAACTGTCTTTCTTTATGCTCATCACAATCCCAATCCAGCCTAACCCTAACTATTAGGAAGGGGGTTTCATAATCATATTTAAGAAACTATTCCGTTTTGTGATAGAAATAGAACAACCTAGGATGCCTCTTTAACCCTATAAATAATCATCTATCTCTCCAAGCTAAGAAAAATTGGTGTATGATGGGTGATAATAGGAGGAAAGTTTTATGCAGCAAACTTGATTTACCAGATGAGATCTGGTTAAAAATATTTAGGCAACATCTTGAAACGTATTCTCTCTTCCATTCAGTTTTCAATTACAGGTGTGTCTCAAAGTCATGGCTTTCTCTTCTTTCAAACCCTTGTCTTACAAAAGATTTACATCTTCCTCTTCATCCACAGTTAAAATTGGTGTTTGTTTATTACTTTTCTCTGTTCATGAACAGACCCAGATACGATTTTAAGTTAATTACTTATCCAGGTGGTGATCAAAATAAATATACATCTTTTTATATTCCCAGAGATATCTTATTTATGGTGTGTTTAGCTTCAAGTAATGGTTTGATTCTAGGTCATGACGACCTCTACCATGTCTTTAACCCACAAACTGGTGAATCAGTCACCCTTCCTGTGCCATCACTTAAGTTTTCCCTTCCTCATTGGTCAGTAGTAAACCCACAAGACTATAGTCTTTCTTATGCTTTCACCACTTCATGTTCTTGTTCTTCTTCTTCTTCTTCTTTAGTTACTACTACTTGTACCACCAAGTACACTGTTGTTCTTATACCCAATCATAAGAAGTCAACTACTAATACTCATGAGATTGACATCTTCTCATCTGATGTGGGTAAATGGAAAACCTATCAACTTTCATGCCAAAAACAATCTAATCTTCAAACCTTCATGTTACCTTCTAGTAGAGTTGTTGCTCTTAATGGAACTTTATACTGGATTGAATCCAAAGGCGAGAGAATCGTAATGTTAGATCTCAACAACAAAAACAACAACAACAACAACAACAACAACAACGACAATGTCGATCGAATTGAATGCCAAGTAATTGATTTGCCGATTATTAGTGTGGGTACTACTAGTTCTAAATTTACTTACCATCTTGGGAAGTCGGAAGGGTTTATTTGTTATGGCATAATAGGCGAAGAAGGACTGCTGAATGTTTGGAAGCTGCAGTGGGGAGAAGAGAACAAGTCCGACAGTGGAAGAGGATGTACTACTTGGTGTTTGATACACAAGGATATCGAATTACAAGTTAATAAGCCCTCTATGCGATTAAGTTTCAGTCCCGTTGATCTAGATGTTGTGATTTTGGAATGTTGTGGTAGCATTCACACATACAATATCCGAAGCAGAAATCCTATATCGTTTTCCTATCCTCCTCCCCATTCTTCAGAATGGTTTAAAAGGATTAAAATATCCCTAACCGAAACGCCTGAATTGTTTTTCTATGCTCCACGACCGACAGAAGTTCCACCACCTACTTGGCTTGAACCTGTTCTTTATAGCTGAACTGTTCTTCTATGCTCCAACACTGGCAAAAGTTCCATCACCCACTTGGCCCATACTTGTTCTTTATATATAAGGCATTTGTAATGGGTGGAGAAGGAACCCTTCTGTAGTGGACATAGAGGAAATACAATCTTATTTGTATGAGGATCCGACTTCAATTTTAAGGGGCGTCAAAATTAAGAAGGGTAATTTAGAGATACCCCCTCAGCGCTAATGCGTAATTAGCGATACCCCCTTTTTTAATGTCCAATTAGAGATGCCCCCTATTTCTAACAATTTCCGTCTTCCTGCCGTCTTCTCTCACTCGTGTGGGTCACGTGTACGAAAATTCAAATAGAATTGACAAAAATACCACCCTTGGCGAGTTTGCTAACCCAAATTACCGCCAAACTTCTTTTTCTTTTCCTAGTTGTCCCCAGATTCTTTTTCACTTCTTAGTTTTTTTTCTTCCTTTTTTTCTTTGAGTAATTTCCTTTCCCAATTTTTTTTGTAGTTAGTTTATTTCTTCCTTTTTTTTTTCTTCGAATAATTTCCATTCCCAGCTTTTTTTTTGTTGAAAGAATTTCCTTTCCCAGTTGATATGCCCATTATACAAATTTGAACTTAAACTAGTTATTTGTTCCTGTAAGTTTGTTTTTGGGATTAAATATGAGTACTCAAACCTTTATGAAAGAAAACATAAACAAACTCTAACCAACAAATATCAAAATATACTTTAACAAAATAAGCATAATTCATGTAATTTCACTTTTGAGTTCAACACAAGTATATGTCTAAGAAAACACTCAAATATTTGAAAGTTCATCATTCACATGTAACAGTCACAAACCTTGTCGTTCCTTTCACAAAAAAAGTATAGCCTATCCAAAATCTTCAAAATAGTATAGCATTTCCATAAGACTTCAACAAAACGTATAGCCTGTCCAAAAAACTTCACAAAAGTGGTTTGTGTCCGAAAACCTATGAAATTAGCAAAGTTGTTGTTGAAAACACTTCACCAAAAATATCTTCACAAAAAAGAATATTCACTTCATTTGGTTTGACTGCTAGAAGCCTTACTAGAGCTAGTACTTGTTCCCCCTGTTGCTTTCCATGGTGGCCTGTGAATATGAAAAGGCTTACTTGCTGGAGTAATCAAGATTGGCCTCTCTAAACGAGCTGGAGCTGGGGATGTGTGAGGTGGTGGTGGAGGACAAAATGTTGTTTTTCTTGCTCTTTTCTTAAGAGGTTCGGCATGTGCTCCTCTGCAAGTCCTAGAGTTATGACCAACTCTATTGCACTTTACGCACCTCCTAAGCTGACTCGAACTAGGTGCTTCATCTGCATCTCTTCTCCGACTTATCTTAGGCCTACCTGGCCTTCTTCGCACTCTTGGTGGTTCAACTTGATAATGTGGCTGCAATGATGAACAAACAAGTCTCAGAAACACATAATGATATTGAAGTCATGAACTAGTTTAGGTGGTATTACCTCCCCGCAATCTGACATTGGAATCATAGGCTTGACATGACCAGCATATGTCCTCCTATAAAATCTAACAGAGTGATACTCGCTGCAATAACTGAGATATATAACAAACAATCAAATAATGAAAATGATACATTAAAACGTCAAATTAAATGAAAGTGATAAACAAAATTATTTACTCTATCCAATTCTTCCTCATTGGAGCTAATACAGTAACAGCGTGAACACATGGGATTCCTGAAATATCCCAAATTCCACATGTGCATGACTTCAAATTCAGATCTACTCTCCAGGAATTCGTTCCTCCAACTTGATTCACATGGTAAAGATGATTAGATGCACCGGCCACTGTGAATTTATTAACATCTTTTCTCATTTTATTAATTAACTTGTTTACCCGAGGTACCAAACCATGCTCGTCCCATTTCTCTGCTGTTTTTCGTCTCTTATGCATCAAACTCATTAACATGAGGTGATATTCTATAATGGAAGACACTAAAGGTTGTGGTCTTAAATCTAGGATCCATGAGTTAAAGCTTTCAGTAGCATTGTTAGTAAGATGCTCACATTTTGATCCTGTGTCAAAGTAAGATCTGCACCAATTCTTCACATCATTTTTTGCTAGCCATTCATGTGCTATCGGGAACCCTTTTTTTAGTTCTTCCATCCACTTCTTATGATCAGCTATCTTATAGGCCTTGGCTGCACCCCAAGCTAAGTGTTCCAAATGCTCACCCTTGTGTAGCCTCTTGAAATTCTTATACATATGTCGAAAGCAAAACCTATGAGGACTATTTGGGAACAAGTTCGCAACTGCCTCAACGAGTCCTTTTTGTCTATCAGAAATAAAGGTCAATAATCCAGCATGGTCACATAAGCGTGTACTTAGTATTCCTAAGAACCTGCTCCAATTTTGATAGTTCTCGGACTGGCATACATAAATAGCCAAAGGAAAAAGGCCATTATTTGCATCTAAGGCAACAGCAGATAACATAACACCACCATATTTACCTTTCAAAAAGCAACCATCTAGTCCAATAATTGGCCTACATCCATCAACAAAGCCTTTCAGGAATGACTTGAAAGCTATGCATAGACTAGTAAAGGACAAATCTGTATCATCTCTAGAACAACTAGCAATAGATCCAGGATTGACTCTCATACTCTTCTACCACAGGCAACTCATCGATGTATAGTTGTTCACCATCAGTATTAGGCATTTCATCTAATTCCTCTTCAACCAAATAGTCTGTCTCGCCAATGTTCTGAAAGTAAGGTAAAAAACCAGAAAATTCATCTTCATTTAGTGTTTGTTGTGTATAATGTGGTGCATGTGACCCAGTGATTTCAATCTCATCCGATGGTACCATAAATATTGGAATGTACGCAGTTGATTTACTGTCCAGAAATATATGTATGACCCCGCAACTATCATTGTCGCATTCTCTCCACCAAACTAAAAGATCGCTCTCTTTGCTTATAGTCTCTACGGTACCATTTCTCAACCAAGTATATACTTTAGTTGATCTTTTTAAACTATGGTCTGCCTTATCCAACCCGTCATTTAAGTCACGCAAACATAGTAAGTCGCCATCCAAGTCACTAATAATATAACACTTTTTTCCAGTATAGTGTTCCAATGTCTCCAACTTTAGCTTTTGAAGACCAATAACCATCATAGTGAATAATAACATCTTTCACCTCTGAAGAGACAGGTCTTGATACAAAAATTAGGAATAAATTAGTCTCAGTCACATATAATCGCATGAAAACTAAAACGAACCAATATACTGAAAGCATAAACAAAAGAACTCAAGCAATATATTAATTTCTTTCCAAAAATTAAACCCATAAAGGTGTACCTAAATAAAATACTAATTTGTTTGTGTGAATCAAGAAAAGTTCATGTGAAGTTGAAATAAAATACTAATTTTTTAGACCTAGAGTTCAGTTTTGTCTATAATAATAAAAAGAAGACATTCTTTAACCTAGTTCGAAGAAGTAAAGAAATGCACTAACCTTGATGTGTTAGAAGATTCAACCATTGGAGCAATAAACAAAGGAGAATTGAAACCCTAAAATCCTAGATTCAAATCGAGAAATTCCCAACGACTTGCATCAACATATCCCCTAAACCTTTCCTAATCTGACTAATGAGTCGTTTCAAAACTAAACCTAATAACCTAAGAAAGATAAGAACATGGGAAGGTCTAAAAGCGGTCAGTATTAATGCGGTAGGCACCCAATATACACAGGCCCCATTGGATATTTGCCAAGGGCATCTTTGTCAATATCGGTTGAATTTCATACACGTGAACCACACGTGTGAGAGAAGACGGCAGGAAGACGGAAACTGTTAGAAATAAGGGGTATCCCTAATTGGACATTAAAAAAGGGGGTATCGCTAATTACGCATTAGCGCTGAGGGGGTATCACTAAATCACCCAATTAAGAACAAATCATCTCCATGAGGATCATTTGGAGAAGTATAGTTGCTGGCTGCAATCCTGTTATAAATGAATGAATTAGTGTTTTTTTTCCTTTCTTCAAGTTTTTTAATTACTCTACTATGGTATTCGAGCCACTCACAATATAGAGTTTTTTTTTTCACAGTTCTCTTTGCAATTTTTTTTCCTTTCTTCAAGCTTTTTAATTTTTAATGGAGGCTCCTAGGATAACATCATTGTCAATCAATACAATGGGTAATGTTATACCTATTAAGCTACAATCTGACAATTATCTAGCATGGAAGAGTCTATTCTTACCAGTGCTTAAGAAATTCAGAGTATATGATCTCATTGATGGATCTAGGTTATGTCCACCTCAATTTATTAATGACGAAAATAGACAAACCAACATTATCAATCAAGAGTATATTAAATGGGTTGAGGAGGACCAGACCTTACTCATATGGTTGAATTCTACTCACCCTGATTCGGTGATTCCATATGTCGTTGGAACATCATCTTCTCGGGAACTTTGGTTAAATCTCGAAGAAAATTTTGCAGCAGCTTCTACTACCCATGTTCTCCAATTACAAGATAGATTAAGAGAATGTAAAAAGGGGGCGTCTACAATGGTAGAATTTTTATCCAATATAAAAAAGATCACAGATAGTCTTGCAGCAGCCGGTAGCCCGATATCCAAAAATGAGGTGATCGTTAGTATTCTAAGAGGACTGCCATCTGAGTTCGATTCATTCGGGACTTCCATTCGAATTCGAAGTCCGCCTGTCTCTGTTGCCGAACTACATAATCTACTTATTAGTGAAGATATCACTGTTTGTAAAAAAATTAAACCAGCAGTTAATACCTCCATTCACTCTCAAGCCTTTTTAGCTTCTAATTTTAATAACAGATATAGATCTCAGTTTCAACAACAATCCAACTATCAAAATAAGAATCGTAATTATCATAATAAAGGAAGGGGCAATACCACACCTAATTTCAGCAACAACAATTCTCTCTCTCAAAAATCCAATGGAAATTTTCAATTTAATTCTGATAAACCTGTTTGTCAGATCTGTCATCGAGTGGGACATTTGGCTACCGAATGCTATCATCGAATGAATTTTTCTATCAAGGGCGTGCTCCACCAAATAATTTGGCTGCCATGTTAGCTTCGGCCAATATTCTCGGATCTAATCCTTGGTTTGCCGATACAGGGGCTTCCAATCATGTTACACCAGATCTCTCCAATATTGCATCTAGTTCCAATTACATTGGGTCTGAAAAAATATCAGCAGCCAATGGTGAAGGTATGCCCATACATCATATTGGTAATACTTCCTTTATCCAGAATAACAAAAAATTCCTTCTTAAAAATATTTTACATGTTCCTAAGGCCTCTCATAATCTATTATCAGTTCAAAAATTTACTTCTGATGATTGTTGTTCCTTGACTTTTAATCCTTTTGGTTTTGTTGTTAAGGATCTGCTCTCGGACCAGATGCTCTTCCGCGGGCACTCTGAGGGTGGTCTTTATCCTCTACATTTTGGTTCTTCTTCATCAATTCAACCTACCTTTTCAGCATTTTCAGTGTCTTCTCCTACTACTCTTACCTGGCACATACGGCTTGGTCATCCTTCGTTCCAGACAATTCAGAAACTCAAGCATTTACTTCCTCAAGCTTCTACTTTTCAACCGATTTTTTGCAAAGAATGTCATCTTGGACGTTGCAAGAAACTTCCTTTTTATCCTTCCAATAATTGTACCTCTGTACTCTTAGAAATTTTGCATATTGATCTCTGGGGACCTGCAGTTGTACCATCAAATAGTGGTTACAAATACTATGTAAACATTATTGATGATTATTCAAAATTTTGTTGGGTTTTACCTTTGTCTCTCAAATCTGATTTTCGACATATTTTCTCAAATTTCAAAAACAAAATAGAAAATCTGTTAGGCCATTCAATCAAAATTGTTCGTACAGATGGAGGGGGAATTTTTGCACAAAGAATTTGCAAAACTATTGTCTGACTCGGGAATTACTCACCATTTTACCTGTCCACATACCCCGGAACAAAATGGGGCCGCTGAATCAAAGCACCGTCATCTTCTTGACATCACTCGAACTTTTTTGATTCAGGCTCAACTTCCTTCAGAATATTGGTTAGAAGCACTTCTTACTGCTAATCACATCATTAACCTCCTTCCAACTCATTCCATAAATTTTTTAAGTCCTTGGGAAGCTCTCTTTAAATCTAAACCAGACTATACTTCCCTAAGAACATTTGGTTGTTCTTGCTTTCCTTGGCTTCGTCCTTACTCCACTTCTAAACTCTCTCCTCGCAGTCTTGAATGTGTCTTCTTGGGATATAGTAGTTCTCATAAGGGATTTCGTTGTCTTCATCCTCAAAGTGGGCGTGTTTACATTTCACGCCATGTAGTTTTTAATGAAGATCACTTTCCCTTCTCCTCTCTGATTTCTTCTTCATCAGGTGCACCTGTAATTTCTCAAAATCCTTTATTTTATCTCTCCTATCCAAGATATGCAACAGAATCTTCTCAAAGTTCAACATCTCCTACAGATTCGCCAACCCATGTTCAGTTGTCTCCATCTATTGAGACTGCCCAACCTGTCCCATTGCCCCTCAATAATGACCTAATGGTCAATTCTTCTATTCCCTCACTAAATCATAATGATCAGTCAATCTCATCATCTTCTCAAACTCCCTCCAATCCATTTGTTAGTTCAGCCACCCCTTCCAATTCAACATACATCACACCTATATCTACTCCACCACCCACCTTACCTCCTGTAATGCCAACTCCAACTATTAAGTCCCACTGCTCCTTCTCTAATTAATTCTCACTCCATGATTACAAGGAGTAAGGCTGGTATTTTTAAACCAAAAGTTATTTTGTCTACAAAATACCCAATCCCTTCTGCTCTGCTACTTGTTTCTATCCCTCCAACTCCTTCTTTTACTCAGGCGGCAAAGGATTCAAAATGGGTGTCAGCTATGAATTTGGAATTTCAAGCCCTTCAAAAGGCTGGTACATGGTCTCTTGTTCCTCCCGATCCCTCTCAAAATGTGATCGGTTGTAAATGGGTTTTTAAAGTTAAACAAAACTCAGATGGTAGTATAGAACGGTATAAGTCACGTGATGAGACATGAAAATGTCCCAACTAAATCTCTTAACACGGGTTAGTTAGTCCAAATCGAGTGGTTACTCTGATGATTTGTATGATTTTCTTTCTCAGGTGTCTTTTGCGGAATTGAGCATGAAAACTGGTTAAAATCGGAGAGAAAGACACACTTGAGGACATTTTGGTAATTTGGAGATGATGGTGTTCTGGAAACTTTAGTGCTCGGATGGAAAGTAGAGTTCAAAATAAACCCGTAGGCGAAAACAGAAGTTGAATCGGAGTCCGGACGGAAGAGTTTGACCAGGTCAAAGTGTGGGACCGGGTTTGAATATTTAGAGACACGTGGCACCTATCGGAGCGTTAATATGCAAATTTTGGTACGTCGGTGGGCACCAGAAAGATATTTTCGGGATTTTTCATAGGTGCTGATCCCATGTAATGAGCCCCTTGATACTACGATGCTCCGTCCGTGCGCAACTAGATCCGACGACTCGATTTATTATGAAAACACCAGGCATCATCCAAGGAGCGTGTTGCATCTAATCTCTATGATCCAAAATACACTCAATTATTATTCTTTGGATGGCTTCCAGCAAGCATCACACGGTGGGCCTATATTTCCCTTTATTTTCACTTTTGCTGTTTTGGAAACAACAAACCACGTCATAGCTGCCATCAAGGGATTGATCCCATCCCACACTATTTCTCTCTTTCAATATTTGGTTACTCCTATTTTTAGAAAGAGATGAGACTAAATCAGTGGTCCACCATTTCCTTCTCTATAAAAACAGTAGAGAGAGAAACCGATATTTAGAGAAGGGAGAGAAAATATATTTCTTTCTCTTTTAACCAGAGAATGAAGAGGGTGATTAAAGAGATGATTGGGTTATTATAAACAAAGAGAGGAGTGAAGATATTGGACAGAGAAAGATTTTCAGAATTATGTTAGCTGGACATATCCATTGGAAATCGAAGGAAGAGATGATTCGGCTGTGATATTATTGAAAGAGATGTTACTTTCTCTTAGAAAATAGAAGAAATCAAAGAGATTGGAGAATATATTCCGAGAAGAAGGAAAGAAGATGAAAGATATTCTGGAGAGAGAGAGAGAGAGATGGATTGAGTTTGGATTCATCTCTCCACGGCTAAAACATAACAGAGAAAGAATTTTAGAGAGAGAAACCGAGAGCTAGAGAACAGGAGAGAAAACAGAGAGAGAGGTTAGAGAGAGAGAGACCGAGCTCATCATCATCATCATCATCTTCTATCCTTCTTCTTCTCATACTGTAATTTATCCTTTTAGTGAGAGAAAGAAAAGATTAACAGTGAGAGAGAGAGAGATTTGTGGTGAGGAAAAGAGAAAGAGAGATTACAGAAGCTCGGTTTTATAAAAGAAATTATTATCTTCATCTTGTTTTATTTATTTTCTTTCTTTTATTCTTCTTCTTAGTGAGAAAGGGAAGATTAACAGAGAGTTAAGAGAGAAAGAGATTAAGAAAAAAAAGGGAAACAGAAAGTGTAGAGAGAGAAAGAGAATTGGAGAAGGTGAGAAAACAGGTGAGAAAATAATTTTCTCACGAGGAAAATACTTCCGGGAAGACGAGAAAATCGTTTTCCCAGAGGGCGCGTTTGGCAGAACAGTGGAAAGTCAGCAGGAAATTATTTCCAGCAAAGAAAAAGTTTGTTTTCTCTTCTCTCTCTTTATTTTATTTTCCGATTTCTTTTATATAATGTCCATGAGTAACTAATTTTTCTATCTAGGGTTTTAGATGAAGTTTCAATAATTATTCTAATGATTAATTTATTACAGTTTTTATTATTTTAACGATAATATCTTCCGGGTTTTTAGACCATCCATGGACTGAAAACATGAGTTATACAAAGAACAATCGAATTAGACCAAATTAATTTGTCCTTAGAATTGTTAGGAAAACGGATTCGAAAACCCTAGGTTCCCTTTATCTGAATATCACTTTAGAATTATTTAAATTTTAATTGTTATTTATCTTATTAAAGAAAAAATATTATCAATCAAACCATTTCTTGAAAACCTAATAGTTTTAAGATTAGAATTGAAATTCGGCTTAGTCTCTGAGGAACGAACCGGTCTTACCGGAAATTATTACAACTTGACACCCGTGCACTTGCGGGTGTAGACCTATTTAGGGTAACCTTTCTAGGCCCATCATCACGATTGGTAGCAAAGGGATTTTCCCAACAAGAAGGCGTTAATTACTCAGAGACTTTTAGTCCTGTTGCTAAATCGACTACTATTCGGGTTCTTCTCACGTTGGCTGTAACTTTTAATTGGTCTATTCGACAACTAGATGTGCAAAACGCATTTCTTCATGGTACTCTTCATGAAACGGTATTTATGCAACAACCTTTGGGCTTTAAAGATGTTAATTTTCCTAATCATGTATGCAGACTGCACAAATCCATTTATGGTCTTAAACAAGCTCCTCGGGCTTGGTAAGAGAGTCTTGGTGATGCTCTCATGACACTTGGTTTTAGCAAATCTCTATCAGACTCATCTCTCTTTATTTACTCTAACAATGGAGTTTTATTGTACATCCTAGTCTATGTAGATGATATTATTGTGACTGGAAATTCTATTGTCGCTTGCCAATCTTTAATTTAACAGCTTGGCCTTTCTTTTGCAATGAAAGATTTGGGTGATCTCCATTATTTTTTTGGTTTGGAGGTCAAGAGAGATCAATCAGGTATTTTCCTCAACCAATCTAAATATGCTTTAGATCTCTTGACTAAAGCTAACACGGATGGTGCTAAACCATGTTCCACTCCGATGGCTCCTAGTACGAAACTCACTCCTCATGAGGGGGTGCCTCTAGAGAATCCTACATCCTACCGAAGTCTTGTTGGGGCTCTCCAATATCTCACTTGGACTCGGCCTGATATAAGTTATGTTGTGAGTCAAGTATGCCTTTTTATGCACCAGCCTACAACGACTCATCTTATCGCTGTTAAAAGGATATTGCGTTATATTAAGGGCACTATAGGTTTCGGTCTCATTATCTCTAAGTCCTCTAATCTTTTCCTTCATGAGTATGCCGATGCGGATTGGGCCGGATCTCCCACTGACAGTCGTTCGACAAGTGGTTCTATTATTTTTCTTGGTGATACTCCGATTTCATGGTCCGCCAAGAAACAACCTACAGTCTCCCGATCATCTACAGAAGCGGAATATCGATCACTAGCTCATTGTGTAGCTGAAGTTGTATGGATCTGCTCTCTTCTTCGCGATTTCGAGTATTTTTTGCCACAGTCACCCCGTCTATGGTGTGATAATGTCTCTGCACTCTCTCTTGCTTCAAACCCGGTTTTTCACTCGAAGATCAAACATCTTGCTTTAGACTTCCACTTTATTCGGGAATTGGTTGCTTCTAAGTTGCTTACATTGAACTACATCTCTTCATCTCAACAAACAGCAGACTGCTTTACCAAAAGTCTCCCATCACCTCGCTTCATCGCTCTTCGAAACAAGCTCAAGGTGCTCCCTAACCCCTTCATCTTGAGGGGGGGGGGGGGGGGGGGTAATAGCATAGGAGTAGGTTAATAATATATATTTTATATATTGTAGCAATATTTTCTGTGTATATCCTAATCTTTACACAATCTTTCCATATGTAAATCCTAATCACATTGCCTATATAAAGGCATTGTTTCCATTCAATAATACAATGAGAATTACTCTACTAGTATGAATCCCTTTGTAATGAATAGGTTGTGAATATTAAAAAAAAAAGTTAACTCTATTTGGCCCCCTACTTTGTGACCAGCTTCTTTTATGGCCCCCTATTTTTCATAAATTCAAATATGACCCCCTATTTTAGTGTAAATGTCATAAATACCCTTCCTATATATAAATTTTTTTCAAAATAAAATTAGTTATAATATAGAAATTCCACCTCAAATCTCTCTCCACCTCACATCCTTCTCCACCTCACCTATCTCTCTCTCCACCTCACCTCTCTCTTCAACCCACCTCTCTCTCTATCCCCAACTCACCTCTCCCTCTCTCCAACTCACTTTCTCTTCCTAAAATTTTTCCTGTCGGCGACCTAAATATAAAAAAAACTCTCATCTCTCTCTCTCTCTCTAAACACTCCGGCTAAGGGGTTTCCCTTCGCCGGAGTCGGTCTGTTCAAGAACAGACCAGATCAAGTCTGTTCACGAACAGGAAATGAAGGCCACAAATGCCTCTAAAAGGATTTAAGTAAATTAAGCTATATAGGCTCACACTATCTTTATAAACCCAGGCTACAATCATTCTTGATTGGTGCATTGGTTTGCACCAAGTAAATTGTTCAAAAACGAAGGAAGAAAGGGGAAGATGAAAACGGAAAATTTCTCTTCTTCGGGAAAGGGGTTTCTCCTTTGTTCTTTTTTGTTAATGATGGGGAGTCCATCTCTCCTAAATCTAGCGAGGGGAACTTAACCAAACACCAAGATTTCCCCTTGGGTCTGGCAACGGGGAACTAGCTTCCCTTCATGTTTCTCCTTCATTGGTCTTTGGTGTGTTTGAAAGTAGTATGCTTGGGTTTACAAATCTCTAATTTATGGTGGACTTCCCATAACCCATCTAGCGACTAAGATCTCCACCTCACTTGGGTGGCAACACAGGGCCATGTCGAAAGCTATGTAAATGCATATAACCAAACCGAGAGGCCTATTTTAGTGGAGTTATATAAAACTCAAAAGAATTGGCCTTAATTCTTATAGACACCTCATTCCCCATTGTTTAGTTATAACAATCCAAAACACAAATCACAATAAGGAAGTTTTATACGGGTCCTCCATTCTGGTTGAAGGGTCTTTCTTGTGAATTCGATGTGAGTGAAAAGATTAAGGACGTTGGTGGGCAAGTTAGATAAAGTAATTAAGTTGAATGAAAATAGATTAGTGACCTTAATGGTACGTGTACAATGATTATTAATGTATTGTTGACTTTTTTACTTTAAGCTAAGTCACTTTTTCATTTGTAGTTTTAGTACAAACCTTTATTTCTAGGTGCTTCTAAAGGCACCAGGCTAAACAGCTGTTGGCTGCCGGGCTCTATTAGCACCAGGCCAAACAACTACTTTCTATGTTAGCACCCAATTCATCTGTAGGCACCGATGCTAGTGAAATTAACTCTAACACCTCCATCAATCTCTCACAAAACCGAACTAGAGCTCATCCCAAATTTTCTCTCTTTAAGCTTTGAAAAACCTGACTTTCACTCACCGATTCTCTCATAATCTCACGAATCTCTTTCAAATATAGAACGACATAGCCAGTTGTTAATAATGTTTTCTTCTGTAGTAGAAAGTAGATGGGTAGAGATTTTTCTTTCATTTGTTTCCATACACTGTTATGCTTATTGGCTTAGGGTAGCCTGATTCTACCCATTCAACTACCTGAGATTGAGTGTTGTATGCAAACTCAAGTAGTGAAGACCTCAATTTGTAAGTTTATGATGTGCTTCATATTGTTGTAGATAAACGATTCACCAGTAAGAAATTCGCAAGAAACCTTCACGATGGAGATGCACACATCTAGAATGGTATTTTTCATATATTGGGGTACAACATGACATGAATTCAATTATTTTCTGTTGGATGAATAAACGGAAAGTTGGCTTTGATTTTATGATAACTTGCAGTCATCTATGAAATTGCTTTAGTTACCTACTTGCTCGATATATGGGTACAACATGACATGAGTTCAAGTTGCTGCCGACTATCCTAAAAAGCCGAGAACAAAAATAGTAATTGAATCTTTGGTTGTTGATAATTGTTTAAGATTGTGTTTCGCAGGTATCTAGAACTCTCTTGTAAACCATTGGGTTGTCAAGCGCTCAATGAATTCCCATGTATTGGAGATACAATAGGCCTCTTACATAGATGGTTGCAGTTCGTGTCCTGAGTGACCCCCGGATTTATTCAATCTCAACCTACGCAGTGGAAGTTGATTCACATTATGTGATCAACGAAGTTTCCGATCTTGGATTCGCTTGTTATTAATGTATTACCTACGTATGAATAACTAATGGGGGCTGCTCTTAATTGAGAATGTTCCACTCTTTCTAGGGTTTTGTTTTGGAAGAAGAAGACGGAACAAGCAAACAAAGGTGGACGTCACCCACATCAAAAATCGATGCTTATAGAGATTTCGGGTCAATGACTTTTGACCCAAGTCAATAAAAGTTTTGGATGCTAACAGCCTTTTGGCTCGGTGTCTTTCGAAGCACCCTTATTTCTATCACCATTTTGTCAGTACATGTATAACTTATGTCCATTTTAATCACTATCTGTTTTAGTACAATATCTATTTGTCTACAAGACAATGTCTTATACCAGAGAAGGAGAGAGTCTACAACAACACGTTGAGCTCCCAACCCAAAAACTTGGGTGCAGCTCATGGCTGCAGTTGGGTTCATGACCTTTACTAGATGGATGTTTTGGTGATTTTGCTAAACAAGTATTCGATGCGTTTGTCGTTCAAATTAACCACTAATTACTACCAGGATGTTTTGGTGACCTTTACTAGATGGTGTGACGCCCCTGAATCAAGCATCCACTTATCGAAGATCTTCTCAGACACCTCTGTCACCGAGAAACATTCGTCTGCCTCTTCTGACACATATCCCGCCTCTTGCATCTCTTGTTTCTCCTTGTAGCCTTCGTTCTTTTGCTTCAACTTTCTCTTTGGACAAGCCGCTTTAAAGTGGCCAAGCTCACCACAACTAAAGCACGTTTTCTTGAAAGAGCCTCTAGATTTGGATCTAGATTTCCCGCCCTTTCCCTTTCCCCTTTCATTACTCCTCCCCCTCGTTACAAACAACCCTTGTGCTTGTTCTTTGTCTACTCCACCCGACGCCATACTGCTAGTAGCAACCTTACGCAGGTCATCCGCTAATAGCGAATTTCTCGTCTCTTCCATGGTTAGACTATCACCAACAAGCATCAAAGTTTGAACAAGGTTCTCATAGGATTTAGGTAATGAAAGTAACAATATGAGGGCTTGGTCCTCATCCTCAACCTTAACATCAATATCCTTCAAATCTGAGATAATCCTGTCAAACCTATTCACATATTCCTGAATAGAAGAACCCTCTTCCATTCTACATGTGAATAATTTGGATTTTAAGTAGACCCGATTCGTTAAAGTTTTCGTCATGAAACTGCTTTCTAATTTTAACCACACACCCGCCGCCGTTGTTTCTTCGTCTACTAGGAATGCCACGTCCCTCTCAAGACACAACATAATGGTAGCCCGTGCTTCGAGATCTAACTCCTCCCAATCCTCATCTGACATATCTCCTGATTTCTTTCCCGTCAACGTCTTGTGTAATTTCTGCGAGATTAACAGATTCTTCATCTGCATCCGCCAATAAGAAAAATCGTTTTTCCCATTGAACTTCTCTATCTCATATTTCCCTGCTTTGACCGTACCACTTCTCGATCCCATTTTCTCTTCGTTCAATCTCAACAAGGCTCTGATACCAATTGTTATAACTAAAAGTCGCGGAAGCTATCGAACCTATCCTAGAAATTGATCCGATTATGAAGATTAATCGAAAAGCTAAGTCAAAATCAAATATGCGAACAGAATTTAACGAGGTTCGGCTTTAAAGCCTACGTCCTCGGACGAACAAGAAATCTTTATTGAAGGATAGATGAAGACGACTCACACAACCCGCAAGTTCGTCCCAAGATGGTACCGTATAGAAATTAACCTTCTATACTAAATCTTCGACGACCGAGAAATTTAACACCGCTCAAAACTATGAACAAAAAATCTCTCTTACTTGCTCTCTCTCTAGCTGTCTCTAAAGAAGAGTTGTGTTTGTTGTTGATGTGTTGATTACAAAGCACTCAACCCCTATTTATATATATTATAAGCCTAAAAATTGGAAACTGCCTATTGAGCCAAAAAATTGGAAACCATCCCAATTTGGAAACTGCCTATTGCTGCCTCTTAAACCTCCTCTTCAATTTTTAGAAACTGCCTCTTACAATTCTCCACCTCGTACACAATTTGATATACTTCAAATTTTGGACGAACACCAGGATACTCCTTGTAAGATATATCTTCCTTTTGTAACTTCATCCGACTGCACCATATGACCATGGTTGCCTACGTACCCTTTTACAGGATCAAGCCTACCGCAGTTCTACCAACCCTTCACATAAAGATTATCTTGTCGCCATTACGCCCTTTCGGGCAACTTAACACGAGCCGATTTGTAGCAATTTCAGACAATGCTGAAACTTGCTACACGTCACCACTTTAGTCAACATGTCCGCGGGATTCTCATCTGTGTCTACCTTCATGAGAGAAACATCACCTTCCTCTATGACATCTCGTACAAAGTGATACCTGACATCGATATGCTTAGTACGAGCATGATGAACCTGATTCTTCGCCAAGTGGATCGCACTTTGACTATCACACCATACATCTACGCACTCCTGCTTAATCCCTAGATCATCCAGAAGACCCCACAACCACAATGCTTCCTTCACACCCTCGGCCATAGCCATATACTCGGCCTCCGTAGTAGATAACGCAACTGTAGATTGTAACATCGATCGCCAACTAACTGGAGCACCATGTACTGTAAATACATAACCAGTAGTAGATCGTCTTCTATCTAGATCGCCAGCATAATCCGAGTCAACATAACCGCTTACCTGACATGTGTCTCCACCAAAGCACAAACCCGTACCAGTAGTACCTCAAGACCCACTTCACAGCTTCCCAATGTGTCTTCCCCGGATTTGCCATAAACCTGCTAACCACACTGACCGCCTGTGAAATATCTGGACGAGTACACACCATAGCGTACATCAAACTGCCAACTGCACTAGCATACGGTACACGATCCATATGATCCTTCTCCACCGTAGTAGTGGGAGATTGTTTTCCCGAGAGCCTGAAGTGTGGTGCCAAAGGTGTTGACACCGCCTTCGCATTCTGCATCCCGAATCGAGAAACTACTCGTTCGATGTAACCTTTCTGATTCAAGTACAGTTTCTTACTTGACCGCTCTCTCTTAATCTCCATTCCCAGTATCTTCTTTGCAGCGCCCATGTCTTTCATCTCAAACTCTTGACTGAGTTGAGATTTCAACTTATCTATCTCCACCATACTTCGAGAAGCAATAAGCATGTCATCCACATACAAAAGGAGATAAATAAAGTCACCTTCGCGAAGTTTCTTGATGTATACACAACAATCATAGTCACTTCTGCGAAAACCATGCTTTAGCATGAAAAAATCAAATCGTTTGTACCATTGGCGAGGGGATTGTTTCAATCCGTAAAGAGATTTCCTCAAACGACATACTTGATTTTCTTTGCCCTCAACCTTGTATCCCTTTGGTTGAGCCATATAAATTTCTTCTTCCAAATCTCCGTGCAAGAAGGCGGTTTTAACATCGAGTTGTTCCAGCTCAAGATCACTATGAGCAACAATACTCAATAGCACCCGAATAGAAGTATGTTTCACGACCGGTGAGAAAATCTCATTGTAGTCGACCCCTTCTTTCTGTGCATAACCCTTGGCCACTAGTCTTGCCTTATACCTTGTACCTTTGATCTCGGAAGAATCCTCTTTCTTCTTGTACACCCATTTACAACCAATAACAGACTTACCTTCGGGCAATGGGACAACCTCCCATGTCTTGTTCTTGTGAAGAGACTCCATCTCTTCTTGCATAGCAACCAACCAACTCTCTCTATCCTCCGCGGTAATAGCTTGTTTGAAGGTGACCGGCTCGTCGTCTTCCACCGAGAGTGCATATTCAACAAGATTTGCCTGCCCATAATGCCTAAGAGGTTTGTCTGACCCTAACCTCTGTACCGGCTTATATAACCGTTTCGGCCTAGTGTGTACCGAAACATCCTGCTGTTGTTGTTGTAAAACTTGTGTACCTTCCCCTTGAACCTCCTCATGATCGGGTTCATCAATTTTCTCATCCTGAGTATTATCCTGATGCTCCACCTGATCATGATTCCTAGAAACCCGTTGGTCTTCGATTTCTACTTCCACTACTTGAGCTTTAGTAGACCCAACATCACCACAACTAGGCACCGTAGCTTTCGCCATAGCTACAATAGATGACTCATCAAACACCACATCTCTGCTGATTACAAACTTTTTGTCTTCCGTACACCATAGCCGATAACCCTTGACTCCTGTAGCATATCCTAAGAAAATTGCCTTCTTTGCTCTATTGTCAAGTTTGTTACCTTTAACATGGTAATAGGCCGTACAACCGAAAACCTTAAGTCTCCCGTAATCTGCATGTTCACCTGACCACACCTCGTAAGGTATGCCGCCATCTAAAGAAGAATGTGGAGACCTGTTCACAATATAACAAGCTGTAGCAACAGATTCTGCCCACCATTCTACGCCTAATCCCGAATTGGAGCGCATACATCTAGCCTTCTCAAGTAGTGTACGGTTCAATCTCTCTGCGACTCCATTCTGCTGAGGTGTGTTTACTACTGTCCAGTGCCTCACAATGCCTTCCTGATTACAAAACTCCTTGAATGCCCCATCCGTGTACTCGGTCCCCTTATCCGACCTTAACGTCTTCAGCTTTCGACCAGTTTTGTTCTCAACCATTGCTTTCCACACCAGGAATGTGTTGAATACCTCATTCTTATGCTTCAGAAAATAAAGCCAGACAAATCTCGAATGATCATCAACGAATGTAACAAAATACCTGGAACAACCCTTGGAAGGTAACTTTGCCGGTCCCCAGACATCGGTGTGTACGTAGTCTAATACCTCTTTGCTCCTGTGCTTGCTTGTAGAGAACGTCACCCTGTGTGCCTTCCCGAACACACAATGCTCACAAAACTCCATGCAAGGCTTCTTCATGTCCTTCAACAAGCCTTTCCCGCACATCAAAGATAGACCATTTTCTGACATATGCCCAAGGCGCATATGCCAAAGCCTCGTACTAGCCGTTGGATCCCTTCCACTGATTCCTACTGCTACATCTCCCGTAATTGTTGTCCCCAAAAGTTTGTATAAATTACCGTAACGAGTACCTCTCATTACCACCAAAGAACCCTTAACGACTCTTATGGAGCCATTCTCTATAATTATCTTACAGCCGTTCCGCTCCAACACACCAAGGGAAATTAGATTTTTCCGCAAATCGGGTATGTGTCTTACGTCCGTCAATGTTCTCACCACTCCATCGTGCATCTTGATCCGTATTGTTCCGAGTCCCACAGTTTTACATATACTATCATCACCCAGTATAACTGTACCACCATCTATACTCCTATAGGTAGTAAACATCTCCCTATTTGGGCACATATGGTGTGACGCCCCTGAATCAAGCATCCACTTATCGAAGATCTTCTCAGACACCTCTGTCACCGAGAAACATTCGTCCGCCTCTTCTGACACATATCCCGCCTCTTGCATCTCTTGTTTCTCCTTGTAGCCTTCGTTCTTTTGCTTCAACTTTCTCTTTGGACAAGCCGCTTTAAAGTGGCCAAGCTCACCACAACTAAAGCACGTTTTCTTGAAAGAGCCTCTAGATTTGGATCTAGATTTCCCGCCCTTTCCCTTTCCCCTTTCATTACTCCTCCCCCTCGTTACAAACAACCCTTGTGCTTGTTCTTTGTCTACTCCACCCGACGCCATACTGCTAGTAGCAACCTTACGCAGGTCATCCGCTAATAGCGAATTTCTCGTCTCTTCCATGGTTAGACTATCACCAACAAGCATCAAAGTTTGAACAAGGTTCTCATAGGATTTAGGTAATGAAAGTAACAATATGAGGGCTTGGTCCTCATCCTCAACCTTAACATCAATATCCTTCAAATCTGAGATAATCCTGTCAAACCTATTCACATATTCCTGAATAGAAGAACCCTCTTCCATTCTACATGTGAATAATTTGGATTTTAAGTAGACCCGATTCGTTAAAGTTTTCGTCATGAAACTGCTTTCTAATTTTAACCACACACCCGCCGCCGTTGTTTCTTCGTCTACTAGGAATGCCACGTCCCTCTCAAGACACAACATAATGGTAGCCCGTGCTTCGAGATCTAACTCCTCCCAATCCTCATCTGACATATCTCCTGATTTCTTTCCCGTCAACGTCTTGTGTAATTTCTGCGAGATTAACAGATTCTTCATCTGCATCCGCCAATAAGAAAAATCGTTTTTCCCATTGAACTTCTCTATCTCATATTTCCCTGCTTTGACCGTACCACTTCTCGATCCCATTTTCTCTTCGTTCAATCTCAACAAGGCTCTGATACCAATTGTTATAACTAAAAGTCGCGGAAGCTATCGAACCTATCCTAGAAATTGATCCGATTATGAAGATTAATCGAAAAGCTAAGTCAAAATCAAATATGCGAACAGAATTTAACGAGGTTCGGCTTTAAAGCCTACGTCCTCGGACGAACAAGAAATCTTTATTGAAGGATAGATGAAGACGACTCACACAACCCGCAAGTTCGTCCCAAGATGGTACCGTATAGAAATTAACCTTCTATACTAAATCTTCGACGACCGAGAAATTTAACACCGCTCAAAATTATGAACAAAAAATCTCTCTTACTTGCTCTCTCTCTAGCTGTCTCTAAAGAAGAGTTGTGTTTGTTGTTGATGTGTTGATTACAAAGCACTCAACCCCTATTTATATATATTATAAGCCTAAAAATTGGAAACTGCCTATTGAGCCAAAAAATTGGAAACCATCCCAATTTGGAAACTGCCTATTGCTGCCTCTTAAACCTCCTCTTCAATTTTTAGAAACTGCCTCTTACAATTCTCCACCTCGTACACAATTTGATATACTTCAAATTTTGGACGAACACCAGGATACTCCTTGTAAGATATATCTTCCTTTTGTAACTTCATCCGACTGCACCATATGACCATGGTTGCCTACGTACCCTTTTACAGGATCAAGCCTACCGTAGTTCTACCAACCCTTCACATAAAGATTATCTTGTCGCCATTACGCCCTTTCGGGCAACTTAACACGAGCCGATTTGTAGCAATTTCAGACAATGCTGAAACTTGCTACACGTCACCACTTTAGTCAACATGTCCGCGGGATTCTCATCTGTGTGTACCTTCATGAGAGAAACATCACCTTCCTCTATGACATCTCGTACAAAGTGATACCTGACATCGATATGCTTAGTACGAGCATGATGAACCTGATTCTTCGCCAAGTGGATCGCACTTTGACTATCACACCATACATCTACGCACTCCTGCTTAATCCCTAGATCATCCAGAAGACCCCACAACCACAATGCTTCCTTCACACCCTCGGCCATAGCCATATACTCGGCCTATTGCTGCCTCTTAAACCTCCTCTTCAATTTTTAGAAACTGCCTCTTACAATAATGGAAGAAACGAGATTTCAGTATAGGATCATTCTGTTGAAAGTGTGGTTTTAAACCAAATTTGTTTTTGGGCCCAATATAAAATGTGGGCTTGAGTAAATGGGTCTATCAAACTAGAAGGGGCAAAGAAGGAAAAAGACTCCTTAAATTAATTAAAGAGAGGTAGTAGAGATTGAAATGTCTACAACTTGAGTAAGCTTAGAGAGAGAAAGAACTAGGACTTTCTTTGGAGAAGATCCTTAGTGAAGAAATTTGAAGTAATTAATTAGTATGTATCTATGACTATTATCTAATGTTTTTGAATGTCTTTTTTCTTTGTTAATGAAAGGAACAACAACAATGTTTGTGTTTATGATGAATGGAGATTTGTGATTGAAAGATAGTTGGTTTGAGTATATGGTGTTAGATCCTTTATGTTATAGTTGTTATTTTTCTTAAATCTCCAACAAATGGTATCAGAGCCATGTTATCTTATCATTTCAACATTTTGAGAATCTAGGGTTTGTGAAAAAATTGGGGATCTAGTAAGAAAAAATGACAAATATGGTGCAATCTCAAATACCTATGTTAACAAAAGAAAATTATGGACATTGGTCCATTCAAATGAGTGTATTATTGGGATCTCAAGATTTGTGGGATATTGTTCAAAATGGTTATGTAGAGCCAACTTTAGAAGAAGAGGATATTATGAATGACTTGCAAAAAAATGTTCTTAAAGATTCAAGAAAGAATGATAAAAAAGCTTTGTTCCTTATATATCAAGGGATTGATAGTTCTACATTTGAAAAAGTGTCCGAAGCAAAATCATCGAAAGAGGCTTGGAATATTCTCAAGAATTCTTTTAGAGGAGTTGATAAAGTGGTGAAGGTTCGTCTTCAAATTTTGCGTGGTGAATTTGAAAGGTTGAGTATGAATGAAGGAGAACTTGTCTCCGATTATGTTTCAAGAGTATTGTCTAATGTTAACGAAATGAAAAGGTGTGGTGAAAAATGTGATGATGTTCGGGTGATGGAGAAGATTTTACGGTCTTTGACACCTAAATTTGATAATGTGGTTATTGTTGTTGAAGAATCAAAAGACTTGGAATCTATGACGGTAGATGAATTGATGGGAACATTGCAAATCCATGAACAAAGGGTGAATAGAAATGCCACAACCTCTTCAAATTGTTCGGTTGATCAAGTACTTCAAGCAAAACTCACTTTAGAAGAAAAACAATATACACCCCAAAAAGAAAGAGGCTATGAGAGTTATGGTAGAGGTTATGATAACCGTAGAAGAGGCTTTGGAAGCCAAAGAGGAAGAAATTTTTTTAAGTAGAGGAAGAACAAATGAACCAAGAGGAAGAGGTAGAGGAAACTTTACTAGACCTTATAATAGCCAAGGTAGAGACAAAAGGGATATTGAATGTTATAATTGTCACAAGCTTGGGCATTATAGTAATGAATGTTGGTATAAAAAATGAAGTTAAGGAAGAATCAAATCTTGTTGAAGATGAAGTAGAAATTAATGTTGATCCTACATTGTTATTTTCTTGTGATGGTTTTGATGAATCACAAACAAACACTTGGTATTTCGACACCGGTGCAAGTAATCATATTTGTGGAAAAAGAGAATTGTTTGTTGAAGTGAATGAAAGTGTGAAAGGGTTTGTAAAGTTCGGTGACTCCTCAAAGATACCGGTGCTAGGGAAAGGTAATATCCTCATTCAACTAAAAAATGGAAAACATAACTATATTTCCGATGTTTATTATGTTCCCGCAATGAAAAATAACATTTTGAGTTTGGGACAACTTTTAGAAAAAGGCTATGATATAAGATTGAAAGATCTTCATCTCACATTAAGAGATAGAAGTGGAACTCTAATTGCTAAGGTAAAGATGGCAAAGAATAGATTATTTCCCTTAAACATTCAACATGGTGATGCAAAATGCTTAAACTCTATTGTGAAAGATGAATCTTGGTTGTGGCACTTGAGACTTGGGCATCTAAACTTTGATGGGATGAAGACCTTGGCAAGCAAGAATATGGTAAGGGGCTTACCATGTATTGATCACCCAAACAAAGTGTGTGAAGGGTGTATCTTTGGCAAGCATCATCGAACAAGTTTTTCTAAAGAAGGAAGGTGGAGAGCATCTAATATATTGGAGCTTGTGCATACCGATGTTTGTGGTCCATTGAAGCCAATGACAAATGGAGGTAACAATTACTTTCTAACTTTTATTGATGATTATAGTAGAAAAACATGGGTATACTTCTTGAAAAATAAATCCGAAGTATTTGAAGTGTTCAAGGAATTCAAGAATATGGTTGAGAAACAAAGTGGGTATTTTATCAAGAAACTAAGATCGGATAGAGGTGGGGAATTTACTTCTAGAGACTTTGATATGTTTTGTAAAGAATATGGAATTATTCACGAACTTACCCCATCATACACACCACAACTAAATGGAGTAGCCGAAAGAAAAAATCGTACCATATTAAACATGGCAAGGAGCATGTTAAAAGAAAAAAGTTTGCCTAGAGAATTTTGGGGTGAAGCCGTTGCATGTGCCGTATACTTGTTAAATAGATGTCCCACTAAAAGTGTTCATATGAAGACACCTCAAGAGGCATGGGGCTATTACAAGCCTAGTGTGTCTCATTTAAAGATATTTGGATGTATTGCTTATGCAAAGATACTGGAAGCAAGAAGAACAAAACTTGACGACAAAGGTGAGAAATGTATCTTTCTTGGGTATAATGAGCAAATGAAATGTTACAAGTTGTTTAATCCAATTGCCAATAAAGTGCTCTTTAGTAGAGATGTGGTATTTGAAGAAGATTTGGCATGGGAATGGAAAGGAAAAGAAATTATTCAAGTTGAACTTAGGCTTGAAGGAGAAGAAGAAGAAGATGCACCACCAAGAGAATTTCAAAGAGACCCACAAACACCATCGTCTTCATCCCCATCATCCTCATCATCGGGAGGAAGTTCTAATGAAGGTCCAATGAAAACTAGAAGTTTGAGAGAGATTTATGAAGTCGTGGATAATGAAGAAGAATTGAACTTGTGTTGTTTTCTCATGGATTGTGATCCTATTAGTTATGAAGAGGCCATCCAAGAAGAAAAATGGGAAAATGCAATGAATGAAGAAATTAATGCAATTGAAAAAAATGATACTTGGGAATTGACAAGTTTGCCAAAGGGATATAAACCTATTGGTGTAAAGTGGGTGTATAAGACAAAGAAGAATGCAAGTGGAGAAGTCCAAAGATATAAAGCAAGACTTGTAGCTAAAGGTTACAAGCAAAGAGCCGGCATTGATTATAGTGAGGTATTTGCTCCCGTTGCTCGTATGGAAACAATAAGATTGTTAATCTCTATAGCGGCTCAATATTCATGGAAGATTTATCAACTTGATGTCAAGTCGGCATTTTTGAATGGTATCCTAGAGGAAGAGATATATGTTGAACAACCTTTGGGGTATGTTAGAAAGGGAAAAGAAGATAAAGTTTATAAGTTGAAGAAGGCCCTCTATGGGTTAAAGCAAGCTCCACGTGCATGGAATGCAAGAATTGATAAGTATTTTCAAGAAAATGGATTTGAAAAGTGTCCTCATGAGCACACTTTATATATGAAAATGAAAGAAGATGGAGGCATGTTATTTGTTTGCCTCTATGTTGATGATTTGATATTCACCGGTAATGATTCAAGACTATTTGAAGAGTTTAAGAAGACCATGGTTAAGGAATTTGATATGACCGATATTGGGTTGATGGGTCATTTCCTTGGTATCGAAGTGAAGCAAATGGAAAATGGAATATTTATTTCTCAAAGTGGATATGCTAAGGAAGTACTTAAAAGATTTAAAATGGAGTCGTGTAATCCGGTAAACACCCCTCTTGAAAGTGGAGTAGAATTGAGAAAATGCACAAGAAGTAGTAATGTGGATCCTACATATTTCAAAAGTTTGATTGGAAGTCTACGTTATCTTACATGTACAAGACCGGATATTCTCTATGGAGTTGGGCTAGTGAGTAGGTACATGGAGACACCGGATGAATCTCATCTTAATGTTGCAAAGAGGCTCCTTCGATATATTAAAGGTACGATCAATGATGGTTTATTTTTCTCTTGTGCACAAGATTTTAAGCTTATTGGTTATTCCGATAGTGATTGGGGTAGAGACTTAGATGAAAGAAAGAGTACATCGGGATTTGTATTTTTTATGGGTTACACGGCATTTACTTGGTCTTCCAAGAAACAACCCATTGTGACTTTATCTACTTGTGAAGCGGAATATGTAGCCGCTAGCTCTATGGTTTGTCATGCAATTTGGTTAAGAAATATGTTGAAGCATCTTCAATGCCCTCAAGTTGGTCCAACCGAAGTGTTCCTTGATAATAAATCGGCTATTGCTTTAGCCAAGAATCCCGTTTGTCATGAAAGAAGCAAGCACATTGATACACGCTACCATTTTATTCGTGAACATGTTAAAGAAGGTGATATTGAAGTGATGTATTGCAAGTCTCAAGATCAAATAGCCGATATATTTACGAAGCCCTTGAAGCACGATGTCTTTGAAAGAATGAAGTGGATGTTAGGTATGAGAAGCTATGGAAATTTGGTTTAAGGGGGGATGTTGAAAGTGTGGTTTTAAACCAAATTTGTTTTTGGGCCAATATAAAATGTGGGCTTGAGTAAATGGGTCTATCAAACTAGAAGGGGCAAAGAAGGAAAAAGACTCCTTAAATTAATTAAAGAGAGGTAGTAGAGATTGAAATGTCTACAACTTGAGTAAGCTTAGAGAGAGAAAGAACTAGGGCTTTCTTTGGAGAAGATCCTTAGTGAAGAAATTTGAAGTAATTAATTGGTATGTATCTATGACTATTATCTAATGTTTTTTAATGTCTTTTTTCTTTGTTAATGAAAGGAACAACAACAATGTTTGTGTTTATGATGAATGGAGATTTGTGATTGAAAGATAGTTGGTTTGAGTATATGGTGTTAGATCCTTTATGTTATAGTTGTTATTTTTCTTAAATCTCCAACACATTCTGAAGTATATGATCATTCTGAAGTATACTTCTTCTCTCTTCCCTTCCCAATTAACTTCACAAGCTCATCATTAAGGAACTCTATGCTTCCCTAAGAATATAGAGAGAAGAAGTTACATTAGCTCGTTAGAAACCAAGAACTCAATGAAAGAAGAAAAGAAACCAAGAATGGTCATATATACTACTTGAACTAATTTTAGGGGGAAAAAGGAAAACAAGTTTCAAACATGATTGATAGATTGTGTCGTTTAACTTGGGTTGGCTTTTTTCTCAATGTATATAACTGGTGATGCTTGTTTAACAATGCCAAATCCTTAGGTGATGCTTGTTTAACAATGCGAAATCCTTACTAAATTTTCCACATATCTTACCAGCATAGACTGATTATAGCATTTGTTGGTTTCAGCCAGGACACCATCAACCTAGAAGCTCTAGAAGACTTCATAAGTTTTAATTAATACACTATTTCCATTCTTTACAAGACAATGTCTTATACCAGTGAGGGGAGAGAGTCTGCAACAACAGGTTGGAGCTCCCAACCAATACCAATTTCTGAAACTTGGGTGCAACTCGCAGTTCGGTTCATGAACCTTTTCAAATGGATGCGTTTAAACTGCAAGCCCTCAAAATCACCAACTAATGATACAAGAACACCTATGCAGCAAAGTTAACAACAAAAGAGTGGAGTATAATCATTCAACACTAAGAGACACCTTCCAACAACTCTAATTTTTTATGATTCAGTGTTAGTTCACTTCTTTGTGAAGATTTTTTGTGTCCAGTACTCTCAACACAAGATATTGCATGGGAAAACACAGAAAACACAAGTAAGATTACGAGATAGATGATCACAAATAATAACAAAATTGTCTAATTCAAGAGTAGAACCACTGAGTCAGATGCACTCTACCCGCTCATTCTGTAAGCACGCCCTTTTAGTATAATAAGGTTCAACTACTCTGGACAGTGAAACAAACAAAAAGTTCGATCTTCCAGCAGAGGGAACACACTCTTGTACAATCATAAGTAACCAGATAAAACAATAAACTAACCAAACAGAGATGCAACAAGGATTAGAAATAATTTAATTTGGTGCAGTTATACGGGGATCATGATCTAATGCAAATGTAGCATAATTACAATAATAAATCAAATCGTATAGATAAATGTATCTTGCAGTGCTTGACATTCGGTTAACTAGATTAATAACTTCAAGTAAACACGATTCAATTACGCCAGTCTCTCGAAGATTGGGTTGTTCTCAATTCAGCCTTATCAATAAAACACTAATTTATTCATTTAAGACAGGTTTGCAGCCAGCAGCTATACTTCTCCAAATGATCCTCATGGAGATGATTTGTTCTTAATTTTGACGCCCCTTAAAATTGAAGTCGGATCCTCATACAAATAAGATTGTATATCCTCTATGTCCACTACAGAAGGGTTCCTTCTCCACCCATTACAAATGCCTTGTATATAAAGAACAAGTATGAGCCAAGTGGATGGTGGAACTTTTGTAAGTGTTGGAGCATAGAAGAGCAATTCAGCCGTAAAGAACGGGTTCACGCCAAGTGGGTGGTGGTACTTCTGTCGGTCTTGGAGCATAGAAAAACATTTCAGGCGTTTCGGTTAAGGATAATTTAATGCCTTTAAACCATTCTGAAGAATGGGGAGGAGGATAGGAAAAGGATATAGAATTTCTGCTTGGGATATTGTATGTGTGAATGCTACCACAACATTCCAAAATCACAACATTTAGATCAACGGGACTGAAACTTAATCGCATAGAGGGCTTATTAACATCTAATTCGATATCCTTGTGTATCAAACACCAAGTAGTACATCCTCTTCCACTGTCGGACTTGTTCTCTTCTCCCCACTGCAGCTTCCAAACATTTAGCAGTCCTTCTTCGCTTATTATGCCATAACAAATAAACCCTTCCGACTTCCCAAGATGGTAAGTAAATTTAGAACTAGTAGTACCCATACTAATAATCGGCAAATCAATTACTTGGCATTCAATTCGATCAACATTGTCGTTGTTGTTGTTGTTTTTGTTGTTGAGATCTAACATTACGATTTTCTTGCCTTGGGATTCAATCCAGTATAAAGTTCCATTAAGAGCAACAACTCTACTAGAAGGTAACATGAAGGTTTGAAGATTAGATTGTTTTTGGCATGAAAGTTGATAGATTTTCCATTTACCCACATCAGATGAGAAGATCTCAATCTCATGAGTATTAGTAGTTGACTTCTTATCATTGGGTATAAGAACAACAGTGTACTTGGTGGTACAAGTGGTAGTAACTAAAGAAGAACAAGAACAAGAAGTCATGAAAGCATAAGAAAGACTATAGTCTTGTGGGTTTTTTACTGACCAAGAAGGAAGGGAAAGTGATGGCAGAGGAAGAATGACTGATTCACAAGTTTGTGGGTTAAAGACATAGTAAAGGTAATCGTCACGACCTAGAATCAAACCATTACTTGAAGCTAAACACACCATATATACGACAGCTCTGGGAATATAAAAAGATGTATATTTATTTTGATCACCACCTGGATAAGTAATTAACTTAAAATTGAATCTGTTCATGCACGGATAAAAGGAATAAACAAACACCAATTTTAACTGTGGATGAAGAGGAAGATGTAAACCTTTTACAAGACAAGGGTTTGAAAGAAGAGAAAGCCATGACTTTGAGACACGTCTGTAATTGAAAATTGAATGGAAGACGGAATACGTTTCAAGATGTTGCCTAAATATTTTTAACCATACCTCATCTGGTAATTCCAGTTCGCTGCGTAAAGATTTCGTCCTATCATCACCCATCATACACCTGTTTTTCCTACCTTGCTTTGCTTTGCTCTGCTCTATATTTTGAGAGATGGATGATTTTACTATAAAAGAGGCATCCTAGGTTTGTTTTAATTCTACCAAATAGTTTCTTTTTTTTTTTTTTTATTTCAACAAAAAAAAAAAATAGTTTCTTTTTTTTGTATTAATCAGCAGGGTTTAAGGGACCCTGAACTTTAACAAGGGAAGAAAGTCCGCCAAAGCAGCCGACAAACAAAGCCCAACCTATACAAAAACTCAAGCAACCCAAAAGAAACATATAGTCCCAACAGAAGATAACAACCAACAAAAACAATAAAAGAAGAATGAACATAAAAGAGAAAACACAATCATTTCCTCCTCATCCTGATCCTGCCCAATCTGTCATCACTAGCAATAGTTTGCATCTCTTCATTAAGGTCCCCAGCCACAATAATAGTTTCTTACATGTAAATATATAAGGGTCCACGGATTTTAGGCCCAAAATAAAATTCAAAAAGAGATTAAGGTCCAATCTTCCCAGAAAATAAGAGTTTAGTTATTTTCTCTTTTAGAAGAAACATTTTTTATACATAATGTGTTATGTATGACACATATAAAAAAACGAAATAAAGTATGAAACTTTAACAATAAATAATACGTTGTTTATGAAACAAAACAAGAGTCAATAAACAGAAAAACACTGCAACTTTGACATCTAAACATACTTTAACTATACTAAATGTGTTTTGTTGTAGAAATATACGTAATTGATACTAAATAACGTGTATATTACGAAACAAATTGTAAGTTTAAAATCAATCGAAAAATCAGAGAAAAAAAAAAAGAAAGAGAATTTTGGGGATTGGTTTTCAAAAGTGGATTTTTTATTATATAAAAGGTTACAATGTGTATTATGATTAAATAGAAATGATAGAGATCTGTTTTTCTATAGAGATAGATCAATTTGGACTACGATATCCATTATAATTGTTATTTTTGCTTAAAATTCTATATTAATATTAGGGTGGACTAAATGTGTGTTTAGGTGTAGATTTTTGGACTAGCGGAACCCAAAAATTATAAACAAAATTATAAATATAATTATGAATTACCCTTCTCATAGTTATGGGAGACTTTATAGGCAATGCCGAAAGTTGTAAAAGACAATCTCTCTAAATACAATCCCACAAATGGTTAGGGGCAATGTGGTCTTGAAGCAATGCCCACTTTTCTTCTTCTCGGACAAAAAAGTTGTCGGCAGACGACATTCAAACCGTTTCACTTTCTAAATTTTTTTTTCTCTATCGTCTTCTACTGCTTCTTCTAAACCCCCTCCTCAAACTCCCACCTTGTTCATATCTCTAACTCAAACCCTTATCACCTTCTCTCTTTTAAGCTCAGATCAAAGAGTTAATCTCTCTCTCTCTCGTCTCCCCCGCCTCTGCCACTCGCCATCTCCAACTATTTTCTTGCAACAGGGAGCGATTATAAGAACAATTAATTAAACTCGTTTTTGCTCTCGTTTTTGGAAGGAGAATAAGGAAACCTTAAGGTTTCAATTTGGAATTTATGGCATCAATATAAGTTTGTGTTTTGTTCTTCTAAAATTATACTATTTGGGTTTATCATATTGTAAAGGTGATGATTTTGTTAATAATATATTAGTTAGAAAAAGTTGTTGCTTGAATCAAAAAGCAACTTTTGGTTGGTTTTGAAGGTCAAAGAAGAAGGAGGAGGAGGAAGGGGAGAAGATTTTGTCGCAGGTTGGTGGTTGCCGGCGACGACTTTTTGTTGGTGAAGAAGGAAAGAGAAGAAGAAGAAGAAGAAGAAAGGTAGCATTATCGATTGCTGGCCAGCAACTTTTTGCTCGGTAGGTGAACTAACACCAAAAGTAACATTGCCTTTAACCAAATCGGCTCATAATGAATTTACCAAGTCATTCTTTTAAAGTACATTGCCTTTAACAATAAAGGGCATTGCATATAAAATTTTCCTTTATTTGTACCCAAGTTTTCGAAATTAAATGGCCTAAAGTCTACAGAAACCATTTTATTTACTCAAGTTCAATATTCATGGATTTGCACTTCCATGGGATCGAATTTGAGACCTCCGCATAGCGGAGTAGATTCACTAACCAACTGGGTTACCAGTTGTTGACAAGAAAGACAGTTATACACTATATATCTCCTTCTCCTTCTCTTTCTCCTTCTTTTTTTCCTCCTATCTTTTCTCTCTCTAAACTCTCCGGCGAAGGAAGAAGAAGAAGGAAAAAAATTAAGGTCGACAGGTCGTCGGTCGGAGTTGTCGGACAAACTCCGGTCGTTGACTTTTTGCTGGAAAAAAAGAAGTAGGTGACAGACACTCTCAGATATGGGCATTGTCTCTAATAATATTTGGTCAATTTTTTGACGAGTTTTGGACAATTCCTATAAAACTTCCGTTAACAAAAATAATTATAGTTTTGATGGGATTTAAGGCTCCTTAGGATATGTTTTAACGACTTAAGTTTTGTGATTACGAGGGTTAATGTTCTTATTCTTTTTCTGGTCGAAGAGTTAATGTTTTTTTGTTGAAACGGGGTTAATGTTATTCAATTGGGGTTGTATCTTCATAGTGTCTTTCAGGGGCGGCCCTGGCCCAAAGCCACCAAAGCGGTGGCTTTGGGCCTCCAATTGTGAAGGGCCTCCCAATAAATGTTTATCAGTTATTTACTCTTTGTTTACATCAATTATCACAAAAGGGAAGTTAGTGGATTGGTGTATGTACTGTTCTGCATCCCAACAGACACAAGTTCAACTCCCTGCAAGTGTTTTTTTCCTTTTGTAAGTTTTCATAAAACATTCCAAGGAACTAAGGGTCCCAAATTTATAAACGGCTTTGGGCCTCGTAAATGGTAAGGCCGGCCCTGGAGTCTTTCTCACATGAAAATCAAGGTTGTGAGAGTGCCTATTGTAAGGGATGAAGGCTACCTTAGAACTCCTCTTATAAGAGGTTTTAAGTAAAGCTATATAGGCTCACACTATCTTTATAAACCCAAGTCACAAACATTCTTGATTGGTGCATTGATCTGGACAAGTAAATTGTTCAAAAAGAAGGAAAAAAATAAGAAAAATAAGGGAAGATCAAAACGAGAAATTCCTCTTCTTCGGGAGAGGGGTTTCTCCTTTTCTTTTATGTTGGAGAGTCCCTCTTCCCTAAATCCGGCGGGGGGAACTTAGATAGACACCAAGGTTTTCCCTTGGGTGTGGCAACGAGGAACCAGTTTCCCTTCATGCTTTTCCTTCGTTGGCCGCTGGTGTGTTTGACAGTAGTATGTTTAGGTTTACAAATCTCTGATTTACAGTGGACTTCCCATAATCCATCTAGCGACGAAGATGTCCACCTCACTTGGGTGGCAACACAGGGCCATATTGAAAGGTTGCAGTGTAATCCAACCCTTCATGTTGGTGAAAACCCTTAGCCACCAATAAGCCTGTCAATGGATATCTGAATATTCGACATCCGATCCGCATCCGTATTCGAATTTTACAAAAGTATCCGAAATTTCGGATATCGGATATCTGTTTATCGGATATCGGATACGGATACACTAATATTCGATTTGATAAATATCCACATCCGATAAGTAATATAAAAAAATAATAAAAATTTAAATTTATTCATAATAATATATAAAATGTATGGTTGAGATTTATTATTTAGATCTAATGGTTAAAAATTTAAAGGCAAAATTTGAAATTTTGTTAAAGTTTCTGATATCGGATATTGATTTATAATATCCGTCGAATAATTATCGGATACGGATATTCGGATAGCTTATCGGATTCGGATACGGATATGCCTATATCCGATCCGATAAGCTACCGTTTACAGGCCTAGTCACCAACCTGGCTTTATACCTCTCTATTTGTCCATCTGATCTGTATTTTACCTTATACACCCACATACAACCCAATACATTCATGTTATCTGTAGCAAGAACCAGAGACCAAGTCTGGTTGTGTTGGAGTGCTAGAGAACTCCTCATTCATAACCTGACACCAATGTGGATTCAAGATGGCTTGCTTAAATGAAGTTGGTTATGGAGACTGATTCAGAACAGATAAAAAAGAAGTATGTATGTTATGGGCGTCTTATAATGAAGTGAGTAATATGATCAGGAATGTACTTTGGTTTGACTATACCATTTCTCAATCGAGTAGGCATACCATGAGTTGGCTGATGAAGTGATTGACTATTCAGTGAGATGGTAGGACTAGCATCAGACCTTACCTCATCATGAGCAAGAGCCGCTCAGAGAAGGCAATGGAAATTCAAATACTCGAAGATATGATGTAAACTTAGGGGTTGCATCCGTATGAGGCTGAATTAAGGTCTTAAAGGGAACTCATTTATGAAACGACCACATTCCTTGACATATATATTTTGTGAGAAACCAAGTCCAAGCACCTATAACCCTTGAAGGATAAGTTGTTACCAAGAAAAACACATTGAGTAGCTTTGGGGCTTAATTTATCATCCCTATATGCAGCTAAATGTGGGTAACAAGAACAACCAAACACCTTAAGAAGAGAGTAATCAAACAACTTATCAAATAGAACTTCGAATGGAGATATGCTGCCTAAGACTTTGGTAGGAAGTTGATGCACCCGAAAAGGTTGCACACCCAAGCGGAGGTATCAAGTAGTAATCCGGCAAAGCCGGGATCGATCCAAGGATAGGAAGGTAGTTTGGATATCGAAGGGTCTTATCCCTCGATCTAGATATTAAACGCTAACTTAGACTAAAAGGAGAAAAAACAAAGGTAAACGAGGGTTTTGATTAAATAAGCTGATAAGAGAATAAAGCAAACAAGTAAAATAACTAAACTAAACAATAAAAGTAAACGGGCGAGAGAGATTCGAGAGAAGAGTCGAAGGAACAAGAGTCGGGAACGACAAGTTAGAGAAGTGTTGATGTCCGGGAATCCGATGTGGTGAACCTACAACTACGTACGGTCTAATCGAATGGATTGATACAAACCTCGTCTTGATTCCTACGGTGGATGTTCATAAGCACTACGTATGTCCGGAGATAATACTTAGTCAAATAAACTTCCTAAACGAATAAAACCGAATCGTCGATCACATTGCCTAATCGATTAACTATGCGAAGTACTTGATAAGACACATGAAAAACGATTGAAACAAGTAATCGAAATAAGAGAACATCAATTTATTATCAAACCATAAAATCATCACATAGATAATCACATATTCATCACATTTCATCCCATATTCGACACACGAGAACTAGCTAACAATGGTGAATCAAGTAATGAATTGAAAGAATATAAAGAAAAACATGAGTTAAAGCGAGAATCCCCCTTTTTCGATGAGGCGTGAGGCTAAGATTATCGGAAAAGATAAGTCCTTAAATGCAGCCGAACTCCTCTTAGCAGAATGTGGGTTTCCCTTTAGTATTGCAAATTGGGTGTCCCCAAGCAAAAACAGAGTGCCCCATAGCCTTAATCATCTTCTTCCTCTCAAACTCTATCCACCATTAAAGCTTCATCCAAGCTTTCTCTCTCAAGAGATCAACAGCCAACCTCAAACCAAACACAAGGAAACCAAAGCAAAATGATGTCAAGCGAAACCCATGAGTTTTCCGGCAAGAATGATGGAGATTTCGGCCAAGAAAACAATCGAGAAGATCTGGCCGGAATACACCAAATTCCGAGCTGCTCCTTGCTGTTCCGGCCGAGTAAACATCAACCCGAGCTGTTGTGCCGAGCTGAAGAACCCGAGCTGCTGTTCGTGATGCTCCTCTCGGTTGTGCTGGAGTTGTACCGTGAAGAATGGTAGCAGCCCGAGCTTGCTGCTTCTTACAATCCCGATCTGCTGGCCGGACTAGAGCTGCTGCTCGTCCCGTCTCTGTCCCGTGCCGGCCGAGCTTGGCCGGCCTTGAGCTCGGCCGACCTTGCTTGGCCGGCACTCCTCCCTTTCCTTCTCTCTATGCAAGCTTCAAACCCTAGTCTCTTCCCTCACAAGAACAACAAACCCTAACTTTTCTCTCTCCTCCTTTCTTTCCCCAAAACAGACTTTTCACCAAAATAGAAGATGACCCCCCTTTTTTTGTGTCTTCCAACCCTTGACTAAGACTTAGTCTATAAGACTTGACTTTGTCTTCTTAAAGGAGGGTGCTCCTAAAATCAATATCTTTTCTTCTTCTTTGGGTCTTTCTTGGACTTGGGCTTGATTGAGACTAAAGAGGTGCCTTCATCATTTCTCTACAAATTTATTTCAAGAGAAGACCTCGGCTTCTTTCTTCCATAATTTCTTCGTCCGAACTCCGAATTGATTTTCGTTTTCTCCATTGGATTCGTCATTGACTCCCCTTGTCATTTAACTATTGATTATTCACCAAAATGACTACGATACCCTTGGTGCTCATTTCATTCCTTTGATCGCATTAGATGAAAATGTAATAATTCGCTATTTTATTCCGAATCACACGCCAAACCCCAAATAAACTACCTAGCAATAAAAACACATAAATAATTAGAAATGAAACCCGAAAGGAACTAACTAATCAAAGTTAAGTGACCTAAATGTGGCATTTTCACGCCACATCAACATCCCCAAACTTAGAATTTGCTAGTCCTCGAGCAACAAACAAAACAAGACAATAAAGTAAACCTAACTCACTTTCGGAGGCATCCCGGTTGCATTTAGCGTATGCAACAAGCCGTTAAACCCCTAGGTTACCCCTAGTGGACGAGTCTCGTCTCGTGAGGGTTTCCAGTGAATACACCCACAAAATTCTAGATTTTCAAAAGACATAAGAGTCGAACTATCGATGCAAATAAGGTAATGATCAACAAGTGAGAGACTTAAGTGTGTCAAACACATGAATCAAACCAATAAACACAAAAGCATGCTAAGAGTCTCCTCACTAATAGTTTCATACTTAAGTGCAAGTGTCCCATCATCATGAGCATCATCCAAGTCTAAAGTAACAAAACTTTGTTTCCTATCATAGCACATTTCGCCTCGACTTTGGCCTCACGGTCATACGCTCTTAAACATGAAATCACTCAAAATGGAATCTAATGGTTCACTCTCATGTGTGAGCATGGAATAAAGTAAACTCAACACATACAAAAATTAAATGAGGATATCAAGTTCTAAAACGAAATGATCTCTTAGGAATGGAAATAACCACTAACGGAATGGGGAAGCTCACTCACCCTTCTCACCCACTCTACCCTCTAATAATGTCTCCTAAAGGTAAACGGATACAAGTGATGGAATGGAAGATGATGAAATCCCGAGAATGTCGACGCCTTCAACGATAAAAGAACACTCAAACAACCTTTAAACTTAACTTCGTGCATTGAATACTTTATTTTCATAACACTTACACAAACACAAAATAACACATATAACCAAACTTTTTTTTTTTTCTTTCTTTTTTTTTTTTTTCTTTCTTTTGTCTTCTTTTCACTTTTTTTTCTTTTTTTCGTTTTTTTCGTTTTTTCACTTTTCACTTTCTTACACACATACCAAACACCAAAACAAAAATACAACTAGTATTCTCAACAAATCACCTTTACTTTCACATTTTGCTTTCACATCCTTTCTTCTTTACTTTTCATGTCTTCATTCTCGAGAGTAGTATGATGAATGGATGGTGGAGTATCCGTTTCCCTAAAGTTGACACCATTATCGGGTTTCATGGACTACAAGAGTAAGGTTTATTCGCTATCCTGATGTCACTCCTAGTGGCTAAGGAAGTTGAGCTCATGAGATCGTCTAAGCTCTGTTGAAAGTTGCGAAGTTGAGTAGCTCTTCATTCTACTCGGAGTTAGCGCGGAAGAGTACACTCAAAGGCAATAAAAAGGCTCAGATATCTCACATGGGTTTAAGTCTCCACTAATGACTATTTTAGGTCACTTAGAAGTGTTCCTTCTTCCTTAAGATGCTACTCACATGATAAGACACCAACACCAAAGGACTTAACATTCATGAAAAGACTAAGAGCATTCATAAGATTTATCAAGAAAGAACCACATGTATCAACATACTTAAAAATACCACTAGAGTCATACCAAATCTACCCAAAAATTTTCAAATTTGGTCAATTTGTTGAACCCTCTTGTCTTTTGAAATCTAAGGTCATGATGTCATGCGACTAAATGGTCGTATCCCCATCCCCAAACTTAAAACTAACATTGTCCTCAATGTACTAAGCATATACTCACCAAAAGATAAGAGGTACAATAAGTTAAAGAGAATAGTGGAAGGATATTACCATAGCCGAAGGAGATAAAAAGTGATACTACCAAGACTTAAGTATTCGAGTTCCAAGTTGATGATAAGTCCATCGCCATCCCCAAACTTGGAACGAACCACGTCCCAAAAGTATACAAATTGAGAAACGCTCCTAACACATCAATAAATAGAATAAGAATGAAACATAAGCATGACCATATAAAAATGACCACTCACGCGGGATCACTCGATTGCATCAAGCTATGCAACTAGCCTTTGAGTCTCTCATATGCACGAGAGCACGAGTTTTGTCTCGTGGAGGGTTTCCAGAGATGATACCCACAAACATCAAAACCTATCTTAATCGGTTCAACGATCATAAAGCAAAAGACGAAAGATTTGGGGATCAACCCAAATAAAAATATATACAGGTGCTAATCGTCTCACAATAATATCAACGTAAAGAAGTGCACGTGAGACGACAAAAGAAAAGAAGCCATCCCCAAACTTAGTGGGTGCACAATCCACTAAGTAGGCATAAATACAAGGAGTGAAGACTAAGAAGTCATCGAAAGGATCAACATACAAGTGTAGGGTCAAGAGGTCAGTCGAAGGCATAAAATCATCTGCAAGCTTAGTGGATAAAACATCCACTATGTCTATAGATGTCTTCGGGAGGACGTCTGAAATGTCCCAAAAGGGATCAACAATCGAGTCTGAGATTGTATGGAAGGTCAGACGAGGCTCTAAGGACAATGCAGTAGGCTCGGGGACCAAGTTAAGGTCCATGATTTCCTTAGGTAAATGGTCTGAAAATCTATCCAACATGTCTCTAACTACTACGTCATCAATATCCTCAAAGGCATCTAGAGCCTCGCAGTCAGTTATAATATCAGGCCTTCCTAACATGGCATCTAAGACTGACTCCTTACAAGTGTCAAAACTCGGAAAGTTCAGAATAGTGTCATTCCCAAACTTGCTCAAATAGCCATCATTTTGAACATCGAACTCTAGTGTAATCCTATCATGGTGAGACGATAATGGTCCAGGTAACGAGCAATAAGGGTCATCGATCAAGTCATGCTCAAAGGGTCTACCAGGAGCATCTTCGACATTTAAATTAAGACTAGGTTTAGGTGTATTACCCTCACCATCATTCCTAGTCTCTTCTTGAGTTTGGGGTGGGAAAACCCCTTCCTCGTCAACGATAAGCTCCGACTCAATTCTATCAACAATTTTGAGCATCCATTCCGTGATCTCAGTTACATCTCGATTAAATCTAGTCTGGTACTCTAAAAATGCTTGGAGACTATCTTGAGAAGTTTCCTCGTAATAAGACATATGAGTATAACTAGATGAAGACTCTCGCGGAGCACGGGGCATGGGACAATACTCGGTCAAATGGCTTAAGCTCGCACAAATAGCACAAACCGGGTTAATGGTCTCCATGGTCCTTTCTTCACTACCCTCATGTAGATACATAGGCTCGACTCTTTGAATGGAATCATCAAGTCGGGTATTTTCATCACAAAATGAGCCATTCATATATGCTTGTCGATAGTCACGAAGACTTCGACATGGTCGATCACTGGTAATACAACTACGGGCATCATCAAATGACAAATTCATACATGAAGGTGTGGTCATCCCAAATGCTTGTTGATAGTCTCGAAGACTCCTACGGGGTTGGTTACCCTCATGCTCATAATCCCTAAGACCATATTCATTACTAGTCTGACCGACTCCATACATTTGTCGATATTCGCCCATGGTCATCCTAGGTCGGTCAGACTCAACTCGCCTATTCCTATTACTAGTCGGACCATGCCTATATGCATGTCTATTATCTTGGAGACTTCTAGGTGGTCGACTAGTATTAATGGCATGTGGATCACCGATGTAGTCACCATCCTCATCGTAAGGCCAATCATTATAATAATTTGCCATTTGTACCAATGAGACGATACTATGCAACTATGTTCAATGATGATAACACACAAACTATGAATGGAAACTAAGAGTTTTCCAACCAATTGAACACAACTAAGAAAGAGAGAATAGAATACGATACTAGCGAAGGCCTCTTGCTTTGTTCCGCTTCTCACTTTCCTACCCTTCTTGATTCCTTTCTTTTCCTCCACTCCAATGTCTGTTTTTAGCTCTTTTCGAAGTCCAGGTACCTAAAAAAAAAAACAAGAAAAAGTAAGAAACTAAGAAAATAAAAGAAAACAAAAACGCCTAAGTAAGCAACTAACCCTAAACTAATGAACAAAACAACAAACGCTATCCTAACTACTAAACCTATCCCCGGCAGCGGCGCCAAAAACTTGATGCACCCGAAAAGGTTGCACACCCAAGCGGAGGTATCAAGTAGTAATCCGGCAAAGCCGGGATCGATCCAAGGATAGGAAGGTAGTTTGGATATCGAAGGGTCTTATCCCTCGATCTAGATATTAAACGCTAACTTAGACTAAAAGGAGAAAAAACAAAGGTAAACGAGGGTTTTGATTGAATAAGCTGATAAGAGAATAAAGCAAACAAGTAAAATAACTAAACTAAACAATAAAAGTAAACGGGCGAGAGAGATTCGAGAGAAGAGTCGAAGGAACAAGAGTCGGGAACGACAAGTTAGAGAAGTGTTGATGTCCGGGAATCCGATGTGGTGAACCTACAACTACGTACGGTCTAATCGAATGGATTGATACAAACCTCGTCTTGATTCCTACGGTGGATGTTCATAAGCACTACGTATGTCCGGAGATAATACTTAGTCAAATAAACTTCCTAAACGAATAAAACCGAATCGTCGATCACATTGCCTAATCGATTAACTATGCGAAGTACTTGATAAGACACATGAAAAACGATTGAAACAAGTAATCGAAATAAGAGAACATCAATTTATTATCAAACCATAAAATCATCACATAGATAATCACATATTCATCACATTTCATCCCATATTCGACACACGAGAACTAGCTAACAATGGTGAATCAAGTAATGAATTGAAAGAATATAAAGAAAAACATGAGTTAAAGCGAGAATCCCCCTTTTTCGATGAGGCGTGAGGCTAAGATTATCGGAAAAGATAAGTCCTTAAATGCAGCCGAACTCCTCTTAGCAGAATGTGGGTTTCCCTTTAGTATTGCAAATTGGGTGTCCCCAAGCAAAAACAGAGTGCCCCATAGCCTTAATCATCTTCTTCCTCTCAAACTCTATCCACCATTAAAGCTTCATCCAAGCTTTCTCTCTCAAGAGATCAACAGCCAACCTCAAACCAAACACAAGGAAACCAAAGCAAAATGATGTCAAGCGAAACCCATGAGTTTTCCGGCAAGAATGATGGAGATTTCGGCCAAGAAAACAATCGAGAAGATCTGGCCGGAATACACCAAATTCCGAGCTGCTCCTTGCTGTTCCGGCCGAGTAAACATCAACCCGAGCTGTTGTGCCGAGCTGAAGAACCCGAGCTGCTGTTCGTGATGCTCCTCTCGGTTGTGCTGGAGTTGTACCGTGAAGAATGGTAGCAGCCCGAGCTTGCTGCTTCTTACAATCCCGATCTGCTGGCCGGACTAGAGCTGCTGCTCGTCCCGTCTCTGTCCCGTGCCGGCCGAGCTTGGCCGGCCTTGAGCTCGGCCGACCTTGCTTGGCCGGCACTCCTCCCTTTCCTTCTCTCTATGCAAGCTTCAAACCCTAGTCTCTTCCCTCACAAGAACAACAAACCCTAACTTTTCTCTCTCCTCCTTTCTTTCCCCAAAACAGACTTTTCACCAAAATAGAAGATGACCCCCCTTTTTTTGTGTCTTCCAACCCTTGACTAAGACTTAGTCTATAAGACTTGACTTTGTCTTCTTAAAGGAGGGTGCTCCTAAAATCAATATCTTTTCTTCTTCTTTGGGTCTTTCTTGGACTTGGGCTTGATTGAGACTAAAGAGGTGCCTTCATCATTTCTCTACAAATTTATTTCAAGAGAAGACCTCGGCTTCTTTCTTCCATAATTTCTTCGTCCGAACTCCGAATTGATTTTCGTTTTCTCCATTGGATTCGTCATTGACTCCCCTTGTCATTTAACTATTGATTATTCACCAAAATGACTACGATACCCTTGGTGCTCATTTCATTCCTTTGATCGCATTAGATGAAAATGTAATAATTCGCTATTTTATTCCGAATCACACGCCAAACCCCAAATAAACTACCTAGCAATAAAAACACATAAATAATTAGAAATGAAACCCGAAAGGAACTAACTAATCAAAGTTAAGTGACCTAAATGTGGCATTTTCACGCCACATCAGAAGTCTATTAATGATGTAAATAGCTGTAGAATATGCTTGAAACCAAAAATGTTTAGGAGCATTAGCTAGGTAGAGTAAAGTGTTACCTATTTCAGTAAGGTGTTTATTCTTCCCCCCAGCTCGTCCATTCTGCTGAGGAGTATAGCGGCAAGTGCATCTAAAGGTAATTCCACACTGATCTAGAAAGAATTTGAAATCCCCTTAGCCAATTCAGGTGCACCATCACTCAGAAATTGCTTTATGGATGTAGAGAAAAAAATTTCACTCAGTTGTTTAAACTTCTTGAAACAATTGGAGACTATCTGATCTCACCTTCAGAGGAAACAACCAAACATGGCGGCTAAAATCTTCAAAAAAGAGAATATGATACATGTACCCCTCTTTAGAAGATACTAGAGATGGGCTCCATATATCACAATGTATAAGAAAAAAAGGAGCTGAAGTGATGTTTTGAGAATTAGCAAATGATTGAGTCTTGCTCTTGGCCAATTTGCATAAATGACATGAACCTTCAGAGTCTTTTATATTAATATCAGTAACTTTGCTTCTGTGAAGAAGTTGTAGAACAGAATATGAGGGATTCCCAAGTCTCTTATGCCATGTAGAAGATGAGGCAGCTAGCACATATGTGTTAACTTCTGCTGATGAAGATGGGTTCTGCACCTTAAAAGTGATAGGATACAGATTATTCACCATAGGCCCTTCATTTAGAACTTTCTCAGACAATAGATCCCCCACCTTATAGCCCAATGGAGAAAATTGCAGTATACATTGATTATCTTTGGTAAACTGAGCTATTGATAACAAATTCCTTTTTATATGAGGAACAAGTAACACATTTTGAAAAATGAAAATTATGTGAAGACGTCTAAGATCAACATCACCAGTACTCTTAATTAGTATACACATCCCACTTCCATCATTATAGTGTCATTGCCATTATAATACTTTTTATTTGACATAGTTGTAATATCATGAGTCATGTGACTCGATGCCCCTCTGTCAGCTAACCAAATTGATTCAAATGTGAATGAGAGGACTATTCATTTTCTGAATGAACTAGAAATGCCATATGAGCTTCTTCAAACTCAAGTTCTTCCGGTATTCCAAAATTTGCCTCATAGATATCTTCTTCAGTATTTGAGAATGGGGTGAAATCAATTTCATTGTGACCAGAACATTCTCCTTCCTCAAAGAGGTGAAGACCAAGAAAATTATGCTTAGTGTGGTTATATTGATTATTGTAGGTTGTGTTTTTCCTAAATTGACTTGGAGATCCAATGTTATTATTAGAATTATTAGTATTATTAGGATTATTGTTGTATTTAAGTTGTTCATGAGAAGGAGCATACCTAAATCTACATCTGGAGGATGAATGGCCTAATTTTCGACAGATTCCACAAGGTATTGTAGAAAAATCAAAGTCAGTAGCCTTCTCACCAGGCTGATATGACTTTGGTTGAGGATTATTCATAAAAGACTGAGTATGTAGAAAAAAAGATCTAGATTATGAGAAACTATTACCTCTATGAAGCTGAGATGATCGATTAGGTAATCTGATTTGGTGATTACAATACCTAATTTGTTCTTTCTTTGCAAAATAAGCAGAATTAACATCATCTCCTTCTTGTAAAGTAAGTCATTGCTCATGATGGATAAGTTTTGTTCCTAGATCAACAAAGGTTTGTTTCGTATCTCTGTTGTGCATAATGATTGCAAACTGATTATACTCTTTACCAAGACCTTGAAGAACAATTCGACAAAAATCTGTTTGTCTGAAATCTTCTCATTTGCTGCAATCAATGCATCTGATAAAGATAGTGAGAAAAACTCTCAAATCTCATATGTAGTATTAAGTCCAAGAACATCAGAGGATATCGATCAACTGAAAGTTGATTTTAGGCAAGACTTTACATAGCTATCAGTCTTTCGCCAGATAGAAATTCAGGATTTGGTATCCCTCTTCCTCCTTCAGTCAAGGTTGGTGATGGAGTAGTGATAGTTCCATCAACATAACCAAGTAAATCTGCTCCTATCAAAATCGTCTCAAATTGACCTTTCCAGATCAAGTAATTTAGGTTATCAAGCTTTTCAGATACATAATTCGACAAGTGAGATGTTGACGATCCTGAACTTGATGGAACAAGTGGTGATGAAGAAGATGATGAGAAAGCTATATTTGATCTTTAGAGAGAAAATTACAGTAGAAAGAAAAACAGATGAAGAAGAGATTCTTCCCGCTCTGATACCATATTAGAAAAAGAAATAAGAATTTCTCATTGATTAGTCAAACAAAGATTAAAGAGTTTGGGTATTTATTGAATCCCTAATATAGAGAGAGAAAGTCCAACAAAATCTTAACTAACTCTTTAACAGACATTAACTACTAATCGCTTCATAACTGATTTCCTAACAAACTTTATAACAACACACCCCATTTCTATTGGCACCATCACAACTTCCATCACTTTTATGTGTTTACACCAATGATACACCATTTTCATCATATACTCTAACAAAGACCACACACTTGTGACTAGGTAATAATGTAACCCAAACTGAAATTATGGGAAAACCAAATTGTCCTTTATAGCAGGATGTTTTACAATCTAATAAAACGAAAGCTTTTTATATTTATTATATAACACTTCACTTATAAAAAATGAAAAGATATTATCTAGAATTGCAGGAATTTTAGAATGAGTAAGGAACTAGACATGAGTTGTCTCTTAGAAGTTGGTTATTTAGTTATTTTTGTAAGTTCTTTAGAGCATCTCCAAACGTGCTCTATTTCTTCATAAATAGAGATTCTGGAGCTCCAAAGGCTCCTCTACTTCTCTATAATGTAGAGAATGGTGAATAGTGAGCCTTCACATGTGAAGGCTCACTATTCACTTCTTTATATTATAGAGCTGATTTGACATAATAGATTTTTGGTCCTTGGTTGTCATAAAATTTATACTTGAGTCCTTAATATCTTTTATGAATTGACACTTGTGTCCTATTACTTTTGTATTCTACTAACCTAATAATACTATTTAATTAATTATATAATTATAAATAACCATAATTAAAATTTTATTAATAAATATAAAATGCGTAACAAAATACAAAATTAGATAATAAATAAGATCATATCGTTTCGTAGAATTTAATCATTTTTCTAAGACGAAGTATCACCCCGTCTTGCCCATAAATGCTCAACCAAAGCATTTCTTAACGCGTAATGACACTCTTTATCTTTAATTTTTTTTTTATGTCGAGATAGGAATTGTGGAAAACTTTCAGTGTCTTCTTCTTGAATATCTTCATCCGGACCAATATTAGTTTATATTTTCGTAATTTGTAGTAATGTACGCATTGTAATATCTCTAAGATTTGTAGTAACGTACGCATTGTAATATCTCTAATTTTATATGTATTTTTTAATATAATGTTTTTATATATAATCTATATTAATTATATTTAATTTATCAAATTTTAGAAGTTATAAGTAATAAAAATAATAAGTTATAAATTTAAAACTAATAAAATAACAAAGATGCCAATATAGAGACTTAAATAGTGTTTTGCGTTTGGAGTGAATCTCTATTTAAGGAGTGAAAATATAAAGATTATGCCAATATAGAGCTTCGACGTTTGGAGATGCTCTTAGTGGGTTGGTGTTTCGATTTCTTTAGGATAACTCCAATAGCGGAAAAGTGTTCAATTGTAGTTTATTTAGTGGGTAAGTGGAGTCCTATGTTTAAGGGTCACTTATTTCTTAGCTTCTCTATAAATATGTAGTCTGATTATCAATGAATCATCAATTTAGAATCAACATTTGGTATCAAAGCCACAAACATCATCTGTTTGATAAATATTCCCATAAAAACAGTAGTTTTCTTCTTTGCAGCAACAACTTACTATGTCTGATAAGGAGGTTGGCAACTTTGTTCAACCAGCTATATCCCGTTTTGATGGTCACAATGACCATTGGAGCATGTTAATGGAGAATTTCTTGAAATCAAAAGACTACTGGACTCTTGTAAAAAATGGTATTGTTGAACCACAAAATGTTGGAGGTTTAACAGAAATTCAGCAAAAGAAGTTAGATGAACTGAAGTTGAAGGATTTGAAGGTGAAAATTATTTATTCGAGGCAATTGATCATTCTATTTTGGAGACTATTCTGCAAAAAAATACCTCCAAAGAGATTGGGATTCAATGAAAAAGAAATACAGAGGATTGGAAAAAGTGAAGTGGTCACAACTTCAAGCACTTCGTAGAGATTTCGAAACTCTTCAAATGAAACAAGAGGAGTCGGTGAATAATTATTTTGCTAGAACAATGGCAATTGCAAACAAAATGAGGCTTCATGGTGACAACATGACAGATGTCACCATATCAGAAAAAAATTCTTCGATCAATGACACCAAAGTTTGATTACATTGTGTGTTCAATTGAAGAATCAAATGACATTGATGAACTGCAGAGTTCTCTGCAAGTTCATGAACAGAAGGGGTGTAGGAGCAGCAGTAATCCCACAGAAGTTCAAGAAGAAGAGGCCGAGGTAGAGGAAGAGGAAGAGGAGCTCAAGGAAACAGAAATGGAGGCAGACAACACTCAAGCTTCAGGCTTGAAGATTATTATTGAAGTCGTGGAAAATCTCGTGAAAAACAGTTTGATAAGTCGAACATTGAACGCTATAGGTGTCAAAATTTTGGACATTATCGTTCTGAATGCTACACCAAGCTGCCTACTGACAAAGAAAAAGGTGAGAAGTGAAACTTTGTTGAGAAAAGAGAACCAAAAACTCTCTTAATGGCTTTCCATGACAATGACAGCAAATCTAAACCATAAACGTGTTATCTAGACAGTGGGTGCAGCAATCATATGTGCGGTAAAAGTCTTTATTTTCTTGTATAAATGAAGATTTTCTGTAACACACCTATTTTTTTTAGATATCAATTTGGGTGGAAATTACAAAAATCTAGGTCAGTTTGGTTTAGATGAAATACTAGTGGGTTTAGAAAACCTAATCCTCTTACTTTTGAAGAAAACATGTAGAAAAGAGAGTTGGTGCGATCGCTCCTTAGTAAAGGAAGGATGAATAAAGAAGAAAAGAGATAGAGATAGAGTTCTCAAGAGAGAGAACAAGGCATGATTGTGGTCTTGAAGTCATCTAAGGCGAAATGAGGTAGATTTTCTATCTCCTAATTTTTTTGTATTCTCTTTCAATTTATTCCGTTGTAGATTTAGTATTGTTAATCACATAGTTTCTATAAAGAACGATTAAATACTTTAGATATTAGTTTTATCTTGAATTCCATAAAACATCTATTGAGGACAGTATTTCGGTCTAGATTAAAATTGAATCTGGTATTAATAGATGATGAATCTCGATGTGATTCTTATATGGTTGGAAATGTCTATTTGTCTACTTTTGATTAGTTCAAACGGTGTATTAATCGGAGTTCCGACAAAGGAGTTATAATAGTTTTCGTACAAGGTGTCAGAACAGTCCCTATTGAATTTCGGTCTAGATTAAAATTGAATCTGGTATTGATAGATGATGAATCTTGATGTGTTTCTTAAATGGTTGGGAAGGTTTGTTCGTTTACTTTCTATTAGTTCAAACGATGCATTAACCGAAGTTCCGAGTGAGGAGTTATAATAGTTTTCGTACAAGGAGTCAGAACAATCCCTACAGTATTTTGGTCTAGATTAAAATTAAATCTGGTATTGATAGCTAATGAATTTATATGTGTTTCTTATATTTCTGGAAAGGTCTATTCATCTACTTTTTAATTATTCAAACAGTGTACTAATCAGAGTTCCGAGTGAAGAGTTATGATAATTTTGTGTATGGTGTCAAGACAGTCTCCAATGAACGAATTTATTGAGATAATTCACATGGTTTCTGTTCTTTAGGCAATGTATCTCCTAGGTAGATACCTTCTAGTGGTGAGTCTATATTTGTTAGCTATTATTGTTATTTGCTTGTTTGAGGTTGCGATCCACATGAGGATCTATTATGAGTATCATCCCTTCTGACTTGTCATGTGTTGTTGGCTTGAATTGTTTGGTGAACTTGTTTGTAATTCTTTTTAAGAGTTAATTTTGTTGTGTATTGATCTTAGAAACCCGAACGAGGGTTTGATTATTGTGTCTTTTGGCGTAATATTTTGTCTACTTACATGTTTAGTTTGGTGTTATAAAAGTTTACCTTAGTTAAAGGCATGATATTTCATATTTGTTAGAAAAAGAGGAAACATTGTTGTAATACAAGGGTTAGTATTGGATTAGAATACGAAAATCTTGAAAACCTAATAATCAAGAACATAAATTAGTAGTTTCTACATGCGCGAGGTAAATCTCGTTTTATGATGTTAGTTGTCGCACTTGAATTTCCGAAAATGACAATAATTAATATGAATGCAATGCTTCCTTAATTGGGGATCGAGCTTTCCTACCCGCGACTTATTTTTGAGGAAATCTACTGCAGTTAGGTTTTAACCCAACTATTTTATTTTTCAGGTATTGATTGTGCACTCATGGTAGGCGTTGCTCGTGAATCCATTTTGAAGGTCCCAAATCTTTAATTTCAAGGCGATTAGCTTGAGATTTGTGATTTGGGCGCTACACTTTCATACTACTATTAATTTGGGTGATCATTCTACAGTGAATGTTATTGGAAAAGGTGATGTTCAAATCGTGACTAAAGAGGACAGCAAAGAGACAATCTTCGATGTCTTTTATGCTCCCCTTTTGAAAAATAATTTGCTAATTATGGGACAGGTGCAAGAGAAGGGGTATGTGATTACAATCAAGGACGGTGCTTGTAAGGTAGATGATTCTATTAGAGGTTTGATTGCTCATATTAAAATAATAAAAAATAGATTGTTCCCGCTAACAATGGAAACACTAACCCATTAAAGAACTTACAGAAATGACTAAATAACCAACTTCTAACATTGTTAAGTTAAACGAAGATAATGTGATTCTTATTCTAGTTGTGGTCTATCAAGATAATAGGATTTCAATCTAATCTAAAACTACTGTCTCTTGAATGAAGTCTCTCACTTCGGTAGGTCCATAGAATTTTCGTAGTTATCGTTATTTAACTTTTTTAATTAAAATATTCTTCTTCAAAATGAGGGCTTCAATAATGTGATCTATACAGGATCGAGCGTATTGCACACCCCTCACAGTCGTAGTCCATATGACATTAGCCCTTTATAACAGATATTACTTTTATTCTTTGTGGTTATGCGTGCTTTGAGCATTGTTGAAGACTAGCTGTATTTCTGAACTCGTTTTTACCCTTTATCAGCCAAGGACCGTTATTATAGTTATATTCGCTAAAGACTCAATAGTCATAGGTGGCGCCGGACGTGTAACTTTTCCGATTACAAATGAACATGGTATAATAACTACTGTACCAATACTGGAAGGTCGTAAAAAGATTATTCGAGTGGAGGTGGTATAGTGAGTTTTTTCTGTGGCAAATTGCGAGATAACTTATGAAGGAAAAAATAGATTGTTTGGGTATGAACAAAACATTAGTTATAAGGTTGACCTTTCAGCTTGATGACTTTTTCGGTAAACAACTAAGTGCCTGACATGTACCCGATACTAGTGGCGGGATGGATGAGAAAGGTAAGACTTTTAAAATTCTCATTTATGTATTTTTACTTGTTATATTTTCTTACCCTTGTCCTTTCAGGATGCTAGAGATTATCCAACAGTGACATTTGTAGATTCGAGGAACGTAGAGCGCGAAAACTTTGGTTGTTACACGAACAATTTTTGTTGCGAAGGTAGCGGGGAATTATATGCCATCGATACTCTCACCGATAAGATTGTTTTAATCATATTTTCGATGTTTGTGATACAATTATTATTAGTTAAGTTGTATAATCCTTTCATTCTCACAACGAATTTTTGTTCTTTAAGATATAATGAAAACATGATTCCAAATAGAGCTGACAAATTGATCCTAAAAGCTATACGGTACACGAGTGAGAAGGTTAAAGACGACGGTGCACACATTGGTGGGCAAGTTACAGGTATGACGTGTTTCTCTTGGTTTACTCCAAGTTAGATAAACTAGTTAAGATGAATGAAAATAAATCAGTGACTTTAATGGTTCGATTACAATCATTATTAATGTATTATTGACATTTTTACTTTAAAGTTTGAACCAACTCACTTTTTGCAGTTTTAGTACAAACCTTTTTTTCTACCGTCATTCTCTCAGTACATGTATAACAGAGGAGGGGGACACTCTGTAACAACAGGTTGGAGCTCCCAACAAATACCAATTTCTGAAGCTTCGGTACAACTCATCGATGCAGTTCGGTTCATGACCCTTTTCAGATGATGTCTAAGTGATTTTGCTGAACAAGTACTAGATGCGTTTGTGGTTCAAACTAAGTATTAATTCCTATCAGGATATATTTGTCAAACTAGCTTCAACTGCCAGGCCTCCAAATCACCAGCTAATGAAACAAGAACTCCTGTGTTAATTTTGTTTTAGGTTTTTTTTCTTTCTTTGTCCTTTTTAAGTACTTAATTATATTTTATTATTTTCAAGAAAAATAAATAAATAATTACATAATTTAAAAAATAAATTGATCCATATATCAAAAACGAAACAGGTAGAAGAAAAAAAGTTATCAACACCAAAATAAAATAATAAAATAAAAGAGAAGGTAATTAAGGGTGTTTTTGATATCTCCTATTTCCATGGAAATAGAAGAATTTTCACGGAAATAAGTATTTCCACCGTTTGATACGAAATGTAATTCAACAACTTTAATTCCCTAAAGAATCTATTTCCATGAAATAGTCCATTTTTAAATCCTTGCTCCCCCCTTAGGAATTTGTTTCCGTGGAAAGTCAAAAATCAAAATAAAAATATTTTAATATATTTATTTACATGAAACCTTATATTTATCTCCATATATGTTCAAAATGACATTTTTGCCCATAAAAGTTTAGCAAAATAAACTTTTACTTATACATTAGACAAATTACATTTTTGTCATTTTCTTACCAATGATATGTTTACAAGTTGTCAAAATGACATTTTGTCTTTATATAACCAAAATTACATTTTTACCCTTTTATTATATCAAATTGACATTTTACCCTTATGTTGTCAAAATGACATTTTTACCCTTATGTGTCAAAATGACATTTTTACCCTCATATAATACAAAAATGACATTTTTATCCTTATGTGGTCTGAATGACATTCTTACTAATGGTATGTCTACACTTTTATATTAAAATGACAATTTTACCCTTTTATATTAGTAAAATTCATTTTTTATCCATACGTTGTCAAATTTCATTTTTGTCTTGTTTTATCGACAACTTGACATTCTTACTCTTAAGTTAGCAAAGTGACACAGGGTTAAATAATTTTGTAACATAAGGGTAAAAGTACAATTTTGACGACATAGGGTAAAAATGTAATTTGGACAACATAAGGATGAAAATGTAATTTTGGCAACATAACGGTAAAAATGTTATTTTGACTACGTAAAGAAATAAATAAAAACTCTTCAGTGAATATTATATTCGTAGAAGTTAGTTGTCAACCAAATAATAGAGTTCGTAATTCCACGGAATAATAGATGACTACCAAACGAAAGAACTCTTATTTCCACGGGATAAATTCCGTGAAAGACTTTCCATGGAACTCTTTTATTTCCGTGGAATTATTTCCCTGATATCAAACACAACCTAAGTGGAAAAGAAATATAACATAAACAAAGTATAAAATATAATACTTGAAAATAATAGGTAATAAATAAATTTACTAGTTAAAGAAAAACTGATACCTTTGAAAAAATGTAATCAAAGTCGAAGAAAAATTGTCCTTTTTAGATACTTGATTATATTTTATTTATAATTTTTGAAAAAATAAATAAATATACATAATTTAAAAAATAAATGATCCTTATAAAAAACGAAGAAGAAAAAAAAGGTTATCAACGCCAAAAAATAAATGATCCTTATTATATTTTATTTATAATTGTTATGATGGCAATCGGAAATTGTATGTCATCGATACTCTCACCGAAGGATAGGATTGTTTTAATAATATTTTTGATGTTTGTGATACAATTATTATTAATTAAGTTGCATAATCCTTTCATTCTCACAATGACCTTTTGTTCTTTTAGATATAATGAAAACATGAATCCGAACGAAGCTGGCGAATTGATCCTAAAAGCTATATGGGACACGAGTGAGAAGGTTAAGGACGTTGGTGCAAGTGACAAGTATAACGTGTTTCTCTTGGTTTACTCCAAGTTAGATAAACTAATGAAGTTAAATAAAAATAAATTAGTGACCTCAATACTTGATTATATTTTATTTATTATTTTTGAATAAATAAATAAATATAATATAAAAAATAAATTGATCCTCCAAACAAAAACGAAAATGTCAGAAGAAAAGAAGGTTATCAAGACCCAAATAAAATAAAATTTAAAAAAAGCATAAAAATGGAGGTAATCAAGTCTTAAAATATATAACACAAAGAAAGTTTAAATAATAATGCTTATAAAAATAAGTAATAAATAAATAAACTACTTGGAGAAATATTGATATCTTAGGGAAAATGTAATCAAAGTCTAAGAAAATATTAAAAGATATAATTTAAAAAAACTACTAAAGAAAATTTGATACCTTAAATATATGTAAATGAAGTTTAAGAAAATAGTAAAAGATAAAAATATTGACGGACGTGCAACTATTTACATCGAACAGTCAGGATGATATTTCTGAAATCACTTCACATCTTTTAAACTTTCATAACTTTTTTTTTGTATCAGTTATTTTTCGTTATTTATTGATTGATTAATTTTGTTTTAGGTATTATTTCTTTCTTTTGTCTTTTTTAAGTGCATGATTATATTCTATTTTTTATTTTTGAAAAATTAATAAGTACATATATAATTTAGGAGAAGACGACGAGTTCAATCTTCTTTAGTATAATGGTTTCCTAAACTAATCAGGGAGAAGGCTCTCGATACTGCTGAAAAACGACTTGCGGGGCGCGCCTTCCAATTTTGGAGCCCTAATTTACTTCACATCCGAAATATTTGGCACAACATTTTGTAACCATTTTTCTGCTTTTAGCTATAGTCTGGACATAGCAAATCTGCTTTATGCATTATAGCAAAATAGTGATTTCGAAATTCTGAAAAATTTTTGCTTACGACGGAATTGATACATACATATGTTTAACAATTACACACGACGGAATTGATACAAACATATGATTGACCAACGGCTACAATACATTTAGTCTGTAGCAAAAAAGGGCGTAGCTAAAACCCGTGTGTTTTGTAGTGAGAAGAGGATGTATTCGGTGACTGCGTGAAGAAAGAATCACCGTTCCTGGTTTGGCTGAGAGCTCGATTTAATTCCACAAACTAATCATGGAAACCTAGTGCTACGATGGATGAAGTATTTGGGACTTGAAATCAGTGAAGATCTATGAGATGAGAAATTAAAAGAGTACAAAAGAGAGGGTTTCTATTCTCTCCCTATTCTAACATTTATGTTTCCCCAACCAAGATGTTTCTCTAGTAAAATCATCATGTCCCCATTACTAAAGGCCATACTTTGAAGGGATAACAATAGCGATAAAAAAATCAAGGCCGACGCTTTGGGGAAATACGATTTCTTTTTTGCGGAGTAGAAAATTGTAATGGGAAGATGTGAAGTTTGACGAATTTTTGGCCGTCGCTTTGGGGAAATACGATTTCTTTTTTGCGGAATAGAAAATTGTAATGGGAAGATGTGAAGTTTGACGAATTTTTAGGAGGATAGAAAAAGAAAAAGAAGAAGAAGAAGAAGAAGAAGAAGAAGAAGAAGAAGAAGAAGAAGAAGAAGAAGAAGAAGAAAAAAAAAATGGTAGTGGTCGGAGTTGGAGTTGGTGGTAAGAGATGAGAAAGAAGAAGAAGAAGAAGACAACTAAGAAATGAACTGTAAACTAAAGTATGACCAATTTTTGGATCAATGATGATAGGGGGCCCTAGGCATACTCCCAGGTATACTCCCTTTCACAACGACAATGCCATTTTGGTCTAATCACAATTGTTGTCAGACTGAAAAAGACCAAAATAGCCTTGTCATGTGAGGAGTACACTTGGGAGTATGCCCCAGGGAGTCCCCAATTCATTTTCCTTTTTGGGTAAGTCTTTGCAGGGGAATTCTTATTGAGGTGTTGGACGAACAACCCAAAATTGGGCCCAAAATGTGAGCCTAATCCATTGTTGGCGAGAAATTGAAGGCATGTCTACAGAGTCAGAAGGGTAAGCAAAAATTCCGCAACGTCCTTCTTCTTTTCGAAATTTATGGAAGTGCCATCAAAGAATTCTTGGGAAATGCAAAGTTTTCTGAAAAATAATCTGACAGCAAATCATGTACTTTCCACAGATTTACAGAATTGTCATCCAAAAATTTTCGGGAAACGCGAAAATGTTTTTAGATTTATTTCTCATTTATTTTTTTATTTTCTCCCACACATATTTCTCTCTCCAATCTCAACAGATTTCTCCCTCTTTAAAATTACTTTTCTGTTTTTTTCTCTTTAAATCCTATTTTCTCTCTAATTCTCTTTCCACATTTTTCTTTACAAACTTGTCATTTGTTTCTCATTCAAATTTCAACAGATTTCTTTCTCTTTTCATTTTATTTCTCCAGTTTTTCTACTTTTAAAATTTCAATTGTCCTCATTTTTGGTAGTTTTTCATTGATTTGTTTCCATATATTTTTTGGAAGTTTCCCATTGATTTGATTCTCTCTGTATTTTTTCTCTCCAATCTTAACTTCTTTCTTTCTCTCAAACATTCTGTCCTTATATGATGGACAATTATAGATTTATAGGACATTCCTTACAAAACAGAAATTATTTTCAAGGAAAATTTATAGGACATTTTTCTTTGTATCTTACATTTTTTTATTTACTAGACACTTTTGTACTGGGAATTATCTTGTGTACCAAAAATTGTTCTATGTACTAGCCATTTGGTTATGTACTAGACTCTTTTGTATTGGGAATTTCTTTGTGGATCGGGAACTGTTTTATGTACTGGCCACTTGGTTATGTACTAGACACTTTTTTCCTGGGAATTTTCTTGTGTACCAAAAATTGTTCTATGTACTAGCCATTTGGTTATGGGGGATTGGGTGAAGGGTCCAGTAGGAGACCCATAATAGGATTCCCATCCTAGATAGGCAAAAAATAAAAAGCAGGTCCAAAGTGTCAGGTTGGGAAAAAAATGACGAATGGCCTTGGAAAACAAAGTATTTACGGTTCATGCCATCGAAAATTACAAAATTGCCATCGAAAAATTACAAAATTGCCATCGAAATTTCTCAGGAAACGATTTTTTTCTGAAAAAGAATCTGACAACCCGTCCATCAGAATCTGTACTGTTCAGAAATTTACGGAACTGCCACTGTAAAATTCCCGGGAAACGAAATTTTTTTCGGGAAATTATTTTATTTACTGGAAATTTTTTTCTGTACTAGACACTTTTGCTGGGCGGGAATTTGAAATTTCGTTTGAAAATTTCAAAAAAAAGATTTTGTGACCGGGAAATTATTTTATTTACTGGAAATTTGGGCGGGAATTTGAAATTTCGTCCAAAAATATTTGAAATTTTAGACGGAAAATTGAAATTTCAAAAAATTTTGAAAATTTGAATTTTTCGTGTACTGGTAAATTATTTTATTTACCAGTCAGTTTTTTTTTTCAGGAAAACGTCAGCATGTCCCGTCCAAGGGCAAGAGGGGGATAAAAATAAAAAAACTGACATTTGGACGTACAACTAATTTTTGGGCAAGAGTGGATTTTTTTTGGGTTTACCCCCCAGATTTTGGACCTTTGACTCAAAAATCCTTTGGTTATGTACGAGACACTTTTGTACTGGATTGTGTCCTGAGAATTGTTTTATGTACCAGTCATTTGGTTATGTAGTAGACACTTTTGTTACTGGGAATTTTTTTTATGTAATGACCATTAGGTTATGTACGATACACTTTTTGGAAAGAAAGTGTAGAAAAATTTGCTTCAAACTTTGAACCAATTTCTTTGATTTATTTATTTTGTTTCCAAATCTTTCCAGATTTGTTTATTTTTTCTTTTTTATTTTCTTTCCAACTTTAAACCAATTTCGAAATTTTCTCTTCGACTTTCCAGATTTTTTTTTTTATTTTTTATTTTTTATTTTCAGATTTCTCTCTCCAATCTCAACAAATTTCTTTCTCTTTAAAAATATTTTTTTATTTTAGTAGATTTTTCAAAAGATGATAATCTTTCAAAAAGATAGAGAAGGCAATAATATAATCGATTTTGGAAGATTTGTACAAAGAGGAAGAATAAATAAGAACATAAAACTTTTAGAGAGAGAAAAAAACATATAACTTTAATGTTGTAGAGATTGAAAGAGATGAAGAAGATAAAATCTAAAACAAAATAAGAATGATGAAGGAGATTTTTGGATGTATAAATAAGAAGGAAGAAAGAATTGAAATAAAATATAATGGGTGGGATACCAAAAATTTGGCCAAAATTTCGAAATAAATGACATCATTTATGAAAATTTGAAAAAACGTGTGCGGGGAATTTAATGTGTTTCCTCTCGAAAAAGCTGGATGTCTTCCCCCGCATTGGACCTGTTTCTCATTTTTTAGCAAGAAAAAATTTAGAAAGAATTTGGGTCCATTTTTTTTGGACAGTTGGCTCATTTTTAGATTATTTGGGTAAATTGCTGGCCAAAACTAGGATTTTTGAGGGAATGGCCCAAAAAGTGGGGGGTAAATAAGTTTTATCCCCAGCCCAAGACATCAATAAGAACCCAGTCCAAAATGTCAGTTTTTGTTGGGCCCGAGATAACAGGTACAAAAAAAATTGTGTCTTTTATATCCTACTACCATTAATACCCTTTTTCTTTTTTTGTTACATTCTCTCTCTAAAATATTTCAGAGATCTCTTCCTTCTCTGTCTAAGAAATTTCAAGAACTCTTTTCTTTCTCTTTCTAAGAAATTTCTTGAACAAATTTGGTGAAGAAATATTGGATTGGTTTAGGGTTTTGGAGAAGTCAGATTTGGTTTGATTTTCTTGAACAAATTTTGTGAAAGTTTAATGGTGAGGAAATATTTTGGAAAAACCAGATCTAGAAATATTTTGGAATGGTTTAGGGTTTTGGAGAAGACAGATTCGGTGAAGAAATATTGGTGAAGAAATTGGAATGGTTTGATTTCTTGAACAAATTTGGTGAAAGTTTAATGGTGAAGAAATATTTTGGAAAAACCAGGTCTGGTAATATTTTGGAATGATTTAGCTTTTTGGAGAAGTCAGATTTGAGTTCGAATTTAATGGGGAAGAAATCTTTTTCTTGAAAAGAGATCGATGGGTTTTAGAGAAACTATACCCGGATGGAAAACTATATCCGAATTTGACGAGATCTAAAGCAACAAATCTGGATCTAAAGCAACTATATCCAGATTTGGTGAGATCTCCCAGTTCTCTTAGATATTGTACCATATTTTGTTGTATTTAACGTCATAGATATACGTTTACGTGTTTAAATGTAATGTACATTCCTCAGTTCCCGCCATATTTTATCATTCCCAATCAGTTCCCACGTTTCCTTGTTATGTGGAAGTTTACTGTACATTTTATAGTTTCCTTCGTCTTATATTTATATCTTTTTCCTTATTTTGTGAAGGTTGGAAGGTGAAAGTTTCCTTCGAATATTTTACTAGTGTCTAGTACATAACCAAATAGCCAGTACATAAAACAATTTCCGGTACACAAGAAAAATCTCAGTACAAAAAGTGTAGTACATAACCAAATGACCAGTAAATAAAACAATTCCCGGTACACAAGAAAACTCTCGGGACAAAAGTGCCTAGCACGTAACCAAATGGTTAATAAATAAAACAATTTCCGGTACACAAGAAAATTTTCGGTACAAAAGTGTCTAGTACAATGGTAGTACATATAACAATTCCCAGTACACAAGAAAATTCTCTGTACAAAGGTGTAGCACATAACCAACTGGCCAGTACATAAAATAATTCCCAGTACATAAGAAAACTCCAAGTACAAAACTGTCTCGTACATAACCAAACGGCTAGTAGATAAAACAATTCCCTGTACACAAGAAAATTCCCAGTACAAAAAGTGTCTAGTACATAACCAAATGCTGGTAAATAAAACAATTTTCTCTATACACAAGAAAATACCCAGTACAAAAGTGTCTCGTACATAACCAAATGGCTAGTACATAGAACAATTCCCGGTACACAAGAAAATTCCCAGTACAAAAGTGTCTAGTACATAACCAAATGACCAGTACAAAAAACAATTCCAAATACAGAAGAAACTTCCCAGTACAAAAGTGTCTAGTACATAACCTAATGGCTTGTACATAAAATAATTTCCGGTAGACAAGATAATTCCCAGTACAAAAGTGTCTAGTAAATTAAAAAAAAGGTACAATACAAAGAAAAATGTCCTATAAATTTTCCTTGAAAATAATATATGTTTTGGAAGGAATGTCCTATAATTGTCCATCATATAAGGAGATATTTGAGAGAATGAAATAAGTAAGATTGGAGAGAGAAAATATGTTTAAAAAGAAGAAGAAATACAGAGAGAACAAATTAAAAGGAAACTACCAAAAAATATATAGAAACAAATCAATGAAAAACTACCAAAAATGTGAAAAATTTAAATTTAAAAAGTAGAAAATCTGGAGAAAAAAATGAAAAGAGAAAGAAATATGTTGAAAATTTATATAAGGAGTGAAAATTTGTGAGAGAAGAAATAGTTAAGATTTGAGAGAAAATATTTCGATTTTTATCAAGAACCTAATGTTAGATAAATATATAAAGTAGTTAGAGAGAGAATTTTTAGGAGATAATAAAATTTCCAGTGTATTATGAATTTTCAGTGAAGTACTTTACATTTTGGAAGAAATGTATAGGAATTTTTATTATGTACTGTAACAAAATTCCCTGTACTTTTTTTTCGAAAATTGTCGAGTAGATAACAAAATGTCCAGTACATAAAAAAAATTCTGGTACATAACAAAATGTCGTATTAATTTTCAGTGAAATATTTTACATTTTGGAATGGATGTATAGGAATTTTTATTGTTTACAGTAAATAATAAAATTGTGTAAAAGATTATTTTTCGTTCTTTGTAAACAAGAAACAAATCAATGGGGTAATATACGAGAGATAATTAAGGGGAAGAAATAAAAGAATAGAGAGAAAGAAAATTTGTAAATGACAAGTTTGTAAAGAAATCCGTTAGAGATAGAATTTATGAGTGATAATTACCAATAATTAAGGGGAGAGAGAATCTCAATTAAAATAGTTAGAGAGAGTGAGAATTTGTGGGAGATAATTAAGGAGGGAGATTTTACGGGAGATAATAAGAGAGAGAAACACAATTTAAATCTGGGAAGAGATAAGATTGAGAAAGACACGTGTCGCGCTAGAAATGGAAGAACGTGGATTTGCACGGTTTTGTAGGAGGGCAGATTTTGTAATTTTTTAAAAAGCAAAACTTGAAACGGTAATTTAGCCCCCTCCTCTGATTTGCACGGGATTTTTGTGCATGGCATTTTCGTAATTCCACAAAAAAGCAAGCCTGTTTCATTTTCAGTTTTTAAACTCTGACTCCTTTGGACCTGCCCCTCATTTTCTCTCTGCAGTGGGCCTGCTCCTTATTTTGGGAGAAGAAATGGGCCTTTTGCCCAACCCCTCCCAAAATTAAACACCCTTAAAATCAAGCAATAACAAAAGTATTTTTTTTATCTGAGCTTGGAAGTCTTCAATTCAACAAAAAAAAAAAGAGCTTGGAAGTCTTCTACTCTGCTCCAAGATGGGGAGCAAACTAAAATCCACCACCACCTTCATTCTTCTAATCATCTTATCTTCTAGGGTTTACTTCTCTCCTCTTCTAGTCTTCTCTTCACAACATCACCTCAATTCTCAGGTATTCTCTCTCTCTCTCTCACTAGTCACTACAATTATATATCCTGAAATTGAGCGAACTAAAATTATAGTAATTAGTATTAATTGATCTGAACATAATGTTCTGGCTGAATTGTGCCTTTATTTTATACTCCAATAGACCACTACTCGAAGTTTTGCTATCGATGATGATATTTTCTGGAAAGACGATCGTCCATTTCAAATTATTGGTGGTGACTTGCATTATTTTCGTATTCATCCAGAGGTGATTTTAAAATTTCTTAGATCATCTGCTTAGTCTCTGAATTTTCACCCACATTTCTATTTTTAGTTTATGAAAGATGAGATTAAATATGTTTATTTATTAATTGGGGTGATTTTTTGTGTGATATTTCAGTATTGGAAAGATAGGCTTTTGAGAGCAAAAGCATTAGGGTTGAATACAATCCAAACTTATGTACCTTGGAATATACATGAACCTAATCGCGGCGAATGGGTATTCGACAGGATTGCGGATGTCGAAGCGTTTCTCAAGCTCTGTCAAGAGCTAGGTTTTCTTGTTATGCTCCGTCCAGGTCCTTATATATGTGGAGGCGAGAACTTATTGTCCCATGAATGATTGGTTTCACGCGGATTTGAGTTATTCAGAATTTGTGTTTAGTAGGATAAAAGTCTACACATTATATCAATTGGTTTCATGATTATACATTAAGGAACGTCTTCGTGTTCATGTTTATATCTACTCAATTGCTAAACATCGTGAACTATCAGTTATTTTTCTTATTAAACTACACTAGAATATCAATGAGTGCCTAATGATTTCTTGAGCAAATCTTCTTCCACCTTTTCTTGTTTGAATGAACCTTGATGAACAAAAATTTTGGATGCAGAATGGGATTTTGGAGGTTTCCCAGCTTGGTTACTCAATGTAGAACCACCGCTCAGACTAAGATCATCTGATCCAGCGTTCCTTCAGTTGGTATGTGTTAATATTTGACGTGGAATTACTTCTAAAGATAATGTACAAAGTGCTTAGTAGTTTGCTGTTTGGTCCTTATCATTTCACGGAATGGCCTGTGTATTATGGGATGATTTAGCTGAACTTCTTAAAGTAGGTTCTTTGCTTGAGTTTGATTCTGTTTTGTCTTACTGGACGTGAACTAAAACGCTGCAGGAAACTGTTCTCATACTGTTCACTGCATTAATCTATTTCACAAAATGTTTTGTCCCCACGTATAAGCTGACAATTGATGTCCATATTATTTATGGCGTCCCTTCTTCCAAGTAGGCCATGTGAAGTGACAAAAATGTTTCCTAGGAATTATTGCATTCCCTGGTAGCTGTTTATGCTGGATTCTAGTTTGTACAGACTGAGCTCATTGATTATGCTTTAAGCACAGGTTGAGAGTTGGTGGAATGTTTTACTCCCGAAAATAGCTCACTATCTCTATAACAATGGTGGCCCGATTATTATGGTGCAGGTACAGCTCTTCCTCTGATTTAACCCTCAATCGAATTGTATACAAGATAAACATTAGACTGTTTTAAGAAAAGCAATACCTTCTCATTATATCATGAAGTTCTATTATTTGAATAAAGATCAGCTCCTTTTTGCAGATTGAGAATGAATATGGTTCATATGGAGAAGATAAAAAGTATCTTCATTACCTAGTTAAGTTGGCAAGAGGGCACCTTGAAGACAAAGTAATTTTGTGAGGATTACACTAAACTTTGAAAAAGAAACTACAATAGTCTGCTAGACCTTGTATGAATTAGATATGTTTCTTCTTTCAAATTGTAACTTAAATCATCCTATGTTATCTATTTCTTCTTTCAAATGTTTTTCCACCATCACAGAGTTCTAAATTGTCGATTTAACACGATATGTAGTAACAAGCAACTGTGCAATTCTTTCAAATGTTTCTTTGTGTTGAATTTAGTTTCTCCTTTTGTTCATTTTCATACTGTGATATACATTAATCAGATCCTCTCTGAAATTTATGGTTTTGTAGGTACACTACAGACGGGGGAACAAGGGAAACTCTCGAAAAAGGAGCCATCCGCGGGGCTAATGTCTTTGCAGGTAAGTTTGTGGGTTTTCATACACAGGAGCTACTGACATATGTTTTCCGATAGTAAATCATATATTTAATCTCTCTATTTTAATCAACTGTATGATTAAAACAAATCATGAATCATAAGATTCATATTTTTCTTGCACGTAAGGTTTCTGCGAAAATAATTTGTATATTCTATTAATCATTTTATTTTGTATGGCTTACTAGGCTTTCCTTTTAAAAGGATATTTTTCTTGGATGATTAACATAAATAATATTTATGTTTTCAATGAATATATGCATCAACTAATGATAAATGTTAATATAGAATTATTTTGTTAATGAAGATCTCTTCAGGAACGATGTTAGTTTGTGCTTTATAGGTATTATTTCTGTTAACTGGTTCATTTGAGTAGATAACAGAGTTAAATGGTGGCTGGTGCATATTTTCTATTTAGTACTTCACTTATATTCTCCCATTCTCAATACACTTTTGTCTACTATCTTTTCTTCTTTTTTTCTTTTCGAGGAGAGACTTAAATGGCTTGAATCCTTTCATCTTCTGAATCGAGTGCATTCTAGATTATGATAACATTCAGATAAAAAGAATTGCCCAATTCAAAATAACCCCCTGAAAGTAATTATAATCAAAACGTAAAATAGATTCAAGAGAGACATATCCTTTTTGAAAACATCCTCACCTTTTGATGGCATATTTCATCTCCAAATTTTATGCTTCCACCAGACAAATAAAATGAGAGTTTCATTACCATCATCATTTTCTTCTTTGTTAGGCAGAAAGCATCAACACTTTTATGTACTACCACATGAAAATCCAATATATGATTTTTAGGAGGAATGGGGGATAATTTTCTTCTGAATAGACCATCCCCGCAAATTGAAAGTAATGTATTTTCATCATTTGTGTACTGCTTCCACCATCTCTTAAAATTTTGAAGACTACCAAAATATTTTTGTTGCATAACTAGAATTTATACAGAAACAAAAATTTTATACATGCAAGCATTCACGAAATAACGCGGAGGGATATTCATATGAATTCATGTGGCTCATTTGGCTGGCAAGTATGTAGACTTTTATGTCCTGCATACAACTGCTATTGTGTTATTTATCATGGTCCATCACAAAAGTGTTAGTTATCATGTTCTAACTAATATCGAGAGGAAATACTCAACTACAATTGTCCTGCATACAACTGCTCATTTGGTTCATTATAGTTTTATGTCATGACCACAGTCTTGCTAGTATATTTCCTTCCCCGGCTCCAGCCAAGTCTTCTTTCAAATACCACATGTCATTTTCCATCCTTCATTCTTGTCTCGTATTACCTTCAAGTTTCAACTGCATTACAAACCGAAGCTCATTAGCTGATTCCTTACCAAGCAGTTGTTTCTGGTGATAAGCAACCTAAAATGGTTATAGGATTATAGCATTGAAAGTGGAGATTGAGACATTCGTGATTGTTGTTTGGCTAGTTGGTAGACAAAGGAAAACCTGATATTTTCGCTGGTCCTTTTTGTTAACATTTCCACGGTCTCCATCAATAAAATTTGGTTTGTCAGTGTTCCATTGATTCTATAGAAGTCTAAGAAACTTGAATGATGATCTTTGGCAATGTTACCTCGTACGCTGCTCTTTTGGTACCAGGTAATAGGTACGGATACTGGTATGCTACCATGTGAGTGTTGGGTACGCAAGGGGTATACCTATTTGGTACACTACTTTTTGTTGCACTACGCTTTGGACGATTTTACAAACAAAATATACTCTCTAATCTCTATAATGGATATGTAATAGATACTCCAATGTTCAAACATTTTATCTCCATAAAACTTATAATCTTAACTAGTTAGATAAAAATATCTTGTAGTTAACTGCATAACTACTCGAGCTTCTAGATTTTTACAAAGAAACTAGGCTAATTACGACAGTGCAGTCCCGTATGCCAAATTTGGAGTACTGGACTGCGAACCTACCCAAACGGTTACGTGAAATTGGGTACACGGTGCATGCCAAGGGATAGTGTCTGATAACTTTGATATTTGATCCTATGGAGCTCTATTCTACTTATGCACTCAAATTTATAACCTAGGTATGTGGAAATTTAAGCATAAATATTTTTTAGTTTGAAATGTGACACTTAAGTGGCCTATTTGAAATTTCCCTGGAAGTAATGCTCAGGGTTTCACTGCATTCGGAAGTTCTAAGATGCATTAACCTTACAAGGTCATTATAATATATTTTGAATGATTCTTTATTGAAATACTTGCTTCTTCTTACCTGGCAAGACGGAAGAAAGGTGGCGCGTGAAATGTATCGTGGGGATCGCGTACAACGTATGCTTTTTAATTAACTATAAGTTAACACCATTTTATTTTTATTTACAGCTGTTGACTTCACAACTGGTGATGATCCTTGGCCAATATTTGCGTTGCAGAAAGAGTTCAATGACCCAGGAAGATCGCCTGCTCTTTCTGCGTAAGTATCAATTTTTTTTTCCAGTCATATGTATGAGGTAGAACAACGGAATACTCATACAGCTTGAATGATCAGGGAATTTTATACTGGTTGGCTTACGCATTGGGGGGAGGAACTAGCAGTAACTAACGCCCAGGATACAGCGAATGCCTTAGAAACAATTTTATCGCGAAATGGTTCCGCTGTACTTTATGTATGCTTTTGATTCTTCCTTTGACTTTTTTTGCTATATGCTTCCATGGTTATCTGGTGTTACACATGTCACAATAGCAGTAATATTGTCCCTGGTTGAAGCACCATCCACGCCTATTGACCTAGTTCCACATGGTACATGGTTTTTCTTTGGCAAGAACTTGCCGTTGGCCGCCCTAGGCTTCCCCCATTTGGCTCATTCAGGCACCGAACCCACTCAAAAGGCCCAGTCCACGTGTAAGACAAAAGTGTTACTTTAGAACCTAAATCTAGAAGATCTTCTAAAGAGATCTAGGACTAAGTGCCTTAAACATAAAACTTCAATTTCTCATCATCTACGAGCCTACGAACACTTGAGAGAGAGCCTTCCCCTGGCTCTGATACCATTTGATGTACACCTGTCTCTGTACCAGCCATGTTGTCCTTGATTTAGCCATTTAGGCACCACTCAGGCCCACTGGCCTAGTTCCTCTTAGTAAAAGTTTTTTCTTCGAAAGGGCCTGACCTGGACCACCCCAGGCTTCCCACCTGGCCAATCTAGGCTCCAAACCCTCCCAAAAGGCCTGGTCGATATGTTAGAAAGGTATTATGTTATATAACCCAGGTTCCCGACTTCTTAAGCGATGTGGAACTAAGTGCATACACATAAAACTTCCGCTTCTCATCATTATCACAAGACAAGTAGAAAGAAAAACACTTCCGGTTTTATTTTTGCAACTTCAATGTTTTGTCTACTGAAGTCATATTCTTTTGATATTTTAGATGGCGCATGGTGGGACAAACTTTGGATTCCTTAGTGGTGCCAATAGTGGTTCGGATGAATCGGATTACAAGCCCGACATTACTTCTTATGATTATGTAGGTTAGGGCATAGAGGTGTTGACTTGTTCTTGACGCAGTTCTTAATCAAGTCTGTATTTATTCCATAATATATTCAATTGACTTGGCTTCCAGGATGCTCCAATTAAGGAATCTGGCGATGTTAACAATTCAAAATTCAGAGGTTTGTTTTCTCTAATTTATCATATATAACGAAGTCCTAGTATCCTACTTTCCATGAAGATTTATATTAGTTCAAACTTCAAAAGTTCAAAAGAAAACAAGAAAGCATAGCAAAAAATTAAGTGTCAAGCAGAAAACTTTAACTAATCATCCCATGACACTAATTCGCTTCCATTTGATGGTCATAACCTAGGAGAAATATGAAAGCTTATTAAGGGAGAGGATAACATCAGCACTTAATTTTCTCATATTGAGTTTTTTTGTTCTATTCTTTCTATGATTCACACAGTTATCCAAGAGAATATGCACATTGAGTACCTTTCCTTGAGGAGCATTTGTTCTTGCTTCTAAAAAATTGGCAATTGGCTTTAGAAAAGAATAAATATCATTAATCAATATATTGTGAAGTTGGTTCACCGTGCATTTATATGTGTACAACTGCAGCACATGCCTGTGCACTACCAAAGTATGGTTTTACATGATTCGTTGATATTAGCTACAAGTGGTGCATGAATCCAGACAAAAAAGGCATGGGGTCGGGGGAATAGCCTCCCTGACTTAATAAAATGCTGATACTGTTGGTTCAAGAAATTATACCCACTGCATTATGGACCTGAAGTATCTTTGGTATTTATTTCAAGTAGACGATATAGCTTAGTTGGTAGTTGGTAACGCAAAGCTTTTGACCTTGTAGTCTGGGGTTTGTGTTTACGGGGAAGAATATTTTTCTTGTACTTCAATTTGGAATCCTTTTTCTTAACAAAAAAATATTCATGATGGAAATATATCAGTTAATGTTAGTAATTAAGCAAGCATCTTGATATTCATGTAGTTCAGTTGGTAGTATTTAAATCTCTTAACCTTGTGCTTGTGAGTTGTGAACTCAACTACATAATACACGATTTCCTTTGTTTTGTTATTTTCATCTTTGAAAGTTTATATGGTATTTTGCGGTTCAAGTGGCAGCATCGTGATTGCTTGCACGAATGTTAGATGAAAACATCAGAAATGACTGTCAATTGCAGGTTAAATATGTACTAGTTTTGACAGAAGTCCTAAATAATAAACCAGAGTTTGCCTTAGTTCCCTTTACTTTTGTCCCCTCGAAGTAACTTGTGAATCTGCCACTATATACTTCTTCACATAGTTATTGTGTTAATTCTTTCAGCACTTCGGAAGGTAATAGAGCAATATAGTACAGAATCACTTCCCCAAATTCCCCCAGATAATGAAAAGAGAGGGTACGGGCAAATAAATGTACAGAAGCTTGCGTCTCTATTTGATGTACTTCACACTGTCTGTGACCCTAAGGATGTAGTGGAAGCAAAAAACCCTGACTCCATGGAATCAGCTGGTCAGGTACTCAGCTGTAGAATAACTATACTAACAATATTATCGTTCACTTATCACCATGTTAATGCGGCTTGTAACAATTCAAGGATGGAAAATGACATTCTCTTTTATGGTCATGCTAGATGTTTGGATTTTTATTATATGAATCAGAATACCCAGCAAAAGAGAATAGAAGCATCCTTTCCATAGAAAAGGTATATTTACCCCATTTTGTTTATATTGTCTGACTCGTACTCAAGTTATTTCCAGAGATTCTTCATATTTATGAAAACTTCTTAGATGCTGACATATGTATTTATACGCATACCATAGTTTTCTATCTCATTTTTTTTAGAATTAAAAAACCATTACCCGTCTTCTGAAGGAACATGAGTTGTCTGACTGAAGTAACATAAAAGGGTTCGAGGCACACTGACAATTAAAAAAAAAAGTAACATAAATGGTTCTACACATAAAAATAAATTTCTAGCTAAAATGGTGATGACTGATGGGTGAAATTGTTCATGCCAGACACTAACTGAAACTAGTATCCATTATAAAGTTCTACCATTTGAGTTTTGAAATGTGTACAATTAGGTTTTGTTTTGCAAAATTTAGTCAAGTATACGTAAATAGTGTAGCTGAAATTTCCATGATATGCAATGCTTATGTCCGAAACGTGTTATGCTGCATATAGCGAGTATGTTGTCAGAAATCTATGTCATAGACTTAAACTATCAATTTGACTTTTGATACTAATAGAAGTAATGTTACTTACAGGTGCATGACAGAGCACAAGTTTTTGTTTCTTGTTCATCTGGCATAGGACTAAATCCAACATATGTGGGTAAAATTGAGAGATGGTCAAATACACCACTTGCAATTCCAAACAAGAAATGTAATTCAACGATCAGATTACTGATTCTTGTAAGTTCTTTCTGACTTCACATTGGTTCAAGGCGGATCATAAGGTTTCAGTATCTACTTTTGAGTTAAACTCTAGTCCTATTTATTATGTATAAATCGTCAGGTAACTCCATTGGAGTATGCAGAAAAGAAATGTCTGGATGGAAATTAGTTCTTTTACGTCAGATCATGTATTGGTGTTTATTTTAAATTTTTGCATATATCTATCTAAGGTCTTAAATACAAGGGATACATTGGAAGTGGGTACTGCAACTGAAGTATTTATGGAATCATCTTTAAATGCCAATTAAGCAATAAACTCGAATAACAATGGTGCCCTAAGTTATCTTTATTGTGTGTTTCTACAAGAAACAGTGTGATTATGATATCTTAACAAAACAAGAATATTGATTAAAAGTGTGAAAACAATGTTATGACGATAGGTTGTTTTTCTGTTGTATAGGTTGAAAATATGGGTCGATTGAACTATGGATCATATTTGTACGACAAGAAGGTAACAACTGTAACCCTTTCCAATTTGAACATTTGTGGTTCTTAGGTTTGGTTGTATTTTCTATAGGGTTTTTAAGGTACTTCTGACTTTGATCTTTTGACAATTTGCTTCATGGTGAAGCTTAGTCCCTTGATCTGCTCTCTTAAATCTGCCATAAACAAGCAGTGGCTTAGAAAAATACTTAATTTTATTTAAAGTTTAAACACTAATGAAAAATCATATTACAAAATACTTTCATTGTAAAGCAATCCCAAAAACATCCTTATAGAAGTATGCACTTAAATAATATAAGATTCACTTTCTTTAACAAATAATGTTAAAGAACACTAGTTGAGCACCTTGGAACTTTAAGGGATTAAGACGCTTATCTAGGGATAGGGCAAGGTTCGACTACCCATCTTATTTCCACTGGGACCAAGATTTCAGAGTAACCAGATCTGTCAGCTATCTAGTTGAAACGTTGTCATACTTTAAGTCGAAGTCTCAAAAATTAGGCTGCAATGATTTGGAGATGTAGTTTAGTAGCCTAGAAGCTCTTGTAACTATTAAGATATATAGCTTAAACATTGGTTTATACAACTTGAATCTCTTTCCACCTTTATAGCTTATTATCTCTTAATATTTCTATTAGCCGATAACGTTGTTCCTATGGAGCTTTGTGAATTATATTCCTCCGCTCGGTTATTTGATACTAGCTATCTCTTACAGGGGATATTGTCTGATGTCGTGCTGGATGGCATAATTTTGCATGGATGGAAGATGCTCCCAATTTCATTTCAGAACCTGTCTAACATTAAGAAAGTGAATTCCATGTTACGATTTCCAGCCTCTATACCTGCTAAGTCATATTCTCGGGAAAATCTAGAAAATTCTTTCCGTAAGTTCACACTCAAACTTAAATGTCATAACTCAGAAGCAAGATATATACCAGCATTAACTGTTTCGAGAGGCATTCCCTTTGTTTAAATATAAATTTGATTCAAAATACGTTATAATCTTTTTATCTCAACGCACCACCCAATCAACTCTTTATAGTTTACAAGTGCACCAGTTTCATCATATCAACTGTATATCTGTAGTTAATCATGTTTTGGGGTTGGATGACCTCATACAACAAGCGAGTCAATCAGGACCCATAAGTGATTTTGATGATTTAAATCAACTTCGACTTCAATTTTGCAGAAATGATTTCTCATGAACCAGCTTTCTATGAAGGTCGTTTCACTATTGACAGCACGGAGCAAGTTAAAGATACATTTATGTCATTCAACGGATGGGGAAAAGGGGTTGCGTTCATTAATGATTTTAATTTAGGAAGATTCTGGCCGGTAAAGCAAAACAAGAACATTCTATCTACTTAATTTGTTAGCTGTCTCATGTTGATTCTAATTGTCGAGGAATTATCTTTGCAGTTGGCTGGACCACAATGCAGTCTTTATATTCCTGCTCCACTCCTTCGACAGGGAGAAAATGTTGTGGTAAGAAGAGTTGATTCTGATTTAGATATTTTACTTCTTTTACATTTGTACAAGTTAATCATAGGAGGTGAATAAAGGACTTTAGTTAGTCTTTGTAGTACTTCTACCGAAGATATTAATTTGCAGCAGTATAGAGATGACCCACAGTTGGAACTTTAGTATGGTATTCTCCCGACATCGAATATATTCACAAAACTGAAATACATTTTAATATCTTTTAATACCTTCCAATAATTGGTTTTACCAGAAAGGGAAATGAGCTGATCACTCTAGGCGAGAACCTCTAATAATGGGAAAGGCACTCGGCCTTTTGTTATACTTGTTCAATTTTGATTAGGTTTAGACATACCACGAGCTAACGATCAACTCGCGGTTATCTCCATGCCGACCTACCTACTATCTGGCCCCGATAGATGATGTATTTTAGTATTCTGCTCGTCAGCAACAATTTCTCTACTTCTTTTGCTTACTCTGATTGCAGATCATACTGGAGACAGAAGCTCCAAACCCCGAGCTAACGATCAACTCCATCGATCAGCATGACTTCTCCTGTGGCTCAAAGGCTGTTACCAAGTAAATATTTCTCTTCCATTAAGTGAAATCTTGGGCCGTCGAGAAGGTTCTAATTCTCTATGCCATTAAAAATCTATCGAATCATCTATTGTTGTAAATTAGAGAGCTTATAATAAAAATTGAACCTTGTTTCGTTTACAACTCAGGGTAATGTTCAACTGATGACAATAGTTCGAAAACTTTCGCTGTTAAACCTTGTCTTCCATTTCTATCTTTTACTTCCATAACCAATATTAAATCCTTTGTTTTAATAGATTGAATATAATCCTAATAAGCTTCTTGACTACGAGCTTTGTACAAACCGAAATGCTATTACTAATTACTTTAAAAAGAATAAAACTACTGTTGTAACAGAAATAAAACAACAGACATAAAGGGATCAGCTACAATTCTTATAACTCTAGAAAGTAAAAAAAAAAAAAATCATAAAAAAATATAACTATCTTAATCATAAGGCAGTAGCAATCAATCATCTAGGGTTCCTCTTGAACCAGTTCTATCTATCACTTATGATATTGTTGTTGCTTTTTTTACAGGAAACAAGGTCTCAATAAAAGATGTAAATATAAAGGAGCTAGGTATCTGAGCCCTCTCTGATGTCTTCTTCTCCCTGTCATAAAAATAATTGTTGCATCTAAAACCATCTCCATACGTTTCTTTAATGATGATTTTGTTTGTTCCTTCAATTGATTCAAATAATTCAAGTGAACCTGGAAACCAATCATAACAAATTTTGTCTTCAATCCAATTACTAGACTTTTCTTCCTTCCCATCATCTTCATCTTCATCTAGTATCAACAATTTCCTGTCACGCCCACGTATTGGCTCTAAAATAGTTAGGAATCCATCTATTTCTGATACATCAAAATATTTGAGAGGAGTTGGAATAGTTCTAAACTTTTCACTGCCAATGTCAAAGACCAACACAGATTGAAGTCCTGCTTCCATCTTCCAGAACAAAGAACCATTAGCATATGCACAAATTGGTGGAGTGTTATATGACACTATCTCTTCGATCGTTCTCCATGACTCGTCTTCGCCAACGGTGAAAACATCACGTATTTGATGATACTCCGTACTACTACTTATACGTGAGTTCCATATGCATATTATTTTATGTACCTTAAAAATTGGATCATAACCAAATCCATAACTTGATACTTTTTCTTTTCTTCTCTGCTCGATTTCGAATTTTTCTCTTGTGCCGATATTATAAAGAACAATGAAGTTTTCACGTATAAAACAAACCAAACCATTAACGGGCTTTGGAATGTAATCTAATTTTTCTAATGTTAAGTTATGAATTGCATCTGTACCATCATTAAGATCCCTTGAAGTGAAAGTAAATCCATGACTAGAAGGAACGGTGAAAAGGAGCATGGGTTTATTTTTGGATCTAATAATATGTGAATCTCGAAAGAGTTTATTTTCTCGAACAATACAGTGCCAATGTTTACTTACAGATTTGAACCGCATCAATGACTTCATTGGAAGTCTAGGTAGTATCTCGAACAACAATATATCATAATGAACAACACTTGTAGTACTCAAAATATCATCATATCCATTGAACTTCATCATGTCTTCGCAATCTCTTTTCTTTTATTATTTACTTGTTGTTTTTACTCGTGAGTACTTAGAGGGTGTTTGATTTTTGCACTTATTAAGTGATTTTCACTTAATAAGTGCGGGCCGGCAATTTTAGACCGTTTGTTTTTTCACTTAATAAGTGAATATCACTTGTAACTAGAGTCAAAGTAAGTGCAAAAAAGTAAGCTCCAACTTGGAGCTTACTTTTTTGCACTTACTTTCTAAGTGCTAAAAAAGACATTTCTATCCCTACCGAATATTATAATTACCGATATAATTATAACTAAAAAGAAAATCTTAAACAATTGATAAGTAAAAAAATCATTTTATGACTTTATCAATGACCTTTTTCTTTCTTCACTCATCCTTCACCTAAGCTTTTCTCTTAAATTTTTTTCACATCTCTTCCTTCATTAATTACGGAATCACCCAAACTCTATGATGCAACGTAAGTTCTTTCTCCTTCATAATTTTTAATTATTTGAGGTTAATATTTTCAACACAAAGTATTCATAAACCGTAATTCTCTTATATCCAAACTCGCGAGCATAATGAATTAGTATGAAATGCTAATATGTAAATACTTTAAGGTCAAAATAGACAATTTTTCATTTTTATGACATTTAGAATTAATATAAAAATAAAAATCAAGCACTTAAAAGTAATAGAAAACAAACGCCATATCACTTACAAGCGATATCACTTACAAGCGATATCACTTACTAAGTGATAATCACTTAGTAAGTGGTAGCACTTATAAGTGCTAAAAAATCAAACACCTCATTACTTAATTAATATAAGAGGCATATTAGTTGGATCTAACCTAGGCATGAAGGAAATGTCACTGTTAAGATATGAGTATATCTCCTATTTATTGGGAATAAACCATCTTTAGGGTTTCAAATTTTTTTATATAGAACCATGCTTTCCACATAGAATCTATACTTACCCCTTCTTCTCTATATTGTGTCACTCGGGTCTCCTTGATTCCAAAAAAAATGACTCTGTGTCTCCCGTTGAGGGGCGCTGACATCGCTAGGAAACTTTTACAAGGGCGCTTCTATAGGCACTAGGCCAGACCAGTGTACGCCGGCGGCCATCTCATTGGTTCGGGTGAATGACCATTGACCCGAGATCTTTATAAGCACCCAGTCAACTAACCTGGGTGACTTCCTTGTACAAAGCTTGGAGCACAGATTTTGAATTTCCGTTAAACATAAAAAACTTCACATGATAAGTACTTCAACTTGTCATGTTTGTCAAGGAAATTCAACCTAATAAGCATATAAAAGAAACGTTTCAAATTTGCCAGCATTTTCTTCCCATGATTCAAAGAGAATGACATTTCAAAAAAAAGATCAAAGAGAATGATTTTCTTTTTCTTTTAAACGTTACACTTCCAACCACATTTATAACAATTGGGAGGAAAGATAAGGCTTACACATCAAAAAATCTTTATTCTAGAGGACCCAATTGCCGCTTCTCAAATAGTGTTTGATAACTTCCCAATTGCCGCTTCTGAAATAGTGTTTGATAACTCAAAGTTCTTTCGCCTTGTAAAAGTCTACGAAACATAGGATGTGTAATCAAAATCATCAAAGCAATAAGATGTTATTATGATAAATCTTTAACTAATAATCACGATCTAAAGTCAAAGTAGAATTGTTCTTTGTTGAAACCAATGTCAGTAGGATATCTCTTGTAGCCATTTTACTCCTTTATTGTGCCGTTCTCCCTTAATTGTTTAATTGTTCTTATTTCGGTCCACTGCATTTACATCATTGTAACAATTTAGAAATATGTTCATACCTTTACTGGTTTGTAACACAATTTTCTATCAAGCTTGTAAGCCTTAACTATCATATATAAAACCGACAAAGAATTCGTTAAAGTTAATCAATTTTTTCAGAAACAGAAAACTCTTACTGATAAACAAATATTTATCTTTTAAGGAATTGACAAAGGTGACTAGATGAAACAATATTGTTGAAGAATTTGCATATCTTTTATGGATATAGAACAAATACATATGACGATAAATGAATTGAAAAAATATCACCTGTAGCATGCTATCTTGAGGAGAAAGAGGAGTCACATTTGACGTCGAGACATTTGAAAGACGAAAAGCGTCCCAGTACTGCTCCATCTTCACTGACTCGATAAATGGCGGGAATAGTTCAATAAAGAACGCTGGTGAGAAGATTAACTTAAGTGGTAGAGGGAAAAGTTAGGGCACCTGGTGCCTACAAATTTTCCGGCGCCTCCTGCAAGTGCTAGAAGTGCCTCCTTCCCTCACAAATATGTAGTCAAATTTGTCTTAAAGGAGGCGTTATTAACATTAGGGTTATTTCCCTAATGGCCCCCTACTTTGGGACCAGCTTCCCGCCTGGCCCACTACTTTACGAAAAATATCCATATGGCCCCCTTCCGTTACAACACCGTCACTCTCTCTCCTCCATCATGTTTTCTCTCTCTGCCAACTCACGCCACATCATCTGTTACGCCACCTCATCACCATCTCCGGCAGAGGTCGCCGGCCGGCCAAATTTCCGGCCGGCGACCTTCAAACTAAAAATAAAAAATTTTCTCTCTTCCTCTCTCTCTCTAAAATTACTCCGGCGAAGGGAGACCTTCGCCGGAGTAATTTTAGAGAGAGAGAGGAAGAGAAAAAAAAAAAAAAAATTTTCTTTTTTAGTTTGAAGGTCGCCGGCCGGCAACCTCTGCCGGAGATGGTGATGAGGTGGCGTAACAGATGATGTGGCGTGAATTGGCAGAGAGAGAAAACATGATGGAGGAGAGACAGTGACGGTGTTATAACGGAAGGGGGTCATATGGGTATTTTTCGTAAAGTAGGGGGCCAGGCGGGAAGCTGGTCACAAAGTAGGGGGCCATTAGGGAAATAACCCTTAACATTATTTAGGGAGCGTCTTTTAACAGTTCTCTTAGTAATGGAAAGCAGTTAACACGAGTTGAGTTGGCCCTTAGAAAATCGTAAATACGTTACTAGCCAGCTAGGTGTCCTGCATAAAAAGAACTAGGTATTGTTGTTGGGGAGATATAGAACAACACCAGTTTTTTGTACTTTGATTATTTACACCAAATTGGTAAGATGAGTTATTTGTTTTGATTTGAAATTAAATAGTTAGATATGGAGGTATTAGAAAAAACAATTACATAATTTAAAAAATTTAATGGTAATTTTTCTTTTTTATCTTCTTCTTCCTTAAATCCTAAATATTCCAACAACAATACTTTTCTTTTTTGTCCTCTTTTTCCTCAAGACCGTTCAAAGGACTTTCTGGTGGGGTAAGTCGAAAGGTATATGCACCAAAGCCTGGTCATATATCTGTCTGCCGAAGAATCTCAGAAGTTGAGGGATCCACTTGCCTGAGCTGGACAACACAGCCTTGCTCTCTAAACTTGCTTGGAGGCTCAAAACTGAACCTGATGTTCTGTGGGCTAAACTCCTCAAAGCTAAATACTTCCCACAAACCGATAAACCTGGTCCAGCGAAACCTCATCACTCATGAAGTTGGAAAACGATCAGAAAGCACTACAATCTCATAGATGATCTTGCCATATGGGAAGTGCACTCGGGTAAGGATATCAACATTTGGGAGAATAATTGGATCCTGAATTTAATGGTCCTGTGCCGAACAATAATCATTCCACTCTTAATAAGGTGGCCCAACTTATAACGGATAACAACTGGAACAATGAGGTTCTCCGCGCCAATTTTGATGTTCCGACTCAAAATCTGATCAAGGCCATCCCAGTGAATAGCGAAGGTAAAGATCAACTCAAATGGAGGCTTACCAACTCGGGCAACTTCACGGTTAAATCTATGTATCAAAATTTGAGCACCAACAATATCACCCATACTCCTAATTCGCCTAACTTGAATTTCTTCTAGTCTCTTCTAACTATTCCGCGTATTAAAATTTTCATTTGGAAAATCTGTACTAAAGCTCTCCCGGTGAGGGAGAGAATAGGAAAATACATTGACAATAGTACCACTTGCCCAAATTGCATGAATATTGAAACCATTGAGCATGCACTGTTACACTGTGCAATGGCAAAAAATGTTTGGTTTAATTATAATATTATTTCTGAGAACACCACATCTATTTCAGATTGGATCTTCTCGTGGCAAGAAAATACCCATCAATGTTACACTAGTGATAATATTCACTTTGTGAGCATTCTTTGGATTCTATGGAAAGTAATATGTGACCAATGTTTCCACCATGAGATTAATGATCTTAATAAAGTCATTAGAATGATCAAAACATGTCCAAAATCCAACAAAAAACCAAAGGAAAATAAACAAAAACCTCATGAAAAATGGCAACCACCAACAAACCCCTTCATTAAAATTAATGTTGATGCAACCTTTATTAATGTAACATCCAATACTGGAATTAGTTTAATCGCACATAATGCAGAATCCAAATTTGTAGAAGCTCAAGTGCAAACCTCGAGGCTAGAAATAGTGAAGAAAGTGAATATGGCTATCTTATATGGCATGGTATGGGCGAAAGAACAGAATTACAAATCAATAATTATAGAAAGCGACCACATGAATCTCATCAAGCATATCCATAATAAAAGGCATACGGTGCACTGGCATTCGCTGATCCACATTCGAAGAATCCGAGAAACCAGAAGAGAATTCGAGATAGTTCAATTCAAATACACTAGAAGAGAACTCAACTCGCAAGCAGACAAGTTAGTAAAATGGGCAAGAAAGAAGAATAGAAGCAAGAAATGGAATAATGTTCCTTGTATTTTAGTTGATAAATATTGTAATAACGTTTATTCTAATTAATGAAAGGAAAGTTCAACAAAAAAAACAACTAGTTCATTTATTTTCACTTTCTTCTTCCATTAGATACTTATATTTATTATGTATCAAGATATTTATCATGTTGTTTTAATGGAAGAATAAGATATTTTTCAATCGCACCAACAACCACAAATTCGATTTAACAGTGTTATCATAGATAAAGATCTCTCTTAAGATGTAAGAAACCCTAGAAAAATATTTTCAGTTAAATTTTATTTCTCTTTCTTTGTTTAACTTTCAAAATTTGCGTGAAAAGACAAAACCTTTTAGCATCCCGTTTCGAAATTCCCTGGGGACATTTCTGTATCCCGGGGTTATTGAAGAAAGTTACATAGGAAAAAAAGGTGAAAAATAGTAAGTTACCCTAAGGAACTACATATATATTTTATTTTCTTCAACAAATTTTCTCCTAGTTGGGGAAAATATGGTGAAAAAACTTGGTAAAAAGTCGTCGGAGATTTGTAGTTAATGAAGATAAGAGAGTGTAAGAGGAGAAGCCGGAGGAAAGATTGGGAGAAATCGAAGTCATAAAGGGAGAGCGAGTGAAGAAAAAAGTTTTTATTAATTCTAATTAATTTGACCTTATTACATTTTGGTCCTTCAAATCATGAGATCCACATTTAAAATTTATAACATGTAAGTTCTTTAAGATAATAATTCAAAAGTTTATATCCCTTTACTTATGTTTTATAACTCCCCCGACCACAATCTTTACCTCTCCAACAACCAGGGGCAGCCCAGGCCTAAAGCAGCCAAAGCGGTTGCTTTAAATTCCAAACTACTTGAGGGCCTCTTTTATAGAGCTTATGGGGTAGTTCGGCTTAAACAAGGTAAATCTCAAGGGTTCGATCCTTCCCAAAATTATTATTAAGTATTTTTATGTTCAATTTTTACTTATAGCGAAGGGGGCCATTTTTTATTTGGCTTTGGGCCTCAAATATGATTGGGGATGTCCTCAGAAAAAAAAAGTTAATAATAGGAGGTGAATAAAGGACTTTAGTTAGTCTTTGTAGTACTTTTATCAAAGGTATCAAATATAGTACCCCTATTTTTTTATATAGCAAATTGGGTAAACTCTGGGTCAGTTTGGTTTGGATGAAATACTAGTGCACTTAAAAACCCTAATCCCCTTCACTTTTGAAGAAAACATATAGAAAAGATAGATGGTGCAGCCGCTCCTTAGTGAAGGAAGGATGAATAAAGAAGAAAAGAGATAGAGATAGAGTTCTCTAGATAGATAACAAGGCATGATTGTGGTCTGGAAGTCATCTACGGCGAAATGAGGTAGATTCTATCTCCTCATTCTTTTGTAGGCTCTTTCAATTTATTCCATGATAGGTTTAGTATTGTTAATCGCATAATTTCTATAAAGAGCGATTGAATAGTTTAGACATTAATTTTATCTAGAATTCGATAAAATATATATAGAGGACAGTTTTTCGGTCTAAATTAAAACTGAATCTGGTATCGACAGATGATGAATCTTGATGTGATTCTAATATGGTTGGAAAGGTCTGTTTGCCTACTTTTAGTAGTTTAAACGGTGTGTTAATCGGAAATCCGAGTAAGGAGTTATAATAGTTTTCGTACAAGGTGTTAGAACAGTCCCTACTATATTTCGGTCTAAATTAAAATTGAATCTGGTATTGACAGATAATGAATCTCGGTGTGATTCTTATATAGTTGGAAAGGATTTTTCGTCCACTTTCTAGTAGTTCAAACGGTGCATTAATCGGAATTCCGAGTGAGGAGTTATAATAGTTTTCGTACAAGGTGTCAGAACAGTCCCTACTGTATTTCGTTCTAGATTAAAATTAAATCTGATATTGATAGGTAATGAATTTGGGTATGTTTCTTATATTTCTGGAAATGTATGTTCATCTGCATTCCGATGCTTCAAACGGTACATTAATCAGAGTTCCGAGTGAGGAGTTATGATCATTTTTGTGTAAAGTGTCATGGCAGTCTCCAATGAATGAATTTATTGACATAATTCACATGGTTTCTGTTCTTTAAGCAATGTATCTCCTAGGTAGATACCTTCTAGTGGTGATTCTATATTTGTTAACTATTATTGTTATTTGCTTGTTTGAGGTTGCGATCCACGTGAGAATCTATTATGAGTATCATTCCTTCTGACTTGTGATGTGTTGTTGGCTTGAATTGTTTGTTGAACTTGTTTGTAATTCGTAATAAGAGTCAATGTTTGTTGGGTCTTTGTCTGGGATACCTGAATGAGAGTATGATGATTGTGTCTTTTGGCATAATATTTTGTCGACTTACAAGTCAAGTTTGGTGTTATAAAGGTTTACCTTAGTTAAAGGCATGATATTTTATATCTGTTGGAAAATTGTTTTAATATGAGGGTTAGTACTGGATTATAATATGAGAACCTTGAAAACTTAATAATCCAGAACATAAATTATTAGTTTCTATAAGCGTGCGGGTAAATCTAGTTGTATTATGTTAGTTGTCACCGTTGAACTTCTGATGATGTCAATAATGAATATGTACGCAATTCTTCCTTGATTGGGGATTAAGTTTGCCTACCCGAGACTTAAGTTTGTGGAAATTTACTGCAGTTGGATTTTAACCCAGCTATTTTATTTTTCAGGTATCGATTGTGCACTCGTGGTAGGCGTTGCTCGTGGGTCCAGTTTCAAGGTCTCAAATCTTCAATTTCAAATCAGTTAACTTGAGATTTGGGGTGCTACATCAAATTGCAGTATAGAGATGACCCGTAGTTGGAACTTTAGTATGGTATCCTCCCGACATCGAATATAATTACAAAAGTGAAATACGTTTTAAAACTTTTAGCACCTTCCAATAATTGGTTTTACCACAAAGGGAAATGAGTTGCTCACTCTAGGCGAGAACCTTTAATAATGGGAAACACCTTGGTATTTTGGTATACTTGTTCAATTTCGATTAGGTTTAAAAATTCCACGAGCTAACGATCAACTCGTGGTTTTCTCCATGCCGGCCTACTTACTATCTGGCCCCGATAGATGATGTATATTAGTGTTCTGCTCGGCTGCAACAACTTGTCTACTTCTTTTGCTTACTCTGATTGCAGATCATACTGGAGACAGAAGCTCCAAACCCCGAGCTAACGATCAACTCCATCGATCAGCATATGGGTGTACTCGAGTCGAGCCGAGCCGAGTAGTAAGATGTTCAAGCTCGGTTCGTGTATTTGACTATCGAGCTCGAACTCAGCTCGTTCGAGTAATTGTCCACTTGTTTAAGCTCGGTTCGTATAAGTTTGAAAGAGCTCGAGCTCGAACTCGAGCTCGCATTGTTTTAAGCTCGTTTATCAAAATACTTCAAATTAAAACTTTCTAAATCATAAAAATACTTCAATGATCATTTGTCAAATACAATAATAATGATCAATGATTCATATTCCGATAATTTTTTAATGGTTGATATTTCATGTATAAGTTTCAATACTAATACGTAATTATGTACTATACTATTATAAGAGTATGTTAAACGAACTGTTCACGAGTAGCTCGTGATACAATAAAGAATGTTCAAGCTCGGCTCGCAGGGGCGGCTCAGGCCCAAAGCAGCCAAAGCGGCTGCTTTGGGCCTCACATTCTCAAGGGCCTCAAATTTTTTTTTTTATTAAAAGCACCTCCAAATAAAAGATGAAAAAGAAAAAACTTGAGTAACCAAAACCCAGCTGAATATTTTGCACTCTTTCTCGTGCTTGTTCCCGCACAAGAATTACGACGGGGGCCCCATAAAAACTTAAAAAGAGGTAAAGACTTTGTCAAATTTAGTAACCTAGTCAGACTTGGTCAAATTTAGTAACAAACTTCCAAATTAAATTCAACCGACCTAGGAGGCTAAATGTTGTACTTTACTTTTCTATAAATTTAGGTTGTCTCTCTCTTTCCTTTATAAAATCGAAATCTAATTAATCTAAGAGGCTAAGAGTTGTTATCCTTTCCTTTATCTCTCTATCTAACAAGCAGGAAAGTTCTCTCTTTTAAACTTTTTCTCCTTTTCTATTTCTTTTTTATTTTATTTAATAGTATCCCTTTACCCCTTTAAAGAATTAATTTCATTGGTTTTAAATTAGGTCTTCACAAACAACAATTACTACTTTTGATTCTCTCATCTTGGAATTGATCTCATCTTCTCCTTATAAGGTATGTTCTTAAATTTGTTTTTGTAAATTTTATTTTCTTCAATACAATTGTAATATCTAATTAGATTATAGGTGTTTGATTTAAATTTTATTATTCTATTTTAGGCTCAATTCTCTTATTGTCATTAATTATTCAATTGAAGTAGTGTGAAGATGAAGCATACACATCCATTGGGACATACTAAAAGAGAAAAGAAAAAACGGTTAGATGAATTAACGAAATCTCAAGAAGGTTCCATAAATAAATACTTCGCGAAAAATATAATGGTAGACAATTCTGCAATGGGTAATTCTAGTTCTAGTGTAGAACTTAGTAATGTAGTTGAAGAGTGATCACTAACGAAAATAATGTTGAAAAGATAGTTAATGAAAACGTTGAGGATGATCATACAATTGAAGAGCATGGAAAAGAAACTTTTGTTGAAGAACATGAAAACGAAAATGTTAGTGAAGAACTTGTCAACAAAAACATTGATAACAAGTTAGACAACAAAAATATGAATGAAGGATTTAGTGATCCCGCTAATTGGAAAATAATCGATCAACTATTAAGAGACATTTTAGTCCAAAGATGACCCATTAGAGTTTTAAGAGATGGAGATGATTTTCCAAAAGATGCTCTCAAGAGACACTTCTCTTCGAAATATTATACTCGGCATTTATCTAATGGTGATAGACAAGATAGGAAGTGGCTTGTCTACTCACATATGTTGAACAAAGTATTTTGTTTCTGTTGCAAATTATTCAAGCAAGACCAAATGTCATCTTTTTTAGCTGAAGATGGAACGGATGATTGGCGTAATCTCGAAGCCAAACTTAAACAACATGAGACGAACATTGAACATATTATGAATATGAGTGCTTGGATTCAGTTAGAAACAGGACTAAAAAATAATACAACTAGAGTACGCAAGATCAAATTAACAAAGAGAAAAATCATTGGAAAGAGGTATTGGTAAGAATAATTGCACTAGTGAAAACTCTTGCTAGTAACAATTTGGCTTTTCGTGGGAAAAAAGAAAAGATTTATGACCGTAACAATGGACTCTTTTGTCAATTTATTCAAATGATTGTCGAATATGATCCAATAATGAAAGAGCATGTTCGACGGGTTCGGAAGAAAGAGATATATTCACATTATCTTAGCCATAAGATTCAAAATGAATTGATACTTACGTTATCAGGAGAAATCAAAGACAAAATCATTCAAAGAATTAAGAAGGCAAAGTACTTCTCAATCATACTTGATTGCACTCCGGATGTAAGCACTACAGAATAGTTGTCTCTTGTGATACGATGTGTAGATGTTACAACTACTCCAGTAAGGGTCGAAGAGTTTTTCATAGAATTTCTGGAAGTGAATGATACATCTGGGAGTGGGCTTTTCAATAAACTTAAAGATGTATTAAATACTCATCAACTTGATTTATATGATATACGAGGACAAGGTTATGATAATGGTTCTAACATGAAGGAAAAACAAAAAGGTGTACAAAGAAGACTCTTGAATGAAAATCCAAGAGCTTTTTATACACCGTGTGGTTGTCATAGTCTTAATCTTGCTTTATGTGATATGGCAAAATCTTGTTCAAAAGCAATAAGTTTTTTTGGAATCGTGCAACGTATCTACACATTTTTTCGTCATCACCTCAAAGATGGGATATCCTCAAAGATCATTTGTCAATTACAGTGAAACCATTATCAGATACTCGTTGGGAAAGTCATGTTGAAGCAGTTAAAGCAATTAGATATCAAGCTCCAGAAATAAGAAATGCGTTGGTTCAACTAGCAAACACTACAAAAGATCCTATGACGAAGAGTCATGCCATAAGCTTGGTAACCAATGATTTGGAAAATTACGAATTTTTACGAATTTTTACTTGGTTTATGTATTTGGTTTGATTTGTTAAATGTAGTGAATGTCGTTAGCAAATTTCTTCAAAATGAAGATATGCAAATTGATGTTGTGATAACTCAGTTACAGGAACTGATTAGATTTTTTGACGATTATAGAGAAAATGGGTTCGTTTCAGCCATTATAGCTGCTAAAGAGATTGCAGAGGCCTTAGATATCGAGCCTATATTTCCACAAAAGCGTGTCATTCATAGAAAGAAACAATTTGATGATGATACCAATGTCAGGGATGAGATAACTCAGACTGCACAAGAATCTTTCAAAGTTAACTATTTCTTATATATCGTTGATCAAGGTCGTATTTCATTGAAGACAAGGTTTGAGCAGTTTCAAGAATATGAAGAAAAATTTGGGTTTTTGTTTGATTTGAAGAAGTTCGCTATTGCAGATGATGAAAGCTTAAAAGAATATTGTCTTAAACTCGAAGGTTACTTGAAGCACGACCCGCAATCTGATATTGATGGAGCTCAACTGTTTGCGGAACTCAAAGTTTTAAAAGTGATTTTACCAAGTGGCATAAAAAAACGATTGAAGTGCTTGATTTTATTAGTTCTAATTCTAGAGAATTAAATTTTCCAAATGCTTGGATTTCTTACAAGATTGTATTACCTATACCAGTTACAGTAGCCTCTGCTGAGAGAAGTTTTTCTAAGTTAAAATTAATCAAGTCTTACCTCCGCTCCACCATGTCACAAGAGAGATTGAACGGACTAGCTATGTTATCAATTGAACAAGATATGACGAAAGAATTGGATTATGAACGCATAATTAGTAATTTTGCGTCTCAAAAGGCAAGAAGAATGTTTGCTAAACATATTTAGCTCATCTATATGTGTAAATTACATCTTCTTACATAATATATAGTTCAGATTTATGCTTTTCAGTTATGTTTTTTATACTAATTTATCTGCTACAACAAATAATTTTTTTTTATAATTAGTATAGGCCAACGCTTTGGGGAAAGCTAAATAGTTTTCGGGGTGTGAAATTTTAAAGGGAATATGTAGAATTTTAGAAATTTTCCGGGGAAATAAAAAAAAACACTCCACCTCACCTCACTCTATCTCCACCTCACCTCACTCTCTCTCCACCTCACCTCACTCTCTCTCCACCTCACCTTTTTGTCTTCTCCGATTAGGTCGCCGGCCGAAAAATTTTCCGGCCGGCGACCATGAAGAAAAAAAAAAAAATTCACTCTCTCTCTCTCTAGAAACTCCGGCGAAGGGGTTTCCCTTCGCCGCAGTTCCGGTCTGTTGAAGAACAGACCGATCTGGTATGTTCTTCAATAGACCCGATCTGGTCTGTTCTTCAACAGACCGGAACTCCGGCGAAGGGAAACCCCTTCGCCGGAGTTTCTAGAGAGAGAGAGAGAGTGAAAAAAATTATTATTATTTTTTTTTTATGGTCGCCGGCCGGAAAATTTTCCGGCCGGCGACCTAATCGGAGAAGATAGAGGTGAGGTGGAGAGAGAGTGAGGTGGGTGGAGAGAGAGTGAGGTGAGGTGGAGAGAGAGAGAGGTGAGGTGGAGAAGTATTTTGCTTTCTCCCTAAATAAAATTGTCAAACAAAATTGACCAATTTTTGACCAAGTCTTCACACCCCGGAAACTATTTAGCTTTCCCCGAAGCGCTGGCCTTAGTATAGAAGGGCCCCAAAATTTTTTTTGCTTTAGGCCTCCCAACTACTTGGGCCGCCCCTGTCGGCTCGTTTATGTAAACGAGCTTGATTTTGAGCTCGTGTTAAGCTCGGGCTCGTTAATATTCGAGGCGAGCACGAGTAATAGTCGAGCTAAGCTCGAGCAGCTCGTTAAGAGCTCGGCTCGTGTACACCCCTAGATCAGCATGACTTCTCCTGAGGCTGAAAGGTTGTTACCAAGTAAATATTTCTCTTCCATTAGTGAAATTAGTGAAATCTTGGGTCGTCGAGAAGGTTCTAAGTCTCTATGTCATTATAAATCTCTCAAATCATCTATTGTTGTAAATAGAGATCTCATAAATTCGTTTACAACTCAGGGTAATGATCAACTAATGAGAATAGTTCTAAAGCTTTCGCTGTTTTTTTTTTTTTTGATGGAATAAAGCTTTCACTGTTAAATCTCGTATTCCCATTTTCTTTTCTTTCTTTTACTTCCATAACCAATATTAAGTCGTTTGTTTTATTAGTTTGGAACAGAAGGGCTATGGATTAAAAGAAATCCTTATAAGCTTGTTGACTACAAGCTTTACTACAAACCGAAATGCTACTGAGTACTTTAAAAATAAAATAAAAACTACTGTAATGACAAGAATTATTAGTCATCGTTTCAGTGGTATAGCCGACCGTCACCCTTTATCTTGGTTATTTGATGAATTATGTTTTTCCTTTGTAACCTTTAAAAAATCTCTAGTTTTCATTACTATAGATATCTTTATCGTGAAATTCAAAATAAAGTAGTAAGAAACAGTGTGTACATCGATTGTAAAGACCACAAGCTGAGGTTGCAAAATTGTTTTTGTGGCTATTCTCTATTTGGTTACATCTTCAATGGAAATTTAGAAAACCTTTTACTTACATTGACATGTAATTTTATTTGGTTGAAAATAAATAGAAATCTGTGGTTTATGTTAGGAAAAATAACCTAATTAACTTGTTCAGGAATATGAAGATAAACAATGCGAAAGTAAAAGTAGAGACACCAAGATTATTTAACGTGGCAAAAAACCCCTCCAAACTAGAAGGTAAAAAAACCACGGGACCTAGTCCAGAAATCTTCCACTATAATTAAATAATGGTTTACACAATTCTTCAAGATGTGTAGAAACACTCTTGGACAACTCTTCACCAAACCTATGGTGGATAAACTGAACAAAGAAACAAAGAAATAAAATCTCTTACTCCTTAGGATTTGAACAAATCCTAGATTCCTAAAGGTTGAAGAAGATAACCACAAACTAAATTGCTTCACAAGATTAATAATCTTCTTTTCTTCAAACCAATATTCTGCTCTTTCAATCTCTCTTGAAAGAACCACTTCAGAAATCTCTCTTTCTCTGACTTCTCTTTGTTATGGAAGTTGTTGTGTATAATCTCTTCCCTTTCATTCCCTTTTATAATGATAAATAGGGAGGTTTACCAATAGAAATAGGAATTCCTTTTTGGGCTTGAAAAAATAGAAACTTCTATTTTTTTCCCCAAACAAGGAATAAGGGAAATCCTATTCCAACTAGGAGTCCTTTAATTATAAGGAGGGACCCCAACAAACTCCCCCTCCCGACTTATGAAGAGGGACCTACCATCCCCAAACCTGCAACACTGCTACATAGCTCATGTTTGCCTTTGGGTAATGGTTTTGTCATCATATCTGAACCATTGTCGTCAGTATGGATTTTCTCGATCTTCAACACCTTTTCTTCAAGAACATCTTGGATCCACTGGTATCTCACATTTATATGCTTGGACTTGGAATGGAAACTAGAATTCTTACTGAGGTGGATGGCACTTTGACTGTCGCAATGAATAACATAATTATCTTGTTTCATACCAAGTTCTTCTAACAGTCTCTTCATCCATAACATCTCCTTGCAACATTCTGTAATGGCAATATATTCTGCCTCTGTAGTAGATAAAGCTACACACTTTTGTAATTTAGATTGCCATGACACTGCTCCCCCTGAAAATGTAAATAAGTAGCCTGATGTGGACCTTTTAGAGTCTACATCTCCTGCCATGTCTGCATCTGTGTAACCGACTAATACTGGCTTATCATTACCAAAACATATACGAGCTTTAGACGTACCTTTAAGATACTTCAGAATCCACTTCACTGCTAACCAATGCTCTTTTCCTGGATTGGCAAGAAATCTGCTTACTACTCCAACTGCAAATGCAATGTCCGGTCTTGTACACACCATTGCATACATCAAGCTTCCTACAGCTGAAGCATAAGGAATTTTCTCCATTTCTTCTTTCTCACTTCTAGTTGATGGACACTGATCACGAGTCAACTTGAAGTGACTGGCTAATGGACAACTCACTGGTTTTGTCTTGTCCATATTGAACCTTTCAAGAACCTTCTCAATGTATCTTTCTTGTGATAGCCAAAGTTTTCCAGCTTTTCTATCACGAGAGATATGCATGCCAAGAATTTGTTTTGCTGGACCCAAGTCTTTCATATCGAAATACTTGTTTAGTTCCTTCTTTAACCTGCTAATTTTATTAGCATCCTGACCAACAATCAACATATCATCAACATAAAGCAGAAGTATAATCAAATCTCCATCTGGAAATTTATGAACGAAAACACAATGATCTGAAGCCGTCCTGTGATACCCTTGATCCTTCATGGATGATTCAAACTTTTTGTACCACTGTCTTGGTGCTTGTTTCAGCCCATATAAACTCTTCTCTAACTTACAAACCAAGTGTTCCTTACCTTTAACTTCAAACCCTGTTGGTTGTTCCATATACACATCTTCCTCCAAGTCACCATGAAGGAAAGCGGTCTTGACATCTAGTTGTTCAATTTCTAGGTTCATACTTGCAGCCAATCCCAATACTAACCGTATAGAGGACATCTTCACCACCGGAGAGAAAATCTCATCAAAATCAATATCCTTCTTTTGCCCAAATCCTTTCACCACTAGGTGTGCCTTATACCGTGGTTGTGAATTTCTTTCTTCGGTCTTGATTTTGAAAACCCACTTATTTTTAAAAATTTTCTTATTCTTAGGTTTTTCAACCAACTTAAAAGTGTTGTTCTTATGCAATGATTCAATCTCATCTTGCATAGCTTTCAACCACTCCTTCTTGTGTTCATCATCTATAGCTTCTTCATAACACTGTGGTTCTCCACTATCTATAACCATCACATACTCGTGTGGAGGATACTTGGTAGATGGTGCTTTCTCTCTAGTCGATCTTCTCAATTCAACTGGTGGTTCATATTGAACTTCCATTCCTTGCTCAACATCATCACCCATAGGAACATCTTCATGAGCTTCATCTTCATGATTTTGTTCTTCACCTGCATTATCATGCATAACCTTAGAAGAGATATGTGGATCTAGATCAATGAGATCATTACTATGATTCTCATGCTTCTCAACTTTCCCGAAGTCCTCAATAGTTTGGTTTTCAAGAAAGACCACATCTCTACTTCTAATAATCTTCTTATCGACTGGATCCCATAACCTGTATCCGAATTTCTCATCTGCATACCCTAAAAAGATGCATTGCTTGGCTTTATCATCAAGCTTTGCTCTTTGATCTTTAGGTATATGCACAAAAGCCCTGCAACCAAAAACCCTTAGGTGTCCATAACTGACTTCTTTCCCAGCCCACACTCTCTCAGCTACATCTCCATCTAATGGTGCTGAAGGTGATAAATTGATCAGATGACATGCAGTACGCATTGCCTCACCCCAGAAGCTTTTAGGCAGCTTTGCTTCTGAGAGCATACATCTGATCCTCTCCACAATAGTGCGGTTCATGCGTTCTGCTACACCATTTTGTTGTGGAGTTTTGGGAACTGTCTGTTCATGTCGAATACCATGGGTTTTGCAATACTCTTCAAACGACCCGATGTATTCTCCTCCATTGTCAGTGCGAATGCACTTCAATGGTGGTTTTCCTGTAGGTATTTACACCCTTCTACTAGTGTTTATAGCGGAAATATGACATCTAATGTCTACACTAGTATTCCCAGGATCACATGCAAAACTAGTAATTAATCTAATGGAGATAGTAGATTACCTTAATCGCTTTTCCCTCGAACTAGTTGAATTGATTGAAGAAGACCAAGAGCTTCAAGTGTAGCTCCTCTACTTGGGACACGAGCAATCAATTTGATCTCCCACCTTGTTGTATAGCTAGCACACCAATGGTGGTTGGAAAATAAGAAGACCTTCTTCTTGCTTGACTAGAAGATAGCTTGGGAATTAGCTCACTTTCTCCTCTCTACTTGATGTGGTAGAGTAAGAAAGCTTAGAGAGAAATTCCACACCTTATTCTCTGCCCTAAGAGTGTTTATATAGAACCCTAATAAGAATCCACCTCCTTTTAGGTTTCCTAAAACACCCTTTAGAATAAGATTTAGGGAAATAGTCGAAAATAGCAACTATTGGTATTTTCTCAATTCCCTAAGGAGGAGGTGCCCAAACACCACGAAAATTGGCAGATATAATGTTTATTATATCAGCAACTAACCCTCCAAAATTCAGCCCAATCCGAGTCCTAGAAGTACCCGAACCGGTCTAGGCCCAAAAACCCTGTTTTTGGCCTTTTTGTACTATCTTTGCCTAATTCCTTTTTAGGCCTATGAGATATGTTTATGGGACACTCCCATGATTATATCTCACTCCCACTAGTCATATCCTAGATCAATTTGTCACTCTTATGTGTAACCCGTTGTAGGATCCGATCGAAGTTAGCCGCGAATTACTTCGTAATTCGACGATCGTAGTTGGTCTCTAGCTACAACTCTACGATCCCTAAATCAATCGGACTTGATGATCTTCCACATCAATTGTCCTATCCGACAATTTGTTCGCATTGTCACCTTGGTCGAAGGACATCTCCTTCAACTCCTTCAGACTCCCACTTGGACTTAGAACAAGTGCAATGCCTCGATTCCCGTGTCAATTTAGTATCTCATCTGATACGTCACGTCATTCAGACTTTCTTGATATCCGAGTACAACTGTAAAAGACAAACGATTAACTTTAATCCGTTTGAGCGCGGCCACGCATTTTCAGTTGCTACTCATCAAGTGGCCTTGAGACACTTTGTACCTAATGTGATTAGGGTGACACAATCCATTCTTGCGCTCCCACTTAACTTCATGTCTATCCTGTCCTTCCCAGTATCCGTCTTTATAACCTCCTTTTACGGCGCGGCGTTTAACGGAACCAAAGTCGGGCATTCCTTACATAAGATGAGTGGAGCACTCATGTTTTGAGGAATCTCTCCAATTGTCTTTATGAGAAGTATTGACGTTCATCACGAGTGATGTACTTCTCATTTGAGGGTTATCCAGTGTATAAACCTTTTACACACCCACGTAGTCGAATAGAATATACCATTCATATAGCCCATGAAACTGCGCTATCCCATCGACTCCCGTGCTAGTCTTCGTGAGTCATTGTTGTCCATGCAATGACCTGGACCAGGGATTTTTGATAATAAATATTCCAAGTTCACTTAATAGGGTTTCATTCATCAGATCACGTATCTGACAAACCTATTCGGAACGTTTTATTATCGATGGACTATCGTTTAAACACTAAACCAAGTTTAGACGACTGGTGAAATAATTCTTATTATTTCTGATAACGAGAGTTGTAAATCTGAGCCTCTTCCGTAAAACTCCTTTTACCCACTCAGTTTTACTTGTCGAGGTTTAAAATTATACCTCATGCCTTAGACTGTGTATGAATCTCATACTATGTCTAAGGTGACAGTTTAGTTTGACTACCGTGGTAGTCGGTTTTAAACTTTGCTTATTATCAATTAATTTGAAGATTACTATCTTCAACTTTGATAATATCTAGTAATCTTTACTAGAGTTAAGGCCTTTAATTCTTTGTGTAGTATTTGCAACAGTTCCCAGCTTAAAACACTTTTAGCCTACTTTCCTTCCATGTCTGGAAGTTTGCTACGATGACATGTTCAACTTTGTACTACTTCATCCTTTAGCCTTCTAGGATGTACTAAGTAGTGTTTCGGTTTTCCAATCCGAATTCGGATGTTTAAATGCTAATCATGTCCAACATGATTGAATTTATGTTTTCGAACATAAATGTCTCTCTCATGCGTGCTAGCTCATCGGTGTCTTTTCAGACTCCGAGTTTTGCAACGCCCTCTGTCATGAGTTTTTGGGTCGAAATCTTTTAGACTTTCCGAGTCTTAGATTTTCTGTTTCGGATCTCAAGCATCTCAGCGTACTGAGTCTCTCTAATCCTATCATCCTTTTGATCTATGCTTATAGATCTTCAGATGCCCAAAATGGCATTTTATCCTTTTGTGTGTGGTCCTTTATTGAGTCAGTTCGTTACTGTTATACAACACCTTATGTCGTACTCAATCTTTTGTATGTACTCTGCATACGGACCCGGAAGGTTTGTTTACTCCCACTTACCTTCTTGAAACTCGTGATTCAAGATTTTCTTCATTCTCCAGGAATCAAATTTCTCTGATTGCCTTTTGAATCGAAGATTCTAACTCTTGCGTGCTTTTAATCCATCGATAGATTTCTGAAGCATGCTTGTGGACATAACTTGATTGGAAGAATCTTTATTCTTCTTGTCTCGTTTCGGGAAACACGAATGTTTCCATCCTTCTCAGTTTTCTATTTTGGAAAACCAATTTAGGTCTTTTGTTGACTTAAATTATCAAGCTTCATGTCTTGACGAGATATGGATTCCACGATGATTTTGGCTTCTAGCCAAAATCTAGAGTCAGTTTCCGTTTCTGCGCAGGTCTTTTATCTCTTCAGAAATAACCTTTATTTTCTGTGTCTTTGAGATTTGACCTTTTAGGGCTTTTGAACAACAATTTGGAATTTTCTCAACTACTTTGAGATATTCCTTTAGAGACACTTTCACTTGTTTTGAGAGTTCTCCGGCGAATGACATTCGCTTTTGTGCGGTGGGTTTATAAGATTATATCTTTAACCTTTCCTTTTCCAAGGAGTCGCAGTTTGTTGCTCTTGGTCGAATTTAATCGACTTGTACAAGTTTCATGATTGTTCTTCATGACCCTCCATGATTTTTCTCATGATCGAATTAAATCGACTCGACTTGTACTTTTCTCCCACTTATTCTTGTAATAATTAGTGTTTTCTCCCAGACTACTAGGTGTGCTAATTATTAGAAGAATACTATCATGAGCAACAAACACTTTGTTCTCTTGATTGGTTATGGAAGAAGCCCAAATTTCTTTTTAAAAAAGAAATTGCGTCAGATATTAGCTAATTTTGTAATGCTTTTACAAATTTAGCTTTAGACGGAATTTTGGTAAGTGTGAAAACAATCGTTTATAGAATATGTCCCAAAATATTCGGAAGACTGGCTTAAACCCATCTTTGATCGAATTATGCATAGCAATGTTCGATTGCTCCCACTGAATCCACCATCCGTCGGATGTGTTCCATGGAGCAGAGTTGGGAAACTGTTTCTCAACTCCTTTGATGGTTATCAAGTGTTTGACTCAAGTTTTCACTATCTTGTCAAAGTGATTCTTTACTTCGGTTTGTACTTTGTTTGAACCTTTCAAACATTCTGACTTATACTTTATGATTTATACGTTTCCATACTTCATGAAGTTGTCAGAGTACGTATTTGAAGTTTCTCTCGTTAGCTTCTGCAAGTAAACTTATAGGTCTGCATAACACCGTATGAGTCCTAATAGATTACTAGTCTTTATGCCTTTTGAAAAGGGTGACTTTGTCAATTAGTCCTTAAGACCTAATTGACAATGCTGAAGTTTAATGAGTTTGAATCTCTTGATTTTAGCCATTATCAATGTTAACCTTCAGTTAATTTTATCACTGGTTTAAAACATCAGACGTTTCTAGAAGAACAAAATAATCACTATTAAGTTCTAAGCTAGATCAGTGTCTAAAAGAAGACTTTGATCCCTTTCAGCATCCCTAGCATTACTGCTTCTGCTCCCTCTTGGATCTTTACTTCTTTTAGTCAAGTATGTGATTTCCTTGAGCTCCCACTGAGCCGCTCATCTGGTCTTAAATACCTGATGAAGGAATTTTACGATACTTGTTTTTAACTTTGTTAACAAGGATACGGAATCGGAATTCATAATTCCATTCCTTTTGTCCTCCAGGTGCTAAAGGTAGTTTCCTTTTAAATGGTCTAGCCATTGTTCAGAAACATTCACAGTAATGAGAAATACTCTTGATCATGTACTCGGTAGCTGCTTTTCTTTGATCAAATGTTTGTCTCACTTGACTGATCCTTTTGCCCTTTTGAATCTATTTCTTAGATTCTTTGTACCAAATCTCAAGAACCTTTCTTAGACTGGATATTCCCGTATGTTCTGCTCAGTTTGTTTGTAACAACCTGAGTGACTCATCTAAGGTCTTATCTATCTTTGTTCAATCAATATTGAATTGGGTGATAGATGTATTTTGTTGTCTTCCGTTAGGATGACTTTCAGATTGCCTTGGAGGTCTCGTACCTCTCCATTTATGACTTCTGTGGGAAATTCTTCCTCAGTTTGTCTTAATGGTTATGCTAGCATTCATTATTCTTCCAAAGAGAATGTTATACGATTGCTTGCAAATGGCTTTTGACCTTCTCTTGTATGAGTCAACATTGGGATTGGGTATTCTAGTGACCTTCCTTTTGAATCTGAGAATTATTCTCGGATTCATTCTTCCATTCTAGGAAGTGGATCAGCACCTCCCTTAGGTGTGATTCAATGTTGAAATCGTTTGTGTCATCTTAAAACTACATAAAGAAATGGCAAAGTTTTAAAACTCGTTATCGTTTTTGAAAAACATTAGTTTTCCCACATTATTCAATAAAAATCGTCCCCGAATGAATAAGTGATTCCAAGACCCCAGTTCTTCGAAGTAAAGCGGACGAAGGCCCTACCCTTTGACTCCGTCGTTCCGGGTGAGTGAATTCCTTCACTGATCATACCTTATGACTCTTGGTTAATAGATTTCATTAATGAATGACTAATCTATCCTTTTGCCTCGAGTATCCAAGACTCTCTTGCTGATCTCGTTGAGTAGAACCATTTAGACGTGTAGGCCTCTTCTATAGATCTACCCGCATTGTCCCAAGGTAGAGGAGGTACTCTGCGAAGGCCGACCCACCTTCCTCGAACAAGGGCGCAACGAGTGTCTTAATCTGGATAGGCGATTACTCAAGATTACTTTTGGGGACTTTTACGCTAGTCTGGCGTTTGTTATAGTGAACTATTTAGCCTAACTAACATCCACGACATAAAGCGTAAATAAGTAAGTAAATGCGCGCGAGAAAGTAAATCAGGCAGACATGGATCCTAGTATGGCCCCTAACCTAGAAGATCTAATCTCCCTTGGTTTTCTTCTTGTTTCGCCTTTTGGTTCGTCTTGGATCGCCATCTTTGAACCTCCATTGATTTCTCCCACTCGCCTTTGGATTTCATCCTCGAGTTTCTTCAATGGACTCATAGACCCTAAACTCTAATTACAAGACTCTAACGATTCGCAGATCGTATAAACTTGAAATTAAAATTAATTACAAAGCATGCACCCATCCGTGCTTAAAACAAGAATAAGGAAATAAATCTATGGCCATACTAGTTTCCCGCATTCACATCACATGCAATCATATAATATATCAAGGCTAAGAATTATATATGCATGATTATCTTGGGAGATACTTTTGTTGACATCACATGTCACATTGCGGACCTTAAGTCTAAATTCGAAGAATTCAACTAATGGTGCTTTCCGGTTTTATCTTTTATGATTAAAATCATCTTTTAAGAAAAACTCCGTTTTGGGCTAGAGAAAGCCCGGGTCAATTTCGGAAAAAATATTGGTTCGATTCTTAATGATTTCATAAATCAATTTAAAGAGAAATCCGTTTTGGGCTCTTAGATGGCCCGGATTGATTTTGGAATTATTTGGTTGGAATCGGAAAATAATTTTTGGCAAAAACTCCCACTCGAATGATGATCCCTTTTCGTGGTCCGAAAAGCCTCGAAAAAGCCCGGGACAAGTCCTAGACAAGTCCCGGCCCAAGCCCAAAAAGGGGCTTGGACAAGGTCCGGACATAGCACGGCCCATAGGGCCGGCATGTCCTGGCCGAGGCCTATCAAGGCCTGGTCTCGTCCTGGCCGGAGCCAGGACGCTAGTCCATGTACCAGACGCGTTCTAGACGTGTCTGGTACTGGACCGGACCAGCACTAGGTGTCTCGGACTAGTCCGAGACACCCAGAACCTCCCAGACGCATCTCCAAGACGCGTCTGGTCGAGTGCTCTGGACGCGTCCTAGACGCGTCCAGGAAGCTCCTTCGCAGCTGCTGGTCGCGTCTTAGACGCGACCTGGACGCGTCTTCAAGACGCGTCCTTAGTAGCTGCTCTGGACGCGTCTTCAAGACGCGTCCAGAAGCTTCTGTCGCAGCTGCTGGTCGCGTCTTCAAGACGCGTCTCAGCAGCTGCTATGGACGCGTCCAGAGGACGCATCCAGGAGCTTCTGGTCCGGCCAGGAAGCTTCCTGGCCGGACACTAGGGTTTTTCAAAACCCTAGTTTCCAAAAAGAAATTTTTTTTTTTTCTTATGCAACTTTAAGTTGCTATTTTCCAATTTTTAAAACTTTTCTTAAATTTTTGAAATTCCTTTTAGAACACTTCTAAAATTTTTCAAAACTTTTAGAAACTTTTTAAATTTTTCCAAATTTGTTTTGAGAGTTTACCAAACTCAAAACTACTCTTTTTAGAACACTTCTAAAATTCTAAAATTCCAAAATTTTGTTTTTCAAAAGTTTCCAAAACTTAAAAACAACTCTTAATCAAACCAATTTTGGATCAAAATCTAGGTTTTTGAAATTTTTTCAAAGAACAATTTTGAAATCAATTTTGAAAAATCTTTGAATCCAATTCAAAATTAATCAAATTTTATGTTTTAAAATCTTTTTAAACATAACTATCAATTTAATCAAGCATGGATTAGTTTGAAATTCAATCAAATTGAGACTTTTAAAACACTTTTAATCATCAATGTGATTCTCAATTTGAAAATTTATTGAATCCTATCAAATTATGAGTTAAAAATACCTTTTAAAATACTTTTATAAACTCAATTTTCAAACTATCAAGCATATGAATTAGTTCGATTCTTAGCAAAAACTAGTTAATAGCAAGAGGCTCTGACGCCACTGTAGGTATTTACACCCTTCTACTAGTGTTTATAGCGGAAATATGACATCTAATGTCTACACTAGTATTCCCAGGATCACATGCAAAACTAGTAATTAATCTAATGGAGATAGTAGATTACCTTAATCGCTTTTCCCTCGAACTAGTTGAATTGATTGAAGAAGACCAAGAGCTTCAAGTGTAGCTCCTCTACTTGGGACACGAGCAATCAATTTGATCTCCCACCTTGTTGTATAGCTAGCACACCAATGGTGGTTGGAAAATAAGAAGACCTTCTTCTTGCTTGACTAGAAGATAGCTTGGGAATTAGCTCACTTTCTCCTCTCTACTTGATGTGGTAGAGTAAGAAAGCTTAGAGAGAAATTCCACACCTTATTCTCTGCCCTAAGAGTGTTTATATAGAACCCTAATAAGAATCCACCTCCTTTTAGGTTTCCTAAAACACCCTTTAGAATAAGATTTAGGGAAATAGTCGAAAATAGCAACTATTGGTATTTTCTCAATTCCCTAAGGAGGAGGTTCCCAAACACCACGAAAATTGGCAGATATAATTTTTATTATATCAGCAACTAACCCTCCAAAATTCAGCCCAATCCGAGTCCTAGAAGTACCCGAACCGGTCTAGGCCCAAAAACCCTGTTTTTGGCCTTTTTGTACTATCTTTGCCTAATTCCTTTTTAGGCCTATGAGATATGTTTATGGGACACTCCCATGATTATATCTCACTCCCACTAGTCATATCCTAGATCAATTTGTCACTCTTATGTGTAACCCGTTGTAGGATCCGATCGAAGTTAGCCGCGAATTACTTCGTAATTCGACGATCGTAGTTGGTCTCTAGCTACAACTCTACGATCCCTAAATCAATCGGACTTGATGATCTTCCACATCAATTGTCCTATCCGACAATTTGTTCGCATTGTCACCTTGGTCGAAGGACATCTCCTTCAACTCCTTCATTTCCTGTCTCCCGTTCTACCATGTTGTGGAAATTCTTGAAAACTGCAAGTACCTGATCTTTGGTCTTTATGGCATATGCCCAAACTTTTTTGGAAGCATCATCTATAAAAGTAACGAAATACAAAGCACCACCAAGTGTTTTGACCTTTAAAGGTCCACAAACGTCAGAATAAACAAGCTCCAAAACACTGGATTTTCTTTCAGATGCATTCCTTTGAAAAGAAACTCTATGTTGCTTTCCTACTAAACAATGAGAACAACTGTTTAAATTTATACCTTTTACGTTCGGTAAGTCTTGTAGTTTAGCAAGGATTTGAAGTCCTTTCTCGCTCATGTGCCCGAGTCTTCTATGCCAAAGATCAGTGGAAGAATCTTTTCAACTGCATTCAATTCTCCTTTACACAGTTTTACTTGAGTCCTGTATAAAGTACAACACTTCTTCCCTCTTGCTATCACCATTGACCCTTTTGTAAGCTTCCACTTTCCATCACCAAAGTGACTGTGGTACCCTTCATCATCTAATACTCCGGTAGAGATTAGGTTATATCGAAGATCTGGTATATGCCTCACATTCTTAAGAATCAATGTACTCCCTGTGCTCGTCTCGATTTTCACTTCTCCAATTCCTACGATTTTTGAGAAACCTAAGTTTCCCATCCTGACTTTGCCAAGGTCACCAGTTCTGTAAGAGTTAAAGAAATCCTTACATGGAATAGCATGATACGAAGCACCTGAGTCAACCAACCATGTTGTTTCTGGTTCTGACTCAGTCATACTTAAGCAAGTGTCTCCACAACCTGAGAGTAAGATAATGTCATCACCTGAGGCAACTGCCGCAACATTATCTTGTCTTTCATCATCCTTTTTATTTTCCTTCTTTGGTTTCCTGCAATCACTCTTGTAATGACCCATTTTTCCACAACCAAAACATCTAACTTCTTTCTTTGGTTTTGATCTCCCCCTTGACTTATCACGGTTATGAGGTTTTCTACTTTTACCTCTCCCCCGTCTTTCTGTAACAAGTGCCTCTGAATGAGACTCGTCTGACGATGATTTCCTTCTTGTTTCTTCATTCAACAAACTACCTGTTACGTGATTCATACGCATTATGCCATCAGGAGCAGAATTGCTAAGAGACACCACCAATGTCTCCCAACTATCTGGTAAAGAATTTAGAAGAAGTAAGGCCTGCAACTCATCATCCAAAACTAACTTCATTGCAGAAAGCTGGTTTACTAGACTTTTCATCTCATTCAAGTGTTGAGCAATTAAGGTTCCTTCTTTATATTGTAATTTTCCTAGCTTTCTGGACAAGTAAGCCTTTTTGGCAGCTGTCTTCTGATCATACAATTCTTCTAATTTCCTCCATAGACTATAAGCGGAAGTCTCCGTCGATACATGATGAAAAACACTGGGTTCTACCCATTGTCGAATAAATCCAACAACCTTACGATCTAATACCTTCCAGTCTTCTTCATCAATCTTCATCGGTTTTGTACCGTGATTTTCAATGGGTGCAGCTAGGTCTTTGCAGTATAACAAATCTTCCATTTTTGCTTTCCACATCAAGTAGTTTTCTCCATCTAAACTAATCATGCGATTAGTATTCACTTCCATATTTCTGAACAATAAATCCAACCTTAGCTCTGATACCACTTGTTGAGAAAAATAACCTAATTAACTTGTTCAGGAATATGAAGATAAACAATGCGAAAGTAAAAGTAGAGACACCAAGATTATTTAACGTGGCAAAAAACCCCTCCAAACTAGAAGGTAAAAAAACCACGGGACCTAGTCCAGAAATCTTCCACTATAATTAAATAATGGTTTACACAATTCTTCAAGATGTGTAGAAACACTCTTGGACAACTCTTCACCAAACCTATGGTGGATAAACTGAACAAAGAAACAAAGAAATAAAATCTCTTACTCCTTAGGATTTGAACAAATCCTAGATTCCTAAAGGTTGAAGAAGATAACCACAAACTAAATTGCTTCACAAGATTAATAATCTTCTATTCTTCAAACCAATATTCTGCTCTTTCAATCTCTCTTGAAAGAACCACTTCAGAAATCTCTCTTTCTCTGACTTCTCTTTGTTATGGAAGTTGTTGTGTATAATCTCTTCCCTTTCATTCCCTTTTATAATGATAAATAGGGAGGTTTACCAATAGAAATAGGAATTCCTTTTTGGGCTTGAAAAAATAGAAACTTCTATTTTTTTCCCCAAACAAGGAATAAGGGAAATCCTATTCCAACTAGGAGTCCTTTAATTATAAGGAGGGACCCCAACAGTTTATACTATAACTACAGCAGTTTTTTCGAACTATTATCCGGCCATGACTCAAAAATGAGATTTTCATTGGTAGTTGGGTTAGTGTAAGAAATTGCAACTGATAAAGAAATAAAATAATAGACAGATAGGGATCAGCTACAATTCTTATAAGTCCGTGGCTTTGTGGCATAAAAATTAATTTCCAGGAAATAAATTCTCTAGGAAATAAATTCTCTAGGAAATCTATGTTTATTTTTGTATTTCCGGGACATATTTTTTTAGCCCAGAAATTAACTTGATCAAACATTGCTCCCTAATCTTCATCTTCTCTACCACCTTCTAACATTGCCCACTTTATCCAATATACCTAGTCATTCGTTTTGAGCTTCTCCCTGTCGAACAAAATCATAACCCTAACCTATGCTTCTAAGTTATCCCTTCCTGACAATTTTAAGCTTTTCCTCTTGTCCAATCTCGATTTTTATATTACCAGAGAGAAATTTTAATTCAAATTCAATTTTTAATTTTTGTTTGACCTACTCATGATCATTCAATATTGACAAACTGAAACTTGGTGAGCTGGAATTTAGTTAGGTTAATCATGTGAATGTTTCCAGCAAATTGAGTTAGGGTTTCTTTTACTTGTCTCAAATACAATCCTTTTGTTGGACTAATTGCTTCAACAATTTGTGTTTTAATCTTTCTATGATTTGTTAGATTTTCATATCTTAGATTTGAGTTATTTGAATTTGTGGAAGAATAAAGCTTCAAAATCGAAATTAGGTTTTCTGATTTTGTGTTCATGTTAATATGGCTATAGAAGAAACATTGAGAGATAGAGAGAGATAAACAATGAGAAATAGGGAGAGATTAAGAGAACAAGAGAGAGAGTGAGAGATAGAGAGCGAGAGAGTAAGAGAATGAGAGATAGGCAATGTTTGATTAAGTCAATTCTTAGACTAAAAAAGAATATGCCCTCTAAGTTTATTATTATTGACTTAGTCTTTATTACCCGGAGATTTTTCGCCACTCCCCTAAGCCGCGGCCTTCTTATAACTCTAGAAAGTAACAAAAATAATCATAAAACGTATATAATTCAAAACTCATATTCCAAGTATGGAGATACTCTTCAACAAAAAAAAAAGTATGGAGAGACTCATGACAAAAACCTCAAAACTAAAATAATTGAAGTCAAGATACCCATAATTTGTACATAAAACATTTTCCTTTGTAAAGTGTAGTATGACTTTTGCAACAAAACAAAAGTAAACTATGACAACTTCTCATCCTATACGGCTGGCAATTTAGAAGCCTGTGTCAAATTTCAGTCGGACTTTTTTGGAAGAGAGCTAAAAGAAAGTACAACGATATAATGAATAAAGATTTTAATTAATTTAACTATACAAAATTCATATGAAGTCGTAAACGAATCCGAACTTAGGTAACATGTTCCTAATTATTGGCATAACATTCTTTCATGTAATACTTATCTGATTTGCGAGGGCTTTTATTTCACAAAACACAATTTGGAATTTTAGGTAAGAAAAACTAATTCCTAACATTTAGGGTTTTTATTATGTGAAAAGAATTTGATTCGATAATAAAAAACGGGTCCACGGGTTTTAGGCTCAAAAAAAAGTAAGAAAGGATTAAGGTCCAATCTTCTTAGAAAATAGGATTTTAGTATGAAACTTTAACAATAACACGTTATTTATGAAACAAACCAAGAATCAATAAACAGAAAAACACTGTAACTTTGACATCTAGACATACTTTAACTATACTAAATGTGTTTTGTTGTAGAAATATACGTAATTGATACTAAATATCGTGTATATTGCGAAACAGATAGTAAGTTTCAAATCAATCGAAAAAATCTGAGAAAAAAAAGAAAGAGAATGTTGGGGATTGGTTTCCAAAAGTGGATTTTTTTTTCTTATATAAACGGTTATAATGGGTATTATGATTAAATAGAAATGATAAAGATCTTTTTTTCTATAGAGATGTGTCAATTTGGACTATAAATATCCAATTATCCATTATAATTATTCTTTTGGCTTAAAATCCTATATTAATATTAGGGTGGACGAAATGTGTGTTTAGGTGTAGATTTTTGGACTAGTAACTCCAAAATTATAAAAAAAAAAAATTATGAAAAGAAACAAGTTTCTAATGCGATAATCAAATGTCAGTGTTTGGTAAGGTAGTACTGGAAAACTTCTTTCCACGACCAACTATCCAAATTTAAAGTTCGGAGATACAAATTTGATAGAGATAAAAACTGTAACTTGCGGGAGAGAGTCTTAAGTCTTATTTACTGCACAAAGCACATCCAACAAGCAACATCACCAACCAATCCACTACAATTTATTATTGTGTTCTCAACCTGTTCCTTGTTATTCCCTATAGAGCCGAAAATACTAATTAGGACACAACAAAAAAAAATCTAATTTGAGTCCATCAAAGTCTTTATTCCTAAACTAGTTGACATCGTCAGTTCCAATATTGTACTAGTTAAAGAAAATATGACAGAAAAGTGTCTCTTTATACCAAACAGTTAGGAGTTAGATGTTTCTGAAATCACTTTACATCTTTTAAACTTTCATTACTAATTTTTTTTAACAGATTTTTTTAGTTCTTTAATTATTGATTAATTTTATTTTAGGTTTGTTTATTTTTTTTAAAGAGTACTTGATTATGTTTTATCTATTAGTTTTTAAATAAATACATATACAATTTAAAAAATAAACTAATCTGTATAATAAAAATGAAAAAGTTAAAGAAAAAAAGATTATCAATGCCCAAATGAAATATCAAAAATAAGGTAATCATGTCTTAAATATATATCATAAAGAAAGTTTCAAAAAATAATACTTAAAACAACAAGTAATCTATTTAAATAAACTACTTACTGAAAAATTTTACCTTTGCAAAAATGTAATCAAACTCTAAGAAAATAATAAAAGATATAATTAAAACGAACTACTTAAAAAAATTCGAAACCTTAGGTATATGTAAAAAAAAATTAAGAAATGTTAAAAAGATAAAAATAATAACAGACAAATGACTTTTTACATCAAACACCTAAGAGCTGATAATTCTGATACCACTTCTAATCTAAATTTTCATTACTTTTTCTGTATCATTTTTTCTTTTTTTATTGTTTAATTTTTTTCTAGATATTGTTTATTTCTTTTATCCTTTTTAAGTACTTAATTTATTATTTTTGAGATATAAATAAATATATGTATAATTTAAAAACAAATTGATCTTTATAACAAAAACAAAAGTGTTAAAAGAAAAAAGGTTATCAACGACCAAATAAATAACATAAAAATAGAGACAATCAAATCTTAAACATATAATATAAATAAATTTTAATAAATAATGACTGTAAAAGTAGATAATAAATAAATAAACAAACTATTTAAAGAAATATTGATACCTCAGAAAAAATGTAATCAAAATCTAAGAAAATATTAAAGGATGTAATTAAGAAAACTACTTAAAAAAATCGATTCCTTAAATATATGTAAACAGAATTTAAGAAAAATACGTAACTTAGGGTGTTTATTTCGATTTTGGGAGACTTTCATTTTAAACCCTGATTAAAGATTATTGATTTTATTTAATTTCTCGTGCATTATATGCTCATGACGAGAAAACTTTCAAACAATACTCTTCAAGATTTATGACACTGTTGATAGACTGATTCTAGAAACATTTAAATAAACTACACATGATTTTGCTTTTTTCGATATATGATATGAAGATATATACATTTCAAGCCATCCAGGTAAAGCCCATTGAGCTCTTTGAAAGTTCCCTTTTGAAAGTTCCCTTGTCATGAGCATATTCTTTATATCCCGTGTAACTAAAACACCCATTAGAAACCAAGCTATAAATACTTGTTTCATGTTCCTTGTGATTATTCTGTTGCTCTAAATGAGTTAAATGAGAGGATCTCTCTTTCGAGAATTAATCTAGCGATGTTAACAATTTACAAATTCAGACATAACGTAATCAAAGTCCTTTAGGGTTCTATGCTATTTTGAGATTAAATTAAAGTGGCGGTATATTTTGATTATTATTTCTTTCTTTTATCTTTTTTAAGTAATTAATTATATTTTATTATTTTAGAAAAATAAATAAATATATGTATAATTTAAAAAATAAATTACTAAAATGTTATAAAAAAAATTTATCAACGGCGTAATAAAATAAACATAAAACAATGAGGTAATCAAGTCTTAAAAAGTATAACATAAAGAAAGTTTAATAAACAATGGCTATAAAATAGGATTTAAATAAATAAACTACATAAAGAAATATTGATACCTCACGAAAAACGCAATAGTCTAAGAAAATATTAAAAGATATAATTTAAGAAACTACCTAAAAAATCGATACCATAAATATATCTAAATAAAGTGTAAAAAAATATTAAAAGATAAAATACTTACTGACGAGCGACTCGTCGAACAGTGAGGAGCTGGTATAGATATTTGTTTTCACATCTTTCAACTTTTATTACTTTTTTTGTCTCAGTTTTTTTTTCGTTAGTTATTGATTGATTAATATAGGTATTAGTTGTTTTAATTTAGCTGGTAGGTTTTTTTTTGTGATTCGGGTTCGGGACTGGGTTCGCATAACTCTGTTTATTCCGATTTGGGGGGATTTTCATTCTAAATCCTAAATAAAAATTATTGATTTTATTTAAAGATTATTGATTTTATCTAGCTGCTAGGGAAATATATACTCATGACTGACGCGAGAACTTTCAAACAACACTCTTCAAGCTTTATGGCCCTACTGAAAGACTGGTTCTTAAAAATCCGAATGGACCACACATGATTTTGCCTTTTTTTGACCGGGGCCATGTAAAATTTGTAGATACAGCTATCAATGGGCTATGGGCTCAATGACCTTTACGTGGACGGGTTGAAAAGATTTAGGTTATCCATTTGGAGAATTAGTACTTCTTTGAGAATAGTCCCACATATGAGAACTGAAAGATTTAAGTTTTGGGTTGAGGAAAACCATATACCTCCAGGTTTTTTTATAATAGAAGAGTAATACAATGGTTGGGAATAAATAACATGAATATAAAAATAATCTTAATTCAAGTGTATATGTATCTTGGAGATATATATGAGAATATTTATCTTGATTTGTATCACGGGTAGGAATATTTAACTTGATAAGACGATTCTTTGTCACATTCTTCATTAAGACAATCATTGAATTGGTTGATGAAGAAGCTTTTATATTTTTTGCAGACCGGTAGAAATATTACGGCATTAATCTTGAACAAACATTCCATGATATGATGATAACAACGAGAAGGGTTGCATTTAGTGAGCATACCCACTTTGGGTTTAGAAGCTCATGGCAACAACACGAGACGTCTGCCTTGTGAAGACAAACTGACAAAAAACACCGACGAAAAGGCAACAAACTTGCATCCCAAATGACGACAAACAACGACGGTCGAAGTTTTAGTATCCTGGATTTAGAGGTGTACAATGAAGCACATACATGTGCTGCCTGCTACCAATGTATATGTGTTTTTGTTTGATTCATTGGTATTAGCTACCCGTGGTTAATGAATCCACATAAATCCGGGGGATCTGGGGTATAGCCTCCCTGACTTAATAAAATGTCAATATTGATATATGGTTTAGGAAATTATGTCCACTACTATGGAACTAAAATGTAGCTTAGCTGGTACGATGCCGATACTGATACATGTATGTATATCAAGTAGACCACATAACATAGTCGGTACAATCTAAAGCTTTAACCTTGTGGTCAGGAGGGTGAATATTTTTCGTGTACTTTTACGTGAAATTCTTTTCTCTTAAAAAAAAAAATCTTCACGATGGATATGAACCAATCACTCTTACTAATTAAGCAAGCATCTCGATATTCATGTAGTTGAGTTGGTAGTATTTAAAGCTCTTAACCTTGTGCTTGTGAGCTCAACTACATCATAAGTGATTTCCTTTGTTTTGTTATTTTCATCTTTGAAGGTTTTATGAGGTTCAAGTGGCGGCATTGTACCAACTATGAGGACTTCATGTTCATGAGGACTTCTTAGGTGCTGATACATGTATTTACACGCATACCATAGTTTTCTATCACGACTTTTTTATAGAATGAAATAAACCATACCCCATCTTCTCAGGGAACAGGGGTCTTTTGACTGAAGAAACATAAATGGTTTTACTCGTAAATAAATATATCTCTAGCTAGAATTGTGATGAGTGAAATGATTCGTGCCAAACACTAACCGAAACAAGTCCCCATTTAAAGGTTTAACGTGTCAATATGTACAATCAGGTTTTCTTTTGTGAATACTTAGTCAGGTCTACGTAAATGAACATGTCAGTGTAGCTAAGGAATCCAATATATGCAACGAAATAATATTGATCATAAGTGTGAAGTCAACGTTCATGACAATTGATTCCTTTTCTGTTGTATAGACTGAAAATATGGGTCAATCGAACTATGGAACATATTTGTACGACAAGAAGGTAACAACTCTAACCCATTCCAATTTGAACACTTGTGTTTCTTAGGTTTGTTTGTATTTTCTAAAGGGTTTCTAAGGTACTTCTAACTTTGATCTTTTGTCAATTTGCTCTGTGGTGAAGCACAGTCCCTTGATCTGCTCTCTTAAACCTGCCTTAAACAAGCAGTGGCTTATGAAATTACTTTGTTTATCTAGGGATAGGCCAAGGTTCTGCTACCCATCTTATTTCCACTGGGATCAAGATATCAAAGTAACCAGATTTTTTAGCTATCTAGTTGAAATTTTATCATACTTTAAGTTGAAGTCTCAACATTTACGGTGCAATGATATGGTGATGTAGTTCGATAAATCCTCCGCTAGTTTATTAGATTCTAGCTATCTCTTACAGGGGATATTGTTTGATATCGTTCCATGTTACAATTTCCAGCCTCTATACTTGCTAAGTCATATTCTCGAGAAAATCTAGAGTATAATTTCCGTAAGTTCACGCTTCAAACTTAAATGTCCTAATTCAAAAGCAAGCAATGCACCAACATGGACTGTTTCGAAAGACATCCCTTTGCTTAAATACAAAGTTGATTCAAAATAAGTTATAACCCTTTTATCTCAATGAACCACCCAATCCAACTCTTTATAGTTACAAGTGCACACAAGTTTCATCATATCAAGTGTATATTTGTGGTAATCATGTTTTTGGGGTTGGTTGACCTTATACCACAATCAAGTGAGTCAATTAGGACACAGAAGTTTGCAGAAAGGGGATTTTCCTCAGATGCCCCGATTTGGGTGTGTTTGAGCAATTTTGCCCTAAGCCGAAGAATCTTTGCAAATTTGCCCTCTTCTAAGTTTTCTACAAAATTTCTTCCTTTTCTACCCTTCTTATAAAAGAGATATCTAGAATTTCTCGATATCTTAACTTTACCACCAAATCAGATTCCAATCGAGTTCTTCAGCTCTCTCTCTCTCTCTCTCTCTTGAATCCCTCTTTTAGTAGCTCCAAATCCCTCTCTTGAGTCTATTGTTCTTGCGAAAACTTGAGCATTTCGTTCCTATATTCCTGCGAGTCGATCTTCAAGGAGATCTCTCTCAATATATTGCACACAAATTCTATCTAGCTGGAACCCTAGAGCTTTAGGCCATAGTTAGTTGGGCTTTAGGTCATAGTTTAGTTGGGCTTTAGGCCCGTTCTTGTTTGATTTGGCAGTCCCCGTGCTTATCACATCTTTGATGTATCAACACTATTGTAATCACTATCGTACATCGAAGTCAAATTCTCAAAAAAAAAAATGGAGGTATAAATGTAATTTTATTTAATTCAGATGAAATGATTCAGATTTGAAAAACAAACATCTTACTATAAAATTACTCAACCAATTCAGATTCATCTAATTAGTTCAGCCAATTCAGATTCAGACCCTCGCAGAAAAACAAACACAACCTTCATCTGTTTAAACTTCTCTTCCCAATTTGTTCGGTTTACTTCCATAACCAATATTAAGTCCCTCGTTTTATTAGTTTGTAATAGAAGTGTTATAGATGGAATGAAATCCTTATAAGCTTGTCGAATACTTTAAAATGAACAAAAACTACTGCTCAAACATAAACAATCTTCATTTTTTCATTTTGATAAATTATGTTGTTTCCTTTGTAAATTTTAAAGTTTAAAATGTCTGTAGGTTTCATTATTATAGATTTTTTTTTACGATTGTGACAGCTCAAAGACCACAATGGGAGGTTAAACTCTTTTTGTGGTTAATCTCCATTTGGTTACATCTTCAATGGAAGTTCTGGGCTAACTACACGACTCAAAAACCCAGATAAATAGAGACCTCAGAATTTACACTAATGACTAAAGCAGTTTTTTTTGTCCAAGTATTGTTATGCCATCAGAAAAATCTATTACACCTCCACCACCACAAGACTTCAAGCCTATACTACCACGGTATCAGGGGCGTGGGTGAGGAGGTGCCAGAGGTGCGACCGCACCAGACCTCCTCACCCTGAGGGCCCCTTTTTTAGAACCGCAAATAATAGACATACAGATGGGCACGGAGTTACAACTAACCTACAATAGGTTGTGAGTTTGAATCCCTGCACCCACATTTATTTTACTAACTTTTTAAGAGATATTCTTCAGGGCACTCCAAGCTGTTTGGGCCAAAGCCCAATGTATACTCGTAAAGTGTCTATATAGTGTCACTATTTGATTAACTTACGTCATACTTAGGACATCTCTTCCAAATCAAAATACTAAGCCCACAATTATTTTACTCACTTTTTAAGAGATATTCTTCAGGGCACTCCATGATGTGTGGGCCAAAGCGCAATGTATACTCGTAGAGTGTCTATATAGTGTCACATTAACTTAGGTCATTATTAGGACATCTCTTCCAAATCAAAATACTAAGCCCACAATATAAAGGCATCCCTCTTAAAAAAAAATCAAGGATTGTCCTTTGCACATATCAATATCTTTTCCGTTATGAATTTTGGGTTTTAACCCACCTAATAAATCCAAAATTTAAGAAAGTCATATTAACCTAATCAGTTTTAACTAGTGTTTGGAATCACTTTATTAGCGTTGGAGAGTTTAAAAGACAATTGATGTGCACACAAACTATTCTTGATACTCATTTGTCGATTATTATTCACTTAAAAAAATACACATTATTTCTTTTGTTTCTCTATATGTATTAATGCAGAACTGAATTCTTATTTATTGTTAATCTCTTTTAATCGGATATTTATTTTGAATACTTCTCGAAATCATATTTTTTAAATTCATTTAAATCATCGTAATTGTCCATTGTAGCATGGAATTGTGTTTTTGATACATTATCACCTTATAAGATTTCAAAAAAATTTAAGCGAATTAGTTATGAAAATGGTACCCTCATGTATAAATTCTTGCATAATACTTTTTGTATGATGCAGTTAAAAGTATTATGGTCAAACTGTTTTGCACTTTTATATATTTTGCGTTTCACTTTTTTCCATATTATTTTTTTAGGGGGCCCGATTAAAATCTCGCACCGGGCCCCCAAAATCACAGCCACGCCACTGCACGGTATCTCAACCACCACCACTACCACACCTCCACCACTATAGTACCTCCACCACCACCACCACTGTACCGTTGCCACCACTGTACCTTCACCACCACACCTCAACCACCACCATCGTACCTACACCGCCACCACCACCGTACCTACACGACCGTCGTACCCACCTCCACCACCACCAGACTTCAAGCCTCCACTACCACGGTATCTCAACCACCACCACTACCACAGCTCCACCACTATAGTACCTCCACCACCACCACCACCACCACTGTACCTTCACCACCACACCTCAACCACCACCGTACCTACACGACTGTCGTTCCCACCTCCACCACCATCATACCTCCACCACCACCACCACCACCATCATACCTCCACCGCCACCATATTCCTACCACCGTACCTCCATCACCACCACATCTCAATCACATCACAACCACCACCGTTTCCATCACCATACCTCAAAGGATCTACCACCACTACTACCACCATCACCTCTTCCAAAAGAGTAATCGTGAAAATCAAAAATAAATTTAATGGAAATCATCAATGTTTATGATGAAAAGAAATTAGAAAATAGAAAAGTAAATTACATTACCAAACTAACTTATTGATTTTTTCTTTACTTAAAAGTAACATTTTTACTAAACGTACTTATGATAATTTTTTTCTCTCTGATTGATTACGGCTCATTTTGCTAATATTTCTGCCTGATTGTTGCTCTCTTTTGAGATATATGAGAATTTGACGCTATAGAGTTGAAGGAGTAATTTCCTGAAGTTCTTGATATCGGCTGACGATTGTCGTTGTATTGTTTTTTTTAGCATTTTTAGGCCTGTAAACGGAGCGAACTTTTTTCGAATACACTACTATCCGATCGATATCCGAAAAATATTCGGACTATCCGATAAGGGTTCGATATCCGACGGATGGTAAAAAAATGATATCCGCATTCGGATATCGAATATTATCCGATCCGAAATTCTGAATTTTTTAACTTCTTTTTAAATGCTATTCAGAATTGAGAAGAAGATATTTCATGTTTGCCTAGGGTTTTTTATTTTTTGTTGACTACGGTTGAACTGTTGAAGACTTACTTGAAGTTGAGAATAAAGAAATTTCTTTTTCTTTTATCCCTTGGGTGAATCTTAACCGTTGGTTTCAAACTCGAATCGGATCAGATTATTTCGATTACGGATATAGCTATATCCGAAACCGATATCCGAAAGTATCCGAAAAAAATATCTGATATCTGAATTGTTGGATTATTTGAGTACGGATGCAGATCGAATTCGAATTTTCGGACCACCGTTTACAGGCCTAATTTTGAAGATGGTGTATCAACGAAATATAGTCGCTTTCTACTTAAATTGTCGTATAATTATTTTCTGCTGCCCACTATATGCTATTTAGTATAGTTTTTGCTTCACTCCCTTCTACATTTCTAGCTCTGAGGAGTGGCTAATTTAGTTGCAATAAAGTGTCAAACGTTATCTTGAATAACACAACTGATTCCAATGTCATTAATATTTGTCATTGAGGCATATGTGTTTAGTTTGACATAGGGTAATGACTTGATTTGGTTAATGACTTGACGTAGGGATATTATAGTTTGTTGAAAGCAATGCTAGCATCTGGGTTTCCAGATGTGTCAGAGGATAATTGCATGGATATTAGTATTATCTGTTTTATCTGGTGTATACAATTCGTTCCAAGTGGTGATCCAATCTTCAAGAGAAATAATCTTCAACAAAAAAAAAAATCTTCAAGAGAAATAATGTTAGAAGAAGTAATATTAAAACAGAATCAAATATTTCTGGCAAAAGTGCACTACTGAAGTAAAACACGTTCGATAGTTTCTGGTCAAGTACACTCGGGTATTCCAAAATGTTACCAATGTGTTAGGCAATTCGATATCTTGTTGGAAGACTGTCAGTGCCACATTTCCATTAAAAAAAAGGTATAATTCCAGGGATAGCTTCTATTTTCCAAATGGAATTGTTTTAACTTCTTTACCATTTTCTTCTTAACCAGCTCTACCAACTCTGTTCAGCTTGGTCCGTCACTCTACTCGACCTAGCTTTGCCCCTTGACTCGAAATCCCACTATTGTCACCGACCTTCACACTACCATCTCCACCGTTTCTTTCATAAACTTTCTCTTTGCCTCTCTCTCTCTCTCTCTCTCTCTAAACTCTCTCTTATCACTTTCTATCTCTACCGACTGAGAATGTCATGTTCTTTTGCTGCCCTAAATACCCATAAAGATTTGGATTTGTCTTCTTCATTAATAAACTAAACTCTCCACTCTTATCACCTAAATCCCCAAATTCTATTTCCTTCATCTTCATCTTCTCGTGAGTGGCCACGCTTTCATTTCCCACACTGTAAAAATCCCGTGACTCCACCAATATCTGTCCCAACATTATCGGATCTTTGACAAATAATCTCAAATTCAACAGTTACATCCACCATTATTGATTATCCCCACCCCCCCCCCCCCCCCCCCTCCACTTACACTTTCTCTCTCTATCACTATCAATCAATGTCTAGAAAACCATTAAAACCCTTCTCATCCTCATTTTCACCATGCTCTCTCTCCAAGAGAAAATTTCTTCTCTTCTCCATGGCTTCTCTTTTCTCTCTCATCATTTTCTCTCTCATTCTATTCTTTTCTCTCTCCTCTGCAACTCACCACCATCATCATAATCACCCAAACCCACCACCACCACAAAATCCTTCAACAGATGAAACAATTTCAAAATTCGATCTACCTTGTAAAGCTACTCGATACCCTGAATCTTGCAAAATTGATTTAACCCAATCTAAAAATTTCACAACCCAAGATCCAAAACCAATTGAAATCATTAAAGTTGCAATTTTTATATCTACCCATTACCTTAAAACAGCTCAATCAATGGTAAAATCCATTTTTGATTCATCATCTGAAAACCCAAATCGATTAACAGCAACAAAAAACTGTTTAGAGGTATTACACAATTCGGAGTACCGATTATCATCAACAATTGATGCCCTAACACAGAGTAAAATCAAAGATGCTCGAGCATGGATGAGTGGTGCCCTTCATTACCAGTACGATTGTTGGTCAGCACTTAAATACGTCAACGACAGTCAATTAGTCAACGAGACAATGTCATTTTTAAATATTAATTTAATTGTTTCTACTAGTAATGCTCTTAGTATGGTGGTTTCTTATGATCGTTTTGGGGATGAAACCACTAATTGGAAACCACCTTTAACAGAGAGAAATGGGTTTTGGGAAGTCGGTGGTGGTGGTGGTAATGGTGGAGATTTAGGTTTTAATGGTGGCATTCCGTCAGATTTAACGGTGGATTTAACGGTGTGTAAGGAAATTGGAGTGGGGTGTGATTATAATAAGATTCAAGAAGCAGTGGATAAAGCTCCTGAAAATGGAGGGGAGGGTCGATTTGTAATAAGAATAAAAGAAGGGGTTTATGAGGAAATTGTTAGGGTTCCGTTAGAGAAGAAAAATGTGGTATTTTTAGGAGATGGGATGGGTAAAACAGTCATTACAGGATCTTTGAGTGTTAATCAACCTGGTCTTTCTACCTATAATACTGCAACTGTCGGTAAGACTTCTTTCTTTGGTGGTCTTTGAATTTCCGTTAATTTAGCCGTTAAGTTTTTTTAATAAAATAAATAATTGTGGTAGTTGGACCGAAAAGTTAAGCCCAAAAATGACCGAAATCAGAATCTAACGGCCAGGATTTTGGGGTCAATATCTCACTTTTTAAGATGGCCGAAAATCGTCAACAGTTGGTAGCCCAAGTGGTCCAAGGTGTTGACATAAACTCCAGAAACCCCTGGAGGTCCCAGGTTCAAATCCCAGAGAAGGTGGAATCTTTGGTTATTTGAAATGGGATTATTAGGGTATTAATAATAATGTAGATGGGCTTTAGGCCATAGTTTAGATGGGCTTCAGGCCATAGTTTAGATGGGCTATAGGCCCGGTTTGTTTGAGTTTGTATGGGTAGTAATCGAGCTTATCACATCTATGATGTATCAATACCAATTGTAATGGAATTACCCAAAAAAAAAAAAAAAAGATGGCCGAAAATCGTGGCAGTTTTTCTTTCTTTATGACAGCCGTTTAAGAACCCCTTTTGTTTATGAATTTGACGAATCACGCTTGTGAAGTCCTTAAGTCCTTTTTTTATTATATCATATATCGTTTTAATGAAATATTGTTATAATATTGGTTTGATTTGCCATCTATTTGGCTAGTTAGTTGTGCATCTACTCTGAAGAGAGGAAGGTCTCGTATTCGAAAATCTTTATTATGTTTTAACAGTAATTTGTGTTACTAAAAACTGGTTAGTTAATTGTTCGTCTAGCAAAGATTCTTTAATGGATAGCTTTTCTTATACTGCTCTGGTTCTTTATAGTTGATAATTTATTATACTGATCCGTTAATTGTTGGCGGACACGAAACATTTTGTGTGTGGTATTGTAATTATTTTTGGGATCATTTAGTAAGTCTGGATCGACCCTCTCCCATTCTTTTGTTCTTTACTCTATGCAAGAGCACATGAGATATAAGAACGTATATATGGGTACTTTGTTAACGGTAGAAGTAGATCAGAGTCTAATCTGATACCACATTATTATGGTTTTAAGTTGTTGTCAACTAGCACCTCACTATCTACATGTAGATCACTAGCACCTCACTTTCTATCATGTATGATCACCTCAGCCACTTCCACTATCATTACTACACTCACAATTTTAGCAAAAAAAATTAGGTTGGAATTGACTTCTAATAAAATGGATTTTAACTTTTGAGCACAAATGGTTGTGTATAAAAGCAAGCTAGATTGTCTCACTCGGTGATAGTGAATTTGTTAGTTATTTTTGTAGACAGTAAGATCATACGCGGAAAATGTAAGTAATCATGTGAAGAGGAAAAAGTAGAGTTATTTTTTCCTCTAACTCCATCTAGATTATTCAAGTTACACTTAAACTGGCTTCAGTTATTGTGGTTGTTGAGAATAATTACCTAAAATTCGTTTTTCTCTTTCTTTCCAAATGTTTGAGTTTGATTGATCTGGATGGCATTCGTTTCAGTCTAATTACATAATAAGTCAGTCAGATAAATTAATTGAGTCATATATTTGTTCGTCGCTTTCGACTTCAAATGAATTTGATTGAGGTGGCCAGGTTGGTCGAATATAATTTAGAGATACTTGTTTCACGAGTCAGCATGATGAAAAAGTAAACAGTCTGAAATTTGATTTAGGTCGACACGGACTGGTAAAAAATGTTGAACTTTGTGTCCGTATATCTCCAATAAAAACTTAAAACGAGAACGGGTACTTTCTTAATTGCTAATGGAAGTTCATTTACTTTGTTGCAGGAGTCTTAGGAGATGGATTCATGGCTAGTGATATTACATTTGAGAACAGTGCAGGTGGAGAAGCACACCAAGCAGTAGCATTCAGATCAAGTAGTGATCTCTCCATAATCCAAAACTGTGAATTCTTAGGAAATCAAGACACACTCTATACCCATACCTTAAGGCAGTTCTACAAATCATGTCATATAGAAGGAAACGTCGATTTCATTTTCGGAAATTCAGCCGCATTCTTTCAAGACTCAATCATTTTAGTCCGTCCTCGGGACAAAAACCCCGAGAAAGGCGAGAATAATGCAGTAACGGCTCATGGACGAACTGATCCTGCAGAGTCGACAGGGTTTGTTTTCAAAAATTGTGTAATCAATGGTACGAAGGAGTATTTGGACTTGTATAACAAGAAGCCTAAAGCTCATAGGAACTTCTTGGGTAGGCCATGGAAGGAGTACTCAAGAACTGTTTTTATTCAATCTTACTTGGGAAGTATTGTAACCCAAGAAGGTTGGATGCCTTGGAGTGGGGATTTTGCCTTGTCAACTTTGTATTATGGTGAGTTCGAAAATGTTGGCCCCGGATCGGACCAGTCTAGTAGGGTTTCTTGGAGTAATCAGGTTCCGGCTGAGCATGTTAGTATGTATTCTGTGCAGAATTTTATTCAAGGGAATGAGTGGATTCCTGTTTCAACTTGATCTATGTTGCCAACCTTGGTTGCTAAGATTGTAATAGAGTTTATGTAGTTAATACAAGAATTATACTTTAAGTTAATAGAAAATGCTATGATCACTGAGAAACCTCGCTAGCTAGGTTAACAAAGAGAAATGTAGTGAAGGTCTTGAAGTATATATGGCTTGATCTCTGTACTATAAACTTCAAATGAATCAGACTTTCGAAAGGGTAATTGTTAGAAAAACAAGTAGTTAGGATGATAAGATATCAACTTAGTAAACTCTAGAGAAAGAAGCATATTTTTTTTTTATTATGATTGAATGAGATTTTTAATGTGTACTTCACTTGAACTCACAGAGACATTCTGAATTCTTGAAAATTTGGATTCAAATAATTTTGGTGTATGATTAACCTTTTCAACTATTGCAATTTTGAAACTTTATAACATTAGTGATAGAGGAAGGGAGAAAGCCCAACCACATTTGGGGCAGAAATCCAAAATCAACTACTAGGATGTCCTGTTCATTTAGAACACAAATCAAGAGGATGTTGAAAAATCAACCCTAGACGTGGATCTAAAATTCTCTCCCAAATCCGCCTAAGATTTCCCATGCTAGATCACTTTCCACCTTAAAATCGATTCCGAAGAAAAACTATTGTCAAGACTTCAGGCCAATAAAAACTATTGTCAATACTTCTGGTCCAATACATGTCTCATATGATCTAAGATCTTTGAAGGCTTTTATGGATAGTTTTTGTTTTGGCATAGTTATGCATAGTTAACATGTCTTTGAGATAGTGAGATGTACTTAGGTTCCTAGATAATTTGGTCAATTAGGTGTAAAATAAAAAAAGTTTTCAAGTTAGGGTCTGTTTGATACGTGCGAAAATGGGCTGGGAAAATCGATGTTCCGCTGTTTGGTAAGACTAAAAAAAATGAGAAAGTCAATTTCAGTTAGAAAAGAAAGTTGAAAAATAGACTTATAAATTTTCCCACGAAAAAGGTGAGAAAAGGACTTTCTCACCCTCAATATAAACACGCTCTCTCTCCTCTCGCGCTTATCTCGTTTTTATTCCCTCTCTAACACTCAACTTCTCTCTCAATCTCATAGATGAAATTCAGGTAACCCCCACAACTCCATCTCTATGTAATGATCTTGGATTCTTCAGTGTTAGCTACTCATCATGACTTTCAAATTAACTTAGTTGGATTCTGACTTAATTGAACTAGATTGAATTAAACCCTAAATTTATACAATTGAAACGATCAATCCTAAGTTAATTCAATTGAACCCTTATTAATGTGGAAGTCCGGTTGATGGTGATAACCTAACATTCAAACTCGTCCCCTAATGTGGTTTGAAAAATGAATGGAGGACTCCCTGGAGCATACTCCCAAGTGTACTCCCCCTCATAGGACAAGGCCATTTTGGTCTTTTCAGTCTGACAAAAACTGTGAAAAGATCAAAATGGCCTTGTCACTGTGAGGGGGAGTATGCCCAAGGAGCCCCCTATCATCATTGATGTGGTTTTGGCTGAGAGAAAACAACCTGGTCCAAAATGATTATCTTTCTTCTCTCTTTATACTTCAGTATATTTACTTATTCATCCCCACTTTTCTCTTTCGTAAGAAAGTGTTTGACTTTCTCTCACTAGATCATGCCCGTCCAAATACCCTGACGGGGATATTGACCGGGCATTGCACTATTATCCTACTAATAAATAACTTACGTGTTACTCGATCAGCCCGTTACAAAGAAGCCCATTTCTAGAAGTGTCTGGTGGTTTTGTGTAAAATATTTTTAATTTTGTGCGGCCCAAATGGGAGGCTGAAAACTTTACTAATCTTGACATTTCATTATTTGGATCCCAAAATGCCCAACCTTCCTTACGTGCGCCTATGGATACCGGAAGCCCAACTTGAAGCCTAACCTGATGAGGCCTTACGTGCATGTGGATACCAGAAACCCGGCGGCCTGATTCCCACCCCTACTACTGTAGACACCCAAATTCCAACTCTGAGGCCTGAGGTGCCTTCTATGGCTCCTATAAAATTTCCCACCACTGATTCTCAAAACTTTGGTTGGGAAAGGATATCTAGAGAGAGAGAGAAAGATGGCAAGTGTTGTGGGTAGATTTCATCAATTCATACCAAACCCAGTAACCAAACATTCCCTCTCACCTTCCGGCTCTTCCTCTTCCTTCCTTGTCTGCTCACATCCTCATCGCCGGATCAAATACTCAACAATGTCTTGTTCTTCTTCTTCTTCCTCCATTCAGAAAACTCATGAACCAGGTAAATCAAATTGAGGAACTGTTTATCTTACATTTTTAGATTCAAATCTTTAATTCCATTAGAATCCCATTTTGACAGTGTATTGTCTTTGTATGGTCTTTAAGAAGTGTCAATTTTGACAGTGTATGTGCTCATACAATCCTCATGTTTTATTTAAATGTTGTATCTTCATGGTGTTGTTAATGTCATATATGTTATGGGATGATGTGGACCAACCGTCTGGGTTGTTAGTGATACTATCCGCTTTGGCATTTCTAGACCTCACACTTTCAGAAGGCCTCACTAGGAAAGGTTGCACACCACACTCCTTCTCACCACCGATTGGGATTGTTTACAATAATATAATGAATGTAATGAGTGTTGGAGCCCTTTGTCCAAAAAAAGTGGTACGCTAGCAATAATTTTTTACCCTTGTTGGCGAATTCTTCATTCACTTCATCCTCTTACTGTTTTGGTTATCAAATTTTACCTAAGATTCTTGTGTCTTTTATATTATCACAAATTCAACCTGCATTTCTATATCTTCATTTTGCATATGTTAATGGAATGCTACTTATGCACATAAATGCTTTGACAAACATTCGTGCTCGGATCGGGCATAGGACTTGGGCAGACGATTTTTTGTTTATTCCCAAACATATCAGCGAAAACAGTTTCATGTTTAACTTTCTTGTAACATTCATGTCAGTGATTGAACCACAAAGAATTACTATAGAGAATAATTATGGTGAAAAGCTTGCGGGTTTGTTGCATGAAACGGGTTCAACAGAAATTTTCATCCTTTGCCATGGATTTCGATCCTCTAAGGTCCGTAATTGCAGAATTTAAGCTTTTTAAGCACTTTCTCCACTTAGAAGTTTTTGAAAATGCACTTTGTTTTATCAATCAATATGGAGTCATTGGAGTGTTTATCGGCTATGCCTGTTTCATAATAAAATTATGGAAGTTTCTGTCTCCAGGATAGTAGAACTATTAAGGATCTCGCTGATGCTTTAACAAAAGAAGGAATAAGTGTGTTTCGGTTTGACTTCTCTGGAAATGGGTGTGTTGTTCTTTCGTTTATCTTTCTTCATTGTTTTCGTTTTATTTTATTTTCCGATCTCAGGGTAAACTGTTGACTAGGTCTGATAGCTTAACATTTTCATGGTAATCTCTCGTGTAGTTTCGGGTGTGACTTGTGTCTGTTTCAAAAAAAAAGAAAAACAGTTACCGTTGACAGAACTTCAACTCTCCAATCCAACGTTACTAGTGTAACGCCCCAAGCCTTAGCAGTTGCCGATATTGTCCCCGCTTTAACCACCTCACACATGTACGGGGTTTTGTTCTTGGCGAAGGCACCACAAGCCCACCCAAAAGGCCTCGGTACTTACTAAGCTTGAGCTTACATATATAGCCCAGTCTCTGGACACTCTTGTGAGCAATGTGGGACTATTACAATCCCCCACCCTCAGCGAAGAGCCGTCCTCGGCTCTGATACCACTTTGTAACGCCCCAAGCCTTAGCAGTTGCCGATATTGTCCCCCACCCTCAGCGAAGAGCCGTCCTCGGCTCTGATACCACTTTGTAACGCCCTCAAGCCTTAGCAGTTGTCGATATTGTCCCCGCTTTAACCACCTCACACAGGTACGGGGTTTTGTTCTTGGCGAAGGCACCACAAGCCCACCCAAAAGGCCTCGGTACTTACCAAGCTTGAGCTTACACATATAGCGCAGCCTCTGGACACTCTCGTGAGCAATGTGGGACTATTACAACTAGATACTCTCTTCCCACTAGCGTACCGCGTACCCAATTCACCATACCCTTTTTGGGTGGGTTTGCGATCCAGTACTCAAAAATTAGCGTACCGGAATTTTTAGTCTTAATGAACCCAACGCCTTTGTAAAAAATCTATAATTTCTACTAGTTCAATAGTTAACTACAAGAATTTGATGAATTATTCAGTTAGATTTTAAATTTACGGAGAAAAAACAGCTGAAATTAGGTGCATCTGTTACAAATGCATCATAAAGAGTCATATTGTCTAGGAAAATAGTAAAAAACATATTGGAACTGAAAATAGCGAACCGAAGAAGTATACCCCTAGCGTACCCGATACTCACATGGTAGCGTACAGCGTACCGGTACCCGTACCACGTACCGGAACGATCAGCATACCAGGTAACCTTGCTCCAATCTTTTGATCATTTAGGATCCCAAAAAAAAATTAACTAGAAGATTGGTGGTTGTAAGTCCACTACATTAGTCTGTTTTATATGTACATATATCTCAAAATTTTCGACTTATTCACTACAAACCTGCTCAATAAATTGACCAAGCCAATTGCGTGTCAAACAGGATATTATTTGACATTCCTCGGTTGTTAGCTCTTCCGTTGTGCCGCTTTTATTTCAAATTATGATATCTCTCAGTGTCTCTTTACTTGCTCATTCTGTAAAATTCTTCGTAATATTCTTGTTGTTAGTTCATATTTCATAGTTTAGGATATGCTTAAAGTTTCCCTTTGCTATTAATGCTTGACCTGATACTGGAAAGCGTTCTTCCATCTAGGGAAAGCGAAGGTTCATTTGAGTATGGCAATTACAAAAAAGAGGCTGATGATTTGCGTGCCGTAGTCCTATATTTTTCTGGGGCGAAACGTGTGATATGTGGAGCTCTTGGGCATAGTAAAGGTAAGTATATGCTTCTTAGTTCCTCTAATGAAGTTGTACCTATTAATAAGAATAGAGGAAAATATTTGAAGCATTTTAGAACCTAATGATAAAAGTGATCGCATATCATTCGTACTAAGCTTACTAAGTACACATATATTTGTAATTTGTGTGCTCAATCAGAACTTACAAAATAATTTTTTAAACACCTTTTAAATGAGACTTGGACCACTTGGTTTTTCTTTGGTAGATTCTTTTGTTTTACTATTATATTTGCGAAATAGTAAACAACCAAGTCACTAACTGACTACATATATATACATATATATTAACTTCTGTGCGAATGTTAAGCATTTATTTTATTTTTTTCTCCAAAATTAAGTTACACTTTTTACTGAATCAAGGCATAGCCTTGAGGAGACACCTCACCTTATCAAAGTATAAACAGTTTTGAGGCTTCAACACTTTTTTTCGAGCTAATTTCTTTTAATAATGTCAAACCCACTTTTTCTGGAGAAGTGGTAACAAAGAGCAGGGTTAAATCTTATTGTCAAAAAAAATTATCACATTTATCTGTTTACACTCGTAAGTATAAGCTTACCTCTATTTATTGTGCAATTATATGATGGTAGGCTCCGTATCTAATTCTACAATGAAATACTTTGAGGTGTTATGTGATACGGAATTACGGAGTACTAGGAGAATCAACAAACTTTATGCGTAATTCTGTAGTGAGCAAGGTCATTTTGTGTTAAAGTAATGCTAAATAATTTGAAGTACGAAATGATTAAATCATATTAAGTAACCATCATCATATATTTGTTTCGTTTCAAGAGTTATATTACTGGAAGTCTGAAAGGGTTTTGTAATAGGAGGGAATGTGGTACTCCTATATGCTTCCAAGTATAAGGATGTACCTGGAGTAGTAAATCTTTCTGGGCGCTACAATATGGAGAGAGGAATTGCTAGACGCTTGGGTGAAGATTTTATTCAAAGAATTAAGGAAACTGGATTTATTGATGTCAAGGATAAAGAAGGTAACTCATTTCTTACTTTTCCAATATAGTCCGAATGATGACCCTATTATCAATAATTTCATGTATGATATGAGTTTATTTTAGTTCCTATTAGGGTATATCAGATATGGGGCAACTAACTACCTAATATGATGTACAGTAACAGCAAGCATATTGAACTCTCCAATAATGTAGTCCATATAGCTGACGTTTATTGGTTGGATTTGAAAAGGATTAATTACTCTGGGGTCTCCTTTTCTAAGATTTTCCTGATATTGTCTTTCAAAAACCCTGGAGGTCCCAGGTTCGATTCCTAAAGGAGGTGGAATCCATGGTTATTGAATTTGGGTTATTGAAAGGTATAAATAATAAGTTTGCCGGACTTTAGGCTCTATGTTGTTGGGCTTTAGACCCCTTTAATTATTGGTTTACGTTTAACTTAGGCGGTTATCGTGCTTATCACATCTTGATGATGTATCAATGCCATATAATGACTAACGTAGATTGTAGTCCATTTCTCGAAAAAAGGAAATACCGAGTCACCCACAATTTAACATCTGCCAACTGGCAATGACTATCTTACTGATCAAGACAAAAATGATTTGTATAATAGGAAATGTCCAGTATCGGGTAACGGAGGAGAGTTTAATGGAGCGTCTTGCTACTGATATGCGTACATCATGCCTTTCAATTGAAAAGACGTGCAGGTTAGCGTAGTTTGTTTATTTGTTAGATCTCTTGCTATGGAATTTAAATGCTTGTCTTTGTCCTTTCTTAGTGGAACTATCACATGGTTTTCTGCAACAAAAAGCATTAAAATTATTAGACAGACTAGTTTGTACATTTTTTTTAGTTTGAGATCAATTGGGTTGCGTCTATCCTTTTATAGACATCCCAAATGGATTCCTGGCACATAACCTTTAATTTTTTATTATAGTGATGTTAGGAAATTGAAATGACCTGATCAATATTGTTAAGCGGTCAAGCATTTATATGCCGACTTTGATCTGACTCTACCACGAGGTACGATAATTCAAAGTTCAAACAAGTCAGACAATCGACACAATTGAAATGCCTAAATTAACACACCACTTAGTTTCCACAAGCTCATTTGAAGACCCGGATCATCTTCTGTAACCAATAACAGGAAAAAAAAAAAGAATCAGTTGAGGCTTCCCACAATATCTAATAGGAATGCTACTCGCACACCGCTTGCACGGTGCACTTGATATTTGAGTTGATTTTCGTTACAATTTATTCTCTTAAGAGACTTCATATTTGTGGGCATTATCTTCTTTATCCTGACATACCGAACTTTTCTCTGAGTAATATGAATCCTCTTATTCTCATAAATGCTCTCAACCGCCAAAATTTCAATTAGTTCACATGCCTTTCTTAATGATATTTCAAATGACAAGTGACTAGGTCTCCTCCATAAATCATTGAATTCTAAATTGTTGAATCTTCATCAACTTACGATTAATCTATTTTTATAGGGTCTTGACAGTTCATGGTTCTTCAGATGAAGTAATAGCAGTCGAAGATGCATATGAGTTTGCCAAAGTCATACCCAACCACAAATTACATATCGTAGAAGGCGCTGACCATCGTTATAGCAAACATCAATCTGAGTTAGCAGAGGTTATCGTGGATTTTGTAAAACAATTTGTGTAAAAGAAACCAAGGATACATTGGTCCATCCACTTTGTCAGTTCAATACGGCCCATTGTCGTGGTTAGAGGTTCCAGTAAGCGCAATATTTCTTTAGAAGATAGGAGGAAACTTCCCGAGAATCAGTAGGAATCCTAATGACATCGACATCATATACATTAGCAGCTCATGTATTCTTTTTCATTTCCCGAGTTGATACATCATTACTATGTAATCAAACTTGTCGAAACAAATGTCAAAGTATGTCAAAATCTTCAACTTATAAATATTCATTTCCTTTTATTCCGTTCACTTGATCTTCTCTTCCTTTGCTTGACGAAGAACTAGTTAACTAAGAAAAACAATACTTGAAAACCCCTTATTAGAATGGGGTAAAGGTAAGTAAATGGAACCGACCAGAATGGGCCGATGGACACATTATTATCAAAACGACATTTTAGGTTACCAATTGGGTGAATTCATATTCAAGACACTTTCATATATATATATATATAAGGGTTATTTCTCAAATAACCCCAACTTTATGACCAGCTTCCTTCCTAGGCCCCTACTTTATAAAAAAAATACCTAGATGACCCCTTTTTTCAGTTACCGTTATATAATATGTTATTTTGGTTACGATACTGATAATAAGATTCACATGACCCTTTACTCAATAGACTATGCATTAGTTGACCATCCTGAAGTTTGTCGATGACCATTGGTACTTTACAGGTGAAAGCTGGGAAAATAAGTTAAAAATTAAAAAAAGTTGGTCAATAAAATAAAATAGAGTTATTTCCCTAATAACCCCCAACTTTGTGACCGGTTTCCTGCCTAGTCCCCTACTTTATTAAAAATACCCAGATAACTCCCTTTTTCAGTTTTCGTTATAACACCGTTAACCAATCATCATTTCGCTCTCCTCCATCTCATCACCTCTCTCTGCCACTTAACCTTCTCGCCACCTCATCGTCTTCACCGGCGACCGACAAATTTTCCGGTCGGCGACCTGCAAACATAAAAAAAAAATTATCTTTTTTCTTTTCTCCCCTTTCTCTCTCTAATTTTTTTTTCATAATCCATCCTCTCTCTCTTTAGATCTGGTGATGATCTAGATGGTCTGTTCACAGACCATTAAAGGTCTGCAATAACCCATAAAGAAAATGGGAGTCATTTGGGTATTTTCGATAAAGTAGGGGGCTAGGCAGGAAACCGATCACAAAGCTTTGATTTGTAGTCACTCTAGTCGGGGATTAATGTCGTAACAACGACGCACTATGAACCTACACTGATACTAAAAGGTTATTTCGGAGGCCGTTCGAGAATAGATTTATTATCTGATTAGTTCAGAGTTTCAACTAGAAAAATTTATTTCTGAGTCAGAAATAACTCAAAATGACTAAAAGGTTATTTCAGAGGCCGTTTGAGATTAGATTTATTATCTGGGGTTTCCCATACCTTCAAAGGTTTGGGGTTTCCAGACATTCGTCGTTCTGGTTTCCTAGACCAACAGCCGGCGAAGGGGGAGCCCTTCGCCGGCCAGAATAGATAGAGAGAGAAAATGAGAGGAAGAGATGGAAAATAAGAAGATGAGAGAGAAGAAAAGAAGAAGAAGAAAGGAGTAGAGAGAGAGAATTTTTTTTAAAGAATGCAAGTCGCAGGCCGATCGCCGGAAATTTTGATCGGTCAGCGACCTTATTATGGAAGATGATGAGGTGGTGAGAGGGATGACGTGACAGAGAGAGGTGATGAAATGAAGGAGAGAGAGTTAACGAACATTTTATGGCAACGGAAAAGGGAGCCATCTAGTAGGGTCCTACGCGGGAACCTGGTCATAAAGTAGGGGGTCATTTAGCAAATAACCCATAAAAGAAAAAAATGGGAGGAAGGCAAATAAATTCTTAGGTCATGTTTGGCGCGCGGGAATGGAATGTCATTCCTGGGAATCACATTCCCGTAATGCGATTTCCGGGAATCAGATTATTTTGGTTTAATGTTTGGTTCGACCAGAAATAGGAATTCCATTCCCGATGGATTCCTAACTCGTTGTTTGGTTTGTGTAGGAATAGGAATGTAAATTTTACGAAAGTCCTGTTTTATCCTTTTACATAAACTACATAAATTATAGGTCAAATTTGTTATATATATTTTAATTAGTATTGTCTATTCAAATTTATAGATATCAAATAGTAACGTAATACACTAATTTAAGTTGTATTTAAAGATTTATTTAAAATAAATAAGGTCTCGACTAATTTTTTTTAAACGTTATGAAATTGATTTTTAATAAACATAGAGCAAGAGAGAAGCAAAAAAAAAAAAAACTAGAGATATGGAGAGAGAGATAGAGAGGGAGAGTTACGTTCGAGCGAGAGAGAGGGTGGGACAGAGAGAGTGTGTGTTGCTATGATGGTGGTTGAAACCCTAGGTTTTTAATTTATTAGTAAAAATATTATGAGAATGACGATTTTAATAGGTCGCGGCTTTATTAGTCATTCTAATATTTTATCAAGGATTATTTTGTCCAGAAATATTAAATCAAATCATTCCCTAGAATGGGAATCACAAACCCACCCCCCTCCCTGGATTTGCTATTACCCCATTTGGGGGGAATCCCATTCCTCTAGGAATAGGATTCCACCTGCATTCCCGCGAGCCAAACAGTAGTCGGGAATGTGATTCCCAGGAATCACATTCCATTCCCACGCGATTCCCGCGTGCCAAACATGGCCTTAGGGTCCCACTAAAGGCACCAAATGGAATTGGTATCCCCTTAATTTTTTTTCTTCTCCTCCTTCTTTGTCTCTTCTTCTTCTCCTTGTTCGTGCCGTCATCACCCCATCATAAAAACAACCTTGTTTCTAAACTTATTATCATTGATCCACGGTGAAGAGTTAGAAGCAGAAAAAATCTTGTTTGAGAGAGAGAAAGAGATTAACACTATCATGAAAAGAACTTTGATTTCCAACCAAATTTGATCTATGATGGGGAGTTAGAGAGAGAAAAAACCTTGATTCCAAACCCTTGATCCAAAACCACCATTGAAAATACTCTTACACTTGTCTCAGACTCGAACCAATTTGAGGGTTTCGAATTGACTAGTCTGAGAGTCTCAGATTGCTTAGTCCAAGATCCAAAACAAAGATTCAGACTGATCCTAGTCTGAAGCCTTGCTTTGGGTTTCAGATAAGTCGATTCAAGTTCTTTATACCCACCCGAGTGCCAATAAATGTTTGGGGTCAAAGGAGATTGACCTTACAGGGTGTTTGATTTTTGCACTTATTAAGTGATTTTCACTTAATAAGTGTGGGCCGGCAATTTTAGGCCGTTTGTTTTTTCACTTAATAAGGGAATATCACTTGTAAGTGGGGCCAAAGTAAGTGCAAAAAAATAAGCTCCAATTTGGAGCTTATCTTTTTGCACTTACTTTCTAAGTGCTAAAAAAGACATTTTTATCCTTCTCCAAATATAATAATTACCAATATGATTATAACTCAAAAAAAAAATCTTAAACAATTGATTAGTAAAAAATCTTTTTATGACTTTAGCGATGACTCTTTTCCTTCTTCACTCATCCTTCACCTAAGCTTTTCCCCTAAATTTTTTTCACATCTCTTCCTTCATTAGTCACGGAACTACCGAAACTCCATGATGCAGCGTAAGTTCTTTCTCCTTCATACTTTTTTATTATTTGAGGTTAATATTTTCAACACAAAGTATTCATAAAATGTAATTCTCTTGTATCCAAACTCGCGAGCACAATGAATTAGTATGAAATACTAATATGTAAATACTTTAAGGTTAAAATAGATAATTTCTCATTTTTATGACATTTAGAATCAATATAAAAACAAAAATCAAGCACTTAGAAGTGATGGAAAAAAAACGCCACAACACTTACAAGTGATATACCTTACTAAGTGATTATCACTTAGGAAGTGGTAGCACTACAAGTGCTAAAAAATCAAACACCCTCTTAGTCAATCTCGTTCCCGAGTGGTAATAGCAATTTTTGGGTGCTATTAGGGGCTCTTATTTCTTAGATTTATGAGGCAGACGTAATTATAAGGCCATTTACTTCTAAAAACTCCATCCCTATTTACCTTTAGAAAGAGAGATTGGTCGACGATGGTGGTCAGCGATGGTGGTCGTGAAGAAGATGAACGATACAGAGAGTGAGAGAAGAACCGAAAAAAAATATATATGTTCTTTGTAAGTTCATAAAATAGACTCACTTCGGTCTTCTCACTTCAAACAAAAGCATTCACTTTTTTTTTTTTTTGAATTGGGTCAAAGGCAAGCTAGATTACAACAATTTCTTACCCCTTTCTTCTAGTATATCTATATAACAAAATATACCATAATTATACAACAACTAAAAAAGAGGTGTATCAATTGTATGAGGAAAAATAATTTTTGTTGTTTATTAGTGGTAGACTTGTAAGTATGTAATTGATTTGTATGAATATTTTTGGCTCTCATAAGAAAATCTTGGGTGCCTGTGTTCCTAACTAGGGGTAGGAATCAGTCCGAGGCGGTCGAAACAGGGGTCTAACTTCATCGGATCGACTCGGACATAAAATGTTGGTGACCACCTATTTATTCGGGCGGTCACTCTCAAGAATTGTTTGTCCATTGGCCGTCCAAGACCGTTTATTTTTCCAGGCCAGTCGGACACTGGTCGGTCTCGATTCAGACTTTCCAGTAACAATTTACAGAAAATTAAAACTTCATTTTCATCCGCGTGAAGCAACTCTCAAACAACAAATATGAACCGAACCAGTATATGTGTATGAAATGAAACCTGTAAGTATGAATCAAACCAGTAAAGACTAAAGATTCAGAAAAAAAACATAAAACAAAGTTATACGGGCCTTACTTGAACCTTGGAAGAAATGAGAGGAAAAGAGAATTAGAGTTACTTGAAGGTATTTATAAAGCTTTAGTTGGGCTTAGGGTTCACTTCGGTCTTCTATATCCAACGACCATCATATAAAATCCAACGGTCTATAACCTCTGAAAATGAAGACGGGTTTACTCAATCACTAGTTGGGTATTTAGACGGGCCATATTAGTCGATCAGTTAGCAGGCGGCTACATAAAATTTTGACCGTGACCGTCCGCCAATTCTTATGGGGCAGTCGGGCACTGACGGTAATAGGGCCGGGAAAACGGTCCGGAAATCCGAAATCCGGCCCAAACCGCTCGATCCGAGGTGATCCGAAGACCGAACAAGATCCGCCGCGGGTGTACCCGGCCCGAAATTTCGGGCGGGCACGGGCGGTATTCGGGTAGTGAGGCTTACCCGAGTACTAGCCCATTAAGACCGCCCGAAATTCAATCCCGACCCGCCCGACCAAATCATATCTGAAATCCGCCCGACCGAATCATACCCGCTCGTTACCCACGACCCGCGACCTAATCCTGATCCAATTACTTTATGATCCAACGGCTGAGCATCAACAGCCGTTGGATCATAATATCTGGCCTATAAATAGACCTCAAACACCAGTTACCACCAGAAAACCCTAGAAACTTCTCATCTCCTCTCCTCCTCTCCCTCACGCAGCACGGCCAGGCCTAACCCTAATTTAACTAAACCTAAAAAACTAAAACCTAAATCTTTTCCTTTCCTCATCTCCTCTCCTAAACCGAAATCTAGATCTAAATCCCTTAAAAACATAAATCTAGATCCCTAAAAAACTAAAACCTAAACCTAAAAACTTCTCGTCTCCTCTCCTTCACGGCCACTGTAATTTGTAAACATAAATCTAGATCTTTTTAAAAGACTAAAACCTAAATCTGGACTTTGGATTATTTTGACGCAGACCGGACGGCTCCTTCTCGCAGTGTTATTATAAAATGGTTAGTAAGCCAAACCAAATCTCTTTTTCTTAGATTTATTTATAGATGTGATTCTGTGAATATGAGATGGTTTTTTTAAAACAGATGTGATGATAGTTAGTTTTAAAAGTTTTAAAAAAAAAAAAAATAAGATGGAAATAAATGATCATCCAAACAGATGTGATGTTCCTTATTTTATCGAACTTTTTTTTTTTAATATGAGATGGAAATAGATCAAAGAGACATGAATCATTCATGTGATAATAATTTTTTATTTTTTTTTACATATGATCATCGAAACAGATGTGATGTTATTTATTTATAAATTTTTTTTTTGAATATGAGATGAAATGGAAATAGATCAGAGAGATGTGAATCATTCATGTGATAATAATTTTTTTTTTTACATATGATCATCGAAAGAGATGTGATGTTATTTATTTATAAATTTTTTTATTTTTTTTTGAATATGAGATGGAATGGAAATAGATCAGAGAGATCTGAATCATTCATGTGATAATAATTTTTTTTTTTACATATGATCATCGAAAGAAATGTGAGTTATTTATTTATAAATTTTTTTTTTGAATATGAGATGGAAATAGATCAGAGAGATCTGAATCATGTGATAATTTTTTTTTTTTACATATGATCATCGAAACAGATGTGATTTATTCATTTATAAATTTTTTTTTTTAAATCTCGGTTTATAGATCTGAGATTTAAATCAAATGATGATTCAATTTTTTTTTATTACATATGATCTGTGAAACAGAGATGGGATGATACTAAAATATTTTGTTTTTTTTAACACATATGATCTGTGAAACAATGATGTTATAGATCAGGGAAGTCATGATACTAAAATATTTTTTTCATTTTTATTACAAATGATCTGTTTACTCAGAGATGTAATGGTACTAAAATATTTTTTTTCTTTGTTGGTTCATCGATCGAGAACTCGCCGGACTCATCAGGGTCTCTCTGTCCTCAACCCTCATGGTTAAAGAGATGTACGATGATGATACCGTTCATATGGTTCAAGAGATGGATGATGTTGATATAGTGTATAGTTGGATGATGATGAAAGTTGTAGATTCATCTGTGAAACATATCCATAAGGTTCTGTTTGATCAACCAGATCTTACTTGATGGATCTGCTTGATCAAATAGATATAGGTGTGTTTCAAAGATGAATCATGGATTCATTGTTATGTAAATGTGTTTTATTTTTTAGATGGACATTATAAATTATGGACTTTATTTAGACACAGACTTTGGTTTAAATATTTACATTCTTTAGACATGATGACTTTATTTAGACATGCACTCTTTGTTTGAAACATAGGTTGATATAACTGACATTCCTGCTGACATTCCTGCTGAACAAAATGTTTCTGCTCCGGTGGAAGTGCCGAGTTCTAAGGAGTCTTCTAAAGACAAAAAATCTCCGGTTTGGATAAATTATACATTTGTGTATGTTCCTGATCCTCAAAATCCGAACCTTAAGATTGAAATGGCTAAATGCATATTTTGTGGTGTTATGAAAGTTAATAAAACATCAAATGGCACCACTCATTTTAAGAGGCATACAGAAGTATGTGCAAAGAGGTTAAAGATTGATCTCTCACAATCTAAGTTGACTCAAAACAAAAGACTTGGGAATTTGTCTTCATTTCAGTTCAGTCAAGCAAGAGCAAGAAAGAACACTATTAAACTTTTAATCCTTCGTGAATTGCCTTTGCAATTTATAGAGGATCCGTTCTTTGAAAATTACATAACAGAATCCTTCCACCCTTGTTTTAAATCGTTTTCATGAGGAACAGCAAGAAATGATGTTTTAAAATGTTTTAAGGAGGAGAAAGATGCTTTAAGAGATTCTCTTTTGAGTGCTCCTGGTGGGATTTCTCTCACTTCTGACATTTGGTCTTCGAATAAAAAATTGAGCTACTTGTCTATTACTGCCCATTTTATTGATAAGAATTGGTGTTTGCAAAAGAGGATTATCTCTTACATTCTCTTAGACAAGTCTCACACTGGTGATCATATTGCAAGTGTCTTGCATGATAAACTTACGAATGATTGGATGATATCTGGAAAAATATTCTCTCTTTCGATGGATAACGCTAGTGCGAATACTGTTTCTGTATCTCGATTGATTCAATTGATGCCTCATTTGCCCTTGAAAGGCGAATTATTTCATGTTAGGTGTTGTTGTCATATCTTAAACCTTGTGGTTCAAGATGGTTTGAAAATACCTCAGTTTAAGGAAATGCTTACAAGGTTAAAGGGAAACTTGGAATATGTTATTTCTTCTGAGACTCGAAATGCCAAATTTCGAGCCCATTGCGAGTCGAAAGGGTTTGCTTCTAGGAAATTGCAGTTAGATGTGAAACATAGATGGAATTCGACATATCTTATGTTGAAAAATGCATTGCCATATCAAACTGTGATAAATTCTTTTTTGTCTGATCGATCTCCTCCTTATGTTGTCTCTGATTTTGATTGGTTGCAAGCCGACATGTTATGCAAATTTTTGAAGCCATTCTATGAAGCAACTACTTTCTTTTCCGGGGTTGAATATGTCACTTCGAATTCAGTTCTTGAACATTTGGTTGCTATTGGGATGGTTTTTCATGATAACCGGAGCAATCCACTATTTTCAGAAATTATTTTGTCAATGGAATCGAAATTTATTAAGTATTGGGGAGAGACTCCGGTTTTATTTGGTCTTGCATGTATTCTTGATCCTCGAATAAAGATGGAAGTTGATATAGGTTTAACTCAGCTTGAGAATTGTTTTCAAAGTTCGGCCTTTGCTATTAAATGTTCTTCATCTCAGTCCGCCAACATGGTTAGTAAACTTCGCTGAGTATTCAATTACTTTTAATATTTCACAGCCGCAAAATTCTTCTACTGTTGGTTCCTCTGAGCCTCCCGAATCTTCGAATCGGGGCGCTTTTTGGAAAAATATAAAGCGGGCTCGAAAAGATCCTTTGGCTATTGCTTCTGAAGAGATTTCTCGATATGATTCCGAGCCCGATCCTTTGGTAGATGATCTTGAAAAGTTTGACGTCTTGGGTTGGTGGAGTGAAAATGAAAAACGATACCCGATTTTATCTCGAATTGCCCGTGATGTTCTTGCTGTCCCGGTTTCTACTGTTGCTTCCGAGTCTGCCTTCTCTTTGGGAAAACGAATTTTGGGTGATTATAGAAGTAGTTTAACTCCGGAAATGTTGGAGTGTCTTGTTTGTTTGAAAGATTGGTGGAAACACCAACTTAATGTTAGTATGATGCAATTTGACCCTTTGAACGACGGATTTCTAGAGTCGGCCACCGACAAACCATCGGCTTAAGTTCAATTTGTGTAATTTTTTGTGAAAAAATCTCAACTTTTGATGTAACTTTTTGTGTAGAGATTATATTAATATAATGGATGAAATTTAGTTTAATTTATTGATATTTTTTAATTATGTTTTTTTAATATATAAATTTAGTTTAATTTATTAAATTTAGTTTAATTTAATTTATTGGTAGAAACCCGAAACCCGACCCGCCCGAGTCCGGTAGTGCCCGAACGGGCACTCGGGCATAATCGGGCCGCGGGCTCGACATATGCTCTTGTTTACCCGCCCGAACCCGCCCGTGCCCGAAAATGGTGAGCCCGAACCCTCCCGATTCCCACCCGATTCCCACCCCTAGACGGTAATGACTCTCAGGTGCCCATGGACGCCTTTTGTCTCGGTCGAACCGATCGGATTTTTTTCCCACCACTAGCCCTAACCACCAATTGAACAACTGAATAGTGTTATTTCACTTTCAGGCCGTCCTCCTCTTCTCCCTTCACACTCTGCGTTGTTTCATTAACTCAGCAGCAGCCAGCAAGGATGTCCTCTTCGTCTCCCGAGCAGCAAAAACTAGGTCAATTATATCAACCACTGCTCAGATTATTATTTTATGATTTTTCTTTTTCTAAAACTTCACTGGAATCACTAAACTAGGTCGATTCTGTAGTTAAATTGAGCTTAAGTTTCATTTATTTGTGCATCTTCTCAATCTCACTTGGTTAGGTTTAGATTTTGAAAAATGGAGTTACTGTAAATTCTCCCAGTACATGATCCTATCTGATTGACAAGAAGAACATAAAAAATTTATCATATTTATATTTGAAGTATGCGAGAGCATAAATTAGGGCATTAGAATTAAATGGAAGAAGGAATTGTTGAACTTTTATGGAGAAACATTTTGTTTACTCCAGTTAATGGCTAAAGGCTTAATGAATTCCTTATCTTGCATTTCCTTGTACTCTTTATTTGACTGCTATAGGTAGTTTTTTTTAAGTCAGATCTCGAATCTGACTTGACTTCTTAATTGAGTTCAGCCAGAATTAAGAGTGTTTGTTTTTTTCTGACTCGTGTAAATGGTTCACCACGGTTAATTTTGGGTCCATTTGATTTAGACATGTCAGATTCAGACAATGAGAAAAACACAAAACACCCCATAGTATGCCAAATTTTCCATGAAGTTATTTTAATAAGAAAATGGGCGGGTAATAAACATCGTCAACCATTACTCGAGACACCATTAAAATTTATTTTCAGCAACCTAAATATATTTTTCTTTACCTTCATTCTTGTTACTCTGCTCAACACTTAACAACTCTTTGTGATTACGAAAACTGTCTTTCGAGACTACCTTTAAAGTTGAAGAAGTTGAGGAACTCCTAGTGCTGGTTAGAATATCCAAGATGTTCCGTGAAACAATTTAAGAAGCTGTTGAAAAGGTAGTAGTTGATATTCGAGATATCGTCTTAACTTGAGGTTATTTAATGGGGAAATTTGTTAGTGCGATAAACGAATAATAATTATCAATGTTCTTCTATACGTAGCACGGTAGCATTATCCTGTTAGGAGGATTTTTTAGAAATTACTTTATACGATTTGATGCCATAATTATTGCAACTAAAGCTTACTTACGAAATCGAAGTGTTTGAATTCTTCATTCACGTTATCTTCCAATTGTTTTTTCTTCTTCTGCGATTTTCCATATCACTTTAAATGGCGATAAGTTCAAATAAGAAATTAGAAAGAAGAAAGAAACGTAAAGTACTTATTTGTTTTCAGCGATTGAACAACAAAGAGTTACTATAGAGAACAAGTATGGTGAGAAGCTTGTAGGTTTGTTACATGAAACGGGTTCTGCAGAAGTTTTCATCTTGTGCCATGGATTTAACTCTTCTAAGGTTTGTAATAGCAAGATTCAAATTTTTGAAGTACATTTTCCACTTATAGTTTTTGGATGAGCATTATCTTAGCTTATCTAACTATATTCTTTAATTTGTTAAAAGAAACTTATAGGGTTATGTTTGCCTTGCAATAAAATCTTGACATCTCCGTCTCCAGGAATCTAAAACCATAGTGAACCTTGCTGATGCTTTCACGAAAGAAGGAATAAGTGTGTTTCGCTTTGATTTTTCTGGAAATGGGTATGCTATCTTTTTATTTCGCTTTGATTTTTAAGCGGATATTTTATGATGGCTTTTACAAAGAGCTCTAGAGTATCAGTGCTTGGCCTGATATAGGAAAATATTCTCTCTGTTAGGGAAAGTGAGGGTACACATGGGTATGGTAACTACAGCAAAGAGGCTGATGATTTGCATTCTGTAGTCCAATACTTTTCCGGGGTGAAACGGGGTATTGGTGGAGTTCTTGGACATAGTAAAGGTAAGTTTGGTATGCTTAACAAGATGATTTTTATTTGTCGTTTTTATCCGCTAATCCATTTTACACATAACATAACAAAGTACTGCTAACAAGTAACAACTATCTTAAGCAACTTAAGGATCCATTATTTCAGGTATGTTAGAAGCAAGACTTAAAGCTCTAAATGCAGATTCACTATTTTTGAGTTATGTTATTGGCCGTTGTTCAATTTCTGCAGTATTAACTGTTAAATTTTGGAATTTGGATTTCATTATTTGATTATTTTATAGTGGATGTGAAGTTCAATACACGAAGGTCTTCTTTTAATGGATCTTAATCTCAGTCAGATTTATGTGTATTTACTTGTTTAACAAAAGGTCTTCCATTTCTCTCTGGCAAACGCACAAGATTTTGAGATGACAAGATGAATATTAGTTTGGCGATGTAACTACATTAGGTACCTAAAAGAAACATGCACTTCTAAGTTATTATTTCCTGATGAACAGATGTCCTTGTTGTATTATAACACAAAGATGAATCTTCCTAGCTAGTTCAATCTGTATTTAATTTCTTCAAGTTCATCATTTTGCATTTCCGCTTTCCTCGAACAGTTAAATTTCTGAAAAGGCTTTTTGCAGGTGGACATGGGGTGCTCATATATGCTTCTAAGTATCATGATGTGCCTATAGTTGTAAATGTTTCTGGAAGGTACAATTTGGCCCGAGGAATTGAGGAAAACTTGGGTAAACATTTTCTTCAAAGAATTAAGGAAAATGGATTTCTTGATGTGAAGGAAGGTAATTCATGATTATCTTTCTATCAGATCTTTCAATACATATTTACTTTTGTAGCTCAACTGCACTTGTACAGCAAAGTGAGACAGTTAGGTTGCATTAGGACCATGCCTAATTATCTGTCACCCGAAGATTTGGTGTTTGATTTCCGCTTCCCATCTCAAGGTTTTGTTGTGGGGAGGTGTTGTAAACCCAGGCTCGCCTGGGTGTCTAACCCGCAACAGTTCACAGTCGTTGCGGGCCTTGCCCATAAAAACTATATGATTTACTATAATGACAAAATGCGCACTTGATGAAATTTTATTTGAATTATAGGAGATCTTGAGTATCGTGTTACAGAAGAGAGTTTGATGGAGCGTCTTGCTACTGATATGCATGCAACATGCCTCTCTATCGAAAATACCTGCAGGTTTGCATGTAGTTAATGCTTTTCTTCCATTTTCACCTTACAGACTGATACCATTATTCATTCAGTCATTCATTATTTTTTCCAATTGATAAAATTATATCACATGCTATAAGGCTCTAGACTAGGAATTTGTTATAGTAATGAACCTCTTCAAATGAGCTTGCAAAAGATTGTTTCCATACTTCTCATTGCTAAGTCGCCCTGAGCTCGCAAATCGACTAAGTAGAAACTTGACCAGTAAAGATAATATTTTGTTGATATGAAGAAAATGTGTATACATATATAGACAATTTTTTCTTACTACGATTACGAAGTTCCATATATGAAACAAAGAAAATGAAAGAAAAGAGGGGAATGGTTAGGCTCATTCTACTCCCAAGCCCGAGCAAACTTGCAATCCGCCTACTAAGTTATGCATGAAAAAAATTTGTTTGGGTTAGTTCATTTGGCGATCCAGACCAGCTTATTCATGAAAAACATTAACTTGATGTTTCATACCCTTTAAACAACTACTCACAAACTCTGCAAATTGCCTCTTTGGCCAAAATTTCAATCGGGACCTCGGAAAAGGTATCAATGCTTTGAGATTCATTATCTTCGTCACGAAAAACATTAAGTGGCCATAGTTTCATAAGTGCGAGTTCTTTGAGATCAGTTTGTGTACTTCACATGTATCCCAAATATTAGATTTGGTAAACTCGATAGAATCTGATTGTGCAAGTTACTTATCACTGAAGTTGCGCACAGGGTATTGACAGTGCATGGTTCTTCTGATGAAGTAATACCAGTTGAAGACGCGTTCGAGTTCGCCAAAATTATACCCAACCACAAATTGCACATTATAGAAGGAGCTGATCATGGGTACAGTAATCATCAGTCTGAGTTAACAGAGGTGGTCGTCAACTTCGTAAAGGAATCTATTCAACTGAACAAAAGCACACTTCATTAGGTATACCACCTTATCCAATAACATATTTCACAGTTGTGCTCTTATAGTCCTGTAATTTACGGGCTTTCCATTATATCTTGCCACACAGAGGCGGATCTAGGAATTTGTATGAAGGGGCTAGTTCATTTGGACTACTCTAATGAATTGATTGACACGGACCAATTAGTGTAATGCTGAAGATATTTGCACTAATTCGGCCACTCAAATTGGCATTATAAGGCCTATTCATAGTTCCATTCGTGTTACCACATTTCCAATAATAAGTGATCTGCAACAGCAAAGGAATGATCAATTTATCTTATAAATGATACTGCTGATGTTTCCAATCTTAGTATTGGTCGATATTTATCTGTAGTTTAAGCTAAGTAGTTGATGACAGGGTTTCCTTTTCTCTTCGCAATTAGTGAGGGGGGCGCCAGACGATATATCTAACATTCTTGCATGTCCATGAGGAGATATACCGTGATGTCAAATATATAGAGTTTAAGACAACTTAATTAAATGGAATTTGTATGTTTTTCTAGAAAAATAAGAAGTGATAGCTAATGCACCTCTTAATGATCTTTCAATTGTTTTCAGGAGGAGCTGAATGATATACTGAGGCTCTATGTCTGATTGTTGTAAGATGTTCTACGAAGTCTAACATCTTTCTTCGATGAACGGCAAGATCAAATTAGTGTATTTGGTGTGAAACTGAAACATCGTATTGAATAAGTTCTTTATGCACCTGAGACTATTAAAGTACCTTGTTTTTCAGTTCTGAGTTTTATGTCAAATTTGTTGTGAAATTGTGAATATCTTGTACAGGATATCATTTTTATCTAGTTATATAAGAATGATAAGAACTGTGAATTGAACAATTATGTTATCATAAAAAAGCAACGGGCTGTGTCACTTTCAGGTCTTGAGAGCAAACTCTACATTTGAGTCACTCAGGCCTACCGGTTTAAACACTCTGAAGATGGAATATATATACTACAAATAGATATAAGAACTACAAGTCGTTAGATCTTTGAGGACTAGAAGTTGAAAATGAGATATCAAGTATTTCTTTTAGAGAACTGATATTACCAGAGGTCAGTCTACGACATATTTAGAGATCATCTTCAAACCGAGAATGAGATATAAGCTAACACACGATAATTACTTAACAAATGTCGAAGGAAAAAAAGACAATTGCTCTCTCATGTTTTTTCATACATGAGAGTTTTTTTTTTTGTTGAAAATACATGAGAGTATAGGAGGTTGAAATAAATATGGAGACAGGGGCAGCTTTTGCTTAAGCCTCTGAATTCTCCTTAAGAGCAACTCCAATCCTTAGGGCTTAGTCCAACCTAGGCCTCTTGGGACTCTACTTGTAGAGTCCACTGAGGGCCTTCCTGCATGACCGTTGGGCTCCCCACGAACATGTGGGGGATTGCTCCTTGATGTTGAATGAGCCCCAACTGCTAGATCTTCTGGATCAGGACCGTTGGGGCTCATCCAATGGTCCAAACTGGGTCGGTTCCTAATAAACAGGGAACCAACTCATACTTCACTCTCATACTCATTTTTCTCTATAATTTCTCTCATTATTTCTCATTTTCTTTTTGTCTCTTATATAATTCTCTCATTGTCTCTCATTTTATCCATTTCTGTTACTAGTAGTGTTTGAATAAAATATAACAACTACTTCTATTTGAGCTAAAGTGAGTTTACTTTTGGATTAGACTACTTTCACCCACAAACAAACAAAATACTCATTGTACTCACAACACTTGTAGAATAAAGTAGAGAACACTTTTATCATCCTTACTAATAGGGAAATGGAAACTTTCAAACTAAAAGTTTTGTCCCACATCTTTCAAAGAGAAAAACAAGCTTGTGTCTATAAGGAGAAAGTTTGGCGTAAGGGGTGTGGCCCTTGGGGTTACAATAGTGCTCTTCGGAGGAGAGACCCATCACTTTTTAGAGGCACCCTTACCTTAGGCACACCTACATTTGTCTCTTTCACACCCTCGCGGGTCCGGAACCCGGACTCGGACTCGGTCTTGGTCTACCAGAGAAATGCCTTAATTTTTTTCTCTGACCTTTTCCTCCCACTACTGGTTAGTGGAAAGAGTCCAGTGCCTTATTTTTCTCTGACTTCTTCTTCCACTACTGGCTAGTGGAACCAGTCCAAGTACGTGTGTACTGGCTACTTATTCTCCTCCGTTGGATCAAATCTGGTTTCTTCTCTGACTTCTTCTTCCACTACTGGCTAGTGGAATCAGTCCAAGTACGTGTGTACTGGCTACTTATTCTCCTTCGTTGGATCAAAACAACCTAAGGTCTTCTGATCTGGTTTCGTACTCTCCCAGATTGATATTGAATAGAACGAGCTATTTTTTTTTCCACTGAAATTTTGAAAATAAACGTTTAAATGCCCCTCAAAAGTAAGTAAATACATCCGAAACATATAAAATGCAGTTAATCCTGCTGTGAAACAAGCTATTATCGCGAAAATAGGTGAATATAACCAGCTATCTTTAAGAATCTCGTCTTTTGACCAAAAGCAAGCAAGAGGTGGAATACCACAAAGAGAAAGTGTACCTAACAAAAAAGTCGTTTTTGTAATTGGCACATATTTTGTTAAACCACCCATAAGAGCCATATTCTGACTTTGATTTGGAGAATATCCAACAACCTTTAAGTTCTGTCAAGATCAGGAGATGAGAATTGAATTTTGCTTCTTCAATTTCTGATAAGGAATAGTTGAATCCTAGGGGACTACGTTCAAATACTGCAAAAGCAATACAAAATTCTACGGTAGCAGGGGCGTTTAAAGTCTTCAGGAAAGCGAGTTAAACTTGTGCCTATGTTCCACCATTACTATACTACAGTCTTTTTGCAGGTTCATTCTCTCTAGTTGGTTTGATTACTACTTGATTAAGCTCTGCAAAAAGATAAGTGATTTTACTTAAACTTACTGTTTATTGCTCATTTAAATTCTGCTTTTACTATTTGGTTTTTTAATACTATTTTGCATAACAATTTCTTCATATAATGGATCCTCAAGGTGTGCAACAAATGTATGACAAAAGGTTTATGAAATTTATGTCTCCTATTTCTCGTCTCTTGAATTAGGGAATAATGATACCGAGGAAATATCACCACATATTCCCTCAACATATGATACTGTTTATGACTCGACTATAACAAAAAAAACTCAACGGATGCCGTATGCACAAGAAGAAGATATTTTACTTGTTCATTGTTATTTGAAACTCACATATGATGCGGTGACCAGAAGATATAAAAAATTTTAAGTTTCTTGGAAAAAAAAATATTCGATGAATAAAATGCAAAGGTGGTCCTAGAACGTACGTTAAGGAGTTGTAAATCTCGTTTTAGCGAGATAAACTCTGAATGTTAAAGCTTTATTTCGATTTTGAAGCTAGTAAATAAAGTACAGAAAAGTGAAGAAAACGATTACGATCAGGTAATTATTCAAACTGTTAATCCCTTTATTTCTATTTTTTTTAGTTCATAATATAAACTTGTTAAATTTTGTTTCTTTCCGTTCGAAAGAACATTTGAGACTTTTAAAAAATACAAAATACCACACACGTGTTTGGCACATCGACAATTTTTAGGCCTATGCCCTTTTAAAGTTGAAGTTGATTTTTGAGATAAGGTCCACTGATTTAATTATATTAAAGAAAAAGTGGTTTTTGTGCCTAAGCCCCTTCACGATTGGAGTTGCTCTAATAACATCAAAGTGAACCTTTGATATCATTTGCTTTAAAGACTAATTTGAGAAAATCCAATTCACATTATCAAAAACCTTTGACATTTCCATTTTGTGTGGAATATAAGGGTTAATCCTGTTATGATCTCCAATTTGTGACCAATGAGCTGATTGGTTCGATAAGTCTGCGGGAGTTTGATTTGGCCTCAAACTGTGTCTGATAATTCGACTTGGCATCTAACTTTTCTCAAAATATCTGATTATATTTTTATGGTATTTTTATAATTATAATTTTATTTATCTGACTTATGATTGAGTGAACATTTACCTTTTTTTCTTTATCCAACTGCCAATTCCCTACGATTTTTTATCTTCTTTGCCATAATTACTAAAATTGATGGGATATTGGTACTAGTTTAGTTATTCATGAGCATCATTCAAATTTCATTACAGCCAAAATTTCAACGTTTATAGCCAGAATAAGTGAAAAGGCCAAAACAATTCTAATGGGAAGTTGGGCAGCAACAAATATTGACAACCAAAATCTCATTCCACACAAGAAGCAAAATCACCCTATGACAATCCATCATATATATCAAACAGATATGAAGGTTAATCCCATCTTTCAGTAGCATCAAATTTACTTATACAAATAGATCATGCAATATTCCAGTTGATACTCTACCAAAATGGTACAAGAACCATCATGAGGATAAGATTTGGAATGATGTGATGTACCACCCCACATCTTTATTGTAATCGTACACTTCGTTAATTAGTCGACACCAAAAAAATAATCAAGTGCAATTGTTTTGCTTGTAAAAAGAAAAATCTGAATGTTAAATTCATGATTACATTACAATCGGAGATAGATAAACATAAATAAAGAACATCATATTTAACGAGGTTCAGTCGGATATTCACGACCTACATACTTGGATAAAGCCACAACAATTACATACTTTACCACTCACAATGGTGGTGATTCGTTACAATAATAGGATGTCGAATAATATCATGTTTGTTAAGAAATAAAAAAAAAAATGGGTTGAAGGTCACCAGTCCGAGATTTACGGTCGACGACCTTTTACCGGAGAAAGAAGAAGATGGACGCTGTCCTCAAAACCACATTACCTCCAATCAATAGTGGGATTGCCTTTAGCGAGATTAGCTTTAACAATTTTAGGTATTGCCAATGAAATCTCCATAAGAAAAATTGTGCTTATTACTTAATAACTTAAGATCCTTTGAACAGTGTAAGTAGGAAATTCAAGTCGAATTCGTTTTCGTTCCAGTCTTCTAGATGTACTTTAAATTTGCAACATAAAAAGATGTTACCAAAAGAAAGTATTCCCCTTCAAATTAATCTCTTTCTTCACAGGGAGAACGATTTTCCTGAACAAACGAACAAATGCCATAATGGGCAAAAAAATATCGGCTGTGAGGCATTGACACCGGGGGATAAAAGGCTCATCCGATCCACTGGTAATATTTTTTTTAAGAATTATAATCTCTACTAGGTAGTCTACAGTATTTACGGCCTCACCTGAGCCTAGGGGTGGGAATGTTGCCCGTGAGTCCGAAACTGCTCATGAGTACCCGAGCCCATGACTGACCACTGGCACCCGCTACCTGTTACGGGTAGATCCCGCCCTACCCAATGAAATTTGGTGGGCGGGCGCGGTTAAAACCCTTGCCCGACTTCCCGTCCATACCCGAGTCCGATAGGGTAAGTTCGATGGGTATATATTCGTCCGTTTGTGGTCCATTAAAAAGCTTAAAAGAAGACGTCCACTTCAAATCTTCAATAAGGCGGAGAGAATGTATGCTGTTAGACGAGGGATCTCTAAGATCTATTACTAAGATCAAATACTTATACTTATATATATATATATATATATATATATATATATATAAGTATTTGATCAATATAAAATAACAATCTACTAAAATATGAAAGAATAAATGAATTGATTCCCTAAACAAACAAATAAAAAAATGATTCAGACTTGGATGCAGAACTATGCCCAATACTCGAGCCGCCCGTTGCCCGATAACCCGACTCTTTTAGCGGGTGTGGCGGGTTTTTGGCAGAGGAAAATTAAAAATTACCCGTCCGATCTACCCGACCCGTTCAAGTCCGAAGTGTTTATACCCGTGGACGCCCATACCTGCCCGATTCCCACCCCAACCTGAGCCCTGATTTACCCTTTATCCAACTGGCCAAGCATATGTTGGGGTTGGGCTGGTAGTGTTCAGAAATGTATGATTAGCCCCATCCCATCCGACAGGCCTAACGCGGCCCGATGAGAAAATGATCCTTTGGTACCGACCGACAAGAAAATGGTCCGTTGGTACGGGCCGAACCCAATGTCACTTGACTTTCATTGGTCAATATTATTGGACTAAATTGGTCCTTAAAAAAAGAAGTTGGGCAAGGAAGGGGCTTCCTTATCAAAATGGGAGAGAAAAATATTCAGTTCACTGCCAGTGAAGTGAGTTTCCAACTTTAAGGTCGTCCTTGCCAATTTGCAATCATTCTCTATCTTGACAAGCATGACATCTCAATCGTCACATATGGATCCAAACCCAGGTAAGAACAAAAGCAAAAGAAAAGAATTTGTTAATCAAATTACTCCTTAAATTTCTGTCTTTAATGGGTATATTTGAGTTTGATCAGAATCCCCTATTTCTTTTAAATTCCACATTAAGATTCTTCAAATTTTTTGTCTTCTATGATTTAGTTGGGATCTTCATTTTATGGGAAACAGATGTTTTCCCAAAACTGGTTAATGTAAGACAATAGTGGATCATTCCTTGAACTTATCATCACTGAGTTGAGATGGGTTATTGGTATTTCAATAGAACATGAATGATCTGTTTTTTATGATGACTTACTTTAAATTGTTTTCACATTTAAAGATATGGGTGTGGAAATAACAAAGAATTCATGGAAGTTTATGAGAGTGGTACAAGTATAATGGAAATATTATGGGAATTTTTGTATATTTGATTTTGTGAGTATCTTTAAGAACAATCTTAATTCACCTTGAAATCTTATGCAATGTTTTAAAAACCATTTTCGGCCTCAAGGCGGTCGGCTCCTAAGATGTGAACTGGTGCCTTGAGGCCTACCCTCGATGTGTAAAAGTCGTAAATGAATTTTCGGAAGACATGTGCTCAAGAAAAATGAGAAAATTGAGTTTTTGGAAGAATCGTCTAAACCAGGAACGAGCAGAGAAATCTTATAAAAAGAAACAAGAAAAACGAGAAAATTGAGTTTTTGGAAGACCTGTGCTCAAGGTGAAAATTGAACGTGTGCGCCTTGTTAATGAAAAAATGCTTATGCCTCAAGGCAAGAGCGACCAAATTGACTCGAGGCTCACGCCTTGACCGATTTCTAAAACACTGCTCCGACGCTTCTATATTGGATTTGGCATTTGAGAAATGGGTCTCTTTCAGTTTTCTGTATTAAATTTGTTGTAGTCTTGTAATATTCGTTTGTTTCCAGTGATTGAACAACAAAGAATTGCTATAGAGAACAACTATGGTGAAAAGCTTGTCGGTTTGTTACATGAAACTGGTTCATCAGAGATCGTAATTTTGTGCCATGGATTTCAATCCTCAAAGGTTGGGCATTGTAGTTTTAAAAAATCTGAAGTACCTTCGCTAATAAAAACTACTTCATTCATCGACGAGGGCAGTAGTGAAATGATGTAATTTTTTTTTGTCTAGGAAACCAGTGTCATTGTGAACCTTGCTGATGCTTTAACAAAACAAGGAATCAGTGTGTTCCGTTTCGATTTTTCTGGAAACGGGTACGCTTTTCTTCAATTATCTTTCATTTCTTTGTTTTCTTTTGTAGAATATTTTCCATTTCTTCGATATTATTATCTGTTCCTCTATGTGTACACATTCCCTTGCTCTAGATTCTGTCACGGACATATCGTACTAATATTTTTTTCTTTGACATTGAGTTCGGCTAAGAAAATGTTGTTTTCTAGGGAGAGTGAAGGTTCATTTCGGTATGGCTACTACCGTAGAGAGGCAGAAGACTTACGTGCTGTGGTTTTATATTTTTCTGAAGCGAAACGGGTTATAGAATTCTTGGACATAGTAAAGGTAAATTAGCATATTCTATGGATACTGAATTTAGTTTTTCTTACTGACCAATAGATCTACATATATATTGATGTAACTGTTGAGATGTTGAATTTAAACCAAAATTTTGTTTTAAACCTCTAAAACTTTTATAAGAATTTAAAATTTTGTAACGAATAATTGTGGTCCGTCCTTAGAGGAGCGCTTTAAGGGTTCGATTCACATCACACAGACACGCAGACACACATCACACAATAACCTTTGAAGAATGGTGAAAGTTCAATTTTGCAACTACAATTGCAGATCAGGCTATCAGCTAGATGCTTCAGTACTTATTCTGCTTTCCTTTGAAGTGTTATATTACTGAAATGGTTTCTTGCAGGAGGGAATGTGGTACTCCTGTATGCTTCTAAGTACCACGACATACCTAGAATTGTTAATCTTTCGGGGCGCTTCGATCTAGAGAGGGGAACTGAAGAACGATTGGGTAAAGATTTTATGAAAAGAATTAAGGAAAGTGGGTTTATCGACGTAAAGGATAAAAAAGGTAATTTTCATTACTATCTGACTGACCATGTTTTATATCGCCTCCTAAATTGTTACAACATCATCTCGAATACCGGTTACTAGATATATCTCATTTTACTAGCATGGGTAGTCGCGACTTCTGATTACTACTGTACCGTAAAAGCGTGATTCTTATGTGGAGAATTTCACTTTGGTATATCATTTAATGGTAAATTATGTACTTGATTAACATTTGTTTGATTGTAGGTAATGTCCTGTACCGTGTGACAGAAGACAGTTTAATGGATCGTCTTGGAACTGATATGCGTGCTGCATGCCTTTCTATTGGAAAAAACTGCAGGTCGGTATATATATCCTGTATCCATCTGATTCTTTGCACCTTTATATTATTTGTCATGTCTGGTTAAGAATTATATGTTCCTGTTCACATTCATATTCGTGATTAACAAGACATAGTACATGTTCACCTCTATATTCATAATTGTCAAGATAGTACATTTTGGTATTTGTATATAGCACGATATAGTACACACATGTTCAAGTCCATTTTCAAAGTCGAAAGTGACGAGCTATATATAGTACATGTTCATATTCGTAGTCCTTATTGTAAAAGCCTAAGCTTTGTCAGTTCATTGAGACGTTTGCATAATTCTGAAATTTGGTAGTTGGTACTCAGATCAATCTTATTTGATGAATACAAATTCAGCCTTGACCCATAAATAGGCATGCTTGCTCTATCTTTCTTACTACGCTTGTATGTGTCTGGGATGTTTTAGTCTCTTGCATATATATCTATATATAACCGCCTGAATGACTCATCGACTTTGGATAGGTTGACAACTATACAGATGCGTCATCGTCTTTTCTGTCGCTAACCTTTTGTTGGCTGATTTTTTTTTAGTACCTAGCTCTAATGATTAAGAAAATCACGTCTGACTCCCTACTGTCCAATATAACTATTAGCCGCCATAGACTGTTTTGCTGTAGTGTTACCGCCTTTTATGATTCCTGTGAACAGGGTGATTACAGTTCATGGATCAAAGGATGAAATAACATCAGTTGAAGATGGAGTTGAGTTTGACAAGATCATACCTAATCACAAATTGCACATAATAGAAGGTGCTGATCATTGTTACACTAAACATCAACCTGAGTTAGCTGAAGCTGTTTTGGACTTCATAAAAGAACCAATCCAGCAGGACTAAAATACTTTCCGGTAGGGCAACACTGATGAGTTTGAAATTTCGGACTTGTTTTAGATTTTATACTTCTGAGTGTATTGTTTTTCTTTTTTTATTGGCAATCCTGCAACTTCCGGACCAGAGTTTGTAGCTGTATACTCCATATTATACATTCCCCTTGGGTAATACTGTTCATGTAAGTAATAGAAATACAATATATCCCCCTTGGGTTATACTTATGCGGACCTTCCTACTCTCTTTCAAGGCTCAAGCACGGCTCAGGTGCAAAGCTGATTCAGATCCACCCTTCAGCTTACCTTTGAGCCAACACAGGGTTCAAGACGAGGAGACTTATGCCGACAACAGTTGAGCAGAGTTGAGCTCAGGCGGCAAACTCCCACCCCACTGATGAGCTCTATCGAGCGTTTATTTGATGGACGCGTGGGCTCTAGAATGTGTGACTGTGGTTTATCTGTTAACTTCTTGACTGGCCAAAGCTGACCAATAATTGACTCAACAACGATTATCACAGAGGTCATCTTGTTAGAAGAAGAAAGTTGCAGAGCCTTTTCACCTGAGACTGCTTTTCGCTCGATAAACCGACTTCACTCTAGCCGTACTGCACTGGAAACAAGTACGCCAGTGTAGACATGATCTCTCCTCTCACCGTGCAATTTCACAGTTTAGTTTCACTAGTATTAACCTCTCATTTCCCAATGAAATCTATTATATAAAAACAGCTCAGTCGGTTATCCAGGGGATAAGTCTGACCGTCTATTTTTATTTTAGAGATTTGGTTGGGAACACATCCGACGGATGATATAAAATCTTTTTATGTAAATAGATTAAAAAAGAAGGGTATCTATGTAAATCAATCAAAATTGGTTAGAATAACCACTCCCTACATATTTTTCTCCCTATTTTTTTCTCCCACGGATTACATCTTAGAAACTACCAATATTCTCCACTTTACATTTGAAAATCGTGGCAGAAAATAACTAACCCGCTCTCTCATATCTTCCTAATTTCTCTCTCCACCCCCAAACTATTTGGCTTAAAAATGAAATTCTGTCATTTTTCTCTCCAAATTCTTTCTTTACACCATGCTCTCTCTAAACAACAGAAAATTTATTTAAAAAGAAACAAGAAAAGACATCCCCTAAACAAATCGATCTCCCACTTCTTTTTATGGGATTTACCGACGAAGCCAAGAGGGATCTATCGCGTCCGTAGGACGCGGCAGAAACCTAATACATATAAATATACAATTTTCCTAGGGTTTGTTGTTTTGCATCTATATATCTTACCCTACGATGAGTTGAGGAGCTGCGTGTGCATTTTGAGACAAACAAATTTCCCCCAAATTGTCGTGGATGGTGTAAGCAATGAGTTACTCAGAGGGATAGTCAATGGGGATTTTGATTGACTTTCAGAAGTCTACCAATGTCTGATGCATTCAATTGCAGATATTTCAAAGTCTGTGAATGTCTGAAATATTCAGTGACATACATTTTAAAATCTGCAGATGTCTGAGATTCAATCACATGCATTTAAAAATCCGCGAAGTCAGGGGCATTCGCAAATCCATAGACTGAGTCAGCTAGATTACATATGAAGAGTAAGGTCGAAATTTTTCTGAACCGATATAATAATGGATTTTAATAGTCAAATAACCAATATGTGCTTTCATAATGTAACAGTTACAACATCAATTATTTTCTATTTTTACGGGGTACAACCATTCTGTTTCTTTTCTGTTTTACACCTGCACTCATTTTACCGATAAAAAATATTTTACTACTTCAGAGATTTCTCGACAGCAATATAATAGTGGGCAGAAGTTTTATGAGCACCAGCATGTACATGTTTCATGACCTCAGCTCTCAGGTTTGAAAGGCAAACTGTCAGCTCTATGAATCCGACATTAGAAATCTAATGCCCGTTCAAATATCATTACAAGGATGCAAAAAAATAAAAAAAATCCGATGAATCTATACCATTTTAGATTGAAATAAGATAATACAAAATTATAGCATTTGGTTAATTAATGTTGGAGCACAAATATTCGTTGGAGCAAATCCAAGATGATAACAACTTCCTAATTACAGGGTTTCTACTCTTTGTTCTCCCTTTTAAAGGGGAAAATCACATCTTTTTTCCTATTTAAGTATTTGATATCCCCTATAAGCCGATAACAGAAATGGCACGTGATCTCAGTAGTATGGATTCTTATACGGTTGTGACATAAGGGTTTTTTTTTTGAAACTATTGTGACATAAGGGTAAGAGAGTGAAGATCGGATTGACCAAGGAATCAACGGATTAACCTACCATGACAAGTTGCAACCGAATCTAAGCCTTCTATCTACAGAAATTTAATACAAGTTCCGGTTCCTATACTACTCTTACCTCTCAATGTGATGGTTAATAGGAGTTGAAGATGATGCTGCCATTAGCTCCCATTTGAGAGATATCTCATGGGTGATTCAGAAAGATTGTTTCTTTATAATTCAATTAGTTTCTTCTTTCGGATCTAGTTCGTCATCTTCACAGACATACGTTTCGAGATAAGCTTCTTCGCCTTCATCCTGATACACACAAAATAGAAAGTCAAGTACGAAAGCAAAATCGATACTACTCATAGTCTAACTCAAACTTCGACGGCACAACCCATTTTGTTGATTTTGAATCATTGAAATTTTCAGAAAGAAAAGAAATAGTTGATGAAAATATGTCTCATGTCCGTCAAGGTGAAACCTACATCAACCTCCGAGTAAATCTCTAGGCGAAAGAAGCATTTCCTTTAAACGGGAGGGAAAAAAAACATTGTACCTGAATGTCATTATCAGAAGAATAAGCATCCTTCAACTTTGTGTATAATTCATCATCTTCGGTCTCCTTAATATCATCCATTTGGTACTGTACGATTCACAAGGTGGTCATTGGACAATGGCATGGCATTTCAATCGAAATACTAAAATTAGAGAACAGAAAATATACCAGTTGAGATTTTAGCATTTCAATCCTCTCTCGGAGACTCAAAATATGATGATTTAATGCCTGCCAATAAATTGTATGGGGCAATTATGAACAAATAAATTCTTAGAAGGTCAGGAAAAAACGGTATCAACATCACAAGAAATGTGAGAAAAAATGACATTTATAATTATACCTCACGTCTTTGAAGTTCGATTGAACGTGCTAATGCTTGTCTCCTTGTCAATAGATTCTTTGGCCTTATTGCACTAGGTCGTTGATAATTCTTCCCACGGTAGACGATTATCACGTAACCTTTGGTAGTTTTGTCCAAAGATATTAATAAGCCACCACTTTCAGCCTCTAGAGAGATTGCTATATGCTTCACTTGTGGGAAACTCTTCCCCTTTACAATTAGCTTCACAAGTTCTCTATACTTCCAGTGTAAATGCATATTCTCCACGGTCCCATCGAAAACTCCACGCTTCCCTAAACAATGGAGAAAAAGGTAAATACTTTTATTCGTCTGCGGCCAAGTGAGAAAGAAAGTATAAGAGAAGGAGCTTTACCTAGGAGCAAGAACGGTGTCATACTTAAACCAATTTTACGAAACAAAAACCTTTCCTCGTCAGTAATGGTTTCTAAATCAGTAGGGAGATCTGTTGGCTGCAGGAACTCCTGAACTTTACCCAAAGCCCTCTCTGCCTTTTTGACCTTTTCTTGTGCCTGAAGTTATTCGAATTAAAAATGAGGAAAACGAGTTACCTATATATGACCGCAGATGAACTTTTATTGCTGCTTTTTTTTTACGTCAAAAATGATGGAAGACCCAAAAGCGTGGTTGAACTTACTTGAGCTAGCTTCTTCTCAAGGTATCTAACTAGTGATGCACGTTTAGCCAATGCCAAGTCCTTTTTCATTTTTTCCATATCTTCACTGCTTGGCTGATTAGCCCAGCGAGCTTTTGCTGCCAGAGTTTCAGCCAGGGTACCAGCAACTAATGGACCTCTCGAAGATTTAGAACTTGAAGCCATTAACGCTGACGCCCTCTGCCGTGCTTCTTCTTCCTGATCTTGGCGCAGTACAGATAACTTCTCTCTCTCCACTAATGCGTCCGTAACAGCAGGTGTTAGGAAGTCATTACCTCTATAGAAGACTATAAAATCTTTGTTTCTAGAAAGAAGGGTTCCGCCTGTTAATTTCTGCAGAAATGTAAATCACGTCAATTAAGATGCTATATTTCATATTACAGCAGGTTCAAGAAGGCATACAACACGTGAGTAGCCTCCAAATGTTTAATATCCAAACCTTGATTTCTTCCGCCATTCTCTCATTACAGGTATTTTGTACACCACGTTTGATGGCAATCTTTGCAATAGCACTTCTTTTCCAAAGCTTCACCATAGAATCAGCTAAGCCTTGTAGTTCTCTGTTTCGTCCTACAGTAGTTAAGTACTAAAAGACTAAGGACAATGTTAAGAATACATATATATATATATATATATATATATATATATATATATATACATACATATATATTTATATCATAAACCACATACCCAGGGCAAAATGAGGAGGAACTGTTCTCGCAAGCCTACGAATAGACGTCATTTCCTTGTTTCCAAGACAATGTCGTATACCGTGGGGAAGGAGTCTGAAAGGAGGCTTATATCCAGGAACCAAACCAGGAAGCAAGTCCGCATCAACAGGCAGCGGATCACGACCAGACCAATCTCTGAAGCGTGGACCCAATTCATCCAACAAATCATTTAGCTCAGCGAGATTTATGAGTTCTTCTTCAGATGGATCTCTTCGCGATTTTGCTGAACCAGTACCTGATGCGTCTGATGTTCTAACAGAGTCACTAACTCCTACACTACGGATGCCATCAATAGATGAACCTCTTAAGGGAGTATTAATCAAAATCGCTTGACTTTGTTTAGTATATGATTGTACACAAGATAGTTTGTAAGACATTCCCCTGAACAACACAATTGAACTACCAGATCTCCAGATCACCAGTCCTCCTGTTCTACTCTGACAAAACATAGTGGCCATAGCATGTCAAAATACTACTTGAATCGAGTGAAATCTTTGTATAGGAGACTTCGTCATACCCTTTTAACAGAGAAAAAATAGACTACTCCAGACAACAAACCAAACGAAAAAGGAGACCATTTCGCAGTATAAAATACGAACATTTTATAATCCAATTTGTGGGTAGACGTAATTTATAATAAGTTATAAATACTAACCTCTAACGTATCATGGGTCCTTTGCATGTTAAGGGCGGGTGGCCCTTCGAATTTCAACTTGACTACTTCATCAACTTTCCATTTCTCATGAATGCAATCAACCAATGCTTGTGTTATACCTGCAGCTCCAACTTTTATCCTCTCTTTCATTCTTAAAGCAACATTTCTAAGCCTCCTCAATTCAATTTCTGGAACTAATTTTTCAGCCAACTCAGTCTTGTTCCTCCTCCATGTTTGCCCAACCACAGAATCCACTCTTCTCTTCTCCCAGGGTAACTCAACGGAATTACCAAAACTACTTGATCCCACAGAAGTACTAACATTGTTAGACCTAGATTTGTATTCATTTACAGAATTAACACTAATTTTATCACTAAAATCCATTAAACCCTCTTCTACTAGCCCAATTTTAGATGCATCAATGTTACTAATAGAGTTAAAAGATTCACTAACTTTATGTTCTTCCTTAAAACTCGAGTTAGAATTAGCAACCCTTTTTGAATCCTTCAATTTTACACCAAAATTATTATCTTCTTCATCACTAAAAGAACTGGTTTTGGCAATTTTAATTTCAGAATTGAACTTTATTTCACTGGGTTTTTCAGAATTCAAATGTAGTTCAGTGGGTTTGCGTTTATAAACCCAAGGAGGTGAAATAACTCTATTACCTTCATCAAAATTTACCTCTTTTTTTAGTGATGAATTCTGGGTATTAGAAAGTTGTTGTTTTTCCTCTTTTTCTTCCTCCACCTCATCATCATCATCTTCTTCTTCTTCTTCTTCATCTTGTTCATCTTGGTCTTGCCATGGAAATTTCTGCCTGAGTGACTGATGTTTTAGAGACCATCTATTTCGAATTTGTTCATAAAAACTGGGTCGGAGTTTTCTCTTCTTCTTAAGGGTTTTAGTTTTCTGGGGTACATCATTGTCAAGTTCGATTGTTTGGTATGAACAAGAGGTTCTGAGTTTGAGATTTCTGCAAGCATTTGAAGATTGGGTTCTGGTTTGTAGAATCAGAAATGAAAGAGAAGGAGAAGAAGAGGAGAGAGAAAGAGAAGAGGTGAAGAGATTTGGTGCAAAAAGCGCCATAATCGGATACGGATACTTTTGTGGGTATTTGGGGATTATGAAGTTGAGAGACCTTACAAATGATCTACAAAATGGAGGTTCCCTTACAAATGATACATCAATGCCATGTTAATAGTGACCTATAACCCGTCTGACTACTCTGTTTAGGTGTCTGATTTGAAGAAATAAGAAAAGTATCCGAGGTGCAAAATTTTAAAAGGTGAAAAAAAAATAGTCAAACACGTCCTCCCTTGTTGACAGAGAGTCGCCAGCGAGACGACAACAACTCTTTCTGCTTTCTACCTCTCTACCCTTTTTCCCTCTTCTTTTTCTCTTTCTCCATCCCTCTCTGCTTCTCTCTCAAGTTCTGGTGAAGGGGAGAGCGCCTTCGTTGGATCCCTTCTTCTGGATCTGGTTCTTCCATATCTAGACAGAGGTTGCTTTGTCTGGGTCTGGAAGAACTAGATCCAGACGAGTTTTCAGCGAAGAGGATTAAAAAGAAAGAGAAAAAGATGAGAAAAGGAACAGGGAAGAAGAGAGAGGAAAAAGAGACAAACTTGGTGATGGAAATCGCCGACGTTAATGGTGGTTGTCGCCGGAGTATGGTGGGGGTCGCCAGAATTTTTGGTTGAGGAAGAAAAAGCTGAAAGGTTGAAGTGTTTGGAGGAAACAAAATGTTCCAAAAAAAATTTGGTTCCATCCACAATTTTGCACCTCGGATAATTTTCTTATTCCCCCAAATTACCCACCTTTATTTATACCAAATTTAAGGAGTAATTCTGGATTGGGACTTTTATAGGATCGAACTTCAGACCTCTTTATTACGAAGTAGATGCAATATCAAATAGGCTGCCAGTTGTTGGGCAAAAAAACTTTTATCATTCTATCAAATGAGATTATCTTTTCTATATGACATTATTGAGATCCTCAAGAGAAATCTCAAATATTAATACATCTTAGATCCTAAGTGGCGCTTAGAGTTTTTCAGATTGAGTGTTGCATGGAAGATGTTTAAACTTCCATCCAGAGCTTAATTTACTTTGACTTTGGGTTGCGTACTTAATACACAATTTGTTTCTTCAGCATGAAAATCAAGAGGAAATATCGATTTTCTCAAAAGAAACCAACTTTCGATTCAACCAAAGATGACATATTTTTTGGTAAATCTTGACAATTTTCTATTTCCTATGATTTTGGAGAGAAATGGTCATTGGATAACAAAGAGCAAACAGACATAACATGGCAGACCGAAAAGCTAATAGATAAAGTGCACCAGCTGGAAAGCAATTTTACTCAGGTGATCTGTACTCATATTCCCACAGAGGGCAACTACAAAGCGGACCAGTTGGCAAAATGGAGTCGAATGAATAGGGGAACATGGTTGTGGCTTTCTTTATTAGATCTCCCAGAGGAGTTGTATATTTGGTTTAGATAGTTCCGTTGTATCTCAACAAAAAAAAAAAACTTATCTTCTTGGCTAACTACTCCATCGATAACTCGATGAATTCTCACTAGATATGAAATTATCGTCCAACTGCAATGGGTATATTATTCTTTTGATTAATCACTCTATATTATTATCGTTCGCAGGACGCGAAGATAACCTAGTGTGTGTGTGTGTGTATATATATATATATATCCTATTAATAAGGAGGAGAATGTCTTTTTTAGGATATACCATCCTCTTCAATGGATAAGATTACACCTCCCAAATTTATCTCCAAGGACTGAAATTCCATCTCCCATACTTTTCTTAAATGGTTGAGATTATACCTCTCAAACTTATCTCAAAGGGTTGAGATTATAGAATTGTTTGTGCCTTGGGCACAGGCTATACCTCGTAATCTATATACCACCGTCTTCTAGTGTCTTTAAGCATATATGCAATTTTATAAGATTTTATTAAAACGTAAAAAAATTGGTCGCGGCTCTATGTTTCATTGTCTTTGTGTTTCATGGCGACACTAACTTTCTTTTGGACAAGATAACCAAAGTAAAATCCAACACCAAATTTACTTATCATACTAACATGTTTTTCTCATGAGATTTAAGGTATTTTCGTAATAATAATTATTTTAGAGATAAATTACCAAAATTGATGAGTATACAAGATTGATGGATTTTTTTTCCCTAAGAATACCCTAACGCAAGACTCAAGCTTAAAAACTCTAAGGCTGTGTTTGGTGCGCGAGTATCACATGAGAATAGAATGTGGTTCTTGGGAATCCTAATCATGACAGTGGTTTGGGTCGCGGGAATACATGGAGAATCTTATTGCTATAGGAACGGGATTCCTCTAAGAGCATCTCCAATGCAAAACTCAAAAAAATCTCTATTCGTCCTATTTGTCAAGTTTCAATTGAGATTCTCACTCCTAGGTGTCGAAAATAGAGATCCTCAATTCTTCTATGTCTCCAATGCAACACTCTAAACTCTTTTATTTTACTTACGTGTCATGGTTATTTTTGTAAAAAATAATTAGTTATTTTGGAAATATACGAAGACTTGATTTCTATTGGTTGAAATTTAAATATTGATGAGTTGGACAATTAGAGATATCTCAAGAGGACACTCTGAAAATAAAGTGTCCTCTTGAGATCTCTATTCAACTCTCGACACATCATCTTTGAGATCTTAGTTGAGTTTTGCATTGGAGATGATTTTTTAAGAACAACTCAGAAAATCTTATGTGGCACTCCGAGTTTTTAAGATTGAGTTTTGCATTGGAGATGCTCTAAATAGGGTACTGGCGAACGCGATGGGGGTGAGCTTGTGATTTCCATTCCCAGAATGATTTGATTTGATATTGATGGACAAAATTATCGTTAATAAAACATTAGAATGGTTAATATTAAAATCGTCCTTAATTCACATAATATTTTAACTAAACAAATTAAGAATCCACGGTTTCAGCCAACACCATAGCAACTACCTCAACAGTGTATTTTGAAACAGAAAATCTCAATCGCGATTTGACACATAAGCCCAATAATTTTTTTAAAAGTTTTGCACTGGAGAGTATAATGTATAAAGTTAGTTCAAAAAAAAAAAGTATAATGTATAAAGTTTTGACCAAATCTCCCATGGTATACTTATATGGGCACAATTATAATACATTCACCATATCAAATCCATTAATTCAAATTTTAAAATATTAAATTCACCAAAATCTGTTAATTAAAATCTCTTCCAAAATTAAACATTGTATACCTCATATTTTCTCTCTTTAGAATCCTCACCACATAGAAACAAATCATAACATTCTTGTCTTCCTTTTTCTCTCTCCAATCTCCATCCTTATCAAAAGGTAAATAGTAAGAGAGAAAACACGGAAACCCTAAAAAAAAAAAAATTAAAAACACCACCGGAAATGGAGCCGAGAAACCCTAACACAAATACCACCACCACCATAAATCAATCAGAAAATACCCAAAGAAGATCCACTAAAATAGGTGGTGCAACGCCGGTTTCTTCTGCTTGTGCTGCTTGTAAATACCAGAGAAAAAAATGTAGTTCCGATTGTGTTCTTGCTCCTTATTTTCCTTCTCATTTTCAAACTCAATTCCTCAATGTACACAAACTCTTTGGTGTTAGTAATATTTTAAAGACAATTCGTAACCTAAATGATCCATTAGATAAAGAACAAGCGATTCGTTCGATGATATTTCATGCTCAGGTTAGAGCTGATGATCCTGTTGGTGGGTGTTATAAGTTAGTTTGTGATCTTCAAAATAAAATTCAACAATATGAAGATGAACTTAGATTTGTTTTAAATCAACTCTATATATATAGAGCATATTCGTCGTCGTCTTCGTTTTCTTCGGCTTTGAATGTTTATAGTAGTCCCATGAATCATTCAATGATTATGCAACAAATTCATAATAATGATCTAGAACATCAGAATGGTAATGATGATTTGGTTCTTAATCAAATATGGAACATGGAGAGTGTTGGTAATGAGAATCAAGAGGGTGTGGTTAATATGGTGATGAATCCTATACCTTCTTTGATGAATGATAAACAAGAACAAGAAGACAAAGGAGAAGAGCTTGAAGTTGTCGATAGAGATGTTCGATGAAAGGTTTGATTGTTTAATTTTATTTACAATTGTATTATGAGTTTTTTTTTTTGTGTTATTTTGATTGCATTATCCTTCAAGCATTTGATTATAGTAATCAAATTAGATTAGAAAAAAAAATTCACAAAAAAACTTTTTGGTAGAAAATATATTAGGATATCTTTAGTAATGATTTTATGAGAAAATGTTCAATAGCTGAGATATATTTTATCATATGATTTGGAATTTGAATGTGCTTAATTTCTTCTTAGTTCCGATTTAAGTAGATATCGAAAAATGGTGATGAGGGTAGTAATGTGTGGATGATGGTGGTGGTGTGGTGGGAGGGGGAAGAAAGTGGTGGTTGTGGTGGTGGTGACCACTAGATGGTGGAGCTATGGTGGCGCTCTCTAAGACGCCTGACCAATCCGGTGCGACCACATCAACCATCGGCATGTGATCAGTCCACTTTTGAGGCGACCTTTCACCTTTGTTCTTTTATAGAGCTGGGAGAAATGATTCGAAAAACGATATTTTATGACAATGTTATATTTACACATGGATCTTTATCATATTAACATTAAAAATTTACATTATTATGTTCAGGATTTGGAGTTACACACCTTTGAAGAAAGAAAATACGTGATTCGATCGTCTATCAAGGGGAGAAGTTATAGGTATGGTGGAATTAGAACAACATATAAGGAGGTAGATGGAGAAGCTTGCTTTCATTTTTTTCTTCACTAACGATTTGTGAAACGCTTAGCGTTTATGTACATGTTCTCACTGAAAAGATCAAAGTTTGAATCATATATACCTTTTAAAAAAATGCAGCTGCTGTTTCAGAAATCAGGAACCTAACAATCTCTCTCCCTTAGGGTTTGTATTTTTTTTAGTCTTGTTTAATTGTAAATACATTATCTTGAATCTTGTTTTATGAATTTATGTACTTGCTCAAAGGTTCTCAATTATCTTTTTCTTCAGAGTTATAAGATCGTAGTAACTATTTCTCGTCTCATATATCAGCGGATTGAAGAGTCTGACCCTGAAAAATGACACATAGTCGTCAAATTACACGAAAAAAGTAGCGACAATATCATAACTTATTGTATAAGAATTCGCCGGAATAGTATAACTCCTAATCTATCATCCAATAATGTCACATAGTTCACCTGAAATATTTTCTTCATAAAACTTGTGTATTTGTCTTCTATTGGTTTAACCTTTAATAGGAAATCTACAGCTTCATTACTCTCTCGGTAGACGAGCTTGATCCCACAGTCTTCAAACCCATCGCTCGTTATTCTTATAACAGATTCTTAATTTTTGTCATTGGGGCACTTGATTGTCACTCATCAACAAAGCACAGGTAACAGATGAACCGATAACAAGGAGTACCCTTCTCAACTCCATTCAGCTTACCAAAAGTTGCCCTAGACACACCTCTTGCAATTCATATGCGGTCACGGATACTCCATATGCTTACACTGTTGCTGCAATTTCGATCTTTCCCGTATGGTTCCTTAAGATAGCTCAGGATCCTATGAAAGGGCAACATGCGATCAATCTATGTTAATCATAAGATAGTCTAGCAATCCACCTATATGTTATTGTGCTCGGACAAACGATAGTGGTGTATACGTTCCATCTCTAGTCATTCTTAGCTATTTCTGCAGACATTGATAACATGTATTCTAAAAACAATTGATTTTTTTTGCCCTCAACATTATCATCTTGCTTTTTTAGGCCAACTTGTTTTTTAAGTTTTCTCATTTTAGGATTATCTCTAAATTTTACTTACTGATTTTTGTGCTTAACTTCTAGATATAACTTTTTCAGTTTTGCTTTGGAATTAGGAAGGTACTCATATTCCATAAATTAATATAGAACAACCGAACCCTAAAATATAACGTACCTTGCTCGAAAGGAGGTGCAACCACGTCCTAGCAACTTATAGACGAGACAAAAGTTTAGTAGAACATTCTCTATAAATCGAACCGCTCGAACCTTTAAAACCATTACAATTGATATTCCTTCCCATACAGATTCTAAAATATCCAAAACAACAGACTGACATAACTTTTTAGGTAATTGTCAGGTTGTTCCTACCGTATCTGGTCAGGAAGAACCACCTATTCTCTTTTATACTTTAAAAAGCATTGTTATTGTCTCTGAAAGAAGTCTAACATAAAAAACCATTCTTGAATTGTTGTAGTTGAAATCTTTAAACATCCTTCATTCAGATTCTTGGAAGAGTTGGAAGTTGAATATTTGCTTCTCGAATGAAAACAGACATTTTTAACCTAATTAAATATACATAAAGGTAAAGTAACAAAAAGTCATATGACACCAAGCAGAACGACCCCAATCATCCCCTTCAAAACCAATCGAGCGGTTAAAGGTGTACATTCCTTGAGCCTCGCGGCGGAGGCGCGAGAACCTTGGGCAGAGACCGGAGCACTTTAGCTTCCAAAGTCGCATCACTAGTGCCAACCCACTTCAGCGACTTCGCATATCATACAAGAAACCACAATGTTCAAAACATCATTAAACATTAGTCGTTACAGGATTTCATTTCATACGTAAACTTCATCATATAACAAACATATAATTCACGCAAATATTTTCACCTAACATCAATTAGGTCGAAGTCTCAACCACAAAAACCTATTAACATGTCATGAACAAAGTTCATACAGTCTATAATGCTACGCCAAAAATATTGGTCATCATTGGCCAAGTTAAGACGTCAACGGATTGAACGACGATACACGTAAGTGGACCCTCTTCGACGCCACCAGGGAGGTAATCCGACGTGACTTTGCCACTTGAGTCTTAACATGGGAGGTCACCACGAGTGTCCTAGGTAGGGCTGGGAAAACGGTCCGAAATCCCGCGGTCCGGCCCGTTCGGCCCGAACCGTGAGAGACCGATGACCGAAAGCAACCCGAGCCGGGCTAACCCGAGGGCCGGGACTCGGACAGGCTCTCAATTCCGAGTCCCGGCCCGTAAAGCCCGTCCGAGTCCCGTCCCGATTAATAACCCGATGATAGAGCCCGATAGGTTGCCCGTTTGAATAGCCCGAATAATAGCCCGTCCATAAGCCCGAAGGATCCGCTTGTTTTTTCTTTTATCCAACGGCTGAGATTAAATAATATCTCAGCCGTTGGATTAAATCCAACCACCATATATATACCCTCTCTTTTCTCAGGTTAAAAACCCTAGCCTCTCACTCACCGAACTCTTTCCGCCGCTCTCTCTCTCTTTCCGCCGCTCTCTCTCTTTCCGCCGCTCTCTCTCTCTTTCCGCCCCTTTCTCTCTCTCTCTTTCTGTTAAACTAATCTCTCTCTATTATCTCCATTAAAGACCACTACTCCATTAGGGTTAAACTCTCGAAGTCGAAGTCTCTCTTTTTGCATCTACTGTTTTTATAACACCGAACTCGAAGTCTCTCTTTGATCGTCCTTGCCTTGGTGCTTCAAGAAATGGTTAGTACATCATCTCTCTGTGATTTTCCAGTAGACTACATGTGGGTTGAAATCTCTGATCTCTCTGATGCTATGTTCATAATGGGTATACGCTGATGATCTTCGGATCAAAGGATGTGGTTAAGCCTTCGAACTCATCTTAGAGTCAGATCTATTTCTTATTTGATGTTATTTGATTTATTTGATGTTATTTATTGTTTTTTTTTTTGTTAAAGGTTGTAATGTTTAATGAATAATGTCTATAATGTTATTTGTTATGATTATCTGTGAAGATCTCGACTCTAACGAGTCAGATCTGTTTGATCAGACAGATCACAGACGTAAACCTTTGATCTGTCTGATCAAATGGATCGGATAGAGGTCTGTTTCCTTCTTGTAATTTTTTTTTTGTGGTGGATGACTTGATGTCGATGGAAGATGTACATGTACAGATACAAAAATTAGTGGATATGTTTTTTTTTAGTTCTGAAACAGAACACATCTCATTTGAGTTTGATCTGTTTAATCAGACAGATCTAACTATAGATCTGTCTGATTAAACAGATCCGAGTGTTCTGTTTCAGAACCATTAGATAAAATTGATAAATAGATCATACTCATAGTACCATACTATCATTGGTATTAGTATTTCGTCCAATAGTATGATACTATGATTATCAAGTTTTTTTTTTTTTTATAGTTCTGAAACATAATGTATGTCATTTGAGTCTGATTTGTTTAATCAGACAGATCTGACTATCGATCTGTCTGATCAAACAAATCAGAGTGTTCTGTTTCAGAACCATTAGATGGATAGATAGATCATAAAATCAAAGTTCATACTTCATCAACATGATCTTGCCTTCATCAACAGGACAACTCAGTTTTATTTTTTTTTCAAACTATTCTCTCTTTTTCTTCTTTTTTAAAACAACTTTGTTTTCTAAACTTATCTTCTCTCTGATTTGTTTTTCTAAAACAAATTTTCTCTTTGTTTCTTTTTTTTTTAATTATTCTTCTCTGTTTTGATTTTCTAAAAAACTCTTCTCTGTGTTTTCCTTTTTTCAAACTATTCTTCCCTATTTTTTTCCTTTTTTAGAAAAACTAAGTTTTTTAAATTTCTCTCTTTGTTTTCTTTTTCTAAAACATCTAAGTTTTCTTTTTCTAAAACTTCTATTCTCTTCTCTTTTTAAAACAACTAAGTTTTCTAAACTTCTCTTCTCTCTGATTTGTTTTTCTAAAACTACTTCTCTCTTTGTTTTCTTTTTTTAAATGTATTCTTCTCTCTGTTTTTTTTTCTAAAACAACTCTTTTTTATGTTTTCTTTTTTTTTAAACTTCTATTCACTTCTCTCTGTTTTGTTTTCTAAAACTCCTCTTCTCTTTGTTGTCATAACTTATTTTTATTCTAACTCCTTTGTTTCTATCTTCTAAGTTCTTAAATTATTTGTTTTCAGAACTTGTCTATTTCTAACTTGTATGTTTCTTAACTTCTCTTTAGGATTCATGATTTCAGACTGGATCACTTGTCATTTCAGTTTCGGATGCTTTGTTTAAACACTTAGAAATTGAATGTCCGAAAGAAAATTGACGTTCCTACAAACCGATGATGAACTTCGTTATCTTAGTTCTCTTCACATGAACTCAGTTTAGTAGAATGACTTTCTATGTTGGTTGTGGTTCTACTTAGGTTGATTTGACGGAGAGTCAGAGTGGTGCTCATGGAGAAATATCTCCTGCTGGTACTGCTGATCCTCTTGTTCCTGGTGTATCTGCTCCTACTGGTTTTCCCGCAGACGAAGTAGATTTGCCGACTGGAAAATCAACCTGTACGAGAGATAGAACATCTAATGTTTGGGACTTTTATTCCTTTCATGATGCTCCTGATCCTAAAAATGAAGGCAAGATCATTAAGATGGCCAAATGCAATTTTTGTGGTGTTTCTCGAAATTTGAAATCTTCTAATGGGACAACCCATTTTAAGAGACACACCTTTAAGTGTGCTGTCAAATTCAAAATCGACTTATCTCAATCAAAGTTGGTACAAGATCCAAAGAGTGGAAATATGGGTTCATTTCAGTTTAGTCAGGCGAGAGCTCGCAAAAACACGATCAAGCTTTTAATCTTTCGCGAGTTGCCGATGCAATTTGTGGAGGATCCTTTCTTTGAGTTTTATATTACTGATTCCTTCCATCCTGGGTTCAAGTCATTTTCCAGGAGCACAGTTAGAAATGATATCCTTAAATATTTTAAGGAAGAAAAAGATGCACTTAGAAATGCTTTACTTAGTGCTCCTGGCCGAATTGCTCTTACTTCTGATATCTGGTCTTCGAACCAGAGGCTGAGTTACATGTGCATAACTGCGTATTACATCGATGAGATTTGGTGTGTCCAAAAGAGAATCATCTCTTACATTCTATTGGACAAGTCTCATACTGGGGAACACATTGCCAATGTTTTGTATGATAAGTTAACTAATGATTGGATGATATCTGGCAAAGTGTTTTCCCTGTCAATGGATAATGCCAGTGCAAATACTGTGTCTATTTCTCGATTCATCGAGTTAATGCCTCATTTACCATTGAGAGGCGAATTATTTCATGTTCGATGTTGCTGTCATATCTTGAACTTAGTTGTTCAGGATGGTTTTAAAGTTCCTCAGTTTAAAGAAATGCTTACACGGCTGAAAGGTTGTCTTGAATATATCGCTGCATCGGAGACTCGAAATGCACAATTTCGAACACATTGTGAATCAAATAATTATTCTCCTAAAAAATTGCAGTTGGATGTAAAACATCGTTGGAACTCAACTTATCTTATGTTGAGAAGTGCCCTTCCGTTTAAGGATCCGATTGACTCGTTTTTATCTGATCGATCTCCACCTTTTGTCTTATCGAGTAGTGATTGGCAGCACGCCACTTTGTTGTACAAGTTTTTGAAGCCTTTTTATGAGGCAACCAATTTCTTTTCTGGTGTTGATTATGTGACTTCTAACTCCGTCTTGGAGTATTTGGTTGATATTGGGATGGTATTTTTGGATAATCGAGATGATCCTATGTTCGCAGGCATTATTCACTCGATGGAAGCTAAATTTTACAAGTATTAGGGTGAAACTCCAGTATTGTTCGGTATTGCATGTATTTTAGATCCAATGATCAAAATGAAAGTTGATATGCTTTTAACTGAACTTGAGCACTGTTTCGAAAGTTCGTCTCATGTTATCAAGTGTTCTACTCAACAATCTATCACCATAATCGGCAAATTACGCGAATTATTTAAAGAGTATACGGCTGATTTGAGTGTGCCTACATCCGTTTCTTCATCGTCTATTGTTGATCAACCCGAGAGTGAGCCCGATGGATCGTCTAGGCGTGGTGCTTTTTGGAGAAGTATTTAGAGAGTCCGAAAGGACCCTATAGCTACCGCTTCCGAAGAAATATCTAGATATGAGTCGGAGCTGGATCCCTCGGTTGATAATATTGAAAAGTTTAATGTTTTGGGTTGGTGGAGTGAGAACGAGAAGAGGTATCCGATTTTGTCCCGAATAGCACGTGATGTTCTTGCTGTCCCGGTTTCGACTGTTGCTTCCGTGTCGGCTTTCTCTTTAGGTAAAAGAATTTTGGGGGACTATCAGAGTAGCCTAACTCCGAAAATGTTGGAGTGTTGTGTTTGTCTTAAGGATTGGTGGAAACATGAGCTTAATGTTACTTTGAAGGAGTTTGATCCGTTAAACGACGGGTTTCCCGAACCAACTCCTAGTCCTAGCATGTCTCAAGTTCAATTGCTCGATTAATGAAGGAGGGAAATGTAACTTTTTGTTTATATTTTGGACCTTTTGGTACTTTTTGTTATTAGCATGGGTCTTTTCATGATTATGTAATTTTGTTTATGATATAATCTGATAATCATATATAAAATGGTTGGTATTTTAATTAATTATTGTTTTTTTTATTAAATTATTGTTTATTTTATATTTTTTAATAATTCTTTAAAACCCGAGCCCGTCCGACCCGAGCTCGTCCGACCCGAGCCCGTTGAAACCCGTTCGGGTAGCCGGGCTCGGACAGGCTACGGGCACTTCAATTCAATGATTCGCCCGGCCCGATCCGCCCGGCTTATCCGAGCCTGATCCGCCCCAGCCCGGCACTTTGTAGTCCGAGCCCGTCCGCGCCCGCCCGATTCCCACCCCTAGTCTTAGGCACCTTGAACCCTACACTGACACAGGGGCAAGCGAAGAGGTGAATCCAAACCAGCTCTGGTAAGAGATTTGCTATGGCCTTGGAATAATGGAGGGAAGTCTACAGAAGTCAACTCAGCACCTTGAGCTCAGCTATGCCTCGAGGCAAGTGGGAAGGTGGATCCAATTCAACTTCGTGACCTAAGCCCTGGTCGAAGCCACAAAATAATCGGCCAGAGTGAGCTCGGCATCCTTGAACTCAGATCTGCATGAAGAGAACGACAATGACGTGAAAGGCCAGACATAGCCAAAGATACACTTCTCATAGATGACTTGTTTGTGTCACAGGTTTAGTGTCAAAAGATATGCACTCATCAGATATTATCCTCCAAACGACCATATTCATGTGGTTATCATCAGAATTGATTCCTTATCACCGCATCATCTCAGCTGTACTTTGACGTTGTCATCCAAACCTACCTAAGCATATCAGGTTTATCATTAAAAGGGATCGAAGGTCATCTTTCTATACTTAAACTTTTTAATTACTTGCTTAAACTACAAAAAAAAATAAACTAATGGCTTTGGCCTCATAGTGTATAATTTTTTTTTTTTGCAGAACTTGCCCACTTCATCAAGTCGAGAACACAACGAAAAGTTCACCATCTGATCAGAGATCTTGATTGTCAGGAAGATATCTGGGGAAACCATTTTCCCACATAATCACTTTGGAGCATTAGAGGAAGGAGGGCCCTCTAGCAACCCCCGAACGTTCGTTAAAAACAGACTTAACAATCTTTTGAGCATTTTGTTCCCACAAATTCAAGAACATACAATCAAGTGAATTTTTCATGTCTCCTAGTGAAGAGTTGTCAGCAAAAATCGCAAGGTTGAAGGAAGAAAAGATGCGGGATGAAGACGCCATGCTCTTGATGCAATCCACCCTTCTGAAATTGCAAGAAGAGATGGACCAGATGAAGAAGCAAACAAAGATCGAGGAAAAAAGGGAACCCATCTACAACTCATTTGGCTAATACTTTACGATATTAATATATGTATATGTTAGATGGTCTTATGTTAATCTCATGTCTACTCGTATTGATCTCCAAGTTTTAAGATTACAAGCTCATTTGCCAGATTTTCCAATTAAATTTATACGTCTTGCTGGGCAAGTGAATTTACATCAAAGACTTTTGATGCATGTTGTATATCATTTGGCATTGATGTTGAATATCCCGTAGCTTTTGCTCATACTTAGAATGGTTTAGCTGAATCATTCATAATACATCTACAACTCATTTGGCTAATACTCTTTGCAACTTGTTTGGGTCATCAACCAAATATTTCTCAGTTGTGTATTTTTGGATGTTGGTGCATGTCCCTACCACACTCACTCATCTTACGAAATTCGTACCTCAACGATAATTAGGGTTACACTTTGGTTTTGATTCAACTGTTATTATAGATATATAAAACCTATGATAGGTTATATTTTTACCACAAGGTGTGGAGATTGTCATTTTAAAGAGACATTTTTCCCACAATTACAAGGGAGACAATGTGCCCGCAATAGATAACAAGCTATGTGAATTTTATTGAAAATTTTGATGAAAGGCCCAAATTTTGGGCCCAAATACAAAAAAAAACCCAACAAGGTTTAATATCTCACCCAAAACCCAATAATCAAATAATAACTCATATCAAACCCAAATACACATCCCAATGTGCAATCCGGGCCCAACTCTTATCTCTAAGATTTCCTATTTTCTTTTAAACCCTCTTTTGCCCTCCTATATATATCCCTCAACTCTAACAACTCATATCTATCTCTCTCCAAAATCTGATTTAGTTTCTCTCTCCAAATTCTTTTTCACTTTATCTCTCTACCTAAACCGAAATACAAACCCTTTTTTTCCACCTTCATCTATCTACAGTCTTCATCTCTTCGATCATCATCTTCGTTTTCACGTTTCTCTCTCTAATATTCAGTCATCACCTACATCTCCAAACCGAGTTACAAAACCCTTTATTCCTTCAGTCATCATAGAGATAAGCCATCAACTTGTTTGTTTCTAGACTCATCAACTTGTTCGAATCACCATATTCTTGTCCTATAAATCCAGGTAACTGTTGATGTTGAATCTCTTTTTTATGATTTTTATGCTCTTGTTCTTCCTTCTCGTCTACTGTTTAGTTTCTGGAATGTCCGTACAGTTCTACCGCTGTCCGTACAATCTTTTGGTTTCTGGTACAACTTTGAAGTTTGTTTTAACATTTTCTAAAATGTCTGAACACATGGTACATGTTAAAAGTAGTTTATCATGTGTTAACACATTTGTTTCATAGCTATTGAACTAGCAGTTAGACCAACATTTGATAGAATGATTAGACATTGCTTCAACATTTGATAGAATGATCAGACATTGCTTCTTGGACCACCTGATTATACCACATATTCGAAACAATCAGTATAATGTTATCCATCATTTTCACATAAACTCACACATTACGTATAATTCTACGACATTCTCCATGATAACCAAACATTCCTACGCATGTCAAAACATTATTCTCGGTGTTTAGACATTACACTAGATGTTCACACATTTGTTAACATTTTAATACAATTGATGATACTTTCATAACATTTTATTCAATTTTGCAGTATGGAAACTGAAAGGTCACTTTCTACATCTCAAAATAATGAGAAAAAGTTAGTATGTGACTCATGGGGCGACGTATTTACGGAGATTGGGCAAATATTCCCCGGTGGTGTCAAAGCTTTTCGAGAAGCTCTTGGTCGATATACCATTGCAACGAAGAACAACTACAAATATATCAAGAATGAACCAGGTCGTGTCACTGCCGTTTGTTCCAAACCCGGATGTAATTGGAGAGTGCACGGGGTTGCACCATTGGGATGTAAATCCGTTTTTTTGTTGAAAGAGTACGAACCGAATCACGCTTGTCTCGATGTTGTTCTCAAACCTGCGGATCCCAAGTTGTCTAGTAAACTTGTTGGCAGCCTAATGAATGAAGACATCAGAAGACACCCAAATTGGAGTACTGCTGAAGTTAAAGAAAAGTTTCAAGACGATTACGGTGTTGAGTTGACCTATTATTTTTCTTACGGTGGTAAGAAGGTAGCCATGGACAAAGTATTTGGGCAGGAGGGTGATTCGTACGCAAAGTTGAAGTGGTACGTAGATGCTTTGGAGAGTACTAATCCCAATAGCATAATTGATTTGCAAATCGAACCCACTACCAACAGATTTGTCCGAGTTTTTATTGCCCTTCACGCATCTATCCTTGGGTTTCAACACTGTCGCCCTGTGATCTATATTGATGGAACATTCGCCAAAACTCGTTTTAATGGCTGCATTTTGGCTGCGGTTACCAAGGACGGAAACGACGGTATGTTTTCATTTTCACATCACATGTTAACATTCTAGTGTTCCTGCTAACACGTGACAAAATGTTAGATCATGATCATTATTGACGCGACATAGATAAAGATGTGGCGTAATTTATTGAAGTCATACCTCATTCCCAAATATGGTTTTACATTTCCAAAAATGCTCATGCACTTTTGATTCATGCATCAACAGAAATAATTTTGTATTTCATTTTTTTTTGTTAGGTCTTTTCCCCATTGCTTACGCAGTTGTGGACATTGAGAATGATCAGAATTGGGATTGGTTTTTGCAAAATTTGAAATTAGCAGTAGATCCGATCAAACGTTACACCTTTATTTCGGACAGACATGCTGGAATTCTAAAAGGCGTGAAGAACGTTTTTCCCACCGCTCATCACTCATTCTGTGCTTGGCACTTACGATGTAATCTGAACTTGAGGATACGTAACGGGGCGCGCCAGTCACGTTATTTTCAGAGTCTTATGTTTACGGCGGCACGTGCATTACCCGAGAGCGAGTATCACGCAACCATTGAACAAATGGTTGAGATGGGTGGAACCAATGTCGAGAGGTTTTTCCAATCCCTTAATCCGGAATCATGGGCAGATTCCTTTTTCCCAGGGGATAGGTATTTTGTTTTCTCTTTTTCAGTTATTTTTTAACATTAATCATATCTTTCTGTTATGAATATACATTTGTTCATGTGTTCCGTCAAGCATATACATGTTTATACATTTCGCGCAATGTTTTAACACGACACGATGTTTTACAAGCATCCCATTTAATGTTTTTTCACAGGTATGGCGCCATCACTTCCCAACTGTCTGAGAGCTTCAACAACATGGTCAAGAAAGCCCGCGTGCTCCCTATTACAGCATTGTTGGATGCCATAAGACAGAAGATTATGAACAAGATGCGAAAGCATAGAGACGCTTCTATTGGATGGAATACATTTCTTTGCCCATCCATTAACTTGGAGCAACAAGCGAAATACAAAGTTGCGGAGACTTGGAGATACGTCGAGGCAGCCCCACTTGTTTATGAAGTATATTCTACTCCACGCCATTCCGTAAATCTTGGTACTCTCACATGCTCTTGTCGGCGTTGGCAAGTAGATTCGCTTCCGTGTCAACATGCAATGTCATGCATCAACAAGACTCGTGGTGATAGTACATGTTTTTACGATCCGGTCTGGACCGTGGAGGCTTACAGGAACACTTACCAACATTGTGTTTACCACGTTCCAAATTTTGACGAACCATATACTTTTGATCCATTAACCAAGACTCTTCCTCCACTAGTTAGAAGGGCACCAGGCAGACCACGTACAACAAGGTTGCAGAGTTCCGGAGATGTTACCAGGAGGAAAAGAATATGTCGCAGGTGCAACCAACCCGCTTATCACAACAGTGCGACATGTCGAGCCCAACTGTAGTCTCATTTTACTAAATGTTATAACACTCACCGATATGTCCCAACATGTAACAGAGTGTTGTTACATTGTGTTCAATGTTTAGTAAAATCTTTTGGTCTTTAGTACATATATTTTTGTCTAGTGAATATGTGATAACATTCTACAAAATGTTCAGTGAAAGAATTACTACATGTCTAGCTATTATTTACAATGTGCCCACATTATGATTTTTTTTAATACATTCGTATTAATGAAGGAACATTATAACATATTTCTCAAACATTTATCAATTTGTCCCAGCATTGAAAGGAATGTTCTAACATATCTGTGTATGTTCTTACCAGAAACAAAGTCTAAGGGGACAATGCATGTCACACATGTTGTTGAAGAAAAATAATAATATATTCAAATTTACTTCATATTGTTTTAACATAAACATCCCATCCAAAATCATTGTATGTTGTTAACATCCCAAAATAATTTACAAAGCATAGAGTTTGTTTGTAATCTAATCAAGAATGAAGTCGTTTCGGGTTTAGTGATATGAACATAACCCGTTACCTGAACAACTACTTCATTTTTGATTAAAAAAGATCCTTTACAAAAAAAACATACACAGGGGAAACTACTTCAAGCTCGGGCCATCCTCCAAGATATCGTATTCTCTTTCAAAATGTTGTGGGTTAGCTTGGCCCTCTTCCTTTGTGCCAGGGATACCCAATCTGGGTTTTCTGTACGCTGTTTGGGTCCTGTTGTCGTGCAGTCTGCCACGAGCTCTTCAATTTTCAAAATGACAAACAGACCGCAATCCGGGCTGTTCAAGACACAAACGAAATGTTAAAGCATAACCAATAATGTGTCTACAGTGACAGACAATTCTGAAACATAATGTTAAATGAGACTAAATTATTTATAACTACGTGTGTTTTTATCAAATTTCTGAAGACATATAAGTTTTTGTTCCAACATTTCCAGGAATGTTGGAACAATGTCAAACTAACTAAAACATGCATCATAATGTTGGAACAAATAAAGAGTGAGAACACTTACTTTTCTCCCTGAGTAGGGAATTCTGGCTCCCCAACGACATCTGCATATTTTTGTTGGGTTCCAAACATTGTGAACCCAACTTCTTCCATTACATCCTCGACATATGCCGCGTACTCCCTGGCATTTTCGTAACAGTCCTTGGCCTTCTTCTTGTCAAATGACATTGAGTCATAATGGGTCCACCTATGGAGAAATACATTGTATATCAATAGTGTCCAGTGCCCCCCCCTTGCTGCGTCCCCCGTTGTTGGGTGGCAGATTGGTGCACACACAAACAAGATCTCCGGTTTCCCAGCATTATTACTCAACGTGCGATTGAGCATATGTTCAATTGAAGCTTGGTTGACCTCCGACTTTATCATTGTCTGTCGAACAAACACAAAGTTATCAAAATGTTCTCTCATATAAAAGATGACGATAGGAAAACATTCTAATCTCTTCACTTACGTAGATCTCTGATGGGAGGCAAAGCACACACTTTTCTTTCAATTCTTTTTGGTTAGTGACGAAGGAACTGGCCCAGTTGATAATCTGTGAATCGCATTCTAGATTCATCATCAACATGTCGAGCTGCTTTCCACATATGTCGTTTATCCCGTCACTAAACCACACTTTAGTACTGGAAAACGTGGAAGAAACAGTGTCACTTTTTGCAATGATAGGACATATCAGCCAATGCTAGAACATTACAGTAAGCTAAAATTAATGTTACAACACAAACAAGAATGTTTAAACATTCTTGTCCGTGCATGAACATTACAGTAACCTACTCGTACCTTTTGTCACTTTTCCTGATGAATTCTTCCATCAGACCCTTTTCATCTTCCTTGACATTCTTCCAGACTGGGCTTCTTCTCCAGTTTCCAAGCTTCTTAACTTTCTCCTCTTCTGACTTTCCGGCTCCCAACTCTATAATGTCCTCTACATTGATTGTTTTCTTTTTCTCGAGTTGTTTGCCTTTCTCGGTCATGGTTCGGGTTCTTGGCTGTGTTTTAACCCTCTTCACCAAAGAGTTTGGTTTGTTTTTATCTTTCTTTTCCACAACTTCAGCCGTTTCAACCTTTGGCCTATCTACAAAATCGTCTTCAGAAGAACTTTCGTTCTCCACGATCTCGTAGTTTTCATATTCTTTGGCCACTTCACAAACCTCTGAAAAGAAAGCTGAAGGCCAAGTCAGCTGGAAGTCTACTTCTCCCGTCTCTGTTTCACCTACATTCAAAACACTTGCAAAAGACTTTTCACCTGTCCCCCACCACCACACGTTTAACTAGTCAACATTCGATATAAAACCCAAATCTTAACAAAAAGCATTCTCCAATTTTTGATCAATATATATAAACGTTATCACGGATGTTCCAACATTTTACGTATTTATGTGGGAGAAGAACACTTACTTGTTTGTTTCTTATTTATTACTTAGCCGACCAGTCTATTGTCGTTCGTGGTAAAAGAAAGTCTTCAATTGTCGTGGTAAAAGACATCGTGGGAGTACGATAGAACTCTTTTACTTACCGTTTATCAAAAAACTTGTAACGATGGCCGAACAATTTATGTTCATACCAATCATCTGACAAGTAAGTAAGAATTTCAGAGAAGATAGATTGATTGCACACAAGTTAATACGTTGCTTTAAAAAAAAAACTAGAAATAATACCAACTTTAATCTAAACAAAGACAATATCCATTAATTTTATAACAGTATCTCAAATGTTGAAGCATTCTGGTGTTTGCTCCAACATTTCCAAATTCTTATCAAGCAAAGACAGGAATGTCAACAGAAGTAAAGAATTGCGTGAGCATTTACTCACTTGACCCAGCAACTTGGCTCTCTTTCTGCTCCTGGTTGTGCCCCTCCCCTGAAGTTTGACCCTTTTCCAACTCATCAGAAATTGCCCTCTTACCCTTATTGTCTATTTCTGCTCCTTCAGCTTGGGCCTCGGCATCACTTTCTTTTTCGTTGCGGGCCTCTACGTTTACTTGTTCCGCATTTTTTGGGGCTACTTCCTGCTCCACTATCTTCTCTCCACCATCTCCACTCTCCACCTCTTGTCTAACCTCCCCACCCTTCACCTCCTCTCCAACAGTCACCAACTCTCTACCAACCTCGTCTCTAACATCCACCTCCCCTCCTACACCAAAATCAAATTCCAATACATCATTTTTCTCTCCTCTCTCTCTCTTCATCCTCTCCAACTCCTCTTTTAATACTTCTCTCTCTCTCTTAACCATCTCACTTTCTCTCTTAACCCTCTCACACTCTCTCTTAACCAACAAATTTTCTTCTCTCAACCTCTCCACTTCCTCCTTCAACTTTTCTACTTCCTCCTCATTCATCTCCTCCACCTCCCTCTCCGTGAACTTTAACAACTCTTCCTCTTCCACAGACTCCGCCACCAACTCCACCTTCACCTACAAGAAGGGATACATAAGGTTATTATCTCAACACCTCTTAAAAAAACACATGCACTTAATTAAATGTTCCAACATTTGTGCAAATGTTCCAACATTTCCTAAAATGTCACTCAGACATTAGTTATGTTAGAACATTAGTTTAAATCACCGAGACATTATAAGATATGTTAAAACAAATTACCTGCTCTTCTGTAATGCTTTCCAGCTCTTCTTCCAGTCCTTTAAGGAAGAATGGCTCGATCATCCATCGAGCTATTCTAGGACTGACCCCTACTTCTCCAACCAGGTCCTCATGGATCCTGGTGTGCATGCAATACCAGTACTGCAAAGAAATTAAACACTCTTAGGTCAGTACTGTGTTTTCTTTATCACCATAAGAAATGGAAACACAATTTATAACATGCCCAAACATTCTCCAAAATGTTCCAGCATTACAGAAGCCCCAAAAAAATGATGAAACATTTAAAAGAATGTCAGAGCAAACTAATTTGAATTTTATCACTATAAGAAATTATGAAACATTTAAGTGCATGGTTATGAATACTTACGGGGAGAAGAGTCAGGCATCCTGAAGCTTTTTCCGGGTCTTCCGAGTGCTTGTTTATTCTCTCCATCATATAGGAGTGAATAGCTCTCGCCCATGAAACTCTTTTCATCATTCTCTCCGTTTGGAGATTGTGATAAAAACTCCCGACAACCGAGGAGCCGGCAGCTGAAGCAAACAGGAATGTGGCTGCCATGTACATAATCCATAGTTTCAAGAACTCAATGGCCGGAGCCTTTGTTCTTGCAGCCACATGCAAAGCCTTTTCGATGCTGGGACCCCCAAAAGATGCAGCCTTTCCCTCAACAATACAGTCTTTGAAATACTTGCTCAAAAACTGGTCCCTAGCCACATCTATGGTGACATTGGTTGGGAATGCATCATATATTTGTCCTTCCATTGGGACTCCCAACAACAAAGCAACATCTCCGGGAGTGAACTGAATCAACTTCCCTCCGATGTTGAAGGCTTGGCTCTGTTTGTCATAGCAGTACAGAAGATCATAGATGGCTTTGTTCGGCTTCTCCATCACATTCTCTGATCGGAAACTAAAACTGGTCACTGCCTTAAATAAGGCCCCGAATGGTGAAGAAAGCAACATCTCCCTTTGCTCTTCAGTAATATATAACTGCAATTCCCGCGCCACCTTGAAAACTGCTTTGAAGTTGCATTTGTAATTGAAAGCAGCTTTCTTCTTCTGCTCTTTAGCCCCTGTTGGTTTTGGTTGAGGCTCCACCTTGTCCACTCTCGCCTTTGAAGTAAACCCACGGTGCTTCACAGAAACAATAACAGAAATGTCAGGGCATTCAACACAATGTTACAACAGTAGACTTAATGCTTCATCACAATAAATAATGGGAGATCATTGTTTAATGTGTCTACACAATAAGCATAGGCCTCTACACAATAATGACAGATCAATAATTGAAGCAACAGTTTACAGAATGTTAACACACTAAGAAATATGCATAACAATTATAAGAAATGTGAGAACACAAACATTATTGTCAGAACATAGTAAAAAATGTTTATACAATAACACACCTTTGCTTTTTGTGGGCTGGCAACTTTCTTGCCTTTCTTGCTGGGCCCAGCACTTGATGCCTCTTCAGCAGGTCTCTTCCTGGGGCTAGCCCTCACAGGAGTCTGCTGTTTCAATTCAGCACCATCTACTTTCTTGGTGTTAGTTTTAGCCATCTTTGGATTGTCTGCAAAAGTTCATATGTTTCAAACAAACACAAAGACAAACAAAAGCAGAATGTATATACACAACCAAATTGTATAAACATATACTAGTTTTTTTTATCACAACCATGAATGTTAAAAAAAAAACATTCTGTTAATCAACAACCCATAAATCTTGAACAAATGACTAAATTTCTCCACAGAAACATAAATGTTAAAACAACCCTAACCTAGAAACTTGATGTAGTATCATAAACACCCAAATGACCTTTATGTGTAGATGCATGCTTTCGAAATCACTAACAACTATCAAAATGTCTGAACATAATCCAACATTTCTTCAACACAACCCACAATGATAAACCAAATCATGCACTTCATAAACAAAGACAGACCCTCAAAAAACAAAGACAAAGTACTAAATGTCTCCACAGAAACCTAACTTTCGGATCACAACCCTAAATGTTAAAACAAAACTAACCTAGAAGCTTGATGAAGAACCATAAACACCCAAATGGTTCCGAAATCACAAAACAACAACCAAAATGTTTTATCACAAACTTTAGAGCAACTTAACCCTAAAACTTTTTCGGAAAACAACCCAAAATGATTTATCACAGACTATAGATCAGACTACTAAACTTGAAATCATAAACCCTAATTGTTTGAAAATTCCCCCAAATTTTCAAACACCCCTAAATTTGTACCAAAACCCACAGATGTGAAACAAGAAACCCAAAAAATGTTCCAACAATCATAATAATTTACCAACAACAGAGATAGGATCAAGAGTTAGAGGAAGAACAGAGATGTACCTGTTTGTGAAAGAGAGAGAAATCGAGAGAGAAGCTTTAGATTCGTTGAAACAGAGAGAAATAGAGAGAAAAAAGATGAGATCCGGTTGTTTAAATAGGTTTGGTTGAGAGAGTTTCGGCTGTAACGTTTGGACTCTAAGAGGCGTTAATGGCTGAGGGATTTCGCTTGAAAAAGAGACAGAGAGAGAGAGAGATGGACCGGTTTTCTGGTTTTGATCGAGATAGAGAGGAGAGATAGAGAGGAGAGATAGAGTGAATCGGTTGAATGAAGAGAGAGAGAGAGAGATAGAGAGGGTTGTGTCTTACCGGTTTGAATGAGGAGAGAGAGAGAAGAGAGAGAGTTTGATCGAAATAGAGAGAGAGATAGAGATGAAACGTTTTGATGGAGGGAGAAGATAGGATTTCAAGTTAGAGAGAGAGAGAGCGCGGAAGCCAAGAGAGGGATGTGTGTTGTGTCTAATCAAAGTCAGGGAGAGAAAGAGAAAGGCTGGGTGTGTTGGCGGGAAATGTGTGAGGGATAAGAGAGGGAACAATTTCTTTTGGAGGGATAGAGAGGTAATCTAACATTTTGGGTTTTTTTTGAAATATAAATCCCTATTGGGTTGGATTTCCTATTTGGGTTGTGTTTTTGGGCCTTAGATTTATCCTCTATACAAAGTTTATTTAATCTTAATCCTTGTACAAATCAAACTGAAATTGAGGTGCAAACGATAATGCAGTTTCAAAGCATTGCAAATAAATTGTATGATGTATTTAATGATGTTACAAGGATAAACTAGTCATATATAACTGTTATAAATCCTCATGCAAGAATTGGTATTCTTAGAGAACTTGGTGAAAATGCAATGGCAAATGAATTATCTAAACCACGCCTGAAGCGTGGCCAACCTATTAGTTCCAAAGATACTGCTCGTAGAAAAATAAAAAATAAAAAATAAAATACAAAATACAAAATAATTATACTCTTGAAGACACTATAATGAAAGATCCACACCCTTTGAACAAACACCCCTGAAGAGGGTGAAGCCCCTCAAGAGGGTAAAACCCATGAATAAGCTATGAAACCTAATACTGAAAAGGTTTCTGTAAATTACATGCACGAGAGATGTACAGACCTATATGTCACAGTTGTCAATAATATATTTTCATAGTTGATGCTTTGGGGAAATAAAAAAAATCCAGAGTGCAAAGACTTAGTAAAAAAACTGGTCAACTTAGTTGACTCGTATATTTTCTAATTGTTATGGGGAAAAAAATTTGTTAACCATTTCTTCTCCATGCCGGCAAGGGTCGCTGGTAAACTGCATTGGCGACGACCTTAATTTTTTTTTTCAAATCTTTTTCTCTCATCTCTCAATTTCTGTTTACCAAATCCGACCATCATCATCATTTGTCTCTCTCTCTCTCTCTCTCTCTCTCTCTCTCTCTCTCTCTCTCCCTGTCTCCCTCTCTCTCTCTCTCCCTGTCTCCCTCTCTCTCTCTCTCCCTGTCTCCCTCTATCTCTCTTTATTTTTTTTCTTTTCCTCATTGTTTCTCTCTCCATCGCTCTTTCTCTCTCCCACATCTTTCTGGCTCTCACTGCCCCTTCTTCGCTCTCTCACTTTCACTCAATGCGTTTCGCTCTCTCACTCTCACTCTCATTCTCACTGGATCTCAATCGTTCCCTCTCTGTCTTGCTGAGATTCACCCTCCTGAAACCCTAATTTTAGATTTCATGGTTGGCTAACCACGAAATGCTTCGTGGTCGACCGACCAGGAGATTTGCGCATTACATCTCGTGGGTCGGTCGACCACGAAAGTCTATGGCTAGTTGACCACAAAATGTTTCGTGGTCGACCAACCACGAAACCCTCGAGAAGGGGTTGGAGAAACCCTTCTCGAGGTTTGGTTCCGGCGAAGGGAACGTTTCCCTTGGCCGAAACTGAGTATAAGAGACGGAGATAGATAGTGTGAGAGTGAGATAAAGATACTACGAGAGAGACAGAGAGACAGAGAGAGAGAAAAAAAAATTGTGAGAGACACAAAGAGAGTGTGAGAACGAGATACTGAGAGAGTGAGAGAGAGAGAGAGAGAGAGAGAAAAAAAGACCGTGGAGAGATCGTGAGAGAGAGTTACTGTGAGAGGGAGACTGTAAGAGTCTAAGAGAGAGAGATATAGACACTTAGAGAAATCGTGAGAGAGATACTGTAAGAGAGAAATAAACAGTGTGAGAAAAAAAAATAGACAGTGAGAGAGAGAGTAAAATAGGGGAAAGTAGGAAGAAAAAGAGGTGAGAAAAATGGTGGTGGTGGTGGCCAGAGTTAAAAAAGAAGAAAGATTTTGTTTCTTAAATTTGTTTGCTCGGAAAATCTTCTAAATCTCACATTATGCCTTTAAAATTTTCTACTGCAGAAAATACTCTTATTTCCCCAAACAGCCATTTTCATTTACAACGGATACCGAAATCCTCCGATAAACTTGTAAGAATCGAAGAATATTATCAAAGACCAGATTGGTCAAAATAGACAGAATTAATTCTGGTTATCATAATATGAAGATTAATAATTGATTAGGGTTTAAATAATATGGAAAATTATTAAGAGTTAATTCCTATTTGGCTCCCTACTTTGTGACCAGCTTCAAATATGGCCCCTAAATTTCTGTAAATTCAAATATGACCCCCTATTTTTAAGTTAATCCCCTAACTACCCTTCCTTTAAATCCTTTTTCAAAATTAAAAATAAAAATAAAATCTTAATTCCACCTCATTCCCCTCCCCACCACACATCTCTCTCCATGTCAACTCCCTCTCTCTCTCCACATCACCTCTCTTTCCAACTCACCCCTCTCTCTCTCTTCATCTTTTTCAAAATTTTCCGACCGGCGACCTCCAAAAAAAAGATTTTTTTCTCTCGTCTCTCTCTCTCTAAAAACTCTGGCGAAGGGGGGTTTCCCTTCGGCGGAGCCGTGAACAGACCAGATCGGTCTGTTCACGGCTCCGGCGAAGGGAAACCCCCTTCGCCGGAGTTTTTAGAGAGAAAAAGATGAGAGAAATTTTTTTTTAGGTTGTCGGCCGGAACATTTTCCGCCCGGCGACTTTAATCGGAGAAGATGAAGGTGTGTTGGAGAGAGAGAGGAGTGAGTTGGAGAAAGAGAGGGGTGAGTTGGAAAGAGAGGTGATGTGGAGAGAGAGGGAGTTGACATGGAGAGAGATGTGTGGTGGAGAGGGAAATGAGGTGGAATTAAGATTTTATTTTTATTTTTAATTTTGAAAAAGGATTTAAAGGAAGGGTAGTTAGGACAATCACATCAAAAAAGGGGGCCATATTCGAATTTACAGAATTTTGGGGGCCATATTTGAAGCTGGTCACAAAGTAGGGGGTCAAATAGGAATTACCCTTGTACTGATTTTATACTCTCACTCTACATTATGGCAGTTGACTGAACCCTAAGAGATTTTCCATGGAAGCCGATTAGGAGCTGAGAAGAGGATAATTCCGCCGTGATTCGTGGTTCTGAGGTAAATATTTCGTTTTAGGGTTTCTTCTTCTCTTATTGTTCGTTCTATACAAAGAATTAGGGCTTTTCTTGAGTATCGAGTTGTGGAAAATAGTTTCCAATCTGAATATCAATGGTTCATCAATTATTTACATTCGTTTCTTAAGTTCATCTTCTTTACTATAATTTAGTTTTCATAATGGTTCATGAATTTCAATGGCCATATATATGTTGAATGTGGATTTGTTGAATGTGGGCGCAAAATGTTCGATGAAATGTCTGAAAGAGATGTTCATTTCATGTTTAGATTTACGAGAAGAAATTTGAGACAAAAATTTGTTGAATTTTGTTAGTTGCTCATTGATTTCGTTGTGTCACTCTAGTTCTGCAAGTGAAGAAGGGAGGTTCCGTGATACATTTCATGGTGGGGCTGCTGGATGGAGGTGATGTGAGTCTTGCGGAAAGGTACATGGAATTTTTGCTTATGCTTTCTGAGTACTGACTGAAGATGCAAGTACCTTTTGTTTTCATTTTCATTTGTCTGTTTACACTCTTTGTTCGTCTAAAGATGAAATGTATGTTGCAGCGAGTACACTGTGGATGTATTGTTTCAGTTCACGCATTTGTACTATTGGTTGCCGGAGGAGTTGATTGCATGGGGTGTGCTAGGAAGAACATTATGATGGTAAGTCAGACTAATAAGAGAGAAAATGCTGCTCTTAAAGCTATTGATTTTGGGCTCTCTGCGTTCTTTAGACCTGGCAAGTCATTTTGATTCAATTTTTTTTGAGAATTATATGGGTTTGGGTTGGTTTAGATTCTGAAATTTGATCTAGGGTTTTTGTTTGTTTGATACAGGTGAGAGATTTTCAGAGATAGTGGAAGTCCTTATCATATGGCACCAGAGGTTTTGAAAAGGAATTATGGACCAGAAGTTGATATATGAAGTGCTGGTGTTATCTTGTATATCTTGTTATGTGGGATTCCTCCATTTTGGGCAGGTACCCTTTTCTGATCATGTCCAGATTTTTGCTAAAATTAGGGTTTGGGTGGTACTTCCATTAACCTTTATCTTGCTATTTAGGGTTATTCTCCAATATCTCCTTTCAGGCCTATCATGTTTGGATTTGCAGATTTTTATTTTGGATATGTTTTTTTTCATTTGTTGGTGGCTTTAGCTATAGTTTTCTTATACTTTTTTTACCTGAATAATAATTTTCAAATGTTTTGTGTTTTTCTACTCATTTTCAATATTATTTTGACCTTTTTAGTTATTGCCCCATTAGATTCCCCTGCTGTGGGGTTTAGAAGTAACCATGAGGTGCCTATAACAGCCACTCATTGACCTGTTCCTTTCCCTGGGCTTTAATACCCGTGGAAGGGACCCGGTAAATTCTCATTCCCTCATTTTCATTTTTATATACAACTCATTGTTTGTAAGAATAAAAGAAAATACATAGTAAAATAAAAGACAACTTTGGAAGTTTTCTGGTGTTATCAAACATAGCTTAAACACTATGAATTATTAGCACAGTAAAATAAAATACATAGTAAATAACACGTACTATTTAATTTTTCGGAATAACTTTTATTGTCTGAGAAAAATGTCACTGAATAAATAGCACGTACTGTTTAAGTTTAACCTAGTTAACCAGAGCCAAAGGTTCCTTAATGAAGTCCAAAACAACCTTATCTAACTCAGCTTGATGGTTATTGAAACCATGATCAGCTCCTTCAATTATATGCAATTTGTGGTTTTGTATGAGTTTTGCAAACTCAAAAGCATTATCAACCGGTATCATTTCATCTTCTGTTCCATGAACAGTTAAAACCCTGTACAAATTTTTTTCGTAAGAGTTAGAAATAACAAACAAGGTCTAGAACTCTAATTCAAATGGACTCAAACGTCAAGTCAAACGATATATGTGGTCGGAACACGATAAAAGTCATTATGATAAAACGAGTCGAGGAAAATGCATGCTAACCTGCAATTCTTATGAATTGAAATGGCAGCAGTATGCATATCAGTACTGAGGAAATCCCTTAAACTCTTTTCAGTAACTTGATACAACACGTTCCCTACAAATCAATCTTAATTTAGGCGCCACGTGAGAGCAATAAAATGTACGAAGAGAAAAATCAGTATATGAATACCAATTTTCTTGGAAGTCGAAAAAGTTAATTCATGTTTTAAGTGGAACATAGTTGTAAAAAAAATACCGTGTTCATCCTTGACATCGATGTAACCAATTTCCTTGAGCATTTGAAGATTTTCACCCAAAATGTACTCATTTTTTTTGCTTATATGGTAAAGCCCGGCGATATTTACAATTACAGGCACATCGTTATACCTAGAAGCATATAAGAGCACCTCATTTGCCCCTGTGACAAAATATTTTATTGTTAATAACCTTAACTATTAAATTTGACGAAAGTGCTACTTGGTCCGACTAAGAAAAATTGAACGTGATGTCAACATGACGTTAGCACTCAATTTCAATTTTTGTCGGACCAAGTAGCATTTTCCTAAATATAATCATATGAATGAAAATGTATTAACCTGTATATAAAAATAGAGGAAAATAGCAATAAAGTGGGAAGCCTATAGAAATGGGAAACCCATTATCGGGTGTTAGGTTACCTTTACTGAGCCCAACAGCGGCACAGATTACTCGGTTAAGCCCAGAAAAATATTGGACCACGGCACGTAAATCCTCAACCTCTTTGTCGAAGTTGCCGTACACAAATGAACCTTCACTTTCTCTACAAGAAAAAACAACAGTTTCCTATATAACAACCATACCATTTCAACAAAAAAAATATATATAACAACCATACCACTTTATATACTATGATATTACGGAGAAAATAGTCTCACATTGACGAATACAAGTTCATCTAAAAAAGAGTTATTTACCCATTTCCAGAGAAATCGAATCGGAATATAGTAATCCCTTCTTTTGTTAACGCATCAGCTAGTTTCACAAGAGTATGATCTTCCTACATATATAGAGAGACACATTTTCATTAAAATATTGTCGCACTACAAATAATTTGCAAATCCAATTAAAACATATTTAAGTGAAAAATAGTGTAGGTTTCCAAAAGAAAAAAATGTGAAAAATAGTGTAGAGTTTAGGGTTGTTTGATAGCCTAATAACATTAATAATAGAATTCCCCCTAATAGTATGGTAGAATGATATTTTATATGTAGGTCTATAAAATCCATCCGAAAATGATGTGATTGCCTGATTGGTGCTTTATTTAGAAACTCATTCTTTTTTTTTTGTTGAACTATAGAAACTCATTTTATTAAGACAAAATTTAAAATTACTCAGGCGAACCCACACTCTTAGGCACTTCCAGTAGGTTTTGGACTGAGCATCTGAAACTCACAAATTGGAATAGTTTGAGGACATTCCGACTTGCTTGAGTCCGTGTAGTTCAAGTCCAGCACAGACAAGGCCTAGTCCGAGGACCCTCAGTCTGTCCTAGTCCATAAAGCGCAAAAGAGAAGCGGGACAAGAATAATTTTTGTAAAGGCGCCTATAGGCTCTCCCAACTTAGATTTTGTTTTATCACATGGTAAAATGAGTATGGTAAAACTACCTCATATTTGCATCATGATTGTTTTTAAAGCAATATTTAACAAAAAAAAATCTAAAATAATCAAGAGCTATTTAATTGAGGATAATATTACCAACCTTAGAAGCTCTAAATCCATGGCAAAGGATTACCATCTCAGCTGAACCACTTTCATGTAAAACACCAACAAGCTTTTCACCATAATTATTTTCAATATGAATTCTTTGCCCTTGAATCACCATAACACACAAAAATATGCACATACATCAAAACCCAAAATGTATTTTTCCTTCTCTATTTATAAGAGGGATCAAAATGTATTTCTTTACTAAAGTGTGTATTTTAGTTTCCATCTACCATTTTTGTCAATCTTCTTTTTATTCTGATACGGTTCTTCCCTTGTGTTTGGGCACACTCAAAGGAAAACTAGCGAAGAAGAGCCATCAAAGACCTTCACAAATACCGTACTGATTCACTCTCAAATCAAAGGCTCTTTAGAAATTCTTAAAATGAGCGATGAAAAAATCCTATTTGAATTCATGCATGCATGACATAATTTTTAGTCAGCCGAGAATCTAATTGTGTTCTTTAATTTTTTAGGGATCCATGAAATCGTTAAAGAGGAAAAATTCCTTTGTCAAGATAGATATATCTATACCATCAATCAACGTATTATTGATATCGAAATACCAAAAGATTTTTTTTTTATCTTGAATCCCAAAATTTAGATCACATTTTCCATTTAAACAAGAAACAACACTATATCAATGACTTCTCGAAATCATCTTTTCAAAATAATATGATATTGGGTTTCAATTCGAAGTTGCGAACAGAATTGCTAAATAAATGTGGAAATAATATGAATCAAAAAAGGGGGAAAATCAGAAAATTTGGATTAGTATTACCTGATTGTTCTTGATGAATCTGAGACATTTTTCTTCTTCCCACCTTAAAATTGAAGTTTCAATAAGTTGTGTTGATGTGATGAGTTCTAGTGTCTTTTATAGTGACATTTGGTGCAATTAAATATTAAAATCTTTTTGTTTGAGACCTTGAATTTGGATGGTTGAGATTTTTAATGCAATAAACTGACCACAATATTTGAAGATCTCAATACTTCGATTTAAACGTCTGATCGAGATTCAAAAGAAGAATATTATGAAGTAAAGATTTCATAAACATTGAAGAAATAGTGTCCTTGAAAATTTAAAGAAAAAAAACTTACTTTAAAAGGAAAGTATATCTTGAGATGAACAAAATATTTAGAATCCTAATGAAAATGTAATTCATTATGTGAGTAAGAAAATTGAAATAAGATATTTGAATAATTTAATTGAATATAAAATTAATTAATAATCTATATAATAAGAGAGGAGTGTATCTTTTTAGAATATACCATCTTCTTCAATAGCTAAGATTACATCTCTCAAATTTATCTGCAAGGGTTGAGATTATATCTATGAAACTTATCTTCAAACTCTTTTTAATAACAATGATTACACCTCTCAAATTTAACCCAAAAGGTTGAGATTATACTTCCTGAACTTATTTTCAAACCTTCATCAATGGTTGAGATTACACTTTCCAAAATTATCAGGGTTGGGATTACGCATTTGATAGAACTGTCTATATTCGACAGACACGAGTTACGCCCTTGTGTATTATAAGAATATATATTGTGAAATATGAAAAGGTGTTACAATGGTATTCTAAATTTTCTTAGTTATTCTTAACAACTATATCTATTATTTATCGAAGACAAGAAAAGTTATCGCGAAAAAAATAGCACTCGCATTGAACATTCGTGGGATATAATACAATTTTTTTGTTGTTGTAGAGCATGAGAGACCTTTTTAAGGGTGAGGAACATATTATTTTTGTTGTTACAGTCTAAAAGTGTGACCAATCAATTTTCTTTCATTGTTGTAGACCATGAAATTGTTATGTCAACATATTTAGATCAACCAAACACTTCTATATCTTCCATAAAATTTATAACCTCCCATGAATCTGTCACACTAAAATCTCCAATGAAATTTTCCTTATATAATAAGGTAATAACTTACATCCTGTACATCAAAAGGAAAGTCTATCCTAAATCTTTCACTACAAAAAAAAAAATCATTATTTTAGGTGTGTCTAATAAATGTAAAATAGAGATGGTTTTGTAATGTTTTTTCCTAATAAATCTACAAAAAGAACAAAAAATTGAAAGTATCTTAATTTCTGGCTACAATACCACGAGGATTTTACATCCTATGCAGATGAATTGAGTAAAAACTTTTCCATGTTACCTACCATCCCACTAAAGTGATTTAGATAACTTACCTACCACATGACCAAGATTCTTACCTTTTCAATAGAAGATATAAACTATGTTATTATGACATCTCACCCCCCATTTCTTACTTTTTTTTAGGTTTTGTTGAAGGATTTTCGACAGGTACTTGGTTTCTCATACATTTTGAACAAATAATATTCTTTTGGAGCGTATATGTTCATGTTTGTTCTCATATTAAATATAAACATCGGTAGATAAAGGATTGCATGAACTTACAACAGAGATGGTGTTAAGCTTAAAAGTTGATTAATGAATGGATGGATTGCCCATACGATAGTGAAAATATCAGTCTAGAGTAGAGATGACGATATTACTTTTGTCACTTTTTATAGCTCGATATTGACATGTTGTTATTCTATCTTAATCCAGTTTCTTTATCTGGAGGAACATCGAATGAAACGTGAGTAAGTTGTGTTGTTTTTGTCTTTATAAACCTTTTTATGTTCCCAGAAATGAGTGTCACTATTCATCAAATTATGTAATTTTTTTTTTATGAGAAAATTATGTAATTGTTGAAGATAAAGACTTCGTCCTAATCCGGAAGTGTTTAGGAAAAAATGGGCCTAAAAAATCTTCTATCTTTTTTTTTGTTGAGATGTTTCCTTACATTAATATAATAAAAAGTTATTACAATACAAGTCCACTAAAATGTAAGGAACATTTTTCCACGTCTTGGTTCTATTCTTCTTTCGAACTCATTTCGCTAGTTTGTCTGCTTGTGAGTTTAGTTCTCTTTTGGTATGTCTGAATTGGACACAATCAAATTCTCTTCTGATATCTAGAATTCTTCGAAGGTGTAACAAGGATCGTCATTGAACTGGATGTCTTTTGCTTTGAATATGCTTGATGATGTTTATGTTGTCACTTTCGATGATTATTGACCTGTAGTTGTGTTCTTTTCCCCACACTAGGCCATTGAGAATTGCCATTGCTTCGCTTTCTTCACTGTTTCTTGCGCTGGATGTTAAAACCTGTGCTTCCATGAATTTAGATTTTGCATTATGTACGATTAAACTTATGCCAATATTAGATTCAACTGTGGTAAACGAAGCATCTACGTTAATTTTTAGGTAAGGTTCAACCGACGATTGCCATTTATCGCCGTATGTTTGCTTTTCACATTCTTCTTATTGTGTTTTGGGAATGCGATAATCATGTTGATCACGGTGCTAATATCATTTATAGAGTGTTCGAAACAGTCACATCTAGTTTTCCGTATGTTCCATAATATGGTAGCATAGTGAATATCATTAGAGGTGTAGCCACGAGAATAGTGAATATCATTTGTGAAGATATCATATGTTCCATAATATGGTAGCATAGTGAATATCATTTGGGTCTTGCCACGAGAATATCCAGTCAGCTAAAGAAGTAATATTCTCAGATATAATATTGAAGTAGAACCATATATTCTTCGCAATCGAGCAGTGTAAAAGTGCTTGTTCTATAGATTCTATTTTCGTAAAGTTCAGACAAGTGATGTTATTGTCAATATATTTACCTATTCTATCTCTCACAGGGAGAGCCTTAATGCAAATTTTCCAAATGAAAAGTTGAATTCTAGGGATGGTTGGAATGGACCAGATGAAGTTCCACTTAGGAGGAGCGGAGGGCGGAGTATAGTTGTTCATGCTAAGATGCTGATACATAGAGTTCACTGTGAAGTTGCCAGATTCGGTGAGAGTCCATTTAAGTTGATCTTTACCTTCATTGATCAGAGGAATAGCCTTGACAAGGTTTTGTGTTGCGGCGTCAAAATTATCGTAGACGATATCTTCGTTCCATTTATTATTCGTGATGAGTTGTGCAACAGTAAAAAATCTTCTATCTTGAATATAAAAAAGTGTTAAAAGACAATGGTATTCTACATTTTCTTCATTATTTAAAAAAAGACATTTATTGTTTAACAAAGACAAAAAAAGGAGACTTCGTGAAAAAAATAACACCTACATCGAACACTTGGGAGATACAATAAATATCGCTTTCTTTTTTTTTTGGTAAAGTAAGAGAGACCTTTTTAAGAAGAATCGAACGGGTTTTTGAGGAGAGAGAAAGACCCGCATGACGTAAGCAAGGCGATTCTTCTCCCCTCTCCTTTCCCCCAAAAGAAACCCTAATTTTCATACGCTGAAAGAGAAGATCTCTCAAGAATCCATGGAACCATTACACAAATCCACACCCAGATCCTCCGGTAGCCAATGAAAGCAAAGAAAAGTTGCTGAAAAACTGCCACCTCGATCAAATTAAGGAATTACAGCCACTTTGTGTTCAACCAAACCACAAGACCACCAACTGGCAAAGAAGGAAGACGAAGAGCCCTCGCCTTGGGAATCAGCTACAAGCTAACAGAGTTAAACCCAGAGAATAAACATATTCCAAGGTTTGTCTTTTAACTCGTTAATCTTTCTCTTTTTGCATTTTCGACATGTGTAACAACTAATCTATTAGATTTAGACTGTTCAATCCCTTTCAACTCTTGCATGCAACAAACCGCTTACACTTATCCCCTTGGCTGCTGGGGATTGGTGGGATCTCCCTCGAGCCTCCAAGTGTTCTTATAGATCATCGATAGTCGAGAAGCGTGGTTCCTTTATGATGATGTCAGTCAGATCTATGCGTGTAGAGTTAAGCTTAATAATGGTTTGCAGATTCTTCAAGATTTATTGGTATGTTAGAAGGTGGAACTCAGCTAAGTATAATTACAACCAGAAATCGACTGTTCCTATTCCTTTCCATAGTACTATACATAACCCTTTAAACAATAGCTTCATCCTTCTAACTCTCCTTCTTTACATGCCGTCTGCCCATGTTGATATAGATATTAACCACCTCTCTGATAATATGGCACTGCAATTAAGTTATCAGACTATGGTAACTTAACCATCTCCTATCCAAAGCCCTTAGAGAGCAAAGATCTTCAAGAAATTTCTTCTGGTTTTATTGCTAGGTTAGTCTGCCACTATGAGTACGACATAGGCTTTATCAAGAAACACCTTTCACACCAGTCCAAGTTCTTCAGAGAATGTAAGATTACACCACTGAAAAAAAGGTCACAATCACTTCATTATCAGACCTCCAAATTTGACAGTGATGAATGAGATTAATCATGGAAGACCATGGATCATAAGAGGTCTTTTAGTTGTTATGCAAGAGATAGACTTCCCACATGAAGGTGAGATTTCAGAGTTAATGCAGGAACCCATGTGGTGCAACTTCACAGGTTTGCCCTCTGCTATCCAGAACCAACATGACCTTGAGATAATTTTTTCTTGCATGGGGTATATCATTCAGATACAACCTAAGAATTTCAGCATGGTTACTAACCCTTACATCATAATACAGTTAACTTCAGCTATCTTAGATTCCCGAAAGCAATCTGTCATGTGTGTCGTATTATTGAGCATCCTATCACACCATGCATAAGGGCGAACCCTCATCCAGTATTCACTCCTATGGACACCAGCTCTAGCCACTCTACCCATGTTGCAAATTGGGCCTTAGCTGTAGCCAACCCTTCCTCTCTTCCTAATTCCCCCATCCCACCCCATGACCTCTTTCAACAGAGAGGCAAAAGGAAGGACCATCATGCTCTTATTGAAGTAAAGGTAGAAGAAGGTGAGGTTAGATATGCTTCTCAGAAAAAACTCAAGGATAGAATGGTAGGTGGCTCAACTAATGAGGGGAAACAGATTCAATGGGTCTCAAATAGCTCATCTGATTCAATGGGTGGTTCTTCTACTGTTCCTGCTAGCTGGTACTACACTCCCCCTCCAGAAGCTATTGATAGTCAAGAGGAGAGATTGAGGCATAAGTTTGCTGATTCGTTGCTTGTTTCTCCTGGTCATAACTCAGATGCAAGAGATGAAGGTCGAATTGAACAGTCTAAGTCTATTAAATAGCCTAGCAGTTGTGTTTTTAGTGTTTATTGTCCTAGTATTACGTAGTCCTGTTTATGTTAGTTTTCAGCAAGGTCTTCATCCCTGCGTAGTCTGGCTAGCTTTTTTGATTTACTGCAGTAGCTTAGATTTCTCTCTAGTATAAGATAGAGAGAATAGGTTATTTCATTTTTGCTTGCTCTGCTTTCCTGAACTTTCTGTGATATCTTGTTCTCTGTTGCTAGTCAAGTTCAATTGGACTGTTTTAATGGTATTAGCATTTTGTTTTGATATTTGATATAGTTGTATAGTTTGTGGTTAGTTATAATTTCAGTCTGCTTCAATTTAATCTCTTTTCGTAGTCTTATATTTCTCGGTTATAGGATTTATAGTGGCTTATATCTTCTCTATGTTGTTAGTGTTTCTTTTTTTGCTTTGTTTCTTTGTTTAGTTTCGGGGGGTGTTGTTAGTCAGCATACCAGTTCAGTAGGTCAGGCCAGTTCAGTTGGCCAAGCCAGTCAATCCTTAGACTTTCCTTTCACCCTCTTTATGGAAAACCCATCCATCCTAAGTTGGAATGTGAGGGGAGCCTCGACTTTCCTCACAAAGAAACACGCGCTTAACATTATCATGAAAAACCAGCCATATATTATTTTCCTCTCGGAAACTAAAAACAAATCTCACAACATGAACAAAAACATTCCTATCTCCAGAAATTACGCTAGTCATTTTGTGGATCCTATTAATAAAGCAGGAGGTCTCGCTATTTACTGGAAGCACCACCTAGACCTCAAAGTTCAATACTCTGACAACAACATTATCCAAGCGGAGGTAAGTAATGCTAGCTGGCCCACACCCATCATAATCACCGGACTCTATGGGATTCCATACCACAAAAATAAGTTGAAGCCTTGGAAAACCCCGAGCCATCTAAACCAGAACCAACTCAACCTGTGGATGATAATTGGCGACCTAAACTCCATTCTGGACCCCATGGAGAAAAGTGGAGGCACTAAAGGCTCCAATTCTAATATTCCTAAAATTATGGATATTATCAACAAGTTAGGACTATTGGACGTGGGATATCAAGGTAATCCCTACACTTGGAGTAATAAGCAACTAGGGGAGCATCTTATTCAAGAGAGGCTTGACAGAGCTTTAGCTAACCTTCAATGGATTCACCAATTTCACTCTTATGGTGTCACTCACTTAGATACTGTTGGTTCAGATCATTTGCCTATTCTTCTTGACAACAAGGATCCTAGTCAAACTTCCCCTAAGCCGTTCAAGTTTATCAGAACTTGGATGACCCATCCTGATTGCTACAACTTCATTGCTTAGAACTGGGATCACATCAGAAATATCAAAATCCTAATAATATCCAGCAAGACCTTAAAAAGCTTAGTAAGCAGCTCTCTAAATGGAATAAAAAGGTCTTCGGTAATATAGAGAATAACATAAAAAAGATTACTAAAAGCCTCCAGAATAGTAATTCTAAGGAGGAGGATCACAATCTCAATACTTCTCTGGAGGAGCTCTAACACCGACAAGAAAGTTTATGGAAGGAGAAGTCAAGAAATAACTTTATCACCTTAGGCGACAAAAACACTAAATATTTTCATTCCCAGGCTATTACTCGCAACAGGACAAATAAGATTAACGCTATCAAAGATAACAATGGTGACTGGCAAGAAGACATGAAAGACATTTAAGACACTTTCACGTCCCATCTTCTTAATATTAGCACCACGATTAATCCGAGAGAAGATCAGAATACCCTTAACCTCTTCACACCTACGATCACCCAGAGTCAGAATTTAGATCTGATAGCTATTCCGGATAAAGAAGAAATCAACTGGGCAATTCAAAGCCTTAAGAAAGAAGCCGCCCCGGGCCCAGACGGATACCCCCTTAATTTCTTCTTCCAATCAAACTGGGATACAGTCAATGATGATATTTATGATCTGGTGCAGAACTTCTCAAAACAGCCTATCTTCCTCCTGATATTAATCACACTCATATTTGTCTCATCCCCAAAACCCCTGTTCCCCAAACCCCGGCGGATTACCGACCTATCAGTCTCCTGAACACCACTTACAAGATCCTTACCAAATTACTTGCTGAAAGATTTAAATACACCTTAAATCCTATTATCTCCCCTTTCCAAGCGGCTTACGTCCCCGGCAGGCAAATCACGGATAACATCATTATAGGTCAAGAGATTATTCACTCCCTCAAGAAGATGAAAGGACCCACCGGTTATTTTGGTCTCAAGTTAGACATGTCAAAAGCTTTCGATATAATATAATGGAAATTTCTCACGGGTATCATGAGGAAATTAGGTTATGCCGAGCATTGAATTAATATGATATATACTTGCATATCCACTTCTTCTATGTCGGTGCTTATTAATGGTCGACCAGGTAGAGTTTTCCACCCTACTAGAGGGATCATACAAGGTGATCCGCTCTCCCCGTTCCTCTTCACATTGACTATGGAAGGCCTAAGCCGCAAGTTGATGATGAATCACAGTCAAGATAGATTCCTGGGTTTTCCGACCTATCACGCAGACTTTGAGATCTCCCATCTCCTCTTTGCTGATGATTATATCATTTTTGGAAAGAACACAATCGAGAACATCCACAACCTTAAGAATATTCTCCAGGACTTCAGTGATACCTCGGGTCAGATGATAAGTTATGCTAAATCCAACATTTTTTACTCGAAGAATTCGCATCCCAAATTTAAGAGACTTATAATGAGTACACTGAAAGTTAAATATGCCTCCACATCAGAGAAATACCTGGGAGCACAACTTTTCATCGGAGCACAAAAAACCAAAGTTTTCAAGGACATCCTAGAGCACATCAAAAGTAAACTCAACAAGTGGAACCATTCGTTCCTATCCCAGGCTGGTCACGTTGTGGTCATCTCGGCCATAGCGGCGGCCGTACCCGATACCAGATGCAGTGCTTTGCCATCCCAAAAGGAATTAGCAAAAGCATCAAGGCCGCTCAACGGAACTTCTGGTGGGGTAAAAGGTATATGCACCAAAGCATGGTCATATATCTGCACTCCTAAGAAACTTGGAGGTCTAGGGGTTCATCTTCCAGAGCTAGACAACACAGCTCTTCTTTTTAAGTTGGCACGGAGACTCAAAACGTAACCAGATGCAATATGGGTTAAACTCCTAAAAGCAAGTATTACCCGAGATATGACACCCAGGGCCCCGCTAAAGCTCATCACTCATGGAATTGGAAGACGATCAGAAAACACTATAACCTCATTGAAGACCTGGCTATTTGGGAGGTACAATCGGGAAATGACATTAACATCTGGACTGACAACTGGGTCCCTGAAAACAATGGACCAGTTCAGAACAATAACCAGTCCAATTTAATCAAAGTGGCTCAACTCATCTCGAACAATAGATGGGATAACGATCTCCTTAGAGCTAATTTCGACGAGCATACCCAGAACCTTATCAAATATATCCCAGTGGAAGCTCACCAAATCGGGTAACTTCACAGTCGCTTCTATGTATCAACACCTCAGCAATCATAATAGCAACACCAATAATAATCATCAGAACTGGAATTTCATATGGTCTATCCCTACTGTTCCTCGAATCAAAATGTTCATCTGAAAAATCTGTAACAAAGCTCTACCGGTTAGAGAAAGAATAGGAAAATATATCGACAATAATAATCTTTGTCCTAATTGCACGCATATTGAATCTACTGAACATGCTTTATTACATTGCGCTCTGGCAAAAAACATATGGTTTAAATTTAATATCATTTTTGAAAATATAACGTCTATTTCTGACTGGATCTTCTCATGGAAAGAAAATGTTCATCTTAGCTACACTGCAAATAATATCCACTTTTCGATCATATTATGGATATTATGGAAAGTGAGGTGTGATCACTGTTTCCAACATGAAATCAACGATCTCGATAAGATCATAAAAATGATTGAAAATTGTCCAAAAATCAATAACAAAAGCAAGAAAATAATACAAAATTCAAATGAAAAATGGTAGCCTCCGCCTCAGAATTATATTAAGATGAATGTAGACGCTTCCTTTATCAATCTAACATCCAATATAGGAATCAGTTTTATTGTCCACAATGCAGAATCGATATTCATAGAAGCAAATGTAAAATCTTCTAGAGCCAGAAACAGCGAAGAAGGAGAAGCAATGGCGATTTTGTTCGGTCTCGAATGGGCGAAAGCCAACAACCACAAGAAGATAATAATCCAAAGCGACAAACATCAATCTAATCAAACACCTCAATAAACAGCACTCGATACACTGGCAATCTCTGATACATGTCCGGAGAATCAAGGAAAGCAGGAAAGAATTCGAGGAGGTGAAATTTCAGTACACAAGGAGAAATCTCAATTCTAGTGCAGACACTTTAACTAAATGGGCGTGGAAGAAGAATGCTAGTAAAATATGAAAAAATGTGCCTTGTATGTTAGTTAATAAATATTGTAATAACTTTGTGATTTAATTTTTTTTTTTTTTGAAGTCTTGGAAACTTTGTGATTTAATTAATGAAAGCTAGTTCAACAAAAAAAAGAGAGACATTTTTAAGGGTGGCGAACCTCTTTTTCTTTCTTTGTCGCGAACTAATGAATTGTCATATCTACAATACCTCGATCTAGTAGTTGAATTTGGATATTGACAAAACACTTCTGTAACTCCCATAAAAATTATAACCTCTGATAAATCTGTCATACAAAGATCTCCACTGAAATTTTTTCCCTATAAAGTTAAGGTAAAGATTTACATCCTATAAAAAAAAAATTCCCCCTTTAATGTTTCACTACAAATAAAAAATTAAAAGATAATTTTTTTTTAGGTGTCTCTAATAGAGTTAAAAAAAAGCTGGTTTTGTAATGTTTGTCTAATAAATTAATTTAGAAAAAGAACAAATACAGGTATCTTAATTTCTGGCCACAATAGGATGAAGATTTACATCCTATGTAGATGAATCCCATAAAAACTTCTCCGTGTTACCTACCATCCCACTATTGATTTAGAAAACTCACCTACCACTTGATGAAGATTTTGACCTTTCCAATAGGAGATATAAATATTTTATTATTGTGATATCTCACCCCTCATTTCACATATTTAGGTCATTAATTGACCAAGTATAGTAATTTGTTTATGTTTGTTCTCATTTTAAATATAGACAACTGTAGATAAACTCCTACAACACCAACACATAATTTGACATAGATAATGAATTGCACGAGCTTACAACAGAGATGGTGTTAAGCCTAAAGGTTGATTAATGGATTGTCCATACAATTGCTAAAATATCATAGTCTAGACTCTAGAGCAAAGATGATGATTTTTCTTGTCAATTTTAATTACTCGATTTTGTTTTTCTACCTTAATCCAATTTCTTTTTCTTGGGGAATATTGAAAGGAATGTGAGTTAGGTGTGGTGTTTTGGTCTTTATAAACCTTTCTATGTTTACAGAAATGGTTGTCACTATCCATCAAATTAAGTAATTGTTGAACATAAATGCTGCCTACTAATGGGAAAGTGTTTAGGAAAAAATGGGTCTAAAAACTTTATTTTAGGCCTCTTAATAGGCTGTGGAGTCCACCTGAAATTTTAGTGGTGGTTTCACTTTCAGATCTGAAATTTAGTACTCCTCCATATGTTTTCTTTTTTACATAAATCAAATCTACAGTAACATAGGTGATGTAGATTGTTGCGGAAGCGAAATAACATTAGAATCCATTACTAGAATTAAGAAGAGAGAGAAGAAATAACTAAAGATAAACTAAATAACTGTAAAGAAAGAAGATGCAATCAAGGGATTTGTTTATAACTCAATTCAATTGTCTGTTCTAAGACAGACTAGACTTCTCTTATATAGAGAGATTATACTTTCCTAGTTGGACTCAAATAAAGAAAGAAGATAACTACTAATAATACTTTCCTTGATTGCTAGGACTCTAAACATGGAAACCCTAAATACTAAACTAGAAACTTATATTAATATAAGATCTTAGTCGTTGGGCCCGTTATTGGGTTGGCCGTGAGGCCCATTAGTGGGATGGCCGCCATCATACTCCCCCTCTGTGGAACAACTTGTCCCAAGTTGGTGTCGTCGTATAAACGTCCAATAAGTTGCGACATCGTCCGTCGTCTTTTAGTTTGACGAAACAAACCACATATACTACCTTCTTTGTTCTTGTGAAAACAATGAATGTCGTCCTCCCATCTAAAACGTTTAAGAAGTGATTGTTATGAACCTGAAAGTACCATGTGCTACCCTCTTTGAACAAAAGGAGTGAAAATACGTCATCCTTCCCCGTAATTTCTTTAGACATTAAAATCTCAAAAACCATTAATCTTGGGATAGTCCTTTCCACAAAATTGTACATAAAATATTCGGGGCTTGTAGACAATAGAGAAATATTATACGAAACAATTCTTGGTTTCACACTGATTTTCCAAAGAACTGATTTGATTGATTCCAAAATCTTATCAAATTGACGATTTTCCAAGAAAACATTAAGGAGTGCACCAAGTGATTTCGCAGTTCGTTTGATTCCGAAATCTTCAGTTTGAGTTAATATACTAACAGCTTGATCAACCACTTTGGATTTTGAATACGAATTCATGATTCGAATCCAGAAGCCCTCTGATGTACGAACAAGTGATGATTTCTGGAACTTCAATATTTGTTCGATGAGAACAAAACGTTGAAGTGTAGATGTTTTGTCCACGAAACGATCAACTAAAGCTCGGTCGCGAGAGAAATTTGATGATTTTTGGAAATTTGCAGCGAGTTTTTCAGGATCAGGTTCATGTTTCATAGATGATTTTACCTTTCGGAATGAAAAGATCGAGGGTTTTTCTGTTGTAGATGCGGAGAGAGTAGAGAAGAGGCTTTGGTTAAGATGGATATTACGATTTCCAGCCATTGATGAGAGTTTGAAAGCTTGAAAAGAAACTACGGTTTGCAACTTGGAATCGTTTCTACTCCTACCACTACCATCTGTACTACTAAGAACATGGGGTATTCCATATTCATCTTCTTTAGTTAATACATTATTCATAGAAGAAACCCTAAAATCCCATAACTTCACAGTATGATCATAAAAACCAGCAGCAAACAAATCAGAGCTAATAGGTGAAGGATACCCAGATCTTATATAATCTTTATGACTATGAAAATTTAAAAATTCCATTTCAGAGGCAACATCCCAATACTTAACAAGAGAATCATCACCACCAGAAAATAACCGAAGCTTATCAAATTTAGAGTACTTTACGAACCGAATTGGACGACGATGACTTCTTAGTTTTTCAAGAGAAGATCGAGTTTTGATATCGAAAACTTGAACAAGACCTGATTCTCCACCGGTAGCAAGAAGTTTTCCATCGGGACGAGAAGTAAACTTAACGAATTGCTCAAGAAGTTCAACAAGTATAGGTGAAGAAGACACAACTTTGGATACAAAATCAGACAAGATTTTTGATAGTAAATCGCCCAATCGGGCTGGAAAAGATTTGAATGCCTCATTAACACCAGAAATTATAAGGGATGGTGGATTAACCTTTCCTTGATGCAAACTTTTGGGAGCAGACAACCCACTTGATTTGGTGTCAAAGTTAATGAAGCCATTTGTTTTCATCTCTACGTTTAGCTTCAGGGGATTCAAATATTGTTCGGTGGCGCCATGGAGATGATCATCATCAATCATTGTTAGCATATCTTGGTCTTCATCCTTGTATGCAAAGGAGATATCAACATCAAAGGTGAACTTGAAGATATTACGAGTTTTTGCCGGAAGTTCAGCCGTACTTATATCAAGATAGTCATTGCTATTGACAATTACACCGAATCGTCTAATTGTATCTCTGTATTTCACCGTGATTACTAGGTTTGAATCGTCGTCTTTTAGTTTATGATTATTAGGACATAAAACCAATGACGACACAAATTGAGGCGGAAGTATTTTATGATTCGAAACAACGAATTCTTCTCCCGGAATCATATATGGATCAAACAAATTATTTGGGCTTGTGTTAGCCAATTGAATTTCTTCTTCTTGATTCGTCTTAGGAAAATTTTCTTTTCCCATCATTGAAAAACTAGTATTTATTTTATCAAGAACATCTCCTTCATCAGTATCGACTAGAATATGGGATGGTTGTCGGTCGGTGGATGAAGTATCTTTGGTTGCTAGCAAAAAGCCGCAAAGCGGAGCTGTTGGTGGTGCGGTTTCGGTAGGGGTAGGCGTCGGTGGTTGCTGTGTTTGATGTTGCGGTGTTACGGTGGTGGGTTTCGGTTGTTGTTGGTGGTGGCGGTCGGTGATAGTGTGGTCTCGGTGTGGTGTAGTGGATGGGAGTTGTGGTGTTTTGGTGGTGGTCGGTTGCGGTTGTTTTTTGTGATAATCGGTGATAGGTTTGTTGGCTTGCCGTGATGGTTCCGTGTTGGAAGTTTGAACCGAGAGATCGGTTTTCTCCGTTAACGGTAATAGTTTAAGGGTACGGTTCGACCAAGAAAACTCGAATATATTTGCCCGACAATAATATGTGGCGTCGACGTCAAAAATCCATGGTCTTCCGAAAATAAGATGACAATTATCCATATTGACGACGGCACAACAAATTGAATCACGATAATAAGAGCCAATGGAGAACGGGAATGTACATTGGGTTCTTACCGATAATTCCTTTTGATTAGAAATCCAACCAACTTTGTAAGGATTTGGGTGTTCAGTTGTAGGTAGTTGAAGGGCATTAACAAGTCGTTGAGAAATCATGTTCTCTTCACTACCATTATCGATGATGAAATCACATACCTTCTTATTGATTGTAAGTCTTGATTTGAACACCTTATTCCTTTCTGGATGATTTGTTGGAAAAAAAATTTCAGGATTTTGAAGGCTCATGATACCAGCTGATGTAGATTGTTGCGAAAGCGAAATAACATTAGAATCCATTACTAGAATTAAGAAGAGAGAGAAGAAATAACTAAAGATAAACTAAATAACTGTAAAGAAAGAAGATGCAATCAAGGGATTTGTTTATAACTCAATTCAATTGTCTGTTCTAAGACAGACTAGACTTCTCTTATATAGAGAGATTATACTTTCCTAGTTGGACTCAAATAAAGAAAGAAGATAACTACTAATAATACTTTCCTTGATTGTTAGGACTCTAAACATGGAAACCCTAAATACTAAACTAGAAACTTATATTAATATAAGATCTTGGTCGTTGGGCCCGTTATTGGGTTGGCCGTGAGGCCCATTAGTGGGATGGCCGCCATCAATAGGGATGAATTAAATTATGTAGTAGACTAGTAGAGTTACTAGTCAGGATTAGTGTAAAATTTCAATAGGGTCTTTCTGTCCGGTTGTAGATAGTCCGCATCTTCAGAGATATGTTTGATTCACTGAGCCTCTTGTCGAAACAGTACTCAGAACGTTACGCTTTTTGTGCGGATCAGAACTTATCCGACAAGGATTTCACTATGATAGGACCGTTATAGTTAAAGTCGTCGTTTACTGGGGCTTACTTTCATCTGGTCACCAACTTCTTTGAGCTTCTGACATTGGGTAGGCGTCAGCCCATACACGGTCTCATGACTTTTTAGAGACACGTGTTTTTAGTAAATAGTCACCAGACCAATAGTGGAATAAGACAACTTCAAACTTTCTAGACATTGACATAAAAAGATTGTACATTTTGCCATTGTACCTTGTCATTCCAACTATTTGTTGTCTCTCGTGTATCTAAAATTGATTATCTCCCATTGGGTATTTTAATTTTGGGTTTTTTTGAGTTTGCTCTCTCAACAGTAATTGGTAATTGAATTTACTCCTTTCGGTAATTGATAATTGAATTTATCCCTTTGGACTTACTAAGACAAAATACTAAAGTCATGTTTGGTGTAAAAGAATTGAAATCCTAAATAAAATAATCTACGGACAAAATAAGTTTTTGCGAACCATATCCAAGACTAGATAAAAAACTAAATTAAAATGTTACTCCACAATTACTAAAATCACATTACCCTATCACTATGATTGGTGGTCGTATTCTTTTTCCACACGTTAAATATCGTCTTAGTATTTTGGGTCATTACCCAAAAGGCCCCCTACTTTGTGACCAGCTTCCCGCATAGCCCCCTATTTTATCAAAAATACCCAGATAACTCATTTCCCGTTAGCTTTAAATGCCCATTAACTCTCTTTCCTCCATCTCATCACCTCTCTCTGTCACATCATCTATCACGCCAACTCATCATCTTCTCCTATAAGGTCGTCGGGTGACCAAAATCTGCTTTAGTCTATAATCAAATCAAGCTCAGCTTGCAGAGCTAAACTCGAGGAACAAAGCTTACTCTAGTCGACCTCTTTGCTTTAGTCTATAATCAGATCAAGCTCAGTTTTCAGCTTGGATCTACCTTCCCTCTCGCCTCGAGGCAGAGCAGGGCGCAAGGTGCGTAGTTGACTTCTGCAGACCTCTTTCCACTTAAGCAAGGTTTTTACGAGAGTTGGCCCAGATCCTCATCTTCACTTGCTTTTGGGCTAACGCATGATTCAAGGTGTTTAGAACACTCGTGTCCGCCTCAGGGTCTTTGGGCTCAGGTGGCAGAATTCAGTTGAATCCATACCCACTAATGGCTTCTGACTGGGACTACTCATGTGCATCTTGGTCAATTTGTTGGCTTCTTGGCTTTGTCAAAATTGACCAATATTTGACTTAGCAATAGTCCTCCCTCCTTTAGCCGAATGTAAAGAAGCTAAGGGAATAAAAGAACTTGTGGTCACCTACTTGTCAAATTTAGCCGCGTAATTTTACAATATCAAATTATAACAGGAAATGTGTGTCTGCGTCAGAGCAGTGAGTTGCGCTATGCTTTATCAACTCGTCCTCTAAATGTAACACATTGGGATCTTCATATAATTCTTTTTAAAGGCGATTCCATCTTGAAACCGTCTGCATGCTCCACGATCTTCTCGATAACTTAACTCTTCTTTTCAATGGCACGCGGTTTTTCCACGCGTCATAATCTTTACTACGACCTCTTCATCATTATAATAAATCTTTTGTTCTTTATATAAATTTCGTCCGGGTTTAATTTCTACTTTTCTTTCTTTACACACATAAGAAACCTTTTTTTTTTGTCGTTGAGTTTTTTTTTTCTTGAGCTTCATGTTTGGGAGCTTTCGTCATACGGTTGAATATTGGCTTTCTGATGCTCCCTTGGTTCCCTCCCCAAGTTGTGATCAAGATTCTTTTTCTTCTCATCGTGGTCGACATACCACTCGTCAACCTTCTCGACCGGCAATCACCACGTCTTTCCACAAGATCTCGAAGTTATCACCAACGACACATGACACGTCTTAACCATCCAAACTATAATTGGCCGGGGCGTTCTCCACTCACTATTCCCTGACTGCCACCATCATTGCAACCGTTGTCTGTCCCTAACCCCTCTGCTCTCGTTTCTTCTACGTCATCTTTGTCGATATATGATGGCGAGCTAACCCGCCCTGTTTTAAACCGACGGAATCCAGTCGGTCGTAATAGTAATAACAATATTATATATTCTTATATTGTTAAAATATATATTTTGTTGGAAATTTTCAACAATTTTAAGTGATGTATTTGGCCGTGAAGGGCATTGCGGTGGAAGGTGGCATCTTTATAAACCGTAAAGAATGAACGGGTGTAATGCCATTCAATCTTTTTTGGACTGGTGTACCCAGTAGATGCATCCCTCTAGATGAGAAGCTTCCATCTCTTCACTTATTTTTGTCTTTATGTTTTGCTCTCAAATCGTCTACTATTTTAAATAAACAGTGAATTTTATCTTGGGTTCATCTATCAAGTTATGTGGCGAATTCCGAGTCGATATTTTGGCATTATCAGTTTTTAAATACAGAGTGTTTTTGGTTTTGGTCAAAGCGTACATACTTTGAACCAAGCAGTTGTTGAAGGGCTTCATCGTATCCTGAAGGCATAATTCCTGACCCGTTGTATACTCGTGGTTTCTTACCAGAAAGGGGCGAATTACTTTCTAAAAGAATCGATTTATCGAGCTTTGAAGTCTAGTGATCAACGTGATTTTATTCATCGATTATTTTTTCACCTTCCATTTCAACTTAAACGCCATTTTTCCAACATATTTTATGTGATAACTGTTATTATTCTATTTTATCAAAAATAATATACCACTACTATCATTGCTCATTAAAACTATTCACTCACCAACATCATCTTTTTTGTAAATAGCTCGTAAAGCATGTCTTTTTTCGGAAGTGTTATTGATCAATGTAATATTAAAACATAGTAATTCACTTAGATAAAAAACTGTAATATATTTTCTATAAAATAATAGTAAACTTATTCAAAAATATACATCTGAGCGAAAAAATCTTTTTGCAATAAATAACAATTTTCTCTTCTCTCGACAAACCAAGGATAACTTTTTTTCTCTTATTTGGGGATAGTAGTATATTTTTATCTACAAAAAAAACTTATCGACTCTCTATTGTCAATAAAAATATACATGGCCATAAAGTTTATAAGGAACATCCATAAAAATCTGACACGTTGTTATCAATAAATATATACATGGATCTAAGGTCATTGAATGTGAACCAAAGTCTAGATTGGTTCCATCCTTCAAGTTGAGGTAAATCATTGATTTTGTATCTCATAGCCCCATTAGTCAAAGTAAATCACTAGAATATCTATCCACGTCACTAAAAAATCCTACCGACAAAATATTTGAACGCGGGATTTTGGGTTACACGACTCCACGATTGATTTGTCCGTTCTTTCGTTAATCGAATTGAAGAAAATTCAAACTTAAATTCGGTAGAACTTCGGGCACAATAGAAGGTGCGTCCTTTTCATTGATTAATTCCACCGGTTTCGGGTGTTATCTGTCTCCCGATATTCTCCACTTTTCGGGTCTAAAGATTTCCCCCTTTTTTATTCTCCCCTTCGCCGGCACTTCTTCCGTCTTCCTTCTTCTTCTCCCCTCTCTCTCTACTCTTTCTCTCTCTAAAGTTCCAAACTCCGTCCGATCAACATTAACACGTCTTCTATCTCTGTAAGTTCTCTCTGTGTATTTTCTCTTCGTTGAAGTGATTTTAGGTTCTAAACGAAGTTTGTAAATTCATGTAATTTTAGTAGTTAGTATGATCAGAATGTTAGATCATTCTTTTCTTCGCTTCTATTTCATTTTTTTTTTGTTTAGATCTTTCCTGTTTTTGAATTTGACTTTTTTACTTGATTAATCTCTCTGAATTGTTAACCTTTAATATCAAAGTTTATGCAGTTTCAGGTAAAAAAATGGCGATGATATTACTTCATGGAACTCTTCATGCTACGATTTTCGAAGCTAGGGCAGTAGGTAACCCTGATAGAGCTACAGGAGGAGCGCCTAGGTTTTTCCGGAAGGTATATAATCTTAATTGAGCTTAGTTATAAAGAAAATGAACTTTTAATTAGTAAAAGTTAAAATTTCTCTGTTTTCAGTTTTTGGTGTTTTATTTACTCGATTTTGTTTATTTCTGAAAAATAGATGCTGATCCGTGTTTCTTCTTTTCTTGATTTAAAAAATGATTAAGGTCATAATTGTACAGTTTCTTATGATTTTCTTTCAATTAAAACTCTGCGAAAATAGTTATTTTCGATACGATTATATGATTTGCTTTCCTTTTTAGTTCTTGAAGATCCATAAGTTCCTCTAGTCTTATGGATCCAAACTTTTTAAAGAATATGTGAAAATTGAAGTCTTTTACTCGAATTTGATATACTTGGAACATATTATGATAGCTTAGCTATTGATTTGGTTCTATGACTATTTTCAATTTGGCTCGCTTTTTCCAGTTAGAAATCTTTGACTAGTGAGAAGACAGAAATGTTTTGATCAATGTTTGTTCTTTCTTTCTTCATAAGTTTCCCTTCCAATTTTGATTTTATATCTCGAGTGAGGTATCTTGGACTGAATCAACTATAATATTCAGTATTTGTAAGTACTAAAAGACTTCTTCTGATTTTAGATAATTATCTTTGTAATAAAGCACTTCTGCAACAAAACTTGAGGTGCTCCTTAAGTTTACTTAGAAATGCAGTTCTTGAAAGAAAGGCCAATATGACTTACCAAAAAAAAAAAAACGAAACAATAATGATGCCTCTTAAGTTAATCTCGAACGTAGTGTGATTCAAACGGAGGTTCTCTAACTGAAATTTGTACATTATGCTTGTAAGTTTTATCTTTGTTGGGAGCTTTGTAGATCAAGAGTCAAGACCCAATCAAATGTTTTAAACAAATCTTTTTCGCTTGTTCCCATATAAGTGTTATTGGATGCATTTTAAGAAAATAACATCTTATCTCGCCACCACTTCGGAGAATATTGTTTGGTTGTGGGGCATACAAGAATTTGAGTGGGAAATTTGATTGACCAAGTCATGTCTGCCCCATCACGATTTCTCTCTTTGTTACACCGGAAAAAGGTCATGGACAGATGGCTAGCCGCCCATCGCTGACGACCCTTCATTAAAAAATTTCCTTCTTTTTTCCCTTTTCATCCTCCTCTCCACCCTCCACCACCATTGTCGGACAACCAACTCCACCTTCATCTCTTTCTTCTTCTTTCTTCTCTACCTTCTCTCTCTCCGTAATCGAAGCTTCAGTTTTAGCTAGGTATCGAAACCTTTAAGCTTCAATCGGAGTCTCGATCGAAATCTTGAAGCTTCAATGAAGCTTAAAGATATAGAAAAGAAGAGAGAGGAGAGAAGAAGAACAGAGTGGTGGAAGGAAGAGAGGAGGAAGAAAAAGAAGAACAAAATTAAATTTGTTAATGAACGGTTGATGGCAATGGGTGGTTGAGAGTTTGCCCGTGAACCTTCTCCGTGTAAGTAAAACAAATGGTGATGAGGCGTACAAAACTTGGTCGTACAAAACTTGGTCAATCAGATTTTCCCACCCAAATTCTTGTATGCTCCACAACCAGAATAGTATTCCCCAAATTGGTGGTCCTTAGTTTCTGAGAATGTGTTTTTCTCAGGAGTCAAGATTGTATTTGACAAAATTTTCTCTAAATTATTCCATGAAGCACGCCTTGTTCCTAAAAACATGTGTCACATCTTTCTGGAGGCTTTCTTGTTCATTTCGTTTTCTCAAATCATGTTGCTCATATCATGTCTCAACTTATCTTTCATCTTCCACCTGTTCCTATTTCTCTTTGTTTCTCCTAACACCAGTAACGTTTTGTTTTGTACTAATACTTAATGAACTCATTTGCTTAAATCACTTTGTGAATGCATCTGTTATCTGCTTATCATTTACAATTTACGCCTACAATTTCTTGTTGCAGCTTGTGGAAAACCTTGAGGAAACTGTTGGATTTGGAAAAGGTGCTAGTAGACTTTATGCCTCAATCGATCTTGAGAAGGCAAGAGTAGGAAGAACCCGAATTCTCAAGGATGATTCAACTAACCCTCGTTGGTACGAATCTTTTCACATCTACTGCGCTCATTTGGCTTCTAATGTTATCATCACTGTTAAAGATGATAATCCTATTGGAGCAACACTAATTGGAAGAGCTTATGTACCTGTTCAAGAAATCTTAAACGGGCAAGAAGTAGATAGATGGCTCGAAATATTAGATAACAATCGTAACCCTGTGCAAGGAGGTGGTCAGATCCGTGTGAAGCTCCAATATTTTGATGTTTCTCATGACCGTAATTGGTCTCGGGGTATAATTAGTCCTAAATTCCCTGGAGTTCCATACACATTCTTCACACAGAGAAGGGGCTGCAAAGTTTCTCTGTACCAAGATGCTCATGTCCCAGATGACTTTATTCCCAAGATTCCTCTTGCTGGAGGCAAGTACTACGAGCCACACAGATGCTGGGAAGATATCTTCGAGTCCATCAGTAATGCAAAACACTTGATTTATATTACTGGGTGGTCTGTCTACACTGAGATCACCTTGATAAGGGACTCGAGGAGGCAAAAACCAGGAGGAGATATTACTCTTGGTGAGCTTCTAAAGAAAAAGGCCAGCGAAGGTGTTGCAGTTCTTATGCTTGTTTGGGATGACAGGACCTCAGTTGGTTTATTAAAGAAAGACGGACTGATGGCTACCCATGATGAAGACACTGCTAATTACTTCCGTGATACAGAGGTGCATTGTGTTTTGTGCCCTCGTAATCCTGATAATGGAGGAAGCATTGTTCAAAATTTACAGATCTCAACCATGTTTACTCATCACCAAAAGATCGTAGTGGTAGATGCCGAGATGCCTAATCCAGGATCACAACAAAGAAGATTAGTAAGTTACGTTGGGGGTCTTGATCTTTGTGACGGGAGATATGATACTCAGTTTCATTCCCTTTTCAGAACCTTAGACACAGCACACCATGATGATTTCCATCAGCCTAACTTCACCGGTGGTTCTTTAGCTAAAGGTGGGCCGAGGGAGCCGTGGCACGACGTTCACTCTAGGCTAGAAGGACCCATTGCTTGGGATGTGCTGTACAATTTTGAGCAAAGATGGAGGAAGCAAGGGGGGAAGGATATATTGGTTAACCTAAGAGATCTTTCTTCAATTATTATTACTCCCTCTCCGGTCACATTTTCAGAAGACCCCGAAACCTGGAATGTTCAGTTATTCAGATCAATTGATGGTGGGGCGGCTTTTGGATTCCCCGATAAACCTGAGGATGCAGCAAGAGCTGGACTTGTTAGTGGAAAAGACAACATTATCGACCGAAGCATTCAAGATGCTTATATAAATGCAATTCGCCGAGCAAAAGACTTCATTTACATTGAAAATCAGTATTTCTTAGGAAGTTCTTATTGTTGGAGAGCAGATGGAATAAAGCCCGAAGATATTGGTGCTTTGCATCTTATCCCAAAGGAACTCTCGCTAAAGATTGTTAGCAAGATTGAAGCAGGAGAGAGATTTACCGTTTATGTCGTGGTTCCTATGTGGCCAGAGGGCATTCCCGAGAGTGCATCAGTTCAGGCTATATTAGATTGGCAAAGAAGGACACTGGAGATGATGTATACAGATATATCTCAGGCCCTTAAAGCTAAAGGACTCGAAGCAAACCTAAAAGATTATTTAACGTTCTTTTGTCTTGGAAATCGGGAGGTGAAAAAAGAAGGAGAATACGTACCATCAGAAGAACCAGAAGCTGATTCAGATTACAGTAGAGCTCAGCAGGCTCGCCGCTTCATGATCTACGTCCATACAAAGATGATGATAGGTATGTCACTGCTTTTGAGTTAACTCAGAACCTTTTTTATATAGTAAGATTTGAACTTAATTTTAAAACGTTAAATTTAGCACCTAAACACCAGCTAGTTGCCCACCCAGTGCGCCCCATCTCAACTAGTTATTAGCTAAACGAGTATGTTCCTGACGTGCTCGATTATCTTTACTTGGTTTTAGGATCGGTTGATTTGATAATGGATTTGCTTCAGTTAGGTCTTTCTATAAAGTAAACCACAACTTGTAACAACCAGGACATCTCTGGCTCTATCTAATTGGGTTCGCAAGTCTGCCTGGCCTAAGGGGTAGCCTAGGAACTCAATTGACGCAAACCCCACCCACCTTGTTATATATTTTCGTCTTCGATTTATTTTATTTCTACTGTACTTTGGAAAGCAGTGTAAAATAAGTACACATTTTAGTTTTTCTCTACATTAAAAGAATCTTAAGGGAGTATCTATTTTTTGAAAGAAAAAAATTGCTTATCCAAGTTCCTGGTCAAGGGCAAGCCCCTTCCCCAGCCGTACTACTTAGTTCTGCCTATTGTTCTTCTGATGGTAAGAAAGATAATAAATTTGCACTATGTATGACAAACTGATCGGTATTGATGTTTGTATTTACAGTTGATGATGAATACATAATTGTTGGATCGGCCAACATAAACCAAAGATCAATGGATGGTGCCAGGGACTCTGAGATAGCCATGGGAGGTTACCAACCATCTCACCTTGCTAACAGAGAACCAGCCAGAGGCCAAATCCACGGATTCCGAATGGCATTATGGTATGAACACCTAGGCATGCTCGACAATTCTTTCCTCGAACCTAACAGCGAGGAATGTGTCCGCAAAGTGAACAGAATTGCCGACAAGTACTGGGAAACATACGCAAGTGAATCACTCGATCATGATCTACCAGGGCATCTTCTTGCCTACCCGATTGGAGTCACATACGATGGAGAAATCACTGAACTTCCTGGAATGGAGTTCTTCCCTGATACCAAAGCTCGTATTCTCGGTACTAAATCTGACTACCTTCCTCCTATCCTTACATCATAAGATTGATTACTATCTTATCCTAATCTTAAAACTGATCTTTGTTTTCTCGATATAAATCTTCTGCTGGTATTTCAACATTAAGGAGTTTTATAGTCATCGTCGTTACAGAATTATTTGCTTGTACTGGTATTTCTGTACTTGGGTTTGCTTTTATATTTGGTTCTTGAGGGTCCTAATCCATATATATATGTACTGGTTTATGTACTTTATGAATATCTTATGTATTGTCTTGTGCACAGACGACAGGGTAGAGACTAAGATTTTGACTGACTGCAGATTATTTCCGCATATTTCTGATAATCTTTTACCGTGTCGGTTGACATTGACGTTCTAGTTATGAAATTTGAAACACTATATTTTCCTCTTATCGGACTCTCTTATACAGATTAGGTCCATGGTTTAGGTTGAGTTGAGTATGGACCCAACTTATTTCATTGTGAAAATGAATAATGGGTTTTCGGAGCTTACCACCCCTCGTAACTAATTGGTAATTGAGTTTACCCCCTCAATAATGGGTAATTGAGCATACGCCCTTAGATTTACTGTTTTTGACAAAGACACAAGGTTGTGTTTGGCGTACGTGAATTAAATGCGACTACCAAAGGCAATTGTCCTCTAAAAAAATCCTAGAAAAAAAAACAGCGTCTGTTACCTTATTTCTTCTGGAAACTAAGTTTGCAATGTTTCTTCTACAAACTGAGTTTGCATTTTTGATATTGTAAACTCATTTTGGATTTGCGTTTTGCAAGCTGAGTTTACACAAGTTTATATCTTGCAAACTCCTACAAACTTGGTTTGCAACTGTAAACTAGGTATGCAAGCTCGATTCGCTTTGCAAACTCGGTCTGCACCAGCAACATGGGTTTGCAAACTTAGTTTGCAGTTCTCGCAAAATTTATTCGCAAATCTCGCAAAATTAGTTTGCAAATCTATAACAAAAATACAACTTTGAGAAGAATAAAACTGATTTGTAGTTCTTCAATGTCCGGGGAACAGATTCAGAGAAAGAATACTCAAAAAGATCTAAATATTCGAATAGATCTACAAACTCAAATAGATCTACAAGTTCAGTCTCCATGCAACTCTCTCGCACTTTCTCTCTCGAGTGAATCTAAATGATAAACATATAATATTCTTGTCGAAGATGAAGCTCGGACAGGGGGTAACTCACTTGAATATTAATCAACTTCCGGTGGAACTAGTCAATATTGTTAATGCGGATACTAGAGGAACAGTGAGAATGAGGAAAGGAAGGGGCTAATGATGTGATGTAACTTGATTTCTTTGCTGTTTTATATTTATTTATTTGTATGCGGTTCGGGCTTCTCCCGCTTATCATTATAAAAAAAAAACATATAATATTCTCTATATGTATAGAGACGCCATTACTGGCGTGATGATGCTTCACCAATAATATTCTCTATAAACTCGATTAGCAAACATAAACTCATAGCAACTTAGGTTCATCAATAAACCTCGCAAACTCGATTTCGTATCTAAGTTTTAATGGAAGATGGAGAGAGAATGATAAAGGAGAAGAACCGATGAAGAAAAAAAGAAGAACATACCCAAAAAATTTCTAGGTTTTTTGAGAAAAAAATTAGCTTTAATGTGTAAGGATATTTCGAGAATCAAACAGAAAATAACCCATTTAATAACTATATGTAATTTAAATTTTATGTATCATTATCTATAATATCTTACTAACTTGTAATTAATAGAATTTTTTTTATTGTTAACAACCCTTTTGACCCAAATTCTTTCAACAAAAAAAACTCTTTTGACCCAAATAACTATTTTGGAGAAAAAACCTACTAACAAAATTTGCATTTATATTACTTAATTTTGGTGTTAGGACATTAGGTTGTGTTGGAGTATAAATATACCTCGTAATTGATGCAAATAAAAGTTAATGTGAATTTTAAAAGATCAAAAGAAGATGCAAATTCGAACCTTCTTCTTTTTTTCTTCTTTCCTTTTTTGTTGAAAGACCTTCCTCAGTATTCTCAATTGAAAGTTTGAAACAAATAAAAAAAGTAAAAAAGAAGATGATGGATACCCATGTTCCAAGTTCAGCAACCACTAGTGTCGGTGACTCGTTCCCTGACTCGGTCGGTGACTCGGTCTAAAGATCCAACGGTCTAGATTTCAGATTGACCCACTAACTACCCAAGTCCACACGCTTCCATCTTTTATTGTCCAGATAATAAAATCGGTCAATCTAAAAGCGCCCTGGAAAATGCTATTGGAGCCATCCTATTGGTCTCCCCAATTTTGGCTATATTGCTTATGACCCCCAAGAAAGCAAATTAACAAGGTCGCGGCTTTGGGGCATAAAGAATAATCTCTGGGGGATAAATTCTCTAGAGAATTCATGTTTTTTTGTACATTCTCTAGGGAATATTATTTTTAAACCCAAATTACTCGATCAAACATTACCCCCTAATATTCATCTTCTTTATCACCATCACGACCACAACTTTCCACTACCACCATTTTGACTACCATTTCCTCCTCTTCTCTCTCCTTTCTTCTCCTCTCTCACTTACTCTTACCCTCTCTCTCTCTCACTATCTCTCTCTATTGCTTCCCCTATCTATGTCTATCGATCTCTCGATGTTTCTCTCTCAGTCTTTCATTGTTTCTTGTTTGATCTCTCATTGTTTTTCTCTCCCTCTCACACACAGACACTGTTCCGACGAAGGAAGTGTTCCCTTCGCCAGAACCAGATCTCGAGGAGGATTTTTGGCGAAACTCTTCGAGTATTTCGTGGCCACTAAACATTTCACGGACACAAAATGTTATGTGACCCTGACCATTTCGTGGTTGCAAAACATTTCGTGGATGCAAACCGTTTCGTGGCTGCAAAATGTTTCGTGACTACAAAACATTTCGTGGCCACGAACTCTGTGATCTCCACAGAGAGATCTATACATACTGCAAGAGAGAGAGGACGAGATAGAGGCTGCGAGCAAGAGAGATAAAGACTGCGAGAAAAAAAACTAATCTACAGAGAGATATGTCTACAACAAGAGAGAGATGAGAGTGATCCAAAATAAAAGAGAGTATGAGAGTGATCTACAATGAAAGAGAGAGATCTAGAGTGATAACGACAAAGAGATAGTCAATGAGAGTGAAAAAGATGGTAAGAGAGAGTGAAAGAGATGGTGTGAGAGAGAGAGAGAGAGAGAGAAGATGAAGATTAGGGGGCGATGTTTAATCAAGTCAATTTTTGGATTAAAAGAAGAATATGCCCTCTAAAATAATTTTTATTGACTAATTCTTTATTCCCCAGAGAATTTTCTTTATTCCCCAAAGCCACGACTAGGGTTGGGAATTTGGTCCGAAAACCCGGATCCGCCCGCGTCCGCCCACGTCCGCAAAGGACCGGGACCGCCCGTGACCGAATCGGGCAAGACCCGTCCGACCGAGAAGGCTTTAGCGGACGGTCATGGACAAAAGGGCCTACCAGGAGGTCCGCCCGTGACCGACCGCTTAAGTGAAGGTCCGTCCGCCCGTCCGGATTACCCGCCTCTAGCCCGAAAGATTACTGACCCTTAGATTTCTTAGGGTTATATTTGAGCCTTTAGATTTGCAAGTGACTTATATATAAATACAAAACAAAACCTAAAATTATTTTACCCTTCTCCAGGCCACTTCTCTTCTCATTCCCAAATTCTCAACCCCTCAATGTAGGTATGACTGCTGAGACACATGTTTGAAGAACCCTAAATCTCTAACCTTTAGTCTCCAACTTTTCACCTTATCTTCAAGATTTCAACCCTCAAGGCTTCAACCGTTCGATCAACTCGGTAAGATATACTCATCTTCTCTTTCTTTTTGTTCGATCTACTCATCTTCTTCATCTTTTTGTTTGATCTACTCATCTTCTCTTTTTTCAGTTCAATCTATTCATTTTTTTTTTCGATCCACTCATCTTCAATCTAAACTCGAGAAGAGATTTTCTTCTCTGTTTGTTTTTATTTTAACTTTGAATCTTTATTATTTTATCTGTTTAAATCATTATTATTATTTTGTTCAAGTCATTCTTACTTGATTTCTTTTTTTGTTTTTCAGGATACAACAACATTACTGTCATTATCTTATGCAACATACTGTCATTTTTATGACTTTCTTGATTTGAATATTAACTTTTGTAATTTTTGAATTCATTTAGAGATTAAGTTCTAATCTTATAACTATAATTATGTAAATTTGTTACTTTAGTAAATTTTGAATTTTGGCGTTTGTTTAGGTATTTTAACACTATACCCGACGCCCGACCGACCGGTGCCCGGCATGTCCGATTGGATAAAACGGACACGGGCAGACATTTTGAGGAAAAAATTCCGGTTAGTCCGTCCGTTTAGTCCGCCAGCCCGAGTGGTCATCGCGGAGTTTTGTCCGTTCCGCCCTGACCGGGAGCAAGTCTGCCCGCGGACTGCCCGTCCGAACCGATTCCCAACCATTAACAAAGGGCAGCGTTTTGGGGAATCAAAATAGTTTGCGGGATGTGAAGACTTTGTCAAAAACTGGTCAACTTTAGTTAACCAGTATGTTTCTAATTATTAGGAGAAAAACAAATTTGTTGACCATTTCTTCTCCATTCTAGCAAGGATTGTCGGAATGCGGCCACCACCATCATCACCAAAATCTGGCCACCACCATCATCATTTGCATCTTTCTTTCTCTCCCTCTCTCTCTTTATCGCTCTCACTATGTCTCGTTATCTCTCATTGTATCTCGGTTTCTCCGATCACCAAACCCTAATACTCGGTCTCACTCTCATTCTCCCTAAACTCCCTCTCTCGCAGTTTCAGAATTCGTGGTCGGTTGGCCCACGAACCATTTCGTGGGTCGACTGTCCACGAAAACGGTCGACCACGAAACCCTCGAGGAGGGTTAGGCGAAACCTTTTTCGAGGTCTTGGTCCGGCGAAGGAAAAGCTTTCCTTCGCGGAAACTGTGTATGAGAGAGAGAAAAAGATTGTAAGAGAGAGAGAGACAGAGAGAGAGAGAGAGGGAGACTGTGAGATTGATAGAGACAAACTATAAGAGAGAGATGGAGTGAGGAGAGGAGGAAGAAATAAAAGGAGAAAATGGTTTTGGTGGTTGTGGCCGGAGGTGGTGGCCAGAGTTGAAAATGATGAAGAAGGAGAAGAAGAGGAAGAAGAAATGTTTTGTTTCCCTCAAAATCTCCAAAATTTCACATCTTCCCTTTAAAATTTTCCACCCTGAAAACTATTTTGATTTCCCCAAAGCGCTGACCGTTATTTTCATTTTCACTATCACTTCTGATCATCGTCACCACCTCCAACCAAGATCAACACCCCCGACTATCAATATTTTCTTTCTCTGTCTCTCTCGTTTTTCTTTATCTCTTTTCTTCTCCTCTCATTTTCTTCTATCTTTCTTTTAGTTCTTTCCCTTATTGTTTTTGCAAAGAGAACGAATTCTCTCATTGAAATTTCATTCGTCCGAAAAGGGAATCAAAACACTTTCCACAGTTTTCTTTCGTTTAAGATCGAACGTAGTGTTGGCGAAAGAATTATTGCCAATCAAAGAGCGGTCGTGAAGATGAATATTAAAAGGTAAAGTAAAATTGATCCAAAGTCTTCCTACCCCAACCAAAACTACATCCCCAAACCACCCACCCATAACAAAATATTACAAACATAAAAGCTGCCTCAGCAGCTACTAAATAAACAGCTGTTCTTCATCAAAAAAAAAAAATAAACAGCTGTTTTCTTTTTCTTTATTAAGTTGACAATTCATTACTGATAATGGAGCGGCTTAACGGCTCAATTTCGAGGTAATTCATTCTTAATCATCATTATAAAAGAAAAATACTAATTAATAAATAGCATCAACTTTAAACACCATTAAGGCAACTTCAAAAAAGAGATTAAAAAAGAAAGGGGAATTAGCCTTAAAAATAAATTTAATTTATATCAAATTTCCCATCTCAGAGTTTTTCATTCAATAAATTTACAATTAAAAGAACAAATTAACACAAAATAAATATAAAATCAGAATAAAATTCATAAACTATTGAAAAAAAAAAGTGAGAAAAAAAAAACTAGAACAGAGGAATTTATTGATATTGAGATCAGAAAGTCCATTTCCAGATCTTGATCTTCAAATCAACCTTACATTTAGGAGTATGAGATGAATCAGAAAATGCCCAAGTAGTTAAATTTGATTTTCCACTTGGTGGAACTTGAACAGCTCTGATTTGATCACAATTGATTTCAATTCCAGCTTTTTTAGTCTTGAATCCACCCATCTTTACTTGAACTTCAGTACTCAATTGAATCTTTAATGGTAACCCAGATTTCTTCTTCAGATCTGATTTCAATAAATTTGAAGTAGCAGGATCTATGGCAACTTGATTTGTTGGGTTTTTAATTGAAACTTTAAGAAGAGTAACATTCTTAGTTTCATGAGTAAAAGAAGGAATTGATCCATCTCCAATATCAATTCCATCAGAAAAAACAGAAATATTGATAGGATTATAGTAAAAGATCAAATCTTTGTTAGGGTTTTTAGCTGAAATTGTGAGATCAATTTTGGAATTGAGATTAGAAGTACCATCTTTTGATGTAGTAATGTTGAATTGAGAGATTTGAAGACTGTAGAGAGAGAAAGTTGGTCGTTTTGGTTGGTAGATTGAGTAAACAACAGCACCAGCAATGGCAGCTAAGACTAGTACAAGAATTATGATTAAAAGAGTCCAGCAGAAGCAACAGCAACAACTCAAGCGGCGGCGCTTTGGTTGAGGACGGTACATTGGACGGGCGGCGCCGTACATCTGAGATTTGACTGGTGGGAATGCTGGGTTAGTGTTGCCATTGCCGTTTAGGGTTTGGCCAGGTGGGTTTGAGAGTGGTTTTGAGGATGGGTAGATCCTCTCTGCCATTTGTTTGGGGTTTTCTTTCTTTTTTTTAGGGTTTCAATGGGATGAAGAAAATGGACAAGATTTATACACACAGACAGAGAGAAACTAGAGAGAGAGAGAGAGAAGAGATGTAGTTTGTAATTGGGGATCTGTGATGAGTCTCTTTCTCTCTCTAGAAAGTGTTTAAGAGAACTAAAGAAAAGATGATTACAAATATGATATTAATAAATAAACAACTCATTTCCTATACATAATTGGGTGTTGAAGACATGGGACCCATGATTATTTGAGATGATCAAGATTGATGGAGAGTCATTGATTTGGAATATATTTGATACTTTACTAATCAATGATTTGGAGGAGATTAGGGCATGTAAAAGAGGTAATATTGTTGGAACACTTTTGTGAAGTTAGTGCGAAGAGGGAAGAGAGAGTAGTTGTCAAAGAGGTAATTTTTTTTTTGATGAAAGAAAGAGGTAATTTTGTTGAACACTTTTATGAAGTTAGTGTAAACAGGGAAGAGGATAGTTGGGACTTGGGCACCCCTCTTAAGCCTTTGGAATCAATTTCTCTAGAAGCAGTTTATGTAAATTAGGAAAATCCTTAGGGAAATCTAAAATCTAAGGGGCTAAAACGACGAAAACTCAATTTTTTTACTCACTTTTGACATTTTTATATGACCACTGTTTTGGGAAAGCACTAAAGTTTTCGGAGAAGACGGTGGAAAACAAAAAAAGTTAAACCAAACACCCTTTTAATGTCGCAGGAAAAAAGTCGCCGGCCGGATGTTGCCGGCAACTTCATCATCTTCTATCTTTTCTCTCTTCTCCCTCTCTTCTCTCTTTCTTCTCTCTCTTCTCTTGCTCTCTCTTTCTTCTCAATGTCTCCGCGCGAAGGAGAGGAGCCCCTTCGCCGAAGCTCGTCTGGTTTGAAGAACTAACCAGATCTGGTCTGGTTTGAGGAACTAATCAGATCTGGTCTGGTTTGAAGAACAAACCAGACTCGTCTGGTTTCCAGACGAAACCAGATCACCAGGCCTTTTATATTAGTTTACCTTTTTTTTACTACGATCACTACTCCAATATGCATGAAGGTGCTACCAAATTATACTTTTATCTTGTCAAATGGTTAATGAGGGTTGAGAATTCTTAATTAGGTTAATTCTATTTTAGCTCCCAATTTATGGCCAACTAACCGTTTTGCCCTCCGTAAGTGTCCTACAGTTCGATTTGGTCTCAAAAGACCAAAATAATTTCAACTTTTTTCGGAAACACCCTTTGGGGGTCAAAATAGAATTAATTCTATTTTTTTTAAACACAAAGCCACCTCGTCTCCTCTTATTTCTTCAACTTCATCAATTTATTACATCTCACTTCCATGTGATATGACCATCTCATCATCTTCTCCGATGAAGGTCGTCGGTCGGTCAATTTTTTCAGCGACCTTCAAACATAAAAAAAATTCTTCATTCTTTCTCTCTCGTCTTTTTTCTTCTTCTTCTTCTTTCAATCTCTTCTTCTTTTTCTTCTTCATCTCACTTCTCCTTCTTTATTCTCTCTCTACCTACTGTCTGGCAAATGGGAGGATCCCTTTGCCAGACGTCTGGTTTCCAGACCTTTACTGACTAGAAACCAGACTTTGAAGCCTGGAAAACAAACCGTGAAGGTCTGTTTTCCAGACCTTCGTCTGGATCTGGAACTCTAGACGAAGGTATAGGTCTTCAAAGTCTGGTCTCTAGACCGTGAAGGTTTTGAAACCAGACATCCGACGAAGGGGATCCTACCCCCCCTTCGCTAGGTAATAGGTAGAGAGAGAAAGTAACAAAAGAGAAGCAAGTAGAAGAAGAAGAAGGAGAGAGTGGAAGAAGAAGAAAGAGAAAGAGAAAGAAAGATTTTTTTTTTGAGGTGGCTAGAAAAATTGACCGGCCGACGACATTTATAGAGGAGATGATGAGATGACTATATGACATGGATGTGAAATGAAATAAATTGATGAAGTGGAGGAAGTAAGAGGAGGTGAGGTGCCCTTGTGTTTCCAGAAAAAGTTGGAATTTTTTGGCCCTCAGGGGATAAATCGAACTGATGGACACTTATGGGGGCCAAAACAATGTGTTGGTCACAAATTGGTGGCCCAAACGTAAGGCTTCTTAATTAGGCGATAAAGAAATTAAATTTAAAACTCCTTATTCTCCCAATTTGCGATTAATCATCAAAATGTTTTTAACAACCATGAAGTGAAACAGCTTAAATTTTTCTTACCCGATGATTTACGGGGTTAGATCGTCATCTTTCTGAAGAATATCCAGGACTTGCATTCAACATAAATTTCTCCACACATTAAGGAAATACCTAGGACCCAGAATTTTACAAATTTCTAAACTCAAAGTTTACTATAACAACAAATTCATTTCGTTTTTGCATATCGTCCAATACTTTTGTTTAAGGGGTTTTAGCTATTTGAGTCAGATATAATTAAGTACGAAAAAGCAACAAACATTTCATTATTACTATTTAGGTCAAATTATTTATATATCCTAAACTACCTTTTCGAGTAACTTTTTTTTTAATGTATATATATATATATATATATATATATATATATATATATCTCATTAGATTACGGTGTTCGGTAAAACTTATAAATTTAGAAAGAATTTTACGAAAGAAAAAATATATAGAAAAATGGTTCTTTTCATTATTCTTCTAATTTTTGTTCTTGCAAATTGAATTGCAAATTTTGCAAACTAGGTTAGCAAATCTCGCAATTCGATTTGCAAATGCAAAACAGAATTTGTAAACAACAAGTTCAGTTTGCATACTGAAAATGGGCTAGAAAATCTTGAAAATTGTGTTTGCAGAAGGTCGCAAACAAGGTTCGCGAAATCCACAAAAGTAGTTTGTAAATGCGAGCAAATCCAACTTTTGCCCTTTTTTTTGGGTTGCGGCTTTGGGGCATAATGAATAATCTCCCCAGAATAAATTCTCAAAGGAATCCATGTTTTTTTGTACATTTTCGGGGGCATATTATTTTTTTACCAAAAAATTAACTTGATCAAACATTGCTCCTAATCTTCATCTTCTTTATCACCGCCACAACTTCCCACGACCACCATTGTCACCTCTTATCTCTCCTCTCTCATTCACTGTTACCCTCTCTCGGTCTCTCCTTCTCTCCCTCACTGTCTCTCTATATTGCTCTCACTATCTATGTTTCTTGATCTCTTACTGTTTCTCTCTCAATCTCTCATTGTTTCTTGATAGATCTCTCATTGTTTCTATCTCTCTCTCTCTCACAGAGAAAGTTTCGGCAAAGGTAAGTGTCTCCTTGTTGAAACCAAACATCGAGGAGAGTTTCGCCAGAAAACCTTCGAGGATATCGCCAGAAACCCCACAAAATATTTTGTGGCCCTGACCATTTCATGGCCACAAACTCTGTCATCTCCACAAACTGCACGAGAGAGAGGGAGATATAGAGACTGTGAGAAAGAGATGCAAGAGAGAGATAAAGAAAAAGAAAAACTAATCTACAGAGATATGTCTACATCGAGAGAGATGAGAGTGACATACAATCAAAGAGAGAGAACTATCTAAAGTGAGAGCGACAGAGAGATAGTTAGTGAAATCGAAAAAGATAGTGAGACAGAGAGAGAGAGATAATGTGAGATAGTGGGAGGAGAGAGATCGTAAGTAAGACAGTGGGGAAAGGAAAGATGAAGATTATGAAGGAGTTGAAGGATATGTCCTTCGACTAAGATGGCAATGCGAGCAATATGTCGGCTAGGACAATTGATGAAGAATATCATCAAGTCTGATTGATTTAGGGGTCGTTAGTGTTTAGCTAGAAATCAACTACGATCGTCGAATTACGAAATAATTCGCGGCTAACTTCGATCGGATCCTACATCGGGTTACACATAAGAATGGGTATTTAATCGGATGATATGACTAGTGGGAGTGTGATATAACATTGGGAATGCCCCATAAACATATCTTACAGGCCTAAATAGAATTTGGGCAAAAGATAGCAAAAGGCCCGAAATAAGGGTTTTGGGCCTAGGCCGGGTCGGGTACTTCCGGGACTCGGATTGGGCTGAATTTTGGAGGGTGAGTTGCTGACATACCCAGTAGTATGCACGCAAAATTTCGTGGTGTTTGGACACCTCCTCCTTAAGGAATTGAAAAAATATTATTAATTGCTATTTTCGACTATTTCCCTAAATCTAATTCTAAAGGGCGTTTTAGGAAACCTTTAAGGAGGTGTATTCTCACTAGGGTTCTATATAAACACTCTTAGGGAAGAGAATAAAGTGTGGAATTTCTCTCTAAGCTTTCTTACTCTACCACATCAAGTAGAGAGGAGAAAGTGAGTTAATTCCCACGCTATCTTCTAGTCAAGCAAGAAAAGGTCTTCTGATTATCAAACCACCATTGGAGTGCTAGCGAGTTTCAAGGAGGGAGATTAAATACACCGTTCGGTGTCCAAGTAGAGGAGCTACATTTGAAGCTCTTGGTCTTCTTTAATCTATTCAACTAGATCGAGGGAAATAGCGATTAAGGTAATCTACTATATTCCTATTAGTTAATTACTAGTTTTGCATGATGATCTTGGGGATACTAGTGTTAGACATTATATGTCGTTATCCGCTATAAACACTAGTATAAGGGTATAATTCCCTTCAGTGGCGTCAGAGCCTCTTGCAGTTAACTAGTTTTTGCTAAGAACCGAACTAATTGATATTTGATATACTTGATAGTTTAATAGATTGAGTTTATAAAAGTATATTAAAAGTGTTTTAAAAGTACTTCAAACTCACAATTTGATTACAATGAATATGATGCAACTAGTTTTTCAAATTAAAAGAATCAAAATTGATGATTGAAAGTGTTTCAAAACATTGAATTTCATTGATTTTGAATTGGTTTTCAAAATTGTTCTTGAAAAAGTTTCAAAAACCTAGAATTTTGATCCAAAATTGGTTGATTAAAAGAATTGTTTTTAAGTTTTAGGAAACTCCCAAAAAAACAAAAATTTGGAACTTTTAGAAGTATTCTAAAAAGAATTGTTTTTGAGTTTTAAGAAATTCCCAAAAACAAAGTTTGGAAATTTTAAAAGTTTTGAGAAATTTTAGAAGTGTTGTAAAAGGGATTTCAAAATTTAGAAAGAGTTTAAAATTTGGAAAATAGCAAATAGAGATTTGCAAAAAAAAAAAAAAAATTTGGAAACTAGGGTTTTGGAAACCCTAGTGTCCGGCCTGGAAGCTGCTGGACGCGTCCAGAGCAGCTGTTGAGACGCGTCCAGGAGACGCGTCTAGCAACTGCAACCAGATTGCTACTGGACGCGTCTAGCAACTGCAACCAGATTGCTATTGGACGCGTCCAGAACAGCTGGGACGCGTCTTGGTCGCGTCTAGGACGCGACCACCAGCTGCGATGGAAGCATCTGGATGCGTCTTGGAGACGCGTCTAGAGCAACTTGGACGCGTCTAGGACGCGACCAGAAGCTGCACAAGTAGCTTCCTGGACGCGTCTGGGAGGTTCTAGGTGTCTCAGACTAGGTCCGAGACACCTAGTGCTGGTCCGGTCCAGCACCAGACGCATCTGGTACATGGACTAGCGTCCTGGCTCCGGCCAGGACGAGACCAAGCCTCGACCAGGACATGCCGGCCCTTTGGGCCGTGCTATGTCCGGACCTTGTCCGAGCCCTTTTGTGGGCTTGGGCCGGGACTTGTCTAGGACTTGTCCCAGGCTTATCCGATTCCAACCAAATAATTCCAAAATTAATCCGGGCCATCCAGAAGGCCAAAACTGATTTCTCTTTAAATTGATTTATGAAATCATTAAGAATCGACCAATATTTTTTCCGAAATTGACCCGGGCTTTCAAAACCCGAAACGGAGTTTTTCTTGAAGTTGATTTTAGAAATCATAAAAGATAAAACCGGAACGCACCATTAGTCGAATTCTTTGAATTTAGACTTAAGGTCCGTAATGTGACATGTAATGTCGACAAAAGTATCTCCCAAGCTAATCATGCATATATAATTCTTAGCCTTAATATATTATATGAATGCTTGTGATGTAAATGCGGGAAACTAGTATGACCATAGATTTGTTTCTATATTCTTGTTTTAAGCACGGATGGGTGCATATTTGCAATTAATTTTAATTTCAAGTTTATACGATCTGCGAATCGTTAAAGTCTTGTAATTAGAGTTTAGGGTCTATGAGTCCATTGAAGAAACTCAAGGAAGGAATCCAAAGGCGAGTGGGAGAAATCAATGGAGGTTCAAATATGGAGATCTAGACGAACCAAAAGGCGAAACAAGAAGCAAACCAAAGGAGATTAGATCTTCTAGGTTAGGGGCCATACTAGGATCCATGCCTGCTTGATTGATTTTCTCGCGCGCATTTACTTACTTATTTACGCTTTATGTCGTGGATGTTAGTTAGGCTAAATAGTTCACTATAACAAACGCCAGACTAGCGTAAAAGTCCCCAATACGTAATCTTGAGTAATCGTCTATCCAGATTAAGACACTCGTTGCGCCCTTGTTCGAGGAAGGTGGGTCGGCCTTCGCAGAGTACCTCCTCTACCTTAGGACAATGCGGGTAGGTCTATAGAAGATGCCTACACGTCTAAATGGTTCTACTCAACGAGATCAGCAAGAGAGTCTTGGATACTCGAGGCAAAAGGATAGATTAGTCATTCATCAATGAAATCTATCAACCAAGAGTCATAAGGTATGATCAGTGAAGTAGTTCACTCACCCGGAATGATGGAGTCAAAGGGTAGGGCCTTCGTCCGCTTTACTCCGAAGAACTGGGATCTTGGAATCACTTATTCAATCGGGGACGATTTTTATTGAATAATGTGGGAAAACTAAGTTTTCCAAAATGATAACGAGTTTTAAAACTTTGCCATTTCTTTTATGTAGTTTAAAGATGACAAAAGATATTTTCAACTTCCGCTCACTTCTCGACAAGGAGAAGCTGAATGAGCACAACTTGCTCGACTGGGAGAGGAACCTGGGAATAGTTCTCAGGATGGAAGGCAAGCAACATGTACTAGAAACTCCAATTCCTGTATTGGATGATACTTCGACTAAAGAAGAGATAGATGAAGAAAGGAGTGTGCGGAAAAAGGTAGAACCTGTAACTTGCTTAATGCTAGCAACCATGGAACCGATTCTGCAAGAGCAGTTCATAGACATGGATGCTTACTCCATGATGCGACAACTTCGGGAAATGTTCCAGAAACAGTCGAGTTTGGAGAGGTTTGAAACCTCTAAAGCAATTATGGACATGCGCCTTGAAAAGGGAAAACCAGTTGGCCCTCATGTTCGTCAAATAATCATGCTCATGGGCAAGCTGGCTAAACTAGGTTTTCCTTATAGTCAACAGACGGCTACCGACACTATCCTTCACTCCCTCCATAGTGGTTTTAATCAGTTTAAGATGAACTACAACATGAATGGATGGGATAAAACGTTGGAGGAACTTCATTCTATGCTTCTAATAGCCGAAAAGGGCGTCGCTATAGTAGAGACTAAGAAGGACGTTCTTATGGTACAAAAGGACAAAAGGTTCAAGAAAGGTGGAAAACAGAAGAAGAAACCCGCGTCAAAAGGAAAAGGCAAACGGGTTGCCAAACCTAAAGACAAAGGTCCTCCTCCTGACACCAAATGTTTCTACTGTGATGGCAAGGGCCACTGGAAAAGAAACTGCCCTAAGTTCTTGGAGGTCAAGAAGAAGGGAACAGTGGCTTCAAATTCAGGTATAAACAGTTAACTTATCAAATATTGTAAAATTCCCAAACTTTGGTATATGATACCTAAAATTGCCCTATCATTGTGAATGTACAGGTGCAGCTGGGAACTGAGTATTTGGCTAAGGAAGACAAGATCCAAGAGGGACCAGAAGCCTCGACTGCTAAGGATGCTGAAAGGAATCGAAGTCTACTTTAGGCACTAATCTAGATTAAGCGTTTTTCTAGTTTTTAACATCATCTCTGTACTAAGTATTATGGAGAATCAATAAAGAACTTCATTTCTAAATTGAGATGTTATTAAAAGTGCTAAATTAAACAATCTATACCTATGGATTCTAAACTTGGTTAAACACCTACAAGATAGGTTCAAATAACCAAAACATGAATCAACTGACAAGAAAGAAAGTCTTGAGTCAGAAACAGAGATTGATCTTCAAACGTACTTCTAACCTATCCATATTTGGAGTGTCCATAAGGATTAAGATGAAGAACAAGAATCAAACTCTATCCTCCAAAATCCACTAGTCTAGACATAGCTTCCCACAAAACTACCAAAATTCCGTCTAAAGCTAAAACTTGTAAAAAGCGTTACAAAACTAGCTAATATCTGACGCAATTTCTTTTTGAAAGAAATTTGGGCTTCTTCCACAACCAATCAAGAGAACAAAGTGTTCGTTGCTCATGATAGTATTCTTCTAGTAATTAGCACACCTAGTAGTCTGAGAGAAAAGTACTAATTATTACAAGAATAAGTGGGAGAAAAGTACAAGTCGATTTAATTTGATCATGAGAAAAATCATGAAGAATCATGAAGAACAATCATGAAACTTGTACAAGACGATTAAATTCGACCAAGAGCAACAAACTACGGCTCCTCGGAAAAGGAAAGGTTAAAGATATGATCTTATAAACCCACCGCACAAAAGCGAATGTCATTCGCAGGAGAACTCTCAAAGCAAGTGAAAGTGTCTCTAAAGGAATATCTCAAAGTAGTTGAGAAAATTCCAAGCTGTTGTTCAAAAGCCCTAAAAGGTCAAAAGTAAAATCTCAAAGACTCAGAAAATAAAGGTTATTTCTGAAGAGATAAAAGATCTGCGCAGAAATGGAAACTGACTCTAGATTTTGGCTAGAAGCCAAAATCATCATGGAATCCATATCTCGTCAAGACATGAAGCTTGATAATTTAAGTCAACGGAAGACCTAAATTGGTTTTTCAAAGTAGAAAACTGAGAAGGATGGAAACATTCATGTTTCCCGAAACTAGACAAGGAGAATAAGATTCTTCCAATCAAGTTATGTCCATAGGCATGCTTCAGAAATCCATCGACGGATTAAAATCACACAAGAGTTAGAATCTTCGATTCAAAGAAGCTTGATTCCTGAGGAATGAAGAAAAATCTTGAATCACGAGTTTCAAGAAGGTAAGTGGGAGAAACAAACCTTCCGGGTCCGTATGGAGAGTACATACAAAAAATTGAGTACGACATAAGATGTTGTGTAACAGTGAACACACTGACCCAATAAAAGGACCACACACAAGGATGAAATGCCATTTTGGGCATCTGAAGATCTATAAGCATAGATCAAAAAGATGATAGGATTAGAGAGACTCAGTACGCTGAGATGCTTGAGATCCGAAACAGAAAATCTAAGACTCGGAAAAGTCTAAAAGAATTTCGACCCAAAACTCATGACAAAGAGCGTTGCCAAATCGGAGTTTGAAAAGACACCGATGAGCAAGCACGCATGAGAGAGACGTGTATGTTTGAAAACATAAAGTCAAGTCATGTTGAACGTGATTAGCATTTAGACATCCAATTCAGATCGGAAACCCGAAACACTACTGAAACATCCTAGAAGGCTAAAGGATGAAAGTAGTACAAATAGTCATCGTAGCAAACTTCCAGACATGGAAGGAAAGTAGGCTTAAAAGTGTTTAAGCCGTAACCGTTGCAAATTCTACATAAGAAATTAAAAGCCTTAACTCTAGTAAAGATTACTAGATATTATCAAGGTTGAAGATAACAATCTTCAAATTAATTGATAATAACCAAAGTTTAAAACCGACTACCACGGTAGTCAAACTAAACTGTCACCTAAGACATAGTATGAGATTCATACATAGTCTAAGGCATGAGGTAAATTTAGAATAAACCTTCACAAGTAAAACTGAGTGGGTAAAAAGAGTTTTACGGAAGAGGCTCAGATTTACAACTCTCATTATCAGAAATAATAGAGTTATTTCACAAGTCGTCTAAATTTGGTTTAGTGTTTAAACGACAGTCCATTGATGATAAAACATTCCGAATAGGTTTGTCACATACGTGATCTGATGAATGAAACCCTATTAAGTGAACTTGGAATATTTATTGTCAAGTCCCTAGTCCAGGTCATTGCATGGACAACAATGACTCATGAAGACTAGTACGGGAGTCGATGGGATAGCGCAGTTTCATGGACTATAGGAATAGTGTATTCGATTCGACTACGTGGGTGTGTAAAAGGTTTATACACTGGATAACCCTCTAATGAGAAGTACATCACTCTTGATGAACGCCAAATACTTCTCAAAAGACAAGATTTGAGAGATTCCTCAAAACATGAGTGCTCCACTCATCTTATGTAATGAATGTCCGACTTTGGTTTCGTCAAACACCGCGCCGTAAAAGGAGGCTATAAAGACAGATACTGGGAAGGACAGGATAGACATGAAGTTAAGAGGGAGCACAAAAATGGATTGTGTCATCCTAATCACATTAGGTCAAAAGTGTCTCAAGGCCACTTGATGAGTGACAACTGAAAATGCGTGGCCGCGCTCAAACGGATTAAGAATTAATCGTTTGTCTTTTATAGTTGTACTCGGAGATCAAGAAAGTATGAATGATGTGACGTATCAGATGGGATACTAAATTGACACGGAATCGAGGCATTGCACTTGTTCTAAGTCCAAGTGGGAGTCTGAAGGAGTTGAAGGAGATGTCCTTCGACCAAGATGGCAATGCGAGCAATATGTCGGCTAGGACAATTTATGAAGAATATCATCAAGTCCGATTGATTTAGGGGTCGTAGTGTTTAGCTAGAAATCAACTACGATCGTCGAATTACGAAGTAATTCGCGGCTAACTTCGATCGGATCCTACATCGGGTTACACATAAGAATGGATATTTAATCGGATGATATGACTAGTGGAAGTGTGATATAACATTGGGAATGCCCCATAAACATATCTTACATGCCTAAATAGAATTTGGGCAAAAGATAGCAAAAGGCCCGAAATAAGGGTTTTGGGCCTAGGCCGGGTCGGGTACTTTCGGGACTCGGATTAGGCTGAATTTTGGAAGGTGAGTTTCTGACATACCCAGTAGTATGCACGCAAAATTTCGTGGTGTTTGGACACCTCCTCCTTAAGGAATTGAGAAAATATTATTAATTGCTATTTTCGACTATTTCCCTAAATCTAATTCTAAAGGGTGTGTTAGGAAACCTTTAAGGAGGTGTATTCTCATTAGGGTTCTATATAAACACTCTCAGGGAAGAGAATAAGGTGTGGAATTTCTCTCTAAGCTTTCTTACTCTACCACATCAAGTAGAGAGGAGAAAGTGAGTTAATTCCCACGCTATCTTCTAGTCAAGCAAGAAGAAGGTCTTCTTATTATCAAACCACCATTGGAGTGCTAGCGAGCTTTCAAGGAGGGAGATTAAATACACCGTTCGGTGTCCCAAGTAGAGGATCTACGTTTGAAGCTCTTGGTCTTCTTTAATCTATTCAACTAGCTCGAGGGAAATAGCAATTAAGGTAATCTACTATCTTCCTATTAGTTAATAACTAGTTTTGCATGATAATCTTGGGGATACTAGTGTTAGACATTAGATGTCGTTATCCACTATAAACACTAGTATAAGGGTATAATTCCCTTCAGATTAGGAGACAATGTTTGATCAAGTCAATTGTTAGATTAAAAGAAGAATGTGACATCTAAATCAATGTTTATTGACTAATTCTTTATGTCCAGTAAATTTTTCTTTATTCCCCAAAACTAAGACCTTTTTTGTTTCCTCAAACCCCCTACTACCATTTTCTCCACGCTGATAAAGTTCGTCAGACACTGTCATAGTCCGTGACCTTTTATATTTTTTTTTTCAGGTTTTTCTCTCTTGTCTCAACCTCTTCCTCCTCCATTCACTACGTCCTACCACCCTCTGTCTCTCTCTTTCTCTTGGATATGTCAAACCTTTTAGATCTTTCGATTCTTTACGGGACTAAAACCCTAAGTTGGAAATTACGATAGGAGAGAGAGTGAGCAGTGGTGGGCAGAGAAGAGAGTAGATGATGAGCAAGAAGAATTTTGTCGCCACCGAAAATTTGACAACATCCACAATTTCCTAAAAGGAAGAGTTAACATTGTGGAACTTGAGACCAACAATGGATGTCGTAGTCGATTCGAAAATACTTTAAAATTACTAAAAGTAGAAATCAGGAAAATTACATGTATAAAAAATTCACATAACATCATATTCTTTAAAAGTTAAACTTGGTGGCGTACTAGATATGTAAATCTATAAATCTAAGTTTGGGAAATGATAATCTGAGCTCCTTTAATTTGTGCTTTAAGATATAGATGTTTCTATTGACCCATTCAGTTGGAATTCATGACAACTAACAAATAAGTAGGTCTTTCAACAAAAAAAAAAAAAAAAAAAAAACAAATAAGTAGGTGTTTAAATAAAAAAAAATGTGTAGGTGTTTACATCACACACCTATAATGATTCCCTTCAAAGTGTGGTGTTTTAATTACTAATTTAATAAGTAAAAATAATCAATAAAGTGATTTGGTAGGAAGTTGTTGTTTTCTTTGACCTAGTGTGTAACATATAATTAGTAATTTAAAAACCCATGTAGTATGCTGCAGACTTTGTGTTCATCTCTTTTCTTCTAATTTGACTTGCTTATGTCTAGGGGTGCCTTTTGTTATGAAGTCTTCAACTTGAGAAATGGAGAGCCTATAGCAATGTTTGCCCAAGATGTTAGCATAACCATATCATTTTGAAGTGTCATAATTGCAATAAATCGCAATGAGCTATTATCTTTTTTTGGAAAAGTAATATAGTATCTGTGTCTCCAATCTGAGATTTAAAAGGTGAAAAATAACCTAATAAACACCCCAAACAAAGACTATTGACAGATTGAATAAATTATGGCGTGCTAGTATTATTTCCACGTAACTTATGAGGGGAAATAAAGTAAAATATAGCTGGCAGGTTTTTTTCTTTTGATTGTTGGTGATGGTGCAATTTCTCATGCATGTGGAACCAGACTTAATCGGTTGTCTTTTTTTTTTTATGAACAATACTTATCATTAATTAAGCAGTGTACCATCACAATACATATGAACTAAAAAGTGGGAACATTTGTCCAAGACTTAATCGGTTGTCTGTTGAACCAAAGGTTAATTTGGGGCAGTTTGGAGCAGAGTTATCTTTATGGGTTGTCGAAGCAGAGCTCTCTTTAAGGGTTGATTTGTGGCTTGTCGGGACAGGGCTTACTTTGTGCATGGCTAAGTGATGTGGTGTGAAATCACCACATTTATGTCACTTACTTTAGAGGAGTTAGTTCATTTTATGCTTCAAATCTAATAAGTTTTGTTTATATTCATGACAGGGTACAATAAAAGATATATGCAAGGAAATGAGCTATATAGACCCCTAGAAGCGTCAAGAGCGCTTAAAAGAAACTAAGAAGAGGTCCCTAAAGCCTAAGGAACAAAAATGAGGCAAAGAGAGAGAAAAGATCACGAAGGGTATTTTGGTCATTTTGTACCTAAGAGGGTCAAAAGAGAGTTTAAAAAGGTCTATGGAGTCTTAGGAGCATGATGGTCACCTTGGTGAAGACTAGAGATGAAAAGGAGAAAAAAATGAGCAAGTTAAGACATAAAGGGCAAAGTGGTTATTTTACAACTTTGGGTCAAGTTAGAGAGTCTATGGGTCAAGCTAAAGCTAATTGGAGTCTAAGAAGAAGTTAAAATAGCTTGAAGAAATCAAAATGAGTAGCTGACTACTAAGGAAGGGCAAAATGGTCTTTTGGTAAAAATAGAAATACAATACCCTAACTTGGTCTCTACACTTCATCTTCTACCTTGGAAAAGGGAGAGAGAGAGAGGAAAGAGAGGAGAAACTAGGATTTTGAGCTTAAAAAGAACAAGAGAGAGAGAAGGAAGGACTTGGCCGGACCTAGGAGCCTTTAGCCCGGGCAAAAACTCCACTGGTCCGGCCAAGCAAGGAGAAGCAAGGGCCAACGAGCTTGGAAGAAGGAGCAGCAGCTTGGGGGTCGCTTGGGCATTTCATCGGACAACTGGTGTGCATTGGAGCTCCGGCCAGAAGCTTCTTGAGCACGACCAGGCATAGGCCAAACTAATGGAGGCCGAGCTTAGCACGGGACGGAGCGTGCATAACACAAAATTCGCTCGAGCATTTCATCGAACACGTTTTATGTATTGGAAGTACGGTCCAGAAGCATTGGAAGCACGAGACGGAGCGCCCCAAGAGGCCGAGTTTGACACGAGATGGAGCACGGAAGCACCGAGTCCCACTGAGTCATTTCGTCGAACATCTGGTGCGCATTAGGAGCAGGGTCAGAAACGCGCTCAGCGCGGGACGAAGCGAGCTCAGCTCGGGACGAAGCGCGCTCAGCTCGGGACGGGACGTGCCATAACATGGGAATACAATTCTTTTAATATTTAATAGTAAATGATAAGCAAAAATGTCTTTACTCATGATACATGACTCCAAGCAAGTGGCAAATTTCATGTGAGCCTTTAAGGGCATTTGTACTTTCAAATGCTCGTCGTTCCGAGCGGGGGTAAGGTGTACACACTTGCTTCTTCCAAGATGTACGGTCATGGGAATATAATCTCTTTTATCTTATACGGTCATTGCCATTTACGGATTTGGCCTCCGAGAGCCTCTTCACAAACTTGGATTTCCTCTGAATGATGTCTCCTATCTCGAACATTATTTCATTAACTCTTGACGGCAGAAGCTACCTTACCTGTATGACAATCTCTGCTTTGGTCGAAGTTTACCTTTTTCTATTTCACTGATCTGTGCTTCGGATTTAAGTTTAATATATGGTAGATTACAAAGGCGTTTATGCAAGGTAGTCCTTTATGCTGAAGGTAAAGATATGCTGATAATTCCTCAAAAATTCTATCAACTCTTGCCTCACTGGTTGAGTTAGTGTATTGCCCACATAAGTGACCTCTCCCTTTGAGGATCTGCGATCTGTACTGGTACCATCGTGATTTTTATGACAGCTTTCTCCATCGTCTCTTGTGCTTCGCCTTCCACTAGCTCCACATTAGGCTCGCCCATCTTTTCATCTATGACAGTGGAACTGCCACATCCACCACCATTACATTGTCTACAACTAAATATAGTTCAACTTCGTGTATGCAAACTTCTAATAGTTCTCTTGCACCTCCAAGGGGCGAGGCTTCAACATTGAGTTCTTTAACGCCTTCGTCAAACACCCTGAGCTTGTGAGCCCTTCGGTAGCCTTCGACATCTTACCCAGTGCGGCGACTTCCTTTCGGGGCAAACCTGTTTTGTTTACATAGGCTTGACAATGGTGAATCATCGACTTACGGAAGGCCACGTGGGAGGCCCATTATTAAATCTTCGTGATCATTGTAGATATGATTGTATCTTTAGATATCACACAAGAATATTCTGCGCACAGCAAGCGTTTCGCGTAACCGATATTCCTCTCACCTAAAACAAAGATCCAGGTGCAGAGTATACTTCTCCAAAACCTCTCATTCTAGAGCTCAGGTTGCTAAGTTGACTTGAATCTACCTTTCTATTAGTCTTTAGGCCATGACAGAGTTCAAGGTGCTTAGGGGACTCGTTCAGATCTTCCATGTTAGAGCTAAGGTGATAGAGTTAATTATTTCAAATCCACCTCTCTATTGGCTTAGGAAAGATCTCGCTCGTGCATATTCAGGGGACTTGACATGTTCCACCAAGGTTAATTAACTAACTTCTTTAACTTGCCAAGGTTGACCAATATTTGGTTAAACTCATACATATGATGCAAGTTTCCAGCGAATAACTCCGACCAAAATAGTGGAAGAAGATTGTGTGCGTACAACACGAGGGTGGAAATTTGGCCCGACTTAAGTACCTGTTAGTATCTTAGACCCAGGTTCGGATGTTTCAGTCTGAATTCTAACAATTTTGAAAACCATCGGAGTTCTCGGGTGAGCTCGGCAAAATCAACGTTATCTTGCTCAAAGCCTGACACGGGGCGCTTGAACATGGTGAGCTTTGCGGGCTTCAGGCTATTCGAACAATGGGTATGCCCGTAAAAATAAATAAAACTAAATAAAATAACTGTAACATATATATACTTATTAGATCAAATCAACACCACATAGTCATCATCATAGATTTTAATCATAACACATCATCAAATTAAAGCGGAGAGATATAACTTTTTCACCACAAAAATATTTTTTTTTTTACATATTCATTAGAGAAATTAAATATTTTTTATTTTTACCTTTATAGATCTAGGGTTTGTTTAAATATAGATCATGGGATCATTTTGTGTCATTCTTAGTTTTGCTAATCATGTTTACAAAATATTTAACGTTAGAAGTAGAACCAAAAGAGAGGTGCATTTAAAGATTGATTTAGGATTTGCTTTGGTTCTTTCTTTGTTCTGTAAGTATAAAGGGGTTGGATTTGAAGTGAATCAATTTGACAAAAGTTTGATATATAACATAATTAGAAAAGGCGTGTTTCTAAGATCCACCGTTCATTTTTTCTCCATTGTTTGGTTTCGTTCTAGTTAAATTAAGATGGTGAGGCGTCATCATGGACGTACCCATGTAAGGGCCAGGAAGGGCCATGGTTTCCTTATCCATGCGAATAATTAAAACATGGTCCCCCTCGACCCTAAACAAAGATTTTGGTTCTGTCCCTGAGCCTCATGATATGTATAAAAGGAAGAGTTCGTTTGAAATTCGTTTTGTAGGCCATACAATTAAGAAGATAATGGAAATATATGTACTTAAACATTATTAATTTACATACTCAAATGAACTACAAGACATTGAAATAATTATTACTCCCTCCGTCCCATTTTGTTTGTAGTTTTGGGGAATTCAACTGATTAAGGAACGGTATTTATTGTTGGCAAATATAAAGACTTTCCCTAAACTACCCTCATTTAATATAGAGTATTTCATTAATTAGAACATTGGTAGAAGCGTAGAACCAATTAGAACCATGAATGGTATTCAAACTAAAGGGTAGTCTTGGAAGTTTCATCATTTTAATAATGAAATGAATGTTATAAAAGGAAAGTGACCAAAATTTTTGGGACATCCATAAAAGGAATAACAACCAAACAAAATGGGACGGAGGGAGTATCTTATAACTTTTACCAACTGTACATTATTTCTTTAACAAAAAAAAACTTCTATACATTATTTTAACGAAATTATTATTTTATCGAGTATTAGTTAAAGAGGTTCTAATGTAACGAGGTTTTCATTTTGGGAGATTTTATAGGCAATGCCCAAAGTTGTTAAAGACAATGTATTTTTCGTCCAAGACTTGGTCAAAACAAATTGACCAAGTATGGTTAAAGGCAATGTCCATCTTCCTTCTTCTCCGACCAGATGTCGTCGCTCTGTAGCCTCCGGCCAGCAACCTAAACTCAAATTTTTTTTCTTTTCTTCTTTCTTCCTTGTACTTCTCTACTCTCATCATACCCACCCTCTATTCCGGTGAAGGGGGTTCCCTTTCGCCGGAGTTTGGTCCTGATCTAGGGTTTGTTATCCATATTTTTTCATTTGCTCTCCCAAAAATTACCTTAAGATTGGTTCCTCTGTTATTTTCATATTTGTCATTCCTAACCTTAATTCCAAATATACTCCTTGGTAGGGGTGTACACGAGTCGAGCATATAACAAGTTGTTCGAGCTTGGCTCGACTATCGCTCCTGCTCGACTATCGCTCCTGCTCGACTATCGCTCCTGCTCGACTCGAAAATTAACGAGTACGAGCTTAACACGAGCTCAAAATATGCTCGTTTACATAAACGAGTCGAGTTTGATCATTCTTTAATGTCTCCCGAGCTACTCGTGAAACAACTCGTTTAACATACTATCTATTTTAGTGTAGTTCATAATTATGTATTTACATTGAAACTTGTACCTGAATACCAACCATCAAAAGATTATTGGAATGTGAATCATTAATCATTATTGTTGTGTGTGACAAATGATCATTGAAGTATTTTGATAATTTGGGAAGGTGTTTTAAATTGAAGTATTTTGATAAACGAGCTTAAAACGATGCGAGCTCGAGCTCTTTAAAACATATACGAGTCAAGCTCAAGAAAGTGGATAGTTACTCAATCGAGCCTGAGGTCGAGCTTAAGCAAACAATCAAGGACACTAACCGAGCTTGAACATCTTACTGCTCACATCGGCTCGACTCGAGTACAACCCTACTCCTTGGAAGAAAATAAGTCTCTTGAAATTTTGAGCCTCGAGTTATATCCCCACTAAAGTCATGTTGAAAAAGACACCTAATCATTCAAATCTTTGTTGCGGGGCCTATAAATTATACATCCCCGGGTTGAATCGTCGAATCATATCCAAACACAATGGTTTATTCAGGCAGTCTTTCCGCTGAACTTAACTAGTAAAATTGAGAATACCATGAGAATGAAGTAATGAACATAGTCCAAAGGAAATTTGTAGGCAACTTCAACATTGTTTCTTGTCTTGTGATTTTTTTTTGATGAAAGGTCTTGTCTTGTGACTAATGTTATTGAAATCATACCTATTATATGAAAGAAATATGTTGCAAATAACTGATAATATGAACTATAATAGAGATAATAGTTATGTTGTTTATGAGGATTACTAATCTGTGGTCGTGTGCAGGCTCAAGAAGTTTTCTCTATACGAATAGATTTCTCTCCTAGATTTAGGGTTTCAAACTCTAAATCCGCTCCTATATTTTCTGGCTCGAGAGAGAAGAAGGAAAGATGTGTATCGCAGGAGGATAAGGAAAATGGTCAAACATAACTGGGGCATTGCCTCAATAGACTACATTACCTCTAAACATACGTAAGATTGCATTTAGTGAGATTGCATTTAGCGAGATTGCCTTTAACAACTTTGGGCATTGTCTATAAAATCTCCCTCTCTTTTTTGTTGAGTGTATTTTTTTCTTTTTTTTTGAACTTTTTTGTTGCGTGTATTATCACAAAAAAAAAGAACATTTCTGGTGTGTATAAAATTTTCCATTTCCCACTCTAGAGAGCTTCTAACTTCTTCCCCAGTTCACTAGCACAGCTTAAACCCTCTCTCTCTCTCTCTCTCTCTCTCTCTCTCTCTCTCTCTCTCTCATGGCTCCTCCTCGGATTCTCCTCTGCGGCGACGTGTTAGGTCGTCTTAATCAGCTCTTTAAGCGAGTCTCAACGGTATCTTTCTCTCTCTAGGGTTAATAATAATCAAACTTGAGTCTAACTTCCCCCTCTTTTATCATTTCTTCCTTTGATTTTCCAACATTCTCTCTGAATTTGTATAGGTGAACAAATCAACAGGTCCATTTGATGTACTTCTCTGTGTTGGACAATTTTTCCCAGACTCACCGGATCGCCTTGAAGAATTCCTCGACTACATTGAAGGACGTTCTCAAATCCCAATACCAACTTACTTCATTGGTGATTACGGAATTAGTGCACCCAAAGTTCTCAATACTGCTTCCAATGATCCTACCAATCGTGGGTTTAAGATGGATGGATTGAAAATTTGTGAAAATCTTTTTTGGTTGAAAGGCAGTGGGAAATTCACTCTTCATGGTATATTTGTTGCTTTCCTAATCTTATTACAGTTATGGATTTTTTGATTGCTACTTTATGATTTGACTCGAATTCTAAACACTTTTTAGGTTTATCCTTGGTCTACTTATCCGGTAGACATTCATTGGAACGACAACCGATTGGAGTTTATAATCAAGATGATGTTGATGCATTACGAGCTTGGGCTGAAGAACCCGGAGTTGTTGATTTATTCCTAACATATCCTTGTTTAATTGAATTGGGTTTCGATGTTTTTTTAGACGACTAAAGAAATATTTGAAGTTGTTTGGTCAGTTTGTTCATGATTGATAGTTACATTTAATTCACCCACTGCTGTGGTAAGCAAAAGATATACAAATCATAGAGCATTTTCCAATTAAACCCAATATTGTGCCGCGTGCAGCCGACAATTTTAGTGTCGCACACAACTAATATGCTTTTCCCAACCCCAGTATCATGTGGTCCATAATTTAACCGTATGATTTCTATTTGATGCTTGCTTTTGTTGGTTTAATTTATCTGTGTTCCTTGACATATAACTACTAATGAATGGCCGAGTGGGGTTACAAATGGAGCTGATATAAAGGAGGCTCCGACTGGAGTTTCAGATCCGTCAGGGACTGATCCTGTTATAACAAAATTGGTTGCGGAGATTAAACCCCGGTGAGTGATGACATGACTCATATTATATGGCAGTTAATTTAGCTTTTCATTTCTCTTGAAAGAGATAGCCACCATACTTATTTTTCTCGTAATTCGATGAAGTAAGAATATTTAAGCTTAAACTTTTTCTTTTCCCATAAACTGAGTAATGACTAGAGGAAAGTAGCTGGTGGAGATGTGATCGATTTTTTAAAGAACGTCAGTCATTCTTTATCTAAAATGTGTTAGTCATGAGCAGTGTCATAATGCTTGTATGATCATTCCTTCACACTATATGACCACTCTCATTTTCAAATGGCTGATATCTTCATTTCCCGATAATCTTAATTGCACGATATATGCAGTTGGACTCTTTGTCTACAAAAACGCAATACCCTGCAAAATAGCTACTCAAGTCGTAAAAATAGTTTCATGACCGATATAGTGATACATTTGTATTTACCTAGAAATCATAGTTGTTTGGTTCGTGTCTTTGTGACTATTTTTCCTCATTTACCCATCACAGGAATTTTATCTGTTGATGCATTTCGGGATCTGCTTTAAAGACAGCAAATTGAGACCTGCAATTTTGTGTTCAATTGGGAGGCTTTAATACATAACATATCCCTAACTTCTGAATCAGACCTTAACAACATCTCCAATGCAAGACTCGAGAAAAACTCTAAAAATCCTATGTCTCATGTGTGAAAAATGGATCTCTAAATGGCCTCTTTCCTATTTGGCTATTTAGAGTTACTCTATTGGAAAACCTTCTCCAACGCAACTGAAGAGGAACTAAACGTATATTTGGAGTAAAATTAACTCATTTGCTTATGTGGCACTTAGAGATCCTCAAGAGGACACTCTAAATTTAGAGTGTCCTCGTAAGGATCTCAAAAATAACTACTGCCACCCCATTTTAGAGATCCATGTGAAATGTTGCATTGGAGATGGATTTTAAAGAGAAACTCTAAAAAATCCTATGTGGCACCTAAGATTTAGAGTTTGAGTCTTGCATTGGAGATGCTCTTAGTTAACAAATCTAACGTTCAACCTGCAAGCAGTTACCATGAATGTGTAAACTTCATAACTTGGTCTTTTTGGTGGCTTCCTACTACTTTTTCTTTGTTTGGTTTCTGGCACATGTTTTATTTCTCTTCAATTCCTTGTTCATATAAATTTAGATGTAAATATGTAATAGTATATTGTCCGTGATTTTTCGAACAATTACGTCTAGTTGCTGAATTTGTTTATTTTTTTGGGAGGATAGGTATCATATTGCGGGTAGCAAAGGCATATATTATGCCCGTGAACCATACTCTAATGACGAGGCTGTACATGTGACACGTTTCTTGGGTCTTGCTTCTGTTGGTAACAAGGATAAACAGGTCAGTTTGGTTTCTGACCTAATTTAGGAGTGTTCCACTTACTCAAAACTGCAAATTAATTACTTCGATCCTAAGCTTTTAGTCAACTTTTATTACTGCTGCTTTTAAAAATATTAAGTCAACACATTTTGAGTATATGGTATTTGGTGCGCACTAGATTCAGCTTCTGATCGATTAATAACGCTCTTCAGAAATTTATTCATGCGATTTCTCCTACTCCAGCAACGACTATGTCTGCTGATGAGCTATCTACTAGACCGCCAAACACTACATTATTTCCATATTCAGTCGTATCGAAACAAACTCATGCTAAGGACTCATCAAAACGACCTAGCAATAGTGCTGATGATGAACAATACTGGCGTTATGATGTATCCCAAAAAAGGCGGAGACAGGGAGTAGGGGATGGAGAGAAGCTGTGTTTCACATTTATTTCTTCTGGTTCTTGTCCACGAGGCGAAAAATGTAACTATCAGCATGACATGGATGCGAGAGAACAATGTCGGAGAGGTGTTTGCATAGATTTTCTTGCCAAAGGAAAATGTGAACGAGGTCCTGATTGCAGCTTTAAGCATAGCTTAGTGGACAAGGATGACAAGACTTCTCATAGGAGCCAGAGAACTGAGAACACTGGCAGGTTGGTGAATTTATTATGAATCATGTTTCTTATTTCCTGTACTATCATATTTTGAAGGTAGTATACTAAAGGATATTCATGTTCTTTCCTGAGATACTCGACCCATGTTTCTTTCATTGTGATCTATTACTATTCTGCTTTTATTGTATAGATCACATTGATGTCCGCTTGTGAAGATGATGAACTGATCTTCCAAAATTTACACAAGTTGGAGACTGGAATAAAAAAAATTGAACTTTATTAGTTCTCTCTTTGAACATAGTGTCATAACTAAAATAGGGAACCAAACCCTAGCTAATACTTGTTTAAAGAGTTAAGATTTTCTTAATAACACTAACTACTGAAGCAAGTACTGACGGGGAAAGGCTACTGTGAGCAATTGATCAACTAACATATAAACAACAAACTAAAATGACTCTCCAAGTATTACTGCTCCAATGGCAACCATGTAGTCCATGGTTTGATCTTTAGCAGTCATGCATATAATTTCCTCGGTAACTACTTCATCATAGAGGTAGGCAACGAGTATTTCATTGCTCCCTTTGTTAACATAATAATTTAAACATTCAGTGAGAAGGGGCCATGTCAACATATATTAGTAGACAAGGGTCCTGTTGTCCTAGTTTATACGTTGTCGTGTCTGACGCTGAGAAATGTCCTTTACGTTGATTTTCAGGTCCAAAGACTGTTGGTTCTGTTTGTCAAGTCCTGCCGTGGAATCACATCTTCTCCTTAGTATTGGAGAAAATTACTACTTTGCTCTTGCTAAAGGACCTCTTGTCGAAGGGCATGTACTGATAATACCTATTGAACATTTGCCTAACACTCTTTCTCGAGATCCAAAATCTGTGACCGAACTAGAAAAATTCCAAAATGCTCTCAGGATGTATTTCAAGAATCAGGACAAGGAAGTTGTTTATTTTGAATGGGTTTTCAAGCGTGGAACTCATGCTAATCTCCAGGTAAAGATTCCAAAATGTTCGTGAAGATGCCTAAGCATTTGATTTATCCGTATTTAACCTGGATTTATCCGTAATTAACCTCGATTGCTTACGTAATTGGTTCTTCTATGTTCAGGCTATCCCTATTCCGTTGTCCAAAGCATCTATTGTTCAACGGATCTTTAATATGGCAGCTGAAAAGTTAGGGTTCTCGTTTGTTACGATTAAATCAGGTATAAGTTGATTTTTAGATCGCTACATATCATTTCTCTTTTTAGCATTCCTTATAACTAAAGAACTAGTATCTTCATTTTTCACTCTGAGATTTGACATGATATAAAACACTATTTAGTAATAGTAGTCCGGTTCATTATGATGTAATAGTTGAATTCAACAAGTTCAAGTACTCCGAGGGCGCAAAGCAACTGTCAGTTTTGTCATATGCGAGAGTCCTGTTTGAGTTGGATCACTTCCATAGCATTATAATATTATATCAAAATTATTATAAATAAATAAAATTGACGTAGTAGTAAAATATGAGCAGTTTGAGTATACAGTTTTGTCTATATTAGAGAAACATGTTGTAGCTTCACAACATCGTTGTTCATTAAACGTGTTGTAAATAGAAATATTTAGTTTCTTCTCATTCTAAATGTTTTTTGTATTGATTTCAATATAGATAGCAGAAGTTCTGAAGGAAGAAAATTATTGGCGGAACAGTACGACAAAAATTTGAGTATATTTTATGTGGAACTCCCTGATGGGACCATACTGTCGCATGCTGTTGACGAAAACGAGAAGTTCCCTGCTCAGTTTGGGCGTGAGGTGATTATCTTTTCTTATCAGTAAATTTGTTTGTTAACAATTTTGCAGTGATTTTATTATCTATTTCTTGACCCTAGGATTTTGATATGGTGGTTGAAAATTACTCATGGTTTCTTATAGATGGAAAGTGAAACCCTTAGTTAATATAGTTACCAACCTGTCATCACCTCTTCTGACAAATTCTTTGACATTGTGGAGTGGTCTTCATTCATGATCAGTTCTTTAGATCGTAAACCGCTAACTGCATTTTCTTATAGGTTGCTCTTGTCCTATAAGGAGTGAATTTCGCCATTTTTGTTCTTTTGAAGAAAAATACCTACTTTATATCTGGCAGGCGTGGTTAGTGCGGATAGTTGCATGTCTAACGAATTAGAGAACTTCAATGAATAATTTCCATATTGTGAAGTACTTTCCTGGTTTCTTTTTTGGCAGCCATTATAAGTTAAACATTTTCAGTAAAACGAGTTTCCGAGATGGTTGGCTTGTAAATAGCAATCAAACGTTACAAGTAAACACGAGTTCTATATTCTAACTTCTAGGTGATAAATTTGAGATCTGTTTTGATCACTTTTTCAGGTAATGGCAGGATTACTAAATATTGCAGACAAAGCTGATTGGAGGAATTGTAAGCTTCCCAAGGAGGAAGAAACAAAAATGGTGGAAGATTTCAAAAAACGGTTTGCTAAGTTCGATCCATCTCCATGATTATCTCTGAGATGATTTCTGTAACGCTGCTATCAACCCTCATTCTGATACCTCTTATCGGTTCCAGATTTACCAACAGTAGAGCATATTTTGTACACTAAATTGTCTGGTCATGGGAGCTAGAGGATTTTTGTCTTGTTTAGCGGAAATGTATGTGTACCCTACCCTCTAAATTAGCAATACAAGCCATTTTTTCTCCTTTAGGGCAGGAATTATGCGGGCATCACAAACTATATCATAGACGAGGCTCCTTTGACATATTGTTCTAAACCAGGATCAAAATCTACTTTATATTTCGGCATCCTGCCTTTCAGATTCTCAGTGACTTTCTGAATGCCGTGGCCTATAAAAAAGTGTTAGTGTAAGTAAGGTCATTATGGTGAGTGTACTACACATATATATAGCCTCTAAAGGCATCCCATATTTTTTCTCTTAGCCCACCATCTCTTGGCACTCTTTGTGGATCTCGGATTGACCAGTCTGAGGGCACTCGAATTGAGCCTAGTCCGTGCTGAGAGTAAAGACGGGCGAAGAGTAAGGGGTGCTTGTAGATGCTCGTTTTTTTTTCTTCTGAACTTACTAATTTATCGTTGAAATGTCCGTCGTATTTTAGAATATCAGACGTAAAATAACTGATCTGACAAGAATATATTAGTGTATATTTTAGTGTCTGTCATTCTCAATATGAGTCCAGTTGAAAGGAGTGAGATCATTATCATCATCCTGATGAATCAAATAATGGATTGTTTTTTTTTTGTCGGTGGGGAATTCAATTTGGTGGTAACCACATAAAATGGCCGAAGCACGTGGGAAATCCATCATGGCAAGGGCCAGGCATAATCAATTATTACTGTTTTAGGGTTATTCGACTTATTTTTCTCTATCAGACAGTAATATTTTTTTTTTATATATATATATATATTTTTTTTGTCCAGAAATTGACTATGATCTACGTTGGTTATTAAGAGACATTGATATGTCATCAAGATGTGATAAGCACGATAACAGAGCGGGTCTTAAGATATCGGAAGTCCGAAGCGAATTTTAAGAATGTGACCTAACATGCGTTTCATGTGAAAAAAAAAAAAGTTGTATTGGCAAATGTGGAGTTTACACATAAAACTCATGTTCGTAATTACGCATTTAGACTCAGTGAGGTTTGATGGTTGTATAGTAATTTGATGGTTGTATAGTAAAGAGTGGACAAAGACAAAAAAGTTTCGGTTGTGAAAATTTAGAACTTTAAAAATTACTTATTTTACTGTTTGCAAACTATACCTAAGTAGTGCCAACTAAATTGAGAAAAACAAAAAAAAAATTGAGAAAAACAAATATAATTTAAAAGAAAAAATAACACTTCCAAATGAAATTGAACTTGGGTCATTTCACCATGTTTCCACCAACTAAGCTACAATAGATTAGGTGACACTTTAGTAATTTTTTGTTTAAGGAGCCCAAAGTAAGAGTTTGCTCTCTTTTCTTCGGAACCGGTCTTGCACGAGAACCATCTAAGTGAAACCAAGAAGTAAAAGGGCCTAAAGCCCAAATATTGACCTCTAAGAACTGTTTTTCTCTTTATGAGAGTTATCTTGTATCTTTTCACTTCTCAATTTGTTCTAAGAAAAAAAACGTCCAGACAGTTGTTTTTGGTTTTTGAATACTGGGATGGAACTTCTTTCTTAATTTAAACACATGGACCACAGTATCAATATTTTTACACTTTTAGACCTTGTTCTCTCATCTCTTGGTTACAGCCTGCCATGTTTTTATGAATCTACAGGAAATTTTATGATGGATCTAAACATTTACATCACCCTACGCCTTGCAATTAAAAACAAAAAGAGTAGAGTAATGAAAGGTTCTTTCATTAAAAAAAAAAGAGTAATGAAAGGTAAATGAATACATATCTTCCTCATGGGCCATACAATATATTTAATCTTCCCGGTACATAAGGCCAAATCATTTGCCATGGTCCATCAATCCATGTCTTATGATGTAAGTGATATTTTCACATATGGGAATTGATTTAATATTTGCCTTAATTATTAGTTTGTTTTGGTTTTTTAAATAAGATCGTTTCGCGTATTGGCTCTTAATACATCAAAATACGAATATGTTCGTAACAATCTTTCTTAAGGGGTTTTACATGTTGGGTTATTTCCTAAATGACCCCCAACTTTTTGACCAGCTTCCTGCTTAGCCCCCTACTTTAGCAAATATTCCTATATGGCCCCCTTTATCCGTTATCTTTAACTTTCCGTTACTCTCACTCCTCCATCTCATTTCCTCTCTTTGCCAAGTCACCTAACACGCCACATCATCATCTTCTCCGGCATGGGTCGCCGACCGGCGACCTTCAAACCTAAAAAAAAAATGAAAAAATTTATCTTCTTCTTCCTCTCTCTCTCCTGCTTTCTCTCTCTTCTTCTTCCTCTCTCTTTCCTGCTTTCTCTCTCTTCTTCCTCCCCTCTCTCTCTCTCTCTCTTCCCCTCTCTTCTCACTCACTCTCTCTAATTATTTTATTTCATCTCTCCTCTCTCTCTCTCTAAACTCCGGCGAAGGGGGTTTCCCTTCGCCGGAGGTCGGGCAGACCTTAAAGGTCTGTTCAGGCAGACGTTCAAGGTCTGCCCATCCTCCGGCGAAGGGGGGGGGGAACCCCTTCGCCGGAGTTTAGAGAGAGAGGAGATATGAAATTAAAGAAAAAAAAAATTTAGAGAAAGAGGAAGAAGAAGAAGAGAGAGAAAACAGGAGAGAGAGAGAGAGAGGAAGAAGAAGAGAAAAAAATAGGTTTGAAGGTCACTGGCCGGCGACCCATGCCGGAGAAGATGATGATGTGGCGTGTTAGGTGACTTGGCAGAGAGAGGAAAGGAGATGGAGGAGTGAGAGTAACGGAAAGTTAAAGATAACGGAAACAGGGGGCCATATAGGAATATTTGTTAAAGTAGGGGGCTAGGCAGGAAGCTGGTCACAAAGTTGGAGGCCATTTGGAAAATAACCCTTACATGTTTGAGTCAAAATAATATTCAAAATAGATAAAAGTACAAAAAGAGATTGCAACTACAAAATGAGTTTGCCTTTAGAGATCCAAAACCAAAACTGTAAGATCTTTGGAAGAAGAAGAAGAAGATGGTACCTCCGTCATTCATGAATGAAAACCATTATATAAAGCTTCGATATGTCTTCACTTATCCGTTTTGCTATGACCACAATAAAACTTGATCGAGCTTTTGTGTTTATTGACTAGGTTTCCGTCGCCTCCTACAGATGTGGAAGATTCCTCTTGGCTAACGTCGTAACATTCTTCATTTTCCATAGTTAATAGAGAACAAAAAAGTAAAAAGGTTGAGATTTCACATACTACTTTGCTAAAAAATAAGCTAAGTTTATTTCTTACCCTTCATTTGATGACAAATGGTTCACATTCTCTTCATTCCGAACAATGGAAAGGAAAATTACACTTTAGCCCATCTCAGTGGGGTGGGCGCCTACTTCGCTAGTCAAAACTCAGGTTTTATCTGAATTAATAGCGAAGTTATATACACTGGATTTTTATCTTATCCGGGTACGGATGTATCTGTGTTGAGGCCAGGGGCCATGGCCCCTCCAACCTCAACTGGGTAAGCCTAAATGGGGATACTTGATGGGTGCCCTTATATATATGTGGAGAACAAATTACTTGAGCATGCGACTACTAAAGTCTAAATGGGATTAGAGAGATTTTAAAAGGCCTCCCCGTTTTTGTTAAAAGGCCTCCCCATGATTTCGTTGACTTAGTAAAAACCCTTTGACTTAGCTTGGTTAAAGGGCCCCCCTCTTTGAATGGGTGAAAAAAAACCCCTTTAAAGGTGTATTTCACCCACATTTTCTCTCCTCCATCTCATTTTCTCTCTCTGCCACATCATCATCTTCTCCGGCATGGTCGCCGGGCGGCCAAATTTCCGGCCGGCGACCTTCAAATTTTTTTTTTTTTTTTTTATTCTCTCTCTCTCTCTTTCAAAACAAAATTTTTTTTTTTTTTTAAACTCTCTCTCTCTCTCTCTATAGATCTAGAGAGAGAGAGCAGATCCATTGAAGGTCTGCGAACAGACCTTCAATGGATCTGAACAGACCCTCAAAAGGGTCTGTTTGCAGACCCATTAGAGGTTTGCGAACGCAGACCTCTAATGGGTCTGCGAACAGATCCATTTGGATCTGTTCGCTCTCTCTCTCTAGATCTGTAGAGAGAGAGAGAAAGAGTTTAAAAAAAAAAAAAAAAATTTTTTGTTTTGAGAGAGAGAGAGAGAAGAGAGAGAATAAAAAAAAAAAAAAAAAAATTTGAAGGTCGCCGGCCGGAAGTTTAGCCGGCCGGCGACCATGCCGGAGAAGATGATGATGTGGCGTGGTCAACATCACCGGTCTTGGGTTAAGTTTGACCTAACGGCGTTAACTTTGCCGTTAGGTCAAATATTGATGAAGGAGGTGCTCTTTTGTAGGGGGGGCCCTATAACCAAATGGGTTATAATGAGGGGCGCTTTTAGCGGGGAGGCCTTTTAACAAAAAACGGGGGGGCCTTTTAAAATTTCCCATGGGATTATTATGGGAAACGTTAAATGCACTCACCATTTTTGTTATCTACAGTCACGCCAATTCTGAAGTTAAAGCAGATATAGGTGTATATAACAAAAATAACAAGTTTATATAAAATTTCCACGTTATTGTTGGCTTCTCTTTTCATGTTTACTGCTTTTCATGCTTGTGTTCGGACTTGGTTTGGCTGACATTAAAGATGTTAAAGGAATGCTATATTCCTGGATTAGAAAACTGGATAGCTTTACAAATGTAAACTTTTTGGATGTAGTTGTTCATTGGGAGGCTTGAGTATCATGAGAGATTCCATAGTTCCTTCCCTTTCCCTTGTATATATGTAGTTTTCTTTCGTAAATATTTATTCAAAATTTCAAACAAAAAATACACTTGAAATTTTCGTATTCAAAGGGATTTGATCGAACAATTATTTCCATAGTAATAAAACTTCAAATCTTAATTCTTTGAAACAATAAAAGAACATTAGGATTTGAAGATTTGAATTTTCAATTATCTATTGGTTTAGTTCGCTGTAGTGATCTACTTTTAGTGTGATTGACACGACAAAAATATCATCCTAAGAGTTAATTCTTATTTTTCGTTACATTATTACCATGATTTGGTGTAAGTAGTGTGCAAATATCCCGATAATTAGATAAAATATGTAAAAAAATAGAGATCAAAGAGAAAGTTATTCAATTGCACGTGTACATTTGGCCCGCCTTGCTTTTGATTCCTTATTCCGTCCCTGTATCCAGATACTCTAATTGGGCAAGTTGCCTTATTATCGTCGTTCTATAACTGATTTTTGCATCATGCTTGGTAATAGTCCGTTGTCTGGTTGTCTAAGAAACAGCCAACCGCTTCTCGGTCTTCTACTCAGGTTGTATACCATGTTATCGCTTCTCTTACTACAAAGCTCCAATTGTTGAAATACTTATTTCACAATCTTCTCATTTTTATTCTAGAATCATTTCTGATTTTCTGTGACAATAAAGCGGCTATACACATTGTTGTAAACCCAATCTTTTTTTAACGCACCAAACACATCGAGCTCAAATGATTTATTTTTATAATTGTAATTATATTCAAACCCTAATGTAAACTGTAAATATAGCTTGTTCATAATACAAATTCACCTTTTTCGATCACATCACCCTTTATTAAGTTCCATTACTCAGTGCAAGCACTTTCACATTGTTTTTGTTTGTCCGAGACAAATTGGTATATGAACTGGTGTTGGTTGGATTCGTTATTGTCCTTCTGGTAATTTTATTTCTAGTGTTTTTTTTCGCCATTTTGAAGTTGTAGTGGTTTTTTACACTATTCTATGAAATGAATCCTAAACCGCCTTTACAACAACTAAGCTACATCTTAATGTTGTTAAGTCGTAAAGCAAGTTCTTACACATGTATATCGTTACCTTTACATTCCAATAATCTTCGGTTAGGTTTCGTAGTTTTAACAGCAAACTTTAGTATCTTCTCAATCTAAAAGATGTATTACATATTTTGCTAGCAGAACACGACTTTCTTTAGTTTTGTTTTTATGAAGAGTGCATTTTGACTCGATCGGGACTATGTTTAGTACAATAGAAATTTGATCTGTATTCATTATCAACAACATATACCAATAAACACTATGAACTCTCATAGAGCTACTCCAATTATCTGTTCATTTTTTCCAATCTCCAATTACATGAAGTCATTCTTCAACAAAAAAAAAAGTTAAATGAAGTCATGAACTAAACAAACAATTACCCCAAGATTAGAATCTGATTCGAGTATAATGCAATTTAGAAGTATCAATAGTATGATTGAATGTACTCATTGCTTGCTAGTGGAGGAAAACACTCATCCGGAAACAATGGATTGTCTAATTCACCTAGAAATACTACCTAAAAACTAATCCCATTTCACAAAGTATTTGTTTCCCAATTTTCAATGGTATTACATAATTTAGAACTTGGAGGGAAAACCAAAAAATATTACTAATAGTACAATGAAATTTTGTAAATTCGTAACTCCGTGGTGAATTAAATTAGACTTTTTAACATTTATTTCTCTCACCCAATTTTAAAATAAACCACATGTGCTCGCACATTCCTTTGGGTCCACTTGCAGGAAAAGATCAAGCTTAAAACATATAATGGTACGCGTAGTAATGATCGAAATCTATCTGTGCGTACAAATTTCTCTCATGAGAGATTTGTTTTCCCTAGTAAACATGGGTAGTAGTAGAGTCAATTCGTTCTTTAATAGGCGACACTGTCATCTTCAATGAGAAGTTTGTACATAGATGCAGAGTTTTTTTGTTGGGGTTATTTCTCAAATAGCCTCTAACTTTATGACCAGCTTGCTGCCTGGTCCCCTACTTTATCAAAAATATCTAGATTGATTCTTTTGAGTTACTGTTATAACACCGTTAACTAGTCATCACCTCTCTCTGCCACCTCATCTTCTCGCCAGCTCATCATCTTCACCGGCGAAGGTCGCCGACCGGCCAATTTTCTAGTCGGCAACCTTCAAACATTAAAAAAAATTAAGTTTCATCTCTTCTCTCTCTATAAAATTTTTTTTTCCTCTCTTCTTCTTCCTCTCTCTCATGTTTTTTCTCTCTACTTCTTCCTCTTTCATGTTTTCTCTCCCTTCTCAGTCTCTCTCCTGTTTTCTCTCTCTTCTCACACATTCTCTCTCTGTATAAACTGGTCGGCGAAGGGGGGAACCCTTCGCCGTCCGTCCGTCTAGGAAACCAGACCGACGAAGGTCTGGTTTTCCCAGACCTTCAGATATGGAAAGAGCCCAAGATCTCAAGGTCTGAGAAAACCAGACCTTCGTTGCCCTGGTTTCTCAGACGGACGGTCGACGAAGGGTTCCCCCCTTCGCCGGCCAGTTTATAGAGAAAGAGATGGTGAGAAGAGATAGAGGGTGAGAAGAGAGAGAGTGAGAAGAAAGAGAGAGAAAACAGGAGAGAGAGGAAGAATAGAGGAATTTATTTTTTGTAGGTTTGAAGGTCGCCGGTCGGAAAATTGGTCGGCCGGCCGGCGACCTTCGACGCTAAAGATGATGAGGTGGCAGAGAGAGGTGATGAGATGGAGCAGAGAGAGGTGATGACTAGTTAACGGTGTTATAACCGTAACTCAAAAAGGGGGCCATCTAGATATTTTTTATAAAGTAGGGGGCTAGACAGGAAGCCGGTCACAAAGTTGGGGGCTATTTGGAAAATAACCCTTTTGGTTTGAAAGGGTGGATAGAAAGAATTAGAGTTAATTCCTATATGGCCCCCTACTTTGTGACCAGCTTCCTTTATGGCCTCCTTTTTTTCGTAAATTCAAATATGGCCCCCTATTTTCAAGTAAATGTCATTACTACCCCTTAATTCTAAATTTAAAACATTAACAAAAAAGTTATTTCCACCTCACCCCTCTCTCGCTCCACCTCATCTCTCTTTCCAACTCACCTCTCTCTCTCTCCAACTCACTCCTCTCTCTCTCCAACTCACCTTCATCTTCTCCGTTTAAGGTCGCCGGCCGGAAAATTTTCCGGCCGGCGACCTCTAAAAAAAAAAAAAAAAAAAAAAAAAAAATCCTCTCATCTCTCTCTCTCTCTAAAAGCTCCGGCGAAGGGAAACCCCCTTCGCCGGAGCTTTTAGAGAGAGAGAGAGAGATGAGAGGAATTTTTTTTTTTTTTAGAGGTCGTCGGCTGGAAAATTTTCCGGCCGGCGACCTTAAACGGAGAAGATGAAGGTGAGTTGGAGAGAGAGAGAGAGAGGTGAGTTGGAAAGAGAGAGAGGTGAATTGGAGAGAGAGAGAGAGAGAGAGGTGAGTTGGAAAGAGAGATGAGGTGGAGAGAGAGAGGGGTGAGGTGGAAATAACTTTTTTGTTAATGTTTTAAATTTAGAATTAAGGGGTAGTAATGACATTTACTTGAAAATAGGGGGCCATATTTGAATTTACAAAAAAAAGGGGGCCATAAAGGAAGCTGGGCACAAAGTAGGGGGCCATATAGGAATTAACTCAAATAATTATTAAAAGAGTTTTATTGCATCCAATGTTAAAGTATGGGTTGTCAATGCTTCTTGACTCAAATGGACAACTTTGTCTACCATTATCAAAATCATTACAAAAAAAGTAGTCAAAGAATCACATTGCAACCCTAAGTGTGTACAGTCTGCCTAATCTTAATGATCAGTTAATCTCCACCTTCTTACTGACTAAAATTTGATTCTTTTTCAGTCTATCTTTCTCTCTCCTAAAATGGGTCTGTGTCAGTTTTTTGATTAAGTGTCTTTATTTCTGCTGTTGCTTTGCTTTTTAATTGTCTTTAGTTACTTAGAAACGGCTGTTCTCTCTCTCTCTCTATCTCTTGCATGAATACCTGTAAACATTGCAAATGTATTCATGAAAAACAAATAAAAAAAGAATTTGCATTTTTCCATCTAAACCCCCAAATTTTGTATCTCAAACTTAAACATTCTTTCTTTGCTTGTCACTTACTACAAGTGGGTCTTCTCCAATCTTTGCTTCCATTTTGTTCTTCCTTCAAGATTACCCATCTTTTGTTTTTACTAGAATAATCTATCTTCTTCCTCATTCTTTATTCTTCTTCTTCATTTTTTTTTTGTAGTTAGGTTGTGGGTTTCAAGATTTTTAAGTCTCTCTCTCTCTCTCTCTCTTTCTCCCTCTCTCTCTAGATGAGAATGATGATAATTCTTCTTAAGATAATGCTACTTGTAGTCATCATTCTCATATCAACAATTCATGGATCTGCAGGTAATGAGTTTCATTTTTGGAATGATTTTGTTATTTTCATAATGTTGCTCAACTTGGGTTGTTTCATAATGAGATGAATTTTAATGGATTGATGATTTTGTTTTTTCTAAGACAGATTGGGGATCTGGATTCTAGTTAATAAATGTTTATATAAGTTTGTGATTTCTAGCAGAACTGTGCTAGAAAATGTATGCTCACTTTGAACAACAAAAGGGAATGTGAATGATGGAGCAATACTAGGTTCAGGTTTTGTTATATTTTTAGTGTAATTTCTAGCAGAACTGTGCTAGTTACTCTGAAATTGAGCTTACCTAGAAAGTGATTCCAAGTTTACCCAAAGATGATTACTTGATATTATTGAGATAGCATTTAGAGTTCTCTTCATTTTCTAGTTGAGATTGTGCTTTATGATGCGAGAAACCCATAAGTTTAGACTAGTTTTGAGCTTTCATAAGATTTTTATTTCAGGAAAGAAACATTTCGATAATCGGAGTATGTATAAATTGCAGAGAATAACCATTCAAAACCCAATTAAATTTGCCATTCTGTTTCCAAACATAACTCTCTTTAGCTTAATCTGAGGTGAAAGGGGGTTTTATGCATCCTTATCAAGAGGATTGTTAATCGGCACCTTCATAGAAAACCGACGAAAATATCAGCATTCTTTTCAAAGCCATAATAGAAGTTTGTTTTTTAAAGTTTATAAAGGATAGTTCATTAGTTTGATCTTTCTATAGGAAAATTAGATTTTTTTTTCATTTATTTCATTTTCTTTTCATGAACCAAAAAAAGTGTTTCGCACTTTTCGTTTCTGGTCTCTTTATTACTTGTCGGAACACTTACATGTAATGTCGAGAATATGCAAAGAGAGTACGATATACAAAGGCGTTCTAGTTGGTAAAAGGTCAATATGCGCAATGTTTTTTTGATGAATTAAAATCTCGTATAGAATGCTGCTGCATTTCTAGTTCATTTGTGTATTAATATTAACCAAAGAATCGTTATCTTTTAAATCTTGCCAGGGGACAATATATCTCCATCACCGATACCCCCTGGATATCAACCTATGATAACCAAAGTGGAGAGTCCAGCATCTTCGGCCTATGGTACCTCTCTTGCACTCATGCATTTGCTGTTTCAATCTCAATATTCTTTTATAAACAAGTTTGTGGCTTAACAATTAAGGATGTGATGTACATTCTCCAACAGCGGCGACTGCTCCTATGCCGCTGAATAGCCAAGGGCCAAGTGCATTGATGCCACTGAGTCCTCCCCCAATGTCGACAGAATACAATCTAGCACCTCCACCTCCTATCCTTGAAGGGCTTTCACCATCCATGCCACCTACTGCTTCTTCTAATAGAAGATCGCCAACTATTGGTGCCCCTATCTCTCCGCCATTTTTTCCAGGTATATTATTGATCGCCTATCTATCATCAGGGGGGGAACCAGGAATTCTAGTGAGGGGAGGGGGAGATGGTTTATGCAGGCTCCTCTCATGGATAGATTTATCTGGGCTAATTTGTGTAAATTCCAAAGCAATTGTACTTACTACCTATTAAGCATTGGGTGTCCATAGTTTCAGATTTTCAATTCCAGTTTCGACATTTACCAGTATGTTTAGGGAAACGTTTGTGATTGATCGTTAGATAAGTTTTCGTAATTTTATATACAGGTACTCCTGCTGATCCGTCAAAATCAGCTTCTCCTCCGAGTATCAGTAAGTGATGAGAGTTTGTGATATCTAATGAACGAAAGAATTAGAGCCTGCCCGTGACTTCGAATTTTGTGCAGGTTCTTTCCCTTCTGGTTCTTATGCCCCGACTCGCAGTCCCTCTGATAATTTAGTTCCCCCTTTCAAGTCATCTCCTCAAATTCCAGAAAGAAATTGGTCTCCCAAACCCGCATCTTCTCCTCTAATCTCATCCGAAAACCACAATTATGCAAGTAAAACACACCAACCTGCTCCCGCACCAACTTATCCATATCCTAGTTCTAGTGGCCAAGGTTCGAATATTCTTAAACAATGTTTTCTTGATCGAAATGTGGTCTAAATATACAGTCTAATTAATTGATACTATTAAAATTATATATTGTCTTGTCTTACATTTTGTTTCTCTTGAAGGCTCGGTTGCCCCTCCTCCTGCTTCACAACCTCCAACAGCAATTCCAAAGAAAGGTAGACATAGACACCATAGCTCTCCACGCAAGAAGCAAGGTAAAAATATTTAAAATAGTCAAGCTTTTCATGTGATAAGAGATCAGTGATTCGAAACTACAGATGAGCTACTTGTCTAAATATCTTATTCATACTTTGTAGACCCTTGGATGTCTCAGTCATCTCCTTCACCTTCAACGTCGAGTCAGGGTTCACCTGCACCTGCACCTGCACCATTATCAACTGCATCAAACCGAATGAAAGGTATGATAATGGTTTCGTCCTTCGTTTTTCTTGTTTATATATGGTAATGGTTTAAATTCATCTAACCTTATATAATTTTTTACTTCAGGGCCTTTCCGAAGGAAACCGAGAACTCCATTTCCTTCACAAGTCCTAACACTACCACCTCCACCTCCTAATAATGGTATGTAAATACTAATTCTGTTACACAATCTATTAACTGAGCCTTTTTTATTTGATTTAATATCATAAACTGACATTAAATTAAATCCTACTTGTAGACTGCACATCATTGACATGCACAGAGCCATTAGTGAATACACCTCCAGGATCACTTTGCGGCTGTGTTTGGCCAATTCAAGTCGGACTCCGTTTTGACGTTGCTTTATATACCTTCTTCCCCTTAGTCACACAATTAGCCCAAGAAATAGGAATTGGAGTTTTCATGGAACAAAGTCAAGTTCGCATAATGGGAGCAAATGCAGATGGTCAGCAATTGGATAAGACCACCGTTCTCGTCGATCTAGTACCACGTGGAGAAAAATTCGATAATTCATCAGCTTATTTTACCTATCAAAGGTTTTGGAACAAACAGGTTTTCATAAAGCCTTCTTCGTTTGGTGATTATGAAGTATTATATGTTCGATATCCAGGTACTACATGCAGATATTCTGTTAGGGATCACATTTTTTTTCTTTCACCGCCTGAATTTCGGGCTTCTTGCATCTCTTCAGGTCTTCCTCCCTCACCACCTTCGGCTCCCTCCATTACTTCCATAGGCGAAGGGTTAAACTCCGTCCGTGGTAACGGAAGGACGATGCATCCTCTAGCTGTTGATATAAGGAAGAAAAAGAAAGTAGTCGGTTCTAACGTGATCGCTATCATTATTCTGTCTTCGTGCCTCGCCATTGGATTATGTGTTGGAGCTGCTTTTCTTTTATCGCGTAAATTTGGGAAGAATACTAATCATATTTCCAAACTTCCTCAAACTTCATTACCTCCATCTGGAAAGCCACCAGGTAAATTTTTCAAAATAACATAAATTGAAATGATAAGGAGCGATTTTATCTTCACAATAATAATGCAAACCCCAATTTTAGCAGGTCCTGCCAGATCGATGATTTTAGGAAGTGGGCCTAGTTCTGCATCTGGTTCTAGTATTGCAGCATATACAGGATCTGCAAAGACTTTTAGTGCAGGTGATATAAAAAAAGCTACAAATAACTTCGACGCATCAAAAGTACTCGGAGAAGGTGGTTTTGGGCTAGTGTATGGAGGAACTCTTGATGATGGAAAGGAAATCGCGGTTAAGGTTCTTAAACGAAATGATCAGCAAGGTGGACGGGAGTTCTTGGCTGAGGTTGAGATGCTTAGTCGTCTACATCATAGAAACTTGGTCAAATTGATTGGTATATGCGTGGAAGATCAAGCGCGGTGTTTAGTCTATGAACTTATTCCGAACGGGAGTGTGGATTTGCATTTACATGGTAATACTATGATTCATATCTTAGAGGGTGTTTAGGTTAAACTTCAGATATGAAAATTAAGAAACAAACATCCCTTCACGTTTATACTATAAAGTGTAAAGTGGATTTGATGTGTTTATAATTAGTTGATTTGTTTAGAAAGATGATCTTTATGTGATTCTTGTTTTTGTGCTTCCAGGGGTGGAAAAGAAAACTGCACCACTTGATTGGAGTGCGCGAATGAAGATAGCACTTGGTGCAGCTCGCGGATTAGCTTATTTGCATGAAGATTCAAGCCCCTGTGTAATCCATCGAGATTTCAAGTCCAGTAACATATTGTTGGAGTATGATTTTACTCCCAAGGTGTCCGATTTCGGCTTGGCTAGAACAGGTTTGGACGAGGCAAACAAACACATATCTACACACATTATGGGAACTTTCGGGTATGCGTTCCTTCTCTCTCATGTTTAGCCAAATCCTTTATGTACAACTACAAACTAGTCAAATATACGTAGTGTTCGATATATATTGAGTGTTCAGAAACGGCCAGAATAACGATAATAACAGCCTTTTCCACTAACAATCTGCCAACTCTACAGTTTCTCTGTTATTATAATAAAATATCTTTTGCCACATTGACCGCTCCTATAACTGTTACAGCAGCCTTTTTTATGCTTCACATTCGTTTTTTTACTGTTGTAACTTTTGTTTTTTTCTAAAGATAAAACAGTAAACGAGAAATGCTACAATCAGCATTATTTGCATCTACATTTTTCCTTTTTCATTTCAACGATAACACGAATACATTGTTCGTCATTTTTCAGGTATGTGGCTCCAGAGTACGCAATGACAGGTCATCTACTTGTCAAGAGTGACGTTTACAGTTATGGTGTAGTTCTTCTTGAACTTCTAACAGGAAGAAAACCTGTGGACATGTCAAGACCGCAAGGTCAAGAAAATCTGGTTACATGGGCTCGACCACTTCTCAGCAATATGGAAAGTTTAGAGATGATTATTGACCCATTTCTCGGCTCTGTTCCATTAGATTCTATCGCCAAAGTAGCTGCCATAGCTTCAATGTGTGTACAACCAGAAGTGTCAAATCGTCCTTTTATGGGTGAAGTAGTTCAGGCATTAAAACTAGTCTCTGATGAATCGGACGAAACAAAAGCATCATCTGGAAGTTGTAGCCACGAGGACTTGACTCGTCTAGGAACTGAAGTTCGAATCAGTACAAGGTCTGATCAGCATCAAGCATCTTCACGAGCTGACTATCGTATGATCGATTATGATTCCAGTCACGAAACTCCAAGGCCTTTATCAGTTTCAGAAGTGTTTGATAGTTCACCGGGGTTTGGTAGGTCAACATCGGGTTCATTTAGAAGGCATTCTAGTTCAGGCCCATTAAGAACAGGGAAGAGCACACAGTTTTGGGAAAGAGTGAGAGGAATTTCTAGGGGTAGCATGAGTGAACACAGATTAGCTTTCAAGTTTTGGGAAGATTCTCATTAAGTTCGATTACTCGACCATAAAAGCAATGTTCTTTCTCTGTTACGAAAATCACTCCAATAAATACATCGATGAGTACATACAAGTACAAAAGAATTTCATTGTACGAGAAATGGGGTTCATTATGGTGGTGAAAGGTGTTTAGATTTTTCAAGTGGTCAAGGAAAGTTCAAATTTTTGGTTGCAATCTTGCAGATGCTCAGAACTACAGGAAATGCCTCGGATATGGTACTTGTGAATCATGTTAAAATAATGGTCAAAATGATAAGGTAAAGATCGTATTTCCAATTTAATTCTGTGCAAATTTGAATCAGATTTTTCATCAGATTGTGAGAAGAGAGAAAACTGCTAAATTACAGAGAGGAAATGTTGTATGTTTAAAGTAAAATGGGAAAGGCTCATTCCTGTAACTTATGTTTATATAAACTTGTACTTTTGCATGAAATTTCTTTTTTCTGTAACTATGAGTAGTGTATTTCAACACTGTCTTATCGTATATCTTCGTACAAAGCGATATGTAGTATTTCATCGTCCTAAAAACGTCCAATCTTACTGAATTAAATTGGTTTGGAGTTCAAACATTCCCGATCACTAATTTAGACCTATTTTTGGACTATTTATACAGGAAACTGGCCGAAGATCCAACTTTAAAAAAAATTTAGTCTTTTTTTGGAACGATAAAAAAAAATTAGTCAAAAAGACAAGTTATATTTTTTTTTTTTGTTAAAAACCTAAAATTTGAATTTCTTTCATTAAAAACTCAAATATTTGTATTTTGTTTGGTTTAAAATCCAATATTTTTTTCAAAGTTGTTGCAAGGCGTTGCAAAGGTGTCGCAAGGGGTTGCAAAGTTGTCGCAGGTATTTACAAATTAGAAAAATAATCAAGGAGCTGAAGACTAAAAAAAATTGACTGATCCTTTTTCCCTAAATAAATAATATGTAGCGAGTTTTGACCAAACTTCCTTATTTATGTAATTCAAATAAACTAAGACAAAATCCTATGTGTCAAGTGTGAAAAATAAATCTCTAAATGGTTTCAATCTCAAATCAGGGCTCGAAATAAACTTCCTTATTTATGTAACTCGCTACATATTGTTGACCAAAAGTTTTTGGGGTTTCTTCTTCTTCAATCTCTGAAAAGTAATGATTTCGATCTCAAATCAAGGCTCGAAATAAGTACAGATAATAGGTTAGACAAATCAGGGCTCGAAATCATGTTTGCAATCTAAATGTTGAAAACACAGTTTGCAGTTTACATTATGCAAATACAGTTTCCAGTTTACATTCTGCAAATACAGTTTGCAAGAATTGCATACCTCGTTTCTAGAAAAACGTAAGGAAAAAACCGCCGTTTCTTTCGAGTTTCTTTTTTTTTTGAAAAAAAAGTAGTGAATGTAACACCCCAAATCTAGATTTCCACGTCGGCCGCCATGAAAACCTAAACTCAAAGCATTTCTCCGCAGAACAGTAAACATAGTCGATATATCCATCAAAAGAGACAAATAATATCAAATGTGAAGCTCATAAGAATCAATAAATCATGTAAAAGAAATCCATTAAACTTTCTTAACTCAAACAATGTTTCTAAATTATCGACACGTAGGTCGGACAATAACGAATGAAAGAAATAACTGTCTAGAAGGCAAAACTCCAAATAACTACCTAATCTCGAAAGCGAAAACTAAGAAAGAAAGTCTGAGCTGACGAACTGAGATCAGACTTGTGGCGCTCCCCGATCTCTATCACCTGAAGAATAGTAGGCTGGGTCAGAACCCAACTAGTAGATTTCTAATTACCTAAGGTCTAAATAGACCAATTCAACAACAAAATCAAGTATCAAACAGAAGAAAAACAATAACATAGTCCATTGAGTTACACCTTTCGTGTCAACACCACTAAAGTCAACCTGTTACACAGTTGAAAAGATCCAAACAATACAAGTTCCCTTTTAAAGGGGCATAACCAATTTTGAGGTCCACAAGATAGCTTCACTTGCCATCCGTGTTTGCATCGACTTAAACCTCTCAATAGACAAGGGATACCACACATAAAGGGGATCAGTGCAACACGAGCACAGTGCAACACGAGCACAGTGCAACACGAGCACTTCACATATGAGCAGGAGGCGAGCCAACCTCTAGTTGGTAAATTACTTCTCAACCTAGAAGTATGTGGTCCACAAGAATGAACTTGTGTTTGTATCGATCATCCTGTCGAGCCAACCACCGATTACCTATGGATTACAACCGTCAATCCATATTAGAACTCAAGCCCCTGGTCCACTGGGTTGTCCAATATCACATTGACAAACCCGTGTTTGCATCGACTCACACGTCGAGCCAACCAGTCTTAGTTCAATCCATTAATGAAACTCAAGATCATGGTCCACCAAGTTATCTAATATCACATCAGTAACTAGTGTTTGCAATCGACCCACATGTCAAGCCAACCATTCTTGGTTCCGACTAGCCTATGCTTTCTAGGTTAACAACCTAAAGCAATATATCACACACAACTATGATTGATAGCACTTATGCTCCAATATCATACATATAATCTCATACAATCAAACGAGTCAAACATGATAAGTATTGGTTATAATATCACTATAACCTATTACGATGAGTTTACTTTTATAAATATGTCTAGAGATGCAAAATACTACATCTAATTGATCACAAACATCAATTATCAACTTTAATGACATAAACAAATAATCCTTAGCATCTAGGATGTTGTCCGGGTGTATTTATACTATATTTATATAACCTAAATAACCTAGGTTGCTGTCCGGGTATGTATATACTCCATTAATATAACTATAATGGTCTAGGGTTACCATATTGTTGTTGTAATTAGTTTCTAATCATAGTATATGTCTATTGTATCACTAATTGGTTTAAGTTGATCATAACCTAGTAAACAATAATGGTTCAAAGTTATTATAGTCCTACTATTCAAAACTAGGTTAAGAATTGAAGAGGGCTATGTAAACCCTAGGGAAGAAGAAACCTACCTGAGATGTAGTACCAATAAGAAGAAACTAAACCCTTTAGTGTATCCCTTCAAGATCCTCCTTTTCCTTCTTCACTTTCTCTCTCTAAAACCTCACTTTCTCACTCTAGATCCCTTCTCACAACTCAGGGGCTGCTACACAAGGAAGAAAAGAAAGGATTGTGAGGGGTGAAGGGTTTAGGAATTAAAAGGGATAATGCTATTTGGTCCCCTAATTTTTTTATGGTGGCACCCCTCTAAAGTGAGGGTGCTACAGGGAAAGTGGATCTTGTTAGGAAGCTAATGAAAAATGATTTATAAATATATAATTTTTAGGGAAATTTTATAGGCAATGCCCAAACTTGTTATAGGCAATGTATTTTCCACTTATGACTTGGTCAATTCAATATGACTATATTTCTTTAAAGACAATGCCTACAATAATCAAGTTTTGGGGGTTATCTTCACCCAAATTATCTTTTTCTCTCTCTTTAAAAGACTTTATGTTTCTCTTTCTACTTGAGTCATTTCATCAAACACCTCAACTACAAAATTGAAATTTGAACAAAATAAAGAAGGAACTATACTATGAATTCAATTCAAATGTTGGATCAGTTAAGCAACCAAAAACAGCCAAAAATTCAACCATTAAACAACTTGTAAATCATCTTTAGACTCATACAAGCATATATACACATAATTTAAGATCAATTGAGCAAAAACAAAAGAGATTTAGGGTTTTACCTTAAAATTGAGGATTTTCTTCTTCCAAATAATTGCCTCAATTCTCGGACTAAAATGACCGTTATAAACGCTTCAATTAAGACTCCAAGCAATCCCACACAAAGAAATGAAGTTTTGGAACCAAGACTTTACAGAAATTTGATTGCCCAAATTCTAGGGTTTAATGGATAATCTATAGATTTCTGGATTTGAAGAAGAAGAAGAAGCTGAATGTGAAGTAAAACCCCTACTAGTCGATTGACAGAAGGAGAGAGATTCGAATTTGAAGAACCGTAGGAGAGATTAACGAAGAGGAGACATGGTTCTTTCTCCCTCTCCGTTTCTTTGGAACAGTCTCGATCATTTTTTCTTGTGAAATGGGAGGGATGACTTAAGTCAAAGTTTATTGACTTAACATTTGACTAACAACGTCGTCAGGTCAAACATGTCCAAGGCATTGCCTTCTATCCGTACATTGCCTCTAGCCAAATTAGGACTTGCCTTTAGCATTGCCTATAACAAGTTTGGGCATTGCCTATAAAATCTCCCTAATTTTTATAGAATTCCGACATTTGAAACAAAAGTTACATAGATTTAAAGTTTGAAGAAAAATAAAAGAATTTAGTTATACAAAATGACAAAAAAAAAATAGTTTAGTCTTTGTATACTTCTTCACTTGAATAATAATTTTGAAACGCTTTTGTTTTTTTACTTATTTTCTATATTATTTTGACTTATATAACTTTTTTTTTTATAAGATAGACCTATATAGTTAAAACCTCAAAAAACTAACAACCTATATCCATGCTTCCCTAAACATGTAATAACAAAACAATATTTTTCAAGTTTCCAACCAACATTTTTTCTGGATGTACGCGTCAAAATCGTAACATGAGTTGATTAAAAATCATGCACTAATACTAATTATTGGGTTTCAATGATATATTATACTAGGGGTGGGAATCGGGCGGGTATGGGCACCCACGGGTAGTTATGAGTCGGGCTCGGGTAGCTTCCCTTTGTGGCTATTCGGGCGGACTCGGGCGGGCATCTCACATATTTCTCTTGCTCAAAGCCCGCCCAAGCCCGTCAGAATCACCGGGTGTAACGGGCATCGGGTGTTCGGGTATCGGGCTGATTAAAAAATTTCAAGACAAAAAAAAATTGATAACAAAATTTATAAAATCAACCATGAATGAAATACTCAAATAACTATGAACGCGACTGATATAGATCAGTATCTTTACTATTGATACTTATACAACCTATATCTAAACAAATCAACAACATAAAATACATATTCAACCAAATCTAAACAGATCTGCTACAGAAAATAGATAAACAACCTTGATCTAAACAGATCTGCGACAAAACTACAGCGATCTGTTACTGACTACATAAATTTAGTAGAAGAAGGCTGGTATAGGAGAAAGGTTAGTAGAAGAAGAATGTTTAAAGAAAGAGAGAGAAAGAGCAGAGATATGGGTTGGAATCTCTATCTCTCTCTGTTACCCAAGTTGCCAAAGACAAAATAGGTTGATTTAAGGTGTAGCTTATATACCTTGAACGAAACCCTAAATCTATTGGGTAAAATTACGTTTTACTACCCTTGGGCTCTATAGTTAGTGAAGTATAAAGGACACCCAGAAGGTGGGCATCTATAGGCACCCCATCGGGTGAATGTGTCGGGCTCGGGTATGGGCGGGGTGTCGGGCAGAGAGTTTCACCCGAGCCCGCCCATGAAAAACCTTCGGGCTGGGCGGGTGGTACCCGTCTTCGGGCGCGGGTACCCACGGGCTTTGCCGGACTCGGGTTACCATGACGGGTATCGGACACTCGGGTATAATTCCCACCCCTATATTATACTAGCAATATAACAGAAACAACAGATATTTTAATCTAGACATGGTTAAGATAAACATATGCACGAAGTACAATGGTACTCCAATTATTACCCTATTGTTGATAATATTAGCTCTCTACAATATCATCCAAAATTCAAGTCTCTGCCAACTTTGGATGATATTTTAGTATTCCTCGTTTCTAATAATGTTAGTAGAGATGAACTAAACAAAAAAGAAGAGGTAGGTTGATTGATGGTAAGAAGAGGTAAAAGTGGTGGGTAATATATAGACAGATAAAAAGTTTAGGTGGGTAAAAGTTATTCGGCTCAATTTCAAAATATAATTAAACTCTTGAAATGTTAGACTCTCCAAAGTCCAATTAATTTTTAATAAATTTAAAAAGATTTGACATTTTTTGTAAACACTGTCTACTTGTGAAGCCGATTTAAGTTGAATAAATTAAAATTTGACAAAAATCAGATTATATAGAATTTTGCACCAAGTTTCTTCGTTTGAGAATTTGAAGAGATTTATTCTTTTTTTTTGTAGATAAATTGACTATGTCACAGACGTGATAAGCATTTTCTTTTGGTAAGAATTAGAAGTTCTCTTTTGGTCCCATTCCCAGTAAAAACAATCTTTTAAATGCTGGAGTATATTCAATCATGGAATATTGTGTTATTAATTTGCCAACGTATATTTAACTTTTACATGGTAAATCTAATTTAAACTTTTTTTTTTGTTGAAAAAATCTAATTTAAACTTGTTGTAACTTTTTTTCAATAGAACAAATACTACAAATATAACCAAATCTATGAGCTTAATACATGCCAAAACTTCGTACTGTGTCGAACTAGCTTTGAGACTGATGATTGCCTCACGCTAATATTTTGTTTGGCTCACATACAAACCAAACAATTTGTCAAATCAGGCCAACGGAAAATGGGTAATAATAGAGAGATTTGAGAAAGTATAATTTATTGGAAAATAAAATAAATAAACAAATTCGAAGTACAAAAATAAAATAAAGTAATGAACAATTGAGAAAGAAAATGAAAGCAAAATGTTGACATCTTCGCGCTCATCCTACTTCTCTCTTCTACTTGTTAAACAATGTCGACATGATTCAGCCTTCACCCAGGTCACACCTCTCTCTCTCTCTCTCTCTTAATAGAGCCTATAACTTCAAAATTCAAACTCACAAAGTCTTCTCTTCTTTCTCTCTCTTCTTCATTTAAACTGCTTCTTGGATAAATATCCAAACACCACTCCGACTACCATCTCTCTATCTTTACACAATTTTGATTTTCTCTCCTTCTTAGACAATCCCAAGTTTCCCGCCATGTCTACTATTGAGGTTTGGATTTCTTTCTAAATTTTAGATACAAATAGAAACAAAAAGAAGAGAGATTTCTAATTTACTAACTCAATTCCATTCCAGAAACTTAATTTAATTAATTTAACTTTATTTTGTAGGATAATGGTTCTTTAATCTACATCAAACCCTTTACTGAAGCAGCAGTAGCTCAAATGAATTCAGGTATAATCCTCATAAAAATTCAATTTTGATATATGGGTTTTGGTAATTTAGGGTTTTTAAATCATGGGTATTCTTTATTTTATGCAAAAACAAAAAAAAAAACAGAGAACATTTGGCAGCTGATTACAACTTCCATTTCAACAAAGAGTTGTGAAGGAGTTACCTCAACTGAGTGTAGAGACGATTCAGCTGCTTTCACTTTAAAAATGATAGCACTCGGAGCAATTCTAATTTCTGGAATCGCGGGAGTTTCAATTCCTCTGATTGGAAAAGACCGTCGGTTTTTAAGAACCGATAGTAATTTGTTTTTCGCGGCGAAAGCATTTTCCGCAGGAGTTATTCTCGCGACTGGATTTGTTCATATGTTACCTAGTGGCACGTCAGCACTTACTGACACGTGTCTGCCTAAGTCACCATGGTCGAAATTTCCTTTCTCTGGGTTTGTAGCAATGATGGCTGCACTGGCAACCCTGGTAGCCGATTTTGTTGGAACTCAGTTTTATGAGAAGAAAGAAGAGGAAAGACGAGTTGGTAGTGGAATCGTTAGTGACTCGGTGATTGAATCGGTGAGTAGAAGCGGTTCGGTGGTGGGAGATGAGAACGATGGGATGCACATTGTGGGGATTCATGCCCATGCGGCACAACATAGACATAACAGCATGCATGGGAAGCAAATGGGCGAAGAGCACGGCCATGGTCACTCCCATGGGTTTTCTGATGACGAAGATGATGAGGTCGAAGGAAGTGCTAGGCACGTAGTTGTCTCACAGGTAAATCCTAAACAAAAACGCTATGTGGTCTGATTTGGTTGACCGAGATGTGGCCGGCCTCCTTTAGAATTTTGTGTTTATCTTATCTCTAAAGTCATAAATCTACCAGACTTATTAAGAAAGAGAACGCGATTAGGTCCCACGTGGCAGGCCACGCAAGATCCCACCCTGACGTCAGCCGCCAAATGGGGAAATAACATTTCTCAATCCTAAATTATTAAAACTTTTTTTCTTACTTCTACAAAGTCTTGTTTTTACATTATTATTATTAGTATAATAGTAAAAGCCCTCACGTCTTTGATAGGTCATATTCAAATCAAACTCAAACCCTCTAATAATGAGGACATAAGTGAGGGAAACGTGTTTCCATGAAAAACTAGTCACACATAATAATCTAAATAATTGTGGGTTTTATGTGGCAATTGATGTTTCTCAATTATATATTTGAAATACACAATAATTTATAGGCTCTCTATTTATGTGTATAATAATTGGCCTCCCTTCTTCTTCTTTTTTGTTTTTCTTTTTTGTTGAAATTTCTTCTTCTTTTTTGTTGCAAATGACATCTCTTCACTATAGTTGTTTCTTTACCATCTCTTTATTGTTTTGTATTTCTAACATGTTGTTTTTGCCCAGTTAACCGATTTTGTTACCTTTTCACATTTATAAAGGAAGCGACATCTTCATGATGTATCAATGCATTGTAACGACTAACGTAGATCATAGTCGATTTCTCAAACAAACAAAAAAAGGAAGCGACGTATTTAAGAAAGTTTATTTTTTGTTATTGTGAGATTTTTCTAATTTGTGTTGAATATATATTTTGGATATATTTAAACTATACAAAAATAAGTCTAAACTAAGACACCACGGTCTAAAATTTAGTGAAATAACGATTGTGCCGCAAACCGAAACAAGGGTCTAAGTTAAGTAAAAATAAGTCAGGTTTATACGAGTCAGATTCAGAAAGAACAAGTTCGAGGTTTTGAAGTACTTGTAAATTTTAATCTTTGTTATATGTGACTGATTCTTATTTGGAATGAATTTATGTGCAGATATTAGAACTTGGGATTGTATCACACTCAGTACTAATAGGGCTAGCACTTGGAGTATCACATAGTCCATGTACAATAAGGCCATTAATAGCAGCACTCTCCTTCCATCAATTTTTTGAAGGTTTTGCTTTAGGAGGTTGCATTTCTCAAGCTCTACTCAAGAAGGTTTCGACGATAATAATGGCGTGTTTTTTCGCTATAACGACACCTGCAGGGATTGGTATCGGTGCCGGAATTGCTTCACTATACAACCCAAACAGTCCAAGAGCATTAGTAGTTGAAGGAATATTGGATTCAATATCAGCTGGAATTCTTGTTTATATGGCTTTGGTTGATTTAATTGCAGCTGATTTTCTTAGTAAGAGAATGAGATGTAATTTAAGATTACAAATTGTTTCTTATTTTGCTCTTTTTCTTGGTGCTGGTTCTATGTCTTTGCTTGCTATATGGGCTTGATTCATTCTTTTCTTTTGTTTTCATTTGTTTGCTTGCTAAACGATTCAGCACAATTCAAGAATTCACAATTTCCTTTTTCTTTTCGTTTATTTTCACGATATCTTCTGCCTGTGAAGATAATTGGGAAAAAGAATGGAGATGAAGGCGGTCGGAGAAGTGTATTTCCATTATTGGGTTGTCGTAATTTCTATTTTCTTTTTCATCCTCTCATTGTCATTTTGGGATGTATTTATCTTGGTGTGGTTCTCTTATTACAAATAAAAGTTATGTTCATGGTTTCTTGTAGAGATAACAAACTTTCTTACTCATCTTTTCCCTCTTTTCGTCTTTGTGGAACTCCGTTTATTTCTTCTATAAATAGAGAGTTCTCCTCGATGATCAATACATGAAATCTTTACCTTGCTCTCTCTGTCTCTCTCCTTCGTCAGTCTCCATTCGAATTCTCACATGGTATCAGAACATCTAGGTTAGCTATTCTATATTATAATTGATATTCGTAGTGTCTACTGAAACATCACATGCAAAAATTTCAGCTTCATCTTTTTTTTTCTGAAAATCATTCACCAACACTTCATATAAAAAAAATTCGTATTAGACAAGCTAGATGAGTCGAAATTTCTTCTGTGCAAAGATCAAGCCGAAATGATCTTAATTCGTAATGATCTCCTTGGAACTATCAAACAACTAAAGACCCTGGTTACCGAAGACGACAATGAAGTTGTAAATCCTGCCTCATTGCTCAGGAGGAAGAAGGATAGTTTTGTAAAGTCTCGTCTAAAGGCTACCATGAATGAATATCTAAGGCAGATCGAGTCTTCGTCTAATTTGTTAACTGCAGTAAAAGATAAAGTAACAGACAAAGAGATGATCGTGATCGTGCTATTATGTTTAGGGATAAAAATTTACCAATGTGTTGCCTCAATTGGTAGTAGAACTGATCAATCACTTTTCTGGAGCTTCAATTTTGCTTGCTCCATCATCGACAATGGCTTTTATCCCAAGAACTTGATGAACAAGGGACTTATTATGTCAAAGAAGTCTCAAATAGATTTCAACACAAATCTCAACCTTCAACTCATTACAAACAACAAATACTGCTACCCAAAACAATAAACAAAACACCTCAAATCATAACAGAAACAAACTGTCATAAATTCACAAGATGCACATAACGAAAAGAATGTTAACTTCGACTTCACCTCTATTCCTTGTGGCAACTGTCATAAATGGGGACACAAAGCTAGCAAGTGTAGATTCAGATACACACCTTCTAAAAATTCAGTTCATTAGAATTTTGTTGGTCTTCACTTTGAAGAAGATGATAACTCTCAAAATGAAGTAAATCAGCAAACTTGTCATGGAGAATGCAACCTTGTTGTTCTTGAAGAGTGTAGTAGGGCACAAAATTCTCAAATGCTTAGCATCTAACCAGATGACCAGTGATCATAAGGTAATTCTCACTCTAAGCCTTATAAAGGATTTGAATATGTTATGGTTGGCAGTGTTGAGCCAAATATTGAGTAGCCTGGTCAAGAAATGATTGACTTGGGCGCACGTGTCAGATCTCTGGATACGCACAAGCGAGATTTCGATAGAACCGACAGAATTGTGGACCCGAAAGAGCTCTGTCACTTGAACTTTGAAACGGGAGGTTTGCACAAGTCACCTTGATCTCTGTCGTGACCTAAAGGCTGGCGAAAGGGTGGATGCGAGTCAGCTCTGCAACCTAAGTCTTGGAACGTGGGGTCTGCAAAAGTAAACTCGACACCTCGATCTTCGCTATACCTTAGACAAATGTCGGTTACGCGGAAGGTCAGATAGTGTTAAAAATTTGCCTGCCATATCCAGAGATATGATCATACTAACTATGATCAGAAAGATTTTATTAACGGTCCTGCCATGTGGCCTCCATTAAGTCGGCGATTCACCTTTGGATTCTCATTGACATATAACCTGCAACACTGAATTGACTTGATGTCAGAGTGTCTTTGCAGGTATCATCTCATTTGGCCATCGACGTCAAGGAGGAGCGGTCGAATTGAAGGTAACAAAGACGGTTTCTGGGAAACCAGTTCCCGACATCATGACTTTCGCGCTAGAGGAAGGGCAAGTCACCTCAGTGACCCCATATATTCGTCATTGCGAATCCAACAGTCTTCAGAACATTCAAACACCCGAATCCGCCATCACCATGTCTGGAGATGGAGACATGGTAGCAGTCCACCTAAAAAGAAGAAAAGAAGCATGGCGCCAACGCTTTAAGCTTAGGCTATAATGCAAGTAACCCTCTTGAAGGTTGGGGCTCTCAACTATCTATGGAAATCGGAAAACTAAAATGTGCAGATGGAAACCTCCCAAGAAAGGCTTCGCCATGATCTACACTAACAATGCTGGACATTATCAAAAAGATTCTTTAGATCTAGAGTTCAAAACTTTTGAGATAAAACATATCTATCAGAGACTGATAGAGCAACAGCTGGTTGGCTAGTTGAGAAACAAACTCTGACTATGATGGTATATCTCGTAACATGCTCAGGGACGAGTCAAGTAGAACTTCGGTAGAGGATATACAAAACAACGATAAAATCGGTATAATTCAATAACAACTTCAAACCGCTAATAGAAATCGTAATAATGAACAAGTAATGACCATTTTCGCTGATAAAAATTAACATAGCTTACAAACATTTTTGCTTGACCTGAAGATCTGAAGGCAAACCCTAGCAAACAAAAAAGAGCACAAAATTGGACTTATATAAAGAGTTTAAGATGCCATGTCAATATGATTAAGGAAGTGTGAATTAACTTTCCTATCAGCCTCGAGTGAACAACATCACGGAAAGAAAGCATAAAACTATTTTGAAGGGTACAAACCCATGGAACCATGACTCCCGCACACAAAGCTTGTAGACCCAAAGAGAACACGATGAAACACAATAATAATCGCAGTCACCAGACTTACTTCATAATAGGTATGTATACCCCTCGACTATAGAGCCCAACAAAAATGGGCGTTCTTTTCTTTCATGGCCTTAAACCAACCACCAGAAGTAAACACCGCTCAGTTCATCTCGACTTGTCGTTGCCGTAAGGAGCTCGAGTGTTCAACCCCATTCTCTGATATATTAGATAATTCACTTGATGCAGAATCGTTCTGTCCATGCATGTTATTCTCGTAACTTGATTCAAGTGGAGTGTTTCTTTGAGGACCAGGTGCTGTAGGCTTTTGGCCTTCCTCTGCTAGTTTTTTGAGGAGGTTCATGACAGTAGGAAGGAACTTGGTAGACAAGGAAAGAAGTCCTGGAAGCTGCATATGAGAAAATAGTAAGAATTGGACAAGTTGGAAAGTTCTTGTGATAAAGAATAGATGCTCTATTGTGTATAATCAGTGTTGATACTGCAAAGTGTTCAAAAGGTTTGATACTTACAGCACCATTGCGAAACTCGGCGGAAATGTCGAGTTGGACCCATAGAGCTTTGGAAAGTAAAAAGGCAACAAAGATAACAAGAAGATATAAAGGGTTCCTATTTGAAAAGTAAATAAAGATCAGTATGAGAAATGGTAACATTTGGAATTTTGCAACACAATACAATCTCAGCGCACTGAGATAGTGATGAGAAAATACCTTAGAAGTGTCATAAATTCATTGAATCCCAAGACAACTAGAGCAAGAATTGCCCATGGAGGTGGTAACCAGTTGTTATTCCGTTTATTTGCTTCCTGAAAAAAGCAGTAAATTTACAATGAATCTTGTCAGCTACTAATTTCAGCGGAAGGCTCGTTCATGTGGATCGTATTTAGTCTTGCATCGCATTGGAAGACCTTCCAGACCTAATTTGTAGGGCACCACCTTGTTTTACATATTGGTTAGGCCTTTTGATGGGCTTCACACATAAGGTGGCCATGTGGGGAAATATCGTGGGTCTAAGGCAGGCCCACGTAAGGAAATAACTTATACCATGTGGAACTAGGCTATTCAATGGGCCTAGGGTCGTTCCCGTGGATCACGTGTCTAGTATAGGCACAGTTGTTGCGTGAAACACCCTTGACTAGATGTAAACAAAACTCACTCATGAAGATGAAACTGAGTCAGTGGCTCAGAAGACACGAGTACATTCATCGATACAACCAGTCAACCTTTGTATCAAGAAAAAAGTGTGAATAGATACTACCTAATGTGACCAAGAATGATCATAGATATTGCAAGAAACAAATAAAACAAAAAAGGGCACTCGAGGCCATCTCTGAGGGCACACCTGAGCAGCAATTGCCTGAGAAACGCTGTACTCTGTCTCTGTCTTGAATTGCCTCCACAGTGATTTACATTGGACAGGTGTTATCAAAGTTTTTGAAGTGGAAACCTGGAGAAAAATATAAGCATACACTAGTGTAAAGAAAACCATCATAACACCTTCATCCAGATACTATTTAATTTGCTTCCAAAATAGAGGATATGAAAAAATAAGTTGAACCATGAAGTCCTATCGTGCCGATTCTAGTCTATAAAACAAAATAGAAATATAACTGCAGAATATATATATATATATATATATATATATATATATATATATATATATATCCAGAAGGATTAGTACGCAAATAAAGCTTTTGAGTAGTGAATAGGGGTGAACTGATAGTCAATGAGAGTACCGGGAATAAGTTGGAAAAAGGGAGCATGGTTTCGTGAGATAGTAATATGTAAGATGCAATCACCAAACTTCAAATTCAGGAGTCTAAGGAAATGGAGTTAGTAATAACAAAAAGATGTGGTTCGATCTATGACAAACATATTAAACTTAATAACTGCTCTCGTCGATAACGATCTAGGAAACCGGCTTTAGCATCTAACAGGATAGTAAAACAAAGTTTTAGTTTGTTTCTCTCTCTAGTTCAACCAGCAGGAAGGAGAAGAAATGAGCTCGACTCTCCATCTCCTTCGTCGAAATTCATCATCCAACAAAAGTCTAAACCCAATTATCTCCTTGAAAATTCAAACTTAAGAAGTCTATTTAAGGTCGCCTTGTGCTTCTTACGACATAGTTGACAAGGTAAACAGAAATTCATCATACAGATACTAGCATTTGAATTTCCTTCTAAAGGACATCGCCTTTTACTATTTCATAAATGTACTTTCAAATAAACAGGACAAGCCATGTAGCAGGATACAATAATAAATTTTTACTCTCAGTTGCCATGTTTCAGCAACTTCATATTGCTTTTAGTGACCAGTGAAAAACTAAAAGTTGTTACCTCTTCCCAAGTACTTGAAGCCAGCGGATCAAATGGTGTGATGCTTTTGTTAGAATTACTATTGGTGGTATCCCCTAGAGCTACAGAGAGAGTTTTCTCAATGTTATCAGCGTCATCATCAAGCCGGATCACAGACATAACAGAGAGTAACTTCAAGGACTGAAAAGAAAATAAACAAGATACTTCTTAATTTCCAAAAGCAGTAAGAAAATGAAATTCAATAATAGAGTTGTGGCTTCTGACATACTGCAGAGCGGGCAGTTTTTGTAATTGCCCGAATGTCTTCTTTCCCGGTCCAAAGTCTTGGCATTGAATCAGAATCACGGCTAAATAATGTTGCAAACCTGCGCCCATTTTTTATATATATTAATCCCTATAATTGGAAGCACGATGCAGCAGAAATTACATTTATACAGATATTATGAGGACATACCTATCCTTCATCCGGATCAGGGCTCTTCCAGCTTCATCTTTTGCCTTTGTTTCAACGACGTTTCTTGCATAGTTCTCTAAATTCTCGACCATTTCATCCAGGGATTGGTCATCGATGTCAAAGCCGGAGAGTGCACCAGAGAAACCAGAAACGGCAGTTTTCGTCTCCCGCTGGAGAAGATTTCTTATGGAGGGCCATGTTTCACTGCTAGCAGCATCTAGAAGGACTTCGACAGGTTCTGCTAATGCCTTGTTCAGTTTTCCCTGCAAGAATGTCAATAACCTTATATGACCATTTACCGAACTCAGTGTTAAGAACAGCAATACCTCAACAACCATAAATATGTTTACACCAATTCTGAAACTCAATAGCCATAAAGAAACAACTAACCCCTCCAGAAGAATTATCGTAGAAGGTACCTCATACTCAGCAGTAATTTCAATACCTCATACTCAGCAGTAATTTCGGACAGCTTGGCAGCTCGAACTGAGGCAACATGTGCTTCTATATCACGGCAAAACTTGTCCCGGACTTTGGATGCATCCCAGTTTGCTTGTTTAATAGCCGCATCTGTCACCTTTCTAGTATCAGCATACTATAAAAAAAACTTGACCAAAATAATGGTTTCAAAAGCACTCTTTAACTACCAACCTACAAAATGAAGCGCCAAAGTTTTCCAAAAATTCAACAACCAAGTTATTTAGGAAAAGTAGAATATACGCTAGTTCACATTCGTAAACTCCGTGGAATGTCCAAAAGGCCATACGAGTCAATGAGTCATACAATTATACTGTGTTCTTTGTCTGAAATCAGCATCATTAAGATATGATGTAAAATGATTACATGATCAAAACAATGGGTCCATGTTTTGCGCAAATCTAATATTTTCAATTTTCACGTTTGACAATGCACATTTATACCTCTATGACCTCATGAAATGAATCATATCACTGGGTAAGAGAAAACCTTCAGTCTGGGATAAAAAAACAGAATATGACGTCTCAAGTATTTATTTGAAGAACCCTATGTTGCCTTCCCGCCTTCTTCTGACACATAGAAAATTTGGTTTACCCGTACTTCTCTTTGTCACATTTGGGTTCATTTCTTATGCATAAAATGTAGAAGACAAAAGAATTTTGATATACCTGCACATCCTTCGTCAAATACAGCTATAAAAGATTTTGTGCAATCAGAAGCAGCCACTGCAAATGACTCCCCTTCGCTCACAGACTTATCGAATACTTCCTTGAAATTATCTAGGGTTCTATAACGTAGATGTCCCAACATGGACTGATAAGCAGGTTGGACTAGCTAACAAGATCGAGCAGAACACGTGCAACAAGAATCAAGAAGAATAAGTAAAAACAGAAAGAAAGTGATACCAGTGAAAAACAATTACAAAAAAAGAATAACAAAAGAGATAGAGATATTGAAGAAATTATCAATAATATAGACGATATCGTCTATTTTCAGAAGTACATGTTAACTGATTACATAGTTGAACTAGCATGGTAATAAGGACAATTACTAACAAATATAGGCATATATTTGTCAACATCATGGCTGGTTCCAAAACTTCACTATTAATCTTTTGTTTAGCCCTTCAGTTTGATTAGAAAAAGAAATGGTATCTTCCATTTTACCCTCAACGAGCAAAATCATTTACAACAATTGAGTAATTACTGCTTCATTATGTGAAGCATGTAATTTAAGTATGATAACTAAAATCTCAAAGAAAGTAAGGCTATACTTGCAGCAGTTTTGCTTCGAGATGTTGGCACTTTGCATTCCCTATTCCCTAGACCTTCATCAAAATAAATTGCTTCCAGAGGTCAAACAATCTTTTGGGTTTTTCTTAGCTACTTTAGCCCTTCAGTTTGATTAGAAAAAAAATGGTATCTTCCATTTTACCTCAAATGAGCAAAAACCATTTACAGCAATTGAGTAATTACTGCTTTATTATGTGAAGAATGGAATTAAAGAATTAAGTATGTAAACTAAAATCTCAAAGAAAATAAGGCTATACTTGCAGCAGTTTAGCTTCGAGATGTTGGCGCTTTGCATTCCTTACACCTTCATCAAAATAAATTGCTTCTACATCATACCTACAATAAGAACAACATGCTCATAAAATTTTGAAATAGAACTGTCACTCTGAAACCCTAGAGACATTATTCAATATTTGTAAAAAAGGTGGCAACCAAGTAGCGAGAGTCTAAATATGATTTATTAAATATTAAAAGTTAAAACATCTTAATGACGAAGTTCCAAAAGTGTTTCTGAATTTGTTTTGGAACTGCGTAAAACGAAGAAACACTTGAAGTAGCACCACAACAAACTATAGAAAGTAAAATAAAGGAGCTTAAACGAAAGGGGCAAAAGGGGAGTGAGAGAAGTTCGCAAGGTTAGAGGAGGAATACAGCTTAGGAGTCTAAAGCTATTGGGTCAAGGAGCCCACGCTGTATTGAGATACATGGTGGTATAACTTATATCACACCTCGTATAATTAGGTATCACATACAAAGCCTACATATTACTAGATGAAATGATCCTACGGTATTCATTTCAGCAGTCCAGCAACGAAGAAGTACTCACCCTGTTAGACATTCATCAAGAATTGAAGTAAGCTTCTTTCCAAATCCCGAAACAGGACCAGATTGTACAGCCTCTTCCAACTGACACCACCCCTGTGTTAAAGAAAAACAAGTGAAGCAATCAATCTGTAAAACTAAAAATAAACAAATAAGCAGAAATCTCAGGATCACGGCTCACTGTGCTTGGCTGCTTGAGTGATAAGTTATCGTAAATTATGCGATTTTAACATCATTCAGCGTGAATGAAGAGCATGATCCATCACACTAGTTTAGGCCAGGGGAAATGAGAAACAATGGATGACTAACACCAAGTACCTCACTCTCTGCTAAATGAGCAAACTTCTCATCTGCAATTTCCTCACAACGGACAGTAGCAACCATAACCTACCAAACAAGATGAAATGAGCATAATGGAGGTTAGGTTTACCCCGTTTTAGAAGTAGGTACAAAACGAGAGATTACTCGTGTCATCACCTTGTGAGCAGGAAGATCAAGATCCTTGTTCTCCTTAATAACTCTCCAGATCTGTTCTGCACTAAATGAAAACCCAGATGCAGGAACTACACCCTGTCGATCTCCAGCAAGTCCACCGGGAGCAATCGAGTGGTAGAAACGCTGCCTTAAAGCAGCAACCTTCATTACAAACAAAGAACAACTAAGTCAGCAGTGTTGAAGATCACCTGCAACCTGAAGGCCACTTCTTATCATATTGGAAATAAAGATCGAAAGCCAGACTTTAGATGAAACCCGTAATCACAGAGAGTAGTACACGTAAGAAATATTTCACAGAAAGTAGTCCTGAACTCCTGTTATTTAATGGATACCTGTTCCTTAAAATGCTCTTCCTTTTCCTCATAACTACAAAGAGCTGTAACCTCAACCTGAATATTAAGTAGTCACACATGATAATTTGCAGCTTAAGTATTTTAATGATATTAGTAATAACACAAAACCACAACTAACAACTAACAACTATGGAGTTAGGTCATAGTGTCTTACATTGAAAAATTCACTAAGTGGGGTTTCTTTGTGTGCTTGAGGTTTAGGAACATTATCCCATATCTGCAAAAGAAATGTCAGATAAACGAAGCTATCACAAAGAATAATCAATCCGCACTAGAAAGAGAATCAGTAGCTTGCATACCTTCTGGATATCTTCCCTCAACACTGGTTCCAAATTTTCCAGTGGAGTCTGCATAAAAAGGTCAAACAGTGTCAATTGGACTGAAAAAGATCAAAAACGAAATAGATCCTTCAATAATAAATTATTAAATTCTAAGTAGGTCCTTAAAAGTTCAGAAAGTCACCCTTGTTTTGTCACGTATGACAAACAGCAAAGTAGTTTTACGAGGACTAAATAGCCGCATCATAACCTGTTACAGAAATAGAGCCAAAAGAATGAAATCGAAATTCAAACAATACTACTTGCTGGTACAAGTAACCGCTAACTGTACACGAGAAGCACCTGAAATACAGTCTTTAGGAGAGGCTTATTTGCAGCTTGCTCGCGACCAATATCATGACACCACCTAAGAATTATAAAGTTTGAGATCTCAAACACGGAAACCATAGACAGATAAAAGCTAGTCTACACCAAAAAGAAGTTTGGAATGGTAAATCAATGAGCTTACATGTTTATAAGGACTATATCTGATACTGCAAGAGCAAAAAGTGCACTCTGCTTCTCAAATGCAGTATCATCCTGCAAAATAATTAGGAGGAATGCATAAGGATCCAAGGATGGATATGTACAACGCTCAATTTTTAATTCAATACTGAAAAATCAATATAAAGAAGAGTAACAAATGAAAAAGAGAAAATTGTCATATGTGGCCATATTACAAGGAAAATTAATAAGTTTTCACTATATTGGCCTTAAGGCTCTGCTTGGTATGAAGTGAATTCGCAATTGCTTACGGCTCAAGTTAAGCTTACGATACACTTTGGTGGTGCCTCTAATTGCTACAGTGAGTCAATATGCAGTTAGTATCTTAGAAATCAATTATGTCATGGAAAAGTGTCGCAATCAAAACGAAGAAAAACAAAGTATTGTGTTTTTGTTATGATCTGCCAAAGCTGCATCAGAAACTTGGTCGAGCGAAGCTTCCGTATATCCATATCGTATGTCATATTCTCCTCAGTCGAAATAGGTGGGTCAATTGCTCCCCTTAGTACTTCACTTGAGAGTTTCCTACCTCATACGGCTCCGCGGTCCATTTTCTCTGCGTCCCTTCTTAGTCTACCTAATTAATACTTCTCAGACTTTTGTTTCTTGGGTTAGAACTAGGTGATAATTTTCATAGCAATTTTTAAGACAAATATATTGAATATTTCAATGTGGACTAATACAAATTGATTTATATGGTTGTACCCAAATATACAACAATAAACTCAATCAAAGCGATGCTTGGCGGTCACTGGTCAATATTGCAAAGTTCACGGCTTAACAAGGCAAGCCGTTAAAAGTGGAATTTTAAATGTTACGAAATTCTGGCAATCTTACTAGCAAATGGATAATTAGGTGTTCATCGATAAAGTCAATAATAGAGCAGCGTCAAGTAGAGCGGTGAAAAATGGGGAAAATAAACATCAAAGTCAGATGAAAAATTAATAATTAGAGTTTCGCAAAGACACCTCTCCTCGTTCTCTCCCATCAGTACCCTCCAAATCCATGACAAGCGTACAAGGCTCGATTTCAGCACATCTTGCCAACCAAATACCTTTAGTAGTTTGAGATCTGAAGATAAAAACTGTGATTGTGGTAAACCTGAGGAAAAATAATAAAATAAACATAGTCTAGAATCAATGTTTCTGTAACTCGCCTGCCTCTGAAAGCATCCATCTCTCTAAAGTTGGTGTGAAAGAGATGATTCAAGAGTGTGCTCTTTCCTGTCCAATTCACAAAAGAGAACATGCATTTTACCATTACATATGTAAATTGTAGAAACGAAGGGAAATAATGGAACACTGAACCACATATAATTGGGCCAAAAAGCTAACTACGGAGTCCAAACATATAAAACCATATTAACTGGCAGATATGACAACATGCTTACAGAAACATCTGATTAATTTCTAAATTGTGAAATGGCGAAAGGAGTGTGGTTAAAGGCAAGAGCTTCACATACAACGCATACAAAATAAAAACAGACAGCTAAGATTTGAGTGCATAAATAGATGACTGCCCTAAAGTAACGACGAGATGAATAAGGGAAGAAACACCACTGTTGTGTGCTAACAGTAAGAGACTTCAAAATTGGTAGGTGCATACCACTACTTTGTGGACCCATAATGGCAACCACAGCGTAAGAAAGTCCACAGTCACCCAGTTTAACTGCCTTGGAGAATTGCTCAAGGCCACTGACATTAAATGTACCATCTCCGTCAATTAGATGGGTGGAGCAACATTCATCCATTTGTTCTGAAAGAAAAAGAGAATCATATTAAAAGTAGCCCAAAAACATTTCTAAAAGCTTAAATTGTATACTTTAATAAATAGATCAAATAAAACACCAGAAAAAATGATAGGATCTTCACAATTCAACTTGGAAATGTAAGAGGGAGAGAGAGAGACTCTCAAGTTGATAACGGAACCGTAACATCCGAGGCAATCCCGTTAGTAAGAAATTTGGTGCTCTTGCTTCTAGGGATCAAATAATTATTCCATAATCATTTGCTAGTTCATTAGAACTAGCTCTAATATCTTCAAACAACTCTCCACAATTACCATACAAGTCTACAAACTTAACTTCATTTAAGAAAATTTGCATGCAGTAGGATTATTCCCTCCCCCCATGTCTACTCTGGATTCTAAGTCTTTATAAATATTTTCAATCAATAATTGAAAACTTCATACCCAAATGCCAAAATCAAAAATTGATTGCATGAGGTGTTCTAGTTACAGTTGATCCACAAAGGGTAAAGTCCACACCTCAATGGAGCAAGAAAAAAATTCGATCTAACTATATGATTTAACAGTTTGAAGTCACAAAAATAGTAGCCATTTGCTCATAAACTAACAAATACTCTGAACAGTTCAGAAAACCTAAAACCCATTAATACACTACCCATTTTAGAATTTATAAACAACCCAAAAATTGAAGAGTGAATACTTAATTAGAATGAAACTCAGATCATTGGATCATCTAAAAACACCAGATTCCATCAAAATACAGCTTGAACATGCATGATTAATCAGAAAATGCAGCAAAGTTTTAAGAGAGAGATCGGAAGTAAGACGTACCCATAGTAGGTAGAGGATTTGTGGGGAATACGAGTGAGAAATTATTGAAATAGATAGCTATGAGATGAAATTCCTAGACCTTCTCTACCTACAAGAAGGAAGATAGACCCAAAGGAGGGAGAGAGAGAGAGAGAGAGAGAGAGAGGGAATTAAAGACTATCTATAAACATATTAGGCTTCAAGAAGAAAAGAAAAACCGGGGAGCCCCCTAGATTTTTTGGGAGGTTAATTACATTTTGCCCCATGATTAGCTTCCAAATTAGTAACTTTAATCGTCAATATTTTCTTTTCATTTTTAACTTTCATTCCAAAACTACCTTATGTTATCTCTCTTTTTTCGTCGTAAGTGGTCATTGCCAAATGGTCAGTGACCCTTCACCGAGAGATGGTTCCTTTTCTCTTCTTCCTTTCTTCTGCTCCCAACACTTTTCGACTGAGCACCACTAGGATCATACCTTTACACCATCACAAAAGTATGATAAACCGCAACGAAAAAGAAAAAAAAAGTCTTCATCGCGGCAGAGCGTATGTTTTGTTATACTTTGACGAGAAGGTAAGGTGAATGTTCACCTTCGTCTTCTTAATCCCTTGACAGATCTGATCTGTCGAGGTTAGGTTACATTAAGAGAAGTAAAGAAAGATAAACATATAAAGAAGACGAGAGAAAGAAGATGTAAAGAACGAGAAATAGTTAGAGAAGAGGAAACATGACTAAGGAAAAAATGGAAAAGATGGTCATTTTAGAACCATTGTCATCTTTGAGGGGTGATTTTAGTGAATTATTCATATTGAAGGGGCAAAATAGAATTAACTCTTTTTGTTCTTAGAAACGAGGTTCAAATCATTGTAGACTAGTGGAAACACATACGTATTACCACTAAACTAGGCCTGGGTTGATTTGTCTTAATTGTGTGATTGTGCAAATACGATATCGACTTAAACGCAAGAATCGAAATTTCTCGAAACATCAATTCATCATATAGAGTTGTATGACTTATCAAATTTGTACCTATATATCTATCTATTGGTCTATCAAACTCTCACAAGGGTTTAGGTGAAAGTATATTTTAACTCTTCTTTGTCGTCTTGTTGAACTATGCTAGTTCATATATTTGGACTTGTTTGTTTATCATTTCTTATAGTTGAGTTAAAAGTTCATATCTCTTGTATTTGCCTAATACATTATCCCAATTAAAGTTAGATCTATGTCTCTCCATCTAAGAGCCCCAATAGAGAAAGTGATGAACTCGTTTAGCGGTCCGAAAATGACTTGAGGTTGCTATGGCCTATAGAAGGAAAATGTTAGATACTATTAATGAGGTTTTCATTTAGTAGAAAGGTGAGCCCCTCTACCATTACACCAATTTAGATCTCACCAACCTAAATTGGACCTACCATCTGCCCATGTATGAAAAATACCTTTCATATTTTGTCTTCTTCTGGTTCTTTTGGGTAGTGAAAATATTTTTGATCTATTGGTTTGGTTCATACCAGAGCGTGCAGAAGGGTGGATCTCTCCATATGCCCCTCCATAATAGTACTTTTCCAAAAATAGGTGTATATTTCGGAGCTTCACTTCATGGGTGAAATACCAATCATCCTTCCAAAATTATTTTAAATAATTATTCTAATCTAATTATTTATATTTAAATAATAACTTATTAATATATATATATATTTTATAGTGAAAAAAACTAATAATTATATTTCTATTATTAAAATTTTAGTGACATTAATTTCTGACAAAAATTATTAATTTATATACTTCTAAAAATATAGATATATAAATGAATATGAAACATAATCAACTTAATGTATATTGAAGACATAAACTTTATAGCACAATGGAAGAAAGACTTGAAAATAACAACTTCAAATTAATTTAGGTTGTGTTTGATATCAGAAAGGTTAAAATAATTACAGAAAGGTTATAACAACGTTCTTGAAAGTGGTGTCAAAGTTATGACCAAAAGCATTACAACCAACGACAATATTATCCCTTGGCCTCGCCTTTCGAACAAATATTCGCGTACATTTTTATTTTATGAAATATTAAGTTTTAATTTTGATCTTTCAAGTAGAGTGTTTTGGGCCCTAACGTAATCAAGTATCTCATATTTCAAATTTTGTATGTCACTTTCGAAATAATAATTAATTTTTAATCTAGTACATTACATAATTTACGTTGTAGCTTAGTGGTTAAGAGTTTAAATCGTGTTCAAGATGTCAAGGTGTTCAAGTACTCTTCTAAACACTTTCGAACTTTATGTATCTTTCTAACATATACTATATAGGGCCCCAAAATTTAATTGAACTCCCAAATATTTGGGTCGATCCTATGACCACTCAACCAAAGTGAGTTTCATCAAAACAATGGTAATACAATTGTGAACTTGACCTTCTTTTTTAATCCATTCAATTTTTTTATTACTCGAACTTGTAATTATGTCACCTACGAACTTACACCTTTTTCACCTATTTTACAGTATGGTTAGATCCTGGATACCTCAAACATTGCCGACCGTATTTTTACTTGTAATAATTTGAATATGTTATAGGATGATGCAGACTAGCCCTCCAACTGCTAGTGATACTATCCGCTTTGACACGTTTGGGCCTTACAATTTTAAAAGGCCTTACTAGGGAAAGGGTGTTTAACCTCTTAAGAGGAGTAACCCGCTTCGTCTCACTACCGATGTGGGATTGTTTAAAGCATACCCTCTCAAGACCAATTTACATTATAATGAATCGTGATGATAACGTGAGTAAGAAGAAAAAAGAAAATATAAATCGACAGATAATAAACAAGAAGAAACCAGCCTTTTATTTTTATGTTTGTAAAAAATTATATATCTACTTTGGTACATCATGTTCATTAGCTACAGACATCTTTATGTATGTATGTTAAAGAGTTACGCATCTAATACAAGCATTATAAAACTAATAGTGCTTGAATGCATAGTTATGGGGGAGAACTCATAATGTTGGGAGATTCAAAGTATGGTAGTCATCCACAATAAACTAAATATTTACCACAAAATATTCATTAATATAATAAATGAATTTTACGTTCAAAGGATTTCTTTTCTTTACAAAGCATTATTAATAAAATGTTTTTAAGGTGGATTGGTTGTTGGTCCAAAATCATAGGGTAAATCGGTCAAAAGACCAAAGATCATTTGAAATAGGATTTGGGTCCTTTAGGAGTAATTGACTCTTACCATTTTCTTATATCTTAATACTTAATCTACCCTATAGTTAAAAAGTCTAAGAAAGAGTCACGAGATCCTATCTCTCACCCATGCATAGGTAGGGGTGGGAATCGGGATGGGCGGGTCGAGTGCGGGCAGTGCAATAGTCGAGCACGGGCGGGTCGGGTAACTTAGTCTTCTGACCATTAGGGTATTCGGACGGCCGGGCAGGCAAAATGTAAATTCTAGACCGCCATTACCCGCCCGAGCCCGGCAAAAGAGTCGGGAAACTCGGGCCAACGGGCGGGTTCGGTCGGGTAGCCCGAATCGAAAGATGAGTATCATTTTTTTTCCAAGTTCAAATATAATAATATTAAACATAATACACCTACTGAGTACTGAGTCTACTGACCTTCATAAAACAAACATAATACAACCACTGACCTAAACGATGTCAGTCAAAATACATGAGTTTAAGATTACAAAGCCGACAAAAGATAGAACTAAAAATTAGAGCAACCTCACATCGTCGACTTCACCAATATATCAGATTAATGAGAAATTCACTATTCTAACATCATTGAATGAACATCAACAAACCCTGTTAGATTGTTTCAAAATCCACCAAGTGAAGTTGATGAAGAGTGAACTTGAATAAAAAAAACTAGGTTGAAAAATAAAGAGAGGCACTGTTAGGGTTATGGTTGTAGACTTGTAGATGAAGAAAGAGAGGCACTAGGTTGAAGAAGAAAAAGAGGCGTTAAGGACTTAGTGACTTAGGGTTTTATGGTTGGAATTGGATTGGGAAGGCATCAAAAGTTTTGAACCTCATCCATCGGTCTAGGTGAAGCCACCTATTGATTTGTATCAGGTAGGTCTCGGGTTCGAAATGGTCTGTGGGCGTCCATGCCCAACGTGGGCCCATCTCGCCCACCCAGACAAAAAAGAGTGGGTGGGCTCGGGTGGAAAGGCTCACCCGCAGTCTCGTCCATGGCCGAGTCCGCCAAGTTCATCATTGGGGACTCGCAACTTGTAATGTTAACTATTGGGCATTAAACAACACAGTATGTAGTCTTAAAGACTAAATTTCCCAACCCATCAGTCAATGGCCTTGAGTTGGAAGTGTTTCCCTATAAGTCGCGGCTTGGTTGGAAGAAGTAGAGTTATTTACTTATAATCTCAACCCGATGGAAGTTCTACCCATTCTCTTCAATGTGACACTATTTCCTCAAACTTAAAAATGACTTAAACTTTCCATAGTCCCACATTGTTCATTTACTAGTGGGAATGGTGTTGAATATCTTATAAAATGTTAGTACTATTAAGTCAGACTTGTTGACTGCATAAACAAGATCTATTAAATTAATTTTAATATTTGTGTTGAGGTGTCATGGAATTTACCCGACACCCGATTAACCCGAACCCAACTTGTCCGAGTCTCTGAATGGGTATGGGCGGGCTTTGATCATTGTCGGAGTGAAAATTACCAGCCTGATATACCCGACTGCCCTAATAGCTAAAGACCTAGTCTACTGGACCTGCCCGAGCTCGAGCATAAGCTGCCCACGGTCACTTCTACCCCTGCCCATGTAGGCTGTTAGAGCTAAGGATGCGTTTAGAGCATCGCTAAATGTTTGTAGCATTTTGTACTAAACCTTGAGCATTTTGCCAACTGCTCTTAATATTCTAGCTATTTGTATTTCTACTTCATCTTTTATGTATTTTTTCAGCATTTTGTTTAATTTTATTTTTACAGTTTTACTTTCCTATGCATGTATGGAGATACTTAAAGTTATTCTCCTAAAAGTTTGTACCTTAAGGTGTAGGGTTTATGTCGTCGTAGGTTATAGTGCACGTTAGTGATTTTCTGTGGATACTCAATAATGTTGTTAGAGTTCGAAAATTGTGTTCACATCTTTAGGATTTTCTAGCATTTTAATCCCCCTTTAGCTACAACATGATTTTTTTCTCCCTTTTGTATATACGGATGTACTCAAAGATTTTATTAAAGGTTTGTGGCTTACGGTCCAAAAGTTGTTAGAGTTCCAAAACTTTTGTAAACATCTTTTTGGTGGTTCTTTCATTTTGGTCGAACCACATAACAGTAACTTGATTGTTTCTCTTTGTTGTGTGTATGGAGGTACTTAAAGTTATTCCCCTGAGGATCTATGACCGAGGGCTTAAGGTTTAGGGTTTATGTGTATCATTTTAGGTTATAGTTTACCTTGGTGAATCTGTAGAAACTCAAAAACTACTGTTGGAGTTCAAAAGTTTTGTCGACAATGTTGTGGTATGCATTTCAGTGATATCTTTCCATTAGCTCTCAACATTTATGATGTATTTCACGACATCTATAGTAAGACTTAGAGTGATACAATTTAAGAGAAACTCATTACAACATAATCTATCACGAACATAATTCATTACAACAACTAATAACTTAAAGACTTTTTCACCATTTGTCCTTTAATCATCTAGTAACCGCACCAAAAGTTCTTTCAACGAATTTCACTATGCTTCTACTGTTCTCTCTTCAACTGGGATTCCGTGTGGAAAATACTTATAGTTAGATTTGACCATAAGTTTCACCATGTGCAAGATCACATACAACTACAATCTGGTCTGTTAAGTTTGTAAAGTACATTGGATTTTCTCAGAGTTTAGATAATGGTGGTAGAGTTACCAAAATTTATATAAAATCAAAGAACTTCTACAAGAAGTTGTAGGGTATTGTCGGATACTAAACAAACTCGCTCATTGAAAATCATAGTCGTGACTGAGAATTTGAGGGCCTTGGGCGAAATTTGATTATGTACCTTTTGTACAAAAAAAAGTTACGAGCGAAAAATTGAACAAAATGAAAGATGATTTATTAGTAGATTATCAAAACCATAGATGATTCACATGTATATTGTTGGATTTTATTTTTGAAAAAAACATTTAGCTTTATATTTTTAGAAACACCTCAAAAATGAAAGAAATGCGCCTAAAATAAAAAATGGTTAAGAAAAAGTGTTGTGGAACAAAAATAAAGATTGATTTAGCAATTATACTCTTACCCTCAACCACAAAAAAATAAAGAAAACAAACTACAATATGTTAGGAAATAAGACTCGAATCCGCATCAGTTGAGTGGCTGCCAGACTCCTTACCAGTAAAACTAATAAACTTTACATGGTTGACTAGATATTGTTAATTATAGAAGACTTAACTATGACCCTTTATAGGAAATGAACTCTTTTTTTATGGGGGGCCAAGGCGAGCGCCCTATCTGCCCTCTCTTAAACACGACCCTGTTGAAAATTAGGAAAATGTAAATGATTTAATGAATAAGGTAGAAAATTATAAAACGTAAACATGCTGTTAGAATTAAGATAGTGCTAGAAAATATACAAAATTTTTGCAAAGATAAATTGTTTTCCCATGCCACAGTTTCTTGAAAAACTTCAGAATAGTAATTCCAAAGAGGAGTACATCCGCCTTAATCTCGAGCTTGAAGAACTATACAGCCAGCAAGAGAGTTTATGGAAGGAAAAATCGAGAAACAACTTTATCTCTCTTGGAGATAAAAACACCAAATACTTTCACTCTCAAGCTATTCATCGTAACAGAACTAACAAGTTTGTGCTATTAAAGATAATAATGGAGATTGGAAGGAAGACCTCAAAGATATCCAAGCGACATTCACCTCCCATCTTCTTGACATTAGCACCTCTATTAACCCAAAGGAGGACCAGAATACTCTTAACCTTTTCAACTCTATTATCACCCATGATCAAAACCTGGACCTGCTAGCCATCCCCAGTAAAGAAGATATTGATCGTGCTATTCAGAGTCTTAAGAAGGACGCAGCCCCAGGACCTGATGGTTACCCCCCTTTTTTCTTTCAGTCTAATTGGGAGACGGTTAATCGTGACATTTATGATCTAGTTCAGAACTTCTTTAAGACAGCCTACCTCCCCCCTGAGATTAATCATACCCACATATGTCTCATCCCCAAAACACCCATCCCCCAAACCCCAGCAGACTACCGACCCATCAGCCTCTTAAACACCACCTACAAGATCATCACTAAGCTGTTGGCTGACAAACTTAAACATACCTTGAACCCCATCATATCCCCTTTCCAAGCAGCCTATGTCCCTGGGAGACAGATTACCGACAATATAATCATGGGACAAGAAATCATCCACTCATTCAAAAAGATGAAAGGTACAGCTGGCTATTTTGGTCTCAAGTTGGACATGTCCAAAGCGTTTGACAGAATCGAATGGAGTTTTCTTGTGGACATCATGAGAAATTTGGGCTACGCCGATCATTGGATCAAGATGATTCATACTTGTATCTCTACATCTTCTATGTCAGTTCTTGTTAATGGTCGGCTGGGAAATGCTTTCTATCCTTCTAGGGGTATTAGACAAGGCGATCCACTCTCCCTTTTCCTCTTTACGCTGGCCATGGAAGGTCTTAGTCGTAAACTGACGTCGAATAATAGCCAAGATAGATTTATGGGTTTTCCGACCAACAACTCGGATCTTGAGATATCCCATCTCCTTTTCGCTGACGATTGCATCATCTTCGGCAAGAACACAATCGATAACATCCACAACCTCAAGAAGATTCTTCTAGATTTCTGCGAGACCTCCGGCCAAATGATAAATTACACCAAATCCAACATCTTCTACTCTAAGAATTCGCATCCTAAATTCAAACGTCTCATTATGCGTGCCCTTAAAGTCAAATATGCCTCCACTTCTGAGAAATATCTGGGAGCCCAACTCTTTATTGGAGCTCAAAAAACAAAAGTTTTCAATGATATCCTCGATCAAATCAAGAATAAACTCAATAAATGGAATCACTCCTTTCTTTCCCAAGCTGGTCGCACCGTGGTCATCTCGGCCATAGCTGCAGCCGTACCCCGATACCAGATGCAATGTTTTGCTATTCCTAAAGGAGTTAGCAAACGCATCAAGTCCGTTCAACGGAACTTCTGGTGGGGTAAGTCGAAGGGTATATGCACCAAAGCATGGTCATATATTTGCCTGCCAAAGAATTTTGGAGGTCTAGGGATCCATCTGCCAGATCTAGACAACACCGCTTTACTCTCTAAACTGGCTTGGAGGCTCAAAACTGAACCAGAAGCTCTTTGGGCTAAATTCCTCAAAGCTAAATACTTCCCTCACTCTGAGAAACCGGGTCCAGCAAAATCCCATCATTCCTGGAGTTGGAAGACTATCAGGAAACACTACAATCTCATTGAAGATTTAGCCACCTGGGAAGTGCACTCAGGTAATGATATTAACATTTGGAATGATAATTGGATCCCAGATATCAACGGACCAGTGCCGAACAACAATAATTCCAGTTTGAACAAGGTGGCCCAACTTATTACTAATAACAACTGGAATAACGAAGTCCTCAACGCCAATTTTGATGCCACGACTCAAACTCTGATCAAAGCTATCCCTGTGAATAGTGAAGGCAAAGATCAGCTCAAATGGAAGCTTACCAAATCGGGTAAATTCACTGTTGCTTCGATGTACCAACATCTTAGCACTAATAATATCATCCAAAATCTTAATACTCAGAACTGGAAGTTCATCTGGTCTCTTCCAACCATTCCGCGTATTAAAATCTTCATTTGGAAAATATGTACTAAAGCCCTCCCGGTTAGAGAAAGAATCGGAAAATACATCGACAATAACACTACTTGCCCAAATTGTATGAACACTGAATCTATTGAACATGCTCTTTTACACTGTGCAATGGCAAAAAACATCTGGTTTAATTTCAATATTATATCTGAGAACATTACATCGATTTCAGATTGGATCTTCTCATGGGAAGAAAACGCTGATCTTTGTTACACCATAGAGAATATTCATTTTGCGAGTATTTTGTGGATTTTATGGAAAGTAAGATGTGACCACTGTTTCCAGCATGAAATAAATGATCTTCATCAGATCATCAGAATGATAAAAACTTTTCCGAAAAGCAACAAAAAACCTGAGAAAAACAAACAAAACCACACAGAAAAATGGCAACCACCAGAAAATCAGTACATTAAAATTAACGTTGATGCATCTTTTATGAATGTAATTTCTAATACGGGAATTAGCTTAATTGCTCATAATGCAGAGTCTAAATTCATAGAAGCTCAAGTGAAATCCTCGAGAGCAAGAAATAGCGAAGAAAGTGAAGCTATGGCTATCTTATATGGCATGGAATGGGCGAAAGAACAGAATCACAAGTCAATTATAATAGAAAGTGACAACATAAATCTCATCAACCATATACATAATAAACATCACTCGGTGCACTGGCAATCTTTAATCCATATCAGGAGAATACGAGAAATCAGGAAAGAATTCGATGCGGTTCAATTCAAATACACCAGAAGGGAACTCAACTCGCAAGCAGACAAGCTAGCAAAATGGGCAAGAAAGAAGAATAGAAGCAAAAAGTGGAAGAATGTCCCTTGTATTTTAGTTGATAAATATTGTAATAACATTTTAATTAATTAATGCATAGTAAGTTCAAAAAAAAAAAAAAAAAAAAAAAAAAAAAAAAAAGACATAGTTGGTCTGACATGATAAAAACCTCTAAGCCATGGTTAATAAAAAAAAAAAATATTAGGGAAGAGGAATCTTAGTGAACCACAATGGAAAACATTAGTAAAAAAGAACCTTGATAAGGACGAAGCAGGGCCGACCCTGGCCCAAAGCGAGCAAAGTCTCGCTTTGGGCCACCAAATTATAGGGCCAAAATGGGGTTTGCTCGCTTTGGGCCACCAAATTATAGGGCCAAAATGGGGCCACATTTAAGAGAGGGCCTATAAGTTTTCTTATAAACAACGCAACAGAGACCCGTATTATGTGAGAAACAAAAAAGGTTGGCCCATTAGTTCTTTTAATTATTGCTATTCATCCTCAAAAAGTGGGGTCCACCTTCTTCTTTCATTTATTACTATTCATTTTAAAAAATGGGGCATACCTTCTCTTTCACAAATTAAGTATCGTACTAGTACTTCCTTTCTCTCCTCCCTGTCTATCTGTCTCTCTCAATAAACAATACTTAATAGTGGAACTAGGGTCTCTCCTCCTTTCAACAAAAAAGGGTGTCTCCTCCCTCTCTCTCTCTCTCAACAGTTAAGAGTTGACATAGGGTATACTAGTGCAGGTTATTGTTATAAGCACCTCCACTCAATGTTCACTCTGTATAGAGATTTACATGTGTAAGTATATGTTAGTTACTTAGTTATGATAAATGGGAGTCAATATATATAATAAAATTGCTATAGATATGTAACTTTTTTTTTTTTGAACTTATAGATATGTAACTTGGTTAATGCTTTGATTCATCATTCAATTAATTGCATCACATTGTGGTTAGGAATTGTATTATCAAAGTAAACAAGATTGTGGAATTTGATATTAGAAGAAAATAAGAGAATAATTAAAAGAATTTAAAACATTCTCATTTAAAAAGTTAGGATAAACATTAAAGCCATCATTAATTTGCACGTGAAGTCTCCTGAAGATAAATATAAAGGTGTAGTCCAAATGTTTGACATAGGCGGAGAACTACTATGTATTTTACCACATGAATTTATATAGAATTTGCATGAATAAATTTTACAGTAATACATGCGCTCAGACCCAAGTTGTAACCCTAGACAACTCATCCGTTTTTCGGATTAACCCACTCGTGTTTCAGCATCTCTATACATGTGTAAGAGATCGGGCCACATTTTTGTGGGCATATATAGCGGCGAAGCCAGGATTCTTTTGATGTGGGGGCACATTGAAGTCAATAGAAATAACAATTTTATATGCTATAAAAAGATGACTTTTAACGATCCACAAGTATTTTACTTATTTACATATTTATAGTTGTCCTCAACGAGTTTCCATCTTCTAAAATCGTTGCATAATTATTTCATTACTAATAGTATCAAATACATCATTCTCAATGTATGCAAGTAAATTATCACTCATCCATTTGTCTCCCATTCGATTCCGTAATCTATTTTTCATAATACTCATACCAGAGAACACTCTTTCTACTGTAGCAGTTGAAACTGGAAGTGTTACCTAGTGCCTCTAAAATAACATCAGCATGCTTCTCGCGAAGAATATCATGACGTTTTGGTGATGCTCCAACAATATTAATAACATTAGCAACCAAAGTAAATAAATCGTTAGTTTCGGTATGGTTCTTCGCCACATCAACAACAGCTAACTGAAACTGAAGAGCAAATCAGTGAACGAAATATGCACATTTATTTTCTTTTAAATCTTCTGTATCTTTGTTTGTTTCTTATTTGATTAGAATTAGAATTGGTATATAACAGTAGATTGTGAACCTAATTTTTATTAGGATAAAAAAGAATCTAGGATTAAACGAAAATAAAATAGCTAACTATAAATAATTATAAGAATTTCCAGAAAAAAAAATAATGACTTGAGAAAAACGTTCTAATTAATATTTAATGATTAGGAGGAGGTAAGTGGGGTTATTGCCTTATTGGATTGGTGCAACAGTTACACGGTCAATCTGTAGGTGTTTAAGTTTCGATAAAGGTTAATGACGTGTAAAGTTTCAAGTGGGAAAGTGACAACCTCTTCAGCTAAAGTAAATAATAGTGGTGGTAATAGTGGTGGGCCATTGAATATTTACTCAATAACTAATTTAATGGGCTGGTCTTGGGTTAGTTTGTCATAAAATAATATTGAAGGCACCCTTGTAGCCTTGTTCTATTACTACTACTAGAAGATCTCACATTTGGGCCGTGGGGGCGCAGGCCCCCACGGACCCCTATGTGGGCCCGCCTCTGGGCATCTACAGGAACCATCATGAAATACGCATACAAGACACTTTAAGGGTCTGTTTAATACATGTGAAAATAGGCCGAGAAAATCGATTTTTCTACGAAAATCGATTTTCTGTTGTTTGGTTGGACAAAAATTATGGGAAAGTCGAATTCTCGTTGGAAAAATAGGTGCGAAAACAGAGAAAAGATTTACCACTAAAAAGGTGGTAAAACCGTTTTCTAACTCTCACTCCCTCTCTTGCGCTCTCTCTTCTTTTCACCGTGTCTCTCACTCCCCTTCTCTCAGACTTTTTCTCGTTCTCTCTACTATTCTCTTTATCAACAACTAGATTCAACAAATCAACAACTATTCAACAAATCAACAACAAAATCAGATTACACATATCAACAACAAAATCAGCCCCAATAACAAAATCAACCTCAATAACAAAATCAGATTCGATGAAGGAAACCAATAAAAAAATTTAAATTTAACAGAGAAAGTCAATAACAAAATTAGATTCAACAAAGAAAATCAATAAAAAAAATTAGATTCATTAAAGAAGATCAGACTCAATAACAAACTCAGGTTGATCAACTAAAAAAATCAGATTCAAAATCCACCAAGCCAAACAAAATACTTCACCTCTGATTCCCACACAGATGGAGACTACAACCTATTAGAGATCTAGAGAGATAAAGAAAAGTAAGGAGATGAATAATATGGAACAAGTAATTAAGCTTGAGCCCAAAACATCAAGGAATGGAGGTTGAGGAAGCCATAGAGAGAGAAGAGAAACAGTAAGCAAGGAGATGAAGCTTGTAGTTTCCATAAACCTCAATTTCTTGTTTTTGATTTGCTTCTCATGAACCTTAACTACAAGAATCAGTGCGACATATTGCTCACCATTTGCATCACACTAACCCCTAATTACAAGATCTTGCTTGCTTACTACAAACCCTAATAGCAAGGTCGATCTACTAGAGGGATTGAGAAGAATTTGGCAACTTAATTGTGATTTGTTCTAAAGACGCCCCTAAATCACTGACATAGGCGCCCTCACCTAGGGGTGGGAATCGGGACGGGCGGGTCGGGTGCGGGCAGTGCAATAGTCGGGCACGGGCGGGTCGGGTAACTTAGTCTTCTGACCATTAGGGTATTCGGACGGGCCGGGCGGGCAAAATGTAAATTCTAGACCGCCATTACCCGCCCGATCCCGGCAAAAGAGTCGGGAAACTCGGGCCAACGGTCGGGTAGCCCGAATCGAAAGATGAGTATCATTGTTTTTCCAAGTTCAAATATAATAATATTCAACATAATACACCTACTGAGTACTGAGTCTACTGACCTTCATAAAACAAACATAATACACCCACTGACCTAAACGATGTCAGTCAAAATACATGAGTTTAAGATTACGTACAAAGCCGACAAAAGATAGAACTAAAAATTAGAGCAACCTCACATCGTCGACTTCACCAATATATCAGATTCATGAGAAATTCACTATTCTAACATCATTGAATGAACATCAACAAACACCGTTAGATTGTTTCAAAATCCACCTTGTGCTTTTTCGAACAAATTTGAGTGTGCTTAAAGAAATGGCCCGTACCATTCTTATAATCGTATATCTTTCTTTCACCACAAATTTTACAATTCGCAACTTCAATTGTTCTCTCAGCATTATTAGGATCCGATACTTCAACTATGTCCCACATTTTCCATATTTCGGCAGTCATTTTCCTTTTGCGAATGACCAATTCACCTTCGACTTGATCCATCTGACTCAAGACTCCAAAACAAATCTGCAACCAAAAGATGTTCATATCAGATCATAAAAGACTAGGAAAACTTTTACAACATTCATTAAAAAAAAGTACAGATCATATCTATAATATTAGATCTAAAGTAACATGTACCATATCTAAAATAACCTAAACATATCTAAGTATTTTTTTAAGAATATTCACAAATCAGATCTAAGAAATAATATTTCAGAGTAATATGAATAAGATTAATCAAAGTAATAACATGTTCAGACAAGATTAGAGAACGGGAAGACCATGGTTCTACATTCATGCAAGATCAGTTTTTACTAACAAAAACCATCAGAGCTAGAAGACTTGTTAAACTGTTTATGTTGGAAATCAGAGTTTAAGAGGAACCTGCAAATAAAAGATCAAAATATCAGTATATAATAGCGTATAAATGAACAATGTAACATGTAAGATGTAACAACATACAACATATCAGAAGTAAATATCTAACAATACATCATATCTAAAAAGCTAATAGTAAATCATATCTAAAATTAAGAAGACTTGTTTAACTGTTGAAGTCTGGTCTAAACTATCTAAAACTATGTAGATATTTCAGATCTATAATATGTAACAACATACAACTAACAACATATTTAGATAGTTTAGATCTAATAAATCAGAAGCCTTGTTAAACTTGTTAAGATGTAACAACACACAACTAACAAGATATCAGAAGTAATAATACAACTATGTAGATATTTTAGATCTATAATATGTAGTCATAATAAGATCTGAAACATTTAATAATACGTCAAACAAAAGTCAGATTTAAAGTATCTAAAACGAAATCAGTTCTAAAATATTCAATATTAAATGAGAACTACATATAACCTCCACCCAAACCTTCTTTATCACTGTTGACGAAAGCTATTCCATGGAATCGTTGAAGGAAGCCGATGAAGATAGTTGGTGCAGACTGTCGACGAAGATAGTCGGTGAAGCCGTGAAGATGCTTGAGAACCGTTAGTAATAGTATTACGGTTTAGGGTTTTTCGATGAAAAAAAAAGTTAAGGTGAAGTGAAGTTGATGAAGAGTGAACTTGAATAAAAAAAACTAGGTTGAAAAATAAAGAGAGGCACTGTTAGGGTTATGGTTGTAGACTTGTAGATGAAGAAAGAGAGTCACTAGGTTGAAGAAGAAAGAGAGGCGTTAAGGACTTAGTGACTTAGGGTTTTATGGTTGGAATTGGATTGGGAAGGCATCAAAAGTTTTGAAACTCATCCATCGGTCTAGGTGAAGCCACCTATTGATTTGTATCAGGTAGGTCTCAGGTGGGTTTTATAAAATGCGGGCGGGTAAAGTCGGGCACCTATAGGCCAACAATCTGGTACGGGCTCGGGCGGGTAGCCGGCACAAGGTCCCAACCCGAGCCCGCCCATTTAGCTTAACCAGTACGGGCGGGTAAAGCCCGATTGTGGGCATCGGGTACCGAATTTGCTTACGGGTTACGGGTACCCGCGGGCGGGTTCGGGCCCGCGGGCTTTATTCCCACCCCTACCCTCACCCCAGGTTTAAAAAGGTGTTTGTAGCAATAATGGCCGACACCCTTAGTATTTTCTCTCAGACCTTCCCACCCTTACCGAACACTAAAAAATGGTCTTTTCATATGAAAAAAGATGTTTTCTTTCCCATGAGGAAGAAATGGTTTTCACATCTAAATAATTTCACATGTATCAAACAAACTCTAAGAGAAAAAGTTTCCCTAATGGTAGGTGGGTGATGTTGAGGAATTGGCCGAGAAATACATGGAAGAAATAGAAAGCGGCCAAGTATAAAGGTGACAGACTAAAACGGCCAAAACCGAAGCTACGGGTGTCGGTATCGAACAAAACTTTGAGGGATGACGCGAAATAGCGTTCCGGTCATTCGTTGTCCCTTCGCCACAACGGAACCACTTTGAGGGGCAAATTCCGTCATTTAGGACCTCAAAACGGACTTTTACTACTTTTTTCTATCTTTTGGTAACTGTTTTCAGTTTAGGGTTACTACTGTTCTAGTATTTTATTTTATTAGAAGTTGCTATTTAAGTTTGACTAAGATTAGGAAACCCTAGGCCTGTATAAAGAGGGCTTAGAAGTTGTTTCAAGTCATTCATTCAAGTTTATCAATCAATAAAATTCAGTCTTTAGTATTATATCTTCTTAATTTGGTTCTATAGTCTTTAGACGAAGATCTAAGACTCTTTTATTAGTTTTCCGCTGCGTCAGTGGGTAAAAATTATCATCTTTTCGGGGAATTGTCGGAAAAAAAGGTCACGTGAGACCATTTTTCCATTTCTCTGTAATGTGAATCAAACACTTGGAAAATTCTTGTTTAAGAGAAATTGTTTATCTTTTCCCCGAAAAAATTGGCTATCAAACAGAACCTAATTGAAAAGCACAACGAAAATATTTAAGTGAAGTAGTTTTCCAAAGGGCTTAATCCTTGTACCGACAAAACACAGGGCAAAGACTCACTATTGCCTACTCTTTCTTCAAAATTTGCTTCAAAAAGTAGAAAATTCAGTCTGGGCAATCGTCCAAGCTGGTCTACTATTAGATCCACCTCCGCTAAGATTCACAAAAACATATTTTTAGACCTCATTTCGGTTTTAGGTTTTCATTGGGCTTTAAATCTCTATTAGATGAATATATGACCAATTACCCTCAGTCGTTTTGATTTTCTTCACAAAATTCAAAATTTTACATACCCATTACTAGGGGTGGGAATTCTGCCCATGAGCCCGCACCCGTCTCGGGCACAACCCGCCCAACCCGCCAAGTTTTAGTGGGCGGGCATGAGTTAAAACCTTTACCCGTGCACCCGCCCATGCCCGCACCCATTTAACGTCGCCCAATGATAACCAACCAAATTACATCAACTTTTTGGGTTGATGAAGCCCAACTGCCCATGTTGCTAAGCCTAGTTAAGATGGTAAACAATATGTTTAATAGCAACCATACGAACCCAATGCATTGTTTTGCAATGACCCAAGAGAATTCCTAGTAGGTTACTGAAGTAGTGTTTGTCTTTGAAGGAGCAAGGATAGGGATAAATTTATATTGTATCTCACGAGAATTCTTCATTAGTTATCAATGTTAGATCAAATTTCTAAAAAGAACAACACAAATAATGTTTAGTTTTAGTCCCAAATTGTCTCTTTAGAATTAGGGAAAGTGTTTGGAGACTTTATAAAAGGAGAGGAAAAAGTGAATTTAATCAAGTCATGAGCTTACCCACTACCCGCCCGTCCATACCCGAATTACCCGAGCTTCTTAATGGGCTTGGGCGGGTAATGGGCAAAGCGAATTTCAAAATTGCCTGCCTGATTAACCCGCTTACCCTAATAGTCATTGAAATTTGGTGCCCATGGACGCCCGTACCCGTCTCAATTCCCACCCCTACCCATTACATAGAGGATTTTTGAGGGAGAGGCCCAAAAAATGGAGGGTAAATAAGCATTACCCCCAGCCCAAAAAAAAAATTAGAACCCAGTCCAAATTGTCAGGACAGCTCACAGTTTCCTGGTTTTTATTTTATTTATCTCTCTTTTACCCCTCCACGGGAAATTTCTGTGTTTTCTGACAATCTGACGGACGACAGCGAATCGATTAATTCCCCGTACATGACGTCATGTCAGAGAAACATTCAGATTTTCTGAAAATTCAAAAATGGCGCCATTTTTTGACGAAATTTCAGCCAATTTTTTTGGATCCCTCCCATTATATTTTGTTTCAACTCCTTCTTTCTTCTTATTTATACATCCAAAAATCTTCTTTTCATCATTCTTATTTTGTTTTTCACATTTTATCTTCTTCATCTCTTTCAATCTCTAAAAACATAAATTTTCTTTTCTTTCTCTCTCTAAAAGTTTTATTTTCTTATTTTTGGATGTCCATCATTCTTTTTTGTTTCACATTTTATTTTCTTCATCTCCTTCAATCTCTAAAAACATCAATTTTCTGTTCTTACTCTCTCTAAAAGTTTTATGTTCTCATTTTTGGGTGTTCATCATTCTTATTTTGTTTCACATTTTATCTTCTTCATCTCTTTCAATCTCTATAAACATCAAAGTTTTCTGTCTCTCTCTCTAAAAGTTTTATGTTCTTATTTTTCTTCTTCATCACTCTTATTTGTTTCACATTTTATCTTCTTCATCTCTAAAAACATCAAAGTACATAACCAAATGTCCAGTGCACAGAACCATTTCCGGTACAGGAGAAAATTCCCAGTTCAAAAGTGTCCAGTACTAAACCAAATGACCAGTACATAGAACAATTCCCGGTGCACAAGAAAATTCCCCAGTACAAAAATGTCTAGTGCATAACCAAATGACGAGTACACAGAACAATTCCCGGTACACAAGAAAATTCCCACTACAAAAATTTCTAGTACATAACCAAATGGCTTGTACACAGAACAATTCCCGGTACACAAGAAAATTCCCAGTACAAAAATGTGTAGTACATATCTAAAAAATGACCAGTACACTAAATAGTTCCCGGTACACAAGAAAATTTCTTTATACAAATCAATGAAATACTACCAAAAATGAAGAAATTTGTTGAGATTGGAAAGAGATCAGAAATAAATCTGGAAAAAAAGAACGAAATTTGTTGAGATTGGAGAGAGAAATATGTGTGGGAGAAAATAAAAAAGAAATAAGAAATAAATCTGGAAAAAAGAACGAAAATGGCAAGTTGGTAAATTTTGTAATGGCAATTCTGTAAATTCATGGAAAGTACAAGGTTTAATGTCAGGTGCGTCAGACTATTTTCCAAAAAAATTCGAATTTCCCGGGAATTTTTCGATGGCAATTTTGTGAATTTATGGAAGGTACACAGTCTGATGGGAGGCGTGTCAGATTACTTGTCAGAAATTTTCGAGTTTCCCGGGAATTTTTCGATGGTCGTTTCGTAAATTTCAAAAAGAAGAAGGGTGTTTCGGAAATTCCACCCCTAGCCTGACTTTTTTGGACCTGCCCCTCATTCTTTATCTGCAGTGGGCCTGATACATATTGTTGGGCTGATTTTGGGCTTTTTGCCCAACCCCTCTTACATAGATATTCCAGTGCTTTATTGGTTTCGTGGGTATTTAACGGGCATCATTCAAGGTTGGGGTTTCACCCAACTTTTGCCCGCCCATTTATGATTCCCTGCCCTTCAGACAACAAAAGCATCGATCAATAATTTTGACCATCTTCGTTGAGATTCCTAAACGTACAAAAGAGAGGGGAGAGAGAGGTTTAGAGAGAGAAAGAGAGAGGTTTAGAGAGAGAGAGAGAGAGAGAGAGAGAGAGAGAATGAGGGAGAGAGGGAAAGGGCAGCCATCTGTAGACGAGAGATACACACAATGGAAGTCGCTGGTTCCAGTCCTCTACGACTGGCTCGCTAACCACAACCTTGTTTGGCCTTCACTCTCTTGCCGGTTTGTTTCTCTCTCTCTCTCTAAACACATTCTCCATTTCTAGGGTTTCTTTCTCTTCTTTACCTTTTACTTTCTCTTCTTCGTATATCTTTCTTTTTCTAACACTAAAACAAGTACGTTCTTTTTAGGGTTTTAGTTTGTTTTTTGTTCTTTTGCTACTTTTACTTGTGAAATCATAGAACTGATAAATTCTTGTTTTGAGATTTCCTTTCTATGAATTTGAGTTTAGTCATTTCATACACAAATTTCACTTGTTTTGAACTTGTTTGGATGATTTATCAGGTGGGGTCCTCAGCTCGAGCAAGCTACTTACAAGAACCGTCAGCGTCTTTACCTTTCTGAACAGGCAAATTTACAATCTTCTCGTTCAGTTCAAACAAAATCATCGTTTGGTTTTAGTTTTTTTTCCCTCTCATTTTCGTTTACGTAGTTATGTGTTCATTTTTGTATTAATCTGACTTATTTGAAGTCTAAATCTTTCACCAAATGAAATGGGGTTCACCTGACCTTATCTGTGTTGATTTTTCTCTAAGTTATTTACTTTTTAGGGGATAGACTCAAGTTCTAGTCTAATGTATTTGAGATTCATGCATTCTATGATGGACTATGCTAATTTCTTTTAAACCATTCACCTGAATTTCTCCGTAAATGTGCGTTATCAACCCGTGATGATCATGTCATGAGGGTTAATCTAGTTTCACAAGAATAATGATGGGTTGTCAGTAAAAATATAGCTTTGTTGCTTCACATTGAGTAGGTGTGGTGTCGGTACCCACACAACTTGCCCTACTTAAGTGTAGAGTTGTTAAGCTAGTTTGTTCCTAATCACTACAGCTCCATGTGTTTTCCAGACATCTCACTTGCATATCCTAGTGTATGAAGGAAGTGGAGGGTTACATGGTTTTCTCAAATCTTAGTTAATGTAACCCTTGATATAATATATTTTTTACTTCCCGAACAAGTGATAGACTTTTGTGCATTCTTTACTGCTTTATCTACTCTCGACATAAAATAATAGGTTTCTTTTTCAGACTGATGGTAGTGTTCCAAATACTCTTGTAATTGCAAATTGTGAAGTTGTAAAACCAAGGGTGGCAGCTGCTGAACACATATCACAGGTGATGCTGCTTTATTGTTTTCTTATGTTGCTTTGTCATTTTTATTTTCTTAATATCATACTTTATGCCCCATATTTTCTTTTTTCTTTCTTGCTTTTGCAGTTCAATGAGGAAGCACGTTCTCCTTTTGTGAAGAAGTTCAAAACAATTATTCATCCTGGAGAGGTATTAACTAGTTCTGTCTATCAATTTATTTGATATTCAAATGCTTAAATTGTCTGATTTCAAGTACATTGCGCTGTAATCCTAGTAATCTGCTCCCGAGTTCATGAGACAAATATGAATATGATTCTAACAAATGATAGAAGTGCCTTTCATTCTGTTAAAATTTAAATTTGGCTGGCATATCCATTGATCTGATCAAGTGCAATGACATTCAGTTATATAGATTGCCGGCACAATGGACGAAATCCAATCTAGTCTTTTGAGTTTTAAGCAAACATTATTTGTTCTCCTTTAGCTGTCCCCGCCTCAATCTGTGACTTCCTTTTCAGGTCAACAGGATCAGGGAACTGCCTCAGAATAGTAAGATTGTTGCTACTCATACTGACAGTCCCGATGTAAGTACTCCATGTGATTAATGATTTCCATTAGTTTCTACTACTACCAAGCTAACAAGGTGATAATATCACCGCCTTCTATCAACTTTGAGTAACTATTTTTTTTTTTTTATTAATTGTGGGGACTCTAAAACCAGGTCCTAATTTGGGATGTTGATGCCCAACCTAATCGTCATGCTGTCCTGGGAGCTGCAGAATCACGACCTGATCTGGTATTTGCAAAATACATGATCATCTTAATTTTACTGTTGTAAAAGATTACTTGGCCATAACAGACTTCATAGTTTTTCTCAAAAAATCTTTTCATTTGTACTTCTATGTAAGTCAAACTTTGAGATTATGATTTGTAAACGTTGAAGCTTTTAAGTGACAGTCACTATGATAACTTCGTTTTAAAGGTACATCTCCATTTAACTTCATATTTCACCATCTTGCAGATATTAACTGGCCATCAAGACAATGCAGAATTTGCACTTGCTATGTGCCCAACTGAACCATTTGTATTATCTGGAGGTTAGAAGATCTAATTTGTGCTTTGTTGCAATTTCCATAAAAATAGCTTGTGGAATCTTATTTTTTGTCTATTGATTGCCTGGTCAACTGAAACTCTATTAAATGGAAGGCATGATATAGTTACTCTTTATCTGTGTACAACGTAATAATGCTGCTCTATAATGTTAACTTAGCCTTTGGCTTTTGCCACATTTTAGAAGTTTTTAACGTTATCTTCATTATCATTTTATTAGGGGTAGTAACTAGCCTCAAGAGTGAAAAAAAAGTTCTTTGCGTTCTTTAATGGAATGCAGACACAGTCTAATACTCTAATATTGTTGTTTGAGCCTGAACTATTTTCAGTTAAGATTCTGGATCATTAGATTTAGATGCGGTATCATTTGTTGAAATTTAATGACTTAGTTGAACAGTAGATGCCGAAAACTTCTTTGCAGTTCAAAGCTTCATTCCTACTAATTTCAGCTGGGCTTCTCAGCTTGATCTTCACTTATCCTTCAGACATCTTCTGATCAGGATTCTCTTATGGCAGGGAAAGACAAGTCAGTTGTTTTGTGGAGTATACAAGATCATATCTCTGCCGCAGCAGTTGATCAAGAGGCTGCTAAATCTCCAGGGTCTAAACAACCTTCCAAGGTTGGCGGCGACAAATCTGAAAGCCTTTCTGTTGGACCACGTGGTATCTACCAAGGGCATGATGATACTGTTGAAGATGTTCAGTTTTGTCCTTCAAGGTGACTAGCTTAATTTCTCATAAATAAGATCACTTATGGATCCCCTTCTGTGTCTATCAAATTTTTCATAAGATTTCAGATACTTCAACATGCTTTTGTTCTTTAACATTCCATCTTCTAATTGTGTTGCAGTGCACAAGAGTTCTGCAGTGTAGGTGACGATTCATGCCTTATTCTATGGGATGCTCGTACAGGCACAAGTCCTGCTGTCAAGGTTAATGCCACCCTTTGCCACTTTCACCACGTCTTTGACTTCTGCTAATGTTCTCTAACCAAGCTAAGCTAATAATATTGATGAGCAAAATATATTGATGTATATCTGTTTATCTTGTGCCAAACCCTCCGGTCTTAGCTGAGCTATGAGCCTATCAGATTTCACACTTTTAGGCGGGTAGAAATTGGTGTATGACAAGGGTATGCAGTATTTAGTTCAGGCAAATTTTGTCACCGTCTCAGCGAAGACGGCAATATTTTGATAAAATTACACAAATCCCAAATTTGCAGGTTTAATTTTTGTGAAAACTTTCAGTTAATTTACCCTTATTATGTATAGTAGACCCGAGTCATATGAAAGGTTATCAACGGCATTGTATTGTTTTTCTGTTGTAAAAATTAAGAGGTGAAAATCTGTATATTTTGGTGTTCGTCCAAAACCATGCTTGTTAGAAATATTCAGCATGGTAAGCTCATAGTACCTAGCCTGATTGCTACTTTTCTTTACTGAGATCCCTTGAAGTCCTGAAATCCAGCGGTCCGGCTCTTATTTTGCTTTAGTTTTATTGGACTAGAAGGAATTCTATTTTTTTGTGAAGTATCTTTATAGGATTCCTTCGATTTTATGTTACACCAGTTCTAGATTATTTACTTAAGTGTAAATGGACTACAAAAAATCACATGACTATGGGTTAGGACTTAGGTGGGCTCATCTCTGATTCTCTAACTCACATACTTCTCCTATTTAGTACATATATGATATATCTAGTATCAATTTTTTTTTGCATATCAGATCCTCTTTCTGGATTACACTTCCATGCATCACACTACAGTCTTGCATAAGAGTTTATATTTGAAAAAAGAATGAATTCGTTCCTGTAAGCCTTTTCAATCACCAATGCAACCACATTGTAGTGTTAAATTGCCAGAGATATACCGATCTTGTGCATTATGGGAAGAGTTGGTATGGATTCTCTAGATTTGACGGGTCTTGCTTTCTTTTCCTTCTTGAGTGTGTAGGTTGAGAAGGCTCATAATGCTGACCTGCACTGTGTTGATTGGAATCCCCTTGATGAAAACCTTATTTTAACAGGGTATGTGATTCTTCATCTTTTTATTTCAGTAACATGTTAATTTGAACTTTCAGAATGGACACGGGGTGTAATTGTGTAATCCGAGAATTGAATATAAAGCTTGAAGTGATGGAGCTACCTGAACCACCTGTTCTCTTGCAAATGTTACACTAATGCCGCTGTTTTATATCAGGTCGGCCGACAATTCTGTTCGCATGTTTGATCGGCGAAATCTCACTTCTGGTGGCGTTGGTGCCCCAATTTATAAGTTTGAAGGACACAAAGCTGCTGTTCTTTGCGTTCAGGCATGCAATTAGATTTTTGCTTCTTTTTTCTTGTTGAAGTTTTCCGTGTTCTATTTTATCGTGAAGTATTTCTGTAGGATTCCTTTTAGTCTTTAACTTAAATAACACTTCGTTCTTTGTCCAGTGGTGTCCAGATAAGGCTTCTGTCTTTGGCAGTGCTGCTGAGGATGGCTTTTTGAATGTGTGGGATCACGAGAAGGTGCAAGGCTACTTTGTTATTATTTTTTCTTGCATTAGTTTGGAACATATATAGGGAGATTCCCAGTGTTAGATATATCAAACAAGGTTTTTGAAGCATTTAGTGTCACTTCATAGGCTATCCCGTTCTGAGGAAATCAGAAGTTTTTTTTTTTTTTTTTTATTCGGAAATCAGAAGTTTTAGTTTCCCGTTTTCAGCATGATCCTCATTATCAAATAACTTCATAGGCCACCCATCTGTGTATGTTCTTGCTGTTCTTGCTGTTGTTGCATAGGTTTCTGCATTTTCCTGTCTATGTTCTATTGTTCTCCTAATCTTCTCTTGATGTAGCGTCCAAGTTGTTATGGACTCGGCTCGGGATCAGCCAAGGGCCAAGCCCTAGTCAAGGCTGAGTCGAGCCGAGTTACTTGGACGAGTTAGGCCCCGTCAGGTTTATATGCAATTAAAGATCAAATTTGACCATATAATGGCACATTAGTTCTTATGTAATTTTCATGCATATGCTTCAAACTAAGCTAGCTGAGTTTTATATTAGTATATACATGTTACTCTCTTATGTATATATGTCACAATTTTCAAATCACACCCTCAATTTCATTAAAAATGAAAAAAAATGAAGGGAAGATTGGAAAGAATAAAATTAGAAAGGAAACAAAGGAAGAAGGAAACGACAGAGAAAAAGTAGAAAAGAAAGAACCCAGAGACCATCAAACATGAAAGAAGAAAAGAAAAGAAGGGATAGTAGTCTGGAAGGAAAGAATGAAAAGAAGGAAAAAAAGTGAAGTAAAGAATATAAAGAACGAAAGAAACTAACAAAAGAAAGAAAAAGAAAGAAGAAAAAATAAATTAAAAAGAATGAGGAGGACAAACAAAAACAAAAAGAAGAGGAATCTGTGATGGAAAACCAGAAAAAAAGGAAGAAGTCGAGAGGGCAAACGTAGAAAATAACTCGAAAAGAAGAAAAAGAAGGAAATAACAAAAAAGAAGTTTCACCTCGACTCGGTGGCTTGACGAGTCAAGATGACTCAGCCAGGACCAACCGGGCTACCCCCGAGCCTGAACCGAGTTCCGAGTTACTCGCGCGAGTCAGCCGAATTAGACTGCGTAGTGTACACCATTATTTTTTCATTTTCCTATTACTTTTTCTTTTATTCTGCAGATTTAAGTATTATTATTAATTATATATCATGACTGTTTCAATTTTGAATTTACTCCTCACTTCCAGGTTGGGAAAAAGAAGGAACGTGTTGGAACTAGGATGCCGAATTCTCCTCCAGGCTTATTCTTCCAACATGCCGGCCACAGGTTTCAGGAGATCCAATACCTTTGTGCATTCATATCCATATTTTATCTTTTGTGTTGGTTCCATAAATCAGTTAGGCTGCTTTTGTCATAGGTTAATCTTTAATAGGATATAAAAGCATTAAGTAAATATATCCTCCGAAACACGAAACAAGGGACTGGTAGGTATTGAAGTTTATTCCATCAGTTTGACGTTTGAGGCTGCTTTGTTAGTGATAATGATCCTTTGTGACGAGGGGAAGAATAAAATATGCGTTGTAGAACTGGTATTCTGAATTCTCAAGTACTTATTTGTCGATGCAGAAGTTGCTCAGCATGCCCAGTTCTATATAGATGTAACTGTATGATTAATCCATGGATCCTGGCTTGCCTCTTCAATGCCCAACACCTAAAATGGGCATTGAAGATTGGCCCTTGACCAATCCCGAACCTATCCCCGCCCCGAATTGCTTGTGGTCTCGAGCCTGGTACTTGGAACTTAACTAGATAGCTTATGGACGTGGATCCGCCCTTCAGTGTTTAATTTTTTGAAGTTCTTTTTTCCTGATAGGTAAGTATGTTTCTTTTTTTGCTGTAGTTGATGACGTTTCTATTGTTTATGAATGTAGGGATAAAGTAGTCGACTTCCACTGGAACACATCTGATCCATGGACCATTGTTAGCGTCTCCGATGATTGTGAAAGTAGCGGTGGTGGTGGGACTCTACAGGTACAAATTCCTTTAAAATACAAAGATTAACTGAACCTCGACTCGACCTACATCTATGTTAGAATTGAAAAAGTTGTAATCAGGACTGACTCTTTTGTTATCTATTAACGTTTGGAACAGATTTGGCGGATGAGTGATCTGATTTACAGGCCGGAAGAGGAGGTTCTAGCTGAGCTGGAGAAGTTCAAGTCTCATATACTGGCTTGTTCTTCAAAATCTTAAAATGCACACTTGGAATCAGCTATTAGAGGACTGTAAGAATGAAACTTAAGGAACTGTTTTACTGTGGGTTCAGAGATGTTTTAATGGATTTTCTTGTTGGATTAAGTAGTTGGACATATTTTGTTTCCTGCACTAATGAATGCTACGGAGTATGTATAAACAATGAATTATCAAGGACTGGTATTATGCGTGGCATGAGAAAATAGTGCAAAAACAAGGAAGTCTTTGTCGGTGTATTGGGATAGGCTAAATCTTGTGAAGTTTCCAAATACAGTTGTTAACTAAGGGAAGCAGAATTTGGCAGAATTATTAGTGTTTTTCATGAGAAAATTAGACAAATCTCCTTTTTTTTATTGTTAAGATTAGACAAATCTCCTTTTTTTTTTTGTTTAGGTTAGACAAATCTCCCTTAAATATTTTTGTTAGTTAAAAGAAAACCATTAATGTTTTCTAGTGAAAAGACAAAAATAACCTTGAGAGTCAGTTTCCTTTTCTATGTCGAACGTGATTTCTCTATAAAATTGAACGAATTTATAGTGATTATTGATTTTCATTTCGATTTTGATTTTCTAATATAGGTAAGAATTTGATCTTCAAATTTTGGGAGATTTGCTATTTAGACCCCTTTTCGTATAATTCACTTGTTGTTTGGACTCCTTTTTTTGTGCTCTCTTTTTCAGAAAAACAAGTTAAATGTAGCCGTTCTAGAGGTAGAAATACTATTTTACCCTCTACTTAACTTAATCCAACCATAACCCACAAGTTAACTGAACCCACATGAATCATCTCCTTTATCATTCCAATTTAGAAGCTTTGGGGGTTCCAATCAATTAAAATTTTAGGGTCATTAGGACTTGTGACACTAAAAACAATTGAAACAAAACAAAAAAAAGGGTCATTAGGACTTGTGACACTAAAAACAACTTAAACAAAATAAAAAAATACTGCACAAGCTAGTTTCCTCTAATTTTCCCTCATTTTCTTCGTCAAATTGCCATTAATCTTTTCGCAATTACATTATAAATAACAGGACAAATAGAAGATAAAAAACAAACATATAAAAACATGAACACTGTGAGCAAGTGATAACATGTAATATAAAAGATGACCACTAATAGCTACTTTCTTTGACAACCCATTTCATGTATTTCATGGAGTATTAAAACAAAACAAACCCCAAAATTCAAAACAACATCATATAAATTTCATCACAGAAAACTTCCATTTAATTAAAGTAAAGAAGAAACATGAACAGTGGAGAGCAAGTGATAAACATCACTTTCCAATGGAAATGCTCTGAATGAAACATTCAAATCTGAGATGGTAGAAGAAGAGTTCTGGTTTTTGACATCTAGAGAGACAAAGATGAAAGCATATGTTGTAATTGGTGAGAGAAAACTTATCCTCCATTTACTAGCGTAAGAATGTAAACCTTAAAATCAATCATTAGGGTGGTTGCCATTCTTTTCCCTTTTGTTACAATCCAGCAAGAAGATGGGCTTTTTAGATTTATTTCTGCATAAATCTAGTGCAATTTTGTGTAAATCTCCCTAAGTTTATATTACCCAACAGTGATGCTCAAGCAAGACTCAGAGAAGAAAATACACGTAAGTTTATTATTTAGTTTGGGTAATTAAATGATTAAGGGTTGTGAGGAAGCAGATGAGTTAAAGATAGAAGAAGATGAGTTAAATGCACTAGGGGGTTAAAAGTGCAATATTGATTATACAAGGGTTAACTTGGAATTTTTTAAAGTATAACTTTAGGGACGGAATATTCTCGGGTGATTCCGTCGAAAAGGAGTCCAAAGTGCAACACTGAAAAAAGGGAGTCCAAACAACAAACCAATTATACTAAAGGGGGTCCAAATAACAAATCTCCCTCAAAATTTTAAAATCACTTTTAGGTTGAATCATAAGGAAGATAACCTCTTATACGAATTTGTTTAAACCTTAACATTGAAGGTTGAATCATAAGGAAGATAACCTAAATCATTTTCATACTCTTAAACGAAGAACCTAATCTTAAATTCAGTTTGAATAGTTAACGAACACTTTGTAATGCTTTGCAGTAAGTTTTGTGATGGTGAACCTTTACGTTGCTTTGCAGTGAGTTTTGCGATGGTTTGCGAACTTTTGCAGTAGGTTTTGCAATTGTTTGCGAACCTTTGCAATGCATTGCAGTAGGTTTTCCGATAGTTTGTGAACCTTTGCAATACTTTGCAACAACAGTTGCAATCCTTGGGATACTAATTATAATCTTTTGTGACAGAGTTACGATAGTTTATAATGCTTTGTAAAGAAAGATTGTAATGACTTGTAAACCTTAGATATAAGATTCCTGTCTGTTTTTCTGTTATGAAGTTGATCTTGCCACTTCAAAGAGCGAAAATATAAAATTTTATATTTTTAATACCGATGTCTTTGATTCAAACTGCTTCCGAACTGTTTGTAAAGGCTCTCCGAACAGTTTGCAAGCTCTTTTGCAAGTTCTTGCAAACTGTTTGCAAAGCTTTTGTTAGGCTCTTGCGAGTTCTTTCAAAGGCTTAAATTTTGAAGCTCTTGCAACTATTGAAAAGATGTTGTAAAGGTTTGCAAACTGTTTGGAAAGGCTTTTAATTTACTCTTTCTAGAGTTTGTTTAACAGAAATTTTGTTTAACAATAAACAAGTTGAATACCCAAAAAGTGAATTTTAAGCAGCAACAAGAATTTGTTTCACAGAAACAAAAAAACCAGCTGAAAACCCTTGCAAATTCGTTTAACAAAAACATGCATTTAACTACTCCCTATAATCCGTAAACAAAAACAAAGACAAAACCCTAAAAAGTCAATTTCAAACAACTAAGGACATTCAACCATCCTAAACCTCAAATTGCTTGATGATTTGATATAGTAACACACTGGAAAGAAATATCAAATTTTAATTCTTTTTGCTTACATAATCATCAAATTTTTTTACATTCCTGTTTAATTTCTTCATCTTGCCCACTACCTCCCCCACCACCATCTCCATCTCTCGAATTCTTGTTGATTTTGAACTCAGACTTTGAGTTCATTTTCCTTTAACTGCAAAAACACCCTATTGACTTTTGAGTTCTGATTGATTTTTTAGTTTTTTGTAGGCATTGTTTCATCAAATCACACAATGAAATTTCATCATTTGATCATTGATCCTTCATCATCAAGAAGATAACAAAAAACCACTTTTTGACATCATTACAGATCATGTTCTTTTTCTAGTTTAGATCAACGTTTTACCAAAGACGATGAAGATGATGGGGTTGGAGTTACTTTCCTTCGCAGATCTAGTTCATTGTTTGTTTAGATCTGGTTTGGGTTGATTTTGAAGATAAAGATCGAGTTGACTTTGAAGGTGTCCGAGTCGATTTTCGTTGTTGGATTTTGATGATTTAAACTTGATAAATATGAAAATCAGATCTTCAACAACAAGACAACTACAAAATTCAAGAAGAAATATAACACATTTTTTTAACAATGAAAGGCATCACTAAACAAGCTTGTTTGTGAACCAAGTTTGCAAACCCAATTTGTAAAAAAGGAAAGGCAAAAAATGTCACTTTTTTGGGTTTTGTTTAGAAAATAGTAATGAATCTCGATATTGTTAGAAAGATAATGAGAAATCCTTCCTAAATATATAAGTTTTATCGAAATATAATATCTATTGAAAAAGATATATATATATATATATATATATATATATTTAAAGTTGAAAGAGAAAATAAACTGATTAGTTACACAAAAGGATATTTTAGTAATTTTAAATATTAGCTAAATAATAATTAGTTTTTTGTTATTTTTTTTTTATCTATTTTGAATGTCATTTTGGCTTAAATAGGTATTACCCCATGAAAAATCAAAACACCATTTTTTTTCTTTTGATCCACTCAGTCTGGCTCTTCTTCTCGTGGGAGATGCTCGAAATTGGCTTTGCCTAGACTTAGGCCAACCACTAGATACAGATGACACTAAATCTGAATTTCTTGGAATCTCTTTCAAAATTCCTATAAGAAGCATAATGTTTTTGTGGCTACGATAAAGTTAACAAAAAAAAAAAAAGGAAACTTAATATGAGATCACGGGAGAAAATAATGTTGAGGTTAGATGTCATGGAAAATTTTGAATGGACATGACAATCCTCTTTTTGTTGCAATGTGCTCTCTGATTGGCCTTTTTGGCGCAATCTTTTGAGTAAGTTAACTAAACTAATAATGGCAATTGTTTTTTTCTTATGTTTGTTAATGATGAGAGTAAAAATGTAGAAGGAAAATGATAAAATATCCTCCTTCTACCACTCCCTTGTCCAAATAAGTATTTTCATTCTTCTTTTCTTTTTCCGACATGTGAAAAGACTAAAATATCCTTTAGTGTAAAGGACTGTACAAGGTTTCCCTGTATCAGCATTTGAATGTACAAAAACTTTATATCTTACTTGAAAAAGTTACTTTGAGTAAAAATGAATTCTTCAATGATCAGAGTTAGGAAACGTACCTTGGCTTCTGAAATTTTCGATTCTTGTTTTGTTTCTTGTCTTTAAAGATCCTATACTTTTGACCAGTTAATTGATGTGGGATCTTGTGATACATGGTTGAAACCCAATCAGGACAAATATATAACAAAACCAATCCAATCAGAAAGCAACTTTTACAGTTGTTCTAAGAAAACTCCAATTTATCATTTTGACATCTTACCATGAATTTTTTTTGGCTTAGTTCAAAGCTTATTATTATTTTTCTGTTGAAAAGAAAATACTATTAACAACGAAGCGTGTGATTACAATACAATTTAGAGATAAAATGTGGAATGTACTTCCAGAATCTATTGCCCTGACCCATTTTGCTAGTTTGTCTGTTGGGTTATTTTGAGCTCTGTTGATGTAGGAGAACTTGATTCTACTGAACTGCCGAATGATATTTTTGACATGTTGAATATGATTTGTCGATTGCCATTGTATTATTTTTTTGGGATCGTGCAAGTGTTGGATCAGACTTTGATTATAGCTTTCTATAGTAACATATTTGTAGTTATTTGCCGTTGCGCATCAGATACCAAACAAAATAGCTCTTGCTTCACCTTCTTTACTGGTTCTAGCTCTGAGTGTTGTCGTTTTGACTTCATGAATTGAGCCTGGTGATCATGGATGATAAAGCTAATACAAAGGTTGTAGGCATGTCCACATTCAACAGGTCAGAAATCTCATTCCGCAGTCCAGTAGAATCAAGTTCTCCTACATCAACAGAGCTCAAAACAACCCAGCATCCAAGCTAGCAAAATTTGGTTAAAAATAACGCATTTTCACTCAAATTTTGGTTAAAACAAGTTGACCAAGTATGGTTGTAGGCATGCCCATCTTCCTGGTTCACCGACAAAAAATTGTCGCCTAACAACCACCTACCGACGACTTTAACTAAGAAAAGACTCTTCTGGAGAGTTAATGGATCACCCAAACAACATTAAGGCAACATCAACTGTTTACACTAACCTAATACGATTCAACCGAAAAGATTCTAATCCAAAAACTGAAGTACGTCAAAACTAACCAAATTTTTTTTGATTTAAGAAGTAACTTTTTTTAACTAATACATTATTAACAAAATCATATTTACAAAACCATATACTCAAATAGTATAATTTTAGAAGAACAAAACATGAACTTACTTGATTTTGATGCGCTAAATTTTAAAACGAAATCTTAAGTTCCTCCCTTCTTAAAACGAGAGTAAAAAAGAGTTTAACTAGTTGTTCTTGTAAATTGTTCTCTGTTGCGAGAGAATAGTTGGAGAGAGAGAGAGAAAAAAAAAGAGAGAAAGAGAGAGAGATTAACTATTTGCTCAGAGCTAGAAAGGGAGAAAATGATAAGGGTTTGACTTAATTCGAGAGAAATTTTGTAAGCGAGAGAGATGAAAACAGTAAGAATTTGAAGAGGGACTTTGGTCCATGTATAATTGTTATTTAGGGGCTCACCGACTGAGATTCCTGAGAAGATAAAGAAGAAGAAGATAGAGAAAAAGAAGAAGAATTATTATAAAAAATGGGGTTGAAAATCATCGACCGGAGATGGTTGACCAATGACTTTTTTCCGAAAAAGAAGGAAGATGTGCATAGCTCTTAAGACCACATTGCCTCTAACCATTTGTCGGATTGCCTTTAACAATTTTGGATATTGCCGATAAAATCTCCTTTATAAAAAGGATTAATTCTGTTTTGGCCCTAATTTGTGACAGACTCGTCGTTTTAGCCCTTATGTCTGACAGTTTGCTTTTGCCCGAAGGACAAAAAAGATTTTAATTTTTTTTGGAAGTACCCTTGAGAACCAAAATGGAATTGATTTTGAAAAATTTTATAATATTAAAGCCACCTCATCTCTCCTCTGTTTCATCACGTCTCTCCTCATGTTCATCTCTTTCGCCACCTCGTCATCTCTTTTGCCACCTCATCATTTTCTCAACGAAGGTCGCCGACCGGAAAAACTTCCAACGACTTTCAAACTTAATTTTTTTTATTTCTTATTTCTCTCTCTTCTTCTTCCCTCTCTTTTATTTCTTTTTTTTCTTCTTCTCTCAATCTTTTATTACTTGCTATAGAGTGTTCGGAGAAAACAAAAGAAAAAAAAACTCAAATTGTGCTATGTGTCAAGGTTCAATTGAGTTTCTCTTTCTTAGATGTCAATATTGAGATTCTCAATTCAAAAGGCATTTCCAATGCAACAATCTAAAAATTTAAAAATAAGTCAGGTGTCATTTTCTAGATGGGTAGATTTACTTTTAATATTGAGTGGCCAATTGAGATCCTCAAAAGAAATCTCAAATGTTGAGTTTCTTCTTGAGATATCTCAACATCAAATGATGTCACATCATTTTGAGATCCAAATTAAGTGTTGCATTCAAGAGAGTGTTTAACAAAAACTCAAAAAAATCCGAAGTATCACTTTGAGTTTTTGAATTTGAGTGTTGCAGTGGAAATGCCCTATCAATGATACATCTATAACACAAGGGACACTAAGGGTAAAAATATATTCTAGTGGTATGTTCTATCTGGGCCAGTATTGTTGAAATTAAAGGTAGTTTTTTTTTATGACCTAAATTAAAGGTAGTTAATGTTCTTTTGAGTTTAATAAGAAAAAAAATGTGAAATGTTATGTGATATCTTGTCTTGGATATATACTCAAGTTATTTGTGGCCACACGGGGAAGGACCAAAGGGACGGATGAATGAAAGTTTTGATACTGAAAAAGGTAGTTTTCGGATTTACTTTTGTGTTGTTTGAATTATTAGGGGGTTTCACTTTTCTTCTAAAATGAAAGATAACCTGGGGATGAGCTGCCAGGGAAAAGCTCCAAAGACCTACCTAGCTAGTCTATGAACAGACCCCTAGATTCCTTGGCAAATATGATTTCATCAACATGCTGATATGCTGTTAGGGTTTCTTTTCTTAGAGGTTCTAAATGCTATCAAAGGTTTTTTGAAATAATGTTGAATATGTATCAACCTAATCCAATCTTTATAAAGGAAACAAGGCTAGGGTAATTTTAAAGCAATCCAGCAGTTACTTTTTCTTTCATCTACTTTATGCAGAAAGCAAATAGGTAGTAAGTACCACCATCCTCTGCATAGTTATTTTTTTATAGAACACTTTTTTAGTATGAGTCTTGAAGAGGAAAAGTGAATAGCTTTTTGAAGTAAAATGCTTCCAGACCAAGGGGTTGAAAGGAAATAGTGTACCAAGTTGTTTGAGAACACTTTTTGATCCTAACTCACGGAACCAATGAAGAGTCCTCTAAGGTTTCTATTGTTGGATCTTACAAACTCCGAGTGCCACTTAGGATTTTTAGAGTTTTTTCTTAAAAATCCTCTCCAATGCAACACTCTATTTAGATCTCTAAGATGACGTGTCGAGGGTGGAATAGAGATATCTCAAGAGGACACTCTAGAAATATAGTGTCCTCTTGAGATATCTCTAATTGTCAAACTAATCAATATTTAATTTTCAACCGATAGAATTCGAGTCTTCTATATTTTCTAAAATAATTTATTATTTATTTACAAAAATAACTATGCCACATAAGTAAATAAGATAAGTTTAGAATTTTGCATTGGAGACAAAAAAAATTGAGGATCTCTATTAACGCCACCTAGGAGTGAGAATCTCAAATGGAACTTGACACATAGGATGAATAGAGATTTTTTTGAGTTTTAGATTGGAGATGCTCTTAATCCTACCCATCTATGGGATTGGTAGAATATTTTCTATACCGATATTTCGAACCATGGATCAAATCGAGCCAAGGATCACAGTTCCTTTTACTCAGAGCATCTCCAATGCAAAATTTTAAAAAATTTCTATTTATTCTATGTGTCAAGTTCCAATTGAGATTCTCACTCATAGGTGGCGAAAATAGAGATCCTCAATTTTTTGGGGTCTCCATTGCAAAACTTTAAACTTATCTTATTTACTTATATGACATAGTTATTTTTGTAAATAAATAATTAGTTACTTAGAAAAATATAGAAGACTCGATTTCTATTGGTTGAAAATCAAACATTGATGAGTTGAACAATCAGAGATATCTTAAGAGAACACTCTATTTCTCGAGTGTCCTCTTGAGATATCTCTATTTCATCATCGACACGTAATCTTAGAGATCCAAATAGAGTGTTGCATTGGAGGCTCTAAAAATAATACGTGGCACTCAGAGTTTCTAAGATTGAGTGTTGCATTGGAGATGTTCTCATCCTGTATTTTTCTCTTTCTTTCTCTGTTGCAATAGAATTTTATTATTCTCCAAAGTGCTACTGTAGCTGCAATTAGTTTACGATCTCTACTAAATCTGACCAACTACCATAAATAATTATGATTAACGAAGAAATGAATATATGAAAAAATTAGGTAAGATGCATGTGCACTCACCTTCCGAAACGACGTTTCAACCCTTTCTTGAACCAGATGGACCCATTACATTAATATACCACGATAAATCCCTAACTGATAAAACATGTCTTGAGCGGTTATAATCATTAAACAAAAGAAACTTAGATAATCTTTTGAGGTAACCCACCTATCAAATTTAAGTGATTTGAGCTAATCTTACATCACCACATCAAAGTGTAATAATGTGCATGTAGTTAAATATGTCTTCATGAATGGAGGATGTTCTTGAAATTTGTCACCATGAATGGACGAGTGAGTTTTTTTCCCCACCAAATGGTACACATTAATATTTCACTTAGAGTTTTGCTTATAATATTATGAGACGATTTGTTCAATCGATTTTAATCCTTGACATAACAAAACAATACGCAAAAGCACCATAGTAATGAAATTTCCCACAACGAACAAAATGAATGAACGCGATAATGTTTCTCTGATACCATGTGAAAATATGAACACAAGAAATAATAAAGCCAGTAATTTTATATTAACAAGGGTAAGAACATTCTTGATGTGAGTATTTGTAATAGGCCACCGCTTTGGGGAAAGCAGAAATATTTCCGGAGAAGACGGTGGAAAACAAAAAAATAAAATAAAACCAAACGCACCTTAACGTCGCCGGCAGAAAGTCGCCGGCCGGGTGTTGCCGGCGACATCATCATCTTCCCTCTCTCTCCCCTTTCTTTCTTTCTATCTATCTATCTATCTATCTATCTATCTATCTATCTATCTATCTATCTATCTATCTATCTATCTCTCTCTCTCTCTCTGCTCTTTTTCTCTCTTTCTTCTCTCCATCTCCGGCGAAAGGGAGGAGCCCCTTCGCCGGATCTCGTCTGGTTACAAACCAGATCCCCTCTGGTTTGCAAACCAGACGAGATCTGGTTTGCAACCAGACGAGCTCTGGCGAAGGGGCTCCTCCCCTTCGCCGGAGCTGGAGAAAAAAAAAAAAGTCGTCGGAGAAGATGGTGGAAGTCGCCGGAGAAGATGGTGGAAGTCGTCGGAGATGGTGTGGTAGGTGAAAGGAAGAAGAAGATAAAAAAGATTTGGTTGTTTAGGGGAAATACAAAAGCCAAATTTTTTTTGTTTCCACCCAAAACTTCAAACTCCAGAAGATTTCTTTATTTCTCCGTAACACCGACCTTTGTAATATTACGGTTAATATTAGTGTTACAAAGACAATTACAAAAATGGAAAGACATAGATTGAAATTAGGAAGGACCTTTGATCTATATCTTCTCTCTTGGTCGGTTGAATGGTGGGCGGCGGTTGGTCGGTTGGATGGAGGGCGCCCGTTGGTCGGGGCACCCTCATCAGCTTTCACATATCAATATTAACAACTTTATAGTCTGGCAATATCACCCCAACTTGAAAAATAAGATCTTTGGTGTTTGTTTGTAAAAAATTGGTGATGAATCCAAAAGGGAAAAAAAGAAGGCCAAACAGAATGGCAGATTGGTGTGAGGTAAGCAAAAATAAATCCTCAAAAGTGTGATTGAAACAGACAAGGAAGGACAGGAAGTGGGTCAGTCTAGTTCTTGAGTAGTCTTTATAAGTTCTGCAAAAATACAATAATGGAGAGTGAAATTGACCTATGAATGACCTAAATACACACAAAGAAGGCAAAAGGAATCACCATTTGTAGTTTTCAGATTCTTATGTTTCTAAAACTTACTACCACTGCTTCTGTAGTTGTTTCATGTGCTTCTTTGTGGGGGTAATTTCATTACTCATGATGTTTGTTTTTCTGGCTACTAATTAGGATTTGATATATTACCAAATTTTTATTATATTTTTACTAATTTAGTGGTTCTTTGAGATCCAATGGTTATCCCTAAACTCTAAATCTCATAGGCATTCCAACCCCATAGTTGATGGAGGATTTTCCGATGGGGAGACCATTCTGTTAGGAAGTTACCGTTTCAATTATCTAGTTTAGTGACGACACTGGGAAGAGAGATCAATGTACCTAGAGTCATGAGCTCTGGTACGTGCTATTGGTACGGGTACACTGCTACATTGATACGAGTTAGCTAGGGTATACTTCTACTTCGCACTATTTCCCGTGGAAGAACATTTTGAACTGTTTTTCTAGAAAATATAGATGCACTTAACTAGAGAATCCTCTAGATACCAAAAAATGTTAGAAAATCCGCAGACTTAGTCCAGAAATCTTCCACTATAATTAAATAATGGGTTACACAATTCTTCACCAAACCTATGGTAGATAAACCAATTGTTCAAGATGTGTAGAAACACTCTTGAATAACAATTCTTCCCTAAACAAATAGAGGATTAACCGATTCTTCCCTAAAACAATAGGGGATTTAACCAATTCTTCCCTAAACAAGTAGAGGATTAACCGACTCTTCACCAAAACTATGGTGGATAAACTGAACAAAGAAACAAAGAAATGGAAATCTCTTACTCCTTAGGATTAGAACAAATCCTAGATTACTAAAGGTTGAAGAAGATAACCACAAACTAAATTGCTTCACAAGATTAATAATCTTCTTTTCTTTAAACCAATATTCTTCTCTTTCAATTTCTCTTGAAAGAACCACTTCAGAAATCTCTCTTTCTTTGACTTCTCTTTGTTCTGGAAGTTGTTGTGAATAATCTCTTCCCTTTCATTCCCTTTTATAATGATAAAAAGGGAGGTTTACCAATAGAAATAGGAATTCCTTTTTAGGCTTGAAAAAATAGAAATTTCTATTTTTTTCCCAAACAAGGAATAAGGGAAATCCTATTCCAACTAGGAGTCCTTTTATTATAAGGAGGGACCCCAACAAACTCCCCCTCCCGACTTATGAAGATGGACCTACCATCCCCAAACCTGCAACACTGCTACAGAGCTCAGGTTTGATTTATTGTTCAGAAATATGGAAGTGAATACTAATCGCATGCTTAGTTTAGATGGAGAAAACTACTTGATGTGGAAAGCAAAAATGGAAGATTTGTTATACTACAAAGATCTAGCTGCACCCATTGAAAATCACGGTACAAAACCGATGAAGATGGATGAAGAAGACTGAAAGGTATTAGATCGTAAGGTTGTTAGATTTATTCGACAATGGATAGAACCCAGTGTTTTTCATCATGTATCGACGGAGACTTCCGCTTTTAGTCTATGGAGGAAATTAGAAGAATTATATGATCAGAAGACAACTGCCAAAAAAGCTTACTTGTTCAGAAAGCTAGGAAAATTACAATATAAAGAAGGAACCTCAATTGCTCAACACTTGAATGAGATGAAAAGTCTAGTAAATCAGCTTTCTGCAATGAAGTTAGTTTTGGATGATGAGTTGCAGGCCTTACTTCTTCTAAATTCTTTACCAGATAGTTGGGAGACATTGGTGGTATCTCTTAGCAATTCTGCTCCTGATGACATAATGCGTATGAATCACGTAACAGGTAGTTTGTTGAATGAAGCAACAAGAAGGAAATCATCGTCAGACGAGCCTCATTCAGAGGCACTTGTTACAGAAAGACGGGGGATAGATATAAGTAGAAAACCTCATAACCGTGATAAGTCAAGGGGGGGATCAAAACCAAAGAAAGAAGTCAGATGTTTTGGTTGTGGAAAAATGGGTCATTAACAGAGTGATTGCAGGAAACCAAAGAAGGAAAATAAAAAGGATGATGAAAAACAAGATAATGTTGCGGCAGTTGCCTCAGGTGATGACATTATCTTACTCTCAAGCTGTGGAGACACTTGCTTAAGTATGACTGAGTCAGAACCAGAAAAAACATAGTTTGTTGACTCAGGTGCTTCGTATCATGCTATTCCATGTAAGGATTTCTTTAGCTCTTACAGAACTGGTGACCTTGACAAAGTCAGAATGGGAAACTTAGATTTCTCAAAAATCGTAGGAATTGGAGAAGTGAAAATTTAGACGAGCACATGGAGTACATTGATTCTGAAGAATGTGAGGCATATACCAAATCTTTGATATAACCTAATCTCTACCGGAGTATCAGATGATAAAGGGTACCACAGTCACTTTGGTGATGGAAAGTGGAAGCTCACAAAAGGGTTAATGGTGATAGCAAGGGGGAAGAAGTGTTGTACTTTATACAGGACTCAAGTAAAACTGTGTAAAGGAGAATTGAATGCAGTTGAAAAAGATTCTTCCACTGATCTTTGGCACAAAAGACTCGGGCACATGAGCGAGAAGGGACTTCAAATCCTTGCTAAACGACAAGACTTACCGAACATAAAAGGTATAAATTTAAACACTTGTTCTCATTGTTTAGTAGGAAAGCAACATAGAGTTTCCTTTCAAAGGAATGCATCTGAAAGAAAATCCAGTGTTTTGGAGCTCGTTTATTCTGACGTTTGTGGACCTATAAAGGTCAAAACACTTGGTGGTGCTTTGTATTTCGTTACTTTTATAGATGATGCTTCCAGGAAAGTCTAGGCATATGCCATAAAGACCAAAGATCAGGTACTTACAGTTTTCAAGAATTTCCACAACATGGTAGAACGGGAGACAGGAAAACCATTGAAGTGCATTCGCACTGTCAATGGAGGAGAATACGTTGGGTCGTTTGAAGAGTATTGCAAAACCCATGGTATTCGAAATGAACAGACAGTTCCCAAAACTCCACAACAAAATAGTGTAGCAGAACGCATGAACCACACTATTGTGGAGAGGATCAGATGTATGCTCTCAGAAGCAAAGCTGCCTAAAAGCTTCTGGGGTGAGGCAATGCGTACTGCATGTTATCTGATCAATTTATCACCTTCAACACCATTAGATGGAGATGTAGCTGAGAGAGTGTGGATTGGGGAAAAAGTCAGTTATGGACACCTAAGGGTGTTTGGTTGCAGGGCTTTTGTGCATATACCTAAAGATCAAAGAGCAAAGCTTGATGATAAAGCCAAGCAATGCATCTTTTTAGGCTATATAGATGAGAAATTCGGATACAGGTTATGGGATCCAGTCGATAAGAAGATTATTAGAAGTAGAGATGTGGTCTTTCTTGAAGATCAAACTATTGAGGACTTCGAGAAAGTTGAGAAACGTGACAATCATAGTAATGATCTCATTGATCTAGATCCACATATCTCTTCTAAGGTTATGCATGATAATGCAGGTGAAGAACAAAATCATGAAGATGAAGCTCATGAAGATGTTCATATGGGTGATGATGTTGAGCAAGGAATGGAAGTTCAACATGAACCACCAGCTGAATTAAGAAGATCGACTAGAGAGAGAGCACCATCTACCAAGTATCCTCCACAAGAGTATGTGATGGTTACAGATAGTGGAGAACCACAGTGTTATGAAGAAGCCATAGATGATGAACACAAGAAGGAGTGATTGAACGCTATGCAAGATGAGGTTGAATCATTGCATAAAAGCAACACTTTTAAGTTGGTTGAAAAACCTAAGAATAAGAAAATTCTTAAAAATAAGTGGGTGTTCAAAATCAAGACCGAAGAAAGAAATTCACAACCCCAGTACAAGGCACGCCTCGTGGTGAAAGGATTTGGGCAGAAGAAGGGTATTGATTTTGATGAGATTTTCTCACCGGTGGTGAAGATGTCCTCTATACGGTTAGTATTGGGATTGGCTGCAAGTATGAACCTAGAAATTGAACAACTAGATGTCAAGACCGCTTTCCTTCATGGTGACTTGGAGGAAGATGTGTATATGGAACAACCAACAGGGTTTGAAGTTAAAGGTAAGGAACACTTGGTTTGTAAGTTAGAGAAGAGTTTATATGGGCTGAAACAAGCACCAAGACAGTGGTACAAAAAGTTTGAATCATTCATGAAGGATCAAGTGGTATCAGAGCTCTAGGTTAGAGAGTTCTTTGGATTGTGATAACTTTGGTTATTAGTTTGTTTGTGTTAGTGATGGAAAATATGGGTAGAATGTTAAGTTTGAATGGTGCTAATTATCATCTATAGAAGGGAAAGATGGAAGACTTGCTCTTTGTGAAGGAATTTCACGCTCCGGTGTTTCGTGAGAAGAAACTCGATGAGAAAACTGAAGATCAGCGGACGACTGAAGATCAGTGGGCATTGCTACATCGCCAAGTGTGTGGTTTGATGAGGCAATGGATAGATGATAATGTGTTGCATGATATTCAAAATGAGATTAATGCTCGTTCGTTGTGGTTGGAGCTGGAGCAGTTATTTGCTTGGAAGACAGGAAACAATATGATGTATACCATGAAAAAATTGCTAGGTTTGAAATATCTTCGAGGGATAGCGGGGCTGGTTGTTCAGGATAATCGAGGGGACAACATGGCTGGCTGTTTCTCCCACCTAGTCGGAGAGGGACTTTGTTGGGTTTTCCTCCTAGTGGGGAAACCTAGTTGGGTTTGGATTAGGAAACCAAACCCGGGCCCGAGTCGAGTTTCTTTGGGTCGGTTACTTATGATGGTGGAATTAGGATTAAGGGGGGAGTCTATAAATACTACCTTAACCTAATTTAGATGTGTGTGAGGAGCACCAAAGGGGGAAAACACAATTAGAAACGCACAAGAGAAGAAGGGAGAGAAGGAGGTTGCCGAGAAGAGCGGGGCAGAACTTTTTCAGCACGCGCAGTCTTCGTTGTTCGGAAAATCCGACGGTTAGTTCTTCTCCGGTTGAGCTGAAATTTGGCAGAACTGTTCTTGACATATTCATCTAGTATTTGTACGGAGAGATCGTTGATTGATCGCCGGAATCCTAGTGAATTTAGGGTCGTTTTGGACTGCAAATTTTTGGGCTGTTTTGTTCTTTCTTGTGAGGGTTTCTCCGTGTTTCTTCGTGTTTGAGATTGATTCTTTTGGAAGAGTCTGAGTCTCGGGTGGACGTAGTCTGTAACTACTTTGCTTATTATAGTTGATTTGGTTGGATTACGAGTCCCTTGGTTTTTACTTCGCACATTGAGGAGGTTTTCCACGTTAAAAATCGTTGTCTTATTTACTTTCAGTTCTTTGTTTATTGCTCCCACATATTCTTTTGTATTATCCTCGCAACTAACACAAAGGGAAAAACTCTTGTTTCCGCTGCGCCTAAGTGCCCGTTGAACAAAAAAAAGGTGGATGGCCTGATGAGTGACTAGAATGCCAAAAAGAGAAACAAGTTATGCTAGAGTTGTAAAGCTTCCAATAACATCCAATGAATGGTAGCACTAGTCCAGCCATTACCTGATCCAACATCGATCATAACACACTTGTATGTCATACTTTATGTGAATAATGGCGTGGTTGAAAATATAGACTTCCAGAGTCCATATTTTTTGGGCCCTTCACACACCGATAGACTTCTTTATTAAAAAGAATCGAGAGTCGTGGAACCATAATCTTTTTGTAGGGTGACTAACATAACGATCTAACCAACTACTCTTGTTTTTAGTTAACCAGAGTACATTATTTATTCATCTAATACTCAATCACAAGCCTCACATGTAATCCCAAACAGAAGATGTCTAGCCCCCTAGCGTTTTTTAATGGTCAGCGTGCTTCGAACCCTTGACCTCTAAGGTGGAAGACTAAACCTCTTACCTTAAATTTATTTGTAGTAAGAACAATTGAAACCAAAACAATTAGATTCATAAGCTCCCTAATCATCAGAAAGGCAGCCCTGGATTCGCAATGGATATAGTGTTCTTCCCTTATTTGATATCTTCAATGGTGTTGGAAGAATCTGACTCAATGACGATCTTACAAAATTGGAGCTGCAGTGCCAATTGAACATCCAACAAGATCGTTCCACACTCCCCTTCATTTCTCCATCTTTAATTAATGAGCTTTGCTTGTTCCATCATAAATTCAAAGTTATAGTCACATATTATCAATTAAAAAAATGAGATCATTAGAGATAAAGAAAATGTCCGCATAGGTTTTCAGAGTCTAGAAAGGTTTGGTGTGACCTGGTCCACAACACCTGCGTTGACTATTCTTTCCCAACAATCGCTATTACTTTGTATATTAGGTACATATTATCAGTTAAAAATGAGTAGTCACATTAATGATATAAACAACGGCTATTACATCTGTTTTCAAAAGATATCACAAAAATATAGAGAAAACCACACAGTTAATCATAATAATATCATTGCTGGTGAGCCAGATATGGATCCACTCATTCAGATGACGTTCAAGAATCTTAAACGTCATGAAATGTGTTGTTTCCAGTGTACCGATTCAACGAGCTGACTCAGCGAGTCGTTAGTGAAACAAATTCTTGCTTTGACTTTATTAGTAAATCAACAAAACACTTTGTTTCTGAATTAACGAAGATAGAATAAGGAAATAAACAATTCAATATCTTTCGTAATTCTAACCGTTAATGTCTGTTATCTGGAACAAATAATTTTTAGTCGAATTTCACTATCGATTTAAAATTGGAAAGAGGAATTGTATTTCTTCTGTTTTTTTCTGACTTAGTAATATAAAGCCAATACATTTCTTGATTGAGAAATCAAAGTGTCTTTCATTTAGAAATTAGATAAACGAAAAAGAAAAAGAAAATTTTGGAGGATTAGAGAAAGAATGTTATAGTCGAAGTGAGAATAAATTCTTTTCCCTTAGGACATTTTACACCCCTGTAACAGTACCAACGATTAGGTATATGCCTTCGAGGATTCAACGACTTCCTTTCAGGGTTGTGATGGTACTCCAGAGTTTTGAAAGTGGGGGAACCTTCTTAAGTAATATGAACTCTTTTACTTCTTCTGACTTGACCTTTTTGACTCCTAACCTAGTTTCTGTGTAACTCCTGAGTTTTTTTATATTACTTCTGACATCTGTGTCAGATGCTCCGGACTCCACCTTTTTCGATTCGACCAAAACCTTTTTTTTCTATATCTTATACATATTAGAATATTCTCGATTCGGATTCTAGAATGCTAGAATGCTCCTGATTCTTCTTAGAGTTCATATTCCTAACACACAAGAATTTAAAGCTCTCAGTGTTGAAAGCACAGGAAAAAATGGAATAGAATTTGGAGTTATTTTGGTTTCATTTATAGGAATCGAATATGTGTATGCAGAAGGACTTTTATGTTGGCAATGGGATGCCATTTGTGACTGCGGGGACTACAAAGGTGACGCTTGGTGTATTAGATTGTTGTTTTCGGTACACGAATTGAATGAATTGACTCAGTGAGTCACTTAACCGTATCACTGGCGAAACACATTCTTGCTTTGACTTTATTAGAAATTAAAGGCAAACACTTTCATTCCAACTTAAAGAAATAGACTAAGGAAGTGAATCATTCAATATATTTCGTAATTCTAATCGATAGTGTCTGTTATCCATAACAGATGATTTGTAATTAAATCTCACTATCCCTAAGATTGGAAAGAGGAATTAGATAAGCCAATACATTTTTTGATTCAAAAATCAAAATGTCTTTCATTTAGAAATTAGACAAATGAAAAAAAAAGGAAAATTTTGGAGGATTACAGTAAGAATGTTTCAGTCGAGGCGAAAATAAATTCTCTTTCCTTAAGATATTATACATCCTGTAGCAGTACCAACAGTTGGGCGTATGTCTCACAGGATTCAACGTCTTTTTTTCACAGTTGTGATGGTATTCATCGTTCTAAAAGCGGACAAACCTTCGTAAGTAACATGAACTATTTGACTTCTCCTAACTTTACCTTCTCGACTCCTGACCTGGTTTCTATATAACTCCTGACTTGGTTTTGATATACTCTTGACTTCTCGGAACAATAGGATGCTCCAGACTCCACCTTCTAGACGTACTTGAATATTCTTGATTCCACATTTTAAACATACTAAACTGGTCCTTAATTTTTCGTGGAGTTAATCTTTTTGAGACACAAAAATATAGAGCTCTTAGTGCTGAACTGAAGGAAAAAACATTCTACAATTTGGAGTTGTTTTGGGTTCAATTTATAGGAACCGAGTAAGTGTACAAAAGAACTCATTTGTTGGCAAATGGGACGCCGTTCGTGATTGTTGGGACTACAAATTAGGTGACACTTGGTTTATTAGAAAGATTAGGGCCGTTAGATTTTGAGAAAAAGCGCGGAGCAAACGATGTATGTTATATCTAAACGAGACACCAGAGCTATTCCGACAGAGGACCATCGTGGTCGCGATCTGAGCGCTTCGGGACTTTCTAGAAGGTTGCTCGAAGCGTGCCCAACAGATGAACGCGAGTCGTCCAATGTTCTTGCACGGAACTCTCGTGGAGCGTCAAATCTTGGCATTTTCTTATTTTGCGTAACAAACCCTAAACTAACTGTCCCTCTATACTATTTAGTCCTCAACTTAACCTAGTTTAGTTAACTTTAACCATTTTTGCATCCAAACTTCAAACTTGAATATCCCATTCGCCCGGAATCGAATTTGAGTGCTTTTTGGCTCTAGATTGAAGAACTCGACGAGACTAACACAATGACATTATCTGATTTAGGTTTGATGAGTTGAGTTGCTCCATAATCGACTCCAGTTCCAACAAAAAGAACCATATAAAACGAGCAAAAAAGAATAATATGATAACAAAGGCATCTTTTATCTCTAAGTTGTAAAGTAACATTAATAGGTACATCATTTACAAAGATTTCCAACTGAAAAGATTGGTACGAGAAGTCCCTCTAATGCGTGAAAGTGATTTCTTCCAAAACTTGGAGTCATTTTCAGATGAAGAAGTGCTATTAGGGCATCTTCAATACAAAACTCAAGAAAAACTCCCTAAGTCCTGTGTCAAGTCTCATTCGAGATTTTATTTCTTACTTGGTACAATAGAGATCCTCCTATTTTTGTGTAGCTCCAGTGCAGATCTCTACAATTATTTTGTTTACTTATGTGGCATAATAATTTTTGTAAAAAATATTTAGTTATTTTAAAGATATATAAAGACTTGATTTCTATTGGTCGTATATATTTAGAGATATTTCAAGAGGACGCTCTATGATATCTCCGTTAACCACTGCCACATCATCTAAGAGATCCAAATTGAGTTTGAGAAATGCTGTTGGTAGCGACCTAGAAAAGCGAGGTCAATAGCGACCCAACCACAGTGTGACACGTGTCCAGGGGATTTGAATTCACGTGATATTCTGAGATTATGAAGTATTTATAGTTTAGTCCTCCACTTACCCGTGTTTTCACTTAGGTCCCCTGTCTAAAATCTAATCTGGACCGTTTCTCAGACTAAACTACTTGTTTTCACTTAGGTCCCCTGTCTAACAACACTCACTTTCAATTTACTATCAATCATCCATGATAAGAGACCTAGCTACTTGTTAACATTACCCCTCTTATGTACCGACGTGCACTTCTTATCTAATACTACAAGTTTTGAGCTAATAAGTAGTTTGAACATTTTCAAGTCATTTTGATGAACTAACTTAAATCCATATACAGGGTGGTGGTCTTTGCCGTCAAACAAAAACGCGAAATAAAAAACGATAGCTTTTATTTACAAGATTAAGAGGGAAATGAGCCTTCATAATAAATATCTCTCACAAAGTCCCACGAAGAAATGTTGGTCATTTTTTAACCACGTAAAATGGATAGAAAACGAAACATTGGTCGAATGTGTAGATTTGCCTTTCTTGTGAGTCTTCAGTTTCATTATTATTTTTCATATGAACATATATTGATTAGTTTTAATGAACTATAGAAGGTGTGTCCATCCAGAAGAGCAGCAAAAGAAAAAAAAATGTAAGAAGTGCTTCGGTAGAATTTGAAAACGTGAAATTGGGAAGTCACCATTTATTTGTACAAATCAATGACGGTAGTATGATTATCTCATTCTTGAAATTACACCCAACAATTGATTAAAAGAATGAATAGAAGGCGAGGGTTTAACATGAAGTAATTTATCAAATAAAACTAGGGCATCATTGAATTTAATTCTCCCTCAAAACTAAAATGATGAATAGTATATCAAAACTAAAGTATATCAAAACTTTCAAGAAATTACAAGAGGAAAAGAAAAAAAAATACTCACAAAGTAATTTGGTAGCTAAAGTATATCAAAACTTTCAAGAAGTTCTTCTGTGACTTGTGTCGACCGATTTGTCTTCCTACCAAAACAAACAAAGAAGCACTATTTAGTACAACAAAAATTCATTGGTCCGAACACAATTCAAATTGAATAAAACGATAGTATATACCTTTATTCTTCATTTGTTTATGTACTATAATAGAAATATTCTCCACTACATGTTCCTGAAGGATTGTACATTTGGGTGCGATGTACACCCATTAATAATTCCATATGTGACTGCATACGGTAAGATAAAGATCACTATATATATATTATACGTTTTAAATGAATCAAACACGTATAAGAAGTTATGAATTACCATATCTTGTCGAGGTGTTAGAATCATGTTTTCTTGTGTAACAATACCATCTGGTTGACTCTCTTGTGTAGTTGATAAATCATAAACTGGATCTGGAACCGGATCGCAAACCGGACTAGATGTAGGCATTTTAGAAGTAGTGCACTAACAAAGAAAACAACATATTAGTTAATATTATAAACAAATAAGAAAGGTAAGAAAATGACGAGGTAGGGGACGTACACGTTTCTTCGACTTGTAGTTTTTCCTCTTGAATCTATTCTCTCGAGGACGCCCCTTTGCCTTGCATGATACTGGATCAAGAATATCTTGTCGTGCATTTTCTGCACAATCAACGGTATAACCAGAACCACTGCTCAGTTTATCTTGGAATTCTGTTATTGGCTTAAACTTCAAGATATAATCATCAAGCTGCTCGGTAATTCTTTCATTTTCAGATGCAGAAGTAGCTACTTCGTTGAAGGATTGATACAATTTTTCGTATCTTTTTTCTGCCGGTGTTGTATCCCATCCACCGTAGTTCACATTAATCTTTGAGTACGATCTCTTAACATATTTCCTCCATCTCCTAAGAATGTACTTATCTGGGATGACAGTAATTTTGTTCTTACATAATACCGTTATTACATGTCGACACAAAATCTCCTTAAATTCAAATAACAAACAATTGCAACGAATTTCACATTCTTGAACATCTAAAGTAACTTTATACGAATAAGTTTTCGAGTCCTTACCAAAATCTTTCTCCTCCGAAATAGTATATTCGTACATATTGCCGTACTCTTTACAATCTACCGTATCACAAGCCATCTTTCCTCTCATTTCTTCTTGAAAGTCTCCAAACTTTTTAAGTGTGTATTTCTCTCTCATTTGCTTTTCTATTTGAAATGGGCTCACACATGGCATTTCTAAATTGTAGCACCTAAAATCTTCTTTTGCCTCTTTTTCAACTTTATCCCTTAAAGCTATATTGTATTGTTCAACAAAAAGTTTCAAGGTAGTTTTCGGACCTACGTATCCATCGAAAAATGCATTTACACCCTCACTACGTTGAGTACTTGACATTCCCGCCCAAAAATCTTTTTTCACAAAAATCGGTACCCACTGCCTTCTCTCTTGGTACATATGGGTCAACCATGTATTTTCTTCCAAGTTATACTTTTGCATAGTAAGCATCCAATTATACTCAAAGTCTTCTATGCTAAGTGTTTCGTGGACAAGATGAGTAAGAGTAAAACTTATTTCATTGAATTTTTTGTAACTCTTTAGTTTCTCAGGTATTTTCTTCATTACGTGCCACAAACACCATTGATGTCTTGTATTGGGAAATACTTCTTGAATAGCAATCTGCATGGCTGCATCTTGGTCGGTTATAATTCCACTTGGAGCTCTTCCATCCATACAAGAAAGCCATGTCTTAAACAACCACGAAAATGATTCTGCATCTTCATTAGACAACAACCCACAACCTAATAGAATTGACTGACCATGATGGTTCACTCCAACAAACGGGGCAAAAGGAAGATGATACTTATTTGTTAGATAAGTCGTATCAAATGTAACGACATCTCCAAATTCTTTATATGCCTCTCTACTCCTCCTGTCTGCCCAAAAAACATTACGTAAACGAGACTTATGATCTAATTCCATCGAAAAAAATGAAACCATTGTTCTTTCTTTGCATAGCCAAAAAATATTGTTGAATAGCAACAACGTCTCCATCCCCAAGACGTATCCTTCTTTTTTTCTCGATGTAATTTCTTGCATCTCTTTCGGTAAATGGGACTTTCTCATAACCACCGGCTGCCATCACTTGTTGCTTAAGGCTACGACTCGTATTAGTCCCTGCCAAATCACATATTTCTAGTTGTCTAGCTACATGTGGGTTAATCTTTCTATTGCATCTATAATGACGAACTTTTCCTGGACTAAGAATATGATTATGCTCAAGATTGACAACAGTAGTTTCCCATTTTCCATTATCTAGTAACTTAGCATTAATTCTTTCTTTGCAACCACTTTTGCTACTTGGTTGAGGATTATTTGATGTCGATATATAGTTCCCCCCCTTAGCACATGCTATTGTAGCATATTTTTTTATTCCCCCAACTTTCTTCTGTGATGTCTTTTTCACTGGATGCCCTACTTTTCTAGCGTAACGAAGGCAATAATTGTAAAACTCTTCAAGACTGTTAAACTCCATTCCACACTTAGGTACTTCTATCTCCGTTTCTGATCCAACATTGAATATATCATCGCCAGACTCGTCATAAAGTTCACAATCACTACTTTCTAAAGTTTCCGAAGTCATTTCTGTACAAAAGTAGTTATATCAAAGTTAAAAATAAAAGTATCATAAAGAGATTAGTTCAAGTAATAACTGATAAACAAAATAAAATTGGCTCAATGAAACTAAACTTAGATATTTTCATCCTAAAACTAAATATGACCTAATTTCTTGAACTAAAAATGAGCAATCTATCTATAAGCTAGGTTTCATGAGTAGTAATAAAAAACCTAAGTTTTTACCTCATAATATCTTCACCACATTTGATTTGATTTTGGCATGAGAATAAATGAATCTTCAAAGGGGAAAAATCTAATATCAAACTTAGATATTGCAAACTAAACTAGACATTGGCTTAATTGTTTGGTAAAAGAACACGAAGAATCTATCTATAAGTTAGGTTTATGAGTAGTAATAATAAAACCCTAAGTTTTACCTCATAATATCTCTACTAAAAAATAGTTTAAAAGTCCATGAATCTTTAAATATAAAGAAGCACATGTCAAACCTTTAAAATGAGTAGGATAAGTGGTGGAAATAATCAATTCTTCAACCTTTTAGTGAGAGTGAGAGAGCCAAGATGCCAATTAGTCCACCAAAATCGAGAGAGGAGATGTTGCTTGTTTGGCCATGTTGGTGGTGGGTTCCCTTATGTTTAGTAGGGATATAATCTGGACCGTTGGCCTCTTCAACGGTCCAGATTAGATTTTAGACGGGGGACTTAAGTGAAAACACGGGTAAGTGGAGGACTAAACTATAAATACTTCATAATCTCATAATATCACGTGAATTCAAATCCCCTGGACACGTGTCACACTGTGGTTGGGTCGCTATTGACTTCGCTTTTCTAGGTCGCTACTAACAGCATTTCTCATTGAGTTTTGCATTGCAGAGGGGTTTTCAGAAAAAAACTCTAAAAATCCTTTGTGGCACGTAGAGTTTCTAAGATTGAGTTTTGCAGTGGTGATGCTTTTACAAAGAGAACTATATAAGGAAGACATAACCAATTACCTTTTTCCATAAGTCTCATTTGTGCAGTATCATTATGACTAGGATGCAAAGATACAGTCAGTATCTTATTCACTAAGGTGGTAACTCGATTATCTACAAGCAAAGTCCCCGATATCTTTTTCGATTTCCTTCTTCATGTAGCTTTCTAATAGCTTTCTCAGAGTGTGTGTGTGTGGTGGGTGGGTGGGTTTCCTGTAAGCACTCTAACTACCAAGTCAGTCACTGTCAGGACAAAGGAACCAGTAAAGTGAACAGGGTTGAAAAATGATCCCTTTTTAAGACAAGCTTGTTACGTGCATATAAGTTTTAAAGAAAATGTCGAGGACCTCCATTAATGGAGGCTTTCTTAGAGAGCGAGAGAGAAAAAGAAAGTGAAGAAGTTGGTTGAACGGAAAAAAGAGTAAGAAGGAACAACAAGGACTAAAATAAAAATAAAATAAGAAAAAGACAAAAGAGTAACATTGGAAAGTTAAAACTTGACTTTTTAATCAATATATAGAACAACAACGACGAAATTCCCTTGATATTTGTACAAACTTAGGGGGACTACGTAGGAAGTTGATCATACTTTAGGTCAATCGCATACCCTAATCAAAATTACTAAAGAAGAAGTAGATAATCAACCCTAAAAAAGAAAAAAAGATAACATCAATGACCAAAGTAAAACTACTCTAAACAAGATAACACCAATGGCTAGAGAGACCAAGTGGACACATCTTTGCTCATCTCTTTCGAGTGACAATGGTTCATTGTAGGTTTAGGACCAGTCTCGAGGAGATGTTTGGACCAACTAAGAAACGAGTCGATCATCTCATCAAAAAAAGAAAAAAAAAAAGAAAGGAGTCGATCCAAAAAAATATATGGCCTCTAACTCTCTCATAGTCACAGTTTATGTCTCTTATATTGGAACCTGCAGAGGTTTGCTGGTACAAATTGATTTTTTTTTAAAGTGCTGGTACAAATAGATTAGGGCATCCTAAGATAAGCATTATTTTGTTTTGCACGTGTAAGGATAGGGATCTATCTCCGTAGTGGGACCACTAAATTGATTTCCTCCATTAAATAATATCTAAATAATTGTACACTTGATTAGACCAATCATAACAATCCTGTTTCACAGCAGTTTCAGACAGGTCACACCCGACCCGTTTCACGGGAGCCGTCTAGGGTTAATTTTATTTTGGCCCTCTAAAGATGGCCAACTCATCAAAATGATCCCCTCAAGTCTCAAGATAACTAGCTTCTAATTTGTCTTATTGTTTTTTTTCTTTTCCGTCACCTATTCCTTCAGACGTTAGTGGTGCGTCATTTTCATACCCAAGTTGCCACTCTGACCATTTCTTCTTGTCAACCTAAAATCTTAAGGTCCTAAGGTTCATTAATAAAAATCAAATCAAATAAACTCTTTCAGATTTTTTGTTTTGTTTTATTTAACTAGTTCTTCTTCCCTCACCTCATTTCTCTCTATATCTTCTCTTTCTCTTTCTTCACTAACAAAGACCGCTTCTAGCTTATCTTTCTCTCTCTTCACTAACAAGGACCGCCTCTATCTTCTTCAATTTTCTAATTTTTCATTATTTTCTGTTATGAACGGAACCTTACCGGAGATGTTACGTTGTTTGCAGACGTCATATATTTAGCCGAAAATGGTACATATATTACTATACTTGAAAGACAAAGATCTCGGCAAAAATGATAACAACAACAATATCAATATCAGAAATTTCACCAGGAAATTAAACATCAAAGCTATTTTAATGGTACCCATTTCAATAGTTCCTCACAATTACCTTCCATGACTTCAAATTTTGATTTTGGTTTCATCAAGAACTGTATGAACAGAGAGGTTACTAATAATTTGATTAAAGCTGATTTGAATTTCCTCAATGGGTGTCCGAATTTTGAAAAATACTCAGTATTTGAAAACAATTTCAATGAAGATAACAACAGTGATAAAAGTAAAGCTACTGATTTTGGTACTAACAATTCAGTGGAAATGAAAATTAATTAATTTCAAGAACTTCTAGTTGTTCACTGGCCACCGTTGATATTCTACCATCGGTGGGTATTACTGGAGTAGTGACAGATAAGAAAAGTAGACATATGTGTTAAAAATGGGTCACAAGGTCGACTCAAAAAGTTCTAAGAAGAGAAAATCAGATAAGGCACAAATCTCGGAGGTAGAGGGTAGACAGGGAGAGGGAGATGAAAGCGAAGATAGAAAGAAAAAAAGAAGGTAGGTGAAGAAGAAAGAGCTAAAAAATTCTAAAAGAATTTATTTGATTGACGTTTACTAATGAGCCTTGAGACCTTAGGCTGACATGAAAAACTGGTAAGAGGGGCAAATTGGGCATGAAAATGATGTATCACTAACGTCTGACGAAATAGGAGATGAAAAAGTAAAAAAATGAGCTAAATTGGAAGCTGGTCATTTTCAAGAGGCCATTTTGGTGAGTTAGTCATCTGTAAGGGGCCAAGATGGAAGTAACCCAATTATCTAAGAGGATTTAGGTTGATTTTGTCTTTAAGGGGTAATAGTTGATTGAGAATCTCATGGATTTTCAGAGTCGTAGAATATTCATGACATCCAAATTCAGACATTTGAGAAACACCGAATATCAAGAGCATTTAAATGCAAACATTTGAGAGTTTAGAAATCTCTACGGCATTCGAACTCTAACTTTGAAAGTTAACCAAATGTCTAGAACATTCAACTTTGGACAAAAGATCTATTTGATTTTGGTGATTTTGACTTTCATGGACATTTCATGGATTTTAGTGTGAATTTGAAGTGCGAAATTTCTTTCAGAAAATCAAAGACAATCGAGATCTTGATTTGTTAAAGGTGACAATGAATATATTGATGGATTCTAGTGTGAATTTGAAGTGCAAAATTTCTTTCAAAAAAATGAAAGACAATTGGAATACTAATCGGTTAAAAGGGACAATGATAATCAATATCGATAATAATGATTGTTTAATACCAATAAACATATCAGCTAATCGACCCCTACCACTTTTTTCGATTTTTCAATCAAACAAAATGTTATTTACATACGCTACATATACATAATGTGTCTTTCAAAAGGTCATGAAATGTCTCTCAAAATGTCCATAAAAATGTCTCTCACAATATCAATTGGCATTTTGTCCAAGTATGAAATGTTCACGGACTCTCCAATGTCAACAAAAATCAAAATGTCCATGACATGAACTCTATGAAAGTCATGGAAGTATCAAAATTGGTCAATTCTCATCAACTATTGGTTTATCTATGAAAACATGAGGGTTAGTAAAGTTAATGCAAGTCAATGCATCAAATTTTCAATTTTAGTTTTGATTTATTTAGCTTCAAAATTCCACGAAAATTAGAGTAAATATATTAACTAAGCTATATTAGATCAGATATTGCAAGTTGTCAATAACAAATAATAGTGGAAGGAGCCATGGGTAATCTTTATAACCGATTGAGCATTTTTTTTTTGTTAAAAGCCGATTGAGCATTAACTGTTAGTGATTTATTTTGAAGTCATGATTTTCTAGAGTGTCAAAGTGGACAATATTGCTGATAATTCAGAAGGATTAGTTCACACAACTCATAACATCTTAAAAATGGCTACTACATACATAATTTGGGAGTAATATGTATAAATAAATAATCTCAATTTTGAGAGAACTTGTGACCTTTTCACATCGTTCGTGAGAGTGACTACAACCTAGGTTATAGGTGATGCTCAAGATTAGCAAGTGTCGAGGTCTTTTGGGTGGGTTCGTGGAGCTTTCGCCAACAACAAAACCCCATATCTATTTGGTGATAACTGAGGTGTCTAAAGCGGAGATAATATCGATAAGGGAAGTTTTATAAGGCCTCCCCAATTTTGTTAAAAGGCCTCCCTTTGAACCATTTTACTTGTTAAATTATCACTGAGGGGAGGCCTTTTAACAAAAATGAGGGGGCCCTATAAAATCTCTCTATCGATAACTGTTAAGACTTGGGGCGTCACAGAAGCCTCCACTAACCCTAATATATTTAGGGTTATTTCCCTAAAGGCCCCCTACTTTGTGACCAGCTTCCCGCCTGACCCCCTACTTTACGAAAAATACCTATATGGCCCCCTTCCGTTATAATACCGTCACTCTCTCTCCTCCATCATGTTTTCTCTCTCTGCCAACTCACGCCACATCATCTGTTACGCCACCTCATCACCATCTCCGGCAGAGGTCGCCGGCCGGCCAAATTTCCGGCCGGCGACCTTCAAACTAAATTTTTTTTTTCTCTCTTCCTCTCTCTCTCTCTAAAATTACTCCGGCGAAGGGAGACCTTCGCGCGGAGTGGTCTGTTCAGTGAAGAACAGACCACTCCGGCGAAGGTCTCCCTTCGCCGGAGTAATTTTAGAGAGAGAGAGAGGAAGAGAAAAAAAATAAAAAATTTTTTAGTTTGAAGGTCGCCGGCCGGAAATTTGGCCGGCCGGCGATCTCTGCCGGAGATGGTGATGAGGTGGCGTAACAGATGATGTGGCGTGAGTTGGCAGAGAGAGAAAACATGATGGAGGAGAGAGAGTGATGGTGTTATAACGGAAGGGGGCCATATGGGTATTTTTCGTAAAGTAGTGGGCCAGGCAGAAAGCTGGTCACAAAGTAGGGGGCCATTAGGGAAATAACCCATATATTTACCAAGAACCCTAAGAAACTTTAACAAGCTGGAAAGACCCATCTTTTACTTTAGTGTGAGTGAAAGAAGATAGAGAGAGAGAAGCAAAGACAACAAAGCAAATATTCTCATCATCATTAACAATTTTGCTTTGAACTTTAAAGTTTTAAAAAGATAACAAAACCTAATCACTCCACAAGTTAAATTATCAAACTCAAAAATATATTCCATTCCTTGAATCAGTAATAATACCTTCCAATCTCCCCTTTCTTCCCCTCTTACTCCATTTTTCTCTATTACACACTTTTTTGGATAACAATTTCAAATTCTACTATTATTACTACTACTACTACTACTCTCTCTCTCTCTCTCTCAACATTTTCAATCTAATGGTTGAGAACCTCTGAAAACCCATTACAATTATAATGTTTAAGAAGCCTAAGAGCTTCTCTTTCACCACTAAAATAAGCTCCATGAGTAGTAGAATAATGTGTCCTATGTGTTGCTTCACCTGCAAATAGAATTTGAAGAGGAGGGTATTTATAATCAACACAATTTCCTTTCATGGTTGGTAATGGTTCAGCCATTGAATCAAGATCATCACCACCTGAACCAACTGCAACATAACTATAAGAACCCATGAATAATGGATCTGTTCCCCAATTACTCTTTATAATTCTTGAAAATTTAATAACCCCATTGGAGTTCTCAGTTGATGATTTCACATTTCCATTGTTGAATTGTTGTGAATACCCTATTTTTCGGTTTAAGAAACTCGAAATTGTCGTCGAAACTCCATTTATTATCTCTTCATCCTTGAGAGATTCAAGTTCTAAAGCTTCTTTGCCTGCAAACCATGAAAGCAGGACACTAGAATTGGTGTAAATTGGGCATAATGAAGGTGTCCTTCTCATCCACCATGGAATTTCTTGCTTCCTTAGCTCTGAATCTGATGGGTAAAAAGCCATTTGCAAGTTTGGGAATTTCTTTTTGTTGAGTTCTTGATCTTGGGTTGGACTTAGTTCCAAGAATAGCTTATTAACAATTCCAAATCCAAGCCTTGAAATCGCTTCCGTTTTGTATGAAGGAAGATTAGGACTAAAAAATATACCTGTTTTGTCACGAATCCCGGCTTTAAGAACTCCCAATGAGACAGTAACTATGACATGATCGGCTTCCATAATCGATCCATCGTCGAAATGTAGCTTCACAGGCCTACCTCCATGTCCATTTTCCATCTCATTTTCTTCTTGAACTTCACCTTGCCATTCGACCTTCTTAACTTTTCTACCCAATTGGATCAAACCGGTCGGAAGAACCCTTGCTAATGACTCGATAATTCTAGAATATCCTTTCGCAATTGTGATCTCTTCATCGGGAAATTCTCTGTACTCACTTTCTGCATTATAGTCTAAATTCGCAAGATCACTCGCCGAAGTATGATCTCTTTCAGCATTTTCATACATTGCAAAAACAGCTTCCTCCAACGACTTCCGACTCAAAATTACATGCCCTTTCATCATATCTTCTTCGCTTTTCGTCGATTTCCAATAAGCCTCTAACCCTTTTCTAAGAAAAGAACCAATACTAATTTCCCCATGGTAGCCATTACTAGAACTAGTAGTACTTGTTGTACTAGAATTCTTCTTGTAGATCTTGTTTGTAGTTGCAGTTCTATAATTATCAATTTCAACTTTTTTCTCACTTCCTTCAATTAACTTCCCTTGAGCATAATCCATTAAGGTTCTGTAAAGATTCGAAATGGGTTCGACGATATCTGGATCAACTACAAACCCACCTTCTGCTACTGTTAAGACTTCTTTCGGGTACCCATCTTTATGCTCCCATGGTTGCTTAGAATCTAAAGCATCAAGTTCTTCTGCAATTTTGTAAATTGGACTACCACCAATTCCATGGATCCAAGTTGCACCTAATTCAATTCTATCACCACCAAGTTCCCAAGTATGAATTCTACCACCAATTCTAGTCCCTCCATCGACGATGCATAATTCGAACAGTTCTTTAGATCCAGGTGAAGTATAAATCTTATTAGCAGCTACAAGACCTGCCATTCCAGCTCCTATTATCACAATTCTTGGCTTTTTCACCACCATTGTTTTTTTGCTCTCTCTCTCTCTCTCTCTCACACACACACACACACAAGGAAGATATAATTGAGGAAGACAATAAACAAAAAGGTGATGAAGATGATGATGAACACAAAGAAACACAAAGGGATAAAAAACAGAGTTTAGTGAAGATTTTTAGTAACAAAATGTTTGATGATGTGTAGTTATAAATAAAGGGGACTAAACTTTGATAGGGACTTAGGAGTCACTCATTTTTATTTTCATCCAATTGAAACCTTGTTTCTCCACAAAGATGAACCAACTTCTCTTTATACATAATTTGTGGGGTCAACTTGGAAAAGAGTTACCAGCTGAGCTCTAATCTTGTAATGTCAGTCTCATGTTTGGGTGTGTGTTTGATTACCATTGGTAAATGGAAAAATAATATAGTAAAAAATTTCTTAGAGAAACACTTTTTCCCAAAAGAATTACTTCTGATAATTTTTTTTTTCACATCATCTGTTTGGTTGCAGTCTCACTCTTGCAGAGGGAGAAAATGTTAGTTTTGTCAGTTTTCTCTCTCTGTGTTGGTGTTATACTGTCAACATAGTTCTTTTTTCTATGGTGTCGATTGCCAACACAAAATATTAATTTTGCTACTACTTTTAAGTAGAAAAGTAAAAAAAAAGTTTTAATAGGGTAAAAACATCAAATTTTACATCAATTAAACTTTAACCTGGGCAAGCGCTTGGCTCACTGGAATAAAACAATATTCGGTAATATTGACCATCAAATTAAACATATCTCAAACCTCTTACAGACCATTACTCTTAGCAATTCCTTCATCTCCCTAGGACACAGATGCACTAAATACTTTCACTTTACAACTATCAGTAGAAACAGAAAAAACTGGATTCATTCCATTAAAACACAATGATGGTTACTGGATATCAAAAGAAACTGATACTGCTAATATTTTCAGCACTCATTTACTCAATATCTACCTCAAGTAAGACTAATACCTCCGATGAGATCCTCGATCTATTCAATATTCTATTTCAGATGGCCAAAATAGTAGTCTTACGACTATTCCTTCCAGAGAGGAAACCGAAATGAGCTCTAACAGTCTCAAGGCCGAGGCAGCCCCAGAACCAGATGGCTTCCCCCTTTTCTTTTATCAATCTAACTTTGACACTCTGACCAATAGCATTGTTGTTATGGTGCAATCCTTCTTTAAAACTGTTATTCTTCCCTATAACCCTAACCATACTCACATATGTCTTCTTGCCAAAACTAATACCCCTCGAACTCCGGTAGACTACATACCTATTAGTTTGCTCAACACAACGTATAAAATTGTCACCAAATATCTCGTGATAGACTCAAACCCATCTTAGTAGTATATTCCAAGCTGCTTATGTTCCTGGCAGACAAATTACCGGTAACATTATTATGAGTCAGGAACTTATTCACAAGGAGCTATTTGATCGCACCGAATGTCGTTTCCTAAGGACATCATGGAAAAATTAGGCTTCACTAATCACATGATCAATATGAAATACACTTGCATTTCTACTTCTTCGATGATAGATATTATTAACGGAAGTCTGGGCCCCACCTTTGTCCCAAGTCGAGGTATTCGCCAAGGAGACCCGGTCTCTCCGTTCCTAGTCACGTTAGCATGGGAAGGCCTTAACAAACTTTTAGAAACTTCAAATACCCCCATGCCTTTCGTAGGCTTCCCTATCTAACCCTAATATAATGATCAAACATTTTTTTTTGCTGATAAACTGCATTATCTTCGACAGAAATTCTTTGGATAACATCAATCGTCTTGTACAAATTTTAGATATTTTTTTTTAGCTCTTGCAGTCAGATGATCAACTATGCCAAATCAATCGTTTTTTCTCTAAGAATTCTCACCCGAAATTCAAGCGTATGATCACTAAAAGCCTCAATGTCAAGCATGCTTCACTCTTCGACAAATATCTAGGTGCCCAATTCTTCATTGGTGCTAATTAGACCAAAATTTTAAATACGTTGCTCAAACTGTCTAGGTGGCAGGATAAACTTCTGTCACAAGTTCATCGCACTGTTGGCATCACGACAATAGTGGCAGTCATTCTCCGATACCAAATGCAATGCTTCTCCACTCCAAAAGGCGTATGCAAAAGCATCGAGACCTCTCAAAGGTCCATTTCATGAGGAAAATCCAAAGGCATTCACACCAAGGCAAAAAGGTAGTCTTAGAATTCGAAATTTATACCTAGACAACCAAGTTTTTTTTGGGAAAACTTGCTTGGCGCCTCCAATCCGAATCAGGGGACATTTGTGCAAACCTTTTTTAAGCTAAATACTTTCACAATATTGACAATCCAGACCCTGCGAAACAAGCATACTCGTGGACTTGGTTATCCATTTGCAAACAAATGTCTAACATTCAGGCCCCCACAATATGGGAAGTCCATAGCAGAGTTAAAATCAACACTTGGAATGACCACTGGATCCCTAACCACGTACCCTGCCTCTCGCCCCGTCGCTGAATAACCAGAATAATTCAAACCTAACATTAGTCTTTCAGCTTATTACAAATAATCAGTGAAATGAGTTGACTCTCCACAAAATGTTTGGTCCCAACATATGTCATTATGTTAGATCCATTGAAATTCAGTTTAAATAGCATGATGAGATTAAATGGTCTCTCACAAAATCAGGGAATTACTCTGAGGGCTCCATGTAACATTAGATGATGGTAGGCCAGAACCCTACTACGCATATTGAAACTCAGTGGAATTTCATTTAGAAAACTAAAAACAATACCTAAAAAAGTGTTATTCCTTTAGAAATGTTGTTCTAGTAGTCTCCCAGTGAGACAATGTATCAGTAAATACATTGGTAATATATTAGACTCTCTACGCTGTTATTGTCCTGAAACCACAACACGCCTTACTCCATTCTGGAATTTTCTAAAACATATTAATATTATATTTGTTAACATTACCTCTGTCAAAAACTGGATTACTTCTTGGAAAGATTTATATGATGCAGGTAGTCATGATCAAATCAACCTCCATGCAACTATCACATGGTTCATTTGGAAGGCCAATTGTGACTACTGCTTTCAGCAAACGATAGTCTCACAGAAACAAGTCATTTCACAAATTAAAACGTCACCGCTGATTACAAGTATACAAATTACATCCGAACGGTTCCTAATGAAAAAATAATGGTCACCTCCATCACTACATTATGTCAAGCTTAACACACATGCCTTCTTACTAATATAATGAGATAGCTGGAATAAGTTGTATTATTCATGATCATCATGTTCACTATATTGCAACAAAAACAACTACACTAAGAGCCAACAGATGAAGGGAGAAGCACAAACTATAATTAATCTTATTCGATGGGGCAACAGAAAATAACTGTACGTCTATACAAGTAGAAAACGACAACATCGCGTTGATACATCATCTTCAAATGCAAGAAAGACAACCTAGTGGCAGTCGACACCACAGATCAGAAAAATCAGGAAAGAAATTCCGAACTTCAGAGCATTAAGTTCTCATACGTTTGAAGATAAAACAAAGCTCAACAGACAATCTAGCAAAATGGACAAGAAATAACCATAGTAATAAGGCGTGGAGGGTTGTTACTCATATTATTGCTCATATGTATTGTAAATAATACTCACTTATTAATGTATTTGATATTTGCAACCAATTTTTTTTTTTTAATTTAGTAACTTAGATTCAAGAAATCCAGTGACATTTTCCAGTCGTTTCTTTTTTATTTTCTTGTCTACATAACACAAGCACTACCAAATCTAAAACATTATCACCACCATATCTTCATTGCGACCACATCACCACCACCACTATTCATACCACAACCACCACTAGGGGCCTTAACTGGTGATCCAGGTTTCTCTCGACAATGAAGCTTCCCCCATCATCTCACTAGGTGACCTCTAATCTTATGTTATTTTTATTTTAGGGTCATATCTAATATTTAGAGTTTGTCGGAGACTTTGTGCCCTTCTTACCGCTCCAAGAACTACTCCTAGATAGATACCTTTGACATCAAGCCCTCTTGATAGTACGGTATAGTAGCATCTAAATATGTAAATGTCGTAGCAGAGGCAGAATCAACCAAATCACTTGTAGGTACATACACTACTTGAATGGAAGCTATGGATCTCGCGTTGGTAGAAGTAATTCTTTCTTGGGAAAAACCATTTTCTATAATAAGGGTAGGTTGACCCTTCACCACTATCGCACCATCACCTTCAACAACACAACAACCACCACACCACCACACCACCAAACCACCATTCTTCAACAAAAACCTCCACCACCACTAAACCTAACACCAACGACACACCACCACAGCTACGCCACAATACCACCACCACCACCACCACCATCACTGTCACAATGTTGCCACTACCACTTGCAACACACCTTCGCCAGCATCGTACCACCACCCCCACTATCACAACATTGCCACTATTATCTGAGTTACACCTTCACCACCACCACACCATCATCATCATCATTACCACCAGCACCACCACCATACCTTCGCTGCCACCCCAACACCACTGCCATACCTTCACTGCCACCCCACCACCACCGCAACAATCATCCTCAAGTTGGTATTGCCATTATACGGTCATCATCACTAGATGACCACCACCATAATCATCATCACAACCATCACCACACCACAAACGATACTATCATATTAAATATATTAAAGTTAGAAGGATAATGCATAATAACATATAAATTCTTTTTAAGTATATTACGCTACGAAACTAACATTTTTCAATTGGGTTATGGTGTCTCCTAGTGTTGGTAGCGGAATCTCAGACATCTAACATGTCTAACACTAGTATCATCAAGATCTCATGCATAAGCTAATTATGAACTTAGAGTTAGAGATTACCTTAATCGTTAGTTCTTCCCTTGAACCTTTCTAATCGAATGTGAAGACCAAGAGCTCAAGTTGTTGCTCCTCTGCTCAAGACACCCAAATGATCAACTTGATCTCCCACCTTGTTGATAGCTAGAACACCAATGGTGGTTTGATGAAGAACTCCTTCTTTGACAAGATAGATAGTTGAGAATTATCTCTCTTTCTTTCTCTATAGAGAAGAAAAATCCTTAAGAATTCTTTCACACTCTTATTCAAGTCCTAAGAGACATTATATAGAACCCTAAGTTAGAGTCTCATCCTAATTAGGTTTCCCTAAAATCTCTTTTAAATAAGAATTAGCTAAACACTACGACCCCTGAATCATCCGGACTTGATGTTCTTCTTCATCAATTGTCCTATCTGACAAATTGCTCGCATTGCATCCTTGGTCGAAGGGCATCTCCTTCAGACTCCTACTTGTACTTAGAAAAAGTGCAATGTTCGATTCCCTTGTCAATTTGTATCCCATCTGATACGTCAATCTTTCATCAATAAGAATTAGCTAAACACTACGACCCCTGAATTATCCGGACTTGATGTTTTTCTTCATCAATTGTCCTATCTGACAAATTGCTCGCATTGCATCCTTGGTCGAAGGGCATCTCCTTCAGACTCCTTCTTGTACTTATAACAAGTGCAATGCTCGATTCCCGTGTCAATTTGTATCCCATCCGATACATCAATCTTTCAGACTTTCTTGATCCCGAGCACAACTGTTAAAGACAAATGATTAACTTTTAATCCGTTTGAGCGAGGCCACACATTTTTAGTTGTTACTCATCAAGTGGCATTGAGATACTTTTTCTTAATTTAATTAGGATGACATAATCCATTCTTGTACTCCCACTCAGCTCATGTGTATCATGTCTTTCCCAATATCCGCTTTTGTAACCTCCTTTTACGGCGCGACGTTTGGCGGAACTAAAGTCGGACATTGCTTACATAAGATGAGTGAAACACTCATGTTCTAAGGAATCTTTCCAATCTGGTCAATGAGAAGTGTTTGACGTTCATCATTATTGATGTACTTCTCATTTGTGGGTTATCCAGTGTATATTTCTAATAATACACCAACGTAGTGGAGTTGAATACTCTATTCCTATAGCCCATGAAACAACGGTATCTCGTCGACCTCACGTGCTAGTCTTCATAAGTCATTGTTGTCCATGCAATGACCTGGACTAGAGAGATGATAATGAAATATTCTAAGTTCACTTAATAGGGTTTCATTCATCAGAACACGTATCTGAAAAACCTATTCGGAATGTTTTATTATCTATGGATTGTCGTTTAAATACTAAACCAAATTTAGACGACGACGAAATAACTAATTTATTTCCGATAACGAGAGTTTGTAAACTTGAGCCTCTTCCGTAAAACCCTTTTTACCCACTCAATTTACTAATTAAGGTTATTCTCAAAATATAACTTATGCCTTAGACTACTTATGTATGACTCTCATACTTTGTCTTAGGTGACAGTTTAGTTTTGACTATGGATGTAATCCGATAAAACGTTGCCTATTATCGAAGGTCGCTTCCTTCGATTTTCTTTTGATAATTTCTAGTTACCCTTTACTAGAATTAAGGCTTCCATTCTTTCGTTTGTAGAGTCTGCAACAGTTCTCGACTTGAAACAGTTTCAACCAACTTTCCTTCCATGTCTGGAAGTTCGCAATGACATGTTCAACTTTCTTTCCACTCTAACTCATCCAGGTATTTTTACAAGCCTTTTAGGAGGTTAGTTGTGCTTCAGATTGTCTTCTCTGAATTCAGATGTTAACGTCTCTTAATACTCCAGTATTCGAGATGTCTTGGGAAAATGCTTAATCATGTTCCACATGACCGATCTTATGCCTATAGCATAACCATCTTTCTCATGCGTGCTTGCTCATCAGGATCTCCCAGACTTTGAGCCTTGCCGAGCTATGCGCCATGAGATTTGGGTCGAATACCTCTTTTAGAGTCTTTTGCATTTGGACTTTAAAGAATCCCAAGTTTCTTATCTTAGTACTATCATCTTTTGATCTATACTCATAGACCTTTGGTGCCCAAAAGCATTTCATCCTTTGTGCCCCTTCATTGAGTCAGTTCTCAACTGATTCCAACACCACTACGTTTTTCTCAATCCTGGTATGTACTCCGAACACCGGACCTAGAAACGTGTTACTCCCACTAACCTTCTTGAAACCATGAGATTCAAGATTCTCCTTCATTCTTTCAGGAATCAAACGTCTTTGATTTCGTCATTGAATCGAAGATTCCAACTTATATCTGCTTGACTCCCTCGATGGATCTCTGAAGCATTCATGGACTCAAACTTATACTGATGTAAGATCTCGTCCATAGACTCATGGTATGAATCCGAGATCTTAATCTTCTTTGTCTAGTTTCAGGGAACTCCAATGTTTCCATCCTTTATAGTTTTTTTCCCTTGAAAACTAATTTCAGTCCAATGATTTTACTCCATTGCCCAAATTATCAAGTTCCAAACTTGATGAGATGTGGATTCTATGATATGTTAGTTCCCAACCAATTTTAGAGGTGGTTTCCGTCTCTATGCAGGTCTATGTTCTTATCTTTTATCAGTAAGATTTCAATCTTCTGAGCTTGTTAGATAAGCTTTAACGACCTTCAGGGCTTATGAACAACATAATACTCTCAACACTTGAGATATTTCTTTTGAGTAACTTTCAACTTATTGATAGTTCTCTGACGAATTTCCATTCGTCTTGCGCGGTAGGTACTTAGATCCCATCTATTTTTTTACCTTTAGGAACCGCGACTAACTGTTCTCAACAGTTTTGTTGCTCTTGGTCGAACTCATTCGAATTTTCCTCCCACTTATCCTTTGTAACTAATTATTCTTTTCAAAACTAATTATTAGAAGGATACCATCATGAGCAACAAACATTTTGTTCTCTGATTGGTTGTGAAAAGCCCAATTTTCTTCTAAAGGAAATTGCGTCAGATTTGCTAATTTATGCCACTGTAATCCTTGTGCATGGCCCTTAGTCTTTTAGACGGATTTTGGTTACGTGTGGGAAGTTGTGTCTAGACATAGTATTTTTCAGAAGACAGTGTTTGATTCGTATCCTTCAAATTTATCCTTTTAGACGCTCCAATTTGGATAGGTTTGAAGTGTAGTGACGATCAACTTCTGTTTTTGACTCGAGACTTTCTTTCTTGTCAATGTGATTCTCTGCTTCTTTAGCGTTCTTGGTTTTATTGGAAACTCTGTCCTCATCCCTTTATCATTGCGATGATCTTGTTTTATGAGTCACATGTTAATGCGTCTCTTTTATAGGTATAACTAAGTTTAGAATCTTTCGGTATAAATTGTTAATTTAGTACTTTTAAGACATCTCAATATTGAAATAAACTCCTTTATTGATTCTCCATAATACTTATTACAGAGATGATGTCCAACTAGAAAAACAAATTAATCTAGACTAGTGCCTAAAGAAGACTATGATCCCTTTCAGCATCCTTAGCAGTCTTGGCTTATGTTCTCTATTGGATCTTTTCTTCTTTAGTCAAATACTCAGTTCCTAGCTGCTCCTGTACATTCACAATGACAGGGCATTAGGTATCTCATACAAAATTGGGAATTTTACAGTATTTGATAAATTAACTGTCAATACCTGAAGTGGAAACTACTGTTCCGTTTTTCTTGTCTTCCAAGAACTTAGGGCAGTTTCTTAACTAATGACCCTTGCCATTACAGTAGAAATACTTGGTGTCAGGAGGAGGACCTTTGTCTTTGGATTTAGCAGTTTGTTTGCCTTTTCCTTTGGACCTAGGATTCTTCTTCTGTTTCCCACTTTTCTTGAACCCTTTGTCCTTTTGAATCATAAGATCATCCTTCTTATGTTCCACTATGTCTACATCCTGTTCGGCTGTCTGATGCCTCGCATGAAGTTCCTCCAGTGTCTTGTCTCATCCATTCATGTTATAGTTCATCTTGAATTGGTTGAAACCACTATGAAGGGATTGAAGGATAGTATCGGTAGGCGCTTGTTGACTATAAGGAAAACCTAGCTTTGCTAGCTTACCAATGATCTTGATCATTTGACGAACATGAGGCTCTACTGGTTTTCCTTTCTCGAGGCGCATGTCCAGTAATGTCTTGTGCAGATCTGGCCGGCCCCTATGGGGGCACACGGCCAAGCATGGCCGCCCCTTTTTTGGCCCCAAATCCTTCTTTTAGAAGCCCGACCCAAATCCCCTTTATTCGGGCCTTTTGTACTATCTTTGTCTAAACTTCATTTAGGCCTTAGAGACATATTTATGGGTCTCTCCCATCATCATATATCTCATCCCTTCTAGTCATATCATCAGATGAAATAGTCATTCTCTGGTGTAACCCAATGTAGGATCCAGAAGAAGTTAGCCGCGAATCGCTTCATGATTCGACGATCGTAGTTGGTTTCTAGCTAAACACTACGACCCTGAATCATTTGGACTTGATGATATTCTTCATCAATTTTCCTATTCGACAAATTGCTCGCATTGCATCTTTGATCGAAGGACATCTCCTTCATTTTCATCTTGTGATTTATAAGTTTCCCTTTTACAAATTAAATTTTTACACAATTTTCTACCAAATGGCACCTAAAAATTCGAGTCATGAAATACATAAAAATGAGAACGAGGAAAAAAAGTAAGGGCTTTCACTTTCTCCACCAGGTAGAGTGAGGAAAGAGGAATAAGGTCGCAGCTTTTGGGCATCCTAAATAGCCTCTGGGAATAAAGACTTTGGTCAATTAGAATTAACCTAGGTGATATCTTGTTTTTAATCCAAATAATGGCTTGTTTATTTTTTACCCTAACGTTCGACCAAAACAACTATTTTTCTTTTTCTTTCTCTCTCTCCTATTATCTCTCTCTCTCCGTCTCGTTTCTTCTTCTCGTTTTTCTTGTTTTATTATCTCTTGCTCTCTTTATGTCCTTCTTTCTTCTTCTCTTTTGCTATCTTTCTTTATTTCTATTGCTCCTTCCCTCTGTATCTTTCTTGCTACTAATTGTTTTTCTCTTTCAATTTCACACACACTCTCTCGTATTTCGCCCTATCAATAATTGTCTTTGTTTTCTAATTTTTTCTCTCTCTCAATTAATTTTTTTCTCTTTATCTCTCTATCTCTCTCACTATTTTTTCTCACTTTTTCTCTTTCACCTGAGACAAAGGAGATCTCGGTAGAGGGTTTCGTAGCCGACCAACCACACGATTTTGTGATCAACTAGCCAGGAAACCCGATAGTGAGGGACTGAAGTAGAAGACGAAGGAAAAAAAGTCTCCTTCGTCTTAATAGTAGGACAACAACAATGCTTTGCTGCAGCAGTGATCAGGGACGGATCTACATGCAGGCCAAAGGGGGCCATGGCCCCCCTTGACTTGCCGTAAATTGTTTTAGAAATGCTGATTGCTTTCTGATTTATCGCATAAATATAGTTCGAGTCATATGTAGAACATATATTTAGCGTGGGTGAGATGGTAAAGGTCAAAGTTTTGGACGTGAGAGACATGGGTTCGAGCACATAGACTTAGATTTTTCACTTTTTTTTTTTGGTTCGGCCCCCCTTGACTACTACTGCTAGTTCCGTCCCTGGCAGTGATTCAATCAAATAAACTTTTAGACTAAAATTTAGTAGGCCCTCTGAGTCCGTTTTAATTAACTAAGTTACATAAATACATGAATTAAATAAGCCCGATAACAACCAAAGATATTTTATGTCGTAAAGGTCACATGTAGACCTTTAAGACCATCCTAAGGGCATGAAGCCCATTCCTACCTTTACTTTATTCATACCTTTTGACACAAGGCAATAAATGACTGATTCCACCTCCACCGTAAATAAATTTATACCTTTTAAACAAGTCAGAAAGTGATTGACTCCACCCCACAGTAAATCGAACATGTGACCTTCAGGATTTTGGAGTAGATGCACAACCAACTGAGAAGTAGTTGTTACCGAAAAATTTTTGTTATGTGAAGGAAAATATTTCTTCCCTGTAAAAGCAATCGAACTAGAAAAATTAAATCCTACTCTAATTTTCAATTGGATCCCTTTCTCATCATTAATTTTTAAGTTCCATTGTCCCATCCTTTGGATTCATTGTTCCCTTGGACCCCATTTTCTTGAAAAGCATCCCTTTGATTAGATTGTGATTTTATGTCTTCCTTTAACTTGCTTCAAAGAGGATGGTTTAACCAAAAGATACTATATATAAATTAAGTAAAAGCCTAGACTTGAATAACATTTGTGAAACCTTTTGATTTAATTATTTAAAAATAATTTTTTAATATTATCAAACAAATGGAGATAACATTACTTATTTCATCTGATTTGGTACAAGAATCGACCCTAAAGCCCACAAAAACTTTTTCTTTCCCTTCTTTAAAAAAATAATTATATATTCTAAATAAAAGTGTAAAACAAAATAGTATTCTTTTTCTTTCTTTTTGCACTTAAAATCCAGAATCAAAACCTAACAGCATAATAGTTCTTTAGTTTTAGTCCATAAATTTATAATAATTTAGGATTTTGAGGCATCTATGATATGGAACAGAGTGTTGATTAATATGGACTGGCTGGTCTCATTTGCAAGTCCCTTTGATCACAATCCGTTCATTCTCACCAGTTACCTTACCGGGAACCCCAAGAAGTCTTTGAGAACCTAAGTAGGGAGTCTTGGGACAGTACTCTATGTGACAATCTCATGTTTATATTACCCCAAAAGCTGAAAACCTCAAATATGCTATTTATTTTTCTAAGGTATAGCCTGTGCCTCCTGCACGATACAATATATTGATCAAGTTACGTAGATACACAAACACAATGAACACACAACCAAAAGAAGTCTCGACTAAAAAATTACATAATCATATCTTGTAATATTACAATAAAATAAATATCTATGAACACTAAAGATAGACTGCTATTTTGGGAAGATAGAGTTGAAAAGATTTGGACCGGAAATTGGAGACTCAATTCTCTCTCTAGATATCTCTCACGTTGAAAACACCAAACATAAAGAGATTAAGGATGAAATAAACACGTAGTTATCTTAGAAATTGCTTAACCATATAAGTGAGAGCTATCTTGAAAATTTGTTAAAATTAGTGGAAGAAATTGAGGACCAATATTTGACGGTTGAGATTTATATTGTAAGTTTTTTTTGATGAGATAAATCTAGCTAATTTGTTATACAGATCAAAGGTAATAACAGGTGAAACTGTCAATAAATCAAAACATGTGGGACTTGGTGGAAGAGTCCCCACACCGCCTAATACTTACCGGATCAGGAAATCTTCCTTATTTTCTTGTTTATATCAAACACTTACTATTAACAGTTGTAACCACCATCCTTTAAATAATAATGATAAGTCCTTCACTCATGATGATAACTACAAACATATTTTTTTTGTAAGTAGTTAGTTACTTTAGTTCAACAAAAAAAAAAAGTAGTTAGTTACTTTGTAAATTCTTTTACGTTTGTCCTCTTGTACCTACCTGTTGGGTGCAAGGAGAATTATGGATTTATATAACTTAAGAATGTTATTCTACTTGCTATAACTTGATTTTTTTTATACTGGTTTTGTAACTTCTTTTTGGTTGATTAAGCACATTAACATTACAAAATACCTCTATTTATAGTAGAGGATTTAAGCCAACTAGTATAGCCTAGAGACTTCTACATTGGAACTTAGAAATTAATCAATACATAGTTTAAGCTTATCTCTTAGTGTAACCTTATCTCTAGTCAAACTTCTCTAGACTCATCTATCTTGAAAACTACCACAACTAATTAACTTTCATCTTTTCCTTTGTAAATGATTACATCTTTTCCTAGAAACAACAAAATCACTGAGAAAAACAAACAAAAATCCAATGAAAAATGGCAACCTCCTGCTAATCAATTCATTAAAATTAATGTTGATGCATCCTTTATAAATGTAACATCCAATGTGGGAATCAGCCTGATTGCACACAATACAGAATCTCGAAGCTCAAATGAAAACATGGAGGGCGAGAAACAGTGAAGAAAGTGAAACAATGGCTATATTATTCAGATTGGGGGCGAAAGAACAAAATCTCAAATCTATTATCATTGAAAGCAACAACATCAATCTGATCAAGCACATCAACAATAAAAAACATTCAGTCTAATGGCAATCTCTGATCCATATCTGGAAAAGTCGTGAAATCAGAAGGAATTTCGATGTGATTCAATTCAAATATACAAGGAGAGAACTCAAACTTCAAGCAGACAAGTTAGCTAAATGGGTTAGAAAGAAGAATAGAAGCAAAAACGTGGAAAAATGTTCCTTGTATTTTAGTTGATAAATATTGTTATAACGTTTTTATTAATTAATGAAAGGCTAGTTTCAACAAAAAAAAAATAAAAAAAAATTTAACTTTCATCTAGATTTTTCTAATACATTTAGCAATTACAAATAACATTATTTTAACACTCCTTAATTTGTAATTTGCATGTAGTTCTTGAATTTGAGAAATTTTTCCGTTGCAGTAGCTTTTGTGAAGATGTCAATTGCTCATTGTTTTTTTGTTGAAAAGGATGTCAATTGCTCATTGGTATTGACAAAATGAAGTTGATTTTCTTGTTGTTGTACCAAATTGCGAATGAAGTGATGACGAAGTTCAATAGTACCATGGCCTATATATACTTCTAACATAAATTTATTCAATGCAAGAGTTTTTTTGTTTTCTTTGATACAACTCTTTCTCTCTTAGCTGCTGCCCCTCTCTCCATCTCGCGACTGACTTTCTTCCCAATCTTTACTCAGGTCGAGTTAAAATTCAAATGGTACAAGAACTTAACAAATATTCTGTATACTGGTTTATCGTCTTGTTTTCTTTAAACAACGATAATTGCGTTCTGAAACTAATTAGAGATAAACAGATTGAATTTTATAGTACAAATTCCTTTATGTAAAACAAATTGATTGCCCTGTGGTTTAAATTCCACATATGAATTATAAATAAAAGAAGAATATAAAATAGAGAACGGAAAACAATGTAATTAGAACTAAGGCGAGTGATTTTTTTCCTTATGACAATAATTTGTCATGTTTATTGTATCAAACGTATAAGTGATTTGTCTCCTAGGATACAAGGAATTATCTTTCTGATCGGAGACTCGGATCTAAAAATCTTTCAAACGTTAGTAAATATTAAACGCTTTATACTCAGTTAATCAGAAGTGAGTTTTAAGTCAGATTGCATGGCTTATTTATAGGTTAGAAGTAATTGTTTGAAAACAATCACATTTGGAGGGAACAATCACCATTTTTTAATATAGGAGGTATTAATCCACGAGTTTAATATTGTTTGTGGGATTGTGATCATTATAGTTGATAACAACGGTCTAAATATCATCTAATTATTACCGTCATATCCCAACTTTCGTATCTAGATTTAATCTTCTCCATCAGATTGTCTTCGGTATAACAAAAATAGAGGCTCCTACACTCCTAGCGACGATGCACAAAGTGCGCCCCAAACGCCCACACGCCAACACAGTTTGCGTGGTGCGAAGCATTGAAGCGTTGTTGCTTTGATACTCTAGTATGATAAAACAAGTTATTATAAATCCTTCACCTTCGTCGTAATTATCTGATGTGAGACTTTCTTTGAATAGTTCACATCTTCCCATATTTATACCCAAACTTTGAAATTAATATCTTATTCATACGAAATTAGTTTTGAGCAAACCAAAGTTTGAAATCAAGCGATTGACGACACGAACATAATGGTACGTTCCTTAATATGTTTCGAGAATCGAAACCTTGTCAAAAGTTTAATGAACGTTCCAAGTGGAGTGTCGATTCCAATAATTTTTCTTCGATTGATTCATGAGTTCTTCAGGTGATCAAACCTCGAACATTTCTGCTCATTCTCCAATTATTAGACCGTATGATGTTGATAATTCTGATTCTCCAACAATTGTTCTCATTACTAATCTTTTAACCGGATATAACTGTCTCTCAGTTTAGAGGAATGAAGATGGCTTTAAGAGCCTAAGATAAATTTGGTTTTGTAACAGATCTCTACTATAAATTTCGATTTTAGGAGATTGAAGATTGGAGTGTTAGCTTATTCGATATGTACAAAACTTAAATTTTAGTGTAAATACGCTTTAGTCTTAAATTTATCTTCTTTTTCCTTCTATATTTCTTCATCTTACAAATCTTCATTGTTACATCAACATTTTTCTATACTAGATCGATCTAATAAACTTAAGATTTGAAAGCTTGAAGATGAATTTTTTTTTTCTTTTTGTGTGCATGAGGATGCTGATGATATTGGAAATGCATGAAGGATTGTGTATTTCTTTTGTATGTACGATGTTGATGATGACGATCTGTAAAGGGGGATTACTTTGTATTCAATAGTTGGTGTTAACAAATTTGATGTTCATCTTGTTAAAATATCTAAGAAATTAGAGAAGAGTGTAATTATATGTACAATACATGACATTAGATTATGTACTGTACACTACAAATTACCTTATACTTTCTCCACAAAAAGTGTGAGAAATCTGAAAAGTGTATAGGACATAATCGTATGTACAATACATGATATTTGATTATGTAATATACATAACAAAATGTCTTTTTCTCCCCAGAAAGTGTAATTAAATTGAAAAGTGTGTACGACATTATCATATGTACAATACATTGAATTATGTACAATACATAATCAAATGTCTATATTTTATTCCTAGAAAGTGGAAGAATAATGAAAAGTGTATAAGACATAAACATAACATTTGGTTATGTCCTGTAAATTTTCATTAAAATAAGTTACATTTTGGGGAATGTATATGACATTTAATTATGTACTGTACATAACAAAATGTCAATACTTTGTCTCTAGATAGCTTATGTTTTTGAAGGAATGTATAAGACATTTGATTATGTGTTGTATATAACAAAATGTCCAATACTTTGTCCCTAGATAACTTATGATTTGGAAGGAACGTATATGACATTTATTATGTCATGCACATTTTTAATGCAAAATGAATTTTAGGGCGTTATTTTATATGCGATACACTTGTGGTTGTCTCTTACGTATACGAAGACTTAGAAATCTTAAAAATTCCCTAAGTTTCAAAGAAAAAAAATAGTTAAAAAGAGAAAAGAAAATATAAACGAAATGAAAATATTTAATGAAAGAAAGTGTAAATTTGAAAGGCATTAGAAAGAAAAAATAAAAAAGAGAGAATGAATTTTGTTGAGATTAGAGAGAGAAAATATGCGTGAAAGGAAACAAAGAGGAAGAAAGAAAAAATAGAAGTTAGAAAGAAAAAATATAAATTCTAGAGAAGGGAGGAATTGGAAAAAGAAAAAGAAAAGATCGGAAAAGTAATTTTAGAGAAAATATTTCAATTTGGAGAAAGAAAAAACAATTACGTGCCATTAATCTAGTAAATGACAAATATTAAATTTTGCCAGAAATACGATGTAAATTCAGAATTGTCTTTAATGACAAATCCGTAAAGATAGTGTAAAATACACCCAGTTCTGTAGTTTATATTTGTTAACTGACATTAAGTTAGCTTGTGAACATGCATTTTACTTGTTTCACCACGGTTGAAGATCTTGGTCTTATTTGTCAAAAAGAATTGAGCCCTTTGCTCAATCTTCAATCCCTTCTCTAGGGAGACCACAGCCTACCCAACGTTGATACGCTTTAATAATGATTTACAATCTCTAGGTATGGACCTACTTTAATTCCTTGGGTCTACACTTAGGTCCCTTGACTTTATTCTTGTTGGAAAGTAGCCAATCAGGTATCGACATGCATATTAAATAGGTCAGTTCTTGAAGTGAGACCCAATTATACCACGGGCCAAAACTAGGAGTGACATGAAATCTTTTGTGTTCTCTAAAGTAAAAGAGGATTGAGGATTTGTTGTTGTGCAATCCCAACTCCCAAATGCTGAGTTAATCTATTTTAAATGGGTGGTGCTTTCATTGGCACCCTATTCTTCTGCTTTGGAGGACTACATGGAGTCATTGGCTCAAGGCAAATAGGCAATGGAATTTGACCACTGCCTTTGTAAGTGTCTTTCACTTACAATATTCAGTCGGAGAAAGTAAATACACTTTTAAATTTGTTCAGTTCGACTGATTCTAGATTGTCTAGAGAGCAATGTAATTGGCGTCGTAGTTATTAAAAATGGTGACAAAACTAAAAAAAATGTGAATGTGGGTCGATGATAGGAAGTTGTGTCATCTTAGGATTGGACTTTTGTGGAATAATTCATAGTTACTAAAATGATGACCATTAAAAGGGAAGTACTCGACAGGATAATGAATTTATGAGAAGGAAAGGAAAAGTTACAACAAGGGGAGGCCGAGGAATCAATTTCTCTTAGGGTGGTTTCTCTAACATTATATTTTATACCTATTTTTTTAAAAACAATTTGGAACTAATGTCTACAAATAATATCATAAGAAAAGGTTAAAAATGTAGACGGACACTGAGGATTTACGTTAACATGTGAGTTATAAACCTCTACAGAGTATGAACATTATTTAATAACTACATATATTTCATTCATGTACAATTTCTATTTGAATTTTTTTTATATCCAGTTGTTAGTTACATATCTTACCAGCTAGACTTTGCGTACAGGCACTACACTAATTTTCTTTAGTTAGCTAGCGTTGATTAATGCACACATTTAATTTAGTGTTGCCACGTTTAATAAAAGAGAAATTGTTTCTGAATCAAAAAATTATTCGCCATTTGTAAAAAAAACAATTTCTTTCTATTGACTAGATGTTCTCATAATATTTTTAGTAATGATACATATGATTTAAAATAATATGGCTAATTAGCAATGGGTCAATTTTTATGTTTTTCGTTCCCAAAATATCTTTACATATTATAAAACTCAACTTCTCTCTCAAAAAGCCCAGAAGTTTTTGGATTTTTCTTCATTTTTCGTCTTCGGAAAGAGTGGGGAAAAGCTTAACGAGTTCATGATGACATGGGAAGCTTCGATCGCAACACTGTACTTTTGTGCTCGTAGGCGGGTCTCTTTCTTTAGGAGGGTTCCTGCCTGACCTCCTACAACCATTTTTAGGGCTTAGTTACTTTGGGAGAATGGCCGGATCTCAAAGAGAGTTTAGTTTAGGGCATAAGAATATGGTTCTTTTCTTCTTAATTCAATCAACGTTTCAGAAAATTCAAAAAAACATGATTCATCAATACAAGAGTAAAAATTACTGACTAGTAAATACTTATCCGAGGTGGGTTCCTTCATTCGTTCATGCTAGATAACCACATGTATCCCTGATTATCTTACGAAAAGCTATGCTTTAAAAAGCGGCGCCTAGGCGCGCTTACACACTAATCGGCTAGCTGCCGATCGACTAGCACTCGGTCAGCTAGTCGATTTCAGCAGCCGAGTTAGCCGGCGCCCAGGAGCCGACTACCCGGCTGGCTAGGCGCCGACTAACTCGGCTCGGGCAGCAGCTTTTTTTTTTTTTTTCAAAACCCCAACTTAAAGTTAGGGTTTTAATGTTCTTTCCTCAAGGGTTAGTATGATCTTCAATCTACCTCATTATTATAGAGAGAGAAACACGAAGAAGTCTTCAATCTGCTCTTCTCTCCCTCGATCTCTCTTTCTATTTCTCATCCTCGATCTCTTTTTTCTCTCTCTCCCTCTCTTTTTTGTCTTCTTTCTCTCTCTACAACTGCAGAAAGTTGTCTTCTGTTTTTTCTTTATATTTTTTATTCTCTAGAACCCTCTATTTAAGCCTAATATAAATAAGAATTTGGAAAGATAATTTTCGTGGAAAAATAAGGCTAACATTATCATATTTAAACCTAAAATAAATAAGAATTTGGAAAGAAACTTGACCAACTTTGGTAGAAAATCTTGACGAGAGTGCACTAAATTGGAAATTGTAATTACCATATACCCTTTTGAATTTAAAATTTTTAAAAAAAATTCTATCTTTAACATTGAAAGATTTCGAATTTGGAAACAAATATTGAAGTCAATATTAGTTAAATTTCTTGCCAATTTTATTTTATTGTTGGTTGTCAATTTTGAAAGCAATTTTTTCTGAACTTAGTAATGAATCTAGGAGGAAAATGAGGATGAGTTTTAGTGGGGGTTATTCGTTAAGACCTTTTAACAGATCTTCAAAGTTTTTAAGACTTTTGAAGTTTGGCGTTATTGGTGTCGGCCTTTTTTTAAGAGCTTCGAAGTTTTGTGTTATTGGTTCAGACCTTTATTTAAGAACTTTAAAGTTTCGTGTTATTGGTTTAGATCATTTTTTAAGAATTTTAAAAGAACGCGTTATTCATTTTTTATGAAAAATTAAGAACTTTTAATAAAAGATCTGGCCCAAGGACTTTTCAAGACAAATTTACTCATAAATTAGTCAAATTCAAAGATCCACCTAAACAGGTGGATCTTTGAATTCCTACTTTGGATGTACCTAAAAATGTTTTTTTTTCTTATCTCTTTAATGTTGTTGATTTCTCCTTATCTCAAATCTCTCTTCCCCCCCCCCCCCCCCTCGAACTCCTAATATAATTTGTTTGTCTCCATAGCATCCACCTCTTATAAAAAAAATATTTTTTCATATAAGCAATTGATTTTTTTTTTACTTTTAATTCTTTTTACGCGAGTCGAAGACGTCTATGTGTTTATAGCCAGTAATATGGGAACGTCCTGAACGTTCATTCTAAAATCAAGTTTAGCTCTTAAAATAATAATATAACGTTCATTGTAATATCAAACATTAGTTTGGACGGCTAAGATTTGAAATAATATAATTTGATTTTAATAAAAAAAATCTCCTGATTTTCAAAGTTTTTAATAAAAAGGTTTCCGAACTTAATGATTAAAAACTTTAATGTCCCGGACTTTTAAAAGTTTCAAACTTCAAAGTTTCTGAACCTTTAAAGTTTTGAACATTTATGTGCCAGAACACTTAGAAGTTATGAGATCTTCGGAAGTCCGGAACAAAAAAAATCTAGTAAAAATGTCTGAACGAATAACAGGCTTAGCACAAATTTTAGTTAGTTTTATTATGGAAGTAATCTATCTATTATATTATTTATATTATGTATATATATAATTTATATATGATATATTATATATATACTCCATATATTATGTATAATCTCTATTATATAATTTATAATATATACATAATTTACATATGATATATTATAGTATATGTTATTTTATATTAACCGATTAAATCCGACTGGTCCCGTTGTAGTCCCGACTAGTAGCTAGGCCCGGGTCGACCGACTAGTCCCGATTTCCGATTTTTCAAGCTTAGACGAAAAGAAACCCTTAAAATGGAATCTATTTTGAGGCATATAGTTACCAAACTGTCGTGAAAACTTAAGTAAAATATTCATTTGGATCAAGGTTTACTAATGATGCTTGTAAGTTTTGTAGAGGTTGGCAATCTGGTGAAGATTTGAGGTTGACAATTCAAGATATTTGGAACAAACCAAAAACCAAATTATTTCCCAATGCGTTTATATCGAAGTGGTGTTACTGTTATAAGGAATAAAGTAATGGAGTATGAACTTTTCGGTTTCATTGAGTAGCCAGAAATCTTTTAGGGTTCCTAACTTTTTGGTTCTCAGATCTCCTCCTTCTCCTCCTCCTCCTCCTCCTAGGATATCATAAAACAAGATCCAGAACTTATGAATTTGCAAACTCAGGTTGCAGCTGTAAATTGAGTTTCCAAAGTATGCACACCCAGTTTGCAGCTAACAACTTGTGCAAACTTTTGCTTTATTTGGAATTCATCTCCATACTAATTTTCACATACAAAAAAGAAAGTGAGAATCCAATTGTTTTTTGAGTCCATGGGTATATAATCCAAAATAATGTTCAAAAAGGGTTTAGGATCCAATCTTCCCCAAAAAATGGATTTTTAGTCCTTTTACCATATAGACATAAAAACCCTCACTTTCTAAAACATACTCCCGTCAATGTCCCACCTTCATATTTCACGGGTTTTTAATTTGGGGGCAAAAAGAATCTGGAAAGGCAAGATTTGGACGTGATTTGGGGGTTTTTATAGGAAGTAGCGGATCATGGATATTTTCCAAAACAGATTTGGAAAATAGATATTTTCCAAAACAGATTTTCTCTTTCATCCTTTCTGATTTGGAAACCAAATCTATATATCACTTTCTCTCACTTAACTTTCAGATTTGGAAAGAGTATATTTTCTGAGATCAACTAGCGTGATTTGGGGGTTAATATTCAAAACATATATATCAACTTTCTCTCACTTAACTTTTGTTTTTACTCATACATAAACACACATCGAATACAAATTATGAAACAAGTTCGTAAATTATGTGTTATTTATGACGAGGAAACCATCATTTGTCATGTATACAACGTAATTTATCATATGTATGTGTGTCATGTCCATTATGTACCATTGAATACTTAGATTATTTTCTGACATAAATTACTTGTTTTTTACGCGTACATGTCCATTATGTACCATAAATTATGGTAACATGTTAGGAAATGTAAATCTGAAATCATGTTTTTTGTTATAAAGTATGTGATTTATCATAAATTATGTATACTGTATAGTAAATAACACAACCTTTGTACAACTGAAATGAAATTTTATTGAACAATAATCTGTGTTTTATTGTAAATGAAAATAACATAGTAGACTAGGTAACTTAAAAACAAACTCCGTTGGAATGTTGCCCGAGCTCTCGATTCTTACTGTCTTTGGTCTTCCAGGTCTACGGCGAATCAAACATGGTAATGTTTTTGACTCTTCATTAAATGTACGTGGTTCATCAAAGTTAGGGGCAAGACTTATATGTTCCTTGTAAGTCTTCACATAAGACTCCGTTATCCAAACAGGATCATAGAAACAATCTTCTTCATCGTAATTTATACTTCTATAGTTTATGTGATGATTCTGTAGGAAATTCCATCAGTTCTGGTTTACTACAAGAAAAAAAACGTGTACATTAGTTAGAAAAACATATAATTTATCATAAACGACATTAAACAATGAAAAAATTATCCATAATGTTTGATAAACTTCAACATGTGTTGGAGATAAATAATATTTTAGTTTGAATCACATTGACACTGTAATATAACACAAATATGTGTAATTTGCTATAAATTACATGTACTATTTCAGATATTACGCAATTATACGTACTTTATGAATAATTAAACATTCTTATTAAATAAGGTTGCTAAAGTATGTATAACTGTTAACATATTACATATATTTTACATTCTGTTATACAGTTGCAGTAGGGCAGAAATTGGCGTAATGTACTTTAAAGTATGAAAAATTTAATACGAATTACTTATAATGTACATTCTGTTAAAAGAAACCGTACGGAATAATATCTTGATAAAAATTGTACGGATGCAAAGTTTTGATGTGAAGAAATGTCAGAAAATCAAAAACTTAATATCAGAAAATCAAAAACTTAATATCAGAAAATCAAAAATCTAAATTACAAATCTGAAATCTTCTGTATGAAAAAAAGAATGAAAGATGTTTCGGTTTTAGAAAGAGATCAAAATCTGGTTTGTAAACAAAATAATTAAAACGATTTATTATCAATAGGAAAACTAAATCTAATGAAATATGATATGATGATTCAATGGTAAAGTGATTACAACCATTTATAAACAAAATCATATAAATGTTAGAACATGTTAAGCGAAAACATAAATTTGAAAGATGGTTTCTTACCTTATAATAAGATGAAACTGTAGATCTTAAAAATAAACTTGATATAAAGAGATATAAATGGAAATGGAGTTCTGAGCTTGTGTATTGGATTAGAAGACGAATGTTTGAAAAACAATCTAATGAAGATGAAACAAGATTTCTGAGTTTAATGGAGGTTTTGTTATGTGAATCGGATTTAGAGAGAGAATAAAGAGGTTTCTGTTACTGAAAATAATGAATCACGTTTCTTTGTATAGAAACGTGATTGGAGAGAGAATGTGGGAGATAAAAATGGAAGAAGATCTTTATAGATTTTGAAGATAAATCAGTTATAATATATATTTCTTTGTTTAGAAACGTGATTGGAGAGAGAATGTGGGAGATAAAAATGGAAAAAGATCTTTATAGATATTGAAGATAAATCAGTTATAATATATGAGGAAGGTTAGATTAGGAATTATGATTTATTTGGTATTCTAGGGATTTGTGTTTTCTCTCTAGATGAGACCAAATGGACTAGATATCCATTTATATTATTATTTTGGTTTTGAAACCCTTTATAGGATTATAGAGGACTGTATCTCCTATTAGGACCCGTTTTTTGGGCTATAAACTCAAAAATTCTTGTTTTTTATGTTTCATTTGTTTAAATCTCTTATCTTTTTTTGTCTATTTATCTTCGGTTGTTTGTTTCTAAATATTTTATTTTCTATCATCGTAATTCGAAAATTAACATACGAGCACCATAGCCACACTAAAAGTCGCCTCCTCCAAAGCTAGTCATACAAATCAATTTTTTTTTCTTCCCGTTATTAATTATAGTAAGCCCTGCCTAACTAAAAATTTTGGACCCGTCCTTGATTTAATAGTACATCAATTACACTCCATCCCATATCATGTATTTGTGTCGATAATTTTACTTTTATTAATTTTCGTGTTTGTAATTTTTTTTGTTTTAGTATACATTTCGCTCCCCTAGGGTTCAAATCCCAGATCCACCACTAACGATATGCTAAGCTTTTTTTTAGAATGAATCAATTGATTTCAGAACAAAATGATTTGCACAATATTTAAGAAAACAAATCGTTGCAAAAATAGATTTGAAAATGTCTATGCAGATAAAAAAGAACCATCGTTGATCGAATCATGTCTGACAACGTTTGTTTTTACTCCTCTCGGACCCACCATCCATCTGATGTGTTCCTTGGAGTGAGTTGGGAAGCTATTTCCCAACTACTCAGATGGTCATCAAATTCTTGACTCAAATATTTACCACCCCAATCTGATCGGATGACTTTTGTTCTCTTACGAAGTTGATCCGCTACGTTGTTCTTAGTTTGAACATTTCAGAGGATTCTAACTAATGCTTCATAAATATGCGTATTTGTATCTACTGAAGTGATCAGTGAACGTTCTGAAGTAGCCGTAGTTAGCTTCGGTTAATGTACTTATAGGTTTGCATTAATATGTATGATTCCAAATAGCTCATTAGTCATTTATCCTTCTCCCGAAAAAGGTGACTTTGTCATTTTTCCTTCGAGACAATATCAACATATATTATATGATTTCAAATCATTGGAACTCAGAAGCCCATCCTTTTAGAACTTTTGCATGTGTTTTAGGTCAACATGTCCCAAGTGACAATGCTAGACTTAACGGTTGTTTAAATCTTTTGATCGCATCTGACAGTGTCAATGTTAAAGATTTTATGTTCTCGTCAAACATGTTTGTTAATTTAGCAATGGTTAAAATATTTGATATTTCTAATAGTCGAAGAACATAATGACCATCATTAAGTTTTAAGCTAGATCAGTGTCCAAAGGAAGATTGCAAGACCCCATAGCGATTGCAACACCCTTTGCTTTATTCGCCACTTTAATGTTTTACTCTCCTTGAAGTCAAGTATCTAATTTTCTTGAGCTCCCATTGAGTTTCACATCCAATATCAAATACTGATGAAGGGAGTCATTGGTATTTGCGAAATTAACTTCGATAACAAAATATTTGAATTACAATTCACAATTTCGTTCTTTTTATGCTCCAGGTAGTTAAGATAGTTTTTTTTTTAATGCCTTAGCAATCGTACTGGAAACATTTACAGATAGGAGACGCAATCTTGGTCATAAAATCGACAACTCCTTTGCCTTTCCATTTTTACAAGTGCTTTGCCTCTCTTCTCAAACCTTTTGTTCCTCTGAATCATAAGAACTCCTTAAATTTCTTTCGGTTCTAAATCTTAAGAATTTATTCTTACGTTCGGTGTTCCCAAATATTCTGCTCGGTCGTATTTAACAAGCCGAGTAACTCATCTGGACGGTGCTACTTAGTTCAATCTACATCGAACCAATTAAAGGATGATATCTGGTTTTTTTCTTGATCTTATAGATATCTGGATTGCTTCATGTTTTCGAACAGATGAATCATCTCGAAAATATGAGAACCTACCAGTTTTCCTATAAGAGAAGAGTTTCAGAATTTCCTTAGAGATCTCGTACCTCCCCTTTCGCAAATCCAACAGGAATATGTTTCTCAGTTGCCGAATGGTTGTGTTTTCTCGGGATGGGTTACCCTTTCGATTCTATGATTTATCGGTTTTTTTACCGTTGTTCTCATAGTCACAGATCTCGCCACCTGACTTTCCCTTAATCGTCGTTTAACTTTTTAGAGATCTCGCCTCACTATTACTCTGTATCTTTTGTTTATTTATCCTTGAATCTTTCTTTGCTCAGTCGTAATTTTTCCTTTCTTTACGTGCTTTGTTTCTTATCCGAACCCCTATTTTAGAAGTTGAAGGAAAAATTATAAATCTTACAGCAAAAATGAAATGCTAAAAACAAAAAGTGATTCTTATTAAGCTACTTATGATTTCTAGCAAAATGACTACATCTCTCACAAAAACTCGAAAATGCTAAAGAAATCCAATTCACTTATGGTGAAAGTTCTTGTTTATCTACTTCCAACTCTAAATAAATGAAATTCTAAAATTATATTTTATACGCTCTCAATAGATCCATGTGCCTTGCGTTCTAAAATCCATTTTTTTCATCGGTTCCAACGACCACCTCAGAATCCTTTGGATCTTTCCAGTCCCCGACCTTGTCTCTAGGAAGATGGTCGTGTATATCACGGACCAAAACTAACTGTCTAAATTGTATCATCAAAATTTAATGACATACCAATCATAGTGAATTACTTTGGGGCACCCTGCTGATCATTCAAATTCTTTGTAGAAAAAGCTCGTATGCAAAGCATAAACCGTTTGAGCTAGCAATAAAGAAGAGCACGCCCACATATGAAATTGGTAACCGGATGAAGTCTAGAGTACAACCCGCATGATTATTGACTTTGTGCTTCTAAAGGCACCAAGCCAAAAGGCTGTTAGCATCCATCTCTATTAGCACCAGGCTCAACTGCTCGTTTCTCTGTTAGCACCGTTCAACTATGTAGGCACCAGTCAAAGCCAACTTAACCCTAACACCTCCATCCGTTTATCACAAAATCAAACAAAATCTATCGGACGGACTGAACCAGACCGAGCCTTAAGAGGACCAAACGGATCAGTTGATCCGGGACTTAAGAGGACCAAACGGATCAGCTGATCCGAGACCTAGGAGGACCAAACGGATCAGCTGATCCGGGACTTAGGAGGACCAAACGGATCAGCTGATCCGGGACCTAAGAGGGCCAAACGGATCAGCTGATCCGAGGCTTGAAAAACATCCCAATCCTCACTCTCTTTCTCGTGAACTCGACCATGACCAGCTCCTCTGCTATTTCTCGCAAGGTTTTCTTCATCTTTCTCTCTCTAAAAACCCTTATTCTCGTCTCTCTCTCTCTCTCTACCTTTCTGAATCTTGCAATCTTTCTTCTACATTTACAAAGGGGATATAGAAGGGATGAATATGAACATGAGAAGGAAGAGAAGAGAAAATGAGTTTATTTTGTGGATGAAATTTGGTGAAGAAGGATGAAGAGAGTGAACCCATTCTTTTCAATTTTGTGTATTTACTAACAGGAATAGAAAGTAAACAAGAAAAAATGAATTTTTTTTTACTTACACTATCTAGATGAGCAGTGAGCACACATGATTTTTGTTTTGAATAAAAAATGAATTGGTATTCTTTTTATTTTGGAAGAAGAAGATGGAAGAAGCAAATGAAGGTGAATGTCACCCACATTAAAAACCGGTGCTTATAGAGAACTCGGGTCAATGGCTATTGACCCGAGTCAATAAAATTTCCGGATGCTAACAACCTTTTGGCCCGGTGCCTTTAGAAGCACCCTTGACTTTATTATTCAAAGATGTTGCGATAGTAATTATAGTGGGAGTCTAAGAACCATTAAAATACTTGACAAAAAAATCTTTCTTTTTTGGGATGATCTCGTGTTGTTTAGGGATGGCATTATACTCACGCCCCTCCATCGACAACCCTAACAACAACATCTCATCCTCTGGCTAGAGATTCAACCACAAAAAATTTCTGGCTTCTTTTAAGCAGTGGATACCTGAGGCTCCTGTTTAGGTGGTAAGGCCTCTTTTCCTCGCACTCATTCTCACTACATGTGTTTGAGGAGGACGATCTGTAACAGTGCTTGAAGATCCACCTTCCTTTTTGGAGGCATCAACTTTCCTTTCTGTTAGAATTTTCAATCTTACCATTGCTTTTGGAACCTGCAGAATGCTAACTCATAAACAAAATCATTACTTAAAACTGAACTATTCACGATCCAAAAACAAAATCGAAAAATTTCAAGTTTAGAATTTTACCAAAATAACAAAAAGGTTCACCAAAATAACAAGGATTCTTCAAAACCCTTATAAACAACAGAAATACTTCTAAAAAAAGGATTTCATACTTTATAACGATTTCAATTGAGGTTTCGAGAAAGAAGGTTTTGAAGAGAAGACTTATCTTGAGGATGAGGACTTTGGAATGTCGATCTGATGAAAGAGAGAAGAAGAGTGGTGGGTTGATGAAAGGAGTGCATTAGAGAAGGATATATGTGGTGCTGTCAGGTTGAGAGTTATGGAGGAAGAACGATGACGAAGGGTAATGGTTCTTGGTAAAGATGAAAGAGAGAGAGAGAGAGAGAGAGAGAGAGAGTAGTTTCTAGGGAGGGTTGTTTTGTAAGAAGGATGGAAGGGTTAGAAGTGTTAAACCTTCATGGGATGGCAACTGAAAGTTTTTTGAGTTTTAGATTTGGGCGGGTTTTTTTTAACTTGAGGGTAAGATTAGGTAGTAGAAGAGAATAGTGGGTTAGAAAGGTAAATTATTCCTAGTGGACTTTAATTCTATTTCGAATTATCTATGGCCCCTAAACCAATTGACCCTATGCTTTTGGACCCTAAACCAATCCTCTGAATTTGATATGTTTTTCCGACATCTCCTTCTCGTCTTTACCTATTTTGTCTTTGTTTTTTTTAGTACAAGCCAAACTTTCATTAATAAGTGATAACGATCACGAAGTTACATTGAACATAATTCTTATTTCTCTCCTCAACTTCATAAGAGTTACATAAGATAAGTACATAATACTTTCATATGTAAAGCACCTCATGAAGGGACAGAAATTGACATGACACAGACGCAAAAAAGACCCTAAAGGTCGACAAAAAAAATCCTAAAGATCTAGAATTAAAGACCCTAAAGGTCGAGAATGAAAAGACCCTAAAGGTCGACAAAGTTTGAAAAAAACTAAAACAAACACCGCCGCTTTCACCGGAAACCACCAACGTCGCCGGAAAAGTCGTCGGGGAACCGCCATCGTCGTCGGAAACTGCCATTATCGCAACCCACTGTCCACCATAATCATCAACAATTAATAAAGATGATGATAGCTCTTATGAAAGCGATGAATCTCTTATATCTGATTCATCTCCTTCGTCTTCTTCATCTTCTTCTTCATCATCATCATCATCATCAATAGTTTATAAAGATGTTGATCATGTCTTGGTAGTTGCTGGTTGGAAGAATTGTCTCATGTATCGTATGCTTCCCAAACATGTTCAAGAATTCCCTAAATGTAATAGTCTTCTTCTCTTGATCAATCTGAAGACAACCCCCCCTAAAGATTTTTACAAAAGATTTCTTTATCCAGATCTAGGAACCGAATAGAAACTGAAAAGGAACCTTTAATTTGATTAGGGTCTCTTATGTTTATCTTCAGTATGATACCCATCTTCTCTCTCTCTCAAAGGAAGAGGAAATACAAACCTAAACCTTTTTTTTTTTTTTTTTTTTGTTAAGAGAATACAAACCTAAACCTAAACCATAGAACTTAAAAAGAAACAACATCCCATTCAAATCCGAAAGGGATTCCGACGAAGGAAGGAGTCCTTCGTCGGAAAGACAGAACCAACACTAAGATCTCTCTCAAAAAACAGTTATTATTCTCTCTCAAAATAGTAGTCAATTTATCTCTCTCTTCTATATCCTTAATCTTACAATCCCTATTTTGTCTTTGTATACTTGACAAGAAAAATCTTTTACAATACTGAACTACCTTCTCTTGAAAATTGTATAGAGGAGCCACTTCACCGTCTAGGATGCTTACACATTAATGATCTAGTTTGAAAGATCTTTCCCAATTTAAATTCTTACGTTGCAAAGACCTTATCTAATTCACCAACTTCCACCGCTAGAATTCTTACACAATAATGAGCTAAATTTGAATGATCTTAATTTTCACGCCCATCTATTTCTAATTGTAAATTTCTAGTATTTTAAGTTTCAATTGTCAACTTACTTCAATTTTTTTTCGATTTGTTAATTTATATCGATTTCAGTCGTAAAGAGATCAATTCGAGTCATCCAAATTTTGATCTCTTATTAAGCAAAATCGGTTGTCTATCAAATCTTAACTTAAGAACACGTAAATTTATTGGAGAAAGAGTTTATCTCTCTTATCCTCTTTGTCGATCTCCCTCTCTCTTTGTATCTCTCTATCTGTCTCTTTCTCTTTAGTTATCTTCCTCTACGTTTGTATCTTCTCTCTCTGTAGTTGCAAATTAGTTACATAATTGTACATATTTTTACATGAGATTGCTATAATCAATTTCTTCAATTAACTTACGACTGGAACGGTTTGGCCCCCTCCTAACAAAAGTCCTGGTTCTGTCCCTGAAGGCAATTATAAATAGTTCCATTTATGATAGTTTATTTTAGGATTATTACTCAAATGGCCCCCAATTTTGTGACCAGCTTCATGCCTGGCCCCCTACTTTAGCAATAATTCTCGTATGGCCCCCTTTTTCTGTTATCTTTAACTTTCCGTTACTCTCTCTCCTCCATCTCATTTTCTCTCTCTGCCAAGTCACCTATCACGCCACATCATCATCTTCTCCGGCATAAGTCGCCGGCCGGCCAAATTTCCGGCCGGCGACCTTCCATTTTTTTATTCTCTCTCTTATTTTTTTAAAAATTTCCCCTCACCTCTCTCTCTCTAAACTCCGGCGAAGGGGGTTTCCCTTTATTTTATTGGTGGAGTGCCGAGGGAAGTTGTTATCAGTTTTAGTATTCAGATTGGACTTCTCAAACATGGATTGGGTTGAAGGAAGAGTTTGCAAAAGTATATGCAATACTTCTAGTATCAGGGTGATCGCTCCCCATTGTATAATGGAGAACAAAATCTCCGTCACTAGACTTTGTCATAGTGACAAAATTTTATATTTTTCTCTTGGTTCATGTAAGTATCACTCTTTTGGGATTCAACATGGAGCTCAAGATTTCTACGGCACAAATATGCAATTAAAATCAATTATGATGCTGCATATAACACTAAGACTCATGCATCTGCCCTGGCTTTTGTGGTTCATGATTCTGCAGGTACCCAAATCGCAGGAGAAGCAAAAACCTCCTGCAACAGATCAGTAGATGAGAGTGAAAGTGGAGCTGCTTTGATGGGGATTTTTTGGGCAAAAAACCATGGAGTTCGAAAGCTAATTCTGGAAGGCGATTCTCTTAGTCTCAGCAATTACCTGACAGCTGGAAACAAGGATCATCTTCATTGGACAGCCACTTACCTTGCTAAAGACATTAAATCTCAAGCTATACATTTTGAATCTTTAATTTTTGTTCATGTATATAGAAAGTTAAATAGCAAAGCCCATGATGCTGCTATTAACTGTAGGAACTCGGGCATTTCTGTGAAAACTTGCCTTCCTAACTGTTCTTCTCTCCATCATAGCACTTATGTAACTAACTCTTAATCAATGCTATGTTTGTTTCAAAAAAAAAAAAACGTAATTGTCACATAACACAGACCAAGAGCTTGACTAGCTTAATATTTAGCTATACAAAATCTAGCATTCTCCTCTATAAACCATCATTAGTTGGTTATTGTTTTATATTAGTACTAAATGCAGAAAGAAATTACAACTGAATGCTTTACTATTCTGAGTAAAGTTTCTTATTCTAATATAATTTTTTAATTTTGCGCTGTGAACATCGCCACTCCTACGAGACAAATGCTTTATACATGGACAGGCGAACGTCAGAACAGGTTTTGATTCATGAAAACTGTAGAAATGTGTGAGTATAAAGACAGGTACAAGAGTGCCAACCTATACATGCTTTAAGGCAGATCTTTAATCCAAAACAGTTTCATCTGAAATCTGCAAGAACAATGTTTTGTGATAGTCCCATACTCTGGAGCCTTGGCCGTGAGAAAAACCCTAAATTGGGCTTGGGTCGTCACAGTTTCGACGTGGAAACGGGCATGAGTAAACACAATTACTTGTGTCACCGTTAAAAAGGCTTCAAATTCAAAATGAGAATACTATTTTATTGATACGAAGGAGAACAATAATGGCATGGATTCAACAATGGAGTAAAATAAACAAAAGAAAACCTCTGTTTCGTGCAAGCGAGCGTCTTGCCCGAACATTATCTTCTTTTCAAACATATAGGAATAAAATAACTTATCTATTTACAATAGCTTCTTTCATTCTCTTTTCACTCCGTATAAAATATGGACTTTGTGCCAAATGATGTGTTGAAGGTTCGAACTACAACTTCATCATTGTGCCAAAGCTGAAACCCAAAACTAATTTTTCTTGATGATTTCGGTTGTACCATTACATTACCGAGAAACTTGATTATGACTTTAGGTGTAAGACAATTTTCAGTTGCAGATGGCTTCAACAGAGAGTTTCTTCATAACACTTGGGCATGGATCTCCTCCAAACATCTCAGGAGCGACAGTTACTGCGCAAGATTGACGCCCAATGCAGTTCTGCCACAACAACAAAGACTATGTTAGTTTCTGAACGAGATTAGAAATTAAAAGATGCAACTTTTTATATGCATCATCTATCGAACCCAAGCGAAAGATCAATTTTTGGAGAAAAGGTAGAAAAATAAACATATTATGGGATGCAATTTGTGTTATTAAAGGTCAGATTTTGCTTCGGTAAGTAGTCAATCTCGGAACTTGAGACGCCACAAACTGAATCAGAAACTTAGGCCTAGAAGAATGATTCGTTTTTGGTTCCTTTGATCGAAAAAATTTTATGTGCGATATAATAACATAGTCATACCTTTTGAAAAGCGTCGTACGACTTGTGAGCATGACAACTCCCTTCGCTGTAACTTCCACAAGCACCTTTCGGAGTTCCATAGCTTGCAAACTTTATAGAAGTGACTTTCTTTCCGGGCGGACACCAAAGATGGGCCTTTGGCTTTAACGGACCATTACTTTTGCCCGAAGTTTGGGCTAGATAACTTGTTAGTGAAGGCTGTCCTTCGAAAATATCAGCACAAACACTTTGTACAGTTCTTCTATCCAAAGAAATACCTTTTGGGTTACCACCCCATTCCTCAAAAATTACCATTAGGTTTCCAGTTGGACGCAACCATGAACGAGGAACATGATACCTGAGCCAAAAGAAAAATCCGTTAAAAGGTTTCTTGATTCTTTACTAATCTAAATTAAACATTGTGAGCGTCTCTCACCATCTTTGAGAAGCCTCCCCACAATTACTTTGGCATTTCTTTTCAGTATATGATCCTGCGTAATTGCAGCCATTGCATCGTCCAGACGCTTTGTTTGCGGGCCAATAACGTCCGATACTCTGCCCGTTTATCCATACCTCACCTTTTCCCATGCTACCCATGTCTAAAGCCAATGGATCATTTCCAGCAGGAGCATTGAAAATAGTCTGAAGAAAGTATGCTATGTCAAGCCATATATATATATCAGGCACTAAAGAACTTGTTAAATTTTCTCGGACATAAAGATCCTTACCTTATACCATGTTAGTGGTTGTTTTTGAGCCACTAAAGAACTTTGTGTCCACTCGACAGAGGAACTTCCACTAAGTGAGTTTAGACTCTTTGCTTCGCCGGTTAATCCGATCTGTACACAAACGTGTAAATAGCTTAATAATCTTTTAATGGTGAAAGAAAGAAAAAACCGAAACAAGAGTAGTAAGAATAGTAAGACAAACCTTGTATGACCATTTTTGCCATGTTAAGTCTCTTGATCCCTCATTAAGACCTGATAATGTGACTGGACCAAGAACCCCGGCATTCCATCTCTCAAAATGCACACCGATATTCTAAACTCAGTCGAAAAGAATGAAAGTTTAGTACAGTAAGATTTGCCTACAACTCTCTTGAATATAAAACTGTAATAGATAAGGGATGAAGAACAAACCGGGAGGCCAACAGCTATGCTTAGTAAGGCAATCTTGTTAATGCCAACTCTCATATTCACCTTACTACTGAACGTCAGTTTCGGGTTATCTAAATTCCCATAGGCAGTTCCTATCAAAACATGAGCACCACAGGTAGAGAAGAGATCAGTTTTTTGACTAACAATTGCTTATTACTTTTTGTCGTGTAGTGTTCGAAAATCGTGTTTACCTGATAGTCGGCCATTCACGAATACATGTAAAGCATGACCAGCTGACATAACTGTGAGCCAAGGATTTTGACCGTTTCTCAAGAACGCTTCATTTGAGGTTATTCTAACACTGGAAATAGGAAGGTTACTTGTTAAAGAATAAGATCAAATAATAACAGAAAGATGGAACTTGATGTTTACTTTTTCGAATAGTGTGTTATAGTTACTTACTCTGTCGAGTACCACATATAATCAGAAGCATCTCTAGTAGTATTTATCTGCTCTATTAGTCCAATAGTCGTAACTGAATTATCATTGTAGGAAGCAGTCTCTTCATTGTGTGACTGCCAAGAGAAACCTTTAACCGCTGGTGTCATCTTCGGCTCTGAACTTTGAGCCCCAACCTATAAATAAGAATAGAATGTTATATAAGAGCAAATATATTCTCGGAGAACTGCAATTGAAGTGCAGCTAAGTAGTTTGTATCCGATACTGAACCAAATAGACCAAGAGGCAATAGGTGATATGGTCAATGTTAGGGATAATACCGAGTTCTATAGGAGAAAGAATAATGAAAGAAATAGACCCAGGAGAAAACCCTAGAGAAATAGTTCTCACCCTTGCAGTATTGAAGACGGTGTTCTTGCAGTCAGGGAGAATGCTGATAGACCAAGGAGGCAAGTTGTAGCTCTTGCCCCTAAACTTCACAGTTGCATAAAATTTTGTGTCGTAGTTACCAATGAATGCAGCACAACCTCCCGCCTTGTAGTTAAAGACGTGAGCCTGAACAAAAAGAAAACGAAATCAAGAAGTCAGTATAAAGAACTTCGTTTCGAAGTTACGATAGGTTACAGAAAGAGATGACGAACCTCTTGATTATTCCCAAGTTTTGTCACGACGGGATTGGAATAGACTAAAGCTGGCTCACAGAGCTTGATGGCTTTATGGAGATCCCTTAAATGACCCCATTTGGGTTCCCTTAATAGTCCTGTAACAAAAAGTAGAACAAAGTCATACCATATCGAATATGTTTAACTCCAAGTCAATAAAACTTTTGTACAGACAAAAAAAAGCGTCATAATCAGCAATTTTCGTAAGTTCGACAAAAGGACAAACGTGTATATAACTGAAATTCAAAATTTGAAGTAACTAACCATATTCGTCAATGGGAGCATCATAGTCATAACTAGTAGCTACAAAGGGACCACCTGCAGTCCTGCCGAAATTTGTCCCTCCATGGTACTGAAACATAAACCCGAAAAGTAACTTTAACTAAAAACTCGTAGAAAAGTAACGTTTTTTACCTAAGAGTTTACAAGTTCACGTAATCATACCATGTAGTAGTTCATGAACGATCCACCTTTTTGTATAAACTTGGCAACTGAAAATGCCAAATCTTCTGCCGGTCGATGAGGTACTGCACCCCCAAATCCTGTAAACCATCCAGTCCAGTTTTCGGTCCACATCTTCGGTTTATATGCCTTGTTAGGAGTAAACCAATCACAGTAGAACCCATTGCATGCACTTAACTGTAACAAGAGCCGGTAAATATAAGTTAGAACTGAATGCGAAGAATGAAGATTACAAAATAAAGATGATTCTAAGCTCCCTTAACTCAACAAAAACAAAGACACATCCGTAATTGTAGTAAAGGTTTGTCCCCGACACTCTAAGTTGACCCTGGCCCGGGCTGGCGTTCTTGGAAGCCGTCGGCACCACGATCACGACCCATCTGGCCTTTCCGAGGTTGTCGGGATACCATTCTTAAAACATTCTTTAGTTTTCATGAAAAAACAGAGAGTAGCCTATATACTACCAAAAGGTTCATTTGTAAGAGTTTCTCGATTTCGTTTTTTTATTTGGAAAGTCTGAAGGTACTTACAACTGGATCAGGAGCATCATCTTGCTTGCACATGACCCATGGAACACCAGTACCAAGCCCGACGGCCATTTTAGCTGCCCATTGGGTATATGAACGACCTGGGGCGCCAATTTCCCATTCCACTGGTCCATATTCATTCTCTATCTGCAACATATATCGAAAAAAAAAACACATCACATCTGTATCTATCTCTCTGACTTTCATCTCAAATTCAGTAAAATAATCACAACCCACTTCAAAAAATAAGTCAATGATCATAAATTAGTTATATCTGAATTGACCAGTTTACCTGTGACATAATAATTGGACCTCCTTGAGTTTCAAACAACCTTTCAGCCTTCATCATGTTGACAATTTTCGTCGTAAAACCTTGCATTGCCGCCTATCATTATAACAAATTCAAAATGTTATAACTTTATCAACATCACAGAAAGAAAAGATGACAGAATTGAAATTTCATATAGACCGAAAAATCCCTAAATATCCAACCAACCTTAAAAGGTCCATTATCTGTTCTGAAACTGATACCAGGAACATATTTGAGCCACACGGGGAAACCTCTGGATTAAGAACAGAACAGATTAGTAAAGTTTCGAAACAGTAAGAAACGTCGATTAATTAGAACTAAAAGTGTGGTTTCTATTACCCAAAGTTCCATTCTGCACAAGCATAAGGTCCAATTCTAAGATGAACATAAAGACCAGCTTGCTTTACTAGCTTGAGAAATCGAACAAGATCGTATCTTCCCCCAAAGTAATACTACAAATTCAAAGTAGTACAAAAATTAAGAAATACCCATTAAAATTTCTGCAAAACTAAGAATTGAATTGAACTTTTTAGATGAAAATGGAGGAGCATTTTGATTACCTTGCCTGGAGAAGGTTCATGTCCATTCCAAAATACATAAGTTTGGATTACATCCAAACCTCCATCTTTAGCCTTTTGAATAAGATCAGGCCACATCTACAACCAATCCAAAAAATCAATACAATATAATATAATCTAATCTATAAAGATGCCAAACAAAAAGTAGAAGAAACAAAAACAAACTCAGATACTTGATTTCAATTGAAAATTAAAAATATAATAATAACTGGCAAATTGCAGAAAGCTAAAAAGACATAGATACCCATTTGAAATTTTTTCACAAAAACCAATGAAAAATATCTGAGGAACCAAGAAAACCCAGATGAGAAAAACTTCAAGTTTCATAGAGAAGAAGAAAAGTAAAGATACCCATTTACAGAAAACCTTAGAAAATTGAAGAAACCAATAGATGATTAGTAAACAAAATCTTGAAAACCCATTAGGCAGATTTTAGTGATTAGTAATAATACCTCAGGAGTGCTTCTTGGGTAATGAATGGAACCAGATATGAGAATCCTTCTTTGTCCATTAATAATAATAGCTTTATTATCATAAGAGACAGAAGCTGAAACAGAAGAAAGACATGAAACTAGAAAAACTAGTAAGAGAAACAAATTTCTTTTGGTTCCCAACAAGTTATACATTGTTTGTTTTGAATCCAAACAAATAAGGCTTTTTTCTTTATCAAAAAAATGGGTTTTCCTTTTTGTCTTTCTTTCTTCCTATTGTTCAAGAAAGAGAGAAGTAATGAGAAAGTAGAAGAAGAAGAAGAGAGAGAGAGAGAGAGAGTGAAAATGTTGGTTTTGATTTTGTAGAAACTTGAAGCTCTGAAGCTGCTTTTAAACTTGAAAGTTTGAACTATTAAACGGAATAAGTAGGACCCACTGTTCATTCTTGGACTTTCCCTCTCTGATGAGGATCAATATCATCATCTTCATCCAATCCAAGGGTATAGAGTTTTTCTTTCTTTTTTTTCAATTTGGTTTGAACATTTAAAATATAATTATATTCTAAAGTTTAGCGCAGTATTTAAGAAAGAACAGTAATCTTGGTGACTTAAATTGAGGAAGTAAAATAATAATAAACAGGGTAATATATCTGATATTAATTTCCTTGTCAAATACAGGGACGGATCTTGGTTATTTTGTTTCCATTTTCAGTTCAGTTGAAACTTAAAAGGACATTTTAATAGTTCTTTTGATTTTTGCTATCAGCATATTTGATACTTAGACCGTACCGATGAAAATTATGTGCAAATTTTACGTGCTAAATTGTGCAAATCATATCATGAAAAGCCCAAAAATTATGAAGTATTTTGTTTGGTTAGAAACTCAAATATTGTAAATACTTAATTGCCCAAGTGTTGACACACACTCTAAAAGTCCCTGGGCTTTACGTTATAGTTTAATTGGGGTTTAGGCATGTTCTTGCCATTGTAATGACTAACATCGTATCAATTTCCCAAAAACGAAACTCAAATATTTGCATTATGTTTAGTGAAAAACTCAGTATTTTTTGTAACCCTCTTGTCGGAAATTACGAAAATTTCCCCATATCAATTTTGAGAATTAAAAATTCATTTTATTGGAGAAAAATTATACCGATACTCTATTGGGGTCCCTCCTTATAATTAAAGGACTCCTAGTTGGAATAGGATTTCCCTTATTCCTTGTTTGGGGAAAAAATAGAAACTAGTTTCTATTTTTTCAAGCCTAAAAAGGAATTCCTATTTCTATTGGTAAACCTCCTTATTTATTATTATAAATAGGGAATGAAAGGGAAGAGAATATACACAACAACTTCCAGAACAAAGAGAAGTCAGAGAAAGAGAGATTTCTGAAGTGGTTCTTTCAAGAGAGATTGAAAGAGCAGAATATTGGTTTGAAGAAAAGAAGATTATTAATCTTGTGAAGCAATTTAGTTTGTGGTTATCTTCTTCAACCTTTAGTAATCTAGGATTTGTTCAAATCCTAAGGAGTAAGAGATTTTATTTCTTTGTTTCTTTGTTCAGTTTATCCACCATAGGTTTGGTGAAGAGTTGTGTAACCCATTATTTAATTATAGTGGAAAATTTCTGGACTAGGTCCCGTGGTTTTTACCTTCTAGTTTGGAGGGGTTTTTTGCCACGTTAAATAATCTTGGTGTCTCTACTTTTACTTTCGCATCGTTTATCTTCATATTCCTGAACAAGTTAATTAGGTTATTTTTCCTAACATACTCTTCATCGTAGATTTAACTTTGCCTCCTCTAAGCTCTCACCACAGGGTTGTACTTGTAATTTAGGGGTCTTATGCCATATTTTAGTCGAGACTCTTTTGAACAAGCTAAAGGAAAAAATTTATATAGGGGCTCTTATAAAACATCCAAGATTAGGTGAGAAAACCTCGCATGCCCCCTACCATCCTTATGCTTTCACGTTGGTCGGCGAACCGTCGTCATTGACGACATTTCGATACAAAAATCTCTTCTTCTATCTCTCCTTTCACCACCACCACGACCACCACCGTCGTCTCTTTCTGATTTGTTTGTTTCTCTATCCCTATATCTCTCTCTCTCTCTCTCTCTTTAATCGTCTCTTTCTCTCTCTCTATGATTTTGTTTCTTTCTTTATCCCTATCTCTCTCCTTAATCGTCTTTTTTCCTGCTCTCACTCTCTCTCTTTCTTCCTTTATTGGTCTCTTTTTCTCCCTACTTTGTCTCTCTTTCTCTCTCTCTATGATCTCTCTTTGATCCTGTTGAAATATCTTTCTATATATTAAGATATCCCATATAATAGATATTAGGAAATATCAAATATTAGAAACTACTAAGAATTAGGAACTAGTAAATATATTAGTATAAACTATTAAGAAACTAGTAAAATAATAGAAACTAGTAAAGTTAGAAACTAGTAGTATTGTAACTCTATAAATAGAGTCTTATATTTCTTTTGTAATCCATCAAGGAATAAAACAAGTTCTTTGATCAATTTCAACTTGGTACCAGAGCCAAAAGTCTTAAATTTTTTGTTTGGGAATTTATATTGATTGAAAGAGAAGAGCCTTTCATCTTCGTCTTGTTTTTCCGGTTTAGCTAAAGTGAAGGGCAACTGATGCTTCCGCAATAATGACTCTCAATAAGGCAAATTCAAATTTTGCTAAAGTTGTTGGTCAATCTGACAAAATTACTTATAAGTGTACTCACTGCAACAAAATTGGTCATACCAAAAGTCATTGTTATGAACTATTAGGCTATCCAGAATGGTGGGATCATAATCGAAAGAAAAACTCTAAGAAGACCCTTGTAGATTTAATTGTTAAGCAAGCTTCATCGACGGTAGCCACTACAGGTAATGTAGGCAAGACTTTAAATATGTCTACACAATTTTCGAATAGTACTTGGATAATTGATTCTGGTGCTACAAATCATATGACTTTTGATTCTAGACAGGTCTCAACCATAAACCAATCTTCACATAAATATGTCTCTACTGCCAATGGCACCTCAGCCACTGTTGTAGGGGAAGGACCCATAACTCTAACGAACACATTGAACTTAGACTCTGTTTTGGTTGTCCCATCTTTAGATCATAATTTATTATCAGTGTCTCAAATAACCACCACTCTATTTTGTGTTGTCATCTTTTGGCCTGAATTTTGCGTCTTTAAGGACATCCGGACAAGGCAAACAATTGGTTATGGTGTTAGGCGAGGAAAGTTGTATTACTTGGATTTAGTATCTGAAAGCTCTAATAAATTGCGTCAGGCATTAGTAGTGAACAATTCTGAAATAAAAAATAAAGATGAAATATGGTTATGGCATCGCCGTTTGGGGCACGCCTCCTTTGGTTACCTTAAGAAATTATTTCCATCGCTATTTATTAAATGCGATGTTTCAAGTTTTCAATGTGATGTTTGTGCACTTGCAAAAAGTCATCGTGCATCGTTTCCGTTAAATTTAAATAAAAGCCCAACTCCTTTTATGATCTTACATTCCGATGTCTGGGGTCCATCTAAGGTTTCTATTTTGGGTGGGGCACCGGTGGTTTGTTACCTTTATTGATGATTGTACTAGGATGACTTGGGTGTGTTTGATGAAATCTAAAAGTGAGGTAAAGTTATTGTTTCAGAAGGTTCATAAACTGTTTAGTACTCAGTACAACGCAAATGTTCAGATACTCCGTAGTGACAACGGAGGAGAGTATATGGATCATGAACTTCAAACTTATTTGGTTTCTCATGGTATTGTTCATCAAACTACTTGTCCAAATACCCCTCAACAAAATGGGATCGCTGAAAGAAAGAATCGTCACTTGTTAGAAGTTATCAGGGCTATGTTGATCGAAGCACATATGCCATTATCTTATTGGGGAGAAGCACTTCTTGCTGCAACCTATTTAATTAATAGAGTACCATCTAGTACTATTGAGTTTAAGACTCCTTTTCAAGCTCTATCGGATGTTACAACTTCTCCGACAGTTTCAAATTTACCTCCCCGTGTCTTTGGGTGTGTAGCATTTGTTCATCTTCATGAGCACCAACGTACAAAATTAACTCCAAGGGCATTAAGATGTGTATTTGTAGGGTACGGTGCAAATCAGAAAGGGTACAGATGTTATCATCCTCCAACTAAACGAATGTTTGTTACATCGGATGTTATCTTTCATGAAGATTCTAAGTATTTTTCTCCTCAGTCTGAACTTCAGGGGGAGGAAACTAAGCAGGAAGTTCTGACTCTTGATTATGAAGAAACGGATAATCATGTAGAAGAGAACAAAATTGGATCTAATATTGAAGTAAATTTGATTCCTGAAGAAATAAGTAGAGCTGAAATTGAAATTCCAGAATTACCAACACCTGAATCGGTAATGGAAGAAAGTGTTAATGAAATCATTGAACAAATTGTGGATTCACCTCCAATTGAAGTCGTTGAACCAAGGGTTAGTAATACACCAAACCAATCAGTTGTCGAGGATGTTCCTGAAGCACCTTTCGAACCACCTAGGAAAATATTACCGTCGCGTCAAACCAGAGGTATTCCTAAACCGACATATGAACCTGAGCTGTCTAGTAGAGTCAAATATCCTATGAGTCAGTATGTGTCAGATCATCGGTTGTCAGAATCAAATAAGTCGTTTGTAAATCAATTATCTACTGTATATATTCCTAACAATGTACAGGAAGCTTTATCTGATTCAAAATAGAAAGCAGCTATGAATGAGGAGATGAAATCCTTACAAAAGAATGACACTTGGGAGCTAGTTGATCGTCCAGAAGATAAAAATCCAGTGGGATGTCGGTGGATTTACTCAGTGAAGTATAAAGCAGATGGTACATTTGAACGTTACGAAGCGAGACTAGTGGCAAAAGGCTACACTCAAACTTATGGAGTTGATTACACAGAGACATTCGCTCCAGTTGCAAAAATCAACACTGTTCGCGTCTTGTTATCGTTAGCAGCAAATTTAGATTGGCCACTACAACAATTTGATGTAAAGAATGCTTTTTTGCATGGGGAACTATTAGAAGAAGTCTATATGGACCTTCCACCGGGATGCAAGATACCACAAATACATAGCCAGAAGGTATGTAGATTGAAAAAGTCATTGTATGGATTAAAACAATCACCAAGAGCGTGGTTTGGAAGGTTTACAAAGGCTATGAAGGAATTCGGTTATCACCAAAGCAATTCTGACCGTACCTTATTTACAAAAAGGCAGAAAGGAAAACTCACAGCACTTATTGTATATGTTGATGACATGGTGGTTACTGGGGATGATCCTGAAGAACGAAAGGCTTTACAGAATTACTTATCTAAAGAGTTTGAGATGAAAGACCTTGGTCCATTGAAATACTTTCTTGGAATTGAAGTATCTCGATCTAGTAATGGGATTTTCTTATCCCAAAGAAAGTATACTTTAGATTTGTTACATGAGGTGGGTATGTCAGCGTGTGAGCCGATTGATACACCTGTCGAAGAAGGATTAAAGTTGTCAGTGGAGCCTAATCAGATACCGGTTGATAAAGGAAGATATCAACGACTGGTTGGAAGGTTGATGTACTTGGCGCACACGAGGCCAGATCTTGCATATGCGTTAAGTATTGTTAGTCAATTTATGCACAATCCCGGTGAAAAACACATGAATGCTGTTTTACGCATTTTGAGATATTTGAAGGCGGCTCCTGGAAAAGGTATTTTGTTTACTAAAAATTCGAGTTGTCGAACTATTGATGTATATACTGATGCAGATTGGGCCAGGGAAGTAAATGGTAGGCGATCAACTGCAGGATATTTTACCTTTGTTGGTGGAAATCTTGTTACATGGAGAAGTAAAAAACAGAACGTTGTTGCACGTTCAAGTGCAGAGTCTGAATTTAGAGGAATGGCTGATGACATATGTGAGGCGTTATGGTTAAGACTCCTATTGGATGATTTAGGATATCCTTCTGAAAGACCAATTCAATTATATTGTGACAATAAAGCAGCATGTGATATTGCTCACAATCCAGTCCAGCACGACCGCACAAAGCATGTTGAGGTGGATCGATGTTTTATTAAAGAAAAGTTGGAAGACAACATTGTAGAGTTACCAAAGGTCCGATCTGAAGATCAATTGGTTGATGTTCTTACCAAAGCAGTTTCAAGTCGAATATTTTCGAAAATGGTAGACAAGTTGGGCATGTGCGATATCTATGCACCAACTTGAGGGGGAGTGTTGAAATATCTTTCAATATATTAAGATATCCCATATAATAGATATTAGGAAATATCAAATATTAGAAACTACTAAGAATTAGGAACTAGTAAATATATTAGTATAAACTATTAAGAAACTAGTAAAATAATAGAAACTAGTAAAGTTAGAAACTAGTAAAGTTAGAAACTAGTAGTATTGTAACTCTATAAATAGAGTCTTATATTTCTTTTGTAATCCATCAAGGAATAAAACAAGTTCTTTGATCAATTTCAACTCCCCCCCCCCCCCCACTCTCTCTCTCTTTCCCTGTCATTGTTCCGTGAAGGGAAAGGTTCCCTTCGTCGGAACTCCTTTCGTCTGACACGAAGGAGAAGGGTTTTGACTGAAATACTAAAACCCTTAAGAGGGTTTCGTGGTTGGTCAACCACAAGATGTTGGTGGGTGGTTTCGTTGTTGACCGACCACGAAACATTCGATTGAGGGTTACAGAATCCTCGATCGAGAGTCTGAAACCTTCCTCGGGGGATTTAGACTTTCCCATACGTCTCAAACGAAGTAGGTTACGGCGAAGGGAACCCTTCCCTTCGCGGAAACAATGAAAGGGAGAGAACAGGGGAGACAAAGAACCCTTGTTCGAGAGTCTCAAACATTCAAGAGGGTTTAATCGAAAACCCTCCTCGAGGGGTTTAGCCTTTATCCTATCTCAGAGTTAGGAGGTTTTGGCGCACAGGAACAATGAGAGGGAGACAGAGAGAGTGAGAGGGAGACAAAGAGAGTGAGAGAGAGAAGAAGAAGAAAAGAAGTAGATAGAAAGATAGATAGAGAAAACAAAAAAAATGACAATGGTGGTTGGAGGTGGTGGTGGCGGGAGGAGAGGAAGATCTTGAAAAAAGGTTTAAGGGGCGTCGGCGATGGTAGTCTGTCGATGACCCTTGTCGATGTGAAAGAAGAAGACAGAGTGAAGTTGGGGGCATCCGGAACTTTCCACCCAAAAATTTAAGATTCCTTGGAGATTAGCAATAGGGCACATGGGGCCTATTAAATCCCACATATACGTTCCTAGAATAGCAATTTGGCTTGCTTAGAATCATATTGTAGGCGGTAGGACTAGATTAAAAGTTTACTTGTCTTTCATTAGATTACTATGTTCATCAATATAAATATTCATTGTTAACTTACTATTCATGTCTTCACTGCAAAAACTTTAACTAAGATTTTTTTTGAGATTGGCGAAATATATTTATATCATATGATGACAATGAACAATGGAGTGGTTCCCTTAATATAATCTGAAATAACTCTTTTAAAAATTTGAATCCCTTTAAAATTTTATATAAAGTAGATTCCCTAATGAATCCCCAATCTCCTGCCACATCTGTTTCATTTGGTCTGTCAATTCTGGTTCTTGGAAAAGGTTTGTCATCTTTAATTAATGACTATGCACCTATGGTTTGGCAAAGTGGTTGGGTTAGCAGTCTTCTCACAACAAGAATAGCCTCTTAAATTTTCAAATGGGCGTTCCATTTTGCTGTCCCAGACCAACTCATTGAAATGGATTTCTTATTGTGACCACTTTCCAATAAGGTCCTTTTAAACCAAAATTTTGATAGATTTTGGGTTGATACATATTTATATTTATATTCCACATTTGTCCTTTCCTTAATCTTTTTCAGGATTTTGTATTTTGTCATAATAGAAGAGAAACAAATGTTGGAAAAAAAACTCTATATTTTCGTCTTCATCACCACTATATCTTCATCCTCACCACATTGTCATCTTCTTTCATGCTCATCTTTCCGCCAAAATTTTGTCAGCAACTCCACCACGTCCCTTCCTTTTTTTTCAAACAAAAGAAAAATTAGAATATGGTCTTAGGGTCTCCCACCCAGATTCGGTGGTTTGGGAAGGGATGACCTAAAACTAGATTCATGGTTTGAGGTCTCCCTAACCAATTCTTCTATAGGGGTTCCTCGAGGCTTGAATCTGGTTTGAGGTCACCCAATCCAAACCCTTTAGTTTGGGGATGAACTCGAACTAGATTCGATTTTTTTTTTTTGTATTATAAGGAAAACGAAAGAAAAAAAATATAGTGAAAATGAATACGGAATGACGGCGATAAGATGAAAAAATGGTGGTAGAGACGAAGTGATGCCGGTGGAGATGAATATAGACAGATGGTGGTGGAGATGAAGGATATCTTATTTTTTTTCATTTTTTTGTTGAAAGGTGAAATAGTATTAAGCCATAAGAGTATTATTACAATATATATTCACTAAAACGTAAGGTATATTTTTCCAAGTCTTCGATCTATTCTTTTTGCGAGCCCATTTTGCTAGCTTGTCAGCTAGTATTGAGATTCTCTTTGTATCGTTGAATTTGACGCTATCAAATCTATTTCTGATTTCTTGGATTTTTCGGATGTGGATCATCGATTGTCGTTGGATCTTGTGCCTCGGGTTCTTCAGGTGATGAATAAGGTTGATGTTGTCGCTTTCTATTATGATTGCCTTGTGATTGTTTTCCTCTGCCCAAGTGAGCTCATGCAGAATAGCAATAGCCTCACTCTTTTCGTTGTTTCGTGTTTGGGTCGTAATTACTTTAGCTTCCGCAAAGTTAATTGTGTATTGTGTACTATTAGACTAGTTCCAATATTTGTATCAATATTAGTAAAAGATGCATCAACATTAATTTTTAGGTAAGGTGACATAGGAGGTTTCCATGTTGCCAGACATGCAGGAACAGGTTTAGTTAGGGCTCTACTGGTTCTAGGCAATGTCATAATCAAATTTATCACCGAATTGGTGTTATTAATTGTATGCTGGAAGCAATAATCGCATCTAGTTTTCCATAGTATGAAAAAATAAAAATCTAACAAAAGATATAAAAAAAGGTTAAACTTAGAATCCAATTCGTCGGAAACTTTGACAAAAATCTAGTTCACGAGGCTATTTTGAAAGTAGGTCAAAATAAGGGCCTCTTTTGGCAATATGATTATCTTAAGGGGCCAAAATAGAATTAAGAACCAGGTCCATATTTGAGTTGGGAAAACATTAAAGAAGATGATTGTCAATCACAAATTAATGGACAGCGCTTTGGGGAAAGCTAAATAGTTTCCGGTTTTGTGTGAAATTTTAAAGGAAATATGTAGAATTTAGAAATTTTCCGGGGAAATAAATTTTAAGGGGAAATAAAAAAAAAAACACTCCACCTCACCTCACTCTCTCTCCACCTCACCTCTCTCTCTCTTCTCCGACAAGGTCGCCGGCCGGAAAATTTTCCGGCCGGCGACCATTAAAAAAAAAAAAAATTCACTCTCTCCCTCCTCTCTCTCTCTCTAAAAATTTTTCTTTTTTTTCTTCTTCTTTCTCTCTCTAGAACAAATCTAGAGATAGAGGATCTGTTGAAGGTCCTGTTCGGGACCTTCAACAGATCCTCTCTCTATCTCTAGATTTGTTCTAGAGAGAGAAGAAGCAAAAAAAAAAAGAAAAAAAAAGTTTTTTAGAGAGAGAGTGATTTTTTTTTTTTTTTAATGGTCGTCAGCCAGAAAATTTTCCGGCCGGCAACCTTGTCGGAGAAGAGAGAGTGGTGGGGAGAGAGAAGTGAGGTGGGGAGAGAGAAGATGAGGTGGAGAGAGAGAAGTGAGGTGGAGAGAGAGAGCTGAGGTGGAGAAGCTATTTTGCTTTCCCCCTAAATAAAATTGTCAAAGAAAATTGACTAATTTTGACCAAGTTTTCACACCCCGGAAACTATTTTGCTTTCCCCAAAGCGCTGGCCAAATTAATCCATAACAAATCAAATTTTGATAAAAAAATGACTTCCTCATGCTGATTGGATGTGTTCCATTTCATTGTTTCTTCTGGTTTTAATCATCTTTAATCAGTTTTTTGGTTTCGTCTAAATTTTACACTTTCAGATATTTTTTAGACTTATTATTGTCGATACGGAGTAGCAATAAAACATTCATATCTATTTTCATGATATTATGCCTGAATAAGATACATCGTGACCATTTCTTCAAGAAAAAATTTTGTGGCGATTCTTCTAACCTAAGCTATGTTAATTTTAAGATTATACTTTCCTAATATGAGGACATAAATCATGCTACATTGTCCTCAAACTATTTGGCCATTAAGTATTATTTCCATTTTGTTGTTTAATTCATTATTTTTACCATTAAAAATATTTTTCTCCAATTCTTTTTTTCAACCAGACTCATCATTTCTATTGTTTCCTTCCGTTGTAATTGATCATAAATATTATCATTTGTTTCCCTTTTTGCTTTTTTCCTTTTTTTAGTTTGAATAGATGAACCAAGTTCAAATGAGATCATTAATTAATTGGATATAAAAATAAAAAATATCTAATTAAAAACAACAAATCGAACTTGCTAAAATAAATGTCAGGCTTTTTAGTCGTCTTAAATATAATCATTATCAATAGAGACAAGAATGTTGTCATTGGACTTGGTTATCCAATTTTTTTTTAGGATGTCTCCTCTATCTTATCCAACGTATATGGGGAGTCTGAGTTTTAAAATTTGTCCACTCATTTAACAAAATTAAGTAAGATCGAGTTTTTAATTCCTATTATAGGCTTCAAATAATTTAGAAAAGTACATATTAACCTAGTTATACCTAATATGAAAATGACTCAACCAATTGTCTTCGATCAAGGAAATGAGATTTAATCATCAAAGTGGTTTGATGTAAATTAAAGGTTCTCATTAACTTAATTAATTATCAAACTTGTTTTCTCTTTTCTAAGGGTAAACATTCAAAATAATTTAGAAGTGATTACCAATGAGTTTTTCTCTCTATAATTAGAAGTTAAATGGAAGCTCCCTCTCAAAAAACAAAATTAACAAGCTAGAAAATAACTAATAGTTTTCTATTAAAAATCTAATAAACAAAGCAACTAACCAATCTCAAAACAAAAAAAAAGCAACCAACCGTAGCTAGTAATGAGAAAGAAATAAACAAACGAAAAAAAACTCATGCACATACTTCTCGTCCATCACCACCATGCAAATAATCTACCTACTTAATTTTCTCCATTTCTAAGTTTTCTTTAAGTTCTCCCAACATTAACCTACTTAACTAATTAACATTATCAATTAATAAAACGTAATTTTATGGATAATGTTCATTCCATGATCATATGGTCAATAAACATTTTGCCAACCTCTTGGTTGACTCTTTTATTTCTAAAATTATTAGGGTTGGTGGTTAACTAATCAATAACTCATCATTAGTACAATCCGTCTTTAATCTTAAAATTTACATTTTCTTTGTAGTACATTGTTTTCTATACTTTGCACTCCCTAAGATATATTAACTCATCAATTCATCATTAGTTCAATCCGTGTTTATTTCTACTTCGTGTTTGATCTGTGATTAGTTAATCAATAACTCATCAGTAGCTCAATCCGTGTTTATTTTTATTAATTGTACCCTTTTGTTCAATTAATTCCTTGTCATTATCATATATTGACAGTAGAAAATTTAGAACTACGTAATTGATAGTGTCAATTTTGGCTTACCGACACCAGCCAGAATAAAGAGACTTAACCAAGGGCGGAGCCAGGATTTAAAGTTATCCCGAGCTAGCCTAAAAATGCTTAAAGAGCCAAAGTTTCATTTCTAAGGTATATATAATGACAAATAGTAGTTTGAGGAGCAATTTTTTTTACTGAAAATGTATAATTTCGTTAACAGTTCAAACATAATGAACTTACGAAAAATTAAACTTAACAATTTATAATGTTTGTGATCATTGCTAGTTTGGGGACAAAGAAATAACCAAAACATAATTTTGAATGAGGTAAATTTTGAGTTAGCACAGAAAAAGGGTCAAGAAAGAATTAGATCCAAAAGAAGGGGCAAAAATTGGGACTAAAAGACATGTATGATATAAGGGCCAATATGCAATTAATTTAAGAAATAGAAAGAAAAAGAAGAGTAGGAGGAGAGGGGAATCGAACTCGTGTGGGCTAGGTGACGATCGAAGCGTACAACCACCCGGGCTGCCTCCATGTTATGCCTAGTATTTCTCATTATCTTTATATATTTGCACCTGACTACAGCCAGGGGTAGCCACCCCCTGGCTCCGCCGTTGGACTTAACGCTGAGTCAAGCCTGGTTGATTGCTTCTATTTCGTGGATTCTTTTCTTCTTCATTCAATCCCGCTCCTGCTTCTGAGAACCTGAGTGAAAAACCTGCAAAGAGTTCAGAAACCTCTCCGACGCTCAAGACAATCAGATTGTCCTTCCAAATAAAAGATTGAGTATTGAATGAACTTTGAAGTTCTTTGTGAATGTGTACTCAACGTACATTCTGCGAGGTCATTTGGGGCTCTTTTATAGGATGCTTTGGCCGACTGTTCCTGGGCAGGGACTTTAGGGTGGTGGAGGTTCACCTTATTGTAAGAGGTTTAGGAGTTTCCCTCTTTAGGGTTATCTCATATCTTAGATATTTGGGAGTTCCTTTGTTTAAAGATCCTTGATTGGTATCTTTCCGAGTCTACGAGATGTTTCCTCTTTCTAAGACTCTTGAAGCTCAAGTTTAAACAAATATTTAAGATCTTTGCTGACTGGGATCTTTGATTAGATTCGAGCATAAGTCGGTAAACGTTGGCGCACTTCTACCTTCCCATATTGAGGCCTTAAGGTATCAGCCTTGCTTACGTGGACCTCCCTAGCCTTCTCGCGGATCCCAATGCAGACCAAGTTGTATTTGAGTCAAGGCTTAGGCGCCTAGGACAATTGTATCGACCCCTCAGTTTAGGCTTGAGTGGCAGACTTCCTTCGCATTCGACCTCCCTTGCTGACTTGACGTGGGTTGACACACTGACTTTTAGTCTTCTCTTGAATCATTGACCTAAGTCAACTGATGACCATTTTTTATATCATCAGTAACCGCGAAACTGGTGGTATGTGTAACTTATATAGGATTAGTTGAAAAGAAATACACATAATGGCTAAACGGGCAAAAATTAATACATGTTATATATGAGGTGATATCCAAAACTATCTGCCAAGTGGAATTATTGACCTATTTCTATTTTCACAATGCTAAATAAACTATGGACAAATATCAATTCCATGTTATTCCTTATTCATATTCTAGTAATATAGTTTTGTAAGGTACATGGAAGTCAATGCATATGGTTGGGGTACATGGAAGTGGAACCATGGTGCAACATTAAATTTAAAAAATAGATTTGGCATATAAATAGTAGGTATACGTGTATAAAGTATTATTTTGATATCTCGCTTCAAGAAGAAGTACTCTCTTGAGTTAATGAGCCGTCAATTGAAATGTGTTTTTTTAGAATGTAAATGTGCTTGTGAAATTATGGTGGAGTCTTATGAGACAGAAGTTTATATATTCAAAAATGTCATTGTTGCAAATTATAAGTTTGGTGTCACACTGTCATATTTTAACTAAAATCTTCATAAAACAATAGAAAAACTGAAAGATGTCGAAAATAGATTAAACTTAACTTATGTAGAATATAATACATGTAAACGCACAACAATGACGACTTTTTAGAGTCAAATCTACTGGTGGTACCTATTGATAAGGTTGTTGGATTAAATATTAAGAAACAAATAAAACCTGGCTTAGTACCATTATAGTTATTCTAGTGTCTATTTTCTATTTATTTTCCAAATTTTTAGTTAGTTGCTTGGAAACTTAGAATAAAATTAACATATAATAATTTATCATAATTATAAAGTCTTTGTTCATAAGCAATCATGCACCTTATATCCTAACAAACTGGATGGGCTATTTTGTTTTATGTCTCCTTTTTTCTACAATGGAAGACCCAAAATATATTAATATTGGCCAATCCTACTAATTAGGTAATTTATTATCTATTCCTATGTAAAACTATTTTGAAAGAATTATATCCCGACATAACCAGAAGGCTGGCGCAATCATACTGTTTACTAGAAAGTAGGCCTTAAACACTTGTTAGATGTATGTTGATTAATTTGTAATAATTTTATTGTACATTCATCTTTGTAGTGTGTGAGATCACAAATGACGTGTCTTCCTCATTGATCTATTTGATTTCAGATTACCGTGTACATGGTAGAACTTACTTTCTTCTTTATTCGTGTCCCATAGAGGTGCATAAAATCTCAATACAACGTACTACACAATTTCTTAATAATTTTTAAGTTTGATTTATGTTATTCAAATAGTTTTTTTATTACATATAAACTAATAAAAATATAACCAAGTTTTTCATATATAAATTAAATAAATACATATATATGCACCATGCAGAATTTATAGACAGCATTACACCAACTATCATATCAAAAGTCAAATAAATGAAATTTGAATAACTTTTTTTCTCTCTCCGTCTCAGGTTTGTGTTGGTTTAAGTTGATAAGTGATAAGATAGGAAGGTTAGGGCATAATTTCAACATAAATTAATCATATTTTTCTAACAACCGCCAACAAAAAATCAACCACACAACTCATTAAATGCAAGCACCATTAAATATAATACAATTTTATCCATTTTCTCCTCACAATTCTTTCATACTACAAGGCATAGGACTTAAAAGTATTGTTATATATCATAAGCAAAATGGTATCTAATGTAGATAAATAGAAGTCTTCCCATCAGGACGAATAGTTTTTTTTCTTGTCCCCAAGGGAATACAGTACAAACTCCATAAATTAATATACATCCAACCATCAAAATTGATTAACTAAAGAATTATTAATCGATAAATTAATAATAATTAATTTATGATGAAATACTCAATTTACAAACACATTTCAAACTTCAAGTTAATTATTGTACAAAGCATTTAGGCACATATATCAAATGGGCCGGTAATTATAAAGCCCAAAATGGGGAAGTTAAAGAGAATCAGGCCCAATACTAAATAATAATGAGGAAAAAACCCAGTAGGTTAAAATACAATTTTACCCTCCAAAATGAAATTTTCCGCCCAAATCAGCGTTCCGAACATTTCTGAACAATTCTTGGTTTGCTCTCGACAATTTTGTAAATTTCTGAACAAATCTTAGTTTGTCTCAACAATTTGTAAATTTTTGAACAAATTCGTTTTTGCTTAGACATTGTTTTGCCAAAATATTTCGCATTTTTTTCTTTTGCATTTTACATAGACAAACAAACACAAACATTTTGGCTACAACATTTTTCGATTTGTCTTGTGAAAAAATAAATGGTTTTCGCATTTTCTGTTTTGCTTTCGACATAAATATAAAGACTAAAGCATTTTTTATTTGTCCTTTACAAAAATTAAAATGTTATGCATATTATCCTTTGTATTTAACAAATCCGTTAACGAACAAATAATATTTTGACTAATACATTATATATGTTGTTAAGAACATAATTATATATGACGCCAACATTTTATAATAAGTCGGGACATTATTATAGATATTGTCAACATTTTATAACAACACAATGATATATGTTGTCAACATATAAGGGTAAAATGGAATTATGAAAAAAATATGTTGTCTTGTTAACAACATAATTACATATGTTGTGAACATTTTGAAAAATGTTAAAAAAATAGGTTTTTTTGACATTATTATTTTTGAGTGGGTTTTTTTCTTATTAGGGTCTAGATTTTTGAGTTTTTCACTCATTTTTTCTATATCAAATGAAGGGTCAATGTGAAAGAATCTTTCAATCTCTCAGCCTTATTATACTTCTTGTGTTCAATATATCATATTTTCTATTTAAATAAAAGATCAAAATATGGTAACACAAACAAATGGGAGGGTTGTGAGAAAAATGTTTATTTGGTCGGGTGGCGACCATGCCAAAACATTCTAGTCTAACCGTCGTTAGATCTAACATACCGTAGATCAATGACAATTTGGTCAAAAAAATTCATAAACTTATGTAAGTTAATCTTTTTTATAAAATCAAAACTATATAAAAGAACAAATTAGATTTTTATTTTCATTTCTTCCTCCCCCGTCAGTCGGCTAACATCATCTCTCTCCTCGTTCAGTAGTCGACTGACATCTCTTTCCTCCTCCAATCCCTCTTTTCCTCCAATATCCTCCAGCTTTGTTATCATCTTCCGTAAATGTTTATCACCAAGACTATAGGTTGTATTGCATTTGAAAGTGTTATGATCTAAATCTTCATTCACGAATTTCCTCATGTTAACATCTCTAGTAATTATTGGTGATTAACATTGAAGTAATAACTGATATATATGTGACTCTGACAGACACGAGTGCACTAAAATAGGTTGAAGTAGCTATAGATAAATTCGCCTTCATAGGAAGTCTCGCTAAGTTGTGTTCAAATGATTTGATTGAATAAAATTACGATAATATGAAGAACCAGAACCAAAGGATTATAGACAAAAAATGATTCATCGATATTGGTTCATAAACAAACTTGTTACATCTCTATTTTGTTCTTTACTTTCGATTTTAATATGCTCATCTCTTCGTGTTACGTGTTTTATTTATCTTTCCTTTGCATCCGTCTACTCATTTTACCAAGTGATTGAGCCCGGTACATACCTTTTGACTACCGTCGTTATTCGTACATTACGTCTACAACATTCATAATAAATTTTTATAATCAAGAACTTAATAAAACAAAAGTAGGTATTATTAGTTATATATGACTCGCCTATAACCCTTTATAGAAAATGGGCCATTTTGTGTTGGGGGCAGGACAGATGCCTTGTCCGCCTCCCCCTCGAACACGACCCTGTCTAAACCCCAAATTTTAACAGAACAACTAAAAAGCATAGATGATTAACTTCATAAATAATAAAATGCCAGATAAATGAGGATTAATCCTCCATTTTGAATTACAAAAATATATGTATATTAGAAATGACATATATTAGAATAGAAAAATGACTAAAACCATTAGAAGAACTAAAAACAAAATTAGAAGTATTTGGTGTTGAATCTTGGTGTCACCTAGTGTTCTAACCGGAATCTCAAATGTCTAATACTAGTTTCCAGGATCACATGCAAGAACTACAGACAAACTAAAACATGATAGAGATTTATCTGAATCGCTTTCCCTCGAACTAAAATTGATGCCTTTATCCCAAATATGAGAGCTCTAAATTGCAGCTCCTTTACTTGAGACGCTTGAGTAAGCAACTTGATCTCTCTGTTGGGTTATGGTGTCTCTCAGTGTTTTAAGCGGAATCTCATACATCTAATGTCTAACACTAGTATTCCCAGGATCTCATGCATAAGCTAAATATGAACTAAGTAAATAGAGATTGTTACCTTAATCGTTATTTTCCCTTTGAACCTTTTCGGTTGAATAAGAAGATCAAGAACTCCAATTGTTTCTCCTTTACATGAGAGACTCAAGTAATCAACTTGATCTCCCACCTCAAGTTTAACTAAAACTATAATGGTGGTTAGACGAATAACACCTTCTTCTTTAGACTTGATAGATAGTTGGGATTAATTCTCTATTTCTTTATCTACTTGATGTTGTAGAGTTTTAAAAATTCTTGAGAATTTCCACACCTTATTCATCTCTAATGAGGGCCTTACATAGAATCCCTAAGTTAGAGTCCAACCCTAATTTGGTTTCCTAAAAACCAAAATAGAAGTAGAATAAGGATTTAATAAAAAATAGAAACCTATTTTTATTTTCTCTTTTTCCCTTAATCTGGCCGGCCAGACTAAGTCCTAATAGGGCAGATCTGGCCGACCCACTAATGGGCCTAAAATCTCTTTGTACTATCTTTGCTTTGACTTTCCTTAGGCTTTTTGGACATATTTATGGGTCTAATCCATGCTCATATGTCCCTCTACTCATATCTTCTGATCAAGTAGAGACTCTTTGGTGTAACCCGATGTAGGATCCGGACGAAGTTAGCCGCGAATCGCCTCGTGATTCGACGATCGTAGTAGGTTTTTAGCTAAACACTACGATCCCTAAATCGTCCGGACTTGATGATCTCTTCATCAATTGTCCTATCCGACAAATTGCTCATATTGCATCTTTGGTCGAAGGACATCTCCTTCACTCCCGCCTTTAGAGTCAGTTAGGACCTTATCGAGAGGTTGAGACAAAGAACTCTTCTTCTTTTACTAGATACATATAATGAGAGTTTTTTCTCTAAAATCTCTTTCTCTACTTGATGTTGTAGAGATAGATTTTCTCTTGAGAAAATTCCACACTTTTATGTCCTAATATTTGTCATTATATAGAGAACCCCAGAATTAGAATCCCATTCGAATTAGAATTCCATAAGAACTCCCTGAATGGGGTTCCCAGATGGGAGTTTTGTCCCATCTGGAACCCCTTTGAGTGGTCGGTCAGGCCAGTCCCATTAGTGGGTTGCGTCTGGCCGCCCCTTTGCCATGACCGACATTGACGTGGTCGGCTTATTCCCTTTGATCCGGGCCTCCCTTTTGGGCCTGGTTTCTTCTATCTTTGTCTGGATCTCATCCGAACCTTTTGGCCCTATTAGATTGGAACTAATTTACTCTTTTAACCCCATTCCCTTTAGTTTTATCTCTCCGATCAAATCATCACTCTTTGGTGTAATCCGTTGTAGGATCCGGTCGGTGTTAGGCGTAAATTACCGAATTGATCCGAGATCGTAGTTGGCTTCTAGCTAAACATTACGACCCCTAATTCGATCAACTAGACTAGCTTCTGGATAAAGTCATCATTATGATATCTAACAAATTGAGTGCATTGTCATCGAAGGAGTCTCCCATTTGTAGTTAGAACAAGTGCAATGCTCGATTCTCATGTCACTTTGTATCTAATCTGATATGTCGTCCCTTTCATACTTTCTTGATCTAGAACACAACTGTCAACCAAATCATTAGTCATTGATCTATGCCCGAGTCGGACATACCCGAGCCCACATGTTATACCCGAAGGACGCCCGAAGTTATAATGCTTAAAACTACAAGTAGTAGGCTTTAACAAGCCCATTGGTAGACATTCAAATTCCTGAATTCCTTAGCCCAACAAAAAAGGCACACTCAAATAAGCGTTGAAGTGAACAAATTAACTTTGGAGCTAGGGAGTGTTGGCTTTATGTAGCAACCTCATGGAAGCTTTACCCTTAGTATCCCATGTGTGACTATATTCTTAAGATCATAGAAAACTTACACTTCAAAAGTTAGTCCAACATATTTGTTTTACTAAAGAGAAAGCTATTGCAAGCTTTAATAAATCATGAGAGGTAGGTTTTATTTTCTTTTTTCACACAGTTAGTCCCACATCGTCCATTTACTAGTGAGAAAGCTATTTCCAAGCTTTTATAAATGACGAGAGGTAGGAAGTTTTGTATGTGTTTGCTTGTTAGCTTAAAGTGGTAAGCAAACTACTAGGGTCTTTAATTACCGAATGGGCTGATATAACGCCTCACCCGATGCCCGATTTGCCTGATCCCGAATGCCCCGAGCCTCTAAACAGGTGTGGGCTGATCAGTAAGAAAATAGAATTTACCCGCTCTAATTACCCGACTGCCCTACAGTAACATGGACACGTATCTTTAGAAATTCCTCCCTAGACAATAATCTCGAGATGCACCTAGTCCTCCACACAAAATGTGTTAGTTGGGAGCCTGTGTAGGGTTATGGAGTCACTTACTAGTGTTGTATGCGAATTACTTTGACATCCAATGTCAAACACTAGTATTCCCAAGATCATCATGCATAAGCTAATAATCAACTAAGAGTTAGAGATTTACCTTAATCGTTAGTTTTTCCTCGAACCTTTCCAATCGCTTTGAAGAAGACCAAGAACTTCAATTGTAGCTCCTCTACTTGGGACACCGAATGGTCTACTTAACCACCCACCTTGTTTATTAGCTAGAAAAACAATAGTGGTTTGATAATAAGAAGAACTCCTTCTTCTTTATTTGACTAATTGATAGCTTTTAGGAATTTGCTTACTTTCTCTTCTCTACGTGATGTGGTAGAGTAAGAAAGCTCTTATAGAAATTTCACACCTTATTCAATACCCTAAAAGTCCTTATATAGAATTCTAAGTTAGAGTCCAACCCTAATTAGATTCCTAAAAGGCCCTTTTGAATAAGATTAAGGAAATAGTCGAAACTAGAAACTAGTTGTTATTTTCTCTATTTCCCTTAGTTGTGGCCGTCCCCTATAGTGGGAAAATCCGTATCTGGCCGACCCCCTTAGGGAACCTTATTTATCATGGTCGGCCACCCTTTTATTCCCAAAACACCCTTCCGGTGCCTCGGCCCAAAATCCTGCTTTTCGGGCCTTTTGTGCTATAGTTGCCTAAACTTCTTTTAGGCCTATGAGACATATTTATGGGACTCTCCCATGATTATATATATCATTCTCACTAGTCATATCATCTGATTAAATAACCATTCTTATGTGTACCCCGATGTATGCTGGTCGAAGTTAGCTGCGAATTACTTCGGAATTCGGCGATCGTAGTTGGTTTTTAGCTAAACATTATTACGACCCCTAAATCAACCAGACTTGATGATATTCTTCATCAATTGTCCTAGCTGAGAAATTGCTTGCATTGCATTCTTGGTCGAAGGACATCTCTTTCAAGGACATCTCTTTTACAAAGGAATATCCTTCATACTCCCACCCGATCTACCTGACAACTATCCTGATTGTCTGTTTCTTAGTTGTTGACTTGTTGGGTAATATTAGAGGCAACATTGACCAATCAAATACTAACGGTCAGTTACTATTTAACCAACTCAATAACAATTGTTAGTTACATTCGACTGTTAGTTAATCTTTTATAACCACAGTCTAAGTTATTTTTTTTTGTTGAGAATAGTCTTAAAGCATCTCCAATGCAACACTCAAACTCTAAATCTTAGAGTGCCACATAGGATTTTTTAGAGTTTTTCTTTAAAATTCATCTCCAATGCAAAACTCAACATGAATCTCTAAAGTGATGTGTCAAGATTTATTTTAGAGATCCTTAAGAGGACACTCTAAATTTAGAGTGTCCACTTGAGGATCTCTAAGTGCCACATATAGGTTTTTAAAGTTTCTCTTGAGTGTTGCATTGGAGAAGGTTTTCACACTTGACACATAGGATTTTTAGAGTTTTTCTTGAGTCTTGCATTGGAGATGCTCATAGTTATTTGAACTAACTTTTTCCATTGACAATACAATTTTAAGAATTAATAGAAAACCCTCATTTTTATGGGCTTCCCTTAAGTATGTCTTGAGATATATTGGTCGATTTACGACCTTTGTTAATTTTAGAAATCTTAAAGCCTCCTCAATAGTTCCACTGAAAATTCTTCTAAAGGCAAAGAACCAAAGCAATACCAATGGAGCCCTCCATCAACACCATTTCTCAAATTTAACACGGACGCATTCAGACTTAGTAGAACCAGCAGGGATGGGATGCATTATTTTTTATGCGAAGTCAAACTGTATATTAGCGCTCGCAGATACAATCAAAGGTCAAAATGCGGAAGAATGCGAATGTTTAGGTATCAGATCGCCACTCCTATGGGTCATAGATCTTCAGCTGCACCATGTCCATATTGAGAGTGACAACCTCAACGTTATTTCTTATTTGGAAGATCAAAGCTACTCCACTCAATACCAATCCAGGAAGCACTTAACCGAAATCCTCCACTTGAAAAGCAAATTTACAAACATCAAGTTCTCCTACATTTCGAGATCTATCAACATCAAAGCGGGCGCGATAGCTAAATGGGGAAGGAAACATCAACGAAAGAATATTTGAAACTCCCTCCCGACTTTTATTAAGGATGATGTTTAGTTTCCTTTTTTATTTTCTTTTCCTTTCTTTGTAAGTTCAACAAAAAGAAAGAAAAAAAAATTTAAATACACTTATTATTTTTGTTATATATACTCATCTCTAAAATCAGGGACGGATCTTGGATTAAAGACTAATGGGGGGGGGGGGGGGGGGGGGGGGGGAATGTAAAATCGGTTGTTTTTGTTCGAAAATTTTATATTTATACTCCACTTATAAGAAACGATTTTTGTATATAATGTGAAATAAGAATAGTACCATTCATTAAAAACTACAATTTTGGCTTATTTTATTTTATTTTCATCACTTGATACCGTCTTCTAAATAGAGGTTTTTGAGACAACTTTTGCTAAAAGAGTCATAGTTTTTTTGTTGTCCAATCCATTAGAATAAATGCTCTATTTCTAAAACTCAGAAAGAAAATTGAAATATCTAATATTAAATGAGATTTTCAATAAAAAATTGTTAGTGTTTTCTAAATGCAAAGAAGAAATACATGCCAAACCAAAAATATATGCTTTTAGATGGGATTGAACCCTTGTCAACCTCAATGGCTAAAAGGCTTCACAAATTATTTCTTACATTTTTTTCAAATTAACGTTCTTTGTGAATCATGGTTATAATAAAGATCGTTGCGGCTAGGTCGAGGGGGGCCATGGCCCCCTCTGGCCTAGCTGTAGTTCTGCCCCTGCCTATAATATTTTGCCTCCAAGTCAAAGTGGTGTAAGTCTTGCATGTAGAAATGGTAAGGGTAAGAAAATGGCAAGTATACAAAAGATTTTTGACAAAATCCGACTCGATGAGCCGCACGGGAAAAAAACGGTCCAGATCAAAATCAAACTTTGGATTTTTTTTTTTAGTGAAACGAGTCATTGAGTCAGAAAATTTGTCATTATAGCACTCCCAACAAAATAAGAAATGTCCCAAAGAATGAAGACTTTTTATGCAACTCAAGTAGAAATTAAATAGTAAATTTCTCAGTGCACTCTTTCTTACTGAGGATTTTGTTTTGGAAGAAAAAGATAGAAGAAGAAAACGGAAGTGAACTTCGCACAGATTTGTTGACCGGATGCTTATAGAGAACTCGATTCAATGGTCATTGACTCGAGTCCATGACACGATCCCCCGGTTACAGCCATTTGGTCCGGTGCGTAAGCGTCCCCATCAGGGCCGGCCCAAGTCTTTGGGAGGCCTAAAGCGAAATAGAAAAAGGGGCCCTTTATACATTAACACAAATTGTCGTAATTTTTTTGCAGAAGTTTTGTCAAGTAGTCTTTATGAGACTTCGATAATTTTCTAACTTGTGTTATTCTTTTTTCACTTTTAGACAGTACTTCATTTCTTCAGTAAGAAATAGTATAAGTTAAGTAAAATATTCTATTAGTGTAAAATCGGAAAAATTATTGTAAAATACATATTTATACAATATTAGTATTATCTAAATGTAAGACTATACTTTCTAATTTGTGTTATTCTTTTTTCGCTTTTAGATGTCATGATCGATGAGTACTTCATTTCCATAGTTAAAGTAAAAATAGTATAAGTTAAGTAAAATATTCTATTAGTGTAAAATCGAAAAAAATTATTCTAAAATACATATTTATATAGTATTAGTATTATCTAAATGTATGACTATACCAGTATACAAAAAAGTGTCATTTAGAAAAATTAGTGTAACACTTTAGTATTTCTAAACTTATATTTTGCATACGGAAAAAATGATATATATATATATATATATATATAGAATTAAGATTAAAATTCAAGAAAAAAAATACAAAACCTTAAAAGAAAATGAAGAACATGAGAGAGGATGGACAGAGAAAGAAGGAACATGGGAGAGAGGGAGGAGAGGGAATACGTGAGAGATAGAAAATGTATCAGTTTGGGGACTCTCGGTCATCCCTATCCGGAATTTCAGTAGGCCCTACTTTACGTTAGTCTTACTCTTTTTCTTTCACAAAATAAAAGTGCCTATAAATTTTTTTATCTTGGGGCCCTTGTAAAATGAGGGGCCCAAAGCAGCTGCTTTGGCTGCTTTGGGCCCGGGCCGCCCCTGGTCCCCATTCACAATCCATGCAAATCACATCAAGCTGGATAGCTTTTCAAAGGCCAAAAATATAAGGGAACCCTTCAGGTGTGGGACCCTCCCCCACCACTTTTAGGTTCTCATACTAGATTTTTTTCATCGCTCTCTCGGACTAGTACCCATCCTACCACTTTAGGCTTCTCATAAAGTTAGATTTTTCTGGTCCAAGTTGAACACAAAATTGGATGAGAAAGGCCCTACCTCCATCCATCTCATTTTCAATCAATTTTCCTTGAAAAATTATCCACTTATTAACGTTCTAATCTTTGTTGTGATAAAATTTAAGACATTAGGTATTAGTAAGAGGCATGAAGATCATTTATTTTGCAAATACATAAACTTTAGTATCACCAAAGCACTAAATTACAAACACATTATATACGCTAGTAGAGCGCCATGGATTGACAAAAACAATACCCACTAGAAAAACGTAATAAAGCTAACTCATGTTCAACCATCTCTTGTGAAAATTTTAAATTTTACTCTTCAATGGAAAATGATTGTTTTTGTAAAATTCTTCAATCTGTCTTTTGTTATCTTACTATAATTTAAATGAAAGCTTCAATCAGGCCAGGATTAGTATGACACATCCTCACACTCAACTACGGCCAATATAAATCATGTCGACACATAAACTTAACTTGGGTCTTTTTCAACTCTTCTTTTTTTGTTAAAAGCTTTTTCAACTCTTCAAGAAGGCAAACTTCAATTCCATGCAAAAATAGATAAGATTTTGTGGTACTCAAATAATATAAAGTACACTAGTATTTGAGATAATATGTTTAAAAATGTAGGGTAGAAGAAATTTGGTGGACCATGAAGAAAGGAATATATATCAAGCTTATCTTGTTGCAAACTTGACACATACACAACCATATCCATACTTTTCTAGGGTTTGGTCTTTAACTAAATTCAATCCATTTGGACAGTGCTCAATACTCACTTTGTATATATTTTCCTGATTTGTTTTTTGCTTTTTCGAGCTCTCCACTATATTTTACAAATTTTTGAAAGGCAAAATTGATACTTATTGGGGTAATATTGGTTATTTTAATTCTTAATGCAAATATGGAAAGAGTTCAAAAGCCACTTGTAAAATGGTCCCAACTAGAATATGGAATTTAGATTTCCCTAAAGGACCAACTGATCAAAAAGTTTTTTTTCTTTAACATGGTGAAGAAGTTTATTTGACATTCCGTCCAATGTAAGAAATTGTGCATACTTTAACCCATTCAAATAAAAAAGTAAGGTTGCTACTTGGGTAAAATTGAATCGGAAGCAAAAGACTAGGTAGAAATTGGGTCCAAAAGGTAGTTTCATAGAAATTGGGTCCGTGCTCACGATCCGGACAAACTTGCTCCCGATTCGGACGGACCGGACAAAACTCTACTATGTCCATTCGGGCTGGCGGACTAAACGGAAATTTTTCCTCAAAATTCCCGTCCATGTCCGGTTAAGGCTTCCGGACCTTCCAAGCAACGGGCGCTAGGGTATTGGGTATATAGCACGAAAAGGCCCAAAAAGAATGCAAAACTAAAATTTACATAAGTTACAACTTTACACTATTACAGTATGGTTTAATACAGTTTATGCAAAACAAAAAATTCATCAATTATTTCTTTCATTCTAATTACTTTGCTCGTTCTGCTATATTTTTCTGAAATTGTGAACTCTGAGTTGATAGCGTTGCGTCCACTGTCAACACTATTGCCTATTGAACTAGGGCACTCCCGCCGACCTCCCATATTATGGCTGAGGTGGCAGAGTTTCTTCAGATTCATCTCCCCAATGGCTTCGATGAGGGTCTGCTCTTATGCTCTTATGCATTCTTGGTCAATTTGTTGATATATTGACTTGGTAAAAGCCGACCAATATTTGGCATAACTAGGTCGAGCTTACTTTTGTCGACCGCTCTACTTTGTCTCTCTGATCACAGTAGAGCTCAGGAGTAAAACTAGCTCATATCCACTTTGCTTCTCGCCTCGAGTCAGAGCAAGGCTCAAGGTGCCGAACTTATTTCTGCAGATCTCCATACTCTGTTTCAAGACTAAAGTAGAGTTGAGCGGACTAAGCTGGCTCGGGTCCACTTCTTTGCTATCTCTGGGACATGGCAACGTTCAAAGTGCCGAGGAGACTCATGTTGATCCCCGAACAATCTCACTGGTTAGAGTTGAGATCACATAGCAGAGCTTTGTCGGATCTACCTGCCTGATGACATCGACGAGGGCTTGCTCGTGGCTGTGTAGATTTTGTATGTGCCGTTTGATCAACATGTTGACTTCTTGAATAGTTAAAACTGACAAATATTTGACTCAGCAGAAACTTCAATTAAAATTTTTAATTTTTCTTTTTGCTTCTTTTTCACTCTGTCAGCTAAAAAGGTGCCAATATATTTGGACAGCCTGACGGCTACCTTAATACAAAAGCGTGCAAATAATATTGGCGACATGTACTTTTTAATGTCTATAATATGGAATTTAAACTCCCCATCTTTATGCATTAACACTATCATCTAATGGCGCCACATCTATCATTAGCTACAGTTTTTGGAAAAGAGAAAAAACTCAACCAATAAAAAGAAGAGAGACAAACGGAAGAGAGAAAACAAAAGATAGAGAGAGCAAAGAGAGGGTCAACCGAGCATCGACTATAACAAAAGATGTTTTTCTATTGCATTATTTTTCAAATAAGAAGAGTCATTTTTTAGAAAAGATATTTATGATCTAACCACAGCTTTTAGAATTATTAGCTAAAGTTCATTTCTTGTTGGGGTCCCTCCTTATAATAAAAGGACTCCTAGTTGGAATAGGATTTCCCTTATTCTTTGTTTGGGGAAAAAAATATAAGTTTCTATTTTTTCAAGCCTAAAAGGAATTCCTATTTCTTTTGGTAAACCTCCCTATTTATCATTATAAAAGGAAATGAAAGGGAATAGATTATACACAACAACTTCCAGAACAAAGAGAAGTCAGAGAAAGAGAGATTTCTGAAGTGGTTCTTTCAAGAGAGATTGAAAGAGCAGAATATTGGTTTGAAGAAAAGAAGATTATTAATCTTGTGAAGCAATTAGTTTGTGGTTATCTTCTTCAACCATTAGTAATCTAGGATTTGTTCAAATCCTAAGGAGTAAGAGATTTTTATTTCTTTGTTTCTTTGTTCAGTTTATCCACCATAGGTTTGGTGAAGAGTTGTGTAACCCATTATTTAATTATAGTGGAAGATTTCTGGACTAAGTCCCGTGGTTTTTTACCTTCTAGTTTGGAGGGGTTTTTTGCCACGTTAAATAATCTTGGTGTCTCTACTTTTACTTTCACATCGTTTATCTTCATATTCCTGAACAAGTTAATTAGGTTATTTTTCCTAACAAGTGGTACCAGAGCTTAGGTTGGATTTATTGTTCAGAAATATGGAAGTGAATACTAATCGCATGATTAGTTTAGATGGAGAAAACTATTTGATGTGGAAAGCAAAAATGGAAGATTTGTTATACTGCAAAGACCTAGCTGCACCCATTGAAAATCACGGTACAAAACCGATGAAGATAGATGAAGAAGACTGGAAGGTATTAGATCGTAAGGTTGTTGGATTTATTCGACAATGGGTAGAACCCAGTGTTTTTCATCATGTATCGACGGAGACTTCCGCTTTTAGTCTATGGAGGAAATTAGAAGATTTGTATGATCAGAAGACAGCTACCAAAAAGGCTTACTTGTTCAGAAAGCTAGGAAAATTACAATATAAAGAAGGAACCTCAATTGCTCAACACTTGAATGAGATGAAAAGTCTAGTAAATCAGCTTTCTACAATGAAGTTAGTTTTGGATGATGAGTTGCAGGCCTTACTTCTTCTAAATTCTTTATCAGATAGTTGGGAGACATTGGTGGTGTCTCTTAGCAATTCTGCTCCTGATGGCATAATGCGTATGAATCACGTAACAGGTAGTTTGTTGAATGAAGAAACAAGAAGGAAATCATCGTCAGACGAGTCTCATTCAGAGGCACTTGTTACAGAAAGACGGGGGAGAGGTAAAAGTAGAAAACCTCATAACCGTGATAAGTCAAGGGAAAGATCAAAACCAAAGAAAGAAGTTAGATGTTTTGGTTGTGGAAAAATGGGTCATTACAAGAGTGATTGCAGGAAACCAAAGAAGGAAAATAAAAAGGATGATGATAAAAAACAAGATAATGTTGCGGCAGTTACCTCAGGTGATGACATTATCTTACTCTCAGGTTGTGGAGAGACTTGCTTAAGTATGACTGAGTCAGAACTAGAAACAACATGGTTGGTTGACTCAGGTGCTTCGTATCATGCTATTCCATGTAAGGATTTCTTTAACTCTTACAGAACTGGTGACCTTGGCAAAGTCAGGATGGGAAACTTAGGTTTCTCAAAAATCGTAGGAATTGGAGAAGTGAAAATCGAGACGAGCACAGGGAGTATATTGATTCTTAAGAATGTGAGGCATATACCAGATCTTCGATATAACCTAATCTCTACCGGAGTATTAGATGATGAAGGGTACCACAGTCACTTTGGTGATGGAAAGTGGAAGCTCACAAAAGGGTCAATGGTGATAGCAAGAGGGAAGAAGTGTTGTACTTTATACAGGACTCAAGTAAAACTGTGTAAAGGAGAATTGAATGCAGTTGAAAAAGATTCTTCCACTGATCTTTGGCATAGAAGACTCGGGCACATGAGCGAGAAAGGACTTCAAATCCTTGCTAAACGACAAGACTTACCGAACATAAAAGGTATAAATTTAAACACCTGTTCTCATTGTTTAGTAGGAAAGCAACATAGATTTTCCTTTCAAAGGAATGCATCTGAAAGAAAATCCAGTGTTTTGGAGCTCGTTTATTCTGACGTTTGTAGACCTTTAAAGGTCAAAACACTTGGTGGTGCTTTGTATTTTGTTACTTTTATAGATGATGCTTCTAGGAAAGTTTGGGCATATGCCATGAAGACCAAAGATCAGGTACTTGCAGTTTTCAAGAATTTCCACAACATGGTAGAACGGGAGACAGGAAAACCATTAAAGTGCATTCGCACTGACAATGAAGGAGAATACATCGGGTCGTTTGAAGAGTATTGCAAAACCCATGGTATTCGACATGAACAGACAGTTCCCAAAACTCCACAACAAAATGGTGTAGCAGAACGCATGAACCGCACTATTGTGGAGAGGATCAGATGTATGCTCTCAGAAGAAAAGCTGCCTAAAATCTTTTGGGGTGAGGCAATGCGTACTGCATGTTATCTGATCAATTTATCACCTTCAGCACCATTAGATGGAGATGTAGCTGAGAGAGTGTGGGTTGGGAAAGAAGTCAGTTATGAACACTTAAGGGTGTTTGGTTGCAGGGCTTTTGTGCATATACCTAAAGATCAAAGAGCAAAGCTTGATGATAAAGCCAAGCAATGCATCTTTTTAGGGTATGCAGATGAGAAATTCGGATACATGTTATGGGATCCAGTCGATAAGAAGATTATTAGAAGTAGAGATGTGGTCTTTCTTGAAAATCAAACTATTGAGGACTTCGGGAAAGTTGAGAAGCATGAGAATCATAGTAATGATCTCATTGATCTAGATCCACATATCTCTTCTAAGGTTATGCATGATAATGCAGGTGAAGAACAAAATCATGAAGATGAAGCTCATGAAGATGTTCCTATGGGTGATGATGTTGAGCAAGGAACGGAAGTTCAACATGAACCACCAGTTGAATTGAGAAGATCGACGAGAGAGAAAGCACCATCTACCAAGTATCTTCCACACGAGTATGTGATGGTTACAGATAGTGGAGAACCACAGTGTTATGAAGAAGCCATAGATGATGAACACAAGAAGGAGTGGTTGAAAGCTATGCAAGATGAGATTGAATCATTGCATAAGAACAACACCTTTAAGCTGGTTGAAAAACCTAAGAATAAGAAAATTCTTAAAAATAAGTGGGTTTTCAAAATCAAAACCGAAGAAAGAAATTCACAACCACGGTATAAGGCACGCCTAGTGGTGAAAGGATTTGGGCAGAAGAAGGGTATTGATTTTGATGAGATTTTCTCTCCGGTGGTGAAGATGTCCTCTATACGGTTAGTATTGGGATTGGCTGCAAGTATGAACCTAGAAATTGAACAACTAGATGTCAAGACCGCTTTCCTTCATGGTGACTTGGAGGAAGATGTGTATATGGAACAACCAACAGGGTTTGAAGTTAAAGGTAAGGAACACTTGGTTTGTAAGTTAGAGAAGAGTTTATATGGGCTGAAACAAGCACCAAGACAGTGGTACAAAAAGTTTGAATCATTCATGAAGGATCAAGGGTATCACAGGACGGCTTCAGATCATTGTGTTTTCGTTCATAAATTTCCTGATGGAGATTTGATTATACTTCTACTTTATGTTGATGATATGTTGATTGTTGGTCAGGATGCTAATAAAATTAACAGGTTAAAGAAGGAACTAAACAAGTATTTCGATATGAAAGACTTGGGTCCAGCAAAACAAATTCTTGGTGTGCATATCTCTCGTGATAGGAAAGCTGGAAAACTTTGGCTATCACAAGAAAGATACATTGAGAAGGTTCTAGAAAGGTTCAATATGGACAAGACGAAACCAGTGAGTTGTCCATTAGCCAGTCACTTCAAGTTGACTCGTGATCAGTGTCCATCAACTAGAAGTGAGAAAGAAGAAATGGAGAAAATTCCTTATGCTTCAGCTGTAGGAAGCTTAATGTATGCAATGGTGTGTACAAGACCGGACATTGCATTTGCAGTTGGAGTAGTAAGCAGATTTCTTGCTAATCCAGGCAAAGAGCATTGGTTAGCAGTGAATTGGATTCTGAAGTATCTTAGAGGTACGTCTAAAGCTCGTATATGTTTTGGTAATGATAAGCCAGTATTAGTCGGTTACACAGATGCAGACATGGCAGGAGATGTAGACTCTAAAAGGTCCACATCAGGCTACTTATTTACATTTTCAAGGGGAGTAGTGTCATGGCAATCTAAATTACAAAAGTGTGTAGCTTTATCTACTACAGAGGCAGAATATATTGCCATTACAGAATGTTGCAAGGAGATGTTATGGATGAAGAGGCTGTTAGAAGAACTTGGTATGAAACAAGATAATTATGTTATTCATTGCGACAGTCAAAGTCCCATCCACCTCAGTAAGAATTCTAGTTTCCATTCCAAGTCTAAGCATATAAATGTGAGATACCAGTGGATCCAAGATGTTTTTGAAGAAAAGGTGTTGAAGATCGAGAAAATCCATATTGACGACAATGGTTCAGATATGATGACAAAACCATTACCCAAAGGCAAACATGAGCTATGTAGCAATGTTGCAGGTTTGGGGATGGTAGGTCCCTCTTCATAAGTCGGGAGGGGGAGTTTGTTGGGGTCTCTCCTTATAATAAAAGGACTCCTAGTTGGAATAGGATTTCCCTTATTCCTTGTTTGGGGAAAAAATAGAAGTTTCTATTTTTTCAAGCCTAAAAGGAATTCCTATTTCTTTTGGTAAACCTCCCTATTTATCATTATAAAAGGAAATGAAAGGGAATAGATTATACACAACAACTTCCAGAACAAAGAGAAGTCAGAGAAAGAGAGATTTCTGAAGTGGTTCTTTCAAGAGAGATTGAAAGAGCAGAATATTGGTTTGAAGAAAAGAAGATTATTAATCTTGTGAAGCAATTAGTTTGTGGTTATCTTCTTCAACCTTTAGTAATCTAGGATTTGTTCAAATCCTAAGGAGTAAGAGATTTTTATTTCTTTGTTTCTTTGTTCAGTTTATCCACCATAGGTTTGGTGAAGAGTTGTGTAACCCATTATTTAATTATAGTGGAAGATTTCTGGACTAGGTCCCGTGGTTTTTTACCTTATAGTTTGGAGGGGTTTTTTGCCACGTTAAATAATCTTGGTGTCTCTACTTTTACTTTCGCATCGTTTATCTTTATATTACTGAACAAATTAATTAGGTTATTTTTCCTAACATTTCTTAAATTTTTTGGAGAGAAGTGGCAATAGTGGGTTCCACCATCAATCCCTAGTTATCCAACAATAGACAATAACAGGTAGCAACATATCAACATCAATAAATAACTTTTTTTTTTGTTTAGAACATCAATAAATAACTAATCGTCTCATATTTTTGCTTTAGATGTAATGGATAAGGTACATTTTTTCCACCCTAATTAATATACCATGTCAACATCTTAATTATTCTTGTTTAAATCATTATTTATCAAAATTTCATTCCCACTTCTTGGTTTTTCTTTCTCATTGTAGCATCCTAGTTCTCTTGGTTTACAAACAAAAAAATTTGATAACTATTTCCGTAAAATTGGTAATAGTAAGATATATAACTTAAAAAGCGATTACAAATTTACAACAATTTCCAACTTCTAGACCACCGTCACAATATCACTATTGTCTTCCATTTAAACAAAGTTAATCAAAAGTTGATTATTGGTCCTTCAAGAAAATATAACAAACTTGCATATTTTCCAACTTCTAGACAAGTCAATCGTGACAACATTACTACTATCTTCAATTCAAACAATGTTAATCAAAATTTGATCATTGGTCCCTTCAAGAATAATGTAATTAGGTATCACACAAGAATTTAAAAGAAGTAGACACATATGTTTGTTTGCAATATACTATTAAGTCATGAATCAACTGATGATATTTTTCGTAGTCTAGTTTTCTTACAATAGTATTTCCCTTTACTTAAATTTGTTTGACTCCATTATAGATAGCAGATTTCAAATCATACTTTTTAAGAACGACATAGTTTATGATACATGCAGCTTCGAAAGTTTAAATTTTAACAAGTATGCTTTACTTATAAAAACAAAAATTCAATAAATACATTGTCTTTTAACTCCATCATGTTGACACAATTTAAAATTCTACTTTTTTTTTTTTTTTTTGTTGAAAGATTTAAAATTCTACTTGGAAAGCATTGTGCAAAGTTCAAATTCCCCCTACTTACGTAAAAAGTCGTAAAATTTGAAACAAATATTAGTTCAACAAACTTACATCAACAAACATAAAATGTTATTAATGTTTTATATGAAGTGGAAAGACTGACTCAATCTTAGGGTCTGTTTGAATCGTTAAAATGTCTAAGTAAGAAAATCAACTTTTCTCTGATGGGAAAGAAAACAATTGTTTTCACATGTGAGTTGAGATTTAAAGTGCTTGATAGAGTTGTAAGAAAATGAAGGGGTGCCTTAAAAAATTTATGATATCTTCTTTTATATACCAATTCACTAAGAGGTGCCTACAGAAAGTAGGTCATCATCTTCCGCGACATCATCCATGGAGGAAGTAAATGATGTAGAGGAATTGGCCGAAAAATATATGGAAGAAATAGATGCGGCCTGGGCCAAAATCGAAGCTACGGGTGTCGGAATTGAACGAAAATTTAAGGGATGGTGCGAAATAGCATCCGGTTATTCATTGTCGCTTCGCCACAACCGTCTCACTTTGAGGGTCAAATTTCATCGTTTAGGACCTCAAAACGGACTTTTGGTAGTTTTTCTATTTTTGGGAATTGTTTTCAGTTTATGATTTCTGCTATTCTAGTATTTTATTTTTTTAGGAGTTGCTATTTGAGTTTGACTAAGATTAGGAAACTCTAGGTCTATAAAGAGGGTCTAGAAGTTGTTTCAGTCATTCAATTCAATTAATAAACTTTCAGTATTTTAGTATTACATCGTAAAGTTTCGGTTCTATAGTCTTTAGACGAAGTTTTAAGGCTTTTATTAGTTTTTCGCTGCGTCAGTATAACACAAACCCTAGATTTGGAGATAACGTAGAGGGACAGAAAATATCAATAAACTCCTGCCATTAAGCAAGAAAATCTGTGTTAAGCCAGTAAGGTTAGGGTTTCTGTCCACGTAAACTTAAATAAGACCCGGCCATTAATCTAGAAAATTTGAGCCATCTCAATTTGCTAATTGACACTAACAAGTAACAAACTCAAGTCCCATAAACCTTAGTTCATCATTTAGCTAATATTCATCTGTAATGCCCATTCAACCTATATATAAGAAACCCTAATTCATCATTTAACCAATAATCATCAGTTAAATCCCTCGCGATCATTCAACCTACATCCACTGAGCAAATCCCTCATGGCCCTTCCACCTTTCATCGCTCAATATTGTTGCGATATATGCGAGATGAAAGAGAGATTCCAAAGATGCATGCGAGAAATTTCAAGAGAAGGTGCGAGGAGAGAGAGAGATGAGAGCATCTCAGAATCATAATCGCACAAATCTGGACGAGAAAGAGAAAAAAAGATGAATTTACATAAATACACCCACGAGAGGAGAGAGAGCACATTTTTAGAGAGTATACGTAAGATATGGGTTTTCCCATCTATAACGTGGGAAAATAATTCGGTCGGTTTTCATACTTTCTTTTCCCATTAGAAATTGACTTTCACACCTATAATATCCTATTAAACAGTAGAAAATCGATTTTCGTAAAAATATCGATTTTCTAACTTGACTTTGACACGCATCAAACAAACCCTTCATAAAATTGTTTCCATATTTACATACAAAAGTCCATAAATACTCAATAGAAGAAAATTATAGTTATATTCTTATTGATTAGAGCTGAATATATAGATCATTTAATTATTTCAAGGACAGCTAACTTAGACATTGAAAAAGCAACCACATAATGTGGTCTTTCAACTACCACTACTCCATGTCAAAATTCTTCAAAGTAATCACAGTTTTGTTAGTTAGACAACTACTTTTTGTGAATGACTTTCATTTGTGGATCAAGAAAGTCACAACCCCACAATCCAACATCTTCTCATATCTCTTGTAGTTGTCTTGGACACAATTTTTTGTGGCATATGTCTGGACTCAGATCTAATCTACAAACCCATTAGTTAGGCCTTATACATCATTTGGGAAATTTAATGGGCACGTTCTCTTTTTATTTTCGTAAGGTTGGACATGTGTTTATGATTGAGGAAGTTGAGAAGGTTGGAAGAGAGGGAGAGAAGATGACAAAGTAAAATAGACTGTCCCTTCTTCTAACTGCAAAATAGAGAAATGAGATTTAGGTAGTGTTTTATTTAGTAAGTTAGATTCAAAATCTGATTCGTGGTTTGAATCAGCTCGAGCCAGATATCAAAAGTGTTTGTTTTCTTTGACTCGTCATATTAGATTCGTCTGAATGAGGTTGTACTTTTGGTTCATTTAGGTCATTCATTCAGCTTCAGACAATGAATAATAAACATCACCTCGTGTGAGAAAAGAATCATATTTTAAAGTGAAGCTATCAAGGTATAAAAAAAATTAGACAAGTCTTTTTTTTTTTGAGAAATTGATTACCATCTACGTTGGTGGGATAAATCTTGATGGCAAACTGCTTCCATCGAGACTCGATCCCACTACCTCATGGCTTAAGAGGGGGTTTCCACCCGTTGTACCAAAGGATGGTGCACAAAATTAGGCAAGTCTTAAAATTGGTTTGTACAACCTAATTTTATGTTCTGGCCTTTCTTTTCCTTAGAGAGAGCCTATAGAACTTCCCATTAATTTATTTGACTAGGTCTCGGATACTCTGGACTCTTTTATTTTATAGACACACCCTGTTTTGACTTATTTTTTCCACCCATTTCTTGGAGGAACATTTTAAATGCACTCACCGTCGCTATATTCACTCACATGAAAGGTATGGTGAGTGCATAAAACATCAGTTTGTTGGATGGGAGTGTCAAAGACGAACCCCTTAGTTAAAGGCGCCCCTTCTCATGCTCTCCTCCTAAAGTTTTACTTTGAGGGAGGTGCTCTTAAAACTTACAGAAAGCGCCTCTAACACTGCTACTCTTAGAAACACAAGAAGGTGATGATGATGAACCTGAAGAAGAGCTAAGAGCCCAAGAATGTAACACACGAAATGATAAGATCTTAACTTTAAAAGAGATATTAGCAGAAAGAGAGCAATATTAAACTTTATTGCTGTTTTATCATTGGGAATTTTATGGCACCAATCATTTACAAAATTACAAGTGATTGTCCTTTTTTTTTTGGTCATTTATTATATTTTTATTAAGGGTTATTTCCCTAATAGGCCCCAACTTTATGACCGTTTCCTGCCTAACCCTCTACTTCATCAAAAATACCCAAATGACCTCTTTTTTCAGATTCCGATATAACACCGTTAACTGATGTGACATGAAAATGTGACATTTGGAGAGCCTAACTTAGACTAATTAGTCCTTTTCGAGTGTTATCAATAATATTTTATGGGGTTTTCTTGTTAGGTATCATTTTTGGAGTTAAACATGTAATTTGGAATAAAGAGAGCGAATTATCACTATCATTTCATGTGCCGAAAACGAGAGAACAAGATTTCAAGCAAATCAAATGACAAGTGGAGTCAATGACGAGTCCGACGGTAAAAACGGAAGTTGAATCGGAGTTCGGACGGAGAAATTATGGAAGATGTAAGCCAAAGTCGCCTCTTGAAATTAGATTTGTAGAGACCAAGTATGAAGGCACCTCTTGATTTCTAGATCAAAACCAAGTTCAAGCCCAAAGCCCACAAAAGAAAAAAAGAAGAACAAGACAAGAAAGAATCTTGGAGGATAAGGGACGTTCACGGACATGTGCCATGCATAGAGCATGCAACAGCAGCGGACAGGACGCTCCAGCACGAACAACAGCTTGCTGCGCACGGCCAGGTCGCGGTTGCGGATGCTCGGAGCACGGGAGGGCAAAGGGAAAGACGCGCACGACTCGGGACGGCATCAAGGGACGCGTGCACAACACTTTTTGGCCGGATTTTTGTTAGATATTATTTGTCTCTTTTGATGGGTATATCAACTATGTTCACTGTTCTGCGGAGAAATGCTTTGAGTTTAGGTTTTCATGGTGGCTGACGTGGAAATCTAGATTTGGGGCGTTACAAGGTGGTATCAGAGCTCTAGGTTCATAAATCCTAGGGTCAGTGTGATAGGGTTCAACCCCTCGTCATTTCCACCGGCGAAGGTCGCCGGCCGGCCAATTTTCCGAAGGCTAACCTTCAAACATTAAAATTTTTTTTTTTACTCTCATCTCTCTCTAAAATTTTTTTTCTTTTTAAAACTCTCCCCTCCCTCTCTCTAGATCTGGTTCACCAGATCGAAGGTCTGTTCGCAGACCTAGATCTGGTGAACCAGATCTAGAGAGGGGAGAGTTAAAAAAAAAACAAAATTTAGAGTGAGAGAGAGGAGGGCTTAAATATTTTTTTTAAATGTTTGAAGGTTGCAGACTTGAAAATCGGATGGCCGGCGACCTTCGCCGGTGAAGATGATGAGGTGGCGAGAAGATGAGGTGGTAGAGAGAGGCGATGAGTTGGATGAGAGAGAGGTGATTAATTGTTTAACGGTGTTATAACGGAATCTGAAAAAGGAGGTCATCTGGGTATTTTTGATAAAGTAGAGGCTAGACAGTAAACCGGTCACAAAGTTAGGGCTATTAGGGAAATAACCCTTTTATTAAATAGGGAAATAATCTCGTTTTCTTCCTCCTCAATTTGAAATTAGCAATAGGTTGTACTAGAAAGTGACTCTATTATAGGTCATATATTGAGTATATATACAAATAATATGCAAGTAAATGTAGTGGCGTGACTTAAATTTTGAGAGTCGTGTAAATTTTAACACATTGCCCATCATAACATACAAGAACCAGAAAAATATTTACATGCAAAATATTAAGTAAATATCCCAACAATTTAACTAAAGATAATTTTATCATGACAAAATTAATTATGTTTTTGTACTATTCTCGATGCACTCAAAAATTACAAAATATTAGTAAAAATATTTAAAGTATATTTGATGTAAAAATCCAAACACACAATGTAACTGATTATATGAAAAATACAATTATACGAACTAAAGAAGTTGTCAAATGACAATAATTATGGTTTGGAAAATCCAATTCAACAAGTAAAACCAATATTGTTTGCATGGGAAATTAATATGGAGACAAAGACTCAGCAACAAAGACATACAACGCTATCGCAGTTTAGTAGCTAAGAAAGCGAAAAAAAAAAGATCAGAAAAAATAAAGAGAAGGAGGGACTTGACATGGGAGCTCTTATGAATATGAAAAAGTTCTAATGATGTTAAAATTTGTTCTTCCGCTATCATTCAGGATGAGAGATTTCTTCGTTCAATCTCGTATTTGCCCCTCTCTAATCTGCAAGGAACTCGGAAATCTCTCCCACCCTCAAGTCAGTTAGAGTGTTATTCCAGTGAAAAATAATAGATATTAAGTGATCCCAGTTTAGGAATTGGACCTTTGATGGTAATCACTTTGGATAATGTGGTTGTGGTTGTTTGTGTTTGTGTCTTCTTCGAGGCGAGTTCATTATCTTTTATAAGGTTCTTTAACCGACTGGTGATATGCGACTGAGATGAGGCGGTTGAAATCCACCGTGTTGTACTAAAACTACTATTCGTAGTCTTGATATATCAGGATTCCTCTTAGGGATTAACTCGTACATTTGATAGATTTAAGTTCGCTTATTCAAGGATACTTAATTGGTATTTAGGATAAATCGAGTTTCCGATCGTGTTTATTTGATGGGGAAAGTTGCCTCCCCACGGGACTCTTGTATACCAAGTCTATTATACTTAAGATCCTCTCTTATTGAGATCTTAGATAGGATTCGCGATTGAGTTGGTAAAACATTAGGCATGCTTCTACCCCATATTTCGGGATTGGGGTATCGGCCCGACATAAGCGGACCCCCTTGTCTTCTCTTAAATCTTAGGCTAGACTTTGTCGTACTTGAGCTACAGCAGGACTTGAGTGCCTAGGATAATCGTACTAGCTAGCCCCCCAATTATGGGCTTGAGTGGTAAACTTCTTTCGGATTCAACTTCCCTTGTGACTTGACACAGGCTGATCCGTTGGGATTTTTGTCTTTTTTAGACTTATTGACTCAGTCAACCGATGCCCATTTTTTTTTATCATCAAGTTCCACATCAACTAAATTACTGACTCTTTTACTATGTCCAACGACGTTTACGTTACAAGTGCATAATTTTTAGCATTACTATAAAGGTGCCCTAGATAGAGGGGTTCGGTGCGACGGCACCGACTGCACCCTTGTCCCACGCCCTCGGGTGTATGGAACAAATTTTAAAACATATATTATATATAATTTACATAATTGACAAGGGTGCCTCTAAAGACTGCCCCACGAGAGAGACACACCTAATTGACATTAGAAAGACTTTTCGACTCTTCTTGTCCTTCGTATAGTTAAATTTAAAGATATTTTGTGAAAGGGGAAAAATAATGCTCTAGGTGATAAATTAAATTGAACTTTCTTTTTTTGTAATTTGGAGCATTTACTTAATTGTTTATTCAAAATTAACAAAGAATACTTTTAACTAAACTTTCTATCTAAAACTAGCGGAACCTAAGAATCATTATTGTTACTTTCCGTTACCATTATCTAGAAAAAGTAAAAAAAAAAATAAAGGAATGAAATTTACAACTAATAATTTTAATTAATATTTTAAAAATAAAAGTAAAATAAACCACCAATGATCAAAAGTGAACAATAATAAAACTAAAATTTAAGAATAGAAGTTAAAGTTTAAAATCAAAGTCCAAAAACTAAGAATTAGAACGAAAAATTTATTAAAATATAAACGATATACAACAACTTACTTTCCCATTTTCAATTTTTAGTACTGTATTTTTTTTATTTTCTTGAACCCTAATGTTATACAAAGAAACCCTCACAAAATCGAGTAGTTGAGGCAATATAATATCAGGTTGAACCCTAATATTATGTCAATACAAATATCATAAATTAAATTTTAGATTGAAATAGGGTGATTAAAGCGATATAAGCAAAAAGATCTGTCAAAACAAAAATTGGTTGCAAGCTTTAAACTTAGGCGATTTCGGTCTTGACAAAGAATAGTGAGCGGAAATGAGTTCCGAACAAGACACTGTCGCAAACTCTGCAACTAAAAGGAAAACCTCAAAGCATTAGAGGAATTAAGGATAGTACTGAGATAATAATGATTGTCAAAGGAAATGATAATAAACAATTATTACTCGGATTAGATCCATCGACTAGACTATCACCAAACACTGAGTATTAGAGTCCTAAATGATTCATTGGCATTAAGCACGTTATCAATTGGCATAGACAAGTAAATTGAGTGCGTAAAGGAGTTTACATGTCGATACTTAAATTTACACTCATATTCTAAATAGGTTTCTCAAATACGTGATTGACAAATGAAACTCTATTAAGTGATCTTATACATTATCTAAATCCCTAGCCCTATTAAATGGATAATAATGGCTTATAAATACTAAAACGTGAAATTGATTGATAGCGTTGTTTCTTGAGCTATATGAATAGGATATTCAAGTCAACTGATAGTGTATGATTGGTGAATATACACTAGATAATCCACCATCGGAGTTTTTGAAGGAGTTTAACGTCATGGCAACTCTCATTTGTAATTTGGAGATATTCCTGAAAACCTGATTGATCCACTCATCTTATGTAAGGAATGTCACACTTAGATTCTTTCAAATATCACACCGTAAAAGGAGGCTATAAAGGCGGGTACTATGTAGGGCGCGAGAGACATGAAGTTAAGTGGGAGTAAAAGAATGAATTGTGACATCCTATTGAATTAGGATTGGTATCCCCATTGAAGAATGACAACTGAAAAAGCATAGACGTGTTCAAATGAATTAAGGAGTTAATCATTTGTTTTGATAGTCGATATCAAGCAAAGTCTGAAAAGGATAATATTTCAGATGAGATACTAAGCGACAGAGGAATCGAGCGTTGCACTTGTTCTACGACAAATCGGATATTGAAGGAGATGTCATTCGATCATGATGACAATGGGATCAATTTTTCGAAAAGGACAAATGATGAAGATCATCAAGTTTATTCGTTTAAGGGATCATAATGTTTAGCTAGAAACTAACTATGATCTGCAGCTCAGTTGGATCGCCAATAAAAATAAAATAAGAAAGTGTGGAACTTGCTTCCTTCTTTTTAAGAGCATGTCCAATGTAGTCATGTCAATTAAGTTATTTAGCATAAGATTATATAATTGATCTATTAACAAAAGAATACTACATATAACTCATAGCGAGCCACTTAGGTTTTTTCCAGGGAAAAAATAAATTTTCAGTTGAGGTTTCTCTGAATTGTCATCCATGAGAAAATTCACAAAATTAGTGTTATTAACATTTGAGTTTGAGAAGTATTTGGGGGCATCATAAGTTAAAAGAATATATTTTGGTCACTAAGAAATTTACAAAGTAATAGTGACTCCCATTAAGCTCTGCTATTGTTTTTGGTGGGAAAGTCAAACTAACCAAAGTTAGTTTATATCCTAAATTTAACAACAAAATTTATGTCACAAACTTCTCAGCAGATTTTACACCTTCCCTATTTTAAAAAATGCCTCTAAATAAATTTAAGCTCAAACTGTAACTTTTTATTAAGATATAGTGACTGCACATCTCTTCTGTTAGAGTTCAAGAAGTTATGAGTTATAAGCCCAAATATTACAATAAACCCACTCAAATTAATAATAATATCAAAAGGCCAATTTGGATCTCTTTTCTCAAAATCCCATCTCGAGACTTACCCTTTATATCTTAATACCATTTATGCCCTTCTATATAAACACTTCTATTTAATCAACAACCTCCACTCATTCCTCATTATTTCCAGAAACTAAGTATCTTCTCTCTCCTCACCGAAGTTGTTGTTCGGTTTGGCGAACTATTAGCCGGAGTTGTCGTTCGATTCGGGAAAGGTTTTGGTCATCTTCAAGCTTCATCTTCTTCAACACATCATCTTCAACAACCTTGTTATCATCTTCATCTTCATCACATTTTGATCATCTTCTTCTTCCTTAATCTTCAACTCATCTGCAACAACAACCAAGGTACTATCATCTTCATCTTCATGTTTAATCTTTTGTTTCAACAAATGTATTATTCATCCTATATCTTATCTATTTATCTCTTTTCCAACTTTGTTCTTCAAACTTTGATATAATCATTTTAGATCTATTTTTAGCATATGTTTTTAGATTCGTTCCTCAAACTTTGATATGTTTTTAGATTTGTTCTTCCAACTTTGATATAATTTTTTTTTGTTTTTTTAATAAAACAAAAGTACAATTCTAAATCTGTTTTTCTGTTTCTCTCTCTAGAAATTAAGTTTTTAGCATATTTTGGTTTTAACAAACAAATTGACTGGTGTATTAAGCATTTTAGAGTATGTTGTTAGTACGATTCTAATTGACAGAGCAAACTTAAAATTGTTTTATTTATTTTTATAAATGTTACCATCAAAACCCATATTTTGTGCCTTACCGAAATTGATTGGTGTTTTAAGCATTTTAAATTTGTTGTAGAAACGATATTGATGCAATGAGCAAACTCGAAAATATTTTATTTGTTTCGTCATTTTTATTGACAGTTCTTGTTTTGTTAAAACATAACATTCATTTTTTGGTAAAAAAAGGAAAACAGTAACCATTGTTCACATAATGTAGCTTTAACAACCATACTATTCTTTTTATTAATGTTTACATAACGTCTAATGCTTCGAGCAGACATTCTTTGTTCACTACCTAAATATTTACTTCCACGGCAAACAGTTTCTCTGTTTGTATAAATCATTACCTGTATGACATATTTGTATTTGTTTATGGTAATACTATACACTTCCTTTCATATACGTATTTGTTTTGAGTACACACTTAAATATCTTCACCATATTCTTACTTCTCTATGCATATAATAAATATTGATCGAAGTCAATATTGTTTTTTTTCTGAATTTAGAAGAAATGTAAATGGAGGTTGATTGAACAATCGTTGATTCACAAAAAAGAACCACCAACTAGTATCGGAGTCTTGGTATGCAACAACCTTAATTTTTTTATATAGCAATTGGGTGGAACTGACAAAAGTCTAGGTCAGTTTGGATTGGATGAAATATTGGTGGGTTTTAAAACCCTAATCCTCATCACTTTTAAACAAAGCATATAGAAAGGAGGGATGGTGCAGCTGCTCCTTAGTGAAGGAAGGATAAATAAACAAGAAAAGAGATAGAGATAGAGTTCTGTAGAGAAAGAACGAGGCCTGATTGTGGTCTTAAAGTCGTCTAAAGCGAAAAGATGTAAATTTTCTCTCTTAATTCCTTTGTAGGCTTTTCAATTTATTCCATGATAGTTTTAGTGTTGTTAATCAAATAGTTTTTAACAAGAATGATTTAATGGTTTAAATATTAGTTTTATCTAGAATTTCATAAAGACCGCGGCTTTGGGAAATAAAGAATAATCTCCGAGAAATAGATTCTCGAGGGAATCCATGTTTTTTTTAAATATTCTCGAGGGAATATTTTATTTTAATCCAAAAACTCACTTGATCAAACATTTCTTCCTAATCTTCATCTTCTCTATCACCTTCACCACCACAACTCCCAACATCACCACTTCTACCACAATGACCACCATTTTCATCATCATCTTCTTCTTGTTCTTCTCTTTACCTCTCTATATCTTCTTTTCCCTCTTTTTCTCTTTCTAAAACCTAATCTCTTCAAATTAAGAAGATGAAGAAATAATTAACTATGTCCCGCAGCGCCGAAGAAAAAATCTGAATTAATAGCGATTTTGGAGTTGCAGCCGTCGTTGCTAATGAACTCTGGTAAGTGCACTTTCACCTCTCTTTAGATTCTCTCTCTACATTCCCCCCCCCCCTAACTAGCGATTTTGTGTTGAGAAGGTGGCAACCGATTGACTACAAGGTTAAAACCATATTACCAATTCCTTCTTCAATTTTATGCTACATTAAACCCTATTGTCATTTCCTTCTTCAATTTTATAAAACCAGGGAGCCTGGCTTCCAAGTGGAGTCAAATCAGCTTGAAGGCTTGCGAAGTAAACTTCTTCACAGTAGATTTGTTGCCCTCCCCTTCTTCACTTAGAGATCAATTTTTAGAGAGGAAAAGAAGCGAAAGAGAGAAGGAAAGTAGGGAGAGAGAGAAGGGGAGAAAGATGAAGATGAAAATGGTGGTCGTAACGGTGACCGGAAGTTGTGATGGTCTTAAATGGTGGGTCGAGGTAAGGTGAAGATGGAGATGAAGATTAAGGGTCAATAGACAACAGTAAATTTTTCTGCAAAAACATAAATGTGGTCTTTAAGTCAAATTTGATTGACAAAATCTTTATTCACCGGAGATTTTTTGTTATGCCCCAAAGCCACGACCTTTCATAAAACATCTATAGAGGACAGTATTTCGGTCTAGTATAAATCGAATCTGGTAATAATAGGTGACGAATTTGGGTTTATTTATTATATGTTTGAAAATTTCTGTTGGACTACTTTATAATGCTTCAAATGGTGCATTAATCAAGGTTCCGAGTGAGGAGTTACGATAGTTTTCGTACAAGGTGTCAGAACAGTCTCCATTGTATTTCGGTTTAGTTTAAATTAAATCTGGTATTGATTGGTAACAAATTTGGGTGTGGTTCTTGTATTTTGTGGAAATTTCTGTTTGTCTAATTTATAATGCTTCAAACGATGCATTAATCAGAGTTCCGAGTGAGGAGTTATGATAGTTTTCGTACAAGGTGTCAGAACAGTATCTTCTGTATTTTGGTCTAGTTTAAAATTGAATCTGGTATTTATAGGTGATGAATTTGGTTGTGTTTCTTATATGGTTGGAAAGGTTTATTAATCAGAGTTTCAAGTGAGGAGTTACGATAGTTTTTGTGTAAGGTGTCAAGACCATAATCTGCAATGAACGAATTTATTTATATCATTCACATGATTTCTGTTCTTTATAGTCAATGTATCTTCTAGTTAGATACCTTCTCGTGGTGAGTTTATATTTGTTAATTATTATTGTTATTGCTTGTTTGAAGTTGTGATCTACGTGAAGATCTACTAGGAGCATCATCTCTTTTTGACTTGTCATGTTTCGTCGGTTTGATATGTTTAGTGAACTTGTTTGTAATTCGTTATGAGCGCCAATGTCTGTTGTGTATTGTTTTGAGACACTAAGTGAGAATTTGATGATTTTGTCTTTTGACATAAATTTGTGTTGACTTACATGTCAAGTTTGAATGTTGTAAAGGTTTACCTTAGTTAAATATTTTATATCTATTGGAAAAAAGAGGAAACATCGTTGTAGTATGAGAGTTAGTATTGGATAAAATACGAGAACCTTAAAATCAAGAACATAAATTACTAGTGTCTACAAGTGTGAGGTAAATCTCGTTGTATTATGTTAGTTTTAACCGTTGAATTTCAGATAATTTCAATAATGAATATGAAAGCAATGCCTTCTTGATTGGGGATTGAGCTTGCCTACCCCAAGACTTAGGTTTGTGGAAATCTACTGCAGTTGGGTTTTAACCCAGCTATTTTTTTTCAAGTATGATAGAAATGAAGTTGAGTGGGAGTGCAATAATGGATTATGTAATCCTAATTAAATTAGGAAAAGTATCTCTGGGTCACTTGATGAAGATCAACTGAAAATGCTTGGACACTCTCAAATAGATTAAGTGATTAATCATTTGGTTGACAATTGTACTCGGGATCAAGAAAGTCTAAAGATATGACGTATCAGATCGGATACACATTGACATGGGAATCGAGAATTGCACTTGTTCTAAGTACAAGTGGGAGACTGAGGGAGATGTCCTTCAACCAAAGTTGTAATGCGAACAATTTATCGGATATGATAATTGGTGAAGAAGATCATCAAGTCCGGACGATTTAGAAATCGTAATGTTTAGCTAGAAACCAACTACGACCGTCGAATCACGTGAGTGATTCGTGGCTACTTCGTCTGGATCCTACATTAGGTTACACCAAAGAATGTCGATTTGATCTTAAGATATGACTAGAGGGATGAGACATATAAGTATGGGTTAGACCCATAAATATGCCCAAAAGACCAATGACAAAGATAGTAAAAGCCTAAAATAAAGAGACAATGGGTCGGTCTTAACACCCGGCCAAAGGAGGGTCGGTCAAGGCTTGGCCGACCATACAATGGGGGTCAGCCAGGCCCAGTCCAATAAGGGGCAGATCTAGCCGGCCACCCTATTAGGGTTGGACTCTGACTGTAGTAATATATAAGGGTCTCCTTAGAACAGAAATAGGTGGGGAAAATTTTCTAAGAGATCACCCTCTTTACAACATCAAGTAAAGAAAGAAAGAGAAAATAGTTTCCAATTATCTATCTAGTCTAAAGAAGGTGTTCTTCGTCTAACTGCCGTGGAATTCTAGCTAACTTGAAGGTGGGAGATCAAGTTGATTGCTCGGGTGTCTCAAGTAGAGGAGCTACAATTGGAGCTCTTGGCCTTCGAGAAAGCAATCATATTAATCTGTGAGAAATAACGATTAAAGTAAAATCTTTAACTTCTTAGTTCATATTCAGCTTATGCATGAGATCCTACGTTACTAGTGTTAGACATTAGATGTCTGAGATTCCGCTTGGAACACTTGGAGACACCATAACCCAATAATGTTAACATCAAAACTTTCAATAAATGAAAAATAGTAACAAATAAAGATGATTTTGAGGCTAATATTGTATCTAAAAGATCAAATGAATATGACCCAACAATGACAACAATCTGTGTCAATATTGAAACAAGAAAGAAAACATAAGCATTGAATTTCAATAAAAAATGTTTAACTTAATTTAATTCAAAAATAAAAAATTACAATTGAAATGACTACAAATGTTTAAGCATTTCAGTTGGCCAAAATATATTCATTACTTCCTCAGTAATAAGTTATTCCATCGTAAGTTATACTACTTAGTTATCCATTAATATTTGAGAAATTTGATCAAAACTTCCTATAAATTTTTTGTTTGGTCAAAACTCCTTACATACTGAAATATAATAGTATTTTCTTCACTGACAGGGAAGCTAAGAAAACTGTCGCACAATGAAAAGTAAAATGCCACACTTTTACTCCGTGACACTCCGCACTCCGTCGACTTAAAGAGTGGGGGACAAATTGTATCAACCAAAATCCACTCTGAGGAGTGACCCAAAAATCAACAAGAAACAGATTTATGCACCAGGTAAGTCCGTAAGTTAAATATTGAATAAGCCTGACCGGCTGACCCACTCATCTCCAAGCACCCAAAGATGCGCATATGGAGGTCACTATGATTTTCTCATGTGATCCATCGTCGTCCGCGTCCAAGATATAGATGGCAAATCAAGTGATCCCCGAATTTTCTCTCCCCCGTATATTCGTTGGGGCGTTAGAGAAATCAGATGACCAACAGACACGTCAACTATATCCATTAAAGTGGTCAATTGACGGGTAGTGAAAATGCCTCATCTAAGTCGTTTAACTTAGGCTAGTTCCGTCCTTTCGAGGATTTATTATAATAAAATGAATGGTTTGCTTGATTTGGTGTCTTTTGCGGAGTTAAGTGCGAAAACCAACTAAAACGAGAGAGATACTTGAAGGCCATTTTGGTTATTTGGAATTAAGGGTATTCGGGAAAATTTGACCAAAATTAGTATACGGGTGAAAAGTAGAGTTAAAGACTAATCCGGAGGTGAAAACAAAAGTCAAATTGGAGTTTGGATGAGCAAATTAGCCAAAGTTAAAGTTGGGGTTAACATACGAGACAAGTTTGGGATCCTTATGATAAAGTGGGACACGTGGTGCATATCGGAGGAGGATGAGATTTAGTTTTGCTAAACTAGGCTCCAACATATCCCGCTTTTCATAGACCCAATTTAGTGTAGCGCGTTACAACCAAGTTTCCGTACTATCGAGATCCGATGGTTTTATTCGTGTTATAACTAGGGTTGGGAAAACGGTCAGGGAACCCGAGACCCAGCTCTAACCGTCCGGGCCATGAAGATTCGTTGACCAAAAGAAGTCCGGCTAGGGCTTATCCGACCCCTAACTTCGGGTTCTAGTAGGCGGGACACGGGCAGAGAGCTCTCCACCGATGTCCGACCCGAAAATCTCATAAATAAAAGCTCGAGAGCTCGCTCGAAATTTTGATTACCCACAGATTTAGGATTAGACTTACAAGCTACTTTTTACCTAAATCTACATTAGTCCTAGGGTTTCTAGTGTTTAAGAGAGAGAGTTCTTTACACAGAAAGAGAATATTGTAGAAAGAAAGAGAGTGGAGAGAGTATTCTAGAGCGAAATCAAAAGAGGAAGAAGATCACTACCCTTGCTTCCTCTATTTAGATGAGGATCAAAAGAAGGAGTTTAGAAGAGAGAGATAGATGGACAAAAGATGGTATAGCCGTATAGGGATGGTCTAGATGAAGAACAAAACTACCCCTTGTTGGTCTCTATCTTTTCTCTTGCAGTGGGTTGTTGTCTATGTTTTTTATTTCTCTCTGTATTTTCTTTCTGTAAAAGACGTTATTAGATATTATAAACCAACATGTAATTTTTCGTTTTATTTTGGTAGCCCCTACGGGCTTGTATATTTTGTCCCATTTTCTTTTATATTCAATCAAAGTATTCAAAAAGTAAAAATATTATAAACCAACGGATTTGTTTTCTCTCTCTGTTACTTTTCTATTTCTTCATCTCTAGATCATATATTCTGAACCAATAAATCTCTTGAAATCATGAACGGATCTTATTATATCATTAATAGATCTGTTCATTTCATCTACATAGCAAATTTGGTATGTATAGATTAATTCAATTAAAGAAAACTAGTATTGTTCGTCTACAGACTTGTTCATCTTTTAATTGGTCTGTAAAAGTTAAGATCTATAAATTTGTTCATCTCCATTAAATCAGTTTAAAAAAAACTTGGAATTTTTTCACTCTTCTTGACTCAAGTTCAACCCCTAGGACTTCACAGGTAACCCGGAGCTCGATCGGCCTGCATCCGCCCAAACCTGATCGGGCTTGCAGGCACTAACGGGTCGCGAGCACCTGAATGTGGAAAAAAACCGCCCCAATTAGCCTGAAAGTCTAGTGGGCCTAAGATATACGAGCCCGATCCATCCAAGTTTGACGGAAAATTGCATGTGGGCGTGCGTGCGAGCCGGACCGATTCCCACCCCTCATTCCAGCCTTGAACCGGGTACACATTAGCCCGCGATTTAATGCTTCAGCAGCCAGATGTCTTTAATTCTTCAATTTCAGGATTTTATACTTTTTAAACCCTACAATTACGTAATTGCCCCTATTTGGTCCCTTAATGATTCTATAGCCAACAAGTGTCTTTTCTTGTTCAAAAGCAACCCAAAATTTCACTTTTCTCCCTAAACCCCAGCCAACCCATATAAATAAATTTTCTTTTTTATTGACTATCAATACTAAGACAAAAATCCTTCTCATTCTTATCTTTCCCATTTCTTCTTACCAATCTTTTCTAAACCCTCTCATTTCTTCTCCAACATTCTTGAGAAAACTCTCATTCTCTCTTATTTCTTCTCTTCTAGCTCCAAATTTCATGTATTCTTCTCTCAATTTCTTTATCTAAACTTCTAATTTCTCCATAAATTTTTCTCTAAAATCTTTTCTTTTCTCATTTCTCTTCTAAATCTCATCTTCTCAATGAGGCTATCACTTAGATTTGGAGCATAATTTGGAGGTTTTTTGGAGCCTATTTGGAGCATATTCGGAGCAAAGATTTTAGATTTCTTTGATGACTTCTCTTCCTTTGTCTCTTGTATTTCCATGTATCTTGTTCTATCAATAAATATGTCTCTAAATTCAATGAGTAGATTATTTCATCTAGGGTTGTAGATGAAACCTATTTTAGATCTTTTTGAGAAATGTTTTGATTAGACTTTAATGTCTATTAATTCTCTTTCCAAATACAATAGTTTCATAAATAATATCTTCCGGAATTTAAATAGTTTATTATATTGATTTTCGGGTTTAACGAAAGAAGTTTAGTTGATTAATTGCATATGTTAGAAACTGAATTAATAGGGTGGATTCTAAAATCATACATCTTTTCTCATATTTCCCCTTCCTCTTTAGTTTGTTATTATTTTATCATTTTCAAAATCAAATTAATAAAAGAAGGTTGAATTTTAGATTTAATCAAATATCAATATAATGAACTATTTAAATTGCGGAAGATATTCTTGATAAAACAGTTGAAGGGATGAAATTGTGAGAAGATAACAAAAAAATAGAAAGATCGATGAGAAAGAAATTAGAAAACAAATTAGGGTAGGAGTAATAAAAGAAACTATAAACTGGATTTAGAAATGAAATGACCTAAGTAGCTTAAGTTAAACGACTCAAATGGGATATTTTTGTGACACTATAAAATGACGGAGGAAAGAAATATGTGGATCATCAAATCCTAGGGAAGAAACTTCTACGGTCTTACTTTTGACACCCAATACTCGTCTAGAAAATCACCATTATTGTCTTACTTCCTACACCTTACTTTATCTCTGATACCTATCATAGGTCAGACCTATATTATCTCTCCCATACAAAAGATCAAACTTCCAAGGAACGACTGTCACTGCTATAAACAATTATCGTATTATTTCTTTATCACCAACGTGATTTCCTTTTGAACCATATGACGGTTGTTCATTATCCTCGTACATACAAGGTTGACCGCTTTGATAAGACAGACCTTCCACTTTATCCCCACTAACAGACGTCACAATGGTTGCCTTACTCTACACATTAAAAAAAACCTTCACAAGTGGTAATATTTTTGTCCTAAAAATGCTCGGTCATATTCTCTCTCCAGACATGTCAGTCTAGCCCGTAGAGGTCGACCCCCAACCACTGTACGAGTCGCGTCATACTCCGACTACCCCTCTTCACAGTAACATTCCAGAACATCATTCAACAACCTTCACAAGACAACAGTCACGTGTTTGTTACTTTCATACAAGTTTACCTACTTAACCATCTGAGACTTCATTACAAGTTAAAGATCTGACTTCCAATCAACGACCTAATTTTATTAACTTATTGATCTGTGATTTCAACCTCACAACTAAAGGGCTATGGTTATTTAATTTTTATGGGTTTTAGAGTTCATAAACACAACTAGACCTGCCATGAAGTGGCTTGGTTTTATTCAACAAACAATGTCTCAAAAATCAAACAAAACACTAACAAAATGATAAAAATCTCAAAAATAAGTTGGTACTTATATTGAAATGATAATACCCTTTGATTTTCTTAGTTTTGGCTTGATCAAGATTCTCTCTACAAGTTCGTAAGGTGTTGTTAATTTTTTCATTGATCCACCTAAGCTATGATTTATTCATTGATCCACCTAAGCTATGATTTATTTTTGGATGGCCTCATTGCAGCCGAACTTAGGTTTTCTTGAGAATTGCTATATAAGGCAACGTAGATGTCCAGCCTCTTTCACCTCTAAAAAACCAAGAGATTCAAAAGACTTTACATAGAGTCTACCATCTCCAACGCAAAACTCAACTAAGAACTCAAAAATGATGTGTCAAGGATGGAATAGAGATATCTCAAGAGGACACTGTCTTAAGAGGGCACTCCAGAAATAGAGTGTCCTCTTGAGATATCTTCGTATATTTCCAAAATAACTAATTACTTTTTCACAAAAATAGCCATGCCACACAAGTAAAATAAAAAAGTTTAGAGTTTTGCATTGGAGACATACAAGAATTGAGGATCTCTATTTTTGCCACTTATGAGTGAGAATCTCAATTGGAACTCGACTAAGAGAAAATTTTTTGAGTTTTGCATTGAAGATGTTCTTACATTCCTTCCCAAATTTAAAATCCGAACTATTGATCATCCCTTTATTTTACTGATCGACTTAGTAGAAAAGTAGAAACAACGTACACCCAAATTTTCTTGGATTACCTAGTATTTAAAGAAAATCTTTATTAAGAATAATATTTAAAGAGAACTGAAACCGAAACCCTAATCAATTACTATGACTCCCGTTAAACTCATTCCCTTCCCAAAAATAGTAAAATCAAAAATGTTTTCCATCTTGTAATCAATAAGACCGAAAGAAATCGCATTGGTATACAACAAGAACGGAAAATGAGATCAAAATCCCAACTTGTATTGCAAACGAAGAAATTGCCTCGAAACATTCGAATAAAAATGTAAAATTTTTATATCGGTTTTGGGACAGAGTGCGTTTGCAGTATTTGTTACAACCCTAAAACCCTTATATAGATTATATCAAATTGCATTTCAATGGACGAAACCCTATCAAATCTGATAAAACCTAATTTTGATTATCCAAATCGGGTTTAAACCCAAAAAGACCCTTGGAGATTTTTGGGAGATGGAAATAAAATTAAGTCGATAAAGAAGTGTACAAGTATTTAAAGGGCCTGAAAAATCAGAGAAGAAACTAAAAATCAGGCGAGTGATACTGGAAATTGATTTTGCAAGTTCCTACAAAGAGGTATAATTGTTTGAATCGTTAAATATTATTCAATCAAGAAGCTGACTTGCTGATTCCAAATCATCATAGTTTATACATGAGAAATTTGAACAATTTATGAAGAAAGTAAACCGACGCTCAAACAAGAAGAAAATAGGTTTTGGGATAAAAACGTTACACAGAGAAGCTGAGTTTTTATAGAGTTTCTTTTTTTCCTTTTTTTTTTTTGTTGAGATTGGAGTTTTTATAGAGTTGAAATTAGGGTTTCGTACTGGAGTTTGGATTTGGGACGTTATAGGCAGACGCCCTCTCAATTTGCCTTGAGGGAGGCGCCTTTAAAACTACCCATAAAATTATTGTAAATTACCTCTTTTTTGAAGAAATTATTGTAGATATCATAAGTTAGTAAAAATAGAAATAAAATTATTGTAGACATCATTTGTGAATGATAAATATAAACTTTTAGCAATTTCATCCAAGAAAGCAAGAAATGTGAAACAATCAATGTTAATATGGTAAAGAAGTTAACTTAACTCTCACAGTGTTAAGTTAGTTTGAATAGTCCTGATCATACAGCACTTTATGCCAAAATTATATAGTATATTTGGATAGCTAGATGTGACAATGCTTCTCCTCCAAAGAGCAAACCCCTATGCAGGTAATCACGAGTATCCAGAGAGTAGCAACCATTCTAACTCGTAAACAAAAAGAGAAAAACAACGACACATTGTGGACACCTCCCGAAAAGCCATTTCTCAAATGTAATGTAGATGCGTCCTTCTTGTCTCTCTTAGACCCAGCGGGCATCGGTTGCATCATTCACTATGAGCAGGCGGACTTCATTATTGTAATGGCTGACACTATCAGAGGACAAACAGCAGAAGAATGCGAATGTCAAACCATTTTTCACGCAATGAAGTGGGCAACACATCTAAAGATCACTCACCTTCATATTGGGAGCGACAATCAAAACCTCATCCGATAACTGAACATAGACGGTTCGACGATAGACTGCCAATCAGAGAAATTCATGGAGAACATTGGGAATCTTAAGACCTGCTTCGAAGAGATCAAATTCTCCTACATCTCGAGGAATCAAAACAGGATGGCGGACAAACTCGCAAAGTGGGGAAAGAAAAATCTTTATCAGCGCTCGTGGCACTCCCTTCATGAGTTTCAAACTGATCCTGGTGTTTAGTTCCTTTCCTTCTTGTTTCTTTCAACAAAAAAAAAGTTAGTTTGAATAGGATTGAATTAATTTAACAACATCAAATATAGTTTATGTCTAATTAAATTCGAGTTAGTTTCTGACTAAAACTACACAAATAATGCGACTCCTTCGCTTAATGTGGCACTTCGCTGTGACCCAGCTACAAAATAACCATGAAAGACTAAAACATGTCAAAACCAACTTTTTTATACGATCTGTAAATCGCCAAGGAAGATCGATCAAATCTGAAAGATAGACAGACATGGCAAATTATATTTTTGACGACTACCAAAGCGTGATGTCATTTAAACCAGTGCTTCATCACCGCATCATCTCACGATCATCGTAGTCGGTCATCTGAACCTATATAAACATACCAAGTTTGCTCTAATCAATTATCGAAGATTCAACTTCTAAATTCAAACTTTGAATTCAATTCTTTAACTACAAAATCACCGTACTGACTTGAAAGTCGGAGAGATTTCTAAATTTTTTTGGAAATTATATTTTTTTTAATTTCAAGGAAAAGTTCATTGTTTGGTTTGTTGATTCTTCATTATCTGAGTGATACCTTAAAATCATTTTTAGACATCATCAGTAAGGATACATCATGCATAAATATTTAAATTAAATAAATCCGTTTACTGCCATCATTAAAGACATTTTGAGCTCTAAAGACCATGTAAAAGCTCTTAAGACCATCATATGACATGTAAGACTATTTCTACTTTTACTTTATTTATGCTTTTTGACACAAGTCATTAAATGATATATTTCACCTCTAACTTGAATTACATTAGTAGATACACAACCAACATGGCAGCGTTGTTCAGCGTTTTCTGGTCAATGGATTAGTTGTGCATTTAGGCATGTAAAATGATAGGAAAAGATCCACAATAGATACCAGTTGTTAGTTGGAACTGTTTTTTGGTTGCTTTTCTTCCATTTTGTGACAAAAAATCATTACAGAAGTTGTTTTCAGCGCACTATACGACTACCGTTCACGAACTATTAGGAATCATCTTGATTGAGGATAACAATTTCGAAAAAGAAAACCCATCTTCCCTGTAGTTTCAACAAATAAAAGAAAAACTGGAAAGTAGAATGAGAATGCCAAAAGTCATTCAATTACACATAAAACTAACAAAAGTTACATTCCTAACACATAAGAGGAATAATACTAAATTTTAGAAAAAATTTACAACTTCCATTTTCACTGTCATTTTTACATTTTTTTCTCAACTTAAAACCTAAATCTGAAAACCCATCAAGATTTCATAGATGTGAGGAAAACCCATGTCTTAGATTTTGAGATAAACAACAATGGTGTTGCTATTTTGGAATTCTAGAAGTTATTTTCCAAGAACAGGTTTAGTTGAGAAGATACTAAAAAAATATAAGAACTCAACAAGATCTCGTAACGCACAAAGATATCCGATTCTGAAAAGTGAACAATACCCATCTCTTAGATTTTTCAGAAGTTGTGTTGCAGAAACAAATTCTGTCGAGGAGATGCAGGTCTAATCTCTTCCTCCAAGGACCTTAATCCATCACCAACTCCACCTCCTACATTTCCTGCATTTTTAGGTTCTAGATTCTTTCCATCTGCATCCGATTCTGACACCGAAGATTTTCTTCTCTGAGACGAAGCCACACTGGGAAACGTAATCCATGACGGAGCTCTGAATTCAAATCTTTGATCTTCACCTTCAACAGTATCAGTTTCCGAGCCTGATCTATTCGAAGACATCTGTGAGGTTTTCTTGTTCATCCTACTACTTCCTAGTATAACTTCAGTAGGTAATATTGGTTGTTCATTACATGGACTTCCCATTAAAAGAGCAAGAGCTTGTTCTAAAGCCGTCGTTACCTTATCCATCGATGGTCGTTCTTTTCCTCTCATTCGAACACATTTACAAGCGATATTCGCGATCCTAATAAGAGCTTCAATATCTGGAGGAGGTTTCAATACTGGGTCTAAAATTGCAGATATATCACCATTTCTAATTTGTGGAACCGCCCATTCAACTATATTCCCATCATCTTCGAACTGTTCTTCAATGGCTTTTCTACCACTTAGGATTTCCAAGAGCAAGACACCAAAACTGTAAACATCAGACTTGGTTGTGAGATAATGAAGTCTATAGTATTCGGGGTCGAGATAGCCTAAGGTTCCAGCTGGTAGTTCAGCTAAAGGTGAGCTACTATCTGCAGGACCCAACAAAGAAAGACCAAAATCGGCAACACGAGCATTATGTTCTTGATCAATGAGTATGTTTGAAGATTTAATGTCACGGTGAATCACAGGTGGGCAAGCATACCCGTGTAAGTATTCGATTCCTCTAGCTGCTTGAACAACAATTGTGACTCTTTTGATCCAGTCTAATTGCTCCTTGAGATTTCTGTTCTTCCCGTGTAAATGTTGGTGTAGTGATCCATGAGCCATGAACTCATAAACCAGAAGCCTTTCTCTCCCTTCTTCACAATAACCCAATAGATTAAGCAAGTGAGCATGGTTTAATCTAGAGAGCAAATCAAGTTCAGTATGGAATTCCTTAGAATTCTTTTGTAAATCAGTCGACATTACCGCTCTTTTGACAGCAACAACAGATCCATCCTTTAATACGCCTTTAAACACACAAGAAAAGCTTCCTTTTCCTACTTGAGATTCTTCTTTAAACCCACCAGTGGCTCTCTCGAGCTCCTCGTAACTGAACACTTTAGCCCTCCTCATTTTGAGGTCATCTAGATCAGGCCGGACTTTATTTTTGTCATTGTTTCTTGTCGGAGAGTTTCTACTGCTCTCTATGCTTTTCGAGTTTCTTGCTGAACACTGACAGTTTTGCAGTTTGTATCGTACATAGTAACAAGAAGTTAAAGTCACTGCACTTACCAAAAACACCGCGAAGATTAGTCCAGCAACAAAGATTGGCATCTGAAGGGACCAGAACTTCCGATTCTTTTTCAATTCCTTCCCAACATGAGAAGAAGAAGAAGAAGAACAATTTGACAAGCACTCGTGAGAGAAACAACTAGAACAGTTGTATTCACATTGTCGATCAGATTTTGTCGTGCAGTGATTGGTTTCATACATTTCAGAAGGGCAGCCATTACTACAAGGCAAGCAAACTCTGGAGTTTGGGTTCTTACAAGTTTGTTCTCCATGGCTAAATTCATAAAAACCTTCACTACAAGGATTTAAAACACAGGGTCCTGGTGAAACTGCCGTAGGGAGAGAAGAAGGAAAACCAAGGCCCCAACATACGGGTTGTAGAGATATCTCAAGAACACCGCATGTAAAATAATCTCCTGCAGCAATCTGATAAAACTTAACCCCGTTAGGAGTCGGAGTACTTTTCTCGGTCCGAAAACCCCAACAAATAACACCATGGTCAGACAATTTGATCCCACAGGCATGAAATCTACCTCCTACAACAACAATCATAGGATCAGGAGGAACTAAATCGACATTTGTTTGAACTAAATTAGCAGCAATTGAGATTTCTTTCTCTGAATTCATACTCCTTCCCCAACAAAAAACCGTAAAATAACCTTCTATAAGTCCACAAACATGATAACCTCCCGCTGATATCTTCTCGAACCCTTTATTGCCTGGAATTAAACCGATAATGTCACTTCCTGTCTGGTCTCCCCAACAAAACACTGTGCTGTTTTCGGAAAACAACCCACAGTTGAAAACTGAACCAGCCGTGATAGACTTGAACATACCATCAAACACATAATTAGCTGTCATATTATAACCCCAACAATCAATAAAAGAAGTGTTTCGATTCAATCTACGATTATCGGGTTTTCTTAGACCACATAAATGGTTATCTCCAGCACTGATTTCCGAGTAAGTAGCTCCTTCAGCCATGGGTTGAGGAACACCCATTTGAATGTAAATGCTATTTCCCCAACAGTAAGGTTTACTAGATTCTAATAGAAGACCACAAACAAAACCATCTCCAGCTGTTAAACCAGAAAATGGGAATCTAGCAGGAGTTCCATAAACTACAGCTGAATCTGATCCATAACAGGTTACAAGATGAGACCCATCTGATTTTAAACCACAAAAAACTGGACCATTTTCTCCATAAGAAACAGCAATGGAAGACATGGAACCTAAGCCTAGAACATGCCACCATGAATCTAAATGAAAAAACACCAAGATCATAACTTGGTGAAAAAATCCAACTCTCCAGGTCTTCATTTGGATGACCCAGATCACCAAATCCCTAATATAAAAAACCTACAGTTTGATTCAGAAAAGTGTAAGCTTTTCAATAAGCATCTTCAAGAACACCAACCCAAATGAGTAAAATATGAAAATTACTACTCTTTACTAACTAAAACCAATATTTAAATAAGAATAATGGTTATCAGTAAACACCCAAACCTTGCTAAAAACTGTAATGAAATCTTCATTACATTTATCTTCAGACCCAGATGAAATTTTTCAAATTTGAACAAGAAATTCAGCTTTGTAAGCCTTCATTTCTCTCCTCCTATTGTTTTGGATAGTAATAAAGTGGGCTTCATTTAGAAACCAAGAAGTAGAAGATATAAAATGGAATTACCTCAACCCAAGATTACATTTTCTGTGCTGTTCTAAAAACTTAACTCCAATTTTCAAAACTTTCACTACTCCCAAGTTTGTTGTCCATTATATTTTCCTGTTGTTTTCTTCAGCTAGATTTGACTAAAGGGTAGCTTAAAGAGACTATGAATAGAGGAATTTTAGTGAAGATAGATTGGAGATCTAGTTAATGGTGATGATGAATAAGATAGAGAGAGAGTAATAAATGGCATTGAAGTGGAGTTCCTAAAAATGGACAAGAGTGTAGGTGGAAGACTGTAAATGAGAAATAAATGCTTTTTGATCTTTGTCTTGGATGGACTAGAGACCCTGGATTTCTGCTTCTGCACATATGCCAACCAATTTTCATTTTTTCTTTTTTAAATCTTTACTACCCCCTATACATACAAGCTCTGGCATTGAGCACCACACCACTTCTTTTTCTGTTTTCCCTCTTTTTTCTCAAGAAAGTTTCTTACTTTCTCTTTCTAAATATCATACTTTATCCAACCCAAAAATTTAAAACTAGGTTCATGAATCACTTTCTAATACATTTTTTTCTATGTTCTTTCTTTCCATGGAAAATGTTTGAGTCCTACTATTTGTAGTAGAGAAACTCATGTGTCACTCACCACCCAACCAAAATACACTACTCATAGCTAATGAAAGTAAACCTAGATGAAAAAAGATCCACTTTGATCCCGACTCGCATTGTCATTTTTAAGAGAAATACACCAACTAAAAACCAACTGAACTTCTACTATGGTCATTCTTAACGAAATCCTAGACAAAGAGAGGGTTACCTCAATTTAAAATTTACCAAAGGCGTAACTCTACTCTAACTGGCAGGTAGGAAAATAGTCCCAAGTGTTTTCGATTTGGTACCATATTTTTCTAAAGAAAATAATTAGAAAGTGATCCAATGATTTCATAACTTTATTTTACAATTTGACATCTTTGTCACAAAAGTCTACTTCATTTTTTGGATTGTTCTTAAATTGGTCTGATTAGTTAAAAGTAAAGTTATCAAAATATAATTGTTCCATCATTTAGTGACCCAAACAGAAAGGAAAATTTGATTCACACTCTTTATACAGATTTTATTATATTCTTTAGTTTAGCCGTCTTTCTACTGGTTCGGTCATGTTCTTTCTAACCTAGCAGTCATTCTACTAATTCAACCGTATTTCTAAGGAAATGTAACAGAAAACAAAATAGAAAGCAACTTTTTCTGAAAGGAATAACTAGCAACAGATACCCGTTACGAGGGGGAAAAGCCCCTTGGAGAAAAGGGAGAGAAGTTTACTAAAAAAAAAACAAAATCAAAGATCTTGTCACGAGCTCAGGAAATTTTTTTGGGATTGTTTCGATTAGTTTGTAACATTTCCAGCTTCATCCGACTACAAAGTGAACTTAATAATCTACCAGTGAGCTATATTAGAAGAGCTCTAATAAGTAATGCAAAATTAGAAGAGAATATGCCATGTAGAAGCAACATAACAAGAACATCAATGACCATAGTCAAATGGAACACTGGCATTAGAAATTTAGGCAGAGAAACGGCAAGGTCTAAATTAGGGGAATTTGGCCAAAACTCCCTAAGAAATTATGACTTTGGTTAAAAAGGATTCATCAAAGTATTTTAGGCTTCACCTCCCTAATGGCAATTATGTAATTTTCAATTTCAGTAAAATGACCAACCTAACCCTAGTCTAAGAAAATACCTTGCAAACACTTTGCACTGCCTTGCAAACACCTTGCACTGCCTTGCAAACACCTTGCACTGCCTTGCAAAGCCTTGCAAACACCTTACATGATTTTTGCAAACACCTTGGATAGCCTTGCAAACAAATTGCAAAGCCTTGCGAACACCTTGCAGAGCCTTGCAAAAACTTTGCAGGGCCTTGCGAACACCTTGCATGACTTTTGCAAATACCTTGCACAACCTTGCGAACACCTTGCAGAGCCTTGCAAAGCTTTGCAATTACCTTGCAGAGCCTTGCAAAGCTTTGCAAATACTTTGCAGAGCCTTGCAAACACCTTGCAGAGCCTTGCAAACACCTTGCAGAGCCTTGCAAACACCTTGCAGTGCCATGCAAATGGTTTGCAAATTAGTTTTTGAATTAATTTAACATGAAATTTGTTACAAATTATTATATTTTGTCTAATAGAATGTTGTATCGAAAAACTAGCTAAAACCCCTACAAATTCATAATAGTCATTTTATAAGCTCTAGCACCATCATTTTACATTTCTTCGAAAAACTTCCAAAGCTTTCATGAAATTCACAATTTGAACATAAATACCAATTATGATTGTCCAAGAAAAAATATTTCTCATAGGCATTTCATCTAACAACTTTATAGCTATTTCAACCAATCTAAATCTTGTATAACCAACTAATGTTGCATTCCAAGCAACAACATCTCTTTCAAGCATTTTATCAAACACATTGCTTGCATCAACTATACTTTCACAACTTCCATATAAATCCAACAAATAAGTTTGAACATAAAGATCAAAACTAACAAATTGTCATCCATCATTCATAACTCAATGAAAATAAAGCAATGAAGAAGTTGAATTATACCATGAAACACTATCAATGTCTCCTTCCATTGAAAGTATATAAAACTTTCTCTCTCTAGAATTTAGAACCAAAAACTAAATCAAACCCCTTAAAAGCCTCTTCAAACAACAAGCAAATAGATTAAATCACCAAAACCTAAAAACATCAACCTATCTTATAGCCAAAATCAATTCAAACCCCAAAAATTCTAATCGGCGTCGACAATCCAACTCGGTTCGGTCATGAGAAAAACTCAAATTTTTGATTTATTAGTTAGATTATTACTAGGCATTTCTAATTGAATGAAGGGTATTTTTGACTCTTAAAAAGTTGGTGCCTTTAAAAATGTCCTTCAAGCCTATTTTTATAACTTACTTGGGGCCTAGCTAGTTAAAAAGATGGATTGTCTTTTTAACAAAAAAATACTAGAAATTGGGCCTCCGGCCCAATTTCCTGTCTAAATTATTCCATGGATTTCTTTTTTGAACTATATATAATATGGATAATCACTTTTGTTGTTCTTCGCCGTCTGGATACTCAGTGTGGGATAGTCGAAGACTCTTGTCGGATACTAGCGGCCACTTCAATGAGAATGTGAGATTTGTATGTACATCTTATCATCTTATATTATTCTAAATTTCTAACATAATTATGCTAACTGCTAAGACTATAATATACTACTCCACGGCCCGTTTCCTAAGGGGGCCCTGTCTTAATGAGGTGGCGGTTCTGGAAGTTAACCCGCCGCCATAGCCGATCGATCCTGCCAGGCCAGCTGGCCGGCAGGGAGTTGGATTAAGCTTTCAACTAGTCAAAGACAACGATAAAAACAAAGTGCTTAATTTAATTGAAAGCATTATGGAGAGTTTTCTGTTGTGAAGGTATGGCTATATGACTCAAGTCGATTAACAAATCCAGAAAACATACATTAAGCTCCAGTTTACTGTACAAAGAAACGAACAATCTACCTAGCTGCGATAATGAGTTCAGACAAAATGAAATATCGCAAAATGGACAATACATTACAAGATTACATCATGTGTTTGCGTTGTTAGTCCCGCCATACTTGAGGATGAACTTGTTTCCATTGCATTCGAGCATTTCATTTCACTTGGGGTACGTTCTATATTGCTCTTTGTCAGAAACCTCTGCCTCATCTCCAATGTTTTCTTCAGACCATGCCGAAAGAAATCTGGATAATCTACTACTTCATCGATTTTTCTTCCCATCACTTGCACCAAGAACTTGATTCTCGGTTGCAAAGAATTCTTGACACTTTTAATCAAAACAGGAGGATACCCAGTAATTAGAACAACTATCTGTCCATCTCCAAATCCGCTTTTCTTGAGAAAAGAGAGATTGGGTCTCAAGATCTTTTCAACGTCTTTACATAAAACTTCAGGGAAATTAATCGCAACCCTTTGGAGATCCAGTTGTGTCAGACCAACTGACTTTAGAAACTCACAAGTAGGATAGAGCCTTTTCTCTACACTATAACCCATTATAAATGGATTCTTTACTAGCACTTTGTTATACAATCTATAAGTAGTGTTCATGAGACAAGTTAGCAATTCAAAAATCTTCTCATGAACACACAAGAATCTAGGGACTCATGTTTGTCACAAAATCGATATGGAAATATGAACATTAGGTAATTATTAACATGAAATAATTACATACCTTTCTCCATTGTAGAGATTAGAAATAACTTGAACCAATATAAGCTTCTTTCTTGAATAAGATTAACTCCTTAATTCTCTACTTACTAGAAGATGAACTTGTATACTCTTTTCTCTTCTATTCTTCAAGCACTAGTGATGGAGATACTAGCTTGAGTTAATGAGCAAGAGCATAGCTTTCCATCTTATTCTCCATCTCTATTTATACAAGTCTCTAATCCATCATAGAGTTTGTACAAGTTACTACATGGGTGTCATGTGTTCCCTTATGTGTCAAGCAACAAGTCCATTAGGTGTCATTAGGTGTCATGAAACAAGACAAGTGTCCCTTATGTGTCAAGCCACAAGACCATTAGGTGTCAAGACACAAGACAAGTGTCCCTTATGTGTCAAGCAACTAGACTATTAAGTGTCAAGACACAAGACAAGACAACACACCTCATTAGTCTATACACCTCATGCTTATAGATGGGCCTTGTTGTCAACACATAGTTAGTGTCCATAGATTCAATACATGAATGAGTTTTATGAGCCCAACAAACCTTTAGCCCAACAAGTCTATACATGATCTTATTGTATGGGACATACTAATGAGCCTTGTTCATGAAAATTGGCGAATGGGCCTTGCATGAACATAGCCCATGTTTACATTCTCCCACTTGGACCATACAATTGAAAACAAAATTCTAGGTTTTCAAAGATCATTTAAAACTTTTAGTAAATGTATTGGTTAAGGCTGAGGCTCAAAAAACATATATGCGCGCATTTTAAAATTAACTCCATTCATATCTAGTGAACACAATCTCATTAACAGGTAGGTTACTAATGCGAGTCATAGCGGTTACATGTCTGAAAGCGACATATTTCCTTCCATGTACCACGATATTAGCAACTTCCTAACATTACCATTCATTGGAGATTAGATACAAAATCAAGTACACAAGTGGTTTTGTTTCAATTCAGCTATGTCTGATTAAGACTATTCCTGTCTAATCAAGACTATTCTTGTTACTTTCACTCATTTCAATTATGCACATATGAGTAAACAAGAATTTGGAAACATAACATTTATGAGATCTCAATTAGTATTTGTAGAAACTTACATACATATCAATCCACTACGATACAAGGATTACTAAGACCCATCGTTGCAACATGTTCCTTAAAGGGCTTAGATACCAAACCCTTGGTTAGTGGATCAGCTACCATACACATGGTACTAATATGTTCTACAATTACTGTATGTTTCCGAACCTCCTCTTTTACAATAAGATATTTGAGCTCAAGGTGTTTGCTTCCTCGTGAGTTCGAATACTTATCATTTTTAGAGAAGTATACTGCGGCAGTATTATCACAATAAATTCTCAGCGCCTTGGCAATAGAGTCGACAAGTCCAAGTCCTGAGATAAAATTCCGCAGCCATAAAGCATGAATTGTGGCTTCATAACATGCCACAAACGCAGCCTCCATTGTGCAAGATGCATAAATACTTTGCTTAATGCTTCTCCATGATATCGTTCCTCCAGCTAATAGGAACACATATCCAGAAGTGGATTTTCTACTATCAGTACATCCAGCAAAGTCGGAGTCTGAGTAACCTATTACTTCCAGGTTATCTTTTCTTCTGAAAGTAAGCTTATAGTTTTTCGTTCCTTGTAAGTACCGCATCACCTTTTTTGCTGCTTTTCAGTGAGTCATCCCTCGGTTACTTTGGTAACGACCAAGTATTCCTACTGCGAAGCTAATGTCTGGACGGGTACAAACTTGTGCATACATAAGACTTCCTACTGCAGAAGCATAAGGAATACTTTCCATTCCTTTTCTTTCAAAGTCATTCTTAGGACATTGCATGAGACTTAACTTATCTCCTTTCTGTATTGGTGTATCAGTCGGTGCACAATCCTTCATGCCAAATCTCTCTAAAACTTTTTCGATATAGCTCTTCTGAGACAAACCAAGTGGACCTTGTTTTCGATCTCGAAAAATTTCGATCCCGATCACAAATTTTGCCTCATTCATATCTTTCATTTCAAAGTTCTTAGAGAGAAATTTCTTGGTTTCATACAGTAGACCAAGATCATTAGTGGCTAGGAGTATGTCATCCACATATAAGATCAAAAATATGAACTTACTCCCACTGACCTTCTGATATATACATTGATCAACAATGTTTTCTTTAAATCCGAAGGTCACAATGGTATCATTAAACTTAAGGAACCATTGTCTGGAGGCTTGCTTAAGTCCATATATTGACTTATTCAATTTACACACCATATGTTCCATACTCATTTCTGAGTAACCTTCTGGTTGTTCCATGTAGACATCTTCCTCTAAACTCCCATTTAGAAAAGCTGTTTTCACATCCATTTGGTGAAGCTCTAGATCATAATGAGCCACCAAAGCCATAATGATTCTAAATGAGTCTTTTCTTGATACAGGCGAAAATGTATCATGATAATCAATGCCTTCTTTCTGAGTGAAACCTTTTGCAACAAGTCTGGCTTTATATCGTTCAACTTTGCCTTTAGAGTCGAATTTGGTCTTGAAGACCCATTTACACCCGATTTTCTTACACCCTTCAGGCAATTGAACCAGATCCCAGACTTTGTTCTGTTTCATAGATTTCAACTCTTCATTCATTGCATCAATCTATTTAGAAGAATTATTGCTATTTACTGCTTGTGAAAATGAAACTGGATCTTCCTTACTTGTCCCAATGTCATATTCAGATTCCTGAAGATATACTACATAATCAGAAGAGATCGCAGACTTCCTTATTCTCTGAGATCTGCGTAACTCTACTGGATCATGAGATTGTGGGTCCATCAATTGTGGTTCACTATCAACAGTTGGATAGTTTTCATGAGGAACAACAATATTTTCAATAGGTAAGGGTATGGGAACAGTTACCCTTACTTCTTTAATAACCACATTTCGTGGTTCAGGACTCCCACTATTCTCATGATTCTCAAGGAATCTTGCATTGCCAGTCTCAACAATTCTAGTGGTATGGTTAGGACAATAAAATCTATACCCTTTGGATTTATCAGGGTATCCAATAAAGAACCCACTGATAGTTCTTGAGTCCAATTTCTTTTCTTGTGGGTTATAGATTCTAGCTTCTGCTGCGCAACCCCAAACACGAAAGTGCCTTAAACTGGGTTTCCTACCAGTCCATAACTCAAAAGAAGTTTTAGGAACTGACTTACTAGGAACTCGTTTTAAGACATATGCAGCAATTTTAAGAGCTTCACCCCATAACATAATGGGTAAAGTAGAGTTGCTCATCATGCTCCTAACCATATCCATTAGAGTTCTATTACGCCTTTCAGCAACACCGTTCTGCTGAGGCGTTCCTGGCATTGTATATTGTGCACAAATGCCAAGCTTTTCTAGGAGTTTAGCAAATGGACCAGGATGTTGTCCTGATTCGTCATACCTTCCATAATATTCACCACCTCTGTCTGACCTGATGATTTTCACCTTTTTATCTAATTGTCTTTCAACCTCAGTGATAAAAATCTCAACAACAGTTACTGCCTGAGATTTATCATGTAACAAATAGATATACCCATAACGTGAAAAATCATCTATAAATGTGATGAAATATTTCTCTCCACCAATACATGCAATGGAGAGAGGTCCACAAATATTAGTATGGATGATCTCAAGAAGTTCTCTGCTCCTTGTGGCTCCTTTCTTGGTGTGTGTTGTTGTCTTTCCTTTTATACAATCGACACACATCCCAAAATCGGTGAAGTCTAGGTTTGACAAAATCCCATCCTTCGCTAATCTCATCATTCTTTCTTTGGAGACATGCCCCAATCTTTTATGCCACACATTGCTAGAGTTCTCATTTATTTTATGCTCAATTCCAAAACTTACATTAGGATGCAGGCTTAAAATAGATTCAGCAAACTGATTATCAAGACTGATTTTATAATGTTTATCATATAAAACGCCAGAACCTATAACACATTTATTTTTATACAAGTCAAAACGTTGATTTCCTAAAGACAGTTTATAACCCAAAAGATCTAGTTGAAACATAAAAACTAGATTACGAGATAAGGTTGGAACAAAAAGAGTATTATACAAATTCAAAAAACAACCAGTATCAAGTTTTAAACGATAGGTTCCAACAGATAAAACTTCAGAGGAAATCTGGTTTGCCATAAAAATGAAACGTTCAGTCTGACTTGGGTTTCGGCTTGAAACAAAGCCCTGCATCGTTTTAGAAACATGAACATTAGCGCCCGTGTCGAGCCACCAAGTATTAGAAGGAATTTCAACAAGATTTGATTTGAAACATACAAGAGCTAACTGCTCACCTTTCTTTTCGAACCAAGCCTTACGCTTTGGACAATCTGCCTGAAAGTGTCCAATCTTTCTACAAAAATGGCATCTGAATTCCTTCTTCTTAATATGAACTTGGGGAGCTAAAGCAGGTTCATGGTTCTTTGGTGCGACAACTTTCTTACCTTTCTTGGGCTTCCAATTCTTTCTTTTCACTTCTTGAGTAACAAGATTAGTAGAGAAACTTTCTTGTTGTCTTAACCTTGTCTCCTCTTGAACTAACATACTAGATAGTTCATTCACATTCCATTGTTCCTTAAGTGAATTGTAATTCATCTGGAATGGTCCATACTGAGGAGGCAAGGAATTCATAATAAAACGAACAAGAAAAGGCTCCTCTACATTCATACCAAGTCCATTAAGTCTCGCCGCAATGTTAGTCATTTCAATTAAGTGCTCTTGCATACCTCTCACACCGTCATACTTTATGGTAGTGAGTTGAGCCATTAGCGTGCCAGCTAGAGACTTATCGGCTGCACGGAATCTCTCCTCAACTGCATTAATGAAGTCTTTAGCATTATCAGTTTGAGGAAGGGATGACTTTATATTGCTTGCAATAGTCATTCGCATAAACATCATGCTTAGTCTGTTTGATTTTTCCCAAGCGTCAAACAAATTTTTCTCATCAGTGCTACTTGATACATTTAGAGTAGCAGGTCTATCAGACATAAGGGCTCGATCCATATCAAGAACACCTAAAGTGAACTTGACATGTTCGCTCCATTCTGAAAAATTTGAGCCAGTAAGCAAGGGAACAGACGCAACTTGCGAATGTAGGGATATCAGCGCAGATACTGCAAACATTTAGACAATATACTATAAGCAAGTTAACTATATCAAAATTTATCCTTTGGGTCTAAATTAAGATATATACCATACAATTCATCATTTAAATACCATACATAAATGAGTCCATTAGTGTATCGTCTAACCACAAAAGGGTTCATCACCTTTGGGCAATAGAACCAAGTTGATTAGATGGTACAAAGCATTAACAATAATATTCAATCAACTTATAATTCTTCTTTGGAAAAATTACACGTTATCGAAGTAGTTTAATGCAAATTACTCGACATAAGTTTGAACGTTAATTAACCTTCTTAGATATGTAAGATTAGTTCAAAAGTCACTTTGGCAACCTTTTCACTAATTATACATATCATGGTTAAACTTTTATTCTTATGTCAAATTTTCATTTAAAACTTTTATAAAAGACAATTTTCATATACTTCAGTTATTTGACTATAACAAAACTTTAATTAGCCAATAAAATGAACTTTAATATTGTCTTCTTACAAGTTATAAAATTAACCTTTTGCTAGTTTTTATCGAAAATTCATAAGGCGATAAAACACATAAAGAAAGGTTCTCTTAAATCAAAACCAAAATTCATTAGTGGTTTTTAATAACTTTTAACTCAATTAAAAGAACTTTTATGAAACTACATGAGTTCCTTAATACAAAAGATTTTAAGTTTCAAAATCAACTCATATAGCTTCTAAAAATATATTTCCAATATGGCAACAAAACATAGATTAAAATTCAATAATATGCTAAAACGATTTTGAACAAACATGAAGTCCACACCCATAGCTCTGATACCACATGTTATACAATCTATAAGTAGTGTTCATGAGACACGTTAGCAATTCAAAAATCTTCTCATGAACACACAAGAATCTAGGGACTCATGTTTGTCACAAAATCAATATGGAAATATGAACATTAGGTAATTATTAACATGAAATAATTACATACCTTTCTCCATTGTAGAGATTAGAAATAACTTGAACCAATATAAGCTTCTTTCTTGAATAAGATTAACTCCTTAATTCTCTACTTACTAGAAGATGAACTTGTATACTCTTTTCTCTTCTATTCTTCAAGCACTAGTGATGGAGATACTAGCTTGAGTTAATGAGCAAGAGCATAGCTTTCCATCTTATTCTCCATCTTATTCTCCATCTTTATTTATACAAGTCTCTAATCCATCATAGAGTTTGTACAAGTTACTACATGGGTGTCATGTGTCCCCTTATGTGCCAAGCAACAAGTCCATTAGGTGTCATTAGGTGTCATGAAACAAGACAAGTGTCCCTTATGTGTCAAGCCACAAGACCATTAGGTGTCAAGACACAAGACAAGTGTCCCTTATGTGTCAAGCAACTAGACCATTAAGTGTCAAGACACAAGACAAGACAACACACCTCATTAGTCTATACACCTCATGCTTATAGATGGGCCTTGTTGTCAACACATAGTTAGTGTCCATAGATTCAATACATGAATGAGTTTTATGAGCCCAACAAACCTTTAGCCCAACAAGTCTATACATGGTCTTATTGTATGGGACATACTAATGAGCCTTGTTCATGAAAATTGGCGAATGGGCCTTGCATGAACATAGCCCATGTTTACACACTTTTCTAATCATCTCCTCTTTGCTCAGGCCAAGACTAGCAACTAGCAAGGAAATCCACGACACTCTTCAGTTTTGTCTCGATGTTGTAGCTGACAAGCCTTGGGTTAAGCAACAACAACTTACCCAACTGTTTTTCTCGGACCCCCAAGGATTAAAAAAAACCTAGTAATGGGCAAAGCTTCTCCTCAATGTTGTGAGGGAGTATGTGAGGGAATTTTGTTATAGCCAAAGTAACCTCACTTGGTTTTGTTCCTAAGGTCGATAGACACTGGACCATAGGCACAAGTTTCTCATTCAGACCTAAAGTAAGAATCTTCGGGCACTTGGAAACAACAGTAGGAAGCTTCCTCTCTTGAATACCAATGCTTTTCAAGTAATCCCAGTTCTCGGATGCTCGTTCTCTTTCAGCACATTCTAAACGCTTGCATTTGTTGAAGGGAGATTTGCTGTTTGGACCCCCTTTGTTGAAAATGTCGTCAATACTTTTATCGTCGAAACCCTTTTCCTTGAAGAACCCAATTATGCTACATTTAGAAGATTTTCAATTTCCATGCTTCCTGAGACCATTATAAGAGTAGAATCACAAACCAAATTCAAACATAAACAAAAAACATGAAATTTTGTTAGAATTTTAGTCTATGAGAACAAAGAGCAAACACATTCCGTGCATTTTCAAAAACATGAATGTCTAACTTAAACAATTCATGGAAGAACTTTACCAGTCTAAATTCAGCAATCTATCCAATCAAAACTGATAAATTTCAAAACTTTCATTATAAATATAAGAAATTACATCTACAATTACACCCCAAGTTATAAGAAAACTGACCAAACCAAATGAACTCTTTAGGGTTTTGAAGGAATTCCCTTACTTCTTCTTCCTCTGTTTTCTGATTCAGAAAACGACCCACAACCCCAATGTCTTATGTGAAAGAGTGAAAAGAAGAAGCGCCACTATCAGTTTGGTGGCCTATACGTGGCCAACCGTTTTTCTTATATGGACAACTATCTTATGTGGACAACTAAAATAATAATTTTTTTTATATAGACACCAGTTTCTAAGGGGACAACTCTCTATTATTTCACTCAAGTCTTCTTAGAATTAAATGTATTATTTTAACACCTTTCTCTTTTCTCCATAAACCCTAAGTAAGTTTAGTCTTCTTCTACTACTTCATCTTCATCATCACCCCAAAATTCTAGAGAGAGAATGTTTTTGGAGAAGATTATAACATCAAACAAAGTGAAGGGAATTGTTGAAGGACATTCCTATCCAGAAAGATCAGATCTAAAAACCTTAAAACCCATTAAACTTTTAAGCCTAGAAATCAAAAATTTCAAAACCCAAGATTTTTTTTACAAACAATTAGAGTTGCTCGTGCTTCGTGGAAAATCGACAAAACACGAGAGATCCTAACTTCTGACTTTTTGTAAAAAAAAAAAAAAAAAAATCTGACTTGCCAATTTCGTAGATTTCCCACGAAAATTTGGCAAGACAGAAGGAAACTTGTCACGAAAATCTAGCATATTTTCGTGGATTTGCCACAAAATTCTGGGAATTTCTTCTTCACTTCGAATTTTTTGCTTTGAAATCGTTTTGTATTCTTTCAACCTACCCAAACGAAAATACAAAATAAAATAAAAAAAAGTTAGAGTTTTACCTCATCAATGTAGGGTTTGATTAAAACCCATCTAGGGTTTGATAAAAAACAAAGGGAAGTAGTAGAAACTATAGTTCACTAAAAACAAAGAGAAGTGGTATAAACTATGGTTTACTAAAAAAACAAGGGAAGTGGAGATTGATGAGTTTTACCTTCTTCATACATCTAGAGTTTGATAAAAAAAAAAACAAAAGGAAATGGTAGAAACTATAATTTACTTTTAGTAGCAGTAAAAGAATAAGAATAAGACTAAGAAGAAGGAAGAAGAAGAAGATGATGAAGAAGAAGACAACTTAGGTTTTCAATTTTGAACTAAGTCAAGCATAACTGACTCGCACCGGGCCCGAAAATAGTTGTCCATATAAAAAAAAACAGTTGTCTACGTATTGGCCACCATCCGTTTAGAGTTTCCTATCTATCTCAAAATTACGAGTTTGCCATCACCATTTTTACCAAAATTACCCTCATTTAGTTTTATTATGACATAAGAAAAACATACCATAAGAATTACGAGTGTGGATCTTTTCGCGGATTCATGATTCGGTCGTCCAAACACACCATAAGAATTTACCTGCATGTAGAGACAAATTATGATGGCAGAGCGGGTACTGTTATCCTCCATTTTTTTGTAATATGTGTGCGAGATAAACATCTTTCACATTTTTCGGAACAAAAACATACCGTTGTTTGAGAGATTCAACTGTTCTCATATGCTTCATAAAAGTATGCATTGTTTGCGGAAAGCTCAAGCATGGTTTTTAGGTTGTCTGTCATTGTTGCAGAAAATAAAAGAGTCTGGTGTTTCTTAGTCAAGCATTGAAGTATAACCCTTAAATCCTCCTCAAAACCAATATCCAAAACCCTATCAGCCTCATCCAAACAGGGCCGGCCCAAACATTTTGGGGGCCCCAAGCGGCGTTAAAAATTGGGGTTCTATACGCTTAAAAAAAATTTCGTAAAAAAAATGCTTACGAGTGACATCAAACCCTTGACTTCTTACACATAATCCAAAGCCTTAACCATTGAGCTACAACTCAAGATATATTCTAAAATGTTTTAAAATTTTAGTATTATTTGACAAACTCATATAAAAATCCAAACTATTAGTCCCTCTGCCACGTTGGGGTCCAAAGCGGCCGCTTTGGCTGCTTTGGGCCTGGGCTGCCCCTGCATCCAAAACCAGAAACTGCAAAGGTTTGACCAATCAATCAAATAAACAAAAAATCACTTCACAAAAAAAGTTAAATAAGAAGCAATTGGGTTGCTATGACATTTTGAAGACTATGTTATAACTTATAAGTGTACTAATAGAAATTGAACAAGATAAAAGCATTACCTTGGTCTTGGAAAAGACAACAAGAATATTTGGATTCTCTTCGATGAGGACCTTTACCCTTCCTGGTGTCGGGATCACAACGTGAGGTCGCTACATCAGAGCTTGTGCTTGAGTAATCTTATGCATCCCTCCAACAACAACAACGCATCATATGTTCAAGCATGATCCTAGTGCTCTGAACTGCTCCGCGCCACTGCCAACTGGTACGCCAGCTCTCTAGTAGGAGTTAGTGCCAAAGAGAACACACCGTACGATCTTCAGCAAGGCGACGCAAAATAGCTAATTCAAAACTAGTTGTTTTGCTACTACCTGTCTGAGCTAACCCAAAAACATCTTCGCCAGATAGAATTCTAGGAATACAGTGATGTTGAATTGGAGTGGATTTCTTCATTCCAAGCTCCTTGCAAGCCTGAAATCTGAACTGCCCAGTCAGAAAGGCCGAGATTGGAAAAACTAAGAGAATAACATTCAAGATGTGAAAACCTAAATTATGGAATTAGGTTTTCAGTAGTAATGAATTGTATTATTCTCATTAAGATCAAAGTATTACATCTCATCTCTATTTATAGAGTTTCTAGAGAGAGAAAGATAGAGGAATCAAAGTCGTTATGACTATGAAAGTCATAACAAACTTTGACTGACATTGACCTTAGTCCAGGAGTGCCTATAGACACTTTAACAGAAATAACAAAAATATAAACATATAGTGACACTCCAAATACACCACTGTATCTTCTTCATCTTCTATAACAGTCCCCCTCAAGCTGAAGCAGAGTGTCGAAGCATCAGATTGGAGAGGAAATGAGAATAAAGAGGATCAGAGAGACCCTTTATAAAAACATCAGCTAATTGAGAAGAAGAAGGAATGAAGCCCACACGAACTACACCATTAGCCACCAACTCCTTCACAATGTGATAATCGATTTCCACATGCTTGGTGCGAGCATGAAAAACATGATTTAAGGCCAAATGTTTAGCTCCCATATTATCACACTTCAAACTCACAGGAAGAGATAAGGGAAGACCCAATTCCTCAAGAACATACGAAATCCAAAGCATCTCAGATGTAGCCACAACCATGGATTTGTACTCAGCCTCTATGCTCGAACGAGCCACAGTAGGTTGTTTCTTGGAAGACCAAGCAACTAAAGTCGAACCAAGAAAAATAGCAAAACCACTAGTGGATCTTCTCAAATCAGGACAACCTGCCCAGTCCGAGTCACTAAAGGCAGTTAATTGAGATATATCACCAGGTAAGATAGAGATACCAGACCCCAATGTCCCCTTAAGATACCTCAAAATTCTCTTAACCAATTGAAGATGAGAAGTCCTAGGAGCAGACATGAACTGAGCAACATAGTTGACTCCAAAACAAATATCAGGCCTGGTCATGGTCAAATACTGTAAGCCACCCACCAAACTTCGTAATAGAAGTGGATCCTCAAGCAAATCACCTTCCTGAGTTGATAATCTCTTACCAAAGGGAATGTGATAAAAATTGGCTTACAGTCTAGCATATCTGCCTTCTGAAGAAGTTCTAGAGTGTACTTCTTTTGAGTGAGTGATAAACCATGAGAAGAGGCAATAGGAGTTACCTCAATACCTAGAAAATAATGAAGCGCATCCAAGTCCTTCATTTTAAAATCCAAGCTCATAGCATTGATAAGATGTTCCATCATGATTGAAGAGGACCCAACCAAGATTATATCATCAACATAAAGAAGCAACACCAAAGTATCAGAACCCATTATATAAACAAATAAGGAATGATCAGTGGAGCTTTTCTGAAATCCATAAGTCAAAAGAAATTAGCAAACTTGGTGAACCATGCTCTGGGAGCCTGGTTAAGACCATATTAAGGATTTCTTCAAGTGACAAACATAATTCTTCTTAGATGCATTCACAAAACCAGGAGGCCGCTTCATGAAAACATCTTCTTCAAGATCTCCATGGAGAAACGCATTAGACACATCTAGATGTTTGATGTGCCAGCCTTGAGTAGCAACCACTGTGAGAACATAGCTGATGGTTGTAGGCTTTGCCACAGGACTAAAAGTTTCAAAATAGTCCAAGCCATCTAGCTGGTGAAATCCTTTAGTCACAAGTCTGGCCTTGTACCTCTCAACAGTCCCACCAGCCTTGAGTTTAGTCTTAAACACCCATTTGCAGCAAAGAATGTTCATAGAAGATGTAGCTGGTACTAGTTCCCATGTACCATTCTGTTCTAATGCACAAATTTCTTCAGACATAGCCTGACACCATTTAGGAACCTTAAAAGCCTGAGTAAATGATGTAGGCTTAGGAGAGTGTGCCGACAAGGTCAAATAAGCCTTAGGAATAGGATGACACACTAAGTAATTGGCAACAAAATCAGGTAGATACTTAGGTCTGTGAATACCTACCTGCCTTAGCTCGAGTGATCATGGGATGTGCTGAAATAGCAGTAGTATCTTGTACCAATTGAGTAGCATTAGTAAGAGTAACACCAGGTGCAGGTAACTGTGGTAAGGTAGGGGTTACAACTGGAGTAGCAGCTGAAGGAACCAAAGTAGGAACAGAAGGAATATCAGTCTGAAACTCCAAGATAACGCGAGTAGAAGTTGAAGATGTATTTGTAGCAGGAGAATCAATAATTTCTTGAAAGGGAAAGCAATCTTCATCAAACATTACATGTCTAGAAATGTGGACCTTCTTAGTCTTGATATCAAAGCATTTGAAGCGTTTATGCAATGAGTAATACCCAAATAGACACATTTAGAAGATTTGGGACTCAATTTATCCTCTCTCACAGTAGCAAGATGAGGAAAACAAGCTGAGCCAAATACTTTCATAGAAGTATAATCAGGAGCTTTCTTGAACAACATTTCAAATGGAGAAATACCATGATGAAGTTTGGTTGGAAGTCTATTGATAATGTGACTAACAGCAGGAAAAGAGTCAAACCAAAACCTCTTAGGCATAGATGCCTGAAACCTCAAAGTATTACCCATCTCTGTAATCTGCCCGTTCTTCCTTTCAGCCTTACCATTTTTCTGAGGAGTATAGGGACATGAAACCCTTAACAGAATACCAAAAGCAACAAGAAACTGATAAAAATCACCTTTACACAGTTCAGGTGCTCCATCACACTGAAACAACTTGATAGAGGTTTCTAATAGATTCTCATAGGCGAATTTAAACTTCTTAAAGCAAGACAAAGCTTCACTTCTGAGTTTCATAGGATATATAAAAAAAATCGAGTGAAATCATCCACAAAGAGAATAAAATACCTCACACCAGTAGCAGTAGACACAGGAGCAGGACCCCATATGTCACAATGAATAAGATGCAATGAAGTAGGTGTGAGAGTTGTAGAAAGATCAAATGGTAAGTTTGTACTCTTTCCAAGTAGACAAGACTCACAAAATGGAAGTACATCCTCTGTGTCATAATCAATAAGATGTGCCTTTTTAAGTTCATCAAGAACACCTTTAGCTGTATGGCCCAACCTCTTATGCCAACGAGTAGGTGAGACCACTATATTGGCAGACATAGCCTCAACTTTTGGTGTACTTACTGTTTCAAACTCTATAGGATAAAGGTTATTAACCATAGGTCCATGAGTGAGAATAATATTAGGCAACAAATCTTTGATACTATAACCCCAGGGATAGAACTCAACAGAACAATTATTGTCTTGAGTAAATTTGGAGATAGATAGTAAGTTCTTCCTCAACTAAGGTACTAGAAGAACGTTGTTAAGATCGAAGGCAACATCTGAGGTCTCAACTTTAGTATTTCCACTGCCTAGAATAGGAAAATATTACCACTTCCTACCATAATAGATTCTCCATTACAAATAGGTTTAGGTGAAGTAGTCACATTCATATCATTGGTCATATGGCTAGAAGCCCCAGTATTAGCTAACCACTTCTGGGATGTAGCTGTGTGTGAGGAATTTGTGGAAAAACACTGATTATGTGTAGCAAAATTACATTCCTCTTGTGTATTAAGTGTATCACTGTTATGTATTGAATCTATGTCCGAATTGGTTAAGTGTAAACCAGCAAATTCATGAGAAACTGAATTTCTAGATGGTTCATACCTGAATCTGCACTTGCTGGCCTGATGACCCCATTTGTGGCAAATACCACAAGGTATTGATGTGAAATCAAAATTCACAGCCTTTTGATGAGAAAAATGATGTTGATTTTGTTGTAAATGAGTGGAATTCTGAGAATTATGAGGCTTTAAAGCCACTTGATCACCTTGTTTAGGCTGAAATTGTGTTGTATGAGATCTGTTATATTAGTTATAATTTGGCTGAGACTGTGTTATATGAGATCTGTTATGTTGGTTATAATTTGACTTGTTATGATGTGATTGTCTTGTATATATTTGTTTCTGGGATGAAGTATTAGCTTTGTTTGGCTTAACAAAATAAGCTGATTGTTCTTCAAATCTTTCTTGTGATGATAGCCACTGTTCATGATGAAGTAATCTAGATCGAAGCTCAGGAAAGTTAATTCTTGTAGTTCGACTATCAATTGCTATCACAAATTGACTATATTCTTTCCTAATCCTAATAGTATGATTCTAATCATTTCTTTATCTGAAACTTTATCATTAACTACTGTTAAAGAATCAGAGAGAGATTTGATCTTACGCAAGTATTCAGAAATTGTTGCAGATCCTCTTCGAGTATTTTGTAATTCTCGCCGAAGAAGATCCTGTTTGGCTTCAAATTCATCAGCATAGATCAGATTGAGATAACTTCAGATCTGACTAGCTGTTTGTAAACCTAAAACATCAGCCTAAACAGATCGAGAAAAGTTGCTTTTAGACATGATTTCACAAAATTATCTTGTTTTCTCCAAATCTGATATGCTGGATTCATGATCTCTTCTCCTTCTTCAATAATGAACATCTCAGGTTGCTTAATCAATCCATCAACATAACCTAACAAATCATTACTATTGAATATTGTTTCAATTTGATCTTTCCACACTAGAAAATTAGATTCATCTAACTTCTCTGAGATATAATTTGTAATATTGAGTATATGATGATGCGATTGATTCATTAAGGAAGAAGATGATGCGAAATTTGATGGTGAAGACTCCATGAAAGCTTCCTGTAATTGTATAGATCGGATTCAAACTTGAGCCTAAGCTCTGATACCATGTGAAAAACCTAAATTATGGAATTAGGTTTTCAGTAGTAATGAATTGTATTATTCTCATTAAGATCAAAGTATTACATCTTATCTCTATTTATAGAGTTTCTAGAACGAGAAAGATAGAGGAATCAAAGTCGTTATGACTATGAAAGTCATAACAAACTTTGACTGACATTGGACCTTAGTCCAGGAGTGCCTATGGACACTTTAACAGAAATAACAGAAATACAAACATATAGTGACACTCCAAATACACCACTGTATCTTCTTCATCTTCTCTAACACAGGAGTGGATGATTTGTCCACCACCCTTTGGTGTAACAGTTGGACACCCCTCTTAAGCCCACGAGGTCGTGGGATCGAGTCTCGGTAGAAGCAGTTTGCCATCAAGATTTGTCCCCTGTAATTTAGGCAATATATAAATTAAGTAAATATTGTAATAAATTTGTCTGGCTTTAGGCCTCTCGTTATGGTTTAAACTAGGCGGTTATCATGCTCATCACATCTTAGTGATGTATCAATGCCTTGTAACGACTAACGTAGATCGTAGTCGATTTCTCAAAAAAAAAGGAGTGGATGACTTTTCCAATTATAAGGGTTTGAGATTTTTCAAGGATTAAAGAAGTTTTCTTGGAAGGTTTTGGAGTACACATTGTGGAGAACAAAGGAAAATCTTCATCCACTTGGTTTTCATCTGCCATGGTTTCTTCTCACTGTAACTAAGGGAGCGGGTCAAAATTCAAAAATGGTCCCTATGTCAGTATATTCTTAACACAATAGTTATGTATGTATTAGATAAAAATCAATAGAATACCTAAATATAAGATAACTCACCAAAAGAAAAAGAACCCTTCATAGAGACGAATAAATCCCCTGATTCTTCTTCTGTTTTCTAGTGCAGAAACGACCCCAGTAGCCAACTCGTTCCTGTAACCCTAAGCTGGAAAATTCTTGTATTAATGCACTCATTATCAGAGCATAATCAATAAAATAAAACGTAAAATCAGACAAGAATTCAATGAACTAAAAAATAAACTGCATAAGCAAATGAGTTTTGAAATGTATTATTTTTTGAAAATTGCGAAGAACTAGGGGCGGAACCAGGATTTTCATCTAGCCTGGGCAAGCTTAAAGTACTCTAAATAAAAAAAATAGATATTATGTATGCGTACGAATTTCACAAACTATTATATGTATATATGTGTGTACACAGCCTGAAATAAAGTAGGCCGTTGTTATGAAAAATGAAGGAGAGAGGAAAAGGCAGAACGAAACTAAAACTAGCCTCTGACTACAAGCGAATCTCATCTTCTTCAAGGAAAAAATAAAAATAAAAAATAATGACTTCAGAGAGAAAGAGAGAGAGAGATGATAAAATACCACGTCTTTTGTTCTCCATCATAACAACTCTTTATCTTTCATAAAACAAAATAATAAAGGTAAATTTGGTATTAAAATAGTGTATAATCACTATCAAAAGAAAGGAAAAAATAAAGGAAAATGTAATTTTAAGGGGCTATTTTAGAAGTTGGCAAAATTTAGGAGTCATTTTGTGAATTGATTGTAACTAGAGGTAAAAGAAAAAGGAAAACGACCAAAAAGAAGGCATAAATTTCATTGCACGGATTCGAACTTGTGACCTTTAATGCTGGAGGCACATACCTAACCACCAAGCTAGCAATGCTTTATTGTTATAATTCTCCAGACGCACTTAGAAATTCGAGAAATCCAACCTGGGCCATTGCCAAGGCTGGTCTACACATGAGTCCGCTCCTGTGAATAACTGAAAAAGATGTGAAGAAGAAGAGAAAAACAAAAGAAGGAAAAAAAACAGAGAGATTAAAAGAGGCAGATGGAGAGGTGAGAGGAAGAGCAAGACGAAGAAAAAAGTTCGAGTATGGCCTCCCAAGACCATAGAAAAGAAGAAAGAGAAACTAGTACCTGAACTCGAACTTGAAGATGAAGGGGAGAAGGTGGCCTATATATGGATAACCAAATATCTTACGCGGACAACTATATTGGGACCCTAACTCAATTATGGTTCACTTTATTGACTATGATTTTATAAATAGACAATTTTATATGACCTTAAATATTAAAACACTAATTAATTTGAGGACCATAAACAAATGCAATAGATTAAGAAATGAAAAACTTAACTGTCTAGTGTCGGGGTTCTTTTCATCATCATCTTCTGACTAAAAGCAATCTCTCCAACCCCAACTAATTACATCAAGCAATCTTCACCACTAAACTAGCTCAACAACTTGCCAGTTCAGATTAAAAGTTGAAATACACATGCACCACTAATTACATAAACATTGTTCATACGCAAAAATTGATCCACTACGAAGTTAGAAAGTGGCGGAAACAACAAATCTAGTCTAACTAAATTAATAAGCTGCAAGCACATGGTTCACAAAGAAAATTCTTCACATATCCTTCAATAGAGATTTCAACGATAAACAACTTCTGCACTTTCTGAACTAGCTCCAAAATTTTCAAGTTGTGACGAAAAACAGTGCATAATTAATTACACCAATCGAAGTTCAAAGGAACAGTTAATACCCACAAATTGATTGATTATGAAGTCGAAAAAACGGGGGAGACACCATTTTTCTAGTGTGAAAAACTAAATTAGTAAGCGATCTTAATCAAATCAAATAAGGGATCAACAAAGAGGAAAATATTTGGAACCAAAAATCAACTTTTCTAGGGTTTTATTTTTTTTTTCAATTCGAATGGGTTATAGGGTTCATCATGAAGACCGGATCTGTCATGTATTGGTTTAGTTTTGTTCGCCAACTCATATTTAAGAAGATTCTTCATCAATTTCATTTGATTTTTTGGGTGTCTCATGATCAACAATCTCTCAAAGGTTTCCTTCCTTACAAATTTTGTTGATGATGAAGAAGAAGAATACATAAGTTTTATGGATGAAAAGAGGGAGGACTTAAAATAAAAGCTATAATTCTCAGAAGACATGAGTTGAAAATTCGAAGTGTGTCCTTTTAAAATTACTAGGTTCCCACCGCGCCCGTAGGGCGCGGTAGATCCCTCTTGGCTAACGCCATTGTGGTTTATTACGCCCCGATTTTACGACTAAAGTGCTTTCGAGCATTCTCTGAGTATGCGTGTACCGCGGGATCTAATTTGTGAGTTCACATCACGTTGGGTCGAGCTTACCCAAGAAGTGCATGCACATTGCTGCCACTTGTAGATGTATGTTGGACAAAATCCGGAATGTATGCTCGGCATATAAAAATTGTGAACATTTTAATACACATATCCATTCTCACTTCCTTAATCTTTTAAAGTTTTTTCATTATCTAGAAATTAAAATATAAACTTAAACCGAACGCAATTAAGTGGAGTCCAATATTTGTAAGAGATAGTGAGAAGAAGAAGCTTTGGACCTATAAAGAGAAGTTCAAATTTATTTGAGAATAAGAATACAAAATGAAGACAAACATATATTGAAGAAATAAGGACATTACAAAGTTCAGAGGAACAAATCTAGAACACTAATTTGTAAAAAGAAAATAAAAAGAAAACGAAAAGAAAATCAGATCTTCTTAATTCTTATTTTTCTTCATGATCTTCTGTTTCTTCTTACCTGGTATTCAATTGATTGTGTCATCCTCCTGACAATAACATAAACATAAAGAAATTAAACATTAGTTACAAACCCGAAAAAGAATGTGATATAAAAACTATAAGAACATGAACCAAAATAAAAAGATAAATATGGGGAGTTAGTTAATAAGTGGAAAAGTTTGATTTAATCGTATAAAGAGATACAAGAACTTATTGAATCAATCGTTTGGGCTCATAACAAATTAAAAGTTGCTCCTGCTAAGTAGAGGAGATAATGGATCAATTTTAAGCAACAAAATCCATGATGACAATACAAAAATTTCAGCTTTGTTATGATAAAATAAATCAATTTAACCTACTAACATAATTAGTCGGGAATACAAAAAGAAAAATGAACTTTCGGCCATTTCCGATTTTCTCCCACATTGAGATGTTCATAATCTTGAACGAATGATTTCATCTAGATATGTGGATAAACACAGAAACAGAAAAAATCAATAAAGGAAAAAAAGTTAAATTAAAAAAAAAAAAATCAAAAACTACTATTCACTTCTCCAGAGAAGTAGATGACAACTGAATGTAAACCAAAACAAAAAAGAATATCAATACTGAAGATTCATATTTCCACATTTTTTTCTCTACTTCACTAATCCTTTTGTGTTCTTGTAACCATTCCTTCATTAAATAAAGTTGACTGCGAGAGCAGATATAATTCTTTGAAAAGGATACCATAACTTTGTTGGTATAAAAAGAAATATATATATCTATCTATTATATAAAACGCAATGGTGTTTTTTGAGGTGAGCCGTTGATTTATCTCTTGGATATTCGTAGCCTTCGGATTGTCTTGCTAGATCTTGTAATCTGAAGGTGGAGATGTTGCCACATATTTAATTTCGGTTACTCTTATTAACTCCATAACTTTTTGAAACTAGCCTGAGACTTTTGTACCCTCATTTTATGTTAAGAATTACCACATATGTTAACTTCTAATCAATTAACTGCAGGGTTGTTATTGACATTTACTTGACACCCCATAATAATGGGAGGAGATCGTGGGAGGTAGAGAGATTAGTGGTGAGGAAATCAAACTACCCCTTATTATATCCCTCGGTTAAATATGGTTGGATTGTATCTCTTTAAATGGTAACTTACATGATTTTTCGCCCTCTTCTTCTCTACTTATTAGTTATTACCACCATTTGTTAGTCGAAAATTTAAATAGATTTCTTCACTATTGAGATTGAAGAATTTCAACAATACAGTAGAGAGAAGAAGATGGTAGGATATCTTCTTACTTACTTTTCTTATAATTTTGGTTGTCAAATCTTTGTTTAAATTTGTATACTCAAAATCTATTTTATTTTCTTCTTTTTTCTTTAAATTTTAGTTTCATTCTTTCATATGTTTACTCTCTTCTACATTTTATTTTTACTAATTAGTTTTATTTTCCTTTTGCAGGTAGCTCAGAGGAATAAACATCAATATTCTACTCTCACTATTTCTTGCTCCCACAGTCCATAATTTTCCCAAGGTTAGATATTCTCTTTTCGAATAAGTTGAAATTTGAATTTGTACCTTATAAAAATACCTTTGTATTTTAATACCCTTATTGTGTCAAAAATTACTGACTGAGTTAAGTTTTATAAAATTAACTGAAAGGTCAATGTGGACATTTACACGAAATACCATAGAATATGGAAGTAGATCGTGGAAGTGAGAGAAATTAGTGGGGAAGAAACTTTTTTCTAACCACCCACCCTATTATATTCTCCTTCCTTTTATGTTCCAATTTATTTCTTTTGGTCTGTATCGGTGAATTTTTTTTATCTTCTTTATGGTATTATGTGTTGGAATTTTTTCAAAAAATTTATAGATGGAGAGAGTATTGGCGGGAAGTGGCCATTTAAATGAAAGGAAGAATCTTTCATGCACTGGACGTGAACAATATAGGATTGAATGGGTGTACCCATTTAATTTGAAATGTGATGAGGCATCTCCCATGTGAAGGGATATACCCCCATCCATTGGCAATTTGGCATCACTTAAATACTTATAAATAAGTTGCCAATCTATCCATCCTGCATCTAACGAAATTTCTCTCTCCCTCTTTCTCTTGCTCTCATTTTCAAAGTCATACCAACAGACAAAGTGTTCTTGAAATTTCTATCAAGTTTTGGTGAATTTTTTCGCATTCTTTTTCGGCATTATCAGTTTATTAATACAGAGTGTTCTTGGTCTTGGTCAAAGCGTACATACTTTGAACCAAGCAGTTGTTGAAGGGCTTCATCGTATCCTGAAGGCATAATTCCTGACCCGTTGTGTACTCGTGGTTTCATACCAGAAGGGGGCGAATTACTGTCTAAAAGAATCGATTTATCGAGCTTTGAAGTCTAGTGATCAACATTATATTATTCATCGATTTTCTTCGACCTTCCATTCCAACTTAAACGCTAATTTTTCCAACAATTTTTAGACAGTAATTCTGTAGTTGAAATGGAAGTTATTTCAGTAACATCTCTCCATATGATAAGGCGAACGGAGTGAGAAAAATAAGTGGAACACCTGTAAGTATTTCTGTTAAATTTGATGCATGATTTTATGTGATAAAATGAAGTAGATTTGATATCTTTTATTAATCATGCTATGTTAATATTTGTTCGTGAGAATTGTTTGGTTTTGAAATCCAAGTGGTTACCCACTTGAAGAGGTATTTACGAGCCTTGAAAAAAAAAATGATTTTAGTCACATTGTTCTTTGTGTTGGATGGAAGTGCACTTGATCCATCTACGAGAGAGTGAAATATGATCTTTTAGCGCACGAGGTACATCTCATGTGTGAGTTATATTTGCTCAATTTCGGAAGACAAAAGTATTTTACTTCATGTTATGAGTACATCATTTTGTTATCTTTGAACATGTGAAACCTTCTAATTGAGATTTTAGAAGACGATATGCGTTTGAGAAATTCATGTTTACGGAATAACGAACATTATTTTGTAGCATAAGATATTTAACAAGTGGTTAATAATGCTCGTCAAACTATAATTCACTTTCGTGGAAGACATAATGGTACATTCTAACTTTGAGTGTTTGACATGATGAAAAAGCTAATGGTGATCTTAGAATTAAAACTCTAAGAAATGAATAATCATATTCTTGAGTGAAGAATATAACAAATGGAAATTGTATTGAGTAAGAATACAATTATGGTTCTTTTGGACTATTTATTTTCAAGCGACATGATATTTTTGGTTTAAAAGAATATCCCATTGTATTAAGAGAATACAATTACACAAGTTGGTGGATTCATCTTGGGTCCATCCTCATGTTGTGAGATGTTGTTGTCTTGGGCAACCAAGAAACAAGTGGTGATTTAGTTTCACTGAAATTGACTTATTTGTTTTCTCTAGTAATGTGCACTAGAAAGAAGCTCAGTGATGAGTTATTTTGAGTAAGCTACATGAGACAAATAGTAGACGGTTGAGAAACTAATGCTCATAAAATGTTTTGGCCAAAACGGATGCCGTCAATTGTTGTTCATGTAAAGTTATGGTTGACTGTATTAAGTCAATTTTGTATCTAGAGAAATATTTTCTAATGTTGTTGTCATCTAGACAAATATTCTCTAATGTTTTCGGAGTTATCTAGAGAACTTATCTCTAAAGAAAAAGAAATGGGCTAAGGTCTGTGAATGAAGGTTGATCGCCTTTAACGGGAACCCAACTTATGTCTTGAAATAGATAGACAAAGTTCAACGGGTACTAACAAGTTAAAGCTTTCGCGATTATGGAATACTAGCGTTTTATATTCTCCCATTTCTAAGCTAGTATTGGTTTTTTCTGCAAGACAAAGGATGAATGAAAATTCTTAATAAGTCCAAAATTTTTTAAGTGGTGCCTCGCGGAAACACCCTATGTGGACTTACCTAAGTGAGTGTGGAAATCAGGCCGTTTCCTAAGAAAATAAGACCGTTTTCTAAAGAAGACTCATGAAAGGGATATTGCACATGGCCATTAACGTGCGGAGTATGAACACTCTGTCCTCCGAAACGAGTATGTGCGATGACTCCGGTTTTATCATTTAAGGATTCTTGGTTCAAGATACGTTCACCATAGCATTCTGATGAAGCTTTGAGTTGTTTGCACTAAGTGAAGGTTCAAATCCATAAGATACCTATCATTTATGTACAAGTTTCTACGATAATGCCAAAATCGTCTTTTATTCCAAAATTATTTGTTTTGTTTTATTTTGTATTTTATGTTTTGTTTTCGTTGAGTGTAACTTTCAAATTTTTCGAAAATGGTGGGGGAATGTTGGAATTTTTTCAAAAAATTTATAGATGGAGAGAGTATTGGCGGGAAGTGGCCATTTAAATGAAAGGAAGAATCTTTCATGCACTGGACGTGAACAATATAGGATTGAATGGGTGTACCCATTTAATTTGAAATGTGATGAGGCATCTCCCATGTGAAGGGATATACCCCCATCCATTGGCAATTTGGCATCACTTAAATACTTATAAATAAGTTGCCAATCTATCCATCCTGCATCTAACGAAATTTCTCTCTCCCTCTTTCTCTTGCTCTCATTTTCAAAGTCATACCAACAGACAAAGTGTTCTTGAAATTTCTATCAAGTTTTGGTGAATTTTTTCGCATTCTTTTTCGGCATTATCAGTTTATTAATACAGAGTGTTCTTGGTCTTGGTCAAAGCGTACATACTTTGAACCAAGCAGTTGTTGAAGGGCTTCATCGTATCCTGAAGGCATAATTCCTGACCCGTTGTGTACTCGTGGTTTCATACCAGAAGGGGGCGAATTACTGTCTAAAAGAATCGATTTATCGAGCTTTGAAGTCTAGTGATCAACATTATATTATTCATCGATTTTCTTCGACCTTCCATTCCAACTTAAACGCTAATTTTTCCAACATTATGTATCTCTTCGTTAGTTCTTCTACTGCTTGAAGTTTTTTTATTTGTATTTTTTCTTTCCAGATTTAATGTATTGTCATGGTGATTCTGCTTTTTTATTGGTTACTTCTCCTTCCTTTCTCTCTATTTGTTTCCACTTTTTCTTCATGTTTGTCTTAATTTATGGAGAAGGAAAACAAAAATACATCAAAAACCTATTTGTAAGTTCATCCGAACTTCTTCAAATTGCATTGGTATGTTTACTTTTTGTTTTTCTCCATGGAAATACATAATTTTTCTCTACTTTTATAGGTTACTATGAAAATTTATTTCGAATATTGGTGTGAAAGTTTTAGTTTCATTTCTTCTCAATGAAAAGCTTATAGTTGGATACAAAAGAGTTTAGAAATTTGAAGATCTGGGGTATTTGGGGCTTAACTTTTATATTTTGGTAGATTCATTTTTCTTTAATGTTCGACATTATTAAAGTTTATTCATTTTCATTTACTTTTATAGGTACTACAATTTATCATGGGAGATGAAGAAAATGGTGGGTTACTATGAAAAAAATGTGTGCAGTTATATTTATGTGTGCAGTTATATTTATCTAATGGTTAAAATAACCGCCTTCCTAAGTGAAGAGTTTTTTTTTTTTTTTTTTTCTGGGAAAGCGAGGGACAGAAAGTGGAGAGCATGGAGTGACGAAGAAATGTTGGTTTTAGAAAGGAGCGAGAATCATTTTCCATTTTATTTTTCTTTTAAATTGTCGTTTTTGGTCTACCTATTTGAGTTTACTCTGTAATTGTCAAAACACAACATTCTTGGAGTATTTTACCATAATAAAGCTGAAATCTCCTCTTCTTTCTTCTAACTTTCTGTTAGATAATTTTTTTTGTGTTTAATTGTTTTTTGTATTCTTTGATTTTATTGTTATAAGTTACATTGTTATAAATTACATTGTGAGTTGTTGAATAATAAGGACAGAGTGATGTCTCCATGAATTGGGTGGTTGTTGCCTGATGCTGCCAACCATTTGATGAAGATGAAGTCGGACAAGAAGACGAATTAGTATTCTTGAATTGGATTTGTGTAGCTGTTATATTTTTTGTATGAGTATTGTTCTTTTTTTACTATGTATGTTTTTATTTTTGTGTAAGTTTCTCTCTGGTGTATTATGTTGATCATCTAAGTGTTCGTATATTTACTACTCATAAAATATGTACTCATAGAATTCTTCAACGAGTTTCTCACGCTACTAACTTTGTAAAATTTGTCTCTTCAATAATTTTTTTCGGTACAGTGTTTCAGTAAGTCTTTTTTTTTTTACGGAAAAATGAGGTTGTTATATTATCGATTATAAATATAAAAAATTAACATTTTGTTTTTTTTACGAAATTAAAAAAAGATTATCTATTTTGTTATGGTTGGTAGGTACTACTTTAGTTCCCCCTTTCAATTTCACTATAACTTTAATTATTATATTTTTACGATAAATACCTGAAAATTAAATTTTCACCGCGAACAAAAATGAAAACTAGGTTCCCACCGCGCCCTACGGGCGCGGTAGATCCCTCTTGGCTAACGCCGTTGTGGTTTATTACGTCCCGATTTTACGACAAAAGTGCTTTCGAGCATTCTCCGAGTATGCGTGTAACGTGGAATCTATTTTGTGAGTTCACATCAAGTTGAGTGGAGCTTACCCAAGAAGTGGATGCACATGCTGCCCATTTTCACACAATGTGGGGTCAGCGAGTAGCTCTCATCCAAATCATGTACTGATTTCGAATGAAATCACGTACTGATTTCGGATGACAGGTAAACGCATGACACCAAAAAGTGTGAAAATTGGCAGCATGTGCATCCACTTCTTGGGTAAGCTCCACTCAGCTTGATGTGAACTCACAAAATAGATTCCACGTTACACGCATACTCGGAGAATGCTCGAAAGCACTTTTGTCGTAAAATCGGGACGTAATAAACCACAACGACGTTAGCCAAGAGGGATCTACCACGCCCGTAGGGCGCGGTGGGAACCTAGTATATATATATATATATATATATATATATATATATATATATATATATATATATATATATATATATACTTTGAAAAGGATACCATAACACAGAAACAGAAAAAATCAATAAAACAGTTGAAAAATATTCCCATCTCTTAACCCACGATCTTCTCCCGTATTGGAGGTGTATATGTGTAAATGTCTATACTCGATTACTTTGGTAGTTACATAGGTAGTTAGGGTAAGTTTCAGAAAACAAAAATTTAATCGTGAGGAGAACGGTTGGATATTATTAATGGGAGAAAAAAAAGGGAGATACTTTAGGGAGATTTCTACTGATTTGATTGTTGACATTAATATCCTTCTTTTTTAGTGTATTAACATAAAAAGATTTTATATTATTCGTCGGATGAGTTCCCAACCAAATCTCTAAAATAAAATGGACGGTCAGACTTATCCCTTGGATAACCGACTAACCTGTTTTAATATAATAGATGGTTTGTATAAAATTTCTAATTTTTCAAGTCGTCCGCATAAAATTGTTGTCCACATAATATAATGAATTGTCCATATATTGGCAGTCGAAGGAGAACTGCTCAAACTTTGAATGTCCCCGACCTCTTGAAGAAACCTAGTCACTAACCTTTCGGCTGAGAAGAAGAGGAATGGACTAGGAGCAGGTCCTGTTCGGGTATGTGACTGTTATAAACATGTAGGACATGTTATATTATTCTCAATGTTGTCACATGGGTGGTAAACTGAGTGTGGTGCTCCTCTTAGGAAGTTAAGCACACTTCTCTACTGACCCCTTTTTAAATCGTGAGGTCCAGAAGTGTCAAAGCGGACAGTGTCACTAGCAGTCACTGCATCGTACTATAACACGTTAACCGCAAGATTCGATGTGGTCTTGGAAGGTAAGCTTTAGTTAATCCCACATACACAGAGTGTGGTGAGACGGAGTGTGGGGATCCTCTTAGAAAGTTAATAACCCTTCCCTAGTGAGACCTTATAAAACTGCAAGGCTCTGAAGTGCCAAAGCGAATAGTATCACAACCAACCGATTGTTTCGCGTCATCCTATAACACGTTATCAACACGATTCGCTCTACTATGATGTGATCTTAGGAGGATGTGTTGTCATCAATCACCACATAGTGGTGAGACGGAGTGTGAGGCTCCTTTTAAACACCCTTCCCCAATGAGGCCTTTTAAAACCGTGGGGACCAAAAGTGCGGAAGCAGGCAGTATCACCAGCAGGCCAGAAGGTTGGTCCACGTCATTTCGTAACATACAACAAATTTTGTTATTATATACTCACAACTGTTGTAAGATTTGCTATTAAAATATATTTTAATTATAAATTAAGAAAGTTTTACCAAGTGCGAAAGTCAAATGACGTAATTAGAATATCTATATAACAAAACACAATTTGGGTTGTTGACTAGGAGAAAATTAATGAGGCTGACTGGGACAAAACAAATACTCCTAGAGAGTGAGTAGGACAACCACACAGACATGACTGAGACAAACTAAATCATAAATCTCGACCATCTATTCTTCATTTTCACATTCTAGCCTTTTGGTTTTAATCTTCTCATAACTACAACTATTGAACTTTCATCCCTCTCATAACTACAAATATTGAACTTTCATCCAAAGTGACTCTCTGTAACTCTTTCGATTTTAATCTCTTCTCATAACTACAACTATTGAACTTATATCCCAAAATGACTCTTTATAACTCTAATTCATCTTCTCATTATAACTAATTTTGTAGATTTTGTAAATTCTCTTAGATTTTATAATGAAGCTTTTATTTTTCGTTACGTGATGCAGGTATTTTTGTGAATTTGTTTTGGAACTCAACGAACTTGAGGTATAAAATCACTGACTGAAGTATAGTATTAAATAGGGTTAATTCCATTTTGACCCCCTAAAGATTACCAACTCACCAAAATGACCCCCTAAAGATGACCAGCTTCTAAAATGACCCCCTAAACCACTTTTTTGTCATATTTTTTAATGACATGTAATTTCACTTCCAACTTTGCCCTCTCTCTTTTTTTTATCTTCTTTTGTCAGATTGGATATTTTGTCAAATAATGAAAGAAGAAAATATACTTATAAAAAAATTATTAGAGAGAGAAAGAGAGAGACCTGACCCCGATAATCATCGAACTCCAGCGACGATGAGAGGATCTTCCACAACTAAACTTCATCTTCATTTCTTCATCATCATCATCATCATCATCATCATATTCGTCATCATCATCATCATATTCGTCATCATCATCTTCATCATCATTTCCTGTTACCAAGAACAGGAACTCACTAATAAGCATCAAATTAAATTAAGGGTTATTTCCCTAATGGCCCCCTACTTTGTGACCAGCTTCCTGCCTAGCCCCCTACTTTACGGGAAATGCCCATATGGCCCCCTTCCGTTATAACACCGTTACTCTCTCTCTTCCATTTCTTTTCTCTCTCCTCCAACATGTTTTCTCTCTCTACCACCTCGTTAAAACCTGCCAACTCATCATCTTCTCCGGGAAGGTCGCCGGCCGACCAATTTTCCGGCCGGCGACCTATAAACCTAAAAAAAAAAAAAATTTTCATCTCTCCTCTCTCTCTCTACAAAAAAAAAAAAAATTAATTTTTTTTTCACCTCCCTCTCTCTCTCTAAACTCCGGCGAAGGGGGTAACCCTTCGCCGGAGTTTAGAGAGAGAGAGAGGGAGGTGAAATTTTTTTTTTTTTTTCTAGAGAGAGAGAGAGGAGAGATGAAAAAATTTTTTTTTTTTTTTTTAGGTTTAAAGGTCGCCGACCGGAAATTGGTCGGCCGGCGACCTTCCCGGAGAAGATGATGAGTTGGCAGGTTTTAACGAGGTGGCAGAGAGAGAAAACATGTTGGAAGAGAGAGAAAAGAAATGGAAGAGAGAGAGTAACGGTGTTATAACGGGAGGGGGCCATATGGGCATTTCTCGTAAAGTAGGGGGCTAGGCAGGAAGCTGGTCACAAAGTAGGGGGCCATTAGGGAAATAACCCTTAAATTAATCACAATCAATTAAGTACATAACTCAATTGGTATTAGGTCATTTGTTATTACATTCCATTATTGATGCAAATCATACAGAAGTGGAAACCACAACATTTTGCACTTGAAGATCCAACATGTTTCTGAATTAAAAATTCATTGGTTAAATTAGACGAGCAGATCTATCTATGTAGAGAGAGAAATAAATCTTGATTTACTTCTGAAAATACAAAAGAAGAAGAAGATGCTGATCATTATCATTATTATTATTAAGATGGCGAGATGAAGATGATGAGATGAAGAGATGAAGACGAGAATAGGAAGAAAATGATGATGACGATGAAGCTGATGATGAAAATGTGATGACAATGAAGATCGATAGTGGAAGAACTGATCTTCTCGACGGTGAGGAAATTTGATGAATGTTCGGTCAGGTCTCCCCCTTTCCCTCTCTAATAATTTTTTTTTGTTCTGACAAATATATTTCATTCTTTTCCATTTTGACAAAATTTTCAATCTGACAAATGAAGACAAAAAAAAGAGAAGGGTAAATTTGGAACTAAAATTACACCTCAGGAAGAAACCTGACAAAAAAATGGATTAGGGGGCTAATTTAGAAGTTGGTCATCTTTAGGGGGCTACTTTGGTGAGTTGGTCATCTCTAGGGGGCCAAAATGGAATTAACCCTATTAAATATGTTATTTTTTGAATTTTTCTTTGTGAATGCCCTCTCTCAACATTACTATTGATACTGTGCACATATAGGTTGCTTTTGGACATTCGGATGCGTCTCCTTCCTTCTTTGGCTTATTATAAGTGCCCAATGAGTCGTGAACGTCCATGCACCCACGCCAAGATGTCTGTGTGTTATAAATCCATGGACAACACTGGATGATTCCACTTTACCTAAACAGAAGAAGGGGATTAACTCTAATTTATGACCAACAGTAAAATTTGGGGCACATTGCCCGAGACCATATTTTTGTCTGTAAGTCGAATTTTCGTTTCTTTCCCTATTCCTATTTCAAAATTCTTTCACTCTTTCTCTTCTTCCTCTTGTTTCTTGCCGAGATGAATTGTCAGAAACCGTTGGGTGTTGTATATTCGATCCTATTCATTGTTACGGATTATTGATACTGTTAAAATTGTCTACTTTCTTTTGTTCCATCTTTGAACGAAACCCACCCTCCATGGGATTTTCTTTAAATAGATTTGTTCGAATTAAAATTCCATGGGATTTTAGTGATCTCTTCAAAAAAATTTCAAGGATTTCCACACAGAGGGAGGAAAAGAGAGATAGAATCCAGACGTTGTGGTGGCATCGGCGGCGTAACGAAATAAATGAGATTTTGACCATAAAATGATTGTTCCGTTTTTTTCCTCTTCAGATCATAGTCCAATCAACAATTCTCGAATTATCATAATATGTAGGAAAAATTTCTTAAGTCTTCAACTTTGTTTAATTAGAAATACTCCAACTTATTTGTATACTACTGTATTTGGATGAAATCCAAAGGCATCTAAATTTTTCTACCTATCCGAATAAAAAAGTAATAACTAGTATGAGGGGAAGGCCACATCTTTTCTCAGTCTTTTTTTTTGAGAAATTTTATAAGGCCTCCCCAATTTTGTTAAAAGGCCTCTCCATTAACCATTTTACTTGCTAAATTATCACTAAGGGGAGGCCTTTTAACGAAAATGAGGGGGCCTATAAAATCTCCCTTCTTTTTTTATATTATTCTTCTTGTACAGTTATTTTGTTTGTGAGATTCTTTTCCCGTGTAGGTAATGAGGAAGAATAATAAAAATTAAATGTTAATTATGACTGGATCACAAATAAATGATAATTTTATTGATAAGAGAGGAGGAAGGAGGAAAATTGTTAAAATTCATCGACAATGCGGTCCTCTCATTCTAACAGGTTAGAAAAAGAGAAGACCGAGAGGGAAAACTTTTGATATCCGTATAAAAAAAATAAATAATAATATGATTGCTAAATCTGATTAACGCAAATATGGTTTTAAAAGTAAAAGAGATGTGGACTATTCGTTTAACTCGCACCAACTTTTTTTGTTGTTGAAATTAGCTCAGACCAACTTAACAATGAGGTCTTATTATTAAGTTTTAAATTTAAAACACTGATATGTTATAAATCAGAAATTGCCTTTGGACCCTAATGTCAAGAAATTGACTAGACAAATGTTTGCTACGTAGAGCTCCTTACTGGGATGAGCCCAACCGGCCCAACCCAGTCGAAAAGTCTTCAGGATCACGTAGAAATTACAGGGGAAGCTGAAGAAGTGGTTGGAATGGTTGGCGGACTGTCATACACATTTCGTGAGACATGCAAAATTTTGTGTTGTTCACAAATACTACGAAATAGCCTAGAGACCTCTAGAAACCACCTTGATCTAAGGATGAGCCTTCTAAATTTTTCTTTAATAGTTAGATGTTTATGCAAATAATCTTAATACGTCCACTGTATCCTGCATATCATATAAATAGAGAGTCGTAATCTACCTAAAAATACCTTCTTTCGTTTTATCTGTGAACTCTTTGTCTTCAATAGCTAAAGTCTTATATTGCATTGTTGAAACTACCCTACACTTTAGGGTGGCCCTAAAAACTTCAAATTTCCTTAACCTCGATGTGAATCAAATATTTAACTTAATTTGATTAACAATTTTTAATCAATAAGAGATTGGAGAAAACTAAATGGTGGTGGTGATACGTAAGCAAAACAAAATAAGTTACACTTCCAACCATTCCACCTAAAGTTAGTGGATACATGGGTGATTGGAACCATACCAAGTACTCATACCTAGGATTGGGAAAAAGTCAGGAAATCCGTGATCCGAGTCTGACCGCGCGGATCATGAAGATCTAGCAGACTGAAAAACCCCGAGTCGGGGCTTACCCGACTCGTAAAGGCATGTTTTTTAGTAGGCGAGACACGAGCAGAACTCTCCACTTGACGGCTGGCCCGAAAAATTCGGAAAATAAAAGCACGCAACCATAGCCCTAGAGACAGCCCATATTATGTGTCACCCCTCTCACTTTTTTTAGTGCCCCTCAGTCTAACCCATCAAATTTAGGGTTGGGAATATAAATGGATTTATGTGGTTTTAGAATTTTAGAGAAAGATAAAGAAGATTAGAGAATATCAAAGAAACAGTGTTCTATTGAGAGGTGCATTGTGCTAATCAAATAAGATCAGAAAAGCAGTGTTCTGTTGTATTTTTTTTTTTTTTGTTGAAACGTGTTTTGTTGTAGTTTCACCTCTTTTTTCTTTTCTATTTTGTCCTGTACTCCATTAGGATGTAAGTTATCTTTGATATTAAGATCTTTCTGTACATAATTTTGATTAGTTTTGTTCTTTGGATATCTAGATCTATTATGTAATTCTTATATAAGTTATCTTTTTGGTGTATCTTTTGAATTTTTGATGTATCTCTTTGGAAATGAATCTTTAGATATCTAAAAATCATAGGTAAGTTATCTAAGAACATCTCTGATGTGACAGTCTAACAAAAACTCTAAAAGTCCTACTTGTCTCCAATGAAGATTCTCTTTCTAGGTGTCAATATAGAGTTAGAGACACTCTAAACCTTTTTTGTTTCCAATAGAGATTTTCAACATACTTCTTAAATTCAATAGGGAAAAGTAGTTAAAAAGCAAGAATTTAAATTAGTTTAAAATTGTAGAGTCTGAGTAGGTGACATTTAGAAAACTTAAGAAGAAACTCTAATTTTGGAGTGTTTCTATTGAGACTATTTATAATAAGTGCATCCACCTCATAGTAGAGTGTAATAAAGTCTCTTGTTGAATAAGATGTTTTAACAAAAACTCCAAAAAATCATATGTGACACTCCAAGAGTCAGAGTTTTAGTCTGTAGAAAAATTTTGATTTATTACCTACATTCTTTTTGGTGTATCTTTTATCTTTACATATCTAAGATGTAGGATGTAAATTAATTTTCATACTAAGACGTTTTATATGTATTTTTTAATGCAAATATTTGTTTTTTGTGTTTTTCTTTTTGTAATTTGTGTCCTCATTTTATATTTTTAATTTAAATTTTCTTTTCTTGTAGCCCACAAAGCGACCACCCGCGTCTGCTAAAATCCGAGGGGGTTGTGGGCGGTAATGAGCCACGAGCACTCTGAGTGTCAAATTAATTAGGCCCGAAGTGCCCGCTAGATCTTAACAGACAACCAAACTTCGAGCCTGACCGACCCGAATCTGTGAAGGAGTTGTCTGACCGGGCCCGCCTGATTTCCACCCATCAAACAAGTAAATGTATCATATTATTAATAAATAAATGTATTCCATCACAAAGAGTCATTGTAAAATCAAATTTAATTTTGTTACATTTCCAATGGAAGTATGTAGAAGTAATTGGTCTGTAGTTTGCTCAACTATTTGATAGGAAAATTTTAGTTTTTAAAATGTCAGGAAGAAAAGTTTTGAATTCAAATTTGCGTTCTCTTGGTAATTTCTAAAATAACTAACTCCCTAAGGCAGGTTCAAATAGAGTCTTCCATCTAAGATGGATTTTTAAGAAAAAAAAATTTTAAATCCGATTGACACTCTTAATTTTTAGTGATTGAGTTTCATTTGGAAATATTGAAATTAGTACAGTTAAAAATTATATAAACACATTATATATCGTATAAGTGAGAATCAAATTACCATAAGAAATGCGTTTGGATTTCCTAAAATATGGATTACAGGAAATTGGGCCGGAGGCCCAATTTCTTGTATTTTTTTGATAGAAAGACAACCCATCTTTTTAACTAACTAGTCCCCAAGTAAGTTATAAAAATAGGTTTGAAGAACATTTTTAAAGGCACCAACTTTTTAAGAGTCAAAAATACCCTTCATTCAATTAGAAATACCTAGTAATAATCTAACTAATAAATCAGGAACTTGAGTTTTTCTCATGAACGAACCGAGTTGGATTATCGACGCCGATTAAAATTTCTGGGGTTTGAATCGATTTTGGCTATAAGATAGGTTGATGTTTTTAGGTTTTGGTGATTAAATCTATTTGCTTGTTGTTTGAAGAGGCTTTTAAGGGGTTTGATTTAGTTTTTTGTTCTAAATTCTATAGAGAGAAAGTTTTATATACTTTCAATGGAAGGAGAATTTGATAGTGTTTCAAGGTATAATCCAACTTCTTCATTGCTTTATTTTCATTGAGTTATGAATGATGGATGACAATTTGTTAGTTTTGATGTTTATGTTCAAACTTATTTGTTGGATTTATATGGAAGTTGTGAAAGTATAGTTGATGCAAACAATGTGTTTGATAAAATGCTTGAAAGAGATGTTGTTGCTTGAAATGCAATGTTAGTTGGTTATACAAGACGTAGGTTGGTTGAATTAGCTATAAAGTTGTTAGATGAAATGCCTGTGAGAAATATTTTTTTCTTGGACAATTATGATTGGTATTTATGTTCAAATTGAGAATTTCATGAAAGCTTTGGAAATTTTTCGAAGAAAAGTAAAATGATGGTGCTAGAGCTTATAAAATGACTATTATGAATTTGTAGGGGTTTTAACTAGTTTTTCGATACAACATTCTATTAGACAAAATATAATAACTTGTAACAAATTTCATGTTAAATCAATTCAAAAACTAATTTGCAAACCATTTGCATGGCATTACAAGGTGTTTGCAAGGCTCTGCAAGGTGTTTGCAAGGCTTTACAAGGTTCTGCAAGGTGTTTGCAAGGCTCTGCAAGGTATCTGCAAAGCTTTGCAAGGCTCTGCAAGGTGTTCGCAAGGTATTTGCAAAAGTCATGCAAGGTGTTCGCAAGGCTCTGCAAAGTTTTTGCAAGGCTCTGCAATTTGTTTGCAAGGCTATCCAAGGTGTTTGTAAAAACCATGCAAGGTGTTTGCAAGGCTCTGCAAGGTGTTTGCAAGGCTTTGCAAAGCAGTGCAAAGTATTTGCAAGGCAGTGTAAGTTGTTTTTAAGGTATTTTCCTAGACTAGGGTTAGGTTGGTCTTTTTACTGAAATTGAAAATTACATAATTGCCATCAGGGAGGTGAAGTCTAAAAAAACTTTGATGAATCTTTTTTAACCAAAATCATAATTTTGATTGGTCTTTTTACTGAAATTGAAAATTACATAATTGCCATCAGGAAGTGTTTGTAAGGTATTTTCCTAGACTAGGGTTAGGTTGGTCTTTTTACTGAAATTGAAAATTACATAATTGCCATCAGGGAGGTGAAGTCTAAAAAAACTTTGATGAATATTTTTTAACCAAAATCATAATTTCTTAGGGAGATTTGGCCAAATTCCCCTATGGATTAAACCAATATATATGTGTGTGGGAAATTTTATAGGCAAATGCACAAGCTTGTTAAAGGCAGCGTATTTTCCGCCTATACCTTGGTCAAAAGAAGTTGACAGGTATAAAGCCTTAGAGGCAATGCCTAATTTGATGGTGTCTATCACCCACTCTTTTTCTCTTCTTGAGGCATACAATCGTTGGCCGGTGATTTCCGTCCGGCGGTTTTTTTTTCCACTTCTTCTTCCTCCTCCTTCTTCTTATTCTTCTTCTTCTTCTTCTCCTTCTTCTTCTTCTTCTTCTTCTCCTCCTTCTTCTTCTTCCCCTCCTCCTTATTCTCCTCCTTCTTCTCCTCCTCCTTCTCCTCCTTCTCCGTCTCCTCCCCTTTTTTCTTCTGCTTCCTTCTTTCTTTTTGTTCTCTTTCTACTTCTTTCTCTGCTCTCTCTCTATAACATCTCCAGCAAAGGGTAAAAATGGTATTACGAAAAAAAGACTGTGTTGTTAACAACGTATTATATATCTTGTCAATAGTTTGAAAAGAGATTTTTTTCGATGATAAGTTTAAAAAGAGTTAAAATTTAATTTTTTTCACATTATTATTTTTTGATGGGTTATTTTGTCTCTTAGGGTACAGATTTTGGGCTTTTTATGCATTCTTTCAATACGGTATGGTCGGGTCCAATCATCAATTAAAAAGTGGGCTTCTCATCAAACACTTTCAACCTTTACGGTTCGAAAATAATGAAGAGATTACTTTGTGTAATACATTTTACACCAGGACTCATATTTGAGAACAACCATTTGTAACATCATTTAATTGTAACTTGTGAAATCTTTTTTGCTTACTCCAGTTGCCAAATACATTCTTTCACTAATATATATCTACACTACTCAAACTATCGGTATCCTGTATGTGAAACACTTAGCGAAGAACCTGGTCGAAAATCACATTTCCTGATTGAAAATGTCTTTGTTGAGGTTTGCTTTCATGGCGATTAGATAACAACTGTATTATTTTCTCATTTTCTGCGTCTTCTATTTGCAGAAAACTCTGTTAAGCTCCATTTTAGAGTCCTATAATTTCCTGAACATCTAAACAAAAAAAAATATTTATACCGGCATCAATTGATTAGATACATTGAACAAGAAAAATCCTATATGTACTATTTACTTGTGGGGCTAATTGGGTTATGAAGGTTAATCGATCTTCTGATTCGATTTCTCTCATATTGTTAACTATGATCTGAACTTTTGTAGATAATGTTCATTGTGTTCCCCAACTTCTTTCATAAATGCACATAGTTGTTTTCGATATGCTGCACATAGTCGTTTCTTGCGTCGAAGCTCTACTGTTAGTTCCTGTATTTTCTTTTCCTTCTCATCCTAGAAGCATAAACAAATAGAAAACAAAATCATTCTTAAGAATGGAAAATGATGATCATAATATTCGTTATATGCAAAAATCAGAAAGTTAGTATCTGCAACAAGGATAAAAGGATGAATTTCAACAACTATAAATCGACATCCACATTTTATTAATTTCAATTAAGTTGAAAGAATACTTTGAAGTACTCGTGTATAACTAAAACGGTTCACTGACCAAAACAAGAGATATCTGAAAACAGAGATCACAGCTCGACTCCAAGTTCATCATAGTCATCCGACTCTGATCAACCCCGTTTTCTTTCGAAAAAGCGATCTAACCCTTACTCTGAGAATCTTACCTTAAAAAAAATAGTTAATTCCACTAACAACACAAGTTTATGAAAGAACCTAAATAATTTAAGTGGAAACTATATGCAGTTATTTTCTCTTGTAGCAATTAGCAGGAGCGTTTTAAGTCTCCAAGACAGTGAGTCAAACTCGTGTCTTCATTCCACCATCACCGTTTCTTCATCTATTGCAGGTTCATTATCTCAGATGGTTCTATTACTGGTTTATAACAAAGCACTAGAAAAATATAAGTTGCTTATTCACTTTACTATTCATTGCTCGATTTTATTTTCATGTGTTTTTACTGGTTTTTAATCCTATTTTGGATAACAATTCCTACATGTATTCCAACATAAAGCTCCTTACTTTGTGACCTTTGGGGTCTTCTCATTTGTGATCTTTAGGATCTTTTCATTTTGTGACTTTCAGGGTCTTTTCATCTTGTTGTTGCAATGTTGTACCCTTTTAAGCTTCATGTTGTAATTTACTTTCGTAAGTCTCATGTTGTACTCAAAGGAGTCAAAACTCTCAAAACTATGTAAACTATATTGGATTTAGTTCCTACGTATGAACGAAATTCTGGTTTAACTAAAAAAAACTCCTTTTATATCACTGATCTTAGTGAGAGAAAGTTAGTTAAGAATATTCTCTGTTATTTATTCTGCTAACGCTTGGGTAATACCATAGTTAACTACTCTTACTAACTTGCCCCCTCAAGAAGATGAAGTTGAAAGCAACATCTTGTTGCGAAGAGGAAGGAATGATGTTTTGGAGAGTCCCTTTGTGAGAATATTAGCAGGTTGTTGATCTGTTGGAATATGCCTGATTTGTAAATCGACAACTAGTAACCAAATCACGAATGAAGCGATAGTCGACTTCAATGTGTCTGGTTCTGGAGTGACATACTGGATTTGCTGCTATGTTTTTAGCTCCCAAAGTATCACAATAGAGCACAATTGGTGAAGAAACAATATGATTCAGTTCTTGGAAGACATAAGAAAGCCTCAATACTTATCTATCGTTGGCTGCTTTTTAGAGCACCAACAAACCAGAGAATTGCCGAAGACAAGGCAATAGCCAGTGGTTGAAAACTCCAGAAGTCCGGACACCCAGCCCAACCAGAGTTAGAGTAGCCTATTAACTTGGAAAGATCACCCTTTGTTATAGTTATGCCACACTCACTTGAACCTTTGACATATCTCAGGATTTTCTTCACCAGTTGAAGATGGATATACTGTGGTTCTTGCATAAACTGAGTTGCATAGTTCACAAGAAAGGCCAAATCAGGTCTTGTCATGGTAAGAACTGAAGTCCCCCAACCAGAAATCTATAAGAGGTGGGATCAGAAATCAAATCCCCATCCAACTTGAAGAGCCTGGTGCCCCCAGGGTCGGCCCAAGTAGTTGGGAGGCCTAAAGCGAAGAAAACTTGGGGCCCATTTTTACCGTAGCTATAATTTTTTTTGTTGTAACAGATAAATAGTATGAAAAACATAACTAAAAATCATAAACCTGAACTATATAATGTGTAAGAAAATCCAATTTACATATAGAGATGAGCTAATTATGTTTCGAAAACATTCTTCTTGTCTTTTGAGATGCAAAGCTACTAATTGTGCGTTCATACTCTATTTTTGCCGTTCACATCTCGTTTAATTGATACTATCTAATATAATAAATTAACACTTATTCTTCACCAACAAGATAGAAATTAATTTATTTCTTTTTAAAAAGAGAACATCTAATATAATAAATTAGAAAAACTAGAGAAGAAAAGAATTCATAAAAATAATGGAAGAAAAAGTCAAAAACAAAGAACTATTACCTCTGTAGAATATAGAGGGAGAATAGTTAGGGGAGAATTGTTAGAGACTTGATCTTCAACACAATCAAAGGGAAGGAAAACCAAAAAAATTTCAGAGAGAAATATTTAGTAACTTAGAAAGAGAAAAGAAAAGATAACAGGGTTTGAAAAACGTTTAGGCCTATACAATTAAAAACTTAGGTTAGACAAGAAAACTAGGTTTTCTTTAATTGTATAAGCCCACGGTCCTACAGGAGAAAGAGGAGAAACAATAAGAACTTTTAGGAGTAGGGGTGAACATCGGTTGGATAACCGACTTTTTGGGCCAATCCAATGTCCAAACCGAAGGGTTCGGTTTTTCCAAATCTAAATCCGAACCAATCCGTTCATGGTTTGGCTCGGTTACCGATCCGAACTATGTATGGACGGTTTGGATCGGTTGGATAACCGAACCACCTGTGACATTCTACTATATATAAAATTTCGCATTTTCGACTTAAAAACGTGGAACTAGCTTAACTATTGAATTAAGGTACAATTCTCCACGTCATTTACTTTCTGTTACACATGCATTAAGCTATAATATCAACAAACATGGAACTAACTTAACTATTAAATCTCAGCCTTTCATCATTCCCATCATATATATTTATATATAATATATAAAAACAACAATAGACGGTTTGGTTCGGTTTCGTCGGTTATCCGTCAACCAAATCCATAAACCGATCCAAAACACTCGGTTTTGCCATTTTAACATCCGAACCAATCCGAAATACTATTGGATCGGTATCCAAACCGTTCAAATCCGTTTGGATCGGATTGGATTGGTCGGTTCGGATACTAAATGAACACCCCTATTTAGGAGTAATATTTATGGTGGGCCCACACTTTTGATTGTGATCTTTCGGAATAGGTACGCTGGTATCATAAAGTTATGGGCCACGATCCAACAGGTTTTGCTGAGTTGTTTTTTGTGGGAAGTGCCTTTAATTAACTAGAGTTTTGGGGCCCTTGTAAAAATGAGGCCCAAAGCAGCCGCTTTGGTTGCTTTGGGCCTCGGCCGCCCTGGTGCCCCCTGAAACTGGTGTACTGCTTAGCTTAGAATCCAACAAAGAAGCTTTGTTCAGTAACTACAAAGCATACTTCTTTTGAGTCAAGAGAAAATCATTTGAAGAACTCCTAGAAACCTAAATCCCCAGAAAGAAGTGTAATGAGCCAAGTTCTTTCATTGCAAACTCAGATTTCAAAGTAGTAGACCAGCCAAATCATGAGAGTTGCTTCCAGTGAGAATGATATCATCAACATAAAGTAATAGGATTTGTAGAGAAGAACCCACTCTGTTGATGAACATTGAATGATCATTTGCACTTTTCTTAAAGCCAAGTGTAAGTAAGAATGAGCCAAATCGATTGAACCAAGCTCTAGGAGACTGTTTTAAACCATAAAGGCTCTTGTGCAACTTACACACATATGAAGGATAAGAAGTATCAATAAAATCAGGGGGTTGAGTCATAAATACCTCTTCTTCCAAAATCCTGTGAAGAAAAGCATTTGAAACATTAAGCTGAAAAAGATCCCATCCATGAGAGACAACCAAGTTAAGCATAATTCTGATGGTAGCGGCTTTAAGAACCGGACTAAAAGTCTCCGAATAGTCTAGGCCATCTTTCTGATTAAAACCTTTGGCAACTATCCTTGCCTTGTATCTCTCCACTGAACCATCTGCCTTGTACTTGACCCTGAATACCCATTTGCAGCCAAGAATGTTCATTGATGAAGATGATGGTACTAGAGACCATGTTTTATTTTGTAACAAGGCTTGGTATTCTTCCAGCATTGCATTACACCAATTTGGATCAGTTGCTGCTTGTTTATAAGTTGTTGGCTCAGGAAGTTGTTGTAATAGAGTGAGAAAAGCACTTGGAAGAGGATGATAACTCCTATAAAGTGCATATTCATCAGGCAGCCTCTGAGGTTTAGTGATACCAGCTCTTAATCTTGTTCTCATAGGATGAACAGACACAGTAGGAAGAACTGCTATAGGTGTTGGTAATACACTTGATGTTATGGTTTCAACAGTAGATACATTTTGATTTGGAATACAGCCAAATTCAATATGATGTGAGAGAGTTAACTGCTTAGAAACAACAGATGTAGAAGCAACAACTGTCTCTTTGGTGGAGAAAGGAAAGATGTCTTCATCAAAGAGAACATTTCTAGAGACAAAAAGCTTCTCTGTTTCAACATCAAGACATTTGTAACCCTTGTGATGAATGTTATACCCCAAGAAAGCATACAGAGTGGACTTCAGACTAAGTTTGTTCTGTCTGTGTCTCCAGTAAGTAATTTTGTGGGAAGTCTATTTATAAGAAAAACATTAGTAGAGTATGCTTCAAACCAATATTCTTTTGGTAAATGAGATGGAAAGAAAAATATATTACCAACTTCAGTGATTTGTTTATTTCTCCTTTCACCTCTCCCATTATATTGAGGTGTATATGGACAAGAGCTTCTGAAAAAAAGCCACAATCATCTAAAAATTCTTTGAACTCCCCTTTAGATAGCTCAGGAGCACCATAATCTGAAAATATTTGATGGTGGTGCTGAATAGGTTCTCAGAAGCAGCCTTAAATTTCTTAAACCAAATCAAACTATCTGACCTTACTTTTAAAGGATAAATCCATAAGTGTCTGCAATAATCATCAAGAAAGAGTATATAATACCTATCACCATGTTTTGTTTTGATAGGAGATGACCCACAAATATCTGAGTGTATAAGATAAAGAGGTGCTTCTGTTGGCATGATAATATATTATGGAATATTGGATTTAATCTTGTGAATAATTATAGTTGGCAAAAGATCAAGATATCAAGATCAAATATTTGAGATAAAATAAGAATTGTATGATATCAAGGAATTAGCAACATATTAGGGATTATTAGAATATATTATGTTATCCTTTGTAATCCTATAAATACCTCTAAGAGGTTTGTAATGAGATATACTTTTCTTCATCACATTTTAAGTTGGTATACAGAGCGGTTCAATATTATTATTGTTTTTTTGTTTTTCTTTTTTGAAAACAAAAGAGAACGAAAGAGTTTCGATTTATTCCTTGTTATTTTGATTGATTAGTAGAGTACTGCAATTTGTTTCTTTATGTTTTTTTTATCAAATATGAGTGACTTATCTAGAACCTCAAATCTTGTACCTGAACCAGTGACCATTCCTTACGGGGTGAAACTTAATGGTACAAATTACTATCTTTGGTCCCAAGTTGTTGAAACTTTTGTTGCAGGTCGAGGAAAATTGGGATATCTAACAGGAAAAATAGAAGAACCCTCTATTGATGATGCTTTGTACGAGAAATGATGTATAGAGAATGCTATAGTGAAAGGTTGGCTTGTCGGTGCCATGGAACCCGATGTAATGATATTATTTGTTCGACTTCCCACTGCAAAACAGATTTGGGATGCTTTATCTCAAACTTATTACGAAGGAGCAGATAGATCAGTAATATATGATCTGTCTTGTCAGGCTATGCGTATGAAACAAGACGGTAAATCTGTGTCTACATATTTTGCTGATTTACGCAAAATATGGCAGGAACTAGATCATCGCAAGCCAATCACATTCACGCAACCTGATGTTATACTTACTCGTCAAAAAGAAATTGAAGAAGAACGTGTTTATATTTTCTTGGCTGGTCTTGATGATATCTATGATCGAGTGCGAAGTGATATTCTTCGCACAAATCCTTTTCCAAATCCAGAATCTGCATTTGCTATGGTTCGTAGTGAAGAACAACGAAGAAATACCATGTTAAATAATAATGTAGAATCCAGTATGGCCATGGCAGCTAAAACTACTATTAATCAACATCGAAATAATCACTTAAAAACTCGAAATGTAAGTGAAAAAGGGTGTACTCATTGTGGAAATTCTAAGCATACTGTAGAAAATTGTTTTAAGTTACACGGTTACCCAGATTGGTGGGATGGTTTTAATGAAAAAAAAACTCGTGAACGACGTAGTAAAAAAGAAGGTGACAAGGTAGATGGGAAAGCTGCAGTTCTGGTATCATCTAGTACCTGTGATCTACCATCAAATGTTGAAGTTTTTTCATCAGTATCAACTGAACTTGGTGACTCTGATATATCAAGTCATTCAACAGGTAATATTGGATATGTTTTTATAAACACAGACTCAACCAAAGACACCGGATGGGTCATTGATTCAGGAGCTACCGATCACATGACCTTTGACCGGTCACTTTTACAAAGTTCGAATACACCGCGTCGAACACATGTATCTAACGCCAATGGAGTATCATCCCCTGTCACCGGTGCAGGGACAGTGGTGTTAACACCTTCATTATCTCTTGAGCATACATTATATGTTCCCTCACTATCTAATAATCTTCTATCCGTGTCTCAAGTAACTGAACAATTAAATTGTCTAGTGTTAATGTATCCTCAATTTTGTCTTTTTCAGGACCTCAACAGCAAGGAGATTATTGGGCGTGGTACTAAGAGAGGGGGGCTATATTATGTTGATGATGTATGTCCAGGAATTGTCTTAATGAATCAAGGTTCTTCGTCAGTTAAACAAAGTAAAATTTGGATGTGGCATCGAAGACTTGGCCATGCTTCTTTTGGTTACATCAAACACTTATTTCCGACCCTATTTTTAGATTGCAAACTTTCTGATTTTCATTGTGATATCTGCGTATTAGCTAAAAGTCATCGTATTAATTATCCTTTTGAGCACCAGTAAGGCGACAGAACCATTTGCTTTGATTCATTCAAATGTGTGGGGTCCTGCTCCTGTTCCTACTTTGTCTGTTTTTGTTGGTTTGTGATTTTTATTGATGATTGTAGTCGTATGACTTGGCTTTATCTAATGAAGAATAAAAGTGATGTTTCAGAATGCTTCCGCTTATTTCATAAGATGATACAAACACAGTTCTCTACTACAATGAAAGTTCTTAGGTCCGATAATGGTGGTGAATTTATTAATCAAGTCTTGAAGTCTTATCTTCAAGATAATGGGATAATTCATGAAACAACATGTTCCTTTACCCCACAACAAAACGGCGTGGCAGAAAGGAAAAATCGCCATATTTTAGAAGTCACACGTGCATGCTTAATTGGTGCCAATATGCAACCTGTTTCTTGGGGAGATGCTATTACCTACGCTGTTTATCTTATCAATCGTGTACCTAGCAGTGTCCTAGACTTCAAGACTCCTTTCGAAAAACTTTCTAGCAATTGTAGCATTCCATCACATTTAAATCTAGAGCCTCAAATATTTGGATGTATAGTATTTATTCATATCCCTAAACATCAACGTAATAAACTTGATCCATGTGCATTAAAGTGTGTATTTATTGGGTATTCTCCTCATAAAAAGGGGTATAAATGTTATCACCCTCCTACCAAGAAGTTATACATTACTATGGATGTCACTTTTTCTGAGGCAGATTTGTATTTTTCTCCAACGTCCTCCTCTAATCTTCAAGGGGAGAATATGAGTGAAGAGAAAAGGTGGACAAGTTTACTACCTGACAATAATGATTTGGGATGTTTGTTAACTGATTTAGCCTCAACAGATAATAGTGATCCGACATTCTCAATACAGGATATGGTAGATGAAGGACCTAACATAGATCATAGTCCTAATCAAGTGATGCAACGAAATATTGAAGAACCCCCTTCTTCGACAGTACCCACCAATAATTCTTCTTCTGATGTGGATCCTGAGGTATATACTAATTTTGAGGATAATATTAATATTAGTAATTTGATTAATGATGATGTTCCAGTGTTTCCTAGTGATAATGACAGGTATCAATTACCTTCTCGGAGTAACCGAGGAAAGCCACCAGAGAGATATTCACCTGACAACTCAAAAGTCATCAGGTATCCAATTGCTCATTATGTTTCTAGTAAACATTTACCTGATAGTATTCAAGGGTTTGTTAACAAAATGACAAATGTCATAATTCCTACAAGAGCGGAAGAAGCGTTAAATGACCCTAAGTGGGCAAAATCCATGGCTGAGGAGATACAGGCTCTAGAAAGAAATAAAACTTGGGACATCATAACTTTACCAGAAGGCAAGAAACCAGTTGGATGTAAATGAGTATTTTCAATAAAACATAAGCCAGATGGTTCGATTGATCGGTACAAAGCAAGGTTAGTGGCTCGTGGCTTCACACAAACATATGGTGTTGACTATCAAGAGACTTTTGCGCCTGTTGCAAAGTTAAATACCATTCGAGTTTTATTGTCTATTGCTGCTAACCTTGATTGGCCATTACAACAATATGATGTAAAAAATGCATTTTTACATGGAGATTTATCAGAAGAAATTTATATGAATATACCTCCTGGTTACAATACTTCCGATAATACAAATTCAGTGTGCAGGTTGAAGAAAGCATTATATGGTTTAAAACAATCACCCAGGGCATGGTTTGGGAGATTCCGACTAGCAATGAAGAAATATGATTATACTCAAAGCAATGCAGACCACACCTTATTTTTGAAGAGACAAAATGGTAAGTTAACTGCACTTATCATCTATGTAGATGATATGATTGTTACAGGTGATGATATAGATGAAATGACTAAGTTGAAGACTTGTTTGTCATTTGAATTCGACATGAAAGACCTTGGAGGATTAAAGTATTTTTTGGGTATTGAAGTTATCAGATCCAAGCAAGGAATTTTTTTATCACAACGCAAATATATTCTCGATCTGTTGAAGGAGGCTGGTATGTTAAGTTGTCAACCCATCAATACACCGATTGAGCAAAATCATGGGTTAGAGGAACTTCCTGATCAAGTTCCCACTAACAAAGGAAGATATCAAAGACTTGTTGGTCGCTTAATTTACTTATCACATACGCGACCAGATATCGCATACGCAGTTAGTGTGGTAAGTCGATTTATGCATAATCCAAGTGAGGCTCATATGAACACCGTCATTAGGATCTTACGATATTTAAAGTCCACACCAGGAAAAGGTATAATGTTCTCCAAGAACTATAATACCACAATTACAGGTTATTGTGATTCTGATTGGGGTGCAAAAGGAGATAAACGACGTTCAACTAGCGGATACTTCACATTCGTTGGTGGTAATCTAGTTTGTTGGAAGAGTAAAAAACAAAAGGTTGTCTCGTTATCCAGCGCGGAAGCTGAATACCGAGCAATGGTCAAAGGAATTCAAGAACTATTGTGGCTGAAAAGGCTTATGGAAGAGTTAGGTTTTCCTTCTACGGAACCTATGAAGTTACATTGTGACAATCAATCAGCTATTAAGATTGCAGAGAATCCTATTCAACATGACCGTACTAAACATGTGGAGATAGATCGTAATTTCATATATGAAAAATTTGAAGACAAAATCATCGAAGTTCCATATGTGAAAACCTCAGACCAATTGGCGGATATTCTAACTAAAGCTGTTTCAAGTCAAGCCTTCAGTAGCTCACTTGTCAAGCTGGGCATGCATGATGTTTATGCTCCACCTTGAGGGGGAGTGTTGGCATGATAATATATTATGGAATATTGGATTTAATCTTGTGAATAATAATAGTTGGCAAAAGATCAAGATATCAAGATCAAATATTTGAGATAAAATAAGAATTGTATGATATCAAGGAATTAGCAACATATTAGGGATTATTAGAATATATTATGTTATCCTTTGTAATCCTATAAATACCTCTAAGAGATTTGTAATGAGATATACTTTTCTTCATCACATTTTAAGTGCTTCTGTGTAACTCTCTGAGGTTGAGTATGGTAGACATTTTGCTCTTTGCTAATTGAGAAAAGTGACAAATACCCTTTTGAGGCTTGAAAGTGAAAGTTGTGAGCTTATCTCTCATAAGTAAATGCAAAATGAAATCAGATGAATGACCCAATCTGTTGTGCCAAATAGTAGAGGTTGTGGCTTCTTGAGAATTTGTAACTTATTTGCAAGGATAATATGGTACGATCAGGTCCAATTGCCAAATAAAAAGGAGAATCTCCTCGTAGAACACATAATTGAGAACAAGTAACTTCATTTAACTGTAACTTGTCTGTTTGGCTTAGTGTAGTTGCCAAATACATTCTTCCCCTAATATAGATCTACACTACTCAAACTATCTGTAATCTGTATGTGAAAATCTTAGTGAAACACTTGAAAGGAAATCACTTCTTTTAATTAATAATGTCTCTGTTGAGGTTTGATTTCATGGTGATAATAGATAATTGTATTATATTGTTCTCTTCGGTGTATCTATTTGAAGAAAATTTTGTTAAGCTTCATTTCACAATCTTATAATATTTTTCGTTAGGAGCATCTAAAGCAAAAAAAAAAACCCGAAACTTCATACCTACTTTTTTTTTTGTTGAAAGAGCTTCATACTTGAATTGATTAGACGCATTGAAGAAGAAAGTTCAGATATACACTATTGACGATTGGGGCTCATTCTGTTATGAAGGTTCTTGATCTTCTGATTCGACTTCTCTCATATTGTTAACTATAATCTGAACTTTTGTTGATAATTTTTCATTGTGTTCCTCAATGTCTTTGATAATTGCATGTATCTGTTCTCGATATGCTGCACATAGGCGGTTCTTGCGCCGAAGCTCTATTGTTAGTTCTTGTATTTTCTTGTCCTAGAAGCATAAACAAATAGAAAATGAAATCATTCTAAGAATGGAAAATGATGATGATATTATTTTTGAGCAGAACGTTAGTATCGACAACCATTATAAATGTATGACAATAATTATAAATTGACACCAACATTCCATAGATTCCAATAAAGTTGGAAGAATACTTTGTTTATAAACTAAAACAGTTCAGTGACCAAAAGAAGGGATATCTGAAAACAGAGATCATGGTTTTTAATGGACTCCAAGTTCATCATAGTCGTCCAACTCTGATCAACCGGGTTTTCTTTCGGACAAGCGATGTAACCCTTACTCTGAGAAGTTTACCTTTCAAAAGAGGATTTAATTCAACGAAAAGCACAAGTTTATGAAAGAACCTAAATAAATTCAGTGGGAAGTATATGTAGTAATTTTCGTTTATTTGTTGAGATTGGACTATATCATTTTGGTTTCTACATATCCTAATATCCTGAAATTGATATATTCATCTACACTTGGTATCTAGTTGGATAATCTTATTCAGTTCAGTGATTTGATGAGATTTCGCGTTTGCACATTGTACATGTAGTCTTGTATATGATCACGTCTGCGTATAACTAGGGTATAGCCCGTACCTCTGGCACGGCATTATTTCTTGATCACGTTACACAAATGAACACACACTAGCATCGTGCAACAAAGACATCATCTCAAATTCTCCCAAACTTGCCTCGCATGCATGTACATTCATTAAAAAATATCACACTATAAAATTGCTTCAAAATTAACATGACCAGTAGAAATTACAGAATCTTTCCTTGTACTATAAAATAGCTATGAACATCAAAGAAAAACTGACTTCTGTTTTAGAAAGATAGAGTAGAGACAAAATGAAGAAAATGGAGAAGAAGAAGATTTGAACCCGAAATAGAGACTCTATTCTTTCTCTAGCTTTCTCTCACACAGAAAACACCTAATATTGAGAGATTTAAGGAGAAAATAGAGGTGTAATTATTTTTAGAAGTTGGTTAACCAAATAAGTGGGAAGTTATCTTGAGAAGTTGTTAAACTAGTGGAAGTACATCCGGTGGTGAAAACTTAACGATAGATACTTGGTGGATGAGATTTATAATTGCAAGTTATGAGATGACAAAATACCTAGCTAATTTGTTATATAGTATTCATTGTCAATAAAAATATCGGGTTAGTAGGTTGCCTTGTTCAATACTTCATACTAGTGTTGATGCAACTAACAAAATAGCATTAAGGTTTTATGCGAAGTGGGACCAAGACAAGTCAGGGATTGGATGACCTAGAGGAAGATTTTCTATTTTTAGTAGTTTCTGAATTCTATATATTCTAGGTTTATTAGTTTCAGAGTTTTAGTTGTTTTAGGGAAGATTTTCTAGTTTTTAGCAGTTTCTTAATTTTGGTTGTTTTCCTAGTTTTCAGCAGTTTCATAGATTCTAATTATTTTAAAGTTTTAGTAATTTTAGACTTCTATTATTTTAGAGTTTCTAGCCTATAAATAGGCCTTTTATGTTCATTGTTAAGGGAGCTTAGTTTATTGGATAAAACTTCGTTTGACTTAATCAATCATAGAGGAGCGATATCTATACTTTAATCTTTGGCCTACTGCGCGATGCATCAGTTGGTATCACAGCTTGCGTCGATCTTTAACAATGTCACCGAGAAGACAACCTGTTGTAGGTAGGGAGAATCCTATGGATATTGTTAATAAAAGAACATTAATTCAAGTTGTGAAACAACGATTAGACCAATGTTGTTAAATCGTATCACGCATCGTTTTTTGACTTAATAAATCGAATCGTAGATTCAAATCGGAAATTGTAAGATTTTTTTATTTCTAATAAAATATACATAATTACATACAATATATATGTACATAGCGATAATTATTCACAATATGAATGTCACTTTTTCTTGTTTAAACACAATAATAAAATTAAACAAGTTACTTCATTTAAATATTTTAACTAGAGGCTAGCGTTCTTTTTATGCATAAAAGTAAAAATAAACTTGGGATCCAGCTGTAAGTTTCATCTTTCTCACTCTAGAATATTGAAAGACATGCTATAACGACCTTGATCTTTCTTTGTGTAACGTCAGAAATCAAAATACAAACCATGAACAGAAAAAAAACTAGAAGAAGAAGGAAATGGAAGAACCAAAGAATAAACTTAGCGACCTAAGAGATTAGCTCTGTGAATGCTGATTTGTGTTTTGTAATCTTCTCTTTTTTCCTTCTACTTATTCTGGAAGAACTATCCCTAAATTATTCATCCATCGATACAGTTTTTGTCAAATTGGAAGAACAATTACAAATCGTGGGATTCAAATTGAATCACACGATTCACGATTTTCTAAACGATTTACATTAAAAATCTTAGGATTCATCATCAAAACGATTTAATGAACGATTCAAATCGATTTTGCAAAGATCCGATTTGGATCTTACGATTTGAATCTTAAATCTTACAAGTTTAACAACATTGGATTAGACAGTGTTGACGAATGGTGGCAATAGATGACTCGAATGATGGAAAGATTGACGCATCGGTTAGATGCCTTGTTGTTGGGGACCGACTTCACCAAATCGTCATTCGATAAGGGATGATGAATCTACTGAAGATGATTTTGTTAATCCTTTTGCTGGGGATGTTCAGGGAAGAAGGAATCAAACCAATCACGTTTCTCGAAGATGGGAAGCGGGATTGAGGATTGATATCCCAGAATTCAGAGAACGTTGTCAACATGAAGAATTCCTCGACTTTCTAACTGCGGTGACGATATTTTAGAGGTTTAAGGGGATACCTCAGGATAGACAGGATTCTCTTGTGGCTACTAGACTTCGTGACAGGGCTACTGCATGGTGGCAGCAACATAAGTTGGTGCGGTCCAGAACAGGGAAATCAAAAGTAACTTCGTGAGAGAAGATGAAGAAATATATGCGTGCCACTGATGAGCCCAGAGGAACAAGTGGAGTATGAGAAGGGCAAGTATGTTTGGATCGTTTTAACCAAAGATAGATTTCCAGTGGGCGAACATAACATGTTATCATCAAAGAAAATCAGACCATTGGAGATACTTGAGAAGATTAATCAAAATGCTTATCGTCTGAAATTGCCAAGCCATGTGCACTCCTCAATTGTTTTTAATGTCAAACACTTATTACCATATTCTGGAGATGATTCAGACGAGGACGATTCAAATTCGAGGTTGAACTCTGTCAAACCCGAGGAGGATGATGCAACTAAGAAAATAGCATTAGGGTTTTATACGAAGTGGGATTGTGACAAGTCAGGGATTGGATGACCTAGAGGAAGATTTTCTATTTTTAGTAGTTTCCAAATTTTATATATTTTAGGTTTAGTAGTTTCGGAGTTTAAGTTGCCTTAGAGAAAATTTTCTAGTTTTTAGCAGTTTTTCAATTTTGGTTGTTTCCTAGTTTTTAGCAGTTTTCTAGATTTAGTTATTTTAAAGTTTTAGTAATTTTAGACTTCTATTATTTTAGGGTTTGTAGCCTATAAATAGGCCTTTTATGTTCATTTTTAAGGGAGCTTAGTTTATTAAATAAAATTTCGTTTGATTTAATCAATCATAGAGGAGCGATCTCTATACTTTAATCTTTTGCCTACTACGCGCTGCATCAGGTGTACAGAGTGTTGGATAGCGAAACCTTGTGTCCATGTCGTACGGACCTAAACTCATCTTGGTGATTTGGTGTTGGATAACAGGATTTAAAGGTGCTGGATACCGAAAACTCATGTAGATGTCCATATTTAGGTGACTTCACGTGCATTCTAGGACAATAAGGCCTTATTGTTTCGTATAAATCTATAATTGATGGTACAGACAATTTGAAATTTGGTGAGCCCGAACAATGTATAAAGGAAGACTGGTTAAAGGCAATGAAAAACTGGAAAAAAATATTTATTTTAGTAAATGAAAAGAACTCACCATTGTATGACGACATTCACGGGCAGAAACCTCTACGGATGGTTATGATCCTTAAGAGATCTCGTAACAACCCATTTCCCAGACTTGTCTATCTTTACAAAATCATCGCCTTACAACCTTCGTGCGTGCTGCTTCCTAACTACACCATGTTTCCCTCTAATACTTACACAATATCCTTCTTTATTGCGTCCAAGTCCGCGAGAAAGAATTTTCCAATCAACCCCCGAGCCACGGCATGACATGACACCCATTATAAATCCCACCCACCTTACGTAATCATCATAAAATGCTTTAGCTGCATCTTCAGACTCAAATTTCATACCCTCGTATGGTTCAAGAACTGAATCACCCTCACACCTCATGATGTCTCCTCCATCTATAGAACATTCTAATGCTCCAAATGCATCATCCAGACTGGTTCTCAAATCCACCGTCAAACAAGAATTAGTGTTAATTCTCATTAGATCGCCTAATCACATACCAATTACAGCTTAAAATTGTCGAATATTATTACACCGAATGCCCAATATGGACACTACTGATGATAAACAAGGCCGACTTTTTGGATAAATTTGATATTCGATACCGGCAGTTACCATTCGAGCTCTAGTACAATATTTCACTTTTCTTCAACAAAAAATAAATTATTTAGACTAGGCATTTAATCGAACATTTGGGGTGTCCCAAACAAGTTGAGAGTGAGTTTCAATTTTAACATTCAAAATTCCCAAATTTGGAGGTATGAATCCAAATCCAACAAAACAAAGACTAACCCAAAATCAGCTATATCTGAAAGCATAAAAGAAAAGAAAATAATGAATACCCAACAAAACTTACTTGATCTCACTTCTCTGAGACGAAATTGGAGAAACCCGAGTCTAGTGAGAGAGGGAGCGAGAGATGGGTTAGCTAACAATTTGGTGGTTAGTGATGATGAATGTGAAGATGGAGATTGGAGGATCTATTGAGGGTTTGATGGGGTTGGGGATTCCAAGTTAGGAAAAATGAATACACAATTTTGAGTATCAAATGAAGAAATTTCTTGTTGGGATATTGGAAGTTCTCCTTATCTATACAATATTGAATAGGGGCCATGGGTTGAAAGTCCAAAAGTTAGGAAAAATTCGGTCCAAGATCCACCCTTAAAGATCTATAGGTTTTTAGTCCTTTGTCTAAAATGCCAAAATACGCTCAGTAAACAGATTTTATACATCTGGTAGTTTGTGCAATGCATCCGGTAGCTTGTTTAATGCATCTGGTAGTTTGTATATTGCATCTGACAGTTTGTACAATGCATTTTTAAATATGTAAACCATTTTAGTCTATGATTATAGGTTCTTAGCATCTGAAAAATTAGGTTACGAACTTGACTTTGTATGAGTCTTAGATGTACAATAATTGTATCTGGTAGTTTGTACAATGCATTTTATTCAATGTTGGTATATTGTATCTGGTAGTTTGTACAATGCATCTTTAAGTGTGTAATTGTATCTGGTGAATTGTACAAACTATGTGAATAATGTACAATAATTCTGAAAAATGCATGGAGAATCATAAGTAATGCTTGAAAAACATGATGAGCAATGTAAGGTACAAGTTCGACAATGTTAGAGTAATGGTTGAATTATAAAATACAAATGAAGTATACATTGTATGTAATGTATGGTACAACTAATACAATGCGACAATAATGGTTAAAATATAAAAGAAGCTTAAAAAAAATACATTGTATTATCATTCCTTACACATTCTTAAAAATGTACATATTGTAAATCATTAGACAATTAGAACATACATTTCAAAAAATGTACAAACTATCTGAATAATGTACCACACTATCTAAATAATGTACCACAATTCAGAAAAATGTGTACAGAATTATATGTATAGAGGGGTAAAGTTGGAAGAAAGAAAAACAAAATCCCTAGAGATAGGATTTAGTGCATTGGGATCCGTTTTTGGATTGATGTGAGTTTATAGTTTGTTTTTGGACTTTTGATTCATTTTGGGAGATGAATGGACTATTTGTACCAATAAGGCCTTCTCATGTAATCTTTTTTTTTTTTTGAAAGGGAATGCATGTACTCTACATGTTCGGAAATAATGTAGTAGGAGTAATTTTCAAAGGAGCCAACAACTGGTAGCCCAGTTGGTTAGTGCATTTTTCTGCAACGAAGAGTCCCAGGTTCGATCTAGTGGAAGTGTAAATCCAGGAATGCTGAACTTGGGTTATTATAAATACGGGGTATATATTATGTAATAAATTTGCCGGGCTTTAGGAATCTTTCATCTTGTTGGGCTTTAGGCCTCTTTTTCCTTTTTTTTAGTTTAACTTAGGCAGTTATCGAGCTTATCACATCTTCGTGATGTATCAATGCCTTGTAACGACTAACGTAGAACGTAGTCGATTTCTAAAAAAAAATATATTCAAAGGAAATGAAAATCCAACATTCTATATATACTTTATTAAGTATCGAAATCAATTTATACAATGTACTCATGTAATTCATTTCACCTTATTATTGATAAAGTTTGTTTTGACACTTGGTATTATAGCAGTTTAGAATCTGGTGTGACGAGGAAAGAGTGTGTTTTTTTTTTGTTGAAGAGAAGCATTATTCACATCTCACCTTCAAAATAAATTATAAGATTTTAGCACAAAGGTTAATTAAATCATCCTCGAGATCCTTCTAGTTGACAATCCAACCCTTGACATTTGCGATATTATCTATTAGTATTTAGAAGTAAAACCAAATCGGTCTGGCATAATTACAATGTAGTAAGATATGATTAATAGTTTTGTTCTGGTTGCAATACGGACGCGTATAATAATTACCAATAAATTACCCAATCTTGTCTCTAACGGGTAGACTGTTCGTGCAACATTTCCATAGGAAGAGATTTATTTTAGGAGTCGTGTTGATATTCAAGATAAAGTTCTAGTTCACACCCTCATTTTGGTGTGTATATGATCCTGTCATTCTTAGAATTATGGTACATCGAACTTATAGTGTAGTTACCTGATTTCGTTAGCGGCCATCTTACCGTATCCTCTTTATGTTCCTGCAGGTGAATACTTAGAATGGCATTAGCAATATCATTAGTAAAACACTGATTAATTAAATTTATGTTCCACGTGTTACTATGTTTGAGTTGGGCCACCCAATTGAGGTTGACATTCCTAATGTTAGGAATAGGAGGGGGATGATCAGGGATCCAATAATCATGCCAGATATCAATATGCGTGCCCTGATTGACATCCCAAAAGAGTAGGCCGAAAACTTGGTTGAAGTGTTTACAAATGGATTTCCAAATCCATGAGTGATTAAGTTTGGAAAGAAGGGTTTGGGTTCTTTTGGGACGTATTTGGCTGTAAGCAGTTTCGCCCAAAGGGCCTGAGGGTTCTTAATCATGCGCCAATCCAATTTGCCGAGAAAAGCTTGGTTATCAAGATGAGGAAGGCGGAAACCTACTCCCCCCAAGTTACGAGGAAGGAAAATGGAGGACCAGTTAATGGTATGGATGGTTTTGGATTTTCCCCACCATAAAGACCTTTGAAGAGTCTCGATGTGGTTATTTATTCCTTTGGGAAGGGCAAAACACTACATTTGGTATCGGAGAACGGCCGCTGCAATTGTGGAGATAACCACTGAACGACTAGCTTGGGATAGGACATTAGTATGCCACTTGGAAAGTCTATTCTGAATCTGGGATATGAGGGAGCAAAAAGTTTGTTTTTTGTTAGCCCCAATGAAAAGGTTGGTACCAAGATATTTGTCAAAAGAAGAAGATTGTTGAACTTTAAGATTGTGGATGATCATCCGCTTGAATTTAGGGTGAATTTTTTTGGAGAAAAAGATAGTGGATTTAGCATAGTTAATCATTTGGCTAGAGGCCTCACTAAAGGTTTTAAGGATTTGTTTAAGGTAGTAAATGTTTTCTGGTTTGTTCTGGCAAAAGATGATGCAATCGTCTGCGAAGAGAAGGTGTTTAATGATGATGTTGGAGTTTGAAATGGAGAAACTCACGAAATGGTTTGGGTGATCATTGTTTTCAAGGAGTCTACTCAGACCTTCCATGGAGATTGTGAATAAGAAATGAGATAGAGGATCTCCTTGTCTTATGCCTCTGCTAACATTGAAAGTGGCAGGGCGACCATTGATAAAACTGCCATCGAGGAGGAAGTGAGGCAAGAGTGAATAAGTCGTAGACAATGGTTAGAGAAGCCCATCCTGGTCATGATACTTTCAAGGAATTCCCACTCGATGCAATCAAAACCTTTGGACATATCAAGTTTAGGACCGAAATAGCTTTTGGATCCGAAGTTTCTTGAAAGAGTGAACCAGCTCGTGGCTAATGATGATGTTGTCAGTGATTTGTCTGCCTGGGTTGTATGCTGCTTGAAAGGGGGAGATGAGGTCTGGAAGTAGCCTTTTTAGACGGTTAGCCAGAATTTTTGTGATTATCTTGTAAGTGGTGTTGAGCAGACTGATAGGTCTGAAGTCGGTCGGGGTTTGCGAAGTTTTGGTTATGGGGATCAGACAAATGTGGGTATGATTAGAGAGGGTAGGGAGTTTGGTGGTCTGGAAGAAGTTGTTGATCATATTGAAGATATTTTCTTTGACTGTATCCCAGTTAAATTGGTAGAATAAAGGGGGTACCCTTCAGGACCGGGCGCCGCTTCTGGTTTAAGGGAAGAGACTGCGGTTTTGATCTCCTAATTAGGGGGTTTGCAGTGAGGATAATGTTCTGGGAATGGTTGATCTGGGTGTTAAAAAGATTAAGGAGAACTTCCGAGATGGTGGTGTCTTCAGAGAACGAGATGTTGATGAGATGAGAGAAGAAGATGTTGGAAATTTCAACTGTGTCATTAGACCAAGTGGTATCTTCTATCTTGATGGAGTTGATTTGGTTTTACCTATTTCGGATGATCGCTTTAGAATGGAAGTATTTGGTGTTGCGATCACCTAAAGTGATGGAAACATTTCGAGATTTCTCTTTTTAGAGACTCTCTTGCTGATGAAAGAGCTCCTCTAATTAGGAGAAGAGTTTATGATAAGTGGTATGATCTTTAACCTCCTGAATGGTTTTGGTAAGAAGTTTGATTTTCGTCTTGAGGTGCCCGAAGACATATTTATTCCATTGGAGAATCCGATGGCTAAAGAGTTGAGTTTGCTTTGTATAGGGGTGGGAGTGTTGAGCCAGTTGGTTTGATGTTACGACCACAGTCGGGATGGGACATCCAAGTTCTGATGAATTTGAAAGGCTTGTGGCTAAGGTTGGATTTAGTTTTGGTGGTGAGAAGGATGGGTTTGTTATCTGACCCAATACCCCGCAGATGGGTGAGAAGAGAAGTCGAGATGTCCATGAGTCATTGATGGTTAGTCAATACTCGGTCAAGTTACTCTTGGATGAGATTACCACTGAATTGCTTGTTAGACCAGATGTAAGGAGGCCCATTATAACCTATATTGTGAAGGCCCAACTCATTAATAGCATTATGAATCTTCATCGAATGGGTCGGGAGGGCTTCGCTTCCCCCCATTTTGTCTGTGGGGGTGTAGGATACTGTTCAGGTTTCCTATAAGCACCCACGATGTATTATGAGCAACCATAGAAGCCCGTAATCATGGACTGGTGATTATTATGAGGCTAAGTTCCTTTAGCATGAATCATGTTAGTATCTGCATGCAAATTCTCAAGTGAACAAGCCTGAATCCGGAAAATTGCCAGCTCGCCAGCCTTGTTTAAAGGCTCTACCGTGAAATGGTTGTAATTGTCATGGAGGTTGAGCAATTTTCGAAGATTGGTATTAATACATTTGGTCTCAGATAGGAATATAATGTCGGGTTTGTGCTCATTGCTAAGAGTCCAAAGGTGCTTCCTGTTTATGAAGTTGCCACACCCTCTGACTATCTAAACAAGAATGGAGATATCATTGGGTATGGGATTTATGGAAGACATCAAATTAAAGAAGTGCCCCAGATAACACCAAGAACCCAAACAGGACTAGTAAACTAAAAGCTGAAGAGAAACAAACAGAAATAAACCAACAAGAGTAGAGAAACAAAGAACCAAGATAACAGTAACGAAAACGACAATAAAACAACTAACCATAAAAGAGCAAAGAGGTTGAAAATCTATAACACTAAGAATGGGAAACTAAACTTAACCTGACTGAAAAAATTCTAAGGATAAAATGAAAAAGTCGACATCAGAGAAAAAGAAAAGGACAAGGAGATATGAAGGGAGAAAAAGATCATACACCAAAAGACCAAAAAGTACAAGCAAAACTAAAGACCTAGTTGTGGACGGTAGAAAATCACACAATTAATAGATCGTCGATTGGTGGGCCACCGACAACTTGAGCTTTAAACCTCGAGACAGACGAAGTTTCGATTGGACCTATAGATAGACAAAACCGAGCAGAAACCGTGAAGTCTTGGGGACACCGGGATGGTGACTTGCCAAGGGCACTCCGACGGTCAAGTCAGCAAACTATAAGTGCAATAAATATAAGTCGATTGAATGGTGAGGGTGTCACCGTGTTGTATCGTCGGAGGGTGTCACAGTAATTTTCTAGTCGGTATTCAATGCCTTTGGAGTCTGAGCCTCCCTCTATTTATAGGTGATTGATGGACTCGTGGAGTCTATCAGATCCGAAATAATTGGGGTCGAGGGTGACTCTGAACCCTAAGGGAGACTCGTTCTAGCCGTCGATCTGTCGCCTAGAGCAGCTTGACCGTGTGATCGTTCCACCTCAACTCTAGACTCTTCGTAGTCAGAGGTGACTTCGAGATATTTGAGGTGACGCGGGGTCTTTGACTGACCTAGTCAAGTGGCACGTGGAGAAATTTTCGGAGTTGAGGTTGAATCGACAACTGTATGTTCGGTTGAGGGTGACCAAGGAGTGCTCGAAGTAATGTTACTTTTAATGGGTTGTTGTTCGTCTAGATGGACGTTGACAAGGGCTTAGAGCCGTTTGGACCTTTAGTGGGTCGAATTCCACGTTGGAGAGCGTCCAACTAGTAGGCAAGTGGGCTAGGCCCAAGTGATGGTTATGCAAATTAGATTGGGCCTAGGCGATGTTTAGGCGAAGTGGCCTAAGACGATTTTTGGCCACTACAATTTGTCCCCCACTCTCTAAGTTAGCGAGTGGCTCACTTTGAGAGTAGATTTTGCAGCGTCGAAGAGGTGTCGGGTTTATTGTCGTATAGCGGAGTTTCAACATTGAGAGATGTGTCCAAAATATATTTTCTTGTTGAACATATTGAGTGTCTGATCACTTCGACTAAAATTCAACTTGGTGTCAAGACTTGTCTTCGTCAGGTATCGATTGTGGTGACCTAAAGTTATTCCAAACTATCGTGTAGTAGTGTTAGATTACTTTAGAACACCTCCGAATGAAAGTTTGTTCACACCACCACGTAGTAGTCCAAAGCATGGTCGCTCGTATAGATGTGTGAGAAGAGATAAAATATCCCATGTGTAGTGGAGGCCCACGATTTGGAGATTTCAAACTGCCCTTAGGCGGTATGGGAAGGTGTTACCCAAACCGTTCTTAGGCAGTTTGGGCTTCCCTCCAAACTGCCTAAAGGAAGCTTGGAGGATAAAAGATGCTCCAAACTGCCTAAGGGCAGTTTGAGGGGAGTGGTTCCCCAAGCTGTCGTTAGGCAGTTTGGAGATCTCACTCCAAATTTCCCACGGCAGTGAGCTTGCATGTCATGGTATTATTTGTCCCCTGTTAGGCCAGTTGGAGCTCGAGCGTGAACCTTGCTGCTTCGTCGAAGCAACAGTAAGCTTCCAGAAATTTTTTGTTTCTCGTTGAAGTCTTATGTTCCTCGTCTGAAGTTTAAGGTTGATAGGTCTAGTCTTCATTTAGCTTTGAGGGAATTCAAGATCGCATTTTAGGCACCATTCGTCCCCCCAGCCTAAGTGTAGAACATTATTTTCTGGACTTTTAGGTTGATTATTTGCCGGCTAGCTTCGGTGGATGGGTGAAGGTTGTGTTTCTCCTGTTTGTCCACGAGCTTTGACCGAGCTGCACACACAAAAGCGAAGGTCGATGGCAACGCCATCGGCCCTCCGACGCACAAATTAGTAATTTTGTATCAACAAAGAATGATAGAAATAATGGGTGAAGACATTCAATATTTCCTGTTGTCAGTATGGGAGTCGAGATGAACATCGTTTAACCTTGTGTGGAGTCCAGGATAGTGCAAGATTCAGGTCTGGTTCCAACTAGGTCGTGCTCCCAAGGGGTGGTTATTTGATGTTTTTTGCCCCAGATTGTAGGTGTAGAATGTTTCATGCCCTTTAGCCTAGAAGTTGAATCAACTTTTCCAGACTGTTGTCTCTAGAGTCGACTAAAGTTGGTGGCTGATGGAGGTTTTTTTTCTAACCATGCTTGTCCCCCAGTCGGTTTGTAGTCGCTCTGCAATTAGAGAGAAAGAGGAGACCAATAGTGGAGCTATATTGCTCCGGTGCTACAATTGATTAGTAGGGTTTCGAGACAATGTAAGCTTTTGAGGTAGAGTTTTAGAAGGTTAGAGATACACCTCTGGCGAGACGTCTGGTTGTCTGGGTGAGATGCTCGAACCTGTAAAAATTCGAGCTAAAGGGTTAGCCTCCGATGCTTAAGTCAGTAAGTTTATTCGAGACGAAATGTAATAAAAAAGTTTAGAGTAAAAAAATGATACAACTTTAGATGTGTGGCAGCTCCAACTGTTATTGACGTTGAGTCCATCTCTGGCTTGTAGTATATATGCACCTTACCCTACTAATCAGCTGGTTCGATGCTCAAGTTGTATTCAGGAACTCTGGTGCGAACTGGTTCGTTCGACAGTTCGACCTGGTGGATTAAGTGGTTTCATGTCTCGGGCTTGAGGTCGCCTTGAGGTAGTGTAGGGCTTTAAGTATCTGCCTTCTGATCTGCGATCTGTTCGCCTCCAATGACGCTCTCGAGACCGCTCATCCCTAGAGTAGTGTCTGTTTCGATGGTACTTGTCTTCTTCCCAATAGATCGCTACCCAAGCTCGAGCGAGGACATCCTCCATAGTGCTGCAGTTGAACTTGGTGAGTTCTTTGTAGAGTTCGTTGTCTGGAAGTAGCCCTTTTCTAAATGCATCCACTGCCGTCTCTTGGTTACAATAGGGGATCGAGACTTTCTCTTTGTTGAACCTTCCCACATAATCTCTAAGTGGTTCACCACTCCTCTGACTGAGTCGGTAAAGGTCTCCAGAAAGCTTCTCTAACTTCTTACTACTCGTGAACTGTTCACCGAATGTGTCTGTCAGCTGGGCAAATGAGGCGATGGAGTTGTTCGGCTGGTTGGTGTACCAATGGAGAGCTGGACCAATGAGGCTTGAACCGAAGCTTTTGCACATGCAAGCCTCCATAAGGTCCCTGGGTATGGCTGCAGTGAACATCCTCTGTTTGTAGGAGGCGATATGGTCGTCTGGATCTGAGGTGCCGTCATACATTCTCATACTTGGGAACGAAAATTTCTTCGGCATCTCCACCAAGGCGATGGTGTCGACGAAAGGGGAGTCTGCATAACTCTGAGGTAGACTCTTTCTAAGCGGGGTTGGGACTCCTGGAATGCGAGTGATCAGAGCCTCCATCTCCGCCAATTTTTTAGCCATTGCTCGCTCCAAGGGGGTTCCTGCAAGGTCAAAGTTCAGACCATCAGTCAACAGACTAAAGGGTAATCCAATAGGTGGAAAAGTAGGATCAGTAAGGGAGGATGAGAAAAGAGGAACAGTCATCGACTGCGATTGCTAATGGGTTTGAGCCGAGCTTTGGAAAGACGATAACAACGTCGTTGCTGGAATCATAGTGTTAGCCACTGGATTCGAAATCAAAACGCCAATGGTGCCAGACTGGATGGTTGGTTGGTTAGACGAGTTTCCTGCTTCAGGGGTCACCAAGGATTGCATCGGGTCGATTGGAGTTCGGAACCTAGGTCCTGTTGGACACACCATGGCGAATTCAGTAACCTTTTCTTGAAGTAGTTGGTTTTCTGCTCGAACCAGAGCATTCTCTTCCTCCAAGGCTTTAAACTTTTGGGAGTTTTCTCGCATCTGAGCTGTGAGTTCGGAGATCTGGGTCGACACGTCCTTTTGTAAGGTTATCGTTCCTTCTTCTATTGATGAGGTCGTTTGAGATGTTAGTTGAAGGGGCCCCACGGTGGGCGTCAAACTGTGGACGGTAGAAAATCACACAATTAATAGATCGTCGATTGGTGGGCCACCGACAACTTGGGCTTTAGACCTCGAGACGGACGAAGTTCCGGTTGGACCTGTAGATAGACAAAACCGAGCAGAAACCGTGAAGTCTTGGGGACACCGGGATGGTGTCTTGCCAAGGGCACTCCGACGGTAAAGTCAGCAAACTATAAGTGAAATAAATATAAGTCGATTGAATGTTGAGGGTGTCACCGTGTTGTATCGTCGGAGGATGGCTCGACTCGTAGAGTGGTCGGAGCTTCGACTCTACAAGATAGTTGGTCGGATTGGTCTCCTGGAGCAGGTCGAGAGGTCGCCTCGATCGGGGACTTTGCGTAATGGAGAAGTGAGATGTAACAGAGACTCTAGAAGGACTTCCAGAGTGATGGAGCTTGAAGGTATAATATCGTCGTCTAGAGTGATCCCCTAGAAGATTATCCTTCAGGTCTACTGGAATTCGAGGGTCGATTATCGTCGTCTAGAGCACTGATCAGAAGATACTAAATGTGAGAGAGAGAAGGGTATTCAGTAATTTTCTAGTCGGTGTTCGATGCCTTTGGAGGCTGAGCCTCCCTCTATTTATAGGTGATTGATGGACTCGTGGAGTCTATCAGATCCGAAATAATTGGGGTTGAGGGTGACTCTGAACCCTAAGGGAGACTCGTTCTAGCCGTCGATCTGTCGCCTAGAACAGCTTGACCGTGTGATCGTTCCACCTCAACTCTAGACTCTTCGTAGTCAGAGGTGACTTCGAGATATTTGAGGTGACGCGGGGTCTTTGACTGACCTAGTCAAGTGGCACGTGGATAAATTTTCGGAGTTGAGGTTGAATCGCCAACTGTATGTTCGGTTGAGGGTGACCAAGGAGTGCTCGAAGTAATGTTACTTTTAATGGGTTGTTGTTCGTCTAGATGGACGTTGACAAGGGCTTAGAGCCGTTTGGACCTTTAGTGGGTCGAATTCCACGTTGGAGAGCGTCCAACTAGTAGGCAAGTGGGCTAGGCCCAAGTGATGTTTATGCAAATTAGATTGGGCCTAGGCGACGTTTAGGCGAAGTGGCCTAAGATGATTTTTGGCCACTACACTAGTTAAACCGATCAACCACACCCGAAAAGTAGTAATCCAAATAGACTCCCAAATGAGAACCGACAAGAGAATAACCATGATCCTAAAAGTAGTAAACCAACCAAGGCAAGTAGGCATGCATGCACATTAATTTCATTGTAGGACTAAAAATTGAAACATAAGGTTAACAGATTACTCCCCTGCTAGATAAGGTCTATTGAGAGTTGAGTGCTTCTTGCTATCTCCGTTATAGATTGAAAGTGGTTGGTGTCTCATGTATTCGACACTCCAATAAATCCAAGCTTTCATAAATCTAATAAAATAAAAAACCCTTTGATCCTCCTCAAACTGCTAGCCTACCTGTTCCTCATTTGTACGACCCAGCTGATGACAATTGTTAAGAAGTGGAGATGGGATTTAAGAGGGACTATACGATATAGATTTGTTGATGGTATCGATATAGATTTGTTGTTCGATCGAGCTTGAGTGCTTCCGATTTCAGATCTGGTTGAGTATTAAGAAATTAGGGTTTTATTGATAATGAGCAAAGGTATTTGAATCTGTGACTTAAAAGAAATTGAAGTTTTATTACCCAGAGGAATTAAGAGGAGAAAGGATTTGGATATTTAGGTTGATTTGGAGTAGGTTTGGTATGATTTAGGTTAGATTTGGGCTGGTTTGGGGTTGAAGGAGAAAGAGTAAAAAACGCATTGATTAACATGACGTCACCCTGGACCCTCTCTCTCCTAAAAAGACCTTTCTTGATGAGGAAAGAGTGTTTAATCTCTTATACGAAACACTAAACTTTGTCGTCCACCAATGCAAGATTGGTTCACAATACGAAAAACTATTATGCTCAAAAATATCTCCACTAATATATGTGGTGCTTTTGATCGTGTTTGTTTTGACTTGACACTGTAATACCCCTCACGCAGTCACTCCTCAAACATATATATAATTGTTTAATTACCTTTCATCTTCAATTTTATAACTCCTGCAATCTTAAATATTTAACAAAATCAAAATTCACATACTCCACCAGGCTTCAATCCTCCAACAACCTAAGAAATTTCGTCATCAGTTCAACATTTTCCCTTTTTATTTTGATCTTCACAAACCGATGAACATAAGCATGACAGAGGATTGTCAAAGGCGATTCAATTTATAAAAAGTGGGATTTAAATATATTTAGTAATAGGATACGCTACATAAGACGGATCGAAAATAGGAGATCCGGCGGTCAAGATAAGTTGCAGAAATAATATACGTGTGTAACACGTGTATGTACGTGACGGATCGAGAAGACGAGATCCGACGATCAAGAAGAATTCAGAATATTGAAGATATTTGAAGATGTATTGAAGATATGTGAAGATTTAGTTTCTTATATTCAGAATATCTCTTGTAACTATCTAATGGTAATATTAGATAGATTTTGTATTATTTCTTAGTTTAGTAATCAGAAACTAGGAAACCCTAAACCCTAAGTCATCTATAAATAGGAGAGGATTCTAGGAATCAAACTCATCGAGTTATGTCTGACCAATGTAACCGATCAACCCACATTTGTATGTGGTGATTATTAATAAAGAATTATTTTTCCGTGGATGTAGATCTTGAGTATTCGACCGAACCACGTTAAATTATCGCGTCACTATTTTATTGTATATCTCCGATTATTATATAATCGTGAATTTAACATGGTATCATGAGCAGGTTATTTGTTCATGTTTTCTGCTTCCGCAAATTTCCAACTTTTCTTGTAGTTGTGATTATATTATTTTCCAATCGTGTATACGATTAGTTTTCCAAGAATAGTCTTGTGATTATGACGAGAAAATTAAGAGAAATAAGAGTTTTTTTTTTTACTAAGAATAGGAGACCGGAGATTTTTGTAAGTTGTTAGAGGGAAAAATAAAAAACCCCCACCTCACCTCTCTCTCTCTCTCTCCACCTCATCTTCTCTCTCCCTATCATTTTCTCTCTTTTCTCATATTAGGTCGCCGGCCGAAAAATTTTGAACTATATTGCCAATAAAATATGTTTCTCCGGAAACTTTTCAAAATTTTGCATATTCCATTTAAAATTTCACACCCCGAAACTATTTAGCTTTCCCCAAAGCGCTGGCCTTATCAATTATTATTAAAGTTCATCGAAGCACTTCCTCTCCAACAAAGGTATGATTCTATATTTCTTTTCAATTTTTTCGGAATTTTTTTCAATTTTTTTCGAATTTTTTAGACCTAAAATAGGTCTGAAAATTAAAAATAATACTTCTAGAACCAACAACGACCAGTTCTGGTCTATTCCCGTTCCAGTAGCCAACCTTATCCAGGTTTTCCCATCCCGGTTTTTTTTTAACCCGCAACTATAGCGATGTTTGACTTCGCTGACTTAATCAACGACCTTTGACCCGTGTTTTATTACGCATGCTGACGTCATCTTTCGCGAATTCCTTTTACCCGAGCGTCTTCTTCCTCTTTCCCGCGACGGACATACTAGAGTTCGATTTTCGGCGACATTTTTCGGCGTTTTTTCGTCACCAATCGACTTCTACCATCGAGTTGGACATCATATACTAACAACCGACGATTCTCTTTTGATTTGGTGAAGAATCGAGAATTTTATAACCCGCAAATTCATAATTTTTGGAGCTTTCTTTCTCTAAAGACTAAACAATCAACGGTCGATTTTTTGCCGGATTGAATAGCTATGGTCTATATCAATCATCGATTTGGAGTTGTGAACCTCTAATTTGGGAAATCCAAATTTTGAGAAATTTCCCAATTTTGATAAACCTAATTTAGAAGTTCTTAAATTTCCCCAAATTTAGTATTGCGACAGTTTCTTTCCCCACATTATTTTGTGACGGCAACATTATCAGATCAGTGACAGTTTGCATGTTGTCACTATTTTCCATCTAAAGGAAAGTGACACTATTTCATGATGTCACTAATGTTACAGTGTTTTTGCCACGAGTTACTTGTTTCAACAATATGTCGCAACTGAACACTGTTTTTTGCCACAGTTTTGTGTGAAATTTATTTGCCACAGGCCATCTGTCGGAAATTCATTTTGTGACAGACTTCTAATGTCACCTATAACCAACTTTTTCTAGTTGTGACACAATTTTTCTGTCACTTTCTCTTCTATTTGTGACACTAAAGATAGATTAATTTCATCTAATTTTCTTTCCGGATATACCCGTGATATCTCCAAAGTCATACTTTGTTTATGACGATTGTAATTCTCTACCAAAATTTTGGACTTTCCCTTCAACGGAGAAAGAATTCCTATTTTGGATTTTAATCCCGGAATTCAACCCGCGAAAGTTTATAATCATATATTTCTAATGATTATTTTCTTTCTTACAATTCTATTTTTGACTTTTCCTACCAAATTATATTTTGGAAAATTTTCATAATCATATATTTCTAACAGAATATCTCTTCCACGAATAGAATATCTTTTCTGTGACTTTCTCTTCTATTTGTGACACTAAAGATAGATTAATTTCATCTAATTTTCTTTTCGGATATACCCGTGATATCTCCAAAGTCATACTTTATTTATGACGATTGTATTTCTCTACCAAAATTTTGGACTTTCCCTTCAAAGGAGAAAGAATTCCTATTTTGGATTTTAATCCCGGAATTCAACCCGCGAAATTTTTATAATCATATATTTCTAATGATTATTTTCTTTCTTCCAATTCTATTTTGGACTTCTCCTACCAAATTATATTTTGAATATTTTTCATAATCACATATTTCTAACAGAATATCTCTTCCACGAATAGAATATCTCTATTTTTCATTCCGGAATTATATTCGCGATCTTGCTTTTTTTTTTTGCAATGAATTTCATGTCGACCATCGTTTTGGTTGTCCCTTATCCAATATTTTTTGGTATCCCGACAATGATTTCTTGTCGATTTTAAACAAAACAACATTATTTTGTTGTCACTCCTAAAGTTCATACTTGAAGTTTTTATACGACAAGATATTGATCATCACAACCTTTTAGTTGTTGACATTTTCTTCATGCAATGACCAACTTTACATACATGAGAAAAATACATGTAATTTCGTTGTCATTGATTTTCGCTCAATTTTTTGACCGCAACTACCAACCTTTTGGTTGTGACTTAATCATCGCTCAATCATCTTCCAACGCATCTACAATCTAAGAGTTGCAAGAAGACGAATACGGCGAATCAAGAAGTATTTCCTTTTTCTCTCTCCAAGTCGGACACTTCAAAATTTACGTGCTCCAACTTGCGGGGGGGTAATAGGATACGTGTGTAACACGTGTATGTACGTGACGGATTGAGAAGATGAAATCCGACGATCAAGAAGAATTCAGAATATTGAAGATGTATTGAAGATATGTGAAGATTTAGTTTCTTATATTCAGAATATCTCTTGTAACTATCTAATGGTAATATTAGATAGATTTTGTATTATTTCTTAGTTTAGTAATCAGAAACTAGGAAACCCTAAACCCTAAGTCATCTATAAATAGGAGATGATTCTAGGAATCAAACTCATCGAGTTATGTCTGACCAATGTAACCGATCAACCCACATTTGTATGTGGTGATTATTAATAAAGAATTATTTCTCCGTGGATGTAGGTCTTGAGTATTCGACCGAACCACGTTAAATTATCGCGTCACTATTTTGTTGTATATCTCCGATTATTATATAATCGTGAATTTAACATATAGTGTAGGTGGAGAACTAAACTCCTATTTTTGTTTTTTTGGACTTGACCTCATTGTTTTGGCAGAGAGTGTCATTGAGCCTTATTATTCTTTAAGAAAGAATTAAACAAAAAGTGAAAATGGCCAAAGAATTGACAAAAAAAACATTGAGGGGGAAACTTCATGGTAAGATATGGTGTAAATGTGAAGCTTTAGATACAAGAACAAATATTTGCACCATATCTTACCACGGAGATGCTAGAGTTACGGAGGATTTTGACAAAAAAAAAGTTCCCAATTGATGTGGTAGTTGTGATATTCATCTCTCAACGGCCTAGATTTGGTCAAAGTTTTAAACCACAACCGCCACATCAGCTGGGAACTATCTTTTGTAACTTTAGCATTTCCCATCTTACCATGGTCCATACTTACTTGCAGAAACGTAAGTACCCCACATGACAAATGAAGTTTACTTACAAAAGGAAAATAAAATGTCGCTATTGCGTTACTTTCTTTAGATCTCAATAGTCCATATTGGACACCCAATTTCTTTCATAAAGAGAAGACTTCGAAGCATGTAGGAATTTCAGTTTCTTTACATTTTTCGACATATATGGACAGGGGCGTGTTTGAGGGGGTGCGACCGGTGCCGTCGCACCGGGCCCCCTCAAACCACATAATTTTCTCATAGAGATAGGGGCCCCTAAATTTCAATTAGTTATTTAGCAGTACACAATTAAACAAGATGGTGATGTAGCTGAATTGGTAAACCTCTTGAATGTTAACTAAGAGGTCTCAACTTCAATCCACCCAATAGTCACTTTTTTTTTGTTTTTTTGTTTTTTATTTGAGACCACGCGAAACAACATTTCATTCATAAGTGATTAAATCACAATAATTAAACTCGTTATTATCTCCAACTGTTTCTAACAACAACTATTTTCTTCACAAAAAAATAACAACTATTAGTTATGGTATTAAGTTATGGATAAAGAGATAAACTATTAGTTTAGTTTGTATGTTTATGAAGTCGAATACTTATTGTTCTATCTTTTCGTGGAAAGAGTGTTGTCAAATGTGTATGGTTTTTGCATAGAAGTATTTGAGATGAAAAAATACACAACTTAGAATAAGTGTTCAACCTCACGTTAGGAGTTAAATTTTTTTTTCTTATCGAACTTAGTTTCTTTAGAGATAATTAATAAACGTATAATGTGTGAAAAGAGCTTACGTTTTGATATCATTGGGGAAAGGGCCCCAAATATTTTTTTCGCACTGGGCCCCCAAATTCTCGGCCACGCCATACGAAAAGGGGTCAAGTAGTGTATATGCAGTACAAAAATCACGACAGAGAGAGGAAAGGAAACATAAAGAATTGTTTCACCTAGTAAAAGAACTGATACACAACTAGGAATGATCTCTGCTGCCTCTAGATTCAATATCTTTTATGTCTGACATAGAATGTGAATGTGGTTGGTCCTAAAAATCAACCAAGAAAAGAAAATGCTCAATTGATGTAACACCCATCTCAGTAGCTGTCACATCCATTCCCAATTTAGGCACCATACAAAGCGCACTGCTCACCAAGCCCAGTTTAACATCGGAAATAGCACTTTTCTCGGCATGGGTGATACACCCGAAAAGGTTACACACCCAAGCGGAGGTATCAAGTAGTAATCCGGCAAAGCCGGGATCGATCCAAGGATAGGAAGGTAGTTTGGGTATCGAAGGGTCTTGTCCCTCGGTTTAGATATTTCAAGCTAGCTTAGACTACAAAGGAAAGGAAACAAAGATAAATGGGGGTTTGATCGAATAAGGTGATAAGAGAATAAAGCAAACAAGTAAAATAAACTAAACTAAATAATAAAAGTAAACGGGCGAGAGAGATTCGAGAGAAGAGTCGGAGGAACAAGAGTCGGGAGACGGTAAGACTCGATTCGGGCAACAAATAAGTGAGAGAGGTGTCGAAGTCCGGGAATCCATAACGATAAACCTACGACAATGTGTAGTCCGATTTAATGTGTCGAAGTACAATCGATGTTCGACTCCTAAAGTAGATGTCTCTAAGTACTATGTATATCCGGAGATCATACTTAGTCAAACAAACGCCTTATTCGGTTGATCCCGAGTCGTCGAAAGTGTCGTCTAGTCGCCTAACTATGTGAAGTGCATGACAAGACACATGAAATTATGACATAGACTACGATCGATATCAAATACCTCGTTTCGTCTATTAACTATGCGAAGTGCTTGACAAGACACATGAAAATACGATCAAAACGATAATCGAAATTTATGAACATCAATTTATAATCAAAACATCAAATCATACTAAACATAATCACGAATTCATCACATTTCATCTCATATAATCGACACACTAAAGTTAGCGAAATATGGTGATTGAATAAGAAATGGAAAGAAAATGATGAGAGAATCCCCCTTTTTCGATGTGGTTCGAGGCTAAGATCGTCGGAAAATATGAGTTTTTAGTTGCAGCCGATCTCCCCTTGGCAATTTTCTGGGTTCCCCATAGCGACCACCATCATCTTCTCCATTTAGAACACAACCTCGATTAAAGCTAAACCCTAGCTTTCTCTCTCTAGAAAACTTCAACCAAAATCAAATCAAACCATATGGAAAGCAAGATCATGACATAGGGAGTAAAAGCCCTAACTTTTCCGGCCAAGAAAGTGGCCGGAAAAGTGAAGAAAGGTCCGGCCAAAACAAGAAGAATCCGGCCACAAAATCAAGTAGATCCGGCCACATAGGTGTTGTCCCAGCCGTCCCTAGCGCGTCCCGAGCAAACCCGAGCTGCTACTTGCTCCCGGCTGCTGCCAATGATCGTGCGTGAAGCTTCCTTCCCGTGCCTTTAATGGAGCTGCTCAGGCTGTAGCTGCTGCTCCGGCCTGCTGTCCCGTGCTCCTTGAAGTTCCGGCCGAGTAAATCCCGAGCAGCAGCTTCCTTACCTGTCCGTCCCGAGCAAGAGCAGCAGCTTGAAGCTTGCTGGAGGTGCTGTTGAAGCTACCCCGAGCTGTTGTTGCTGCCTGTCCCGAGTTCTCTAGAGCAGCCCGAGCTGCTGCTCGGCCGGCTAAGCTAGGCCGGCCTAGTGTGCTTGCCGGCCTATGCTTGGCCGGCCCTCCTTCTTCCTTCTCTCTTGTTCTCTCCTTCAAACCCTCTTGATGAAGAACCCTAACTCTCCAGAACTCTCTTGCCTCCTTTCCCAAGCTATAGAAGATGATCAATCAAGAAGAAGATGAATAGTAGCCTTTGACCCCTTACTCTAACTTGAGTCAAACCCTAGACTTAGTCAAACTTGACTAAGTCTTTAGACCACAAATGGGTGCCTATAAAATCTCTACCCAATTCTTCTTCTCTTAATATTTCTTGGGCTTGGACTTGGACTTGGTTTTGGGCTTTGATTTAGAAACCAAGAGAGTGCCTCCATCCTTGTCTCTACATCTTCAAATTCTTACAAAGGACTAGAATACCCTCGGACTTCTTTCTTCCACATCTTCCCCGTCCGAACTTCGAATTGAATACCGTTTTCACCGTCGGACTCGTCATTGACTATACTTGTTATTTGATTTGCTTGAAGTCTTTTTCTCTCATTTTCAGCACATGAAATGATAGTGATAATTCGCTTCTTTTATTCCGAATCACATGCTTAACTCCAAAATAAGTACCTAACATGAAAAACACATAAAATATTATTGATAACACTAAAAAAGGACTAATTAGTCTAAGTTAGGCTCTCCAAATGTGACATTATCGTGTCACATCAATGGGCCTGCCATAGACCTCCTAATGCTTCTTAATTTGACCAACCTAGGCGCAGTGTTGACCCAAAGCCCCAACGAATATGTAAGTGTTAGCACTAAAAGTCGTGGAAGCTATCGAACCTATCCTAGAAATTGATCTGATTATGAAAATTAATCGAAAAGCTAAGCCAAAATCTAAATATGCGAACAGAATTAACGAGGTTCGGCTTTAAAGCCTACGCCCTCGGGCGAGCAAGAAATCTGTATTGAAGGATATATGATGACGACTCACACAACCCGCAAGTTCGTCCCAAGATGGTACCATATAGAAATTAACCTTTTATACTAGATCTTCGACGACCGAGAAATTAAACACCGCTCAAAATTATGAACAAAATTTCTCTCACTTGCTCACACTCTCTATTGAGTTGTTGTTGTGTTGTGTTGGTGATTTAGATTGCCACTCAAACCCCTATTTATATATTATAAGCCGACTCTAAATTAGGAATTAGAAACTCAATCCACCGACCATAGTAATTAGAAACTCAAATTGGAAACTGCCTCCCAATTCAAAACCGCCTTCAATTCCAATTCAAACCGCCTCCAATTCCAATTCCAATTCAAACCGCCTCTCACAATTCTCCACCTCGTACACAATTTGATATACTTCAAATTTTGGACGAACACCAGGATACTCCTTGTAAGATATATCTGCTTCTTGTAGCTTCATCCGACTACGCCATATGACCATGGCTGCCTACGTACCCTTTTACAGGATCAAGCCTACCGTAGTTCTACCAACCCTTCACATAAAGATTACCTTCTCGCCATTACGCCTTTTCGGGCAACTTAACACAAGCCGATTTGTAGCAATTCCAGGCAATGCTGAAACTTGCTACACGACACCACTTTAGTCAACATGTCCGCGAGATTCTCATATGTGTGAACCTTCATGAGAGAAACATCACCTTCCTCTATGACATCTCGTACAAAGTGATACCTGACATCAATATGCTTAGTACGAGCATGATGAACCTAATTCTTCGCCAAGTGGATCGCACTTTGACTATCACATCATACATCTACGCACTCTTGCTTAATCCCTAGATCATCCAGAAGACCCCATAACCACAATGCTTCCTTCACACCCTCGGCCATAGCCATATACTCGGCCTCCGTAGTAGATAACGCAACTGTAGATTGTAACATCGATCGCCAACTAACTGGAGCACCATGTACCTTAAATACATGACCAGTAGTAGATCGTCTTCTATCTAGATCGCCAGCATAATCCGAGTCAACATAACCGCTTACCTGGCACATGTCTCCACCAAAGCACAAACCCGTACCAACGGTATCTTTTACGTACCTCAAGGCCCACTTCACAGCTTCCCAATGTGTCTTCCCCGGGTTTTCCATAAACCTACTAACCACACTGACCGCTTGTGAAATATCGGGATGAGTACACACCATAGCGTACATCAAACTGCCAACTGCACTGGCATACGGTATACGATCCATATGATCTTTCTCCACCGTAGTAGTAGGAGATTGTCTTCCCGAGAGCCTGAAGTGTGGTGCCAAAGGTGTTGACACCGCCTTCGCATTCTGCATCTCGAACCGAGAAACTACTCGTTCGATATAACCTTTCTGACTCAAGTACAGTTTCTTACTTGACCGCTCTCTCTTAATCTCCATTCCCAGTATCTTCTTTGCAGCGCCCATGTCTTTCATCTCAAACTCTTGACTGAGTTGAGATTTCAATTTATCTATCTCCACCATGCTTCGAGAAGCAATAAGCATGTCATCCACATACAAAACGAGATAAATAAAGTCACCTTTGCGAAGTTTTTTGATGTATACACAGCAATCATAGTCACTTCTGCGAAAACCATGCTTTAGCATGAAAAAATCAAATCGTTTGTACCATTGGCGAGGGGATTGTTTCAATCCGTAAAGAAACTTCCTCAAACGACATACTTGATTTTCTTTACCCTCAACCTTATATCCCTCAGGTTGAGGGCATATAAATTTCTTCTTCCAAATCTCCGTGCAAGAAGGCGGTTTTAACATCGAGTTGTTCCAGCTCAAGATCACTGAGCAACAATACTCAATACCACCCGAATAGAAGTATGTTTCACGACCGGGGAGAAAATCTCATTCTAGTCGACCCCTTCTTTCTGTGCACAACCCTTGGCCACTAGTCTTGCCTTATACCTTGTACCATTGATTTCGGAAAAATCTTCTTTCTTCTTGTACACCCATCTACAACCAATAACAAACTTACCTTCGGGCAATGGGACAACCTCTCATGTCTTGTTCTTGTGTAGAGACTCCATCTCTTCTTGCATAGCAACCAACCAACTTTCTCTTTCCGCCGCGGTAATAGCTTGTTTGAAGGTGACCGACTCGTGTCTTCCATCGAGAGTGCATATTCAACCAGATTTGCCTGCCCGTAATGCCTAAGAGCTTTGTCTGACCCTAACCTCTGTACCGGCTTATATAACCGTTTCGGCCTAGTGTGTACCGAAACATCCTGCTGTTGTTGTTGTAAAACTTGTGTACCTTCCCCTTGAACCTCCTCATGATCGGGTTCATCAATTTCCTCATCCTGAGTATTATCCTGATGCTCCACCTGATCATAATTCCTGGAAACCCGTTGGTCTTCGGCTTCTACTTCCACTACTTGAGCTTTAGTAGACCCAACATCACCACAACTAGGCACCGTAGCTTTCGCCATAGCTACAATAGATGACTCATCAAACACCACATCTCTGCTGATTACAAACTTCTTGTCTTCCGTACACCATAGCCGATAACCCCTTACTCTTGTAGCATATCCTAAGAAAATTGCCTTCTTTGCTCTATTATCAAATTTGTTACCTTTAACATGGTAATAGGGCGTACAACCGAAAACCCTAAGTCTCCCGTAATCTGCATGTTCACATGACCACACCTCGTAAGGTATGCCACCATCTAAAGAAGAATGTGGAGACCTGTTCACAATATAACAAGCTGTAGCAACAGATTCTGCCCACCATTCTACGCCTAATCCCGAATTGGAGCGCATACATCTAGCCTTCTCAAGTAGTGTACGGTTCAATCTCTCTGCAACTTCATTCTGCTGAGGTGTGTTTACTACTGTCTAGTGCCTCACAATGCCTTCCTGATTACAAAACTCCTTGAATGCCTCATCCATGTACTCGGTCCCATTATCCGATCTTAACATCTTCAGCTTTCGACCAGTTTTGTTCTCAACCATTACTTTCCACACCAAGAACGTGTTGAATACCTCATTCTTATGCTTCAGAAAATAAAGCCAGACAAATCTCAAATGATCATCAACGAATGTAATAAAATACCTGGAACCACCCTTGGAAGCTAACTTTGCCGGTCCCCAGACATCGGTATGTACGTAGTCTAATACCTCTTTGCTCTTGTGCTTGCTTGAAGAGAACGTTACCCTGTGTGCCTTCCCGAACACACAATGCTCACAAAACTCCATGCAAGGCTTCTTCATGTCCTTCAACAAGCCTTTTCCGCACATCAAAGATAGACCCTTTTCCAACATATGCCCAAGGCGCATATGCCAAAGCCTCGTACAAGCCGTTGGATCCCTTCCACTGATTCCTACTGCTACATCTCCCGTAATTGTTGTCCCCAAAAGTTTGTATAAATTACCGTAACGAGTACCTCTCATTACCACCAAAGAACCCTTAACGACTTTTATGGAGCCATTCTCTATAATTATCTTACAGTCGTTCTGCTCCAACACCCCGAGGGAAATTAGATTTTTCCGCAAATCGAATATGTGTCTTACGTCCGTCAATGTTCACACCACTCCACCGTGCATCTTGATACGTATTGTTCCGAGTCTCACAGTTTTACATATACTATCATCACCCAGTATAACTGTACCACCATCTACACTCCTATAGGTAGTAAACCACTCCCTATTTGGACACATATGGTGTGACCCCTGAATCAAACATCCACTTATCGAAGATCTTCTCAGACACCTCTGTTACCGAGAAACATTCTTCAGGGTCTTCTGACACATATCCCGCCTCTTGCATCTCTTGTTTCCCCTTATAGCCTTCGTTCTTTTGCTTCAACTTTCTCTTTGGACAAGCCGCTTTAAAGTGGCCAAACTCACCACAACTAAAGCACGTTTTCTTGAAAGAGCCTCTAGATTTGGATCTAGATTTCCCGCCCCTTCCCTTTTTCCTTTCATAACTCCTCCCCCTCGTTACAAACAACCCTTGTGCTTGATCCTTGTCTATTCCACCTGACGTCATACTGCTAGTAGTAACCTTACGAAGGTCATCCGCTAATAACGAATTTCTCGTCTCTTCCATGCTTAGACTATCACCAACAAGCATCAAAGTTTAAACAAGGTTCCCATAGGATTTAGGCAATGTAAGTAACAATATGAGGGTTTGGTCCTCATCCTCAACCTTAACATCAATATCCTTCAAATCTGAGATAATCCTGTCAAACCTATTCACATATTCCTGAATAGAAGAACCCTCTTCCATTCTACATGTGAATAATTTGGATTTTAAGTAGACCCGATTCGTTAAAGTTTTCGTCATGAAGTTGCTTTCTAGCTTTAACCACACACTCGCCGCTGTTGTTTCTCCGTCTACTAGGAACGCCACGTCCCTCTCAAGACACAACATAATGGTAGCCCGTGCTTCGAGATCTAACTCCTCCCAATCCTCATCTGACATATCTCTTGGTTTCTTTCCCGTCAACGTCTTGTGTAATTTCTGCGAGATTAACAGATTCTTCATCTGCATCCGCCAATAAGAAAAATCGTTTTTCCCATTGAACTTCTCTATCTCATATTTCCCTGATTTGACCGTACCACTTCTCGATCCCATCTTCTCTTCGTTCAATCTCAACAAGGCTCTGCTACCAGTTGTTATTACTAAACGTTCACAGAAGCTATCGAACCTATCATAGAAATTGATCCGATTATGAGAATTAATCGAAAAACTAAGCCAAAATCTAAATATGCGAACAGAATTAACGAGGTTCGGCTTTAAAGCCTACGTCCTCGGGCGAACAAGAAATCTTTATTGAAGGATAGATGAAGACGACTCACACAACCCGCAAGTTCGTCCCAAGATGGTACCGTATAGAGATTAACCTCCTATACTAGATCTTCGACGATCGAGAAATTAAACACCGCTCAAAACTATGAACAAAATTTCTCTCACTTGCTCATACTCTAAAACTCTCTATTAAGTTGTTGTTGTGTTGTGTTGGTGATTTAGATTGGCACTCAAACCCCTATTTATATATTATAAGCCGACTCTAAACTTAGGAATTAGAAACTTAATCCACCGACCATAGCAATTAGAAACTCAAATTGGAAACTGCCTCCCAATTCAAAACCGCCTCCAATTCCAATTCCAATTCAAACCGCCTCTCACAGTAAGGCAAGGTGCTATCTTGTAACAAGAAAGTCTAAGTGACTAAGCAGTGTGAGACTAAGTGCAATGCACATCATACCATCTTGAACAACTAACAAGAGTTACCGGACACTCCATGCTCGAGAAAATGATGAAGAATACTTACACTTTCTGTATCTTTCTCTTCGCCTTCAATTTTGCCTATTGCGCAAGCTTCTTCTACAAATAAACTCTGGATCTTACTTGTGACCATTCCTACACCCTTTAAAGTCTCTACGTATTCTTTCACGTTACTAGCATATTTTTATGAGATCGAAGAAGATGTGGCTTCATCGGAGTCAATTCATGGTTATGCTCTTTTGGAATTGTTTCACCACCCACACACCGGAATCTTGTTTTTTCACCCACAATTGTGCTTTGCAACCCACCCTTGTGTCTGCCATTCGTGGTTTGACATTACCCTTTTCATTTACATCTGATTTTTTGCGTCTGAAACCCTCTTTAGAACATACAAATATCTGAGAAGTAACAACTCTGTCACGTAAAGAACGATAAAGTGGTACAACTGTGGGTAAAATTGTTCTAGTTATTATTAAAATTCATCTCTGTTGACATTTTATTTGAAACAACGTGATGAAATAAATGTAGTAAACTAAGATATTTTTAAGAGGAAAATTTATCTTTAGAGCCCTCTTGGAAATCTCTAAGAACATCTTCACTGGGATACTCAAGATTTAAAAAAAAATGAAAGTATAAGTGCGAAAAGTAGATCTTTAAGTTGTCTTTTTTTCTGAGAGTATCTCTAATGCAATACTCAACCTCTAAAACTTAGAGTACCATGTAGTTTTCTTTACATCTCCGATGCAAAACTTAACTTTAATCTCTAAAATGATGTTGTTTTCTTTGAAGTGACTTTAATCTCTAAAATGATATATTTATTATAGACATGCTCAAGAGGTCATCTCGAGAATCTCCTAAATGCCACCCAAGTGGTTCAATTGATTTTAGAGTAAAAAATCTTTGTATTAGAGTATTTATTGAGTGTCTCATTGAAAAATCAACTAAAAAACGGATTTTTTAGACATATTGATAAATATAATGAAGTTGAAGAAAACTTCAAAAAGTATATCTTTTCTATGACGAATTACTTTCAGCAATAGATTATTTGAAATTCTGAAATCAAATAGCTAGATTCAAGAACAGAAGAAGAAGAGAGAGAAAATATGAAGAAGAAGAAGAAGTGAGAGAAGGGAAGCGAGATAAGGAGATGATGTGACTTTTCATATTTTTGAAATTTTTTAAAGACAATTTTATTTTGACCTTAAGAGTATTTCCATAAAAAACTTGAAATCTTTCGACCAGTGTGGACAAAAAATGAAATTTTTCGGCCAGTTGGTCACGAAATGGGTGCTAAAAGAGAATTATTAACCCCAAGAAGTTATGGAAAAGTATGACAATGGGAGATTCTATCCACCAGCCTTTGGTGCAGTGGTTGGACACCCCTCTTAAGCCCTTGAAGTCGTGGAATCGAGTCTCGATAGAAGCAGTTTGCCATCAAGATTTATCCCATGTAATTTAGGCTATAAATAAAGTTAGAGTTAATTCCTATATGGCCCCCTACTTTGTGACCAGCTTCCTTTATGGCCCCCTTTTTTTCGTAAATTCAAATATGACCCCCTATTTTCATGGAAATGTCCTAACTACCCTTCCTTTAAATCTTTTTTCAAAATAAAATAAAAAAAACAAACATAATTCCACCTCACTTCCCTCTCCACCACTTATCTCTCTCTACCTCACCTCTCTTCCCAAATCATCTTTCTCTCTCTCCAACTCACCTTTTTCTCTCTCCACCTCACTCTATCTTCTCCGATGAAGGTCGTCGGCCGGAAAATTCTAGTTATTTCATTCTCTATTTCTACTTGAGAGAATCCTGAGGAAAAGAATTGTGTTTCCACCGAGCTGAAACAATATGTTGATGGCTCTAGTAAAACAAAGTCATCATTTAATAGCTATTTCGCTTCAATTTCCCCTATACAAACAAAAGATTGAAGATCTAGTTACGATTGAAATACACTTTTCATCTTCGTCCATGGACCCTTTACGCATACTCATTCAATTGGAAGTTTTGATCCAATTAAAAAAATTATGTTTCGTAATTCCATAATCCTATTTTTCAATATTGACCCTTGGATACAAATCACGATAATGTATATTAGAAAAAAAAAAAAAATTTTTTACTCTCATCTCGCTCTCTCTCTAAAAACTCCGGCGAAGGGGGTTCCCTTCGCCGGAGTACGGGTCTGTTGAAGAACAGACCAGATCGGTCTGTTGAAGAAATTTTTTTTTTTTATTTTAGGTTGAAGGTTGCCGGCCGGAAAATTTTTCCGGCCGGCGACCTTCATCGGAGAAGATAGAGTGAGGTGGAGAGAGAGAGAGGTGAGTTGGAGAGAGAGAAAGATGATTTGGGAAGAGAGGTGAGGTAGAGAGGGATAAGTGGTGGAGAGGGAAGTGAGGTGGAATTATGTTTGTTTCTTTGATTTTATTTTGAAAAAAGATTTAAAGGAAGGGTCGTTAGGACATTTCCATGAAAATAGGGGGTCATATTTGAATTTACGAAAAAAAGGGGGTCATAAAGGAAGCTGGTCACAAAGTAGGGGGCCATATAGGAATTAACTCATAAAGTTAATAATGTAATAATTTGATCGGGCTTTAGGCCTCTTTCATGTTGTCAAGCTTTAGGTCTCTTTCATTCATGGTTTAAATTAGGCGATTATCGTGCGTATCACATTTTCATGATGTGTCAATGCCTTGTAACGACTAACGTAGATCGTAGTCGAGTTCTCAAAGAAAAAGGTGGCCAATACGTGGACAACCGTTTTTCTTATATTGACAACTATTTTTGGGCCCGGTGGCAGTCAACTATGCTTGACTTAGTTGACTTTGATTTAATGAGGGAACAACTTCATAAAATCTTAAATATTATTAGTTACGAACTTGTGAATCATTCACAAAAATAATAGTTAAAAATAGAAAATCTAAGCTTGTCTTCTTCTTGTTCATCATCATCTTCTTTGTCTTCTTCTTCTTCTCAGTCTTGTTAAAAGTATAGAAAAACTCAAATATGGTACGGGATAGAGAGAGAGAGATTCTAGAGAGAGAAAGAGGGATTAAAAAGAAGTTATTTAGCTATATATGGATACAAGAAAACGAAAACGAATTCGAGAAGAAAAACACGAAAGACGGGTTTGAAGATAGACGTAACAGGGGAGGAAACAAGTAAAGTTGGAGTAAAAAAATTGAATTGATAAATGTGGAGATCAGGAAAAAAGATATGGCCCATAAGAACAAAGGTTAATCTAAACATTTTTATGATTGGATAAGTATGAAGTTATTTAGGTATTCATCCAATTTTGATGTGTTTGACTTTTCGAATTCTGTTAAGGAAAAACTCAAATATTTTTTTGTTGTTAAAGATTTATATTATAAATTAAGGAACCAAGGTAGCATTACAATACATATTCAACAGAAAATAGAGAATACAGTTCCACAATTTAAATCTCTTTTTCCTTCGAGCCGATTTAGCAAGCTTATCTGCCTGAGAATTCATGCTTCTTTTGATGTGACTAAAACGAACAAGTTGGAAATCACGCCTGATGTTTCTGATTTTGCGAATGTGAACCATAGATTGCCATTGCACCTGGTGTTGAGGATTATTAAGATGCTTAACCAAGTTGATGTTGTCGCTTTCGACTAATATCTGCATGTGATTATTTTCCTTTGCCCAAACGAGACTATTAAGAATGGCTATTGCCTCACTGTTTCTTGCATATGCTTTTGCTACTTCAGCATAAACAAATTTAGATTGAGAGTCATGAACTATCATGCTGGAACCTATAATTTCGTGAATGTTGATGCATCTTTCGTGAATGTTGAGGAAAAACTCAAATATGGTAATGGAAAGTTCTACTCTATAAGGTTGGGTTGATTGAACATGAACATAAGGGGAGATCTATTTGTTTCTAAAACAAAAAAAGATTCTAGGGTTTTAAAATTTTTGATTTCTAGATTTTAAAAATTTTAGGGTTCTTAAATCTTATCTTTCTCTTTGAGAAGATTCTTCAACAATTCTCTTCCCTTTGTTTGATGCTATTATCAACAATGCTTCTCCCAAATTTTCTCTCTCTAGAGATTTGGGTGTTGGTGATGAAGATGAAGTAGGAGGAAGAAGAGACAAAACTAACTTAGGATTTATTGAGAGTGAGGAGTTAAAATAATACATCTAATTCGTAGAGGACTTGAGTGATAATAGAGAGTTGTCCCCTTAAAAATCGGTGTCCACATAAAATTTAAATTTTTCTAGTTGTCCGCAAAAAATAGTTGTCCATATAAGAAAAACGGTTGTCCACTTATTGGCCACCTAAAAAAAAAACTATTGGAGATTCTATGGGCGCATCAGTTTATTACTATAGGCGGCTCTCGCACCACCTTTCCCGATTTTTCTAGTTAAACCGCTTCATTCATATGCCCGAAAGAAAAAGCTCGTATAAAAGTTAGGGTTTTAAAAACTATTTGATTCGATTTTATCATTCAACTCCAGTTTCTTCAATCTACCTTTTCACATTATTTCTAATTTTTCTAGGGTTTTAATTATTTCTTTATCGATGGGTGAGTGGAAGATTGAAGATATGACGCTTCCCGCCTTGTTCGAACAGGCAAGGAAGATTCATTCCATGGATTCTGAATCTGATCTCAATCAGGTAATTCAATTTCAAAATCTGTGTTACTAATATCTTGGACAAGAATTAGGTTAGTTTATGTGGTTTGATTTGATTTGGGGGTTTTTACAGGAGATGTTGAAGAAGGGTTGTAAAGCTTTGGAGAAATGCGAGGACATGATTAGTAAATTAGGGTTATTCTCTACTAATGAAACCAAAGAAGATATCAGCACTGCTAATCTCAAATATTTGCTTGTAAGGATTTCATCTTTTGAAAGTTTAGATCTCTCTCTCCTCTCTCTCTCTCTCTCTATATATATATATATATATGAAATGAAATTCATGTACTTTGCTAGCTTGTAAATGATGTATTTGATCTTCTCTCGTGAAGGTACAATTTTATCTTGTTGAATTGACTGAGAAACTTTCGCATAATGATAGATTAGAAATTACTAGAATTTCTCAACAAAGATTGAAGGTGAGTCTTATTTTCCTGTCAACTTTTTCAGCTATATATTTATGAGATGTAATTTATTTCTTGTACATTTTCACGAACTGCCTGTTATATTGACTAGCTTTGGATGTGTTCTAGAAATTTATTACATTCTGTGAGGCAATGGAGCTTGTACCAGAAGAAGAGTTAGAAAGTTTAGCACAAGAAGCGTCGGATACACCTGCAGGTAGAAGAGCTAAAAAGGTTAGTTGTAGTTTAGTATGAAGTAGAATTAACCCACGGCAGTGATTACGAGTATTTCTAGATATACTAAAAAGAACCATGGGAACAATTATTTTAGAGGTTAGCGAACGGGAACGGGACTTTCGAGATGTTAGTGACAAAACAGTTTTACTTTACCATAAGATCCATAACTAGCTTCTGCAAGCATAAGAGATGCAGTGGCTAGAGAATCGTCAGTATCCTTCATTTTCATGTGAGAGTGCTTGTTTCTGATGTCATCAATTTCAGATTGCTAGATTTAGGCGCAAGAGAGCTGCAGAAACGAAGTTGCTTGAACTTAAAGAACGGAAGGAGAGGAGGAAGAGATCTCTTAAAGCATCGGGATTATCTTCTCCTGTTGAGATTGGAGAGGAAGATGCACTGGATGATGATGGAGAGGAAGAACGCGAGGTTATATGCTCTCCTCGGTATTTGAGTTATATGCAATTATAATATAAATTGTGATAAATGTAAATGATTTATCCCTTTCCATGTTCTTATAAAGCACTGGCAGACTTCGTTGTTCAGTAGGACATGACTGTGATTTATGCTAGTCTCTTCACTCTATACTAACGCACTCTGTACTAACTGGTTCAAGTACACATATAAATGTGTTTTTATATTTACCATACCCTAATCTAAGTACTTACAATACTAATAAACACTGGCGCACCCTTTTAACATTGTAGGCTTGCTTTTGTTTTTCAAGGAGAGAGACTTGGGATTTATAATTGGAGCTACTCTGTACGTGCTCTCAGATGAAAATAGATATAATATTTTTTTATATATACATCTCATTTAGTGAGAAAGAAGCCTTCCTTTCTATAGGGCCATATATGTACATAACAAAAAAATTCTTTTGTAGTTTGTGAGTAACAACTAATAAATGACCACCCCTGTAACTGATTTACGTATTAAAGTTAATCTTGATTCATTTTCTCCAACGAGGTCTCATCTGTTAGTAATTCATTAGTAAAATAAATGCAAAACAAACTATTATTGCAAAGCGTGTTGCTTCATATTTGATTTTACTTTGTTGTTGATGTTTGAGGTAACTGCCTTGTGACTTTTTGAATTTACGTGTAACTTTCTGCAGGCATGGCTTACTACCATCTCCTTGGCTATCTGTAAGGTTCGTTCTCCAATACAAAGATAACACAATGTAGTGAAGTATCTTTTTAATACGGATGTCTTTCTCTTATAATTTGCTGATTTTCATTCTTAATCTTGGGATTTAATCAAATAACAGGCTTTCGATCTTTTGGAAATGCTTAAGAAAGAGGAAGAAATGCTTTCTGCTGTGAAGGAAAAGAAGTTGAAGGTATGAATTTGTTTGACATGATATTACTAGACATAATCGTATTGTATGTTTCAAATCTATTTTAACATAGAGCACAATATCTAGTTCTGTATTAGTCTTCACTGGAAAATATTTTTCCCTCTTTTCGACTTGAGTTCGCCAGAATTAAATGCTAGTGTCATCAAAGCTTAACATTCTAGTGAAATAACGTTATTACTTTAGCTGAAGTTTTATTGTAATTTATCTTATGCAAGATCACTATTTCCTGATTCCATCTTAAATAGATACTTAATATGAGATGAATGTCCTAATAATTGGTGTCACTTCAAAGCTATAAAGTGGGATATTTTGTTTTAGCCTGATACAGTTCTTGGTGTTGGGATTTAGGACTACTTAGTGACAACGGCAAATTGTTGAGTAAATCAAATGATTAAATGCTATATAGTAAGTAGATAGTTGTAGACCTTTTAAAACAGTCAAATGCTAGATCTCTTTTCCAGTTATGACCTCGTGGGTAAAGAACAGGCTAAACATGCTTTCTTTACATATAGTGTATACTTGAGATTTTCTATCAGTTATTATTTTTGAGCACTTCTTCAGTAATCTTTTGACCTTCGAAGATAAATCAGTTGAAACATGACTATTTGTTTCAAAATCTATGGTGTACCTTATAAACTAAATATTGTTCATGTTAAATTGTAGGAGGGGAATGTGGAACTTACTCGTGACATTCTTGATGAACGTGCCAAAACGGCGGAAGATTGGCATCGAAATGCTGCAGTTCGAGCGCGTTTTACAAAACCAGCGCAGCCAATCACGTGTGCTACTTTTGCCCAAGATGTTGTTGAAGGGAGAGCAAAAGTTTCTGAGGCTCACGAACATAAACATCAGCCGCTTATATTCGGACCACAGAGTCTCATTGGTGGACGGATAACAAGCGAGAGAGAAAGAATGGCAGCACAGGTTTTCCAGCCTGGTCATAGGTATGACTACCAACCGTAACCATCAGTTTTTTACATTATTATATGTACACACAATATAACATTTTTGAAAAAAAACCTACATGTATAAATATATCTATATACACACACACATATATATATATATATCTATACACACACATATTTACCTAAATTTCATTTGTAAAAAGAAGTATAATGAAGAACTAGGAGAAAAAGAGGGGGAAGAAACCCATTTTTTCTATGAGCTCAACTACAGAGCTTCCATCTTCGAGAATTAAGGTGGCTTTTGTTTTGAACAATGGTGGCTCTTCGTGTTATTTGGTTAGACCTTTAAAAGCAGATTACGGATACGATTATTGACTAATAAATACTGAATCTTTAGCGTGTATCCTATCATCTTACTATCTAAATGATTTATCTCAGCTTTGCTCATCTTTTTGTGAATGATGATGATAATAGGTTACCAACCATGAGTATAGAAGATGCTGGGCTAAAGGAAATGGAGATGATGAATAAGTGGCAAGAGATGAATTTGAAGCTAGCTGAGGAAGCTAGTTCATCATGGCACACAGAGAGGCGAAAGCCAGGACCCAGTAACGAGGATGACGAAGAAGATGATGATGAGGCTTCTCAACAGAAAGCAAGAGCGTGGGATGACTGGAAAGACGAAAATCCTCGTGGTGCAGGCAATAAGAAGCTCACTCCTTGTGGGTAAAATAGCATATGAAGGTACTTTAGAACCCCATAATTTATTCTCCTTTTTCACTACTTGGATCTGCAAATTCTGGTTTCTATTTTATGTTTGCTTGAGCTGTATTAATATGAACAAACCGATGTTTGTATTACGTACATAGGCGAAAGAAAACCGGTCTACACACTGGATACTGTTCGAGTCTGTAATGAATTAGTAGGGTATCCTCTTTTATACCATGAAGTTGCGTGTTACCTGTGTCAAAAGGCGGGGTTGACGAATCACTTACCTATTTGATTTTAGCGTCTTTTTGAGTGATGATAAAGAACTTCGGTATATTTTATATATAATAATATACAATTTATTTATTTATCTACCGATTCAGTTTACTAACTTATCGTATATAATGTGTATCATATAGCCATAGTATATAATATGAGGTACAAAATGAATGTTTATCGATATTATATGGGCGCTCTCCTTAACAAAAAAAAAAAACAGGGTGCTCGACCTCAGGCTCTACCCGCTCCCTAATTTTGGACTCTCAGCTCCGTTTAGTTCCTAACATTATAGATGTGGCATAAAGCCACACAAATACTGAACATAAAAGAAATTTAAGGGATTCTGATTATTCATTACTTCTCCTAAACGGGCGTGATAGCTTTGAATGAAAAATTTTAGTAAAAGTTTTAGGGGGTGGTAGTGATTCAGGACATTGGGGGACATTTGAAATTTCCCCCAATATCCGTGTTAGTGTTTGGGGGCGTTTGAAATGTCCTCAAGTGTCTGTGTTATTGGTAGGGATATTTCAAATGTCGTGTTATTCATTTGGGACATTTCAAATGTCCTGAAATACCTGTGTTATTCGGGTTTGACACAAAATTATTGACATTTCAAGACAAATTGGTTTTAGGATATTTGAAGACATCTTAATGTAAATTAGGAGAGCTTTTGGAGAGAAAATGTTTCTGAAAATATGGAAAACACTTAAGGACACTTGGGGACATTTCTGAAAATAATAAAAATAAGATAATTATTATTATCAAATTAGATTAATAATATATAATAAATATATAACAATATTAATTATTATATTATTATAATACTCTGTTATAGTAATAAGTGGAGAAGCTAGAAAATTTCTTTTGTGGGGTACTTTTTAACTATAAAAACTAATATATCACAAATAAATCAAATAAAATCTATCTATTCATCATGTTTTTTTTTATGAGGAGTCTATTCATCATGTTGTAATTAATTGTATCGAGTGGCTTCCAAATTGACTCAATAGAAACAAATTTAGTCATACACAATAGTTTTCTATATTTGGAAAACAAAAATGTTGGACGAAAATTCATCAAACTAACATATTGTTTTTAATCTTATTTGAACAATCCTAAAGTATATAATATAGAACATTATGTTCTGAATGAAAATTTTAAATTAATTTAGTTTTAAATTAAAAAAAAAAGAATTACACAATTTCAACAAGGGAAGGAACAAAATAATACTTATTTTTAGTGGACAAAATTTACATTTGATCAACATTTTAAGAGGGGGTCAACACTAAATTCCATAGAATAAGAATTTTTTTCTACTGTTTGTTTATTAACACTACCGACTATCTACGATTGCGGTTTTAGTCTAACAAGTTTCACATTTTATTCTGATAGTATTTTTGTGTTGCATTTATAAAAAAAAATTTGGAAGAGCTGATCCCTCAACTTCTTCCTCACAGTCTAACGACTAAACCAATAAAGCTAAACATTTAGTTGGTTTAGCGTCTATTTGACCCAATAATATCTTCACGTTAGTTCTTATAAGGAGCCGTTGGAGAGGGGGACCCTATGCCACCGCACCTCGCACCTCAACTCCCACACCCCTAGTACCTGGTCTAGGGGTGGGATTTTGGCCCGGAACCCGCCCACGACCGTCCGAGTCCGGAGGGTCCGTGACCGTCCGATGCCCGAATCGGTCCGTACCCGCCCGACCGAAAGATCTTAAGCGGACGGACGCGGGCATAGGTCTTTACCCGGTGGTTCGACCGAGTCCGCCCGCTTATATCGTCCGCCCGACCGAACCCGTCCACACCCGTCTGTTTATCCTACCCGTTATACACCCGCCTATATCATTAATTTTAAGCTTTTAGATTTGTAGAGTTAGCTACAACCATTAGATTTCAAGAGTAAAAATAAATAACCCTAGAGATCACTTTTCTTAATCTTGTCTTCGTTGTTCTACTTCTCTAGTCTCTATCTCCTCCAAAATCTCAGTATCTCATCAATAACCCGAGAATCCATAATAAACCGATCGTAATCCATGAGAAGAAGCATAGAAACCGACCATAATCCATGAGAAATCTTAATGCCTATCTTGCGATTTTGAATTCATTTCCTTTTTTAAATTGTAAAGTGGGAGTTTTAGAAAGTTGTATTTAGCGACTAAACATTTTTAATTTCGAATAAAAGTTTCTTTATTTGTTCATTAGTGATCGGTGTCCGCCCGACCGATACCCTGTTTGCCTGACTATCAAAAAGGTCACGGACGGGCACTTTGTTGGAGAAAAATCCGAAATGTCCGCCCGTTTTGTCCAGATGTCCGAGTGGACACTTACGACTCGTGTCTGTTCCGCCCGGACCGGTTGAGTTAGTGTCCGTTTCCCGCTCGTCCGGACCGATTCCCACCCCTAACCTGGTCGAATATGTAGCAATGGAGTATATGTTCTATTATAAGAGAGAAGAATGAGCTGATCTTTTTTTTTTCCTAAATCTAATAATCAAATTTTAGGTTATAAATCTTGGATTTTCCACAAAAATGTCATTTGGAAGTTTTAAAAAGAGTCATTTGGCCCCCTACTTTGTGACCAGCTTCATTTATGGCCGTGTTTTTCGTAAATTTAAATTTGTCTCTTTTTTATGGTGGCCAATACATGGACAATTAATTTTCTTATATGGACAACTATTTTATGTACACAAATGAAAAAGTTACAAATCTTATATCGACAACAACTTTTAGGGGGGCATTAATCTAATACGTTTCACTCCATGCTCACTAAATATTAGAGTTTTTACTTTTAGTCCTCCTTTCTTCTTCCATAAACCTTACATACCCTCTTCATCCCCAACAACTAAACTTGTAGAGAAATTGTTTATCAAGTCCAAGATTATCAGAGTAAAAGTCTGTCATTATAGACCAATGGATTTCTTATGTGGACAATAATTGTTGCTTTAAAAGTATTAAGGTTTTAATATGAAACCCTAACTGGTTCTTCTTCCTTGTCATCACGCCATCATTGCCTCCTGCATCTACATCCACATCCACCTTCTCCAACTACCTCCACTTTTTTGGGGCATCATATCCATCTTATATGTGTTCTCATTCTTAGGATGGTTTTTCAATATCATCAACAACTAAAAGATATATCAGATAAAATGGTAAAGATTGATAAAGATAATAAAATGTTCCATAATTTTTAACTGCAAAAAGATTAGAATCTAAATGTGTCACACTATGGATACAGAGATGAGTATAGATAAGTAATCACTTGTGTATTGCGTATTTAATGAATTTTCAAGACCTTGACAAATTGAATATGAAATCATATTCTTAATTAGATCACCTCGGAAAGATAAACCTTAAGTGAAGCTAAGAGAATGGCAGTAGATCAAACCAATTAATTGAGTTAGAGGCATTAATTTGGATGAGTAATTATGCAACAATGACATTAACACTCTGATGACCATTTTTCTCTTAACAAATTAATAGGTTCATGATTTTCTTTTACGCTTTTATTGTTTTAGAGAGAGAAATAAAAGAATGATATTGAATTCTGAAATTAAAGATTGAGAATGGTTGTTTGTTTGTGGTGGTCGGATAGGAGTATGTAGTGGTGAGTCTCGGGGAAGGTGAAGGTGGTGGTGGTGGTGATTGATGGAAGAAGTGGTGTATTGATGAAGAGGAAGAAACAACTAGGGTTGGCAAACCCTAATTATTAGGTTTTATCTATTGTATTCGTTAATGGTCCTCAGAATAATTACGGTTAATATTCAGATCCTTATAGAGTTGTCCCCTTATTAAATTCAAGTCAATTAAGGGGTGCTTCTAAAGGCACCCGGTCAAAAGGCTGTTAGCATCCATCTCTGTTAGCACCAAGGCCAACCGCTCTTTTCTCTATTAGCACCGTCCAACTATGTAGGCACCGGTCAAGTGAAGTTAACTCTAACCCCTCCCTCCAAGAAGACGTTAAAGCCAGAACTAACTAGTAAAGGCAAGATTTTCTTCTCTTATGCTTCAGAACATAGCGTCAAGATAGCTAGAGCCATAAAAATCTAATTGGGGCAAATCTATGTGTATATTATAGATTGAATTTAGGGCTTAAAGTGTCTTATGCTTTGAATTTATATTGATCGACAAAACCCTAGAGGTTTCTCTTTCAATGGCGTCAAGATAGTCATAACCCTGTAAATTTCTTCAGAACCCTAGCAAGCTTGGGTATGGAATGGAGTTAGATGGTATGATTTTACAATACTTCGTGGTTTTTCTCATACTAGTTGCTAATTTAATTTTTTTTTAAAGTAAATTATTGGGTTCAATTCTAGCAAGCTTGGGTATGATTCAACACCTGAATATCTTCATCTATCAAATAATTTAATTAATGGGCCTCTTCCTTTCTCCTTCTTCAATGCTTATAAACTGAATACTTTCTCTAATCATTCCATCTCTTTACTGGATCTGTTCTTCACGAGTGGAGGACTGGTTGTGAACATCATATCCCCATGAAGGGAAAACAGATCTCCATTAATGGAGGTCTTTTCTCAAAGAAAATAGATTGATTATTTTTTTCTTGAAAATTGTTGGTTGAAGTGTTATTTTCGATTAAAAAAATTATGAGAATTTTCATTGGAGGTCATGTTAGAGAGAGAAAAATAAATAAGTATTATTTTGGAAGAAGAAGAAGAAGAAGATAGAAGAAGCAAGCGAAGGTGAATGTCACCCACATTAAAAACCGGTGCTTATAGAGAACTCGGATCAATAGCCGTTGACCCGAGTCAATAAAATTTCCGGATGCTAACAACCTTTTGGTCCGGTGCTTTTAGAAGCACCCTCAATTAAGTACATAGTTGACTTATACCGGTCCCAAAAGTAGTTGTCCATATAAGAAAATTGGTTGTCCACGTATTAGCCACCTTTTTTTATTAACACCGCGTTAACTTTGATAGTTAACTTTTTTTCGTTTCCATAATTGCCCTTGTTATAAAATTGATTTATAAATTCAAAATTGGTCGGCTTTTAAATTTGGGTTGATTTAAAAGAAAATCAATTTATTTAGAACAAACTAGGGGGGTCAAAATGGAATCTGTTTTAAAAAGATTGAAGACATCTCATCACTCCTCCATTTCATTACCTCTCTCTTCCGCATCATATATCTCGTCACCTCATCATCTTCCCCGATGAAGATCGTCGGCCGGCAAAAATTTCCCGCAGCCTTCAAACTTAATTTTTTTTTAAATCTCTTTTTAATCTCCCTCTCTCTACTCTCTCTCTACCCTCTCTAATCTCCCTCTCTCTACAGCTCCGGCGATGGGGGATCCCTTAGCCGGAAAAACCCGACCTTCAATCAGGGCCGGTCCTGACTATTTGGTGGCCCGAAGCGAAGTCCAAAAATGAGGCCCCTCGTATTATCCGCAAATTTTAGTTTAACCTTAGACCTTCATGAATCTAGGTCGAACCCGGTCCTATACAATCTATGTAGAAACTAAATATATTTCCCATCATTCAAAAACGCATACATAATGTAAATTTTATCAATTTAGCCCTGGTTGGATTCATTGCAATAGTTAGCCAACCGGGAACACTTTTTTGTGATGCTAAAATGGGACCAACGGGTATTTGGGCGATTTTGTCTTTGATTTTCCAGACCACTTGGTTTACGCGTCAACGTTTTAAGACTTCATTCAATGACTTAAAACATGAGGAGTTTTAGTTCTCAGACTACGTTAGTACCTAGAAGAAGAACCTATCCTTATATAACATATTTGAAAGTCAAGTTGCAACAAGATTTTAGTAATGTGTTTTTTTTATGTGTTTGTTATCTCCCTGGAGTAACTTAAAACATTGAGTTTGAGATCTTATAACATATTGGGAGGAAATGATTCAAGTCTGACCGATTATTCTAGAATTCTTAATATTTTAAATAAGATATGAAAACGTCATTCGAGCAAATGATTCGATCCGAAAAGTGGGTGTCGGCCACATCAACTTTTGGAGTTTGGCCCCATTTTTCGGACCATATAGCATTTCCAATGTGACGATGTCATTGTGATTGTATGCAGTAAATGTCATAAAGTGATCTGGACCTGTGTGGTGGTTGTGTGAGAGTTATTGATCCTAGTGATTTGGTGATGCTGATATGGAGTAGAGGTGCAGCTTCAATGCTTGGGTTCGAATAGTGATAGTCTTTCAATGAATTCTTCAAGAGTTTGGAGGCTCCACATATGAAGAGCAAAATCAAACTGAAGATCGTCCTGATGATGACTTCTCTGAGAGTGACCTCGATTTTCATAATGAGAACTTGTCAGAGGATATTGAAGTTGATTCCGATGACGAAATATCATTTCATGCGACAGGGAGCTCTACCTCAAGCTTCCATTAATCATTAATGGCGAGATGAAGCAATTTCGTTTTACCAAGTGATTAATTTATCATGTTAGTCGTTAACTGTTTGAGAAACATTTGTTATAACAGTTACTTAACAACGCAAAAGGAGGTTTTCATACAAGATAAACAAAAATGGTAAGGATTGGCAAACATTTTAGGGTTTACCAAAAATCCCCACAAGAACAGAACCCATTCTCAAAATGATGAAACCGATTTCGATCTCTCACAACAATTTTCCTTTGTGTCATCTTTGCAGTTAGTTTGATCATGGAATGACAATCATTGCACACCCTAAGATTCTTAGCAACTCTTATTGTGGTTCCAGGTTCAGTTGAGATTAACCCATAACAAATAGCTAGTTTCTCACTATGAATTGACAAAGCCCATTCCTTCTCCATTTCTTCTATATCATGTAAAACAATCTTAGTTTCAGGAACATAATCTTCTTCTGATCTCAATCTTCGATCCAAATCCTCTAATTTTTCATAAATTTTCTCCCTTTCTGGGTGTCCAATATCTCCTAATAAGAACTCATGAATCTTGTTGTTGACTTCAATTGAACTACAACCAGGCTCTTTCTTGATTCCGATATCTTTCATTTTCGCCCTGACTTTGACCGATTCTTCAAACTTACCCAAAGAAGAATATATATTAGCAAGAAGTATATAAGTTCCCGAATCAGCAAACCCGCCATTAATTAGTACTTTTGCTACTTTTTCTCCTAATGTCAGATCTCCATGGATTTTACAGGCACTAAGCAGTGATCCCCATATAATATAATCTGGTTCTACTTCCATATTTTCAATGAAATCATATGCTTCTTCCAGCTTACCCAAACGACCGAGAAGATCAACTATACATCCATAATGTTCGATTCTTGGGTTGACCTCGAAATCTTTCCTCATCGACAAGAAAATCTCCAACCCTAGATTTAGCAACCCTCCATGACTACAAGCATTCAAAACCGTTACGAAAGTACTGTCATTAGGTTTCAACCCAATCTTAACCATCTCATTAAAAACTCCAAGAGCTTCTGTACTCTTCCCATGAATTGCATAACCAGCAAGCATTGAATTATAAGTACTGACGGTTCTATCTTCCATTTCGGAGAAAACCCTTTCAGCTTCTTCCAAGCAACCACATTTTGAATACATATTAATCAATGCAGATCCGACGAAATGATTCAACTTGATCTTATACTTGTCTATATAAGTATGAATCCATTTCCCAAGTTCTAAAGCTCCTAATTGAGAACAAGCTGATAGAACACAAACTATAGTAACTTCATTAGGTCTTACATTCTCCTTTAGCATTTTTCTAAAAAGATCCAAAGCTTTGTTCATCTCACCATTCCGAACCAACCCATCGATCATGGCAGTCCAACAAACCATATCCTTAGACCGAACACTTTCGAAGATCTTAAAAGCTTCTTCAACTAATCCATAATCAAAATAAGAAGATAACATAACCGTCGAAGTAGCAACATCTCTTTCAGGCATTTTATCAGATATCTTATGTGCATCACTGAATTCTCCACACTTGCCATATAATTCTATCAATTTGATCTGAATAGATCTGTTGGAATCAAGTTGAAGCTTCAAAATTTGATTGTGAATTTGTTTGCCTTCTCTTAAAGACAATTGAGATCCACATGCTTTTAAGACTGATGAAATCACATAAGCATCAGATTTGATTGATTCATCCATCATTTGAACATAACATTGAATCCCATTTTTGTAAGAACAAGAAGAAATATGACCATCAATAAGAGCTGTGTATAGATAAACATTTGGGTTTTCAATTTGTTTGAAGATCTTGGAGGCATAACCCATGGAGTTGAAGTTGGAGCAGAGACGAAGTAGGTTGAAGAGTACAAATGGGTCTTGTTCGAAACCATTTCTGATTATTTTAGCATGAATTTGGTGGACTTGGTTAACCTTTTTGCATCTTTGTATCAAAGAAATGATATGGTTTCGTTCGTGGAAGCTTCTGTTACCTGAGTTTGAACTATAATTTGAATTTGGCGGGAAGTAAGTCCCTCTAACGGCTATTGTGTAAGAACTCATTTTTCATAACGATTTCTCCATGTTGTCATTTATTTATCAACATTGCTGTAAGGGTCCGTTTGTTAGAATGTGTGAGTAAGAAAATCCAACTTTTTCTAATGGGTAAGAAAGTCATTTGTTTTCTGAATTGAATTTTTTGATGTTTGATAGGAGTGTGGGAAAACTAGGGGAGTGCCTTTAGAATTCGGGCTCCTCTACTCCAAATTTTTTTTTTTTTGGAATTCGACTACGATCTACGTATGTCGTTACATTTGGCATTGAAACATCAAAGATGTGATACGCTCAATAACTGCCCACTCAAACTGAAACTATACCGGGCCTATAGCCCAACATGACAATGGCCTAAAGCCCAACTACATTATTTACACCCTAATAATCTCAAATCAAATAACCAGAGATTCCACCTTATCTGGGATTCGAACCTGAGACCTCCAGGGATTTATGGAGTTTATGTCAGCACCTTGGAACCACTTGGGCTACCAACTGTTGACCCTCTACTCCAAATTAATACATAGGAGTGTGGATAAACATGGTAGTATCTTGCTTGGTAGATAAACATGATAGTAATCTTGCTTGGTAGAGAAAGTCGGTTTTGCTTTGGATGAACAAAGAATTATTGTTTTTCTTTGTTCTTAGAAGGCTGAACATCCCAATTTCCAATTCCGTTCCATAAACCCTAACTTCATAATCCTCCAAATTTTAGAAACCCAAATTTCTAAAATTCCTAATTTTAGATCTCTCTCATTTCCAAAATCCTGAATTTCATAAATCTTCAATTATAGAAACCTTAATTTTAGACCTTCCAAATCCGATTTCAAAAATCTCCAAATTATAGAAACCATATATTTAGAAATTTCCAATTTCAGATCTTCTCATTTCCAGAAACCTTAATTTCATAACAACAACAAAAAAAAGCAATTTAGACTCAACTATTTCACAAGAACAAAAATCGGGTCAGTGACTTGTCTCGTTCTGGATATACCTTCAATTATGGTTATTGATGGTGACTAAGTTACTGAGATTGAGAAAGATAATTGAGATGCTATAGAGAGAAAGTTTAAGAGATCAAGAGAGAGTTGTAATCTGTTGAGAAGAAGAGAGAGAGACGAGAGAGTTTTTGTTGTTGAAGATGACGAGATGGTTTTGTTGAAGGAGGAGAGAGAGCGGGTTTTTCAGGTGAAGGTGGGAAATGGGGTTGTCCACCTTTTTTGTGGGAAAATAAATCAGCCTCTTTTCTTACTTTTTTCGTCTATAAGAAATCCATTTTCTTACTCACATTGCTCTATCAAACGGCAGAAAACAATTTTCTTACGAAAATTGATTTTCTTACCAACTTTACAAGCGTATCAAACAGACCCTAAGTCTATAACCAGGGGTGGGAATCAGGGTCGGGTCAGAGTGGGGTGGATTTACCCTCGGGTTTCGGGTGTCTATGAACTCTAACGAGTACGAGACTCCATGATGCTTTCTCGAGTCTCGGACTTTCTCCTCAACTCTAGCGATATCAAACAAGATCACTTGCGTACAACAACATATGGGGTTTTGCTCTAGCGTAGTGCATGCACTCTGAAAACCAAGAGGTCACATGGTCGAAATTCGTAGGTGTAGAATTCCATCATTTTTTTAGCACAAAATAACCTCATACAAAAGGGAAAAGTTACATTGTTTAGACCAAAACAAAAAACCAAGAAAACACAGAGGACTAAACTGTAACACAATTAACAATGAGGGACTAAAAGGCAATTTTCTAAATCTCAGAGGAGAGAACTTGAGCAGAGCGTCCTTATTGTGTAATCTACGACAGTAGCAAAGCTGGCATCTGAATCATAAATAACACATCCAAATCCTGTCGGCTCAGATAAATCTGTGAAAGAGAGTGTTTATTTTGAGGAATGGTGTCGATGGAGGGCTCCATTTTTTATGCTTTAGTTCTTTGATATTCGTGGTTACTTTTAGTGTAGAAGCTTTGATCATCTGTATAACCTGCATTGGAAATTGTTTTTTGGATGTGAAGCAAGCCTCACATCTCGTTTTCCAGATAAATTATTAAAGTCTTTGTTTGTGAGACAAATGAAAATGTAAAAGAAGATCAATGTATTATTTAGATAAATATGAAGATCAAAGAAGATGATGTTGGAGAAGATGAATTGTGCATGTGAAAACTATTACGCGTTACTTAACAATGATTAAATGTGCTCAGAAATGATAAGTGTGGTCATAAATGGTAACATTCGATCTAGAAACTATTATGTGTGCCGATAAATAATTATGCACGTGAAAGAGAATAGAATAAAAAGCAAACTACAATTTAGAGCATCTCCAATGCAACACTCAACAAAAACTCAATTAATCCAATGTGTCAAGTATGAGTTGAGTTTCTCTTTCCTAGGTTGCACTATTGAGATACTCAATTCAAAATTCATCTCCAATGCAACACTAATAAAAACTCAACATTTACTATAGATTTACTTTTGGTTCTTATTTTAATATATAAAATGTTGATGTGGACCAATTGAGATACAACAATAAATGTTGAGATACTCAAAAGAAAATTCAACAATTGAGTATCTCAATATTTATTTTATCCACATCATATTGAGACTCTATTTGAGTGTTGCATTGGAGAGTGTTTTTTGCCAAAAACTCAAGTAGTCCTATGTGTCAAATTGAGTTTTGTAAGTTGAGTGTTGCATTGGAGATGCTCTTAGACATTCAATGAGATGAACAAATAAAAGTATTTGGAAATTGGATAAATGATTATGCACGTGAAAGAGAATCAGATTACACTGAAGTAGAAGAATAAAAAAACAAACTACAATTCAGACATTCAATGAGATGAACAAATGAAAGTATTTTTTTTTGTTGAACTACAAATAAAAGTATTTGGAAATTGAAAAACTGCAATAGATTTGATATAAAGTCACTTTTTCTTTTTTAATAAAAGCCCACCCCTGCCAAATTATGTATTTGTTGTGCCTCGGAGTTATTTTTGACATTTACTTTCAAATTCCGCACTTTGTAGCCTGTGCGCAAGAAACCTTCCGAAGCTTTACTAGTATTCTCATAAGGTCCGAGACAGAGTTTAATATGAGTCTGCGTTAAAAACAACGATGATCTATGTCTGAGAAAAAAGGTCCAAAGATTTGGCACCAAAAACTGTTGGGCTTCAGATTAAACAAATCAATTGGAACTAATCCATCTTATGCTCGGTCCATATGTTCGGGTAAGTCTTTTTTTTTTTTGTCCATACGTTGCTTGTTTAGTTTAATGGACAAGGTGGGTTTAACCCGTTTCTGACTTTGAATAACCCGGTGGAGTTAAAAAATGGGGAGGTGGAACCAGTCAGAGTGGAAGACGGCTATCCTCTTTGATCCTTTTAAAGTCATTGGATCCATCCGTCTCGGTCAACTGTTATAGTTGAAGCCTTAAAGGCAATTAATATTCCAATTCAATTTGAAATCAGGAATTCAACTAGAATCACATTGTTCATAACATAACGTGTCTTCTGTTAGATTTTGGTGTCGCCTAGTGTTCTAAGCGGAATCTCAGACGTCTAATATGTCTAACACTAGTTTCCAAGATCACATGCAAGAACAAAAGATGAACTAGAATTGAAAAGAAGATTACCTTAATCGCTTTCCCACGAACAAAATTCCAACGCCTTTTTCAGAAGATGAGAGCTCCAAATTGTAGCTCATCTACTTGACACACCGAGTAGGTTTACTTGAACTCCCTTCTTTAATGTCATCTAGGACCTTATTCAAGGTCGAGAAGAAAAACTCATTTCTTCTTTGACTAGATAGACGGGAGTTTTTTTTTTTCTCTAAAATCACTTTCTACTTGATGTTATAGAGATTGCTTTTCTCTACAGAAAATTCCACACCTTTTCTGTTCTAATATGAATCCTTATCATATAAAACTCTAAAGTAAGAGTCATACTCCAATTAGGATTCAAACAAGATCTCCAGAAAAGATAAGACTCTGAAGCCTTTTCTGAGTAGGATTCCAGATGGGAATTTTGTCCCATCTAGACTCTTTAATGTGGCATGCTAGCGCAACCCTTTTAATGGGTTGGGACTTGCCGCCCACTCCATATGGTCGGCCATAACATGGCGACCCATTGCCTTTTTGGTAGGCCGCTGATTTGGGGAAATAAAGAAATTATCCGGGGTACAAACTTTTGGGTGGAAACAAAATAGTGTTCTAATTTTTTTGTTTCTTCCAAACAGGGCACACCCTTATTCTTTTCAATTTCTTCCTCCGCCTCCTCCCATCTTCCACCACTAGTTCCGGCTATCTTTGGGTTCGCGATTTTCTCTCTCTAATCTCTCTAAGATCTCTATCTTTTTGATTTATCTGTAAGATTTATCTCTTTCTCTGATTGCTCTTCTCTACTTCTTCTTCTTCCCTGTCTCGATCTCTAGGTTTTGCTTACGATTTATCATTTCTCGTCATGGATTATGGAGGTGCTCAAAAGAGGGGAATACACGGTTCGAGTTTCAATTGCCACAGTAAAGGATTTAATGAATGGAATAGAGAATTTATCTTGTTCAAATTTCTTTATGTGAGTCTTGTTTCCATTTGGATTGTTAATTGAAGTTGGAAGGGTTAGATTATAATGGTGTAATGATGTTTAATTAAGTGTTCTACCACTTAACTAATAGGATTCATTAAAGAATTCTTATTGAGTTACTAAAGATGAACCATTTGCAAATATAATTTTGAAATTCTCCATGTTTTCTTCTTTAGAAGTACAGGAGCATCAGTATAAAAAACCTAGAATCATGTTTCAGCTTACATCAAATCATTGAAACTTAAACTATGAACAAATTTTTTTAAATTTCGCAGATTAACTGAAGAACTTATTAATGGAAATCCATGGCCATCAAATACAAGAATTATGGGTTTGAATGTTTGATATCTAGGGCTGATTTTGAAGTTGATGATTACAAGAGAGTTGTTGATATTCTTCACAAAAGGTTACCTGATTCTGTTCTTTTTCTTCTTGAAGCCATAAATTTTGGTACGAGTATGGGGTTCTAACAAAATCTTGTTTACTTCTTTAATCTTTCTCGGAGAAAGAAAGGCAGAATAAAGAGAAATAGATGAAGATGAAAAGAGATAATAGACAAAGTTGTGTTTGGTAGAAATTTTTAGGTTTTTAACCCTATTAGATTTTTTACCCCGGAAAATTTTCTTATTTCCCCAAATGACCCACCTTTTGATATGGGCCTTCTTTTGGGTCCGGTTCTTTCTATCTTTGTTCGGACTCTTTTCAAACCTTTTTGGGCTTATCAAATTGGATCTAATCTATCTATTTGCCTCGTTCTCTCTAGTCAATTCTCTAAGATCAAGTCACCACTCTTTGCTGTAACCTGTTGTAAGGTCCGGTCTATGTTAGCCGCGGATTACCAAGGTGATCTGACAATCGCAGTTGGCTTCGAGTTAAGCATTACGATCCCTAATTCGATCGGACTGTTGGGTTTTGTACGTTTCTAAGACTACTAATCATCTAACTAACGTTGTAAGCGGAATCTTAAACATCATATGTTTAACGTTAGCTAACCCGATCATATGCATGAACTAATAATAAACTAGAAACTGAAAGAAGAATACCTGGATTCGCTTTCCCTCGAACTAGATTCCAATGACTTTATCCAGAAGATGAGAGCTCCAATTGTCGCTCCTCTACTTGAGATACCCGAGTAAGTGACTTGATCTCCCTTCTTTGTTGTCCGCTAGAACTCCATTGAAGGTTGAGAAGAAGAACCATTCTTCTTTGGACTAATTAGATAGATTGGGAGTTTTTCTCTAAAACCCTCTCTCTCCACTTAGTTTTATATTGTGAGAGAGAACTTGTTTCTCTTGAGAAAAATGCACACATTTTCTGTTCTCTAATGTCCCTTATATAGAGAAACCCTAATAGGAGTCTCACTCAAATTAAGTTTCAATAAGAGTCACATAAAAGATAAACTCATCAGAACTCTTTCTGACTGGAAATTAGGGTTTCCCCTAATTTAGTGTGGTCGACCACTGAAACCAATCAATGGGCTTGGCCTGACCGGCCCACTCCCACACTATGGCCGGCTTGGTCAGGACACCCCATAAGTGGGTTTTCCACTTTTTCGGGCTTCTCTTTCGAGCTTAATTTTTTCTATCTTTTGGCATTATCAGACTAGAACATATCCATCTATAGGCAAGCTCCCACTAGTCAAATCTCTCCGATCAAGCTACCACTCTTTGGTGTAACCCGTTGTAGGATCCGGTCTATGTTAGCCGCGGATTACCGAAGTAATCCGACGATCGTAAGCGGCTTCTAGCTAAGCATTACGACCCCTAATTGGACCAGACTAGATGATCTTCCGGATAAATTCATCGTTATCCTAACTGACAAATTGAACGCATTTCCACCTTCGTCGAAGCACACTCCTTCGGAAGGACATCTCCTTCAGACTGCAAGGATATATCTTTCACAGACTAGATGATCTTCCGGATAAAGTAATTGTAATCATATTCGAAAGTGAGTTAGGTTTTTCTTTTATTTTGTTTTGCTCGAGGACAAGCAAAATCTATGTTTGGGGATGTTTGATGCGCCATAAAAAATGTCCCATTTGAGTCATTTAACTTAGGCGAGTTAGTCCATTTTGAGTCTTTGTTATAATAAAATTTTTGGTTTTCTTGATTAGGTGTCTTTTATGAAGTTAAGTGTGACAAACGGATAAAAACAGGCGAAAGGTACACAAAAGGCATTTTGGGCTTTTGGTGTCAACGGTATTTTGGAAAATTGGACCAAAGCCAGTATGTGGGTGAAGAGTAGAGTTAGAGACGGACCCGTAGGCAAAAGCGGAAGTCAAATCGTAGTCCCGATGAGCAAATAAGTCAAAGTCAAACTTGGGTCAAATGTTGTTGACAATGTGGGACATTCTCGGTCAAGTTTCGGGCGAGCGGGACACTTGAGAGGAGCTGGCGCAATCTGCGCGGGGCATCCTTCTTAGCGTGTCCCTGGACGCGTGGCGAAATCCTAACCTTACCCTTCACGCACGTCTTCATCCAAAGGGCGTTGTTTGATGCCACACTTCATATCATTAGCCGCGAAGTGTGCAAGTGCGCCTCATGGGAGCATGTTCCATCTGGGTCAGCTGCAACTTCATTCCAGTATTCCCTCTACCAAAAGCCTCGAAATCCAAAATCCTTTTGCTGACTCGTTGAGAATAACCATTTAGACATGTAGACCTCTTCATAGATCTAGCCGTATTGTCCCGAGGTAAAAGATGACACCCTGCTTTGGCAGACCCACCATCGATGAACAAGGGCTCAACAAGTGTCTAAATCTGGGTAAGCTCTACTCAAAATTCTTTTTGGGACTTATTCTGTAATTGATCAAGTTGCGTTACTGTGAACTCTAGCATAACCATTCATGATTTATTACGTAAAATTTTATGTGCGTTTGCGTAATGATTTATTAAATCTTAGTATAGCCCCTAAAAGATCTCATCTTTTAGGTTACTTCTTGTTCGCCTATAGTTCGTTTGGATTCATATCCTTAAACCTCCATTGATTACTTCCACTTGAACCATTATCTGTTCGGTTCATCAATGGATTCTAAGACCCTAACTCAAAGTATTATTCGGGCACACAGACTTGTGCTTAGAAACAAGAATCGATTACTTATCTAAAGGCATACTAATCTACTCAATCACATACATTCATACATACAATAATATGACATTCATAATTTAAAATAAAGTATGTATTCTAGATTCGTTTCTAGGTTCGCTACGTTTCGTATAGCTAATCGTGGGAAATTGAGACACATCTCTATGTCTAATGGGGTCTAAAGTCTATTTTCTCAAAATTCGGACTAATGGCATATTATGTTTCTTCCTTGATGATTTCTAAAATCTATTCAAGGAAAAACTCTGTTTGGACCCTCCGATGGCCCGGGTCAATGTCAGAAAAATATGCTTGGAACCGGGAGAAAAAGGTTTGAAAAACTCCGACTCGGGTCAAGACCCAAAAGCCCTCGAGTCAAACTCGAAAAGACCTAAGTCAACCCTGGTCAAATTCCATTGACTGGTCTCGGGTCAACCCTAAACTTGTCTCGGCTCAGCCTAGTCATAGGTCGGACCTAGGGACAGCACGTTCCTGTCGTGCTCTGTCCCTCGGTCAGACGCGTCCTAACCTAACTAGACTCGTCGGAGATAGGTCGATCGCGTCCTAGACGCTTCTGACCTAGGACAGGCCATATGGATCTCGGATGGGATGCCTAAGATGCGTTATGGATGCGTCCTAGACGCGTCCAGACCATCGGGTCATCGGTGCACCCTCTCGGATTCCAAGTTCGAGAGGTGTTGGAACAGTGAGACGCGTCCTTGACGCGTCTCGGGTTAGGACAACTCATGGGCCATCTCGGATGCATGGTTCTAGATGCATTGGTGCATCACAGTCGCGTCCTAGACGCTTCTGTGCACGGACGGCATAGGCCTCTCAGATGAGGTGCCTCTATATGCGTCCAGATGCGTTCTAGACGCTTGTGGTCGCTTCAGACGCGTCCTAGACGCATCAGGATGCTCCAGTCGCATCCTAGGTGTGTCTGGTAACTTCCAGACGCATCCTAGATGCTTCTGGTTGCTCTAGACACATCCTAGATGCGTCTGGACTTGCGTCCAGGGTCTCGGTCCTAGACCGAAACCAACTAGGATTCCCCAGACGCGTCCTAGTTGCGTCTGGGGTGTTCGAGACACGTCTGTCTAGGACAATCCTAGTCCGTATTGGACTGGGATATCCCAGACGCGTCCTGGATGCGCTGAGATGTCCGAGACGTATGAGTCTCAGAGTCCTAGTCCGTGTTGGACTGGGATATCCCAGACACGTCTTAGTTCGCTTGTGGGACGTCCTAGACGCTGCTGTCTCGGACTCCTAGTCCGGGTTGGACTAGGAATCCCGTGTAGGGTTTTGTGTATCCTATACACTAACTAGTGTTGTAAGCGGAATCTCAAACATCTCATGTTTAACACTAGATTGCCCAGGATCGTTATGCATAAACTAATCAATGAACTAGAGAGGGATAAATACCTTAACGCGTTTTTCCCTCGAACCATTCCAATCGCATGCAAAGATCGAGAGCTCCAATTGTAGCTCCTCTACTTGAGACACCGAGTGAATAGACTTGATCTCCCTTCCTTTCAGACTGCTAGGACTTACTAGAAGGTTGAGAAGAACTCTTCTTCTTGACTAGATTGATAGAACGAGAGCTTTTTCTCTATATTCCTCTCTCTCCAATAGCTGTATATTCAGAGAGAGAGAGAGAGAGAGAGCTGTATATTTTTCCTTAGAGAAAAATCCACACCACTTCTGTTCTCAACTGACCCAATATATAGACAAACCCTAATTAGAATCTCATTCAGATTAGGTTTTCTATTTTCTGGGTCACAGAAAAGATAATTACCAAAATACCCTTTTTGGGGTATTTTGATAATCCCCTTAAGTGTGGCCGGCCAGGGCAGCCCACCATGGGCCTTATGTGGCCGGCCCACTTACTCTGGTCGGCCATCTCATGGCCGGCCCAAAGAGCCTTCCTTCTATCTTGTCCCGAATCTCCATTCGGACCCTTTCGGCCTTTCCAGTTGAATCCCATCCAACTTTAGCCAGTTCCCGTCTAGTCAATTCTCTCCGATCAAGCTACCACTCTTATGTGTAACCCGTTGTAGGATCCGGTCTATGTTAGCCGCGAATCAACTCCTTGATCCGACGATCGTAGTTGGCTTCTAGCAAAGCATTACGACCCCTAATTGGACCGGACTGGATGATCTTTACATGTGGTCATCGTTATCCTAACTGACAAATTGATCGCATTGCCACCTTGGTCGAAGGACACTCCTTCGGAAGGACATCTCCTTCAGACTGAACAGATAAATCCTTCAGTCTCCCACTTGTACTTAGAACAAGTGCAATGCTCGATTCCCATGTCGCTTAGTATCTCATCTGATACGTCACACCGTTCAGACTTTCTTGATCCAGAGAAAAACTGTCAATTCAAATGATTAACTCTTAATCCATTTGAGTGTGGCCACACATTTTCCAGTTGCTTCTCCTCAAGTGGCCCGGAGATACTTATTCCTAACTTAATAGGAGGACATCATCCAGTCTTGTACTCCCACTTAACTTCATGTCTATCCTGTCTCCCCCAGTATGCTGCCTTTATAACCTCCTTTTACGGCGCGGCGTTTGACAGTACCAAAGTTCGACATTCCTTACATAAGATGAGTGGAGCACTCATGTTCACGGAATCTCTCCAATCTTGCCTATGAGAGTTTGTGACGCTTTTTCAACTCCTTGAAAAACTCTCATCTTTGGGTTATCCAATGTAGATTCCCCAATCTACACCCATGTAATGGACTTAAATACCATATTCCTATAGCCCATGGAACTGCGCTATCAGTCAATTCCCATGCTAGTCTTCTTGAGTCATTGTTGTCCATGCAATGACCTGGACTAGGGACTCAATAATGAATCTATTCCATGTTCACTTAGTAGGGTTCCATTTACCAGATCACGTATCTGATAAACCTACCTGGAATTCCTCATTATTTTGGACGGTCAATTATATACTAAACCATGATTTAACGACGAAATAATTAAATTATTTCTGATAATAAGAGTTTGTAAATCTTGAGCCTTCCCGTGTAACTCCTTACACCCCCAAGTTTACCAATCTAAGCTTTTCAGGAAAGCTTAATGCCTATGACCTTAGTATTACCACCATACTTAGTCAAGGTGACAGTTTAGTTAATAGATCAAATCTATATGGATTTTGTTTGTTATCATCCAATGATAATCTTCAGTATCGCCATACTGAATTAAAACTTCCCAAGTTTTAACTATTTTCTTTTATTTGTAAAGTTTGCAACAGTCTCTGTCTGGAACCCTTCCAGCTCACTGTTCTTCCAAGTCAAGATTGTCATCTTATTCTGGAAGTTTGCAACATATGACTTTTCAACCTTTTATTTTCATACCGAGATCTCACAAGTTCTTCTCAAGTACATTGTGTGATCCAGATCAGTTCATCTGGATTTGATTGGTGACGACCATAAATACTCCAAGTATTTTGCGACGTCGAGGTGAATGCTAATCATGTCCCACATGACCGATCTTATGCCTTTTGCATAACCATCTTTCTCATGCGTGCTTGCTCATCAGAATCCTTCAGATTCCGAATCTTGCTAAGCTGCGTGCCATGAGACTTGGGTAGAAATACTCCTTTTGAGTGTTTCACATTGGACTTCTCAAGACTTTTCCTTGAACAAGTCTTATCACCCTCTCGATCCATCTCCATAGATCTTTGGTGCCCAAAAAGCATTTCACCTTTATGTGGTCCTTTTATTGAGTCAGTTCTAAACTGTTTTCAACATCAGAATGTTGTTCTCAATCTCTAGTATGTCGTCTACATACCGGACCAAAGAAAACTGGGTCACTCCCACTAACCTTCTTGAACTTCTTAAATTCAAGATTTCTCTTCATTCCCAAAGAAACCAACTCTTGATTACTTTGCTGAATCGAAGATTCCAACTCCTACTTGCTCGCTTTAATCCCTTGATGGATTTTGAAGCTTGCATTCTCACTAGCTTTAGAAGAGTAAACTTCCTCCTGAATGTGTCATGTATACATTCCTTTGCTGGTAATAGATCATTATGGTCATCTCCGGGAAACACCAATGTTTCCATCCTTGTCTGTTTTTCACTTTGAAAAACCTATTTGGACTTAACAGGAACCCTTCCTTTAAGCAAAATAGACCAAGTTCCAAACTTGATTTCAGACATGGATACCATTTTGATCATATGGCTCCAAGCCATGTTTCGGAGTGATTCCGTCACAGCTTCTGTGTAGCTAGCTCATTTTCTTCTTCAGCCGGATCTCCATCCTCTGAGACAGATTTATGAGCTTTCAAGGTCTATAAGGGGTGTGAGCAACTTTGAGACACTCTCAACTCCTTGAGGGTTCTCCTGCGAATCACATTCGCCCTGCGCGGGAGGATCTCCGAGATCTACCATCTCTTCCTCTCTTTCCTTTTCTATCGGCTTAGAATAGTTAGGAATCGCAACTTCTGACATCGGTACAACGGTGTCAGTTTGTTGCTCAGATCGAATTTCTTCGATATCTAATATTTCTCCCACTTGTCTTCTTGAAATAACTCTTATTTCAAGGAAGACACCACCACGAGCAACAACCACCTTGTTCTCTGATTGCTTGTGGAAGAATCCCCAATATTTATTTATCCCATAAATAAATATTCTTTCTTGATATGCAAACTTGGTTCTCGGAAACCATTTACGTTTCATATCTATAGACCTTCAGAAAAGACCACTTTTGGAACCCTTCCAAACCCATACTCTTATGGTGTCTTTTCAGCTTTTGACGGAATATGGTTAGCTAGGATGAACGACCGTTTTGAGAATATATCCCAGAAAGTGTTCGGAAGATTGGCTTTAACCCATCATTGATCGACTCATGTCTCACATGTTCGATTACTCCCACTAGACTCATCAACCATATGATGTGTTTGTGGAGCAAGGTGAGAAACTATTTCTCAACTTCTTTTGATGGTCATCAAATTTCTGATTCAAATATTCATCATCTCGATCCAATTGAATGACTTATATTTTCGTCAAGTGGATTCAAGTTAACTCTAGTTAGTATATTAATAGTTTTACGTACATCTGTATGTACAAAGACTATTAATTTACTAGCCATTTCTCCCTTTCTAAAAGGTGACTTTGTCAAATAGCCATATTGAACAAAATTCACATGTGTCGTATGATTCAAAATCATTAGACTTAGAAATCCATACTATTGGATCTTCTTCATGTGTTTTATGTCAATTTGACCAATGACAAAACATGAGTTGACCTCTCCGAATCCTTTGATTATAGCCTATCGTATCATTGTTAATGCTCTTGGTTCTCTAAGAACCCATCGTTAACTTAGCACTATTTTAAAACATCTGATGTTTCTAGAAGAACATAATAACTCTTATTAAGTTCTACCTAGATTAGTGTCTAAAAGAAGACTTTGATCCCTTTCAGCATCCTTAGCAACTCTTGCTTCTGCTCCCTCTTGGATCCTTTCTTCTTTTAGTCAAGTATGTTATTTCCACGAAGGGAATCTACAAAACTTGCTAGATTAACTTAGTCAACAAAGATACAAGAATCAGAATACCTAATTCCTTTTCTTTCGTCTTCCAGGTACTCAGGGTAGTTTCCTTGAATGGCCTAGCCAAACTTTTACAACGACCCTTTAACCTTTTGAATCATAAGAACTCTTCTTATATTCTTTTGGTTTCTGAATCTTAAGAACGTTTCTTAGATTCATTTTTCCTCAATGTTCTTTTCAAGACGACTTTCTTAGAGGCACCATCCTCTCCATTCACGACTTCTAATGGAACTCTTCCTTTAGTTGTCGAATGGTTGTGCACGTATCCATATCATTAATCCCTACGTGAGAGAAGAATTTTATGGATGTTCACAAAAGACTTTGGATAATCATATCCTTAGTCGTCCGAAGAAACAATGAACATTAGGAATGATATATTCTCGGACGTTTTCTTTATTTCGAATTCGAGAACGCTTCTCGGATTCCTTTCCAATCATGAAAATAATTTTTGTTTAATTCCTTCTAAAGGAATGAACGAAGGTTGGAAAACTATTTTCTAACGGTCATATATTCTCTACTTTTAAAAGAAGATAAAACAAAATCCTAAAACTTATTATCATTGCAAAAACACGTTTTGCCATATTATTCAGTGAAAACCGTCCCCCTTTGAATAATATGATTCCAAGATCCCATTCCTGTGAAGTTAAGCGTACTTTGGCACTGCCCTTAACTTCACCCTCCTGGGTGAGTAACTCCTTACTGATCATATCTCATATGACTCTTGGTTGATGAATAACACTTATGTGTTCAATTCATCCTTTTGCCTCGAAATCCAAAACTCTTTTGCTGACTCGTTGAGAATAACCATTTAGACATGTAGACCTCTTCATAGGTCTACCCGTATTGTCCCGAGGTAAGATGGCACCCTGCTTTGGCATGACCCACCATCGATGAACAAGGGCGCAACAGGTGTCTTAATCTGGGTAGGCATTACTCAAAATTCCTTTTGGGGACTCTTACGTTTTTGTTTGCATGCATTACTGTGAACTCTAACATAATCATACACCACACAAAACGTAAATAAGTAAATGCGCGCGAGAAAATAAATCAAGCAGACATGATCCTAGTATGGCCCCTAACCTAAAAGATCTAATCTTCTTAGGTTCTTTGCTTGTTTAGCCTCCGTTCGCCTGGATCTCCATCCTCGAACATCCATTGAATTCTCCCACTCGAACCACGATCTCATCCTTTGGCTCTTCAATGGACTCAATTGTACCCTTAACTCTAATTACAAGACTCAACGATTCGCAGATCGTATAAAACTTGAAATTAAATTAATTACATCGGGCACCCATCCGTGCTTAAAAACAAGATAGAACAATTCTATGGCCATACTAGAACCCGCATTCACATCCATACATACATAATATGACATTCATAAAACACCCGAGTATGTATGAGATTCGCTTCCTTAGGTCGAATCTAGGTTTGCTATGTTCTAGATAGCTTTTCGGAAGATACTACCGACATCTCTATGTCTAACGTGCCTTAAGTCTAACTAATGGCTCGTTTGGTTTTATCCTAAAAGATTTTGAAATCGTTATGGAAAAACTCCGATTCAGGCTTTGGTTGGCCCGGGTCGCTTTCGGAAAAAATATGGTCAAAGTCGGAAGAAGAAAACAGAAACCTCCCACTTAAGTCAAGGCCCAAAAGACCCGAGTCTAACTCCAAAGACTTAAGTCAAACTTGGTCAAGGGACCCTTTGACTAGACCCAGTCAAGTCTCGGTCAAGGTCCGAACCAAGGTCGAACCCGGATTGGCACGTTCCAGACCGTGCCAAGTCCCTCGGGTGGACGCGTCCTGGCCCTAGGCCAGACGCTTCCTAGCCCCGCAGACGCGTCCTAGACGCTCTGCCCAAGCCTATGCTTCTCGGACTCCCAGTCCGGGACAGCTTCTGGTCTCACCAGACGCGTCCCAGACGCGTTCTGGAAGGTCTAGTCCTGGTCGTGTCCGGATTCTCAATCCGAGACGCGTCCGGACTTCTCTGTGGTCGCGTCCGGAAGACGCGACCTCAGGTGCCAGACGCGGATCTCCCGGGATCCTTGTCCGAGACGCTCTCGGACTCCCAGTCCGAGACGCTCTCGGACGCGTCTTCCTGTCCGAGAAAAACTCGGACGCGTCCTTATCCGAGACGCTCTCGGATTCCCAGTCCGGGAAGGACTGGGACGCGTCCTGAGCGTCCGCGACTGGCCAGACGCGTCCTGGGACGTGTCCTGGTCAGTCCGGCTCCTGGACAGCACCATCTTTTCTTCCAATTTTCAAAATTTTCCAACTTTTTGCTGCTGTTTTGATGAATCTTCATCCAAAACTCAGCAATTTGAAAACTCTTTTCAAAAAACCATCATCTTTAAAATTTTCTTTTGAAAACTCTTTTCAAAAACATCAAATTTTAAAGTCCTCCCATTGAAACTCTTTCAATTTTCTATCTGATTAAGTCTAAATCCAATTTAAACTAATCAATTTCATGTCTAAATCCCTATTTAAACATAAAATCATCTAATCAATCAAGCTCGAATCTAATTCGACTAGTCAGAGATAGTTTCATGCAACCGGCTCGTGATGCCACTGTAGGGTTTTGTGTATCCTATACACTAACTAGTGTTGTAAGCGGAATCTCAAACATCTCATGTTTAACACTAGATTGCCCAGGATCGTTATGCATAAACTAATCAATGAACTAGAGAGGGATAAATACCTTAACGCGTTTTTCCCTCGAACCATTCCAATCGCATGCAAAGATCGAGAGCTCCAATTGTAGCTCCTCTACTTGAGACACCGAGTGAATAGACTTGATCTCCCTTCCTTTCAGACTGCTAGGACTTACTAGAAGGTTGAGAAGAACTCTTCTTCTTGACTAGATTGATAGAACGGGAGCTTTTTCTCTATATTCCTCTCTCTCCAATAGCTGTATATTCAGAGAGAGAGAGAGAGAGAGAGAGCTGTATATTTTTCCTTAGAGAAAAATCCACACCACTTCTGTTCTCAACTGACCCAATATATAGACAAACCCTAATTAGAATCTCATTCAGATTAGGTTTTCTATTTTCTGGGTCACAGAAAAGATAATTACCAAAATACCCTTTTTGGGGTATTTTGATAATCCCCTTAAGTGTGGCCGGCCACGGCAGCCCACCATGGGCCTTATGTGGCCGGCCCACTTACTCTGGTCGGCCATCTCATGGCCGGCCCAAAGAGCCTTCCTTCTATCTTGTCCCGAATCTCCATTCGGACCCTTTCGGCCTTTCCAGTTAAATCCCATCCAACTTTAGCCAGTTCCCGTCTAGTCAATTCTCTCTGATCAAGCTACCACTCTTATGTGTAACCCGTTGTAGGATCCGGTCTATGTTAGCCGCGAATCAACTCCTTGATCCGACGATCGTAGTTGGCTTCTAGCAAAGCATTACGACCCCTAATTGGACCGGACTGGATGATCTTTACATGTGGTCATCGTTATCCTAACTGAAAAATTGATCGCATTGCCACCTTGGTCGAAGGACACTCCTTCGGAAGGACATCTCCTTCAGACCGAACAGATAAATCCTTCATCCCTGTCCTTCACGAACTGGGATTTCCAGTCTCTGTCCCACCCGGTCTCGAATTACCAGTCTGAGACCTGCTGGTCCGGGTCAGACGCGTCCTATCCGGTACGACCAGTAGTTTCCAAAATTTTTGGAAACTTCCTTGTTCCATCTTCTTCCTTCTTTCGTTCTTACTCTCCAGCTGCTGTTAGGTACTGTTTTTGATGAATTCACCACTAAATTTTCCGGATTATGATGATTTTTATCAAAAACTTTTAAACCTAAAGCTAGTTTTTGAAAACCCTTTCCAAAAAACTAAGATTTTAGTGTTTTAGGTCATTGAATCTGATCCAAAATCCCTAATTGATCTAATCAAAACATGTTTAAATCTCCATTCAAACACAATTATCTAGTTATTCAAGTTCGAATCTAATTCGCCTAGTCAAAGATAGTTCATGCAAACGACTCGTGATGCCACTGTTGGGTTTTGTATCTATCTATCATGCTTATGATACTACCTAATGTTGTTAGCGGAATCTCAATCATCATATGATTAACACTAGGTTTCCAGGATCTTTACATGAACATATCAATGAACTAGAATCGGAAAGATGATTACCTTAATCGCTTTCCCACGAACTAAATTCCGACCAGTATTCGGAAGATAAGAGCTCCAATTATAGCTCCTCTACTTGAGACACCGAGTGTATGACTTGAACTCCCTCCTTCGAGTCAGCTAGGACCTTCTTAAAGGTTGAGACGAAGAACTCCTTCTTGACTAGATAATATAGAGAAACTCTCTTTCTCTCTATCAGACAGCTCTCTCTCTCTCTCTGAGAAATACATACTGCTTTTCAGTTGACTTGTCCTTTGTTGGCCTTTAGGTTGTAATTTTTGGTCCTTATATAGAAATCTCAATTATAAGAGTCTGACCCAAAATTGGATTCATAAAGACCTAATTAGAAGGTATTTTCCAAAATACCCTATTAGGGTTCCTTTAGTGTGGTCGGCCAACATAGCCCCTTTATGGGCTTCCTTGGCCGACCCACTTAGGTACTAACCGGCCATGAGATGGTCGACCCCTTGCTTAGGTCGGCTATCACATGGTCGGCCCCCTTAAAGCCTTCCCGAGCCTCCCTCTCGGGCCCGTATGTGTGTGTCTGTGTTCGGAATCCTTCAAACTAATTGGACTTAGTAATAATGGATCAAATCCACCTATTTTCCATCTCTCACTAGTCATTTCTTTCCGTTCGAACCATCACTATTATGTGTAACCCTTGTAGGATCCGGTCTATGTTAGCCGCGGATTACCGAAGTTGTCCGATGATCGTAAGCGGCTTCTAGCTAAGCATTACGACCCCTAATTCGACAGGACTAGATGATCTTCTCAGTAAGGTCATCAAGATCTCTCTACCTCTTCTTCTAGTTCTAACAACAAAAACCCTAGCCTCCATCCTTCTCTTCTATTACTCCATCTACCCGAATTTGTTCTCAATTCTTTTCTAGTCTATCTATCTTTTTAAGTCTTTTCTTCTCTTCCCACAATTTCTTCAGTTCTTTATTTTCTCTTTTAAATCTCTCTTCTTTCACCTATTCTCAAGCAATAAAGCTATTATTTAGATTTGAAGAATAATGTAGATCATATTTGGAGATTATTTGAAGCAAAGATTTAGGTGACTTCTTTTCTTTGTCTCGTTTATTTTCATGTATTTAGTTTTATCAATGAATGTGCCTTTAAATTTCATGAGTAGCTAATTTCATATCTAGGATTGTAGAGGAAACCATATTTGATCTTTTTTAGATGTGTTATTGATTTATTGGTCCCTTTAATTGAGCTTTAATGTCTATTAATTGTCTTTCCATTTAGATTTAATCTTCTTTTCTTTTTTCATGCTTCATAATTAGATATCTCATACTTTCGTTAAGTTGTTGGATGTAATATGCTTGTCAGATAATGAATAATAGTTAAAGAGTATAGTATTTATATGCTAGTCAATTAGATTTACATGATTATGAAATGTGTTAATCAAGAATATCTTTCGAAATCTAAATAGTTCATTATGTTAGATTTTGAGTTATAAAGAAAGAGGCTTAGTTGATTAATTACATGTGTTAAGAAGTGAACTAATATGGTGGATTCTAAATCTTAGACCTTTCTTCATCTTGTTAAATTCTCCTTTAATTTCTAATAATTGTTTTATTCATTTTTCAAAAGAAATCAACTTTATGAATGGGGTGTTGATTTAAGACTTAAACCAAAGTTACTTATCCTCGTGGATCGCTTCCGGACTTCCGGATTTACTATAACTTGATCCCGTATATTTGCGAGAATAGACCCATTTTGGGCCTATCAAGTTTTTTGGCGCCGCTGCTGGGAATAAGTTTAAGTTTGTTTTAAATCTTGAATTAGGTAGATTTAGAATTTTTATTTCTTTATTTTTATTTGTTGTCTTTTGTCTATATTGATTACTTTGACTTGCTTTTGTTTTTGTGTGTAGTGCACAAAGGGCTAAAGGGAAGGAGCAACAAGGAGAATGACATCAAAGAAGACCACTTTCTTTTTAGTTATTTAAATATTTTTAGTATTTTTTGTTTTATTTGGTGAAAGAGTGTTTAAACTTTTTTTTTGTATTTTTATTATTGTTTTGACCCTAAATTAGGGCATTAATTTTTGTAACTGAATCTACGAAGCCTCGGGTCGACTAAGGAGGATATCAACCCATCTTGAACGGGAGGTACGTGTTCTAACACCCACGAATCTCCTGTCAGTGGGCTAATTATTTTTGTGGTGCATATATGTTGCGAACTGCGTGGTTTGGTTGTTTCTAGTAAGGGCACTTACCCCCCAACAACATAAGAGTCGGATTTCATCACCGGTCTCTTGCCCATATAGGATACCTCGATAGAAGTGAACCCAAGGCTCACTTAAAATTAAAAATTGATTTAGACATTGGCCAAAGGGTAACGAGCTTATAGGACCTTCGTGACAAATCTAGAACTCGATTAATATTTTGAGTATTCCCAGGTAGAGGGAACGATCCAAGGGCACAATTCTTTTCCACGACCGCCTTGAGAAGAGGAAATGTTGTCAGGGTAGGACTGTTATTTACAGCTGTCATAGCTGGCTGTCTCCCGGATAATTGCTTGATTGTTGTACTGTGACGGAGTAACTCTTAATAAGAATCACAGTTTGAGCTTTGGACAGAAGTAAAAGCTGTCTAGATCTATTTTTAGGTGAAAAAGACCACCTTGTCGCCTAGATTGTGTCTAGGTTGCTTGGTTGAGTCAGCTTGGTTGTTTGTTTGTTTTCTTTAGGATCTTCGTAGTTTCGTCACTCTTTAAAAAAAAGGAAGGATTCTACCGAGACTACTTGGAAGAGACATGGAAGGAACAATTATTGTTAGCAGCACAAGAGATGCTTTCATGGTCATTATCTAGACTTGAAGGAAATAGCATTACTCTAAATAATTTTGATCGGTCCCGTTATGATAGTCATAATGTTGATAACTATTGGAATTATCATCAACCTTAACAAGGTTGTGTCCCTTAGTTACAAAGTACCAATAATTATCAACGTTTTAACAATCAAAATTATTTTGAAATCTGAGGGCTAATGTCTATGGTAATAATTATTGGAACTATTGTCAACCTCAAGATGGTTATGAGTCACACTATGCATATGTCAATAGTTCATCCTACAGTCAATATAATGAAGAGTTTTATGATCCAAACATGTCCCAACCACCTCAATGGGATAACATTCAAATAATGACTCTTCGTCATCTTCATTAGACCAATTTTATAGTCGTCTTGTCAGGACTAATATAGAGCTTGAGCAGAAAGGTCAGGAGCTACTAGCTGAAAGATTAGCTCTAAATGAAAGAATTAGTAGAAATCTAGAATTGTCCCTCAATAAGAAACCCAACATCATAGAAGACGAGTCCTTTGATAATATGGAGTATAATACACAATACCATGAGTCTTATGATGCTGAGGACGGTAGTAGGGGTGGGAATCGGGCTGGGCTAGGGTACCCATGGGTACCTAAGGTTCGGGATCGGGCATTCTGGTCAGTAAGATTAGGAGACCAGTGAACTTAATAGGCGGGCTCGGGCGGGCAAAAACTAAAATTTGATGCACACGACCCCCGCCATGGGTACTAACCCGCAAAGGGTTTAACGGGATTCGGGCGAGCCGGGTTTGGGGCACATTCATTATAAAATGAGAAGAAAAAAAACTCAGATATTCCTCAACAAACCCTAAACCAAAATGTTATGCCAATTGGGGTTTAATATGATTGAAATCAAGTAATCCAAGAAAAGCAATAGGAAATAAAGAACAATCACACAGAACACAAGAGATTTACGTGGTTCGGTTGGTGAGACCTACTCCACGACAACAACGGCACGATGATTTTCACTATGATAAGCAAACAAGTTACACAAGAGATTCGTGAGAATTCGACACAAATATCTCCTAGAGTTTTAGTTTATATAGCCACTAAAACCCTAATCCCACCGCCTCACCTACTCTCTCTAAATCTGAAATACACTTGGATACGCTAACACTAACTGACATAAGCCCAGCTCCACATTCTACCTCTGTCTCGGAGTCCAACTCTGCCTCGGAGCCCTGCTTCGCATACCAGCCCTGTCTTAGTAATCAGCTCCGCTAACGGGTCCAAAATTCCGGATTGGCGGGTCGTAAATCGGGTTCGATATCAACCCATATTCAAGCCACTTTCAACACAAAACATTCAATACTGATGCTAAAGTTGATCTTCAGAATAGATTTTTAAACAAAAAAGGGTGCAGATCTTATACATAAATGAAAATAAAAAAATTTATAGATCTAACCCACACAAAACAACAAATGAGATACTGCTTACATCTTCTAAAGATCTAAACGAATTTTATACAGATGTACATGAAAAGAAAATATTTAAAGAGAATAGAAGATTAGGAAAGATTGAATCCATTTCTTCTTTAGATCTACTTCAAACCGAACAAGAAATATCACAGAAAATAGAAGTTCATGAAAGAAATATTTACAGAAAATACCAACATGGACTGATTAAATACTTTCGATGATTTTCTAAAAAAATTGCAAGACTTTGATTCCCATTGAAGCAAAGGAGACCTGATTTGAGTGGGTTATATACCAACAAGGAGACTACTTCTTATCTCACCAGCGTCTCGCAATCGTCGATCCAGCTTCCGTCGACCATCATCATCTCCACGCCTTTGAGTTTTTTCCTTTAACCAACCCAACATAATTATCTCCTTCATTCTTTCATTGTCCATATCTTTTTTTTTTCTCTCTCTCTCTTACTCTCTGTCGGCAAAGGAACATGATAAAGAGAAATGAAATATAAAGGTTTTATATGAAACCCTAAAACTAGCTCTTCTAATCCAATGGTTACATCGGCATCTCACGATCTAACGACTCCTTGAGTCGGGTTAGCTAGGTCAGGCTTTGTGATCGGGGTTATGAGTCGATCGGGTAAAGATTTTTTAAGGGGACTCCAAGCACGCCCACCAAAAATTAACGGGTCGGGCGGGCAGTACCCATGTCGGGCTTCGGGCTGATTATTTTTGTGTCGAACTCGAGCGTTTCGGGCTTGCGAGCAGAATTCCCACCCTTAGACGGTATAAGTAAGGCAAATACTTTATTCGATTCTACCCCATATTTAGTTTCTGAGCATAGTATTTTGCCAACCATAGAGTCGCCACTATCATCATATGAGTCCATTGCTGAGGAAACTCTCGAACCACCTTTAGAGAAACCAAAAGATGAGTCTGTGTTGTCTCCCGAGTTTAAACGTTCTAGTCATCTTATCCATGATAATCTTTAGGATCAAACTAGATGTCTTACTAAATATGAAGATGAAGAACTATGACTAGTTGAAATGTCAAAAGAAAGTATGACTCACTTGACTTAGGTGAAGTTCTAGATACTAATGAGATCACAATAAGAGAAATTTTAGCAGGTTTGTCTGAGTCTTTACCTAAGTCCGACTATGAGGAGATTAGACCTAACTTGGAGGTAATTGCAGTACAACAAGCCAATTAGGCTATTTTAGAACCTCCTAATTTGAGTGCTGATCTAGATGAGTCCAATATCTTAGATAATTATACACCATGGTCGTCGGAAGTTCGAGTTACCCCGCTGCAATCACTTTTGAATTCTAACATGATCTCTCAAACCATTTGCCATGTCTATGAGGATTCGTTTTATCCAATGTCTGTCAACTCTAGTTTATCGTTGAACTTAATGATTGTAGCTTCATGTAAGTTTGGCGATAGCTCATTCACATTGAAAGTCTCTCTTACATTGCCATATCATCCCATGGACGTGAGACTGGACCTTCCTGGATACTTCATTTTTTGGTTGACCTTCAAATTTTCCAGTAACTATTGTATGGGGAGTCATCAACCCTTAATCCAGTAGGTTTACAGTAATTTTCTTTTTTCTTAATAATCAGCGTCTGGCTGAAGACGATAAATTTAGCACTTCTTGGGAGGCAACCCATGTGTTTGGTATAGGATAGTGGAGTATGGTAATATCTTTCCTCTTATCTTTTATTTTGGCATAGTCTTCAGAGCATCGAGGACAATGTTCGGTTTAAGTTTGGGGATACGGAAGAACTTTTGCTAAGTCCTTCATTTCGAAAATCTAATAGGGTTCAAAATTTTTAAATTTTGACCTGAAAATGTGAGCTTAATAGTTGTTTTTGGCTTGTTAATAGTTATAGAGTCTAGCCTTGTGAGATATCTTGGCCTTTTTATTGCCTTTGAGCGTACTCTTCTGCGCTGGCTCTAAGTAGAATGAAGAGCTACTCAACCTCGGAACTTTGAAAGGAGCTCATTTGATCTCGTGTGCTCAACTGCCATAACCACTAGGAGTGACATCAGAATGCCGAATAAACCTTACTCTTGTAGTCCATGAAACTCGATAATAGTGTCAACTTTAGGGATACGGATACTCCACAAACCATCCAGCTTACCACTCCCGAGAATGAAGGCATGAAAAGTAAAGAAAGAAGAATGTTAAAGCAAAAGTGTGAAAAAAAAGGAAAAGTTGATTGGTTTTTTTTTTTTAAGAATTCGACTACAATCTACGTTAGTCGTTACAAGACATTGATACATCATGAAGATGTAATAAGCACGATAACTGCGTATGTTAAACCCAGAATGAAAGAGGCCTAAAGCCCGACAAATTATTACATTATTTATAGCCTAAAATACATAGGATAAATCTTGATGGCAAACTGCTTCCACCGAGACTTGATCCCACGACCTCATGGGATTAAGAAGGGTGTCCAACCACTACACTAAAGGCTGGTGGACGAAAAAGTTGATTGTTGAGAATACTAATGTTGGTATTTGTATTATTTGTATTTGTGTTGTTAGTATGAAAAAAATTAAAATGAGAAAGAAAATAAAAAGTTTGTGCAAAGAGTTCATGTGAACCTTAGTTTGTTAAATAAGTGTTCGAAGCAAAAAAAAAGCTAAGTTTCGAAGTTGCTTGAAGTTCTCTAACATTGAAGACGTCAACATCCTCGTGATCTCATCACCATCCATCTCATCACTTGTATCTATTGACCTTTAGGAAGCATTATTAGAGGGTAAAGTAGGTGAGAAGAGTAAGACAGCTTCCCTTTCCGTTTAGTGGCTATATTCCTTTTCGAAGATCATTCGTTCTAAAATATTGTCCTTACTCTTTTTATTTGTTGAGTCTATAGTCGTGATCATACTCACACATACGAGCGAAACATTCTTGAGTGATTTCATCTTGGAGCGTATGTCAGGCCAAAGTCGAGGCTAGGGATCAAGACTTTGTATGTTTAGAACTGAAGTGGTTCTCATTATGGCTAGTCACGTACACTTCAAGTCTAGATTACTAGTGAGGAGATTTTAAACGTCTGTATAGTGTTGTTAACTTTGATTTATTTCTATTAAATTGTTAAAATTTTCTAGGAGATAAACAATTTCCGGTTTATCTTAATTGACATTGAGTACTTTTGGACCCTATTTGTATTTTTGAAATGTTTTTGAATTTTGTGGGTACATTCTCTGCAAACCTTCACGAGACAAAACTCGTCCACTAGGGCAACCTGATGTGGCGTGAAATTGCCACATTTAGGTCACTTAACTTCGATGAGTTAGTTCTTTTCGGGTTTTATTTCTAATTATTTATGTGTTTTTATTGCTATATTGTTTATTTGGAGTTTGGTGTTAAATTCGAAATAAAGAGAGAGAATCATCACATTTTCATCTTATGCGGCAAAAGGGAAGAAAAGAGCCCCAGGGGTATTTTTGTCATTTTGGTCAAAATCAGAAGTCAAACAACAAGTGGAGTCAATGACGAGTGCGACGGTGAAAACGGAAGTGGATACGGAGTTCGGACGAAAAAGTTGTGAATGAAATAAGTCGAGGTTTGATCTTGAAACAAGGATTCGATGAAGGCACCCCCTTGTTTTAGAAAGAAGCCCAACCCCAAGAGCCCAAAGAAGAAGAGAATAATAGAGATCCTATGGGCACCCTTTTTTGTCCAAGTCAAGAGTCTTTAATGATGGACCAAGTCAAGGGTTTGAAGTAGTCTAAAGGGTCTTGGTCATTCTCCTATAGGAGCAAGTCTGATTTTGGAGAGGAAAAGCTAGGGTTTTCTAGGGTTTTTGGTTCTTCAAGGTTTTTGAAGCTTGAAGGAAGTGAGGGTAAGAGAGTTTGAGAGAGAAGGCCGCCGGTTCTAGCTTTGGCCGACCTACAAAGCTAGGTCGGCCAAGGCTAGGACTAGCCGGAATAACAAGAGTAGCAGCTCCGATCTTCATCCTTCAAGGTTGGGCTCGGGTCTGCAAGGGGAAGAAGCGCCAGCAACACGGGACGGCCTACACAACAGTTCCGGCGACCGAGAGCAGCAGCCTCACGGCGGCAGCAAGGGAGCTCCGGTTTTCATCACTCAAGCCTCTTCAACAACTCGGGATGGTGGTTTTAAAGCTCGGGCTGCTGGGGATCTTCTAGGCACCAACTCAAGTTTGGTCAACCATGGCCAGATTTTAAAGCTTCTATGCCGAAAACATCTAGGTTATTCCGGCCATTATTTTGGCCGGAATCTTAGGGTTTTTGCTTGGGTTTCTCTTGGTTATGCCTCTTCAAGATTTCCCTTGTGTTTGTTTATGATTTGAACTCAAATCTATAGAGAGAGAAAGCTTGAGTTAGCTTTAATGGAGGTTGAGTTCTAAATGGAGAAGAAGATGATGGTCGCTATGGGGAACCCAGAAATCTGTTAAGGGGAGATCGGCTGCACCTTAACTACTCATATTTTCCGACGATCTTAGCCTCGAACCACATCGAAAAAGGGGGATCCTTTCATCATTTTCTTGTCATTTATTATTCATTCAATATTTTAGATAACTCTAGTGTGTCAATTATATGAGATAAAATGTGATGAATTTGTGATTATCTATGTGATGATTTAATGGTTTGATAATAAATCGATGTTCTCTTATTTCGATTACTTGTTTCAATCGTTTTTCATGTGTTTTATCAAGTACTTCGCATAGTAAATCGATTAGGCAATGTGATCGATGATTCGGTTTTATTCATTTAGGAAGTTTGTTTGACTAAGTATTATCTTTGGACATACGTAGTGCTTATTTACATCCAACCTAGGAATCCAGACTAGGTTTGTATCATGCCATTCGATTGGACCGTACATAGTTGTAAGTCCACATCGGATTATCGGACTTCGACTCTCTCTTACTTGTTGTTCCCCGACTCTTGCTCCACCGACTTCTCTCGAATCTCTCTCGCTAGTTTACATTTACTTATATAGTTTAGTCTAATTGTTTACTTTCTTTGTCACTTACTTCAATCCAAACTCCCCGTTTATCTTTGTTTATTTCCTTTTTTAGTCTAAGTTAGTTTAGATATATAAACCGAGGGGTAAGACCCTTCGATATCAAAACTACCTTCCTATCCTTAGATCGATCCCGACTTTTCCGGGTTACTACTTGATACCTCCGCTTGGGTTTGCAACCTTTTCGGGTGCATCACAACCTAGGAGTTTAACGGCTTATTGCATATGCTAAATGCAACCAGAATTCCTCCGAAAGTGAGTAAGGTTTTTCTTTTATTTTATTTTGTTCCAGGACTTGCAAAATCTAAGTTTGGTAATGTTTGATGGGCCATAAAAATGTCCAATTTAAGTCATTTAACTAGGCGAGTTAGTCCATTTCGAGTCTTTGTTATAATAAAATGATTGGTTTTCTTTATTAGGTGTCTTTTATGGAGTTAAGTGTGAGAAACGGATAAAAACAGGCAAAAGGTACGCAAAAGGCATTTTGATCTTTTGGTGTCAAGGGTATTCGGGAAAATTAGACCAAAGCCAGTATATGATGGGGAATAACCTAGTGTATCTCATACACCTAATTGACTAGTGTTTGTAGCGGAATCTCAAACATCATATGTTTAACACTATTTCCAGGATCTATACATGAACATACCAATGAACTAGATTGGAAAGATGATTACCTCTTAATCGCTTTCCCACGAACTAAATTCCGATCAGTATTCGGAAGATAAGAGCTCCAAGTGTAGCTCCTCTACTTGAGACACCGAATAATGACTTGAACTCCCTCCTTTCAGTCAGCTAGGACCTTCTTGAAGGTTGAGATGAAGAACTCCTTCTTTTTTACTAGATACTTGAGAAAACTCCTTTTCTCTCTCTCTCTCTGAGATGTATATTCTGAAACTCTTTCAGTTAACCCTCAGACTCTTGAGAATTCAATCCCTTCTCTTTAGGTTGTATAATTAGGTATATATAGAAATCCCTAGAAGAGGTATTAGACTCAAACTAGGATTCCATAAACCTAATTATTAGGCAATACCCAAACTACCCTCCATTGGGTCTCTTTAAGTGGCCGGCCAACATAGCCCTTTATGGGCTTCCTTGGCCGGCCCACTTAGGGCCTAGCCGGCCATCACATGGCCGGCCCTATTGCCTGGGCCGGCCATCACATGGCCGGCCTTCCCAAAGCCATTTCGGGCCTCCCTTTTGGGCCCGGACATGTTTATCTCTTCGGACTTCTCCGAATCTTTCAGGACTTACCAATAACGGATCCAATCCACTTATTTGCCATTATCCATCTAGTCAATTCTCTCCGTTCAAATCATTACTCTGTTGTGTAACCCTTGTAGGATCCGGTCTATGTTAGCTGCGAATCAACTCTTGATTCGACGATCGTAGTTGGCTTCTAGCTAAGCATTACGACCCCTAATTGGACCGGACTAATGATCTTCCGAATAAGCTCATTAAGATCCTAATAGCCAAATTGCACGCATTGCATCCTTGGTCGAAGGACACTCCTTCGGAAGGATACCATTCCTTCAGACTTTAGGCATCATATCCTTCAGTCTCCCACTTGTACTTAGAACAAGTGCAATGCTCGATTCCCATGTTTTTTCGTATCTCATCTGATATGTCATATTTATCAGACTCTCTTGATCCCGAGAACAACTTCCAATCCAAACGATTAACTCTTAATCCGTTTGAGCACGGCCATGCATTTTTCAGTTGTTTCTCATCAAGTGGCCTGGAGATACTTTATCCTGATTTTACTCAGGAAAACATAATCCATTCTTGTACTCCCACTCAATTTCATGTCTATCCTGTCTCCCCCAGTATGCCGCTTTTATAACCACTTTTTACGGATGGCGTTTGACGGTACCAAAGTTCGACATTCCTTCCATAAACTGAGTGAGTACTCATGTTTTGAGGAATCTCTCCAATTTGCTTAAATGAGAGTTATGACATCTTATAACTTCAACTCTTGAAGTACTCTCATTCGGCGGGTTTCCAGTGTATCAACTATACACCCATGAAGTTGACCTTTGAATACTCCTATTCCCATAGCCCAAGAAACAGCGCTATCTTGTCAATCACTCATGCTAGCCTTCCTAAGTCATTATTGTCCAACTAATGACCTGAACTAGGGATAGTAGGATGATGTGCTTCCATGTTCACGTAGTAGGGTTTCTTTCATTAGATCACGTATCTAATAAACCTACCTGGAACACTCCATCCTTTTGGACTGTCGTCTAAATTCTAAACCACAATTTAGATGACGAAATAAACCCAGTTTATTTCGGATAACAAGAGTCTGTAAAATTTGAGCACCCGCGTGAACTCCTTCACGTTCTCAATTTTACAAGTCTTCTTAGGATTCTCCTCCTGGATCCTAATTCCTTAGACCCGAGCATCTCATGATCGTTCTAAGGTGACAGTTTAGTTTCCTTTTCACTTTGCTTTGTTATTATCTTGCTTTCGAACTCTTCGTAAGCTGTTATGATAATATCAGTTTTTCTCCCACTGAAATTAGTACTTCCCAAGTTCTAATTTTACTTTCTTAGCTAGTAGAGTTAAGTAACGACTCCCAGCATGGAAAACTCTTTCCCATCTGTTAGCCCTTCCTAAAAGATTCCTATCTTTATTTTCGGAAGATTACTTTTATGACTTTCTTCAATCTTCTGTCTTGTATGGGCGACGACATCCTTTTGTACTCCAAGTGCTTTTAGATGTTCGAGTAAACAACAATCATCTCATGATCGTTCTTATGTTTTCTAACATAAGTGTCTCTCCCGTGTTTATCACGGGAGTTGGGTAGAATTTCTCTCCAAGAGATCTTCTTATTCAGACCTCTTCAAAACTCCTTTTGAACGAGTCTTTATCATCCTCTCGTCTGTCTCCATAGACTTTTGATGCCCATGGTTAATTCACCCTCGTCTTCTTGTCCTTTCTTGTATGTCTTCTACATACAGGACCTGAAACAACTCTTGTTTCACTCCCACTTACCTTCTTGTCTCACAAGATTTAACCATTCTTACTCTTATCTCTTTGGATTTCCGATCCAATTTCAGAGTGGTTTCTGCTATAGTTCTTTTGAATCTTCTAAAGATTCCTTGGGGTTTTTGAGCAACCTTCTTAACTCCTTAAGAAGTTTCCAGGCGATCGTCTCTTTAAACCATTCAAGTCGACATCCCTTGTCATGTAAGCCGAGGAACTCTTACTCTCTTTTGTTTTATGGCGAGTAACTCTTACTCTCTTTTGTTTTAAGGCAAGTAACTCCTTACTTCCTCTTGTTGCTCTTTATCGAATCCCATTCAATTTTTCCTCCCACTTGTCTTCTTAGAAGGACCCTCCTTTTAATGAAGACACCATCGAGAGCAACAATCTCATTGTGTTCCGATGATTGGCGAGAAAACCCCGTTCTTCTTCTTGAAGAACTTATGTCTAACACGCTTTAGACATTAGAATAATTGACAATTTTAGAACTCCTTCTAAAATAATATCCATATCCAAATGGACTCAATTATTCACTATAGCTTTTTAGGTTTTTTAGTGGTTTGGCAGATACGTATTAGACTTTGTGTTTTGGAAGACCGATGACTATCGAACTTATGATCTCATCATATTCTTTAGTCACCCAGACCCACTTCTCGATTTTGGATTTGTTTCCAAAATTTCTCCACAATCAAGTCTTATGTCCATTCTAATCACACTAATCGCAGACTTTCATGTCTAACATTATTTTCTACGATTAACTGAACTCTTGTACTCTTACAAGATTTAGAATGACTAAGTCGGATCATCCGTTAAAATTACTTAAAAGTTAGATAGGCTCTTTTAAGAACATCATAAAATATCTCATATTTTATTCACTCCCATAATCTCATTACAGAGTCATTGTTCTAAAAAGAAAAAGAAATACTAAAACTACTTTAAAGTATTGCCTATCGAGTCTATGATCCTTCTTGAGCTTTTCCAGCAACTCTTGCCTTCTCAGCTTTCGACAGGTTCATCTCCTCTTCAATAAATACTCAGTTCCCTCTTTCTCCTGTCATTCATAATGATAAGAGTCTTTTAGGTATCACATACCTCGAGGAATGTGTATTTAATTGAATAACTTTTAATAATTTTTACCTTGACCGGAACTCCCAGCTCCGTTCTTTCTGTCTTCCAGGAATTTTGGACAGTTTCTTTTCCAATGGCCCGTGCCATCGCAATAGAAACACTTGGAATCAGAATGGGTACTTTTGTTCATGGCAACTTCTTTACCTTTCACTTTACCCGTTTTCTTCCTTTTGAATTTCTGCTTCCCGTCCTTCTTAAATCCCCTTTCTTTATGAACCATTAGAACTTCTTTCTTAGGTTCAGCTATTACAATGTTCTCTTCGGCTGTTTGGAGCATAGCGTGTAGTTCTTCTAGAGATTTGTCCCAGCCATTCATATTATAGTGCATTCTAAATTGATTGAATCCACTATGGAGTGAATGCAAAATAATATCAGTGGCAAAATCTCGGCCATTATCGACTCCCAGTCGATTTAGTTTTTCAAAAAGACTAATCATTTTGAAAACATGTGGCCCTACAGGCTTTCCCTTTTCAAGACGCATATCCAATATCGTCCTTGAAATCTCATACCTCTCCATTCTTGACTTCTTTTGGAACAAATTCCTAAGTTGTCGAATCATGGTGTAGGCATCCATTTCTATGAACTTATCCTGAAGATTAGGTTCCATGGTTGCCAACATGAGGCATGTGATGGGTTCGGACCTCTTCCGAATGTTCCTTTCTTGCTCTCTTTCTTGTTCAGTCGAATCTTCATTGAGAACAGGAATAGGTGTGTCTAACACGTTTGCCTTATGTTCGGATCTTAGGACAAGTCCTAGATTCCTTTCCCATACCATAAAGTTGTCACCATTCAACTTTTCTTTTTCCAGAAGCCAGCGTATGCTGCTTGAGTCTTTTGTTGTCATAATTAAACTACATGTAAGAATGCGAAAGTGATTAATCTTGTTATCCTGGCAATTTTCTTAATTTGCCTATATTATTCTACTTTTGTTGTCCCCTTAGAATAATATAATTCCAAGATCCCATTCCTTCGAAATTAAGCGTACTTTGGCACTGCCCTTAATTCGTCGTCCTGGGTGAGTAACTCCTTACTGATCATATCTCATATGACTCTTGGTTAACGATTTAAACATTAAATCGTCCTTTAGCCTCGAAGTCCAAAACCCTTTTGCTGACTCGTTTGAGAATAACCATTTTGACATGTAGACCTCTTCATAGATCTACCCGTATTGTCCCGAGGTAAAAGATGGCACCCTGCTTTGGCATGACCCACCATCGATGAACAAGGGCTCAACAGGTGTCTTAATCTGGGTAGGCTTTACTCAAAATTCTTTTTGGGACTTATTACGTAATTTATCAAGTTGCGTTACTGTGAACTCTTGCATAACCATTCATGATTTATTACGTAAAAGTTTATGTGGGTTTGCGTAATGATTTGTTAAATCTTAGTATTACCCCTTAAAAGATCCCATCTTTTAAGTTTATTTCTTGTTCGCCTATGGTTCGATTGGATCCATATCCAAGAACCTCTATTGACTACTCCCACTTGAACCATGATCTCATCATTCAGTTCGTCAATAGATTCTAAGACCCTATACTCTAAGTATTATTCGGGCACAACTCCTTGCGCTTAGAACAAGAAACGATAATCCTATCTAAAGGTATACTATTCTACGCAATCACATACATCCATACATACAAAAATATGACAATCATAATAAATAAAGTATGTATCCTAGATTCGTTTCTAGGTTTTGCTATCGTATAGCTATTCGTGGGAATTTGTGACATCTTTATGTCTAATGTTTCTAAAGTTTTGTATTCTTAATACTCAAACTAGAAGCATATTATGTTTCTTCCTTAATTGTTTCCAAAATCAATATAAGGAAAAACTCCGTTCGGGTTCTCCTCTAACCCGGGTCTATGTCGGAAAAATTATGCTCGAAACCGAGAGAAAAGTCTGAAAAACTCCCTTTCAGATCATGGCCCAAAAAGCCCTTGAGTCTCACTCAAAAAGATCTGAGTCAACTCCCTTCTGTCTCGGAATCCTATTCCGTCTCGGACTGGGATGTCCCAGACGCGTCCCACGCGCTGGGACGTCCGAGACCCGAGAGTCTCGGACTCCTAGTCCGTGTTGGACTGGGATATCCCAGACGCGTCCTAGACGCTCTGGGATGTCCGAGACCCGAGAGTCTCGGACTCCTAGTCCAGCTCGGACTAGGATTCCCGGTCCTTCACGGACTGGGATTTCCAGTCCCTGTCTGTCCGAGACGTGCTGGTTCGGCCCGGACGCGTCCTGGCCGGTCCGGCCAGTAGGGTTTCCAAACTTTTTGGAAATCCAACCGTTCCAACTGATATTTCTTTTCTTTTTCTTTGTTCCAGCTGCTGTTAGGTACTGTTTTTGATCAATTCATCAACCAATCTTCATGGTTTTGATGATTTTTATCAAAATTCTAATACCTTAAAGCTTGTTTATGAAAACTTTTTTCATAAAACTATGTTTCTAGTGTTTCTAGGTCATGAATCTCATCCAAAACCCTAATTTGATCTCATCAAACTTATGTTTAAATCTCTATTCAAACATTAAAACACTAATATCTAGTTGTTCAAGTATGAATCTAATTCGTCTAGTCAAAGATAGTTCATGCAAACGGCTCGTGATGCCACTGATGGGGAATAACCTAGTGTATCTCATACACCTAATTGACTAGTGTTGGTAGCGGAATCTCAAACATCATATGTTTAACACTATTTCCAGGATCTATACATGAACATACCAATGAACTAGATTGGAAAGATGATTACCTCTTAATCGCTTTCCCACGAACTAAATTCCGATCAGTATTCGGAAGATAAGAGCTCCAAGTGTAGCTCCTCTACTTGAGACACCGAATAATGACTTGAACTCCCTCCTTTCAGTCAGCTAGGACCTTCTTGAAGGTTGAGATGAAGAACTCCTTCTTCTTGACTAGATACTTGAGAAAACTCCTTTTCTCTCTCTCTCTCTCTGAGATGTATATTCTGAAACTCTTTCAGTTAACCCTCAGACTCTTGAGAATTCAATCCCTTCTCTTTAGGTTGTATAATTAGGTATATATAGAAATCCCTAGAAGAGGTATTAGACTCAAACTAGGATTCCATAAACCTAATTATTAGGCAATACCCAAACTACCCTCCATTGGGTCTCTTTAAGTGGCCGGCCAACATAGCCCTTTATGGGCTTCCTTGGCCGGCCCACTTAGGGCCTAGCCGGCCATCACATGGCCGGCCCTATTGCCTGGGCCGGCCATCACATGGCCGGCCTTCCTAAAGCCATTTCGGGCCTCCCTTTTGGGCCCGGACATGTTTATCTCTTCGGACTTCTTCGAATCTTTCAGGACTTACCAATAACGGATCCAATCCACTTATTTGCCATTATCCATCTAGTCAATTCTCTCCGTTCAAATCATTACTCTGTTGTGTAACCCTTGTAGGATCCGGTCTATGTTAGCCGCGAATCAACTCTTGATTCGACGATCGTAGTTGGCATCTAGCTAAGCATTACAACCCCTAATTGGACCGGACTAATGATCTTCCGAATAAGCTCATTAAGATCCTAATAGCCAAATTGCACGCATTGCATCCTTGGTCGAAGGACACTCCTTCGGAAGGATACCATTCCTTCAGACTTTAGGCATCATATCCTTCAGTATATGGGTGAAGAGTAGAGTTAGAGACGGACCCGTAGGCGAAAGAAAGTCAAATCGGAGTCTGGATGAGCAAATAAGTCAAAGTCAAAGTTGGGTCAAATGTTGTTGACAATGTGGGGCATTCTCGGTCAAATTTCGGGCGAGCAGGACACTTGAGATGAGCTGGTGCAATCTGCGCGAAGCATCCTTCTTACCGTGTCCGTGGACGCGTGGCGAAATCCTAACCTTACCCTTCACGCACGTCTTCATCCAACAGGCGTTGTTTGCTGCCACACTTCATCTCATCAGCTACGACGTGTGCAAGTGCGCCTCACGGGAGCACGTTCCAGCAGGGTCAGCTTCAACTTAACTCTAGTAGTCACTCTACCAGAAGCGTCCAAATCCACATCTTTTCTCATTCGATGGCCAACGATAGCTGCTGGACCGTATTTGAAAGACCACGAATCATATTAGGCTACTAAATTCCTTACCAGCAAACCCCTAGCCACTAGAACTCTTTGAGCGAGGGATTAGGAGTTATTCAAAATTACTTTTATGCCCCTTAATTATTTCCCACTTGATTTCCAACCAATAAGAGTTATTCCTTTCACCAAAAGTAACCTAAATATCCTCATTTTAGCCTTTTCTCCCTTAACTACTAAAACCCTAACCATCAACCTATACAAATAAATCTCTTCCTCTCATTATTTGGTAGACTTGAAAACCCTCTCATCCCTCTTACCTATTTCTTCTCTCTCTCTCTCTCTCTCTCTCTACCTCTCTCTCTCTACCTCTTCTTCTAGTTCTAACAACAAAAACCCTAGCCTCCATACTTCTCTTCTATTACTCCTTCTACCCGAATTTCTTCTCAATTCCTTTCTACTCTTAATGACGTAATTAGGCGATTGGCAATATTGCCTCTCAAATCCAATCAACTATCTCAACATAGAAAGAAGAATGAAGAAAAGATTTTACTTCCTTACTATTTGTAATTATATTTAGGTTGTTTCCATACATGTAATTATAGTTCCTTATTTTAATTCCCTCTCTTATGTAAACTTCTCCATTGTAATTCTCTATATATAATTGTTCACCACATAAATAAAAACACTTTTGATTCTTAATATTTCAGTGCAAGAGTTATCATTAGTTTGGTTTTACCATTATCATTATCTTCGTATTATTATTTTAACATGGTATCACGAGCATAAGGATTTCGTTGCTTCGATCTTATTTGGGAATTCATTTCGACATCTCTAAGCTTCTTATCTGCACTCAAAGGTCAGTCTTTTCCTAACAATATTTTTTTTTTGACACTATTACCAAATCTTTGTCTAAGATTTCGATTTTTTTTTCATTCAGACCAAACCTGAATCACTTAGCATAATGCGACCAATAAGGTCCGACTCACTTTGTTCTTCCCAAGAGAAGAAACGATTTCGCACAACCTCTAGGGTTTGCTCATTTCAGTCGGCCACATCTACGCAAGAATCGTTGCTTTTACAATCACCGATTCATTGCAACCACGAAGCTGTCTACTGTTTCAACACCCATAGACCGTTTTGCTTCTGATGTTTACTCTCTTATTAATTAGATTTCCTTCACTAAACCTTCTCTCACTAGACTATCTAGGAAACCTAATCATCTTCTATTTAAACCACTTACAATTTGATTAAAACCACTTCATGTTTTGATTAAAACCATAATGTTTTGACTACTTACTGTTTTGATTTTAAAATCATAGTGTCCCACTTACTGTTTTGCTTTTAAAACATAGTGTTCCACTTACTGTTTTGATTTTAAAACTAATTAATGTTTTACTGTTTGATTATTAAAACTACTTAATGTTTTGATTAAAATCATTTACTGCCTTGTTTAAGACACATATTGACAAAAGCAACCACCTTCTCACGGCCATATCATCCGTTTGCAGACTTTGTTTTTCGATCATAAATTGATCAAAACATCTCTTCCATATTTGTGACGGTACTATTAAGAATTTCCTGTCCCGAATAACACTGTTGCAATACTTTATTTGTCACAGTTTCTGTTTTTTAACACAACTGTCGCTTTCATCAGTTTCTATATTTTTCTATATGTTCACTGTTTGACCTATTTCCGGACTTCTAAATCTGTGATTATCTTATTTTTCTCAAACGACTTTTAATCATGTTTGACGAATCACCATCATTTTGGTTGTTATTTCTTAGCAAATATTTTAGCATTTCGACAATGATTTTCTTGTCAATTTTAAACACAACAATATTATTTTTGTTGTCGCTTCTTCCGTCAATATTTGACATTTCTTCGACAATGCCTTACTTGTCGACTCAACCGACAATGACACTTGAGTTATCACTTATTCAACCTATTTCCCATAATTACTTTTTCTTTAGCAGACTCTTAAAATTTATTCTCTCGAGTTTTTCTACTAATTTTTGTCGACCCATGATTTATATTCCTTCTCCTTTATTGAGATTAATTCTTTTCCCCGGTATAGATACTGGTGACCCTAGCCCTACGGCTACGACACTTTTCTCGGGAACTATTCTTTCCATTCACCCTACTTCGTGGATTATCGATAGTGGAGCTTCAAACCACGTCTGCTTTTCATTACAGTGTTTTAGTTCGTACGAACTTGCTCCTCCATCACTTTACGTTCAAATTCCTGATGGGAGTACCCTTCCCGTTACACATATCGGTAAAGTAATTTTTTCTGACTCTTTACATATCGAAAATGTTTATCATATTTCTAGTTTCAAGTTTAATTTGATTTATGTACGACAATTATGTAAATCTTTAAATTGTCTTGCGACTTTCTCACCTTCGCACTGTGTCTTTACGGAAGTTTTGACAACCCGCCTGATTGGGCAGGCTGATGAGGTTGGCGACCTCTATATTTTACGTCGTGACTCTAAAGCACTTACTCTACATAAGTCGCTTGACATTTGGCACCGCCGACTAGGACATCCAAGTTTGAATCGCCTTAAACACTTATCTCAACGATTTGATTTTATTCGCTTCGACTCCACGCATGACTGTACAATTTGCCCTATGGCTAAGCAATCTAAATTGCCTTTTCATAAAAGTACAACAGTTAGTACTTTTCCTTTCCAATTAGTTCATGCTGACATCTGGGGACCTTTCCCTGTTCCTTCGCTCACAGATAAGCGATACTTTCTCACGTTAGTTGATGACTATTCTAGATATACTTGGACATTTCTTATGCAGTCCAAATCTGAGACTAAGAAATACTTAGAATATTTCTTCAATTTCACAATTAAACAATATCAAAAGACTATTAAGTCCATTTCTTCTGATTCAGCAACCACCTCTACCTGCCCTATTCAGACTTTTCGTTCCGATAATGGAACTGAATTTCTCACTAATGACTTACAGTCTTGGTTTCAGTCGAATGGTATTATCCACCAACGCAGTTGCGTTCATACTCCACAACAAAATGGGGTCGTTGAACGCAAACATAGACACTTGTTGGATGTCGCTCGTGCTATGCGATTTCAAGCTAATCTTCCCCTTAATTTTTGGGGTGAGTGTCTAAAAACGGCAACTTACTTAATTAATCAGATGCCAACTCCAATTTTATCACTTAAGTCACCCTATGAAGTCTTATATGATACTCCACCAGACTACTCGACCCTCCGTGTTTTCGGGTGTCTGTGCTTTGCCCATAATGTCAAAGCTACTAATAAATTTGACATGCGAGCTAAACCAGGAATCTTTGTTGGGTACCCTTATGGAAGGAAGGGTTACACCATTTATGACCTAGAGACTAAAACTCTCTATGACTCTCGAAACGTAACCTTTTTGAAAACAAATTTCCTTTTGAGTCGGTTACTGATGTTCCATCTGACTCACACTTTTTTACTCCTTTGAATATTTTGGATGACAATGTGCCTTCTCCCGACATTTTTCAGTCTCCGTCGCGACACAATATTTTTTCACCTCCACCGATGGTCGAGTCTTCTCCCTCGCCTTCGGTTGATTCTCCTCGTTTACCTTTTATTGAGTCAACGCCATCTATTTCGGTTGGGCCTCTGACTCCCTCTGATTCCAGCGAGGATTTATCTTCACCATCTCCTGTAGAGGTGCCCATAGCTTCTTCGGATAATGCATCTTCTCCAGACTTTTCTGCTTCCGCTTCTCCCCGGCCTTCTACCACTAGTGACACTTCACCACTTGACTCTCCTGTCGAGGAATCTGGTAATCCTACACGACCTATTCGTGTTAGGAATCCTCCTGCTTATTTGGCTGACTATATTCTTTCTAGTTCAGAAACGACATCTTCGCAAACTCCTTATCCACTGGTCGACTATATAAGTTTCGACCGTTTTAGTCCTTCTCATAAGGCTTTTCTCACTTCCGTCATCACCACGGAAGAACCCAAATCTTACAAAATCGCCTCTGCTTCTCCAGAATGGCGTGAGGCGATGACTAAAGAGATTTCAGCCCTCGAGATTAATAATACTTGGTCTCTGACTTCCTTGCCACCTGGCAAGAAACCCATTGGTTGTAAGTGGGTTTACAAAATTAAATATCGTTCGGATGGATCCATCGAACGTTATAAGGCACGCCTCGTCGCCAAAGGGTATACCCAGGTTGAAGGTGTCGACTATCATGATACTTTTGCTCCAGTTGCCAAATTGGTAACTGTTCGTGTCCTCTTATCCCTTGCGTCTATCCAAGGATGGTCGTTGCATCAGTTAGATGTCAATAATGCTTTCCTCCAAGGAGACTTGGAAGAAGAAGTCTATATGACCATTCCTCCAGGTTTTAGCAACAAAGGTGACACTAGAGTTTGTCGCTTGAACAAATCATTATATGGTTTGAAACAAGCTTCTAGGCCATGGTTCGCCAAATTTTCCTCTGGTTTAAAAGCCGAAGGTTTTTCTCAATCTTCGTCAGACCATTCTCTTTTTAGCTATTTTAATGGTCCGACTACTATCTATATTCTTGTCTATGTAGATGATATCATCATTACAGGCAATGACAACAAGGAAATTGACTCCCTTCGACACCGTCTCGAGCAACGTTTTTCTCTTAAAAATCTCGGACGACTTCAATATTTTTTAGGCCTAGAAGTATCTAGGTCCCCTAAGGGTATTTTCCTCTATCAACGGAAATACACTTTAGATATTATCCGTGATTCTGGACTTCTCGGTGCAAAACCGAGTTTATTTCCTATGGAACAACATTTGAAATTGTTACCTACAGATGGCACACCGTTAGACGATCCCACTTCTTTCCGACGTCTAATTGGTCGACTTCTCTATGTCACTGTAACGAGGCCTGATATCGTCTTTTCAGTGAATTATCTAAGTCAATTTATGCAGCATCCCCGTTCAACACATATGGATGCAGCGACTCGAGTGCTAAGATATTTAAAGGGGACCCTCGATCATGGGATCCTCCTTTCATCCTCTAGCTCTCTGACACTTTCGGGTTTTACTGACTCTGATTGGGCCAGCTGCCCCATTACACGCCGTTCCACCACCGGCTACTTCACAATGCTTGGTGCGAGTCCGTTGTCTTGGAAATCTAAGAAACAACCGACCGTCTCCCGATCATCCGCTGAGGCAGAATATCGCGCCCTTGCTTTCCTTACCGGCGAGCTCCAATGGTTGAAATACCTTTTCCAGGACCTTCGGATTTCAATTCCAGAACCCTTTCAGGTCTTCTGTGACAATAAGGCGGCTATGCATATAGCTGCCAATCCAGTTTTTCACGAACGCACGAAGCATATCGAACTCGATTGCCACTTTGTTCGTGAGAAGCTTGAAAGTGGTCTTATTCAGATCTCCCATGTTCGCACCACCGATCAGGTGGCTGATATTTTTACAAAGCCTTTGGGTTCTGACCAGTTTCACAAGTTACTTCCCAAGTTAGGCTTGACTCAGCTTTCTTCCTCCGCTCCAACTTGCGGGGGGGGGGGGGGGGGGGGGGGGTAATGACGTAATTAGGCGATTGACAATATTGCCTCTCAAATCCAATCAACTATCTCAACATAGAAAGAAGAATGAAGAAAAGATTTTACTTCCTTACTATTTGTAATTAGATTTAGGTTGTTTCCATACATGTAATTATAGTTCCTTATTTTAATTCCCTCTCTTATGTAAACTTCTCCATTGTAATTCTCTATATATAATTGTTCACCACATAAATAAAAACACTTTTGATTCTTAATATTTCAGTGCAAGAGTTATCATTAGTTTGGTTTTACCATTATCATTATCTTCGTATTATTATTTTAACAACTCTATCTATCTTTTTAAGTCTTTTCTTCTCTTCCCACATTTTCTTCTGCTCTTCATTTTCTCTTCTAAATCTCTATTCTTTCACCTAGTCTCAAGCAATAAAGTTATTTTTTAGATTTGGAGCATAATGTGGATCATATTTGGAGCAAGGATTTGGCTGACTCTTTTCTTTGTCTCATTTATTTCCATATATTTAGTTTTATCAATGAATTTGTCTTTAAATTCAATGAGTAGCTAATTTCATATCTAGGATTGTAGAGAAAACACATTTGATCTTTTTTTAGATGTGTTATTGATTGGACTCTTTAATTGAGCTTTAATGTCTATTAATTGCCTTTCCATTTAGATTTTTTCTTTTTTTCTTTGTTCATGCTTCATAATTAGATATCTCATACTTTCGTTAAGTTGTTAGATGTAATATGCTTGTTAGATCATAAATAATAGTTAAAGAGTATAGTCTTTATATGATAGTCAATTAGAAATACATGATTATGAAATGTGTTAATCAAGAATATCTACCGAAATCTAAATAGTTCATTATGTTAGATTTTGAGTTATAAAGAAAGGTCGCGGCTTTGGGGAATAAAGAAATATCTCCGGGGAATAATAATTTTAGTCAACAACATACGACCTATGGGGCATCTTTATTTCGGGTCCAAAAATTGACTAAATTGATTCCTACCCCCTCTTCAACTCCTCTCTCCTGGCGATCTCTCTCTCTCTCAGAAACATCCTTTCAGGAAGAAAACCCTTATTCATGTTAGAATCTTCTTCCAAAACTGAATCAATCATAAGCATTTAAAACAACAAACCTCCAAAGACCAACATCTATTTTAGCCATTATCACCACAAACAAGAGAAATCTCAACAGCCAATACTCAAAATCCTTTATTTCCCATAAAAGAAAAAAAAATGTACTTACAACACGAAGATTTAATCAAACACAATCTTCCTTTAATCAAAGTGCTCGAAACATAAAGATTCAAGAATTGAAACTTATCCACTTCCAAATTAGATTCATCAACCAAGACGATGTATTATGTATTAAACAATCTAATCAAATTCCATCTTCAACCACTGGCATAAAAATTACAAAACATGAACAAGGAAAACATATTTCATACTTCATTAGATCACGATTGATTCGTAGATGCATTTGGAACCCTAGTTTGATTTGTATCTTTTTTGACTTCCACCGCTGTACAAAAAACCCAAAGGTCTCAAACCCAATTGGTATTTCTTAGTTGAAGAGGTTTCTCAGGATTTTTCAGTTTTAGGGAGAGAGAGAGAGAGAGAGAGAAAAGAAGAGTGATCGACAACCACAAAGAATGACAGATATCTACATCTACGATCTACAGAGAAAGAGGTCTAGAGAGAGAGCGACAGAGAGGGATAGATAGTGTGAGAGAGAGTGATTTAGTCGGGAATGGTCGGTCTTTGCTGGTGGAAGAAAAGAGAGGTGAAGATGAAGATTAAGGGGCTAAAATCAATCACCTAAATTTTTGGTCTAAAAATTAATTATACCCCTTAAGACAATTTTAGTTGACTAAATCTTTATTCCGTGGAGACTTTTCTTTATGCCCCAAAAAATCCACCTAAAGAAAGAGGCTTAGTTGATTAATTACATGTGTTAGGAAGTGAACTAATATTGTGGATTCTAAATCCTAGATCTTTTTTCATCTTGCTGCCTTCTCTTTTAATTTCTAATTATAGTTTTAATCATTTTCCAAAACAAATCAATTTTATGAATGGGGTGTTGATCCAAGATTTAAACCAAAATTACTTATCCTCGTGGATCGATACCGGACTTCCAGATTTACCTTAACTTGATCCCGTATACTTACGGGAATAGACTCATTTTGGGCCTATCATAATCCTATTCGACAAATTGAGCGCATTATCATCTTGGTCGAAGGACACTCCTACAGAAAGACATCTCCTTCAGACCGAAAGGACCTATCCTTCATTGTCTTGGAGATCTCTTTTTTAGGTATTTTTATGTCATCATATAGTTCCAAATAAAGTTACTCATTGACGATGGTCCTTAACATCTAAAACATACTACAGGATCTTGAAAATGTCTAAGATTGATTGTTACACTAGTGATTCTCTTAACTAGGAATTAAAACAATAAAACCAAAAGTCATTGAGATTTTTTCAAATACAAAGCTTTATATATATATATGTACATATATATATATATGAAAATTGATTATCCAAAATCTCATAAAAGGAATTTTAGAGATTCGAAAGAGTATTCTCGAAAATCTTATTATAAGAAAAGAAGAAAATACAAACAGAATAAAGAAATTTATTATCAGAAGCCTCGACATAAGAAAAGATTTAAAGGAAATTATATTCCTAATAAATCTGAAACAAAATCAGGACAAAAAACAAGTAATAAAACTTGTTTTAAATGCGGAAAAATAGGGCATTATGCTAATAAATGTTCTACAAAAAGAAAACTGAATGAATTAAAAATTGATGACAATCTAAAAGCTGAATTAAGCAAAGTTTTCCTGACCTCTAATACTGAAGAAGAATCTTCATCTTCTAGTGACTCTGAGGATGTCAATGAAATTGACTTTATATCTTCTAGCCAATCAGAAGATATATCTGAAAAGGAACCTTGTTCAGGACAATGTTCTAAAAACCAAGACTATTGGAAAGCCATTGTAGAAATGAATGGCTTGAGTATTAATGTTTTAACGGATACTCAATCAGAAATAATATCTATGATAGATAAAGTAACAGACCCTCTGCTAAAAAGTAAAATATTACAATTTTGCTTAGAACAGACAAAAAACTCTCCTAGTTCCTTTGAGAAACCGAATATTACTAAACATTACAGTATGAAAGAAGTACTTCAAAGACTTGAAGGAAAACCAGAAACTTCTTTAAAACCTTCTACTTCTCAAGATTTAAGAAGTGAGGTAAATATAGTTAAATCTGAAATAAAACTCATCAGAGAAGAGTTAGATAACCAGAATATCAGACTTATTCAATTAGAAAGTCTAGCTGAAAAACATCAATCAAAAGATAAATCGATTGCTATTCTAAACACAGAACCATCTAGTATTTTAGATAATAATCTTATCTTTTTAAATACTATGCAGAAAATTACCTATCAGAAATGGTATATAAGTATTAATATTGTTATCAACAAAGAATATACCATTACTAATGCAGTAGCATTGGTGGATAGCGGAGCTGACATGAACTGTATTAGAGAAGGTTTAGTTCCGACTAAATACTTCGAAAAAACCGTACAATCTCTACATTCTGCAAGTGGAGATAGAATGCCAATTAATTATAAGCTACCTGAAGCTTATATTTGTAATAAAGGAATCTGTATTCCACAAACCTTTATTTTAATCCGAAATTTATCTCAAGAAGTTATTCTGGGAACTCCATTTATTAATTTATTTTTCCCTTATGACAAGATAGATGAAACCGGATTATATGCTAGTTTTCAGAATCATAAAATACATTTTGAATTTATTACTAGCCCTGAAACCAGGACTTTAAATGAGTTAGAATATTTAATTAATTCTAAAACTGCTCATTTAAACTTCTTACAAGAAGAAATACATAATTTGAATATTTCCGAGAAATTGAACTCCCCAGAAATAAAACTAAAAATCAAAGAAATTGAAAATCAATTTCTAACCGAAGTTTGTAGCAATATTCCCAATGCTTTTTGGGAAAGGAAAAAATATATTGTATCTTTACCTTATAAACCTGAATTTGATGAAAAAACTCAGATTCCGACTAAGGCTCGTCCTAGTCAAATGAATGCTGAATATCTTGAACTTTGCAAGAAAGAAATTCAAGATTTATTAGAAAAGAAGCTTATCAGAAAAAGTTATTCACCATGGAGTTGTACCGCTTTCTATGTGAATAAAGCAGCGAAAAGGAAAGAGGTGTTCCAAGGCTTGTAGTAAATTACAAACCTTTGAATGATGCTCTGAAATGGATTAGATATCCTATTCCAAACAAAAAAGATCTTTTAGATAGATTGCATTCTGCAAAAATATTTTCTAAATTTGATCTTAAATCTGGATACTATCAGATTCAACTAACTGAAGAAGATAGATATAAAACTGCATTTACTGTACCCTTTGGGCATTATGAATGGAATGTTATGCCATTCGGTTTAAAAAATGCCCCTTCAGAATTTCAAAATATTATGAACGATATTTTTATTCCGTATTCAAATTTTACTATTGTCTATATAGATGATATATTAGTATTTTCATCTAATATAGATCAACATTTTAGACATCTTAGAATTACAAAAGATGTTATCAGAAAAAATGGTTTAGTCATATCTGCACCTAAAATGAAACTCTTTCAAACTGAAGTTAGATTTCTAGGACAGAATATTAGTCAAGGGACAATAATCCCTATTGATAGAAGCATTGAATTTGCCTCTAAATTTCCTGATGAAATTAGAGACAAAAATCAATTGCAAAGATTTTTAGGAAGTCTTAATTATATAGCAGACTACTACCAGAATATAGCAATGGATAGTGCTATTTTATATGATAGGCTTAAAAAGAATCCATTACCTTGGGATGATCAGCATACCCAAGCAGTCCGAAAAATCAAACTTAGAGTAAAACAATTACCATGTCTAGGGTTAGCAAACCCTCAATGGTTCAAAATTGTTGAAACGGATGCCTCTGATATTGGTTATGGAGGTATTCTAAAACAGAAAAACCCTTCTACTAATAAAGAAGAATTACTTAGATTTGCATCTGGAATGTGGAAGAATGCTCAGAAAAACTATTCCACCATCAAAAAAGAAATGTTATCAATAGTCAAATGCATTTCTAAATTTCAAGATGATTTATTAAATCAATCTTTTCTACTCCGTATTGACTGTAGTGCTGCAAAAGATATTTTGCAAAAGGATGTTAAAAATTTAGTTTCTAAACAAATTTTTGCAAGATGGCAATCTGAATTATCTGCATTCGATTTTAAAATTGAATATATTAAAGGAAATCAGAACTCTCTTCCTGATTTTTTAACCCGTGAATTTTTGCAGGATAAAGATGGAACCACCTGATAAAGGAGCAGGAGGATCTAGATATCCGAAGAAAGTAAATCAGAAAAAAGGGAAGTTTTCTTCTCTATCAGAATTCCCTGTAGTAGGATCATCCTCTCAGGATAAACCCAATCCGAAACTAACTGCTAAAGATATCCTAAAAAAGGAAATCATTTATGCTAAAAAGTTAATAACTGAAAAAATTCTATCTGTATCCTTAGAAGATGTCCAGTGGAGACATGATCCATGGCACATCAAAGAAAGGTACTTAGGAGTACAAAACTATCCTATCCAAGATGGCAAGCATAGATATATCTATGAAGCCATTCTGAATGAAACAGAATCTGTACAAATGGTACACCACCATTATAATCTGAAAGACAGTAAGTCTCCTATAACACATTCTAAGTGTTATATAGTAAAAGTCTTACATATAACAGAATGGGCTCTTGACCCCTCAAGACCCAGAAGCCTGAAATTGAATGGTCAAAACTATAATTATTGGGATTATGTTTTGGCATGGTCATTCATGTTCTATTATCAGAATCCGATCAGGAAACACTCCTGGTTTATCAGTATTAACCCTGAAATTGTTAAAGGAAAAGGTTTCCCTCTCTGGTTTCTGCATTGGTGGGAGAAATTCGGTCCAGAACTGAGTTTCTTACTAGATACACTGAAAGACCCTTGGCTAAAATGGTATGAGTATCATCCAAAGCTCAAGGGAAAAACTGCAGAAAAAACCCCAAAAGGGTTATCAGCACTCTGTTATATGGCAGAGTTCAAAATACCATGGATATGGAGATGGGATCTAGAATTTCACTTTGATGATCTATTAATTCCATGTATTAGCAGAACTTTTCATTACAAATGGTGGGATGGATTTCCTATTACAGATACCCATAAACTCATTTGTCAAACTGTAATTGAGTATGAAAATGCCTATAAGGCTACTCAAAAATCCGTATCTATTTCACCTTCTGATAATATTTTCCAATTTTTATTGGATGATATTCAGAAAAAATATCCGAACCTTTCATCGGTAGATCAACAGATTAAAGCTATGGAAATAATTAAAAATCAATTCCTAGCTCATCATCAGAAGCAAGATATAGAGACTGAAATTCTAGATGACTCGTCATCTCAAGAAAATCAGTATGCTGTATTGGCTGGAGAAAGCCAAGATCCGAATGAGGATTTCGATGACTCAAAATCAGCAAAATCGGATACCTCAATGGCAGATTACTGGGATGCTATCATCGAAGTGCATTCTCAGAAGTTACTAAAATCTGCAAAAGGCAAACAAAAAGATCAGTAGTTTGCTACAGTTACTGTACAATTGTACAGTAAATCCGTATTTCAGTATTATTCGACAGTATCAGCATCTAGAAGACACTATTCAAAATATTGATTGTCAGCTTAAATAGTAAAGGTCAAGACTGTTTCGACAGGAAGAGTCAAGAACTATTTTGACAGGAAGAGTCAAGAACTATTTCGACAGGAAGAGTCAAGAACTATTCTCAACAATAGAAGGCGGCTTACTGTGCCAACAGTAGATGGCGGCTTACTGTGACAAATAGTAAAAGGCAAATAGTAAAAAGTCAATTTTACTATTCACTATTCATCAGAAGACGACGAAGTAGACCTGGAAACCGGAACTGTTCCGGTCATCTAAAAATTTTTATAAATTCCGAATGTTGGTTCATTCTGAACCTAAGTTATTTTCTTCTAAGTTTTTCCTTTTCAAGTTTTTAGTTTCTTCTCTCTTTCTTTGTCAAGCTCTGTAATAGTAGTTTGTAATTAAAGCTACATCTATAATAAAGCCGAAGTATTTTGAAGATTAAGTCTGGTTTCTGCTCTCCCATCTTTGTAAGTTTTTCTCTTTATCTCTTATGTTAAAGGATCCTTCTGAAGTTTAAGTCTGGTTTCTGCTCTCCCATCTTTGTAAGTTTTCTCTTTATCTCTTATGTTAAACGATCCTTCTCAGTAAATTGGTATCAGAGCCATGATAGCTTAAATTCAAATTAGGGGAGAATATGTAGATGTAGTCTAAATCCGAATTATGATAGTTAGAAATTTCCTTTTAGAAATTTGTTCTTAAAAATAATTTATTATAATCCTTGAATTATGGTACGTCACCCAAGTCGCGTATGGGTTTAGATCCGTTGTTGCCGGGTAGGCGTTGAGGATCGTTTGATACCCTTTAAACCGTTGACAGACGTGTAATTTAATAATTATATATAAATATTTTTAAGAATATAATTTTAAAGGAAATTACTAAAAATCATAATCTGCTATTTATGCTATGTCTATATGATTTCCTCTAATTTAATTTAATGAATCAATTGGATTCTCGAGACTTAACTGAAAGTTCTATAAAGAACTCCGTAATTGAAGAGTTTGACCAAACTAAACAATTAAATCAATGGACCATACCCGCAATAAAATCAAATAAAATCTATAAAAAAGGATTTTTTGATTTCATTAGTCAAAATAATATCAAGACTCTTGAACAGTCAATCGGACTTGACCAAGAAGTCAAAACCCTTAGACTTTTGAGTCTTAAAGATATTGAAAAGTATTTAAAATCTAAATACAACTACCTGCACGTTGGATGCATTCAAATAGCATTCAAACCTTTGACTTTGGCCGGATTAAATGCCAGTATCTTATCCTATTTGCGAGATGCTAGGTGTTTGGATTTCTTACCATCTTTAATGGGAATAATCCAAACTAGTTTATGCCATGGACCGGTTTATTTTAATGTTTACCCGAATTTGACCTTATCTTTGACAGATAGAAATCTGTTTGAGGCCGTGTCCCTGCATATTCAAACACAGGGATATAATTATCTCCCTGGATCTGAGACAATATCAGTAATATATAGGATTCATTATAAGGTAATGAATACCTTGACTCCTAACGCAATACTGCGTAGTGAACCAGGCAAGACTATAGTAATAGATAGTAATTGCTTGACTACTAATATTGCAATTCCGAAGTTAATTAAATGGGAAGAAATTGACTTTCCACATGAATGGGTTGTACAGGATGCTGTACCACCTGTCAATATTATGAACAGGAATTTAAATCAAATAACCCAAACACCTGAGGGAGATGTTGAAATAACATTTGCCCCTAATAAAATCAGTAAACTAAGCTTAACTAGAAGCTCTTCCGCCAAAAGGATAGAAGACTATAAAGTCTCATATCCTAGTAGTTTATCTAGATACTCTGTATCAAATGATGAACTTAAAGAGCAGATCATCCGAGGATTAAAGATTTCTGATCAACAAATTCCACATGGAGTCTATGTTGAACAGACAACTGAACAGGAGAAAGAACAGAGGACTTCTCCGACTCAATCTGAAATGAGTTTCCATTTATAAAATATTATGGATTATAGTCCAGGATCAATACCTAGACAGTGGCTTAATCAGGAGCTCATGATGACAAAACATGAAGCTTTCCGAAATTGGTTTTTTGCAGCCTTTAATAGTAGGACTCTTGAAAATATCAAAAATATTTATTATCAAGAGTTAGAAAGGGATCAAAAAATGACAACCTTTACTATTTGGTTTCATAATTGGTACCCTAATCAGAAAACTATCCATGTTATAGAAGATTATACAAAAATGTGGACTAAGAGTGATGGAACTAAGATTAATTCTATTCATCCTCCACCTGAAGCCTTGACTCTTAAAAATGACAATGAAAGTAAAGCACTAGAAGCAGTTCCATATGCTATACCTAGTGAATCAGTAACTACCGTCATAAAACAGCACAATCATACCAATCTAAGTCTTCAGACTATTGGTAGTCAATTAATCAGAATTGAAAATACTATTCATAATCAATTGAGTAGTATTGAAGAAAAACTTAAGGATACACCTAAAGTTTTATCTACCAAGGTTGAATCCACTTCAAAAAATAAAGACAAAGAAATTGTTGAAGTAGATGTTAAACCTAGTCCAGAAATCAAAGACTTTAAACTGTCTGATAAACAGGATATAGACTTTGCTAATTTAATCATTGAAAGAATGAGAAATTTAAATCCGTATTTCAGTATTATTCGACAGTATCAGCATCTAGAAGACACTATTCAAAATAGTGATTGTCAGCTTAAATAGTAAATTTCTCATTCTTTCAATGATTAAATTAGCAAAGTCTATATCCTGTTTATCAGACAGTTTAAAGTCTTTGATTTCTGGACTAGGTTTAACATCTACTTCAACAATTTCTTTGTCTTTATTTTTTGAAGTGGATTCAACCTTGGTAGATAAAACTTTAGGTGTATCCTTAAGTTTTTCTTCAATACTACTCAATTGATTATGAATAGTATTTTCAATTCTGATTAATTGACTACCAATAGTCTGAAGACTTAGATTGGTATGATTGTGCTGTTTTATGACGGTAGTTACTGATTCACTAGGTATAGCATATGGAACTGCTTCTAGTGCTTTACTTTCATTGTCATTTTTAAGAGTCAAGGCTTCAGGTGGAGGATGAATAGAATTAATCTTAGTTCCATCACTCTTAGTCCACATTTTTGTATAATCTTCTATAACATGGATAGTTTTCTGATTAGGGTACCAATTATGAAACCAAATAGTAAAGGTTGTCATTTTTTGGTCCCTTTCTAACTCTTGATAATAAATATTTTTAATATTTTCAAGAGTCCTACTATTAAAGGCTGCAAAAAACCAATTTCGGAAAGCTTCATGTTTTGTCATCATGAGCTCCTGATTAAGCCACTGTCTAGGTATTGATCCTGGACTATAATCCATAAAATTTTATAAATGGAAACTCATTTCAGATTGAGTCGGAGAAGTCCTTTGTTCTTTCTCCTGTTCAGTTGTCTGTTCAACATATACTCCATGTGGAATTTGTTGATCAGAAATCTTTAATCCTCGGATGATCTGCTCTTTAAGTTCATCATTTGATACAGAGTATCTAGATAAACTACTAGGATATGAGACTTTATAGTCTTCTATCCTTTTGGCGGAAGAGCTTCTAGTTAAGCTTAGTTTACTGATTTTATTAGGGGCAAATGTTATTTCAACATCTCCCTCAGGTGTTTGGGTTATTTGATTTAAATTCCTGTTCATAATATTGACAGGTGGTACAGCATCCTGTACAACCCATTCATGTGGAAAGTCAATTTCTTCCCATTTAATTAACTTCGGAATTGCAATATTAGTAGTCAAGCAATTACTATCTATTACTATAGTCTTGCCTGGTTCACTACGCAGTATTGCGTTAGGAGTCAAGGTATTCATTACCTTATAATGAATCCTATATATTACTGATATTGTCTCAGATCCAGGGAGATAATTATATCCCTGTGTTTGAATATGCAGGGACACTGCCTCAAACAGATTTCTATCTGTCAAAGATAAGGTCAAATTCGGGTAAACATTAAAATAAACCGGTCCATGGCATAAACTAGTTTGGATTATTCCCATTAAAGATGGTAAGAAATCCAAACACCTAGCATCTCGCAAATAGGATAAGATACTGGCATTTAATCCGGCCAAAGTCAAAGGTTTGAATGCTATTTGAATGCATCCAACGTGCAGGTAGTTGTATTTAGATTTTAAATACTTTTCAATATCTTTAAGACTCAAAAGTCTAAGGGTTTTGACTTCTTGGTCAAGTCCGATTGACTGTTCAAGAGTCTTGATATTATTTTGACTAATGAAATCAAAAAATCCTTTTTTATAGATTTTATTTGATTTTATTGCGGGTATGGTCCATTGATTTAATGTTTTAGTTTGGTCAAACTCTTCAATTACGGAGTTCTTTATAGAACTTTCAGTTAAGTCTCGAGAATCCAATTGATTCATTGAATTAAATTAGAGGAAATCATATAGACATAGCATAAATAGCAGATTATGATTTTTAGTAATTTCCTTTAAAATTATATTCTTAAAAATATTTATATATAATTATTAAATTACACGTCTGTCAACGGTTTAAAGGGTATCAAACGATCCTCAACGCCTACCCGGCAACAACGGATCTAAACCCATACGCGACTTGGGTGACGTACCATAATTCAAGGATTATAATAAATTATTTTTAAGAACAAATTTCTAAAAGGAAATTTCTAACTATCATAATTCGGATTTAGACTACATCTACATATTCTCCCCTAATTTGAATTTAAGCTATCATGGCTCTGATACCAATTTACTGAGAAGGATCGTTTAACATAAGAGATAAAGAGAAAACTTACAAAGATGGGAGAGCAGAAACCAGACTTAAACTTCAGAAGGATCCTTTAACATAAGAGATAAAGAGAAAAACTTACAAAGATGGGAGAGCAGAAACCAGACTTAATCTTCAAAATACTTCGGCTTTATTATAGATGTAGCTTTAATTACAAACTACTATTACAGAGCTTGACAAAGAAAGAGAGAAGAAACTAAAAACTTGAAAAGGAAAAACTTAGAAGAAAATAACTTGGGTTCAGAATGAACCAACATTCGGATTTTATAAAAATTTTTAGATGACCGGAACAGTTCCGGTTTCCAGGTCTACTTCGTCGTCTTCTGATGAATAGTGAATAGTAAAATTGACTTTTTACTATTTGCCTTTTACTATTTGTCACAGTAAGCCGCCATCTACTGTTGGCACAGTAAGCCGCCCTCTATTGTTGAGAATAGTTCTTGACTTTTCCTGTTGAGAATAGTTCTTGACTCTTCCTGTCAAAATAGTTCTTGACTCTTCCTGTCGAAACAGTCTTGACCTTTACTATTTAAGCTGACAATCACTATTTTGAATAGTGTCTTCTAGATGCTGATACTGTCGAATAATACTGAAATACGGATTTACTGTACAGTAACTGTAGGAAACTACTGATCTTTTTGTTTGCCTTTTGCAGATTTTAGTAACTTCTGAGAATGCACTTCGATGATAGCATCCCAGTAATCTGCCATTGAGGTATCCGATTTTGCTGATTTTGAGTCATCGAAATCCTCATTCGGATCTTGGCTTTCTCCAGCCAATACCGCATACTGATTTTCTTGAGATGATGAGGGATCTAGAATTTCAGTCTCTATATCTTGCTTCTGATGATGAGCTAGGAATTGATTTTTAATTATTTCCATAGCTTTAATCTGTTGATCTACATATGAAAGGTTCGGATATTTTTTCTGAATATCATCCAATAAAAATTGGAAAATATTATCAGAAGGTGAAATAGATACGGATTTTTGAGTAGCCTTATAGGCATTTTCATACTCAATTACAGTTTGACAAATGAGTTTATGGGTATCTGTAATAGGAAATCCATCCCACCATTTGTAATGAAAAGTTCTGCTAATACATGGAATTAAGAGATCATCAAAGTGAAATTCTAGATCCCATCTCCATATCCATGGTATTTTGAACTCTGCCATATAACAGAGTGCTGATAACCCTTTTGGGGTTTTTTCTGCAGTTTTTCCCTTGAGCTTTGGATGATACTCATACCATTTTAGCCAAGGGTCTTTCAGTGTATCTGGTAAGAAACTCAGTTCTGGACCGAATTTCTCCCACCAATGCAGAAACCAGAGAGGGAAACCTTTTCCTTTAACAATTTCAGGGTTAATACTGATAAACCAGGAGTGTTTCCTGATCGGATTCTGATAATAGAACATGAATGACCATGCCAAAACATAATCCCAATAATTATAGTTTTGACCATTCAATTTCAGGCTTCTGGGTCTTGAGGGGTCAAGAGCCCATTCTGTTATATGTAAGACTTTTACTATATAACACTTAGAATGTGTTATAGGAGACTTACTGTCTTTCAGATTATAATGGTGGTGTACCATTTGTACAGATTCTGTTTCATTCAGAATGGCTTCATAGATATATCTATGCTTGCCATCTTGGATAGGATAGTTTTGTACTCCTAAGTACCGTTCTTTGATGTGCCATGGATCATGTCTCCACTGGACATCTTCTAAGGATACAGATAGAATTTTTTCAGTTATTAACTTTTTAGCATAAATGATTTCCTTTTTTAGGATATCTTTAGCAGTTAGTTTCGGATTGGGTTTATCCTGAGAGGATGATCCTACTACAGGGAATTCTGATAGAGAAGAAAACTTCCCTTTTTTCTGATTTACTTTCTTCGGATATCTAGATCCTCCTGCTCCTTTATCAGGTGGTTCCATCTTTATCCTGCAAAAATTCACGGGTTAAAAAATCAGGAAGAGAGTTCTGATTTCCTTTAATATATTCAATTTTAAAATCGAATGCAGATAATTCAGATTGCCATGTTGCAAAAATTTGTTTAGAAACTAAATTTTTAACATCTTTTTGCAAAATATCTTTTGCAGCACTACAGTCAATACGGAGTAGAAAAGATTGATTTAATAAATCATCTTGAAATTTAGAAATGCATTTGACTATTGATAACATTTCTTTTTTGATGGTGGAATAGTTTTTCTGAGCATTCTTCCACATTCCAGATGCAAATCTAAGTAATTCTTCTTTATTAGTAGAAGGGTTTTTCTGTTTTAGAATACCTCCATAACCAATATCAGAGGCATCCGTTTCAACAATTTTGAACCATTGAGGGTTTGCTAACCCTAGACATGGTAATTGTTTTACTCTAAGTTTGATTTTTCGGACTGCTTGGGTATGCTGATCATCCCAAGGTAATGGATTCTTTTTAAGCCTATCATATAAAATAGCACTATCCATTGCTATATTCTGGTAGTAGTCTGCTATATAATTAAGACTTCCTAAAAATCTTTGCAATTGATTTTTGTCTCTAATTTCATCAGGAAATTTAGAGGCAAATTCAATGCTTCTGTCAATAGGGATTATTGTCCCTTTACTAATATTCTGTCCTAGAAATCTAACTTCAGTTTGAAAGAGTTTCATTTTAGGTGCAGATATGACTAAACCATTTTTTCTGATAACATCTTTTGTAATTCTAAGATGTCTAAAATGTTGATCTATATTAGATGAAAATACTAATATATCATCTATATAGACAATAGTAAAATTTGAATACAGAATAAAAATATCGTTCATAATATTTTGAAATTCTGAAGGGGCATTTTTTAAACCGAATGGCATAACATTCCATTCATAATGCCCAAAGGGTACAGTAAATGCAGTTTTATATCTATCTTCTTCAGTTAGTTGAATCTGATAGTATCCAGATTTAAGATCAAATTTAGAAAATATTTTTGCAGAATGCAATCTATCTAAAAGATCTTTTTTGTTTGGAATAGGATATCTAATCCATTTCAGAGCATCATTCAAAGGTTTGTAATTTACTACAAGCCTTGGAACACCTCTTTCCTTTTCAGCTGCTTTATTCACATAGAAAGCGGTACAACTCCATGGTGAATAACTTTTTCTGATAAGCTTCTTTTCTAATAAATCTTGAATTTCTTTCTTGCAAAGTTCAAGATATTCAGCATTCATTTGACTAGGACGAGCCTTAGTCGGAATCTGAGTTTTTTCATCAAATTCAGGTTTATAAGGTAAAGATACAATATATTTTTTCCTTTCCCAAAAAGCATTGGGAATATTGCTACAAACTTCGGTTAGAAATTGATTTTCAATTTCTTTGATTTTTAGTTTTATTTCTGGGGAGTTCAATTTCTCGGAAATATTCAAATTATGTATTTCTTCTTGTACGAAGTTTAAATGAGCAGTTTTAGAATTAATTAGATATTCTAACTCATTTAAAGTCCTGGTTTCAGGGCTAGTAATAAATTCAAAATGTATTTTATGATTCTGAAAACTAGCATATAATCCGGTTTCATCTATCTTGTCATAAGGGAAAAATAAATTAATAAATGGAGTTCCCAGAATAACTTCTTGAGATAAATTTCGGATTAAAATAAAGGTTTGTGGAATACAGATTCCTTTATTACAAATATAAGCTTCAGGTAGCTTATAATTAATTGGCATTCTATCTCCACTTGCAGAATGTAGAGATTGTACGGTTTTTTCGAAGTATTTAGTCGGAACTAAACCTTCTCTAATACAGTTCATGTCAGCTCCGCTATCCACCAATGCTACTGCATTAGTAATGGTATATTCTTTGTTGATAACAATATTAATACTTATATACCATTTCTGATAGGTAATTTTCTGCATAGTATTTAAAAAGATAAGATTATTATCTAAAATACTAGATGGTTCTGTGTTCAGAATAGCAATCGATTTATCTTTTGATTGATGTTTTTCAGCTAGACTTTCTAATTGAATAAGTCTGATATTCTGGTTATCTAACTCTTCTCTGATGAGTTTTATTTCAGATTTAATTATATTTACCTCACTTCTTAAATCTTGAGAAGTAGAAGGTTTTAAAGAAGTTTCTGGTTTTCCTTCAAGTCTTTGAAGTACTTCTTTCATACTGTAATGTTTAGTAATATTCGGTTTCTCAAAGGAACTAGGAGAGTTTTTTGTCTGTTCTAAGCAAAATTGTAATATTTTACTTTTTAGCAGAGGGTCTGTTATTTTATCTATCATAGATATTATTTCTGATTGAGTATCCGTTAAAGCATTAATACTCAAGCCATTCATTTCTACAATGGCTTTCCAATAGTCTTGGTTTTTAGAACATTGTCCTGAACAAGGTTCCTTTTCAGATATATCTTCTGATTGGCTAGAAGATAGAAAGTCAATTTCATTGACATCCTCAGAGTCACTAGAAGATGAAGATTCTTCTTCAGTATTAGAGGTCAGGAAAACTTTGCTTAATTCAGCTTTTAGATTGTCATCAATTTTTAATTCATTCAGTTTTCTTTTTGTAGAACATTTATTAGCATAATGCCCTATTTTTCCGCATTTAAAACAAGTTTTATTACTTGTTTTTTGTCCTGATTTTGTTTCAGATTTATTAGGAATATAATTTCCTTTAAATCTTTTCTTATGTCGAGGCTTCTGATAATAAATTTCTTTATTCTGTTTGTATTTTCTTCTTTTCTTATAATAAGATTTTCGAGAATACTCTTTCGAATCTCTAGAATTCCTTTTATGAGATTTTGGATAATCAATTTTCATATCATATGCAAATTGACTACAGAATTCACCAATTTCTTTTTTCCCATGCAAATTCTGTTTTTTCAATTGGTATTGTAATTTCATATCATTACAAATTTCTAATCCAGTTTGAACACAAGTAGTAATTATATGTCCATAAGTTAGATAACTATAAGAGATGATGTTTTCATTATTTTGATCTCTTAGTCTTTGTCTAACTTTTTCAGCAAAAAGAGGAGGAAGTCCATCAATGAACTTAGCCTTCCAATATTCAGAATTAGCATCATTGCGTTGCATAACCTTACAGATAAAGACATCTTTATACCATCTAAAATGGGTTAAAGATGGACATCTAAGGTTCTGTAAAAGTTCTCGACTTTTCTCTTGCCTTTGAGGATGACTCCCCACAAAATGCAAAAGAATAGTCTGAAGTAAAGTATAAACTGCATCAGGTTTAACTTGTGCAGTATTTGGTTCAGGTTTTGTAGCTGTGAAAATTTCAGTCTGCTGGGCAACAGTGAGAACATTATCCCACCATCCTTTTAAGGCACCAACAAAACCAGTAACAATGAATTTAGCCACAGCCGAATCATCATTACCACTAGCTTTGCAAATGCTGGCATACATTAACATTTTATGAACAACTTCATAAATTTGATATTCTGAAAGACCATCAATATTCCATTCATAAATGGAACGACCATTATAAGAATTCTGATTTTGATAAAAGTCTTCCTCAAAGAGGAGATCTTGAGGAGTAGGTCTTTTATAATAGGTCTTAAAACCTGTATTAGGTTCATTACCAAGTTTATATAACATGGTTTGAACTTTACTGATATCTGGTCCAGACTCAAGATCAGAGTTTTCAGTACTAGAATCTTGGCTAATAGTATTAATCTTTAAATTTTTCATTCTTTCAATGATTAAATTAGCAAAGTCTATATCCTGTTTATCAGACAGTTTAAAGTCTTTGATTTCTGGACTAGGTTTAACATCTACTTCAACAATTTCTTTGTCTTTATTTTTTGAAGTGGATTCAACCTTGGTAGATAAAACTTTAGGTGTATCCTTAAGTTTTTCTTCAATACTACTCAATTGATTATGAATAGTATTTTCAATTCTGATTAATTGACTACCAATAGTCTGAAGACTTAGATTGGTATGATTGTGCTGTTTTATGACGGTAGTTACTGATTCACTAGGTATAGCATATGGAACTGCTTCTAGTGCTTTACTTTCATTGTCATTTTTAAGAGTCAAGGCTTCAGGTGGAGGATGAATAGAATTAATCTTAGTTCCATCACTCTTAGTCCACATTTTTGTATAATCTTCTATAACATGGATAGTTTTCTGATTAGGGTACCAATTATGAAACCAAATAGTAAAGGTTGTCATTTTTTGGTCCCTTTCTAACTCTTGATAATAAATATTTTTAATATTTTCAAGAGTCCTACTATTAAAGGCTGCAAAAAACCAATTTCGGAAAGCTTCATGTTTTGTCATCATGAGCTCCTGATTAAGCCACTGTCTAGGTATTGATCCTGGACTATAATCCATAAAATTTTATAAATGGAAACTCATTTCAGATTGAGTCGGAGAAGTCCTTTGTTCTTTCTCCTGTTCAGTTGTCTGTTCAACATATACTCCATGTGGAATTTGTTGATCAGAAATCTTTAATCCTCGGATGATCTGCTCTTTAAGTTCATCATTTGATACAGAGTATCTAGATAAACTACTAGGATATGAGACTTTATAGTCTTCTATCCTTTTGGCGGAAGAGCTTCTAGTTAAGCTTAGTTTACTGATTTTATTAGGGGCAAATGTTATTTCAACATCTCCCTCAGGTGTTTGGGTTATTTGATTTAAATTCCTGTTCATAATATTGACAGGTGGTACAGCATCCTGTACAACCCATTCATGTGGAAAGTCAATTTCTTCCCATTTAATTAACTTCGGAATTGCAATATTAGTAGTCAAGCAATTACTATCTATTACTATAGTCTTGCCTGGTTCACTACGCAGTATTGCGTTAGGAGTCAAGGTATTCATTACCTTATAATGAATCCTATATATTACTGATATTGTCTCAGATCCAGGGAGATAATTATATCCCTGTGTTTGAATATGCAGGGACACTGCCTCAAACAGATTTCTATCTGTCAAAGATAAGGTCAAATTCGGGTAAACATTAAAATAAACCGGTCCATGGCATAAACTAGTTTGGATTATTCCCATTAAAGATGGTAAGAAATCCAAACACCTAGCATCTCGCAAATAGGATAAGATACTGGCATTTAATCCGGCCAAAGTCAGAGGTTTGAATGCTATTTGAATGCATCCAATGTGCAGGTAGTTGTATTTAGATTTTAAATACTTTTCAATATCTTTAAGACTCAAAAGTCTAAGGGTTTTGACTTCTTGGTCAAGTCCGATTGACTGTTCAAGAGTCTTGATATTATTTTGACTAATGAAATCAAAAAATCCTTTTTTATAGATTTTATTTGATTTTATTGCGGGTATGGTCCATTGATTTAATTGTTTAGTTTGGTCAAACTCTTCAATTACGGAGTTCTTTATAGAACTTTCAGTTAAGTCTCGAGAATCCAATTGATTCATTGAATTAAATTAGAGGAAATCATATAGACATAGCATAAATAGCAGATTATGATTTTTAGTAATTTCCTTTAAAATTATATTCTTAAAAATATTTATATATAATCATTAAATTACACGTCTGTCAACGGTTTAAAGGGTATCAAACGATCCTCAACGCCTACCCGGCAACAACGGATCTAAACCCATACGCGACTTGGGTGACGTACCATAATTCAAGGATTATAATAAATTATTTTTAAGTACAAATTTCTAAAAGGAAATTTCTAACTATCATAATTCGGATTTAGTCTATATCTACATATTCTCCTCTAATTCGGATTTAAGCTAACATGGCTCTGATACCAAATTTAGAAGGATCGTTTAACATAAGAGATAAAGAGAAAACTTACAAAGATGGGAGAGCAGAAACCAGACTTAAACTTCAGATGGATCCTTTAACATAAGAGATAAAGAGAAAACTTACAAAGATGGGAGAGCAGAAACCAGACTTAATCTTCAAAATACTTCGGATTTATTAATCTTCTAGCTTTAATTACAAACTACTATTACAGAGCTTGACAGAGAAAGAGAGAAGAAACTAAAAACTTGAAAGGAAAAACTTAGAAGAAAATAACTTGGGTTCAGAATGAACCAACATTCGGATTTTATAAAAATTTTTAGATGACCGGAACAGTTCCGGTTTCCAGGTCTACTTCGTCGTCTTCTGATGAATAGTGAATAGTAAAATTGACTTTTTACTATTTGCCTTTTACTATTTGTCACAGTAAGCCGCCATCTACTGTTGGCACAGTAAGCCGCCCTCTATTGTTGAGAATAGTTCTTGACTTTTCCTGTTGAGAATAGTTCTTGACTCTTCCTGTCAAAATAGTTCTTGACTCTTCCTGTCGAAACAGTCTTGACCTTTACTATTTAAGCTGACAATCACTATTTTGAATAGTGTCTTCTAGATGCTGATACTGTCGAATAATACTGAAATACGGATTTACTGTACAGTAACTGTAGGAAACTACTGATCTTTTTGTTTGCCTTTTGCAGATTTTAGTAACTTCTGAGAATGCACTTCGATGATAGCATCCCAGTAATCTGCCATTGAGGTATCCGATTTTGCTGATTTTGAGTCATCGAAATCCTCATTCGGATCTTGGCTTTCTCCAGCCAATACCGCATACTGATTTTCTTGAGATGATGAGGGATCTAGAATTTCAGTCTCTATATCTTGCTTCTGATGATGAGCTAGGAATTGATTTTTAATTATTTCCATAGCTTTAATCTGTTGATCTACATATGAAAGGTTCGGATATTTTTTCTGAATATCATCCAATAAAAATTGGAAAATATTATCAGAAGGTGAAATAGATACGGATTTTTGAGTAGCCTTATAGGCATTTTCATACTCAATTACAGTTTGACAAATGAGTTTATGGGTATCTGTAATAGGAAATCCATCCCACCATTTGTAATGAAAAGTTCTGCTAATACATGGAATTAAGAGATCATCAAAGTGAAATTCTAGATCCCATCTCCATATCCATGGTATTTTGAACTCTGCCATATAACAGAGTGCTGATAACCCTTTTGGGGTTTTTTCTGCAGTTTTTCCCTTGAGCTTTGGATGATACTCATACCATTTTAGCCAAGGGTCTTTCAGTGTATCTGGTAAGAAACTCAGTTCTGGACCGAATTTCTCCCACCAATGCAGAAACCAGAGAGGGAAACCTTTTCCTTTAACAATTTCAGGGTTAATACTGATAAACCAGGAGTGTTTCCTGATCGGATTCTGATAATAGAACATGAATGACCATGCCAAAACATAATCCCAATAATTATAGTTTTGACCATTCAATTTCAGGCTTCTGGGTCTTGAGGGGTCAAGAGCCCATTCTGTTATATGTAAGACTTTTACTATATAACACTTAGAATGTGTTATAGGAGACTTACTGTCTTTCAGATTATAATGGTGGTGTACCATTTGTACAGATTCTGTTTCATTCAGAATGGCTTCATATATATATCTATGCTTGCCATCTTGGATAGGATAGTTTTGTACTCCTAAGTACCGTTCTTTGATGTGCCATGGATCATGTCTCCACTGGACATCTTCTAAGGATACAGATAGAATTTTTTCAGTTATTAACTTTTTAGCATAAATGATTTCCTTTTTTAGGATATCTTTAGCAGTTAGTTTCGGATTGGGTTTATCCTGAGAGGATGATCCTACTACAGGGAATTCTGATAGAGAAGAAAACTTCCCTTTTTTCTGATTTACTTTCTTCGGATATCTAGACCCTCCTGCTCCTTTATCAGGTGGTTCCATCTTTATCCTGCAAAAAATCAGGAAGAGAGTTCTGATTTCCTTTAATATATTCAATTTTAAAATCGAATGCAGATAATTCAGATTGCCATCTTGCAAAAATTTGTTTAGAAACTAAATTTTTAACATCCTTTTGCAAAATATCTTTTGCAGCACTACAGTCAATACGGAGTAGAAAAGATTGATTTAATAAATCATCTTGAAATTTAGAAATGCATTTGACTATTGATAACATTTCTTTTTTGATGGTGGAATAGTTTTTCTGAGCATTCTTCCACATTCCAGATGCAAATCTAAGTAATTCTTCTTTATTAGTAGAAGGGTTTTTCTGTTTTAGAATACCTCCATAACCAATATCAGAGGCATCCGTTTCAACAATTTTGAACCATTGAGGGTTTGCTAACCCTAGACATGGTAATTGTTTTACTCTAAGTTTGATTTTTCGGACTGCTTGGGTATGCTGATCATCCCAAGGTAATGGATTCTTTTTAAGCCTATCATATAAAATAGCACTATCCATTGCTATATTCTGGTAGTAGTCTGCTATATAATTAAGACTTCCTAAAAATCTTTGCAATTGATTTTTGTCTCTAATTTCATCAGGAAATTTAGAGGCAAATTCAATGCTTCTGTCAATAGGGATTATTGTCCCTTGACTAATATTCTGTCCTAGAAATCTAACTTCAGTTTGAAAGAGTTTCATTTTAGGTGCAGATATGACTAAACCATTTTTTCTGATAACATCTTTTGTAATTCTAAGATGTCTAAAATGTTGATCTATATTAGATGAAAATACTAATATATCATCTATATAGACAATAGTAAAATTTGAATACGGAATAAAAATATCGTTCATAATATTTTGAAATTCTGAAGGGGCATTTTTTAAACCGAATGGCATAACATTCCATTCATAATGCCCAAAGGGTACAGTAAATGCAGTTTTATATCTATCTTCTTCAGTTAGTTGAATCTGATAGTATCCAGATTTAAGATCAAATTTAGAAAATATTTTTGCAGAATGCAATCTATCTAAAAGATCTTTTTTGTTTGGAATAGGATATCTAATCCATTTCAGAGCATCATTCAAAGGTTTGTAATTTACTACAAGCCTTGGAACACCTCTTTCCTTTTCAGCTGCTTTATTCACATAGAAAGCGGTACAACTCCATGGTGAATAACTTTTTCTGATAAGCTTCTTTTCTAATAAATCTTGAATTTCTTTCTTACAAAGTTCAAGATATTCAGCATTCATTTGACTAGGACGAGCCTTAGTCGGAATCTGAGTTTTTTCATCAAATTCAGGTTTATAAGGTAAAGATACAATATATTTTTTCCTTTCCCAAAAAGCATTGGGAATATTGCTACAAACTTCGGTTAGAAATTGATTTTCAATTTCTTTGATTTTTAGTTTTATTTCTGGGGAGTTCAATTTCTCGGAAATATTCAAATTATGTATTTCTTCTTGTAAGAAGTTTAAATGAGCAGTTTTAGAATTAATTAAATATTCTAACTCATTTAAAGTTCTGGTTTCAGGGCTAGTAATAAATTCAAAATGTATTTTATGATTCTGAAAACTAGCATATAATCCTGTTTCATCTATCTTGTCATAAGGGAAAAATAAATTAATAAATGGAGTTCCCAGAATAACTTCTTGAGATAAATTTCGGATTAAAATAAAGGTTTGTGGAATACAGATTCCTTTATTACAAATATAAGCTTCAGGTAGCTTATAATTAATTGGCATTCTATCTCCACTTGCAGAATGTAGAGATTGTACGGTTTTTTCGAAGTATTTAGTCGGAACTAAACCTTCTCTAATACAGTTCATGTCAGCTCCGCTATCCACCAATGCTACTGCATTAGTAATGGTATATTCTTTGTTGATAACAATATTAATACTTATATACCATTTCTGATAGGTAATTTTCTGCATAGTATTTAAAAAGATAAGATTATTATCTAAAATACTAGATGGTTCTGTGTTTAGAATAGCAATCGATTTATCTTTTGATTGATGTTTTTCAGCTAGACTTTCTAATTGAGTAAGTCTGATATTCTGGTTATCTAACTCTTCTCTGATGAGTTTTATTTCAGATTTAACTATATTTACCTCACTTCTTAAATCTTGAGAAGTAGAAGGTTTTAAAGAAGTTTCTGGTTTTCCTTCAAGTCTTTGAAGTACTTCTTTCATACTGTAATGTTTAGTAATATTCGGTTTCTCAAAGGAACTAGGAGAGTTTTTTGTCTGTTCTAAGCAAAATTGTAATATTTTACTTTTTAGCAGAGGGTCTGTTACTTTATCTATCATAGATATTATTTCTGATTGAGTATCCGTTAAAACATTAATACTCAAGCCATTCATTTCTACAATGGCTTTCCAATAGTCTTGGTTTTTAGAACATTGTCCTGCACAAGGTTCCTTTTCAGATATATCTTCTGATTGGCTAGAAGATAGAAAGTCAATTTCATTGACATCCTCAGAGTCACTAGAAGATGAAGATTCTTCTTCAGTATTAGAGGTCAGGAAAACTTTGCTTAATTCAGCTTTTAGATTGTCATCAATTTTTAATTCATTCAGTTTTCTTTTTGTAGAACATTTATTAGCATAATGCCCTATTCTTCCGCATTTAAAACAAGTTTTATTACTTGTTTTTTGTCCTGATTTTGTTTCAGATTTATTAGGAATATAATTTCCTTTAAATCTTTTCTTATGTCGAGGCTTCTGATAATAAATTTCTTTATTCTGTTTGTATTTTCTTCTTTTCTTATAATAAGATTTTCGAGAATACTCTTTCGAATCTCTAAAATTCCTTTTATGAGATTTTGGATAATCAATTTTCATATCATATGCAAATTGACTACAGAATTCACCAATTTCTTTTTTCCCATGCAAATTCTGTTTTTTCAATTGGTATTGTAATTTCATATCATTACAAATTTCTAATCCAGTTTGAACACAAGTAGTAATTATATGTCCATAAGTTAGATAACTATAAGAGATGATGTTTTCATTATTTTGATCTCTTAGTCTTTGTCTAACTTTTTCAGCAAAAAGAGGAGGAAGTCCATCAATGAACTTAGCCTTCCAATATTCAGAATTAGCATCATTGCGTTGCATAACTTTACAGATAAAGACATCTTTATACCATCTAAAATGGGTTAAAGATGGACATCTAAGGTTTTGTAAAAGTTCTCGACTTTTCTCTTGTCTTTGAGGATGACTCCCCACAAAATGCAAAAGAATAGTCTGAAGTAAAGTATAAACTGCATCAGGTTTAACTTGTGCAGTATTTGGTTCAGGTTTTGTAGCTGTGAAAATTTCAGTCTGCTGGGCAACAGTGAGAACATTATCCCACCATCCTTTTAAGGCACCAACAAAACCAGTAACAATGAATTTAGCCACAGCCGAATCATCATTACCACTAGCTTTGCAAATGCTGGCATACATTAACATTTTATGAACAACTTCATAAATTTGATATTCTGAAAGACCATCAATATTCCATTCAAATTATTAAGAAGGATCGTTTAACATAAGAGATAAAGAGAAAACTTACAAAGATGAGCAGAAACCAGACTTAATCTTCAAAATGACGATAAAGTGAAAACTTACAAAGATGGGAGAGCAGAAACCAGACTTAATCTTCAAAATACTTCGGATTTATTAATCTTCTAGCTTTAATTACAAACTACTATTACAGAGCTTGACAGAGAAAGAGAGAAGAAACTAAAAACTTGAAAGGAAAAACTTAGAAGAAAATAACTTGGGTTCAGAATGAACCAACATTCGGAATTTATAAAAATTTTTAGATGACCGGAACAGTTCCGGTTTCCAGGTCTACTTCGTCGTCTTCTGATGAATAGTGAATAGTAAAATTGACTTTTTACTATTTGCCTCTTACTATTTGTCACAGTAAGCCGCCATCTACTGTTGGCACAGTAAGCCGCCTTCTATTGTTGAGAATAGTTCTTGACTCTTCCTGTCGAAATAGTTCTTGACTCTTCCTCTCAAAATAGTTCTTGACTCTTCCTGTCGAAACAGTCTTGACCTTTACTATTTAAGCTGACAATCAATATTTTGAATAGTGTCTTCTAGATGCTGATACTGTCGAATAATACTGAAATACGGATTTACTGTACAGTAACTGTAACAAACTACTGATCTTTTTGTTTGCCTTTTGCAGATTTTAGTAACTTCTGAGAATGCACTTCGATGATAGCATCCCAGTAATCTGCCATTGAGGTATCCGATTTTGCTGATTTTGAGTCATCGAAATCCTCATTCGGATCTTGGCTTTCTCCAGCCAATACCGCATACTGATTTTCTTGAGATGATGAGTGATCTAGAATTTCAGTCTCTATATCTTGCTTCTGATGATGAGCTAGGAATTGATTTTTAATTATTTCCATAGCTTTAATCTGTTGATCTACATATGAAAGGTTCGGATATTTTTTCTGAATATCATCCAATAAAAATTGGAAAATATTATCAGAAGGTGAAATAGATACGGATTTTTGAGTAGCCTTATAGGCATTTTCATACTCAATTACAGTTTGACAAATGAGTTTATGGGTATCTGTAATAGGAAATCCATCCCCCCATTTGTAATGAAAAGTTCTGCTAATACATGGAATTAAGAGATCATCAAAGTGAAATTCTAGATCCCATCTCCATATCCATGGTATTTTGAACTCTGCCATATAACAGAGTGCTGATAACCCTTTTGGGGTTTTTTCTGCAGTTTTTCCCTTGAGCTTTGGATGATACTCATACCATTTTAGCCAAGGATCTTTCAGTGTATCTGGTAAGAAACTCAGTTCTGGACCGAATTTCTCCCACCAATGCAGAAACCAGAGAGGGAAACCTTTTCCTTTAACAATTTCAGGGTTAATACTGATAAACCAGGAGTGTTTCCTGATCGGATTCTGATAATAGAACATGAATGACCATGCCAAAACATAATCCCAATAATTATAGTTTTGACCATTCAATTTCAGGCTTCTGGGTCTTGAGGGGTCAAGAGCCCATTCTGTTATATGTAAGACTTTTACTATATAACACTTAGAATGTGTTATAGGAGACTTACTGTCTTTCAGATTATAATGGTGGTGTACCATTTGTACAGATTCTGTTTCATTCAGAATGGCTTCATAGATATATCTATGCTTGCCATCTTGGATAGGATAGTTTTGTACTCCTAAGTACCGTTCTTTGATGTGCCATGGATCATGTCTCCACTGGACATCTTCTAAGGATACAGATAGAATTTTTTCAGTTATTAACTTTTTAGCATAAATGATTTCCTTTTTTAGGATATCTTTAGCAGTTAGTTTCGGATTGGGTTTATCCTGAGAGGATGATCCTACTACAGGGAATTCTGATAGAGAAGAAAACTTCCCTTTTTTCTGATTTACTTTCTTCGGATATCTAGATCCTCCTGCTCCTTTATCAGGTGGTTCCATCTTTATCCTGCAAAAATTCACGGGTTAAAAAATCAGGAAGAGAGTTCTGATTTCCTTTAATATATTCAATTTTAAAATCGAATGCAGATAATTCAGATTGCCATGTTGCAAAAATTTGTTTAGAAACTAAATTTTTAACATCTTTTTGCAAAATATCTTTTGCAGCACTACAGTCAATACGGAGTAGAAAAGATTGATTTAATAAATCATCTTGAAATTTAGAAATGCATTTGACTATTGATAACATTTCTTTTTTGATGGTGGAATAGTTTTTCTGAGCATTCTTCCACATTCCAGATGCAAATCTAAGTAATTCTTCTTTATTAGTAGAAGGGTTTTTCTGTTTTAGAATACCTCCATAACCAATATCAGAGGCATCCGTTTCAACAATTTTGAACCATTGAGGGTTTGCTAACCCTAGACATGGTAATTGTTTTACTCTAAGTTTGATTTTTCGGACTGCTTGGGTATGCTGATCATCCCAAGGTAATGGATTCTTTTTAAGCCTATCATATAAAATAGCACTATCCATTGCTATATTCTGGTAGTAGTCTGCTATATAATTAAGACTTCCTAAAAATCTTTGCAATTGATTTTTGTCTCTAATTTCATCAGGAAATTTAGAGGCAAATTCAATGCTTCTGTCAATAGGGATTATTGTCCCTTTACTAATATTCTGTCCTAGAAATCTAACTTCAGTTTGAAAGAGTTTCATTTTAGGTGCAGATATGACTAAACCATTTTTTCTGATAACATCTTTTGTAATTCTAAGATGTCTAAAATGTTGATCTATATTAGATGAAAATACTAATATATCATCTATATAGACAATAGTAAAATTTGAATACGGAATAAAAATATCGTTCATAATATTTTGAAATTCTGAAGGGGCATTTTTTAAACCGAATGGCATAACATTCCATTCATAATGCCCAAAGGGTACAGTAAATGCAGTTTTATATCTATCTTCTTCAGTTAGTTGAATCTGATAGTATCCAGATTTAAGATCAAATTTAGAAAATATTTTTGCAGAATGCAATCTATCTAAAAGATCTTTTTTGTTTGGAATAGGATATCTAATCCATTTCAGAGCATCATTCAAAGGTTTGTAATTTACTACAAGCCTTGGAACACCTCTTTCCTTTTCAGCTGCTTTATTCACATAGAAAGCGGTACAACTCCATGGTGAATAACTTTTTCTGATAAGCTTCTTTTCTAATAAATCTTGAATTTCTTTCTTGCAAAGTTCAAGATATTCAGCATTCATTTGACTAGGACGAGCCTTAGTCGGAATCTGAGTTTTTTCATCAAATTCAGGTTTATAAGGTAAAGATACAATATATTTTTTCCTTTCCCAAAAAGCATTGGGAATATTGCTACAAACTTCGGTTAGAAATTGATTTTCAATTTCTTTGATTTTTAGTTTTATTTCTGGGGAGTTCAATTTCTCGGAAATATTCAAATTATGTATTTCTTCTTGTAAGAAGTTTAAATGAGCAGTTTTAGAATTAATTAGATATTCTAACTCATTTAAAGTCCTGGTTTCAGGGCTAGTAATAAATTCAAAATGTATTTTATGATTCTGAAAACTAGCATATAATCCGGTTTCATCTATCTTGTCATAAGGGAAAAATAAATTAATAAATGGAGTTCCCAGAATAACTTCTTGAGATAAATTTCGGATTAAAATAAAGGTTTGTGGAATACAGATTCCTTTATTACAAATATAAGCTTCAGGTAGCTTATAATTAATTGGCATTCTATCTCCACTTGCAGAATGTAGAGATTGTACGGTTTTTTCGAAGTATTTAGTCGGAACTAAACCTTCTCTAATACAGTTCATGTCAGCTCCGCTATCCACCAATGCTACTGCATTAGTAATGGTATATTCTTTGTTGATAACAATATTAATACTTATATACCATTTCTGATAGGTAATTTTCTGCATAGTATTTAAAAAGATAAGATTATTATCTAAAATACTAGATGGTTCTGTGTTTAGAATAGCAATCGATTTATCTTTTGATTGATGTTTTTCAGCTAGACTTTCTAATTGAATAAGTCTGATATTCTGGTTATCTAACTCTTCTCTGATGAGTTTTATTTCAGATTTAATTATATTTACCTCACTTCTTAAATCTTGAGAAGTAGAAGGTTTTAAAGAAGTTTCTGGTTTTCCTTCAAGTCTTTGAAGTACTTCTTTCATACTGTAATGTTTAGTAATATTCGGTTTCTCAAAGGAACTAGGAGAGTTTTTTGTCTGTTCTAAGCAAAATTGTAATATTTTACTTTTTAGCAGAGGGTCTGTTATTTTATCTATCATAGATATTATTTCTGATTGAGTATCCGTTAAAGCATTAATACTCAAGCCATTCATTTCTACAATGGCTTTCCAATAGTCTTGGTTTTTAGAACATTGTCCTGAACAAGGTTCCTTTTCAGATATATCTTCTGATTGGCTAGAAGATAGAAAGTCAATTTCATTGACATCCTCAGAGTCACTAGAAGATGAAGATTCTTCTTCAGTATTAGAGGTCAGGAAAACTTTGCTTAATTCAGCTTTTAGATTGTCATCAATTTTTAATTCATTCAGTTTTCTTTTTGTAGAACATTTATTAGCATAATGCCCTATTTTTCCGCATTTAAAACAAGTTTTATTACTTGTTTTTTGTCCTGATTTTGTTTCAGATTTATTAGGAATATAATTTCCTTTAAATCTTTTCTTATGTCGAGGCTTCTGATAATAAATTTCTTTATTCTGTTTGTATTTTCTTCTTTTCTTATAATAAGATTTTCGAGAATACTCTTTCGAATCTCTAGAATTCCTTTTATGAGATTTTGGATAATCAATTTTCATATCATATGCAAATTGACTACAGAATTCACCAATTTCTTTTTTCCCATGCAAATTCTGTTTTTTCAATTGGTATTGTAATTTCATATCATTACAAATTTCTAATCCAGTTTGAACACAAGTAGTAATTATATGTCCATAAGTTAGATAACTATAAGAGATGATGTTTTCATTATTTTGATCTCTTAGTCTTTGTCTAACTTTTTCAGCAAAAAGAGGAGGAAGTCCATCAATGAACTTAGCCTTCCAATATTCAGAATTAGCATCATTGCGTTGCATAACCTTACAGATAAAGACATCTTTATACCATCTAAAATGGGTTAAAGATGGACATCTAAGGTTCTGTAAAAGTTCTCGACTTTTCTCTTGCCTTTGAGGATGACTCCCCACAAAATGCAAAAGAATAGTCTGAAGTAAAGTATAAACTGCATCAGGTTTAACTTGTGCAGTATTTGGTTCAGGTTTTGTAGCTGTGAAAATTTCAGTCTGCTGGGCAACAGTGAGAACATTATCCCACCATCCTTTTAAGGCACCAACAAAACCAGTAACAATGAATTTAGCCACAGCCGAATCATCATTACCACTAGCTTTGCAAATGCTGGCATACATTAACATTTTATGAACAACTTCATAAATTTGATATTCTGAAAGACCATCAATATTCCATTCATAAATGGAACGACCATTATAAGAATTCTGATTTTGATAAAAGTCTTCCTCAAAGAGGAGATCTTGAGGAGCAGGTCTTTTATAATAGGTCTTAAAACCTGTATTAGGTTCATTACCAAGTTTATATAACATGGTTTGAACTTTACTGATATCTGGTCCAGACTCAAGATCAGAGTTTTCAGTACTAGAATCTTGGCTAATAGTATTAATCTTTAAATTTTTCATTCTTTCAATGATTAAATTAGCAAAGTCTATATCCTGTTTATCAGACAGTTTAAAGTCTTTGATTTCTGGACTAGGTTTAACATCTACTTCAACAATTTCTTTGTCTTTATTTTTTGAAGTGGATTCAACCTTGGTAGATAAAACTTTAGGTGTATCCTTAAGTTTTTCTTCAATACTACTCAATTGATTATGAATAGTATTTTCAATTCTGATTAATTGACTACCAATAGTCTGAAGACTTAGATTGGTATGATTGTGCTGTTTTATGACGGTAGTTACTGATTCACTAGGTATAGCATATGGAACTGCTTCTAGTGCTTTACTTTCATTGTCATTTTTAAGAGTCAAGGCTTCAGGTGGAGGATGAATAGAATTAATCTTAGTTCCATCACTCTTAGTCCACATTTTTGTATAATCTTCTATAACATGGATAGTTTTCTGATTAGGGTACCAATTATGAAACCAAATAGTAAAGGTTGTCATTTTTTGGTCCCTTTCTAACTCTTGATAATAAATATTTTTAATATTTTCAAGAGTCCTACTATTAAAGGCTGCAAAAAACCAATTTCGGAAAGCTTCATGTTTTGTCATCATGAGCTCCTGATTAAGCCACTGTCTAGGTATTGATCCTGGACTATAATCCATAAAATTTTATAAATGGAAACTCATTTCAGATTGAGTCGGAGAAGTCCTTTGTTCTTTCTCCTGTTCAGTTGTCTGTTCAACATATACTCCATGTGGAATTTGTTGATCAGAAATCTTTAATCCTCGGATGATCTGCTCTTTAAGTTCATCATTTGATACAGAGTATCTAGATAAACTACTAGGATATGAGACTTTATAGTCTTCTATCCTTTTGGCGGAAGAGCTTCTAGTTAAGCTTAGTTTACTGATTTTATTAGGGGCAAATGTTATTTCAACATCTCCCTCAGGTGTTTGGGTTATTTGATTTAAATTCCTGTTCATAATATTGACAGGTGGTACAGCATCCTGTACAACCCATTCATGTGGAAAGTCAATTTCTTCCCATTTAATTAACTTCGGAATTGCAATATTAGTAGTCAAGCAATTACTATCTATTACTATAGTCTTGCCTGGTTCACTACGCAGTATTGCGTTAGGAGTCAAGGTATTCATTACCTTATAATGAATCCTATATATTACTGATATTGTCTCAGATCCAGGGAGATAATTATATCCCTGTGTTTGAATATGCAGGGACACTGCCTCAAACAGATTTCTATCTGTCAAAGATAAGGTCAAATTCGGGTAAACATTAAAATAAACCGGTCCATGGCATAAACTAGTTTGGATTATTCCCATTAAAGATGGTAAGAAATCCAAACACCTAGCATCTCGCAAATAGGATAAGATACTGGCATTTAATCCGGCCAAAGTCAGAGGTTTGAATGCTATTTGAATGCATCCAATGTGCAGGTAGTTGTATTTAGATTTTAAATACTTTTCAATATCTTTAAGACTCAAAAGTCTAAGGGTTTTGACTTCTTGGTCAAGTCCGATTGACTGTTCAAGAGTCTTGATATTATTTTGACTAATGAAATCAAAAAATCCTTTTTTATAGATTTTATTTGATTTTATTGCGGGTATGGTCCATTGATTTAATTGTTTAGTTTGGTCAAACTCTTCAATTACGGAGTTCTTTATAGAACTTTCAGTTAAGTCTCGAGAATCCAATTGATTCATTGAATTAAATTAGAGGAAATCATATAGACATAGCATAAATAGCAGATTATGATTTTTAGTAATTTCCTTTAAAATTATATTCTTAAAAATATTTATATATAATCATTAAATTACACGTCTGTCAACGGTTTAAAGGGTATCAAACGATCCTCAACGCCTACCCGGCAACAACGGATCTAAACCCATACGCGACTTGGGTGACGTACCATAATTCAAGGATTATAATAAATTATTTTTAAGTACAAATTTCTAAAAGGAAATTTCTAACTATCATAATTCGGATTTAGTCTATATCTACATATTCTCCCCTAATTCGGATTTAAGCTATCATGGCTCTGATACCAATTTACTGAGAAGGATCGTTTAACATAAGAGATAAAGAGAAAACTTACAAAGATGGGAGAGCAGAAACCAGACTTAAACTTCAGAAGGATCCTTTAACATAAGAGATAAAGAGAAAAACTTACAAAGATGGGAGAGCAGAAACCAGACTTAATCTTCAAAATACTTCGGCTTTATTATAGATGTAGCTTTAATTACAAACTACTATTACAGAGCTTGACAAAGAAAGAGAGAAGAAACTAAAAACTTGAAAAGGAAAAACTTAGAAGAAAATAACTTGGGTTAAGAATGAACCAACATTCGGATTTTATAAAAATTTTTAGATGACCGGAACAGTTCCGGTTTCCAGGTCTACTTCGTCGTCTTCTGATGAATAGTGAATAGTAAAATTGACTTTTTACTATTTGCCTTTTACTATTTGTCACAGTAAGCCGCCATCTACTGTTGGCACAGTAAGCCGCCCTCTATTGTTGAGAATAGTTCTTGACTTTTCCTGTTGAGAATAGTTCTTGACTCTTCCTGTCAAAATAGTTCTTGACTCTTCCTGTCGAAACAGTCTTGACCTTTACTATTTAAGCTGACAATCACTATTTTGAATAGTGTCTTCTAGATGCTGATACTGTCGAATAATACTGAAATACGGATTTACTGTACAGTAACTGTAGGAAACTACTGATCTTTTTGTTTGCCTTTTGCAGATTTTAGTAACTTCTGAGAATGCACTTCGATGATAGCATCCCAGTGATCTGCCATTGAGGTATCCGATTTTGCTGATTTTGAGTCATCGAAATCCTCATTCGGATCTTGGCTTTCTCCAGCCAATACCGCATACTGATTTTCTTGAGATGATGAGGGATCTAGAATTTCAGTCTCTATATCTTGCTTCTGATGATGAGCTAGGAATTGATTTTTAATTATTTCCATAGCTTTAATCTGTTGATCTACATATGAAAGGTTCGGATATTTTTTCTGAATATCATCCAATAAAAATTGGAAAATATTATCAGAAGGTGAAATAGATACGGATTTTTGAGTAGCCTTATAGGCATTTTCATACTCAATTACAGTTTGACAAATGAGTTTATGGGTATCTGTAATAGGAAATCCATCCCACCATTTGTAATGAAAAGTTCTGCTAATACATGGAATTAAGAGATCATCAAAGTGAAATTCTAGATCCCATCTCCATATCCATGGTATTTTGAACTCTGCCATATAACAGAGTGCTGATAACCCTTTTGGGGTTTTTTCTGCAGTTTTTCCCTTGAGCTTTGGATGATACTCATACCATTTTAGCCAAGGGTCTTTCAGTGTATCTGGTAAGAAACTCAGTTCTGGACCGAATTTCTCCCACCAATGCAGAAACCAGAGAGGGAAACCTTTTCCTTTAACAATTTCAGGGTTAATACTGATAAACCAGGAGTGTTTCCTGATCGGATTCTGATAATAGAACATGAATGACCATGCCAAAACATAATCCCAATAATTATAGTTTTGACCATTCAATTTCAGGCTTCTGGGTCTTGAGGGGTCAAGAGCCCATTCTGTTATATGTAAGACTTTTACTATATAACACTTAGAATGTGTTATAGGAGACTTACTGTCTTTCAGATTATAATGGTGGTGTACCATTTGTACAGATTCTGTTTCATTCAGAATGGCTTCATATATATATCTATGCTTGCCATCTTGGATAGGATAGTTTTGTACTCCTAAGTACCGTTCTTTGATGTGCCATGGATCATGTCTCCACTGGACATCTTCTAAGGATACAGATAGAATTTTTTCAGTTATTAACTTTTTAGCATAAATGATTTCCTTTTTTAGGATATCTTTAGCAGTTAGTTTCGGATTGGGTTTATCCTGAGAGGATGATCCTACTACAGGGAATTCTGATAGAGAAGAAAACTTCCCTTTTTTCTGATTTACTTTCTTCGGATATCTAGACCCTCCTGCTCCTTTATCAGGTGGTTCCATCTTTATCCTGCAAAAATTCACGGGTTAAAAAATCAGGAAGAGAGTTCTGATTTCCTTTAATATATTCAATTTTAAAATCGAATGCAGATAATTCAGATTGCCATCTTGCAAAAATTTGTTTAGAAACTAAATTTTTAACATCCTTTTGCAAAATATCTTTTGCAGCACTACAGTCAATACGGAGTAGAAAAGATTGATTTAATAAATCATCTTGAAATTTAGAAATGCATTTGACTATTGATAACATTTCTTTTTTGATGGTGGAATAGTTTTTCTGAGCATTCTTCCACATTCCAGATGCAAATCTAAGTAATTCTTCTTTATTAGTAGAAGGGTTTTTCTGTTTTAGAATACCTCCATAACCAATATCAGAGGCATCCGTTTCAACAATTTTGAACCATTGAGGGTTTGCTAACCCTAGACATGGTAATTGTTTTACTCTAAGTTTGATTTTTCGGACTGCTTGGGTATGCTGATCATCCCAAGGTAATGGATTCTTTTTAAGCCTATCATATAAAATAGCACTATCCATTGCTATATTCTGGTAGTAGTCTGCTATATAATTAAGACTTCCTAAAAATCTTTGCAATTGATTTTTGTCTCTAATTTCATCAGGAAATTTAGAGGCAAATTCAATGCTTCTGTCAATAGGGATTATTGTCCCTTGACTAATATTCTGTCCTAGAAATCTAACTTCAGTTTGAAAGAGTTTCATTTTAGGTGCAGATATGACTAAACCATTTTTTCTGATAACATCTTTTGTAATTCTAAGATGTCTAAAATGTTGATCTATATTAGATGAAAATACTAATATATCATCTATATAGACAATAGTAAAATTTGAATACGGAATAAAAATATCGTTCATAATATTTTGAAATTCTGAAGGGGCATTTTTTAAACCGAATGGCATAACATTCCATTCATAATGCCCAAAGGGTACAGTAAATGCAGTTTTATATCTATCTTCTTCAGTTAGTTGAATCTGATAGTATCCAGATTTAAGATCAAATTTAGAAAATATTTTTGCAGAATGCAATCTATCTAAAAGATCTTTTTTGTTTGGAATAGGATATCTAATCCATTTCAGAGCATCATTCAAAGGTTTGTAATTTACTACAAGCCTTGGAACACCTCTTTCCTTTTCAGCTGCTTTATTCACATAGAAAGCGGTACAACTCCATGGTGAATAACTTTTTCTGATAAGCTTCTTTTCTAATAAATCTTGAATTTCTTTCTTACAAAGTTCAAGATATTCAGCATTCATTTGACTAGGACGAGCCTTAGTCGGAATCTGAGTTTTTTCATCAAATTCAGGTTTATAAGGTAAAGATACAATATATTTTTTCCTTTCCCAAAAAGCATTGGGAATATTGCTACAAACTTCGGTTAGAAATTGATTTTCAATTTCTTTGATTTTTAGTTTTATTTCTGGGGAGTTCAATTTCTCGGAAATATTCAAATTATGTATTTCTTCTTGTAAGAAGTTTAAATGAGCAGTTTTAGAATTAATTAAATATTCTAACTCATTTAAAGTTCTGGTTTCAGGGCTAGTAATAAATTCAAAATGTATTTTATGATTCTGAAAACTAGCATATAATCCTGTTTCATCTATCTTGTCATAAGGGAAAAATAAATTAATAAATGGAGTTCCCAGAATAACTTCTTGAGATAAATTTCGGATTAAAATAAAGGTTTGTGGAATACAGATTCCTTTATTACAAATATAAGCTTCAGGTAGCTTATAATTAATTGGCATTCTATCTCCACTTGCAGAATGTAGAGATTGTACGGTTTTTTCGAAGTATTTAGTCGGAACTAAACCTTCTCTAATACAGTTCATGTCAGCTCCGCTATCCACCAATGCTACTGCATTAGTAATGGTATATTCTTTGTTGATAACAATATTAATACTTATATACCATTTCTGATAGGTAATTTTCTGCATAGTATTTAAAAAGATAAGATTATTATCTAAAATACTAGATGGTTCTGTGTTTAGAATAGCAATCGATTTATCTTTTGATTGATGTTTTTCAGCTAGACTTTCTAATTGAATAAGTCTGATATTCTGGTTATCTAACTCTTCTCTGATGAGTTTTATTTCAGATTTAATTATATTTACCTCACTTCTTAAATCTTGAGAAGTAGAAGGTTTTAAAGAAGTTTCTGGTTTTCCTTCAAGTCTTTGAAGTACTTCTTTCATACTGTAATGTTTAGTAATATTCGGTTTCTCAAAGGAACTAGGAGAGTTTTTTGTCTGTTCTAAGCAAAATTGTAATATTTTACTTTTTAGCAGAGGGTCTGTTATTTTATCTATCATAGATATTATTTCTGATTGAGTATCCGTTAAAGCATTAATACTCAAGCCATTCATTTCTACAATGGCTTTCCAATAGTCTTGGTTTTTAGAACATTGTCCTGAACAAGGTTCCTTTTCAGATATATCTTCTGATTGGCTAGAAGATAGAAAGTCAATTTCATTGACATCCTCAGAGTCACTAGAAGAAGAAGATTCTTCTTCAGTATTAGAGGTCAGGAAAACTTTGCTTAATTCAGCTTTTAGATTGTCATCAATTTTTAATTCATTCAGTTTTCTTTTTGTAGAACATTTATTAGCATAATGCCCTATTTTTCCGCATTTAAAACAAGTTTTATTACTTGTTTTTTGTCCTGATTTTGTTTCAGATTTATTAGGAATATAATTTCCTTTAAATCTTTTCTTATGTCGAGGCTTCTGATAATAAATTTCTTTATTCTGTTTGTATTTTCTTCTTTTCTTATAATAAGATTTTCGAGAATACTCTTTCGAATCTCTAGAATTCCTTTTATGAGATTTTGGATAATCAATTTTCATATCATATGCAAATTGACTACAGAATTCACCAATTTCTTTTTTCCCATGCAAATTCTGTTTTTTCAATTGGTATTGTAATTTCATATCATTACAAATTTCTAATCCAGTTTGAACACAAGTAGTAATTATATGTCCATAAGTTAGATAACTATAAGAGATGATGTTTTCATTATTTTGATCTCTTAGTCTTTGTCTAACTTTTTCAGCAAAAAGAGGAGGAAGTCCATCAATGAACTTAGCCTTCCAATATTCAGAATTAGCATCATTGCGTTGCATAACTTTACAGATAAAGACATCTTTATACCATCTAAAATGGGTTAAAGATGGACATCTAAGGTTTTGTAAAAGTTCTCGACTTTTCTCTTGTCTTTGAGGATGACTCCCCACAAAATGCAAAAGAATAGTCTGAAGTAAAGTATAAACTGCATCAGGTTTAACTTGTGCAGTATTTGGTTCAGGTTTTGTAGCTGTGAAAATTTCAGTCTGCTGGGCAACAGTGAGAACATTATCCCACCATCCTTTTAAGGCACCAACAAAACCAGTAACAATGAATTTAGCCACAGCCGAATCATCATTACCACTAGCTTTGCAAATGCTGGCATACATTAACATTTTATGAACAACTTCATAAATTTGATATTCTGAAAGACCATCAATATTCCATTCATAAATGGAACGACCATTATAAGAATTCTGATTTTGATAAAAGTCTTCCTCAAAGAGGAGATCTTGAGGAGTAGGTCTTTTATAATAGGTCTTAAAACCTGTATTAGGTTCATTACCAAGTTTATATAACATGGTTTGAACTTTACTGATATCTGGTCCAGACTCAAGATCAGAGTTTTCAGTACTAGAATCTTGGCTAATAACATTAATTTTTAAATTTTTCATTCTTTCAATGATTAAATTAGCAAAGTCTATATCCTGTTTATCAGACAGTTTAAAGTCTTTGATTTCTGGACTAGGTTTAACATCTACTTCAACCATTTCTTTGTCTTTATTTTTTGAAGTGGATTCAACCTTGGTAGATAAAACTTTAGGTGTATCCTTAAGTTTTTCTTCAATACTACTCAATTGATTATGAATAGTATTTTCAATTCTGATTAATTGACTACCAATAGTCTGAAGACTTAGATTGGTATGATTGTGCTGTTTTATGACGGTAGTTACTGATTCACTAGGTATAGCATATGGAACTGCTTCTAGTGCTTTACTTTCATTGTCATTTTTAAGAGTCAAGGCTTCAGGTGGAGGATGAATAGAATTAATCTTAGTTCCATCACTCTTAGTCCACATTTTTGTATAATCTTCTATAACATGGATAGTTTTCTGATTAGGGTACCAATTATGAAACCAAATAGTAAAGGTTGTCATTTTTTGATCCCTTTCTAACTCTTGATAATAAATATTTTTAATATTTTCAAGAGTCCTACTATTAAAGGCTGCAAAAAACCAATTTCGGAAAGCTTCATGTTTTGTCATCATGAGCTCTTGATTAAGCCACTGTCTAGGTATTGATCCTGGACTATAATCCATAAAATTTTATAAATGGAAACTCATTTCAGATTGAGTCGGAGAAGTCCTTTGTTCTTTCTCCTGTTCAGTTGTCTGTTCAACATAGACTCCATGTGGAATTTGTTGATCAGAAATCTTTAATCCTCGGATGATCTGCTCTTTAAGTTCATCATTTGATACAGAGTATCTAGATAAACTACTAGGATATGAGACTTTATAGTCTTCTATCCTTTTGGCGGAAGAGCTTCTAGTTAAGCTTAGTTTACTGATTTTATTAGGGGCAAATGTTATTTCAACATCTCCCTCAGGCGTTTGGGTTATTTGATTTAAATTCCTGTTCATAATATTGACAGGTGGTACAGCATCCTGTACAACCCATTCATGTGGAAAGTCAATTTCTTCCCATTTAATTAACTTCGGAATTGCAATATTAGTAGTCAAGCAATTACTATCTATTACTATAGTCTTGCCTGGTTCACTACGCAGTATTGCGTTAGGAGTCAAGGTATTCATTACCTTATAATGAATCCTATATATTACTGATATTGTCTCAGATCCAGGGAGATAATTATATCCCTGTGTTTGAATATGCAGGGACACGGCTTCAAACAGATTTCTATCTGTCAAAGATAAGGTCAAATTCGGGTAAACATTAAAATAAACCGGTCCATGGCATAAACTAGTTTGGATTATTCCCATTAAAGATGGTAAGAAATCCAAACACCTAGCATCTCGCAAATAGGATAAGATACTGGCATTTAATCCGGCCAAAGTCAAAGGTTTGAATGCTATTTGAATGCATCCAACGTGCAGGTAGTTGTATTTAGATTTTAAATACTTTTCAATATCTTTAAGACTCAAAAGTCTAAGGGTTTTGACTTCTTGGTCAAGTCCGATTGACTGTTCAAGAGTCTTGATATTATTTTGACTAATGAAATCAAAAAATCCTTTTTTATAGATTTTATTTGATTTTATTGCGGGTATGGTCCATTGATTTAATTGTTTAGTTTGGTCAAACTCTTCAATTACGGAGTTCTTTATAGAACTTTCAGTTAAGTCTCGAGAATCCAATTGATTCATTGAATTAAATTAGAGGAAATCATATAGACATAGCATAAATAGCAGATTATGATTTTTAGTAATTTCCTTTAAAATTATATTCTTAAAAATATTTATATATAATTATTAAATTACACGTCTGTCAACGGTTTAAAGGGTATCAAACGATCCTCAACGCCTACCCGGCAACAACGGATCTAAACCCATACGCGACTTGGGTGACGTACCATAATTCAAGGATTATAATAAATTATTTTTAAGAACAAATTTCTAAAAGGAAATTTCTAACTATCATAATTCGGATTTAGTCTATATCTACATATTCTCCCCTAATTCGGATTTAAGCTATCATGGCTCTGATACCAATTATATTCCTAATAAATCTTAGAAATTTGTACTTAAAAATAATTTATTATAATCCTTGAATTATGGTACGTCACCCAAGTCGCGTATGGGTTTAGATCCGTTGTTGCCGGGTAGGCGTTGAGGATCGTTTGATACCCTTTAAACCGTTGACAGACGTGTAATTTAATGATTATATATAAATATTTTTAAGAATATAATTTTAAAGGAAATTACTAAAAATCATAATCTGCTATTTATGCTATGTCTATATGATTTCCTCTAATTTAATTCAATGAATCAATTGGATTCTCGAGACTTAACTGAAAGTTCTATAAAGAACTCCGTAATTGAAGAGTTTGACCAAACTAAACAATTAAATCAATGGACCATACCCGCAATAAAATCAAATAAAATCTATAAAAAAAGATTTTTTGATTTCATTAGTCAAAATAATATCAAGACTCTTGAACAGTCAATCGGACTTGACCAAGAAGTCAAAACCCTTAGACTTTTGAGTCTTAAAGATATTGAAAAGTATTTAAAATCTAAATACAACTACCTGCACATTGGATGCATTCAAATAGCATTCAAACCTCTGACTTTGGCCGGATTAAATGCCAGTATCTTATCCTATTTGCGAGATGCTAGGTGTTTGGATTTCTTACCATCTTTAATGGGAATAATCCAAACTAGTTTATGCCATGGACCGGTTTATTTTAATGTTTACCCGAATTTGACCTTATCTTTGACAGATAGAAATCTGTTTGAGGCAGTGTCCCTGCATATTCAAACACAGGGATATAATTATCTCCCTGGATCTGAGACAATATCAGTAATATATAGGATTCATTATAAGGTAATGAATACCTTGACTCCTAACGCAATACTGCGTAGTGAACCAGGCAAGACTATAGTAATAGATAGTAATTGCTTGACTACTAATATTGCAATTCCGAAGTTAATTAAATGGGAAGAAATTGACTTTCCACATGAATGGGTTGTACAGGATGCTGTACCACCTGTCAATATTATGAACAGGAATTTAAATCAAATAACCCAAACACCTGAGGGAGATGTTGAAATAACATTTGCCCCTAATAAAATCAGTAAACTAAGCTTAACTAGAAGCTCTTCCGCCAAAAGGATAGAAGACTATAAAGTCTCATATCCTAGTAGTTTATCTAGATACTCTGTATCAAATGATGAACTTAAAGAGCAGATCATCCGAGGATTAAAGATTTCTGATCAACAAATTCCACATGGAGTATATGTTGAACAGACAACTGAACAGGAGAAAGAACAAAGGACTTCTCCGACTCAATCTGAAATGAGTTTCCATTTATAAAATTTTATGGATTATAGTCCAGGATCAATACCTAGACAGTGGCTTAATCAGGAGCTCATGATGACAAAACATGAAGCTTTCCGAAATTGGTTTTTTGCAGCCTTTAATAGTAGGACTCTTGAAAATATTAAAAATATTTATTATCAAGAGTTAGAAAGGGACCAAAAAATGACAACCTTTACTATTTGGTTTCATAATTGGTACCCTAATCAGAAAACTATCCATGTTATAGAAGATTATACAAAAATGTGGACTAAGAGTGATGGAACTAAGATTAATTCTATTCATCCTCCACCTGAAGCCTTGACTCTTAAAAATGACAATGAAAGTAAAGCACTAGAAGCAGTTCCATATGCTATACCTAGTGAATCAGTAACTACCGTCATAAAACAGCACAATCATACCAATCTAAGTCTTCAGACTATTGGTAGTCAATTAATCAGAATTGAAAATACTATTCATAATCAATTGAGTAGTATTGAAGAAAAACTTAAGGATACACCTAAAGTTTTATCTACCAAGGTTGAATCCACTTCAAAAAATAAAGACAAAGAAATTGTTGAAGTAGATGTTAAACCTAGTCCAGAAATCAAAGACTTTAAACTGTCTGATAAACAGGATATAGACTTTGCTAATTTAATCATTGAAAGAATGAAAAATTTAAAGATTAATACTATTAGCCAAGATTCTAGTACTGAAAACTCTGATCTTGAGTCTGGACCAGATATCAGTAAAGTTCAAACCATGTTATATAAACTTGGTAATGAACCTAATACAGGTTTTAAGACCTATTATAAAAGACCTGCTCCTCAAGATCTCCTCTTTGAGGAAGACTTTTATCAAAATCAGAATTCTTATAATGGTCGTTCCATTTATGAATGGAATATTGATGGTCTTTCAGAATATCAAATTTATGAAGTTGTTCATAAAATGTTAATGTATGCCAGCATTTGCAAAGCTAGTGGTAATGATGATTCGGCTGTGGCTAAATTCATTGTTACTGGTTTTGTTGGTGCCTTAAAAGGATGGTGGGATAATGTTCTCACTGTTGCCCAGCAGACTGAAATTTTCACAGCTACAAAACCTGAACCAAATACTGCACAAGTTAAACCTGATGCAGTTTATACTTTACTTCAGACTATTCTTTTGCATTTTGTGGGGAGTCATCCTCAAAGGCAAGAGAAAAGTCGAGAACTTTTACAGAACCTTAGATGTCCATCTTTAACCCATTTTAGATGGTATAAAGATGTCTTTATCTGTAAGGTTATGCAACGCAATGATGCTAATTCTGAATATTGGAAGGCTAAGTTCATTGATGGACTTCCTCCTCTTTTTGCTGAAAAAGTTAGACAAAGACTAAGAGATCAAAATAATGAAAACATCATCTCTTATAGTTATCTAACTTATGGACATATAATTACTACTTGTGTTCAAACTGGATTAGAAATTTGTAATGATATGAAATTACAATACCAATTGAAAAAACAGAATTTGCATGGGAAAAAAGAAATTGGTGAATTCTGTAGTCAATTTGCATATGATATGAAAATTGATTATCCAAAATCTCATAAAAGGAATTCTAGAGATTCGAAAGAGTATTCTCGAAAATCTTATTATAAGAAAAGAAGAAAATACAAACAGAATAAAGAAATTTATTATCTGAAGCCTCGACATAAGAAAAGATTTAAAGGAAATTATATTCCTAATAAATCTGAAACAAAATCAGGACAAAAAACAAGTAATAAAACTTGTTTTAAATGCGGAAAAATAGGGCATTATGCTAATAAATGTTCTACAAAAAGAAAACTGAATGAATTAAAAATTGATGACAATCTAAAAGCTGAATTAAGCAAAGTTTTCCTGACCTCTAATACTGAAGAAGAATCTTCATCTTCTAGTGACTCTGAGGATGTCAATGAAATTGACTTTCTATCTTCTAGCCAATCAGAAGATATATCTGAAAAGGAACCTTGTTCAGGACAATGTTCTAAAAACCAAGACTATTGGAAAGCCATTGTAGAAATGAATGGCTTGAGTATTAATGCTTTAACGGATACTCAATCAGAAATAATATCTATGATAGATAAAATAACAGACCCTCTGCTAAAAAGTAAAATATTACAATTTTGCTTAGAACAGACAAAAAACTCTCCTAGTTCCTTTGAGAAACCGAATATTACTAAACATTACAGTATGAAAGAAGTACTTCAAAGACTTGAAGGAAAACCAGAAACTTCTTTAAAACCTTCTACTTCTCAAGATTTAAGAAGTGAGGTAAATATAATTAAATCTGAAATAAAACTCATCAGAGAAGAGTTAGATAACCAGAATATCAGACTTATTCAATTAGAAAGTCTAGCTGAAAAACATCAATCAAAAGATAAATCGATTGCTATTCTAAACACAGAACCATCTAGTATTTTAGATAATAATCTTATCTTTTTAAATACTATGCAGAAAATTACCTATCAGAAATGGTATATAAGTATTAATATTGTTATCAACAAAGAATATACCATTACTAATGCAGTAGCATTGGTGGATAGCGGAGCTGACATGAACTGTATTAGAGAAGGTTTAGTTCCGACTAAATACTTCGAAAAAACCGTACAATCTCTACATTCTGCAAGTGGAGATAGAATGCCAATTAATTATAAGCTACCTGAAGCTTATATTTGTAATAAAGGAATCTTTATTCCACAAACCTTTATTTTAATCCGAAATTTATCTCAAGAAGTTATTCTGGGAACTCCATTTATTAATTTATTTTTCCCTTATGACAAGATAGATGAAACCGGATTATATGCTAGTTTTCAGAATCATAAAATACATTTTGAATTTATTACTAGCCCTGAAACCAGAACTTTAAATGAGTTAGAATATCTAATTAATTCTAAAACTGCTCATTTAAACTTCTTACAAGAAGAAATACATAATTTGAATATTTCCGAGAAATTGAACTCCCCAGAAATAAAACTAAAAATCAAAGAAATTGAAAATCAATTTCTAACCGAAGTTTGTAGCAATATTCCCAATGCTTTTTGGGAAAGGAAAAAATATATTGTATCTTTACCTTATAAACCTGAATTTGATGAAAAAACTCAGATTCCGACTAAGGCTCGTCCTAGTCAAATGAATGCTGAATATCTTGAACTTTGTAAGAGAGAAATTCAAGATTTATTAGAAAAGAAGCTTATCAGAAAAAGTTATTCACCATGGAGTTGTACCGCTTTCTATGTGAATAAAGCAGCTGAAAAGGAAAGAGGTGTTCCAAGGCTTGTAGTAAATTACAAACCTTTGAATGATGCTCTGAAATGGATTAGATATCCTATTCCAAACAAAAAAGATCTTTTAGATAGATTGCATTCTGCAAAAATATTTTCTAAATTTGATCTTAAATCTGGATACTATCAGATTCAACTAACTGAAGAAGATAGATATAAAACTGCATTTACTGTACCCTTTGGGCATTATGAATGGAATGTTATGCCATTCGGTTTAAAAAATGCCCCTTCAGAATTTCAAAATATTATGAACGATATTTTTATTCCGTATTCAAATTTTACTATTGTCTATATAGATGATATATTAGTATTTTCATCTAATATAGATCAACATTTTAGACATCTTAGAATTACAAAAGATGTTATCAGAAAAAATGGTTTAGTCATATCTGCACCTAAAATGAAACTCTTTCAAACTGAAGTTAGATTTCTAGGACAGAATATTAGTCAAGGGACAATAATCCCTATTGACAGAAGCATTGAATTTGCCTCTAAATTTCCTGATGAAATTAGAGACAAAAATCAATTGCAAAGATTTTTAGGAAGTCTTAATTATATAGCAGACTACTACCAGAATATAGCAATGGATAGTGCTATTTTATATGATAGGCTTAAAAAGAATCCATTACCTTGGGATGATCAGCATACCCAAGCAGTCCGAAAAATCAAACTTAGAGTAAAACAATTACCATGTCTAGGGTTAGCAAACCCTCAATGGTTCAAAATTGTTGAAACGGATGCCTCTGATATTGGTTATGGAGGTATTCTAAAACAGAAAAACCCTTCTACTAATAAAGAAGAATTACTTAGATTTGCATCTGGAATGTGGAAGAATGCTCAGAAAAACTATTCCACCATCAAAAAAGAAATGTTATCAATAGTCAAATGCATTTCTAAATTTCAAGATGATTTATTAAATCAATCTTTTCTACTCCGTATTGACTGTAGTGCTGCAAAAGATATTTTGCAAAAAGATGTTAAAAATTTAGTTTCTAAACAAATTTTTGCAACATGGCAATCTGAATTATCTGCATTCGATTTTAAAATTGAATATATTAAAGGAAATCAGAACTCTCTTCCTGATTTTTTAACCCGTGAATTTTTGCAGGATAAAGATGGAACCACCTGATAAAGGAGCAGGAGGATCTAGATATCCGAAGAAAGTAAATCAGAAAAAAGGGAAGTTTTCTTCTCTATCAGAATTCCCTGTAGTAGGATCATCCTCTCAGGATAAACCCAATCCGAAACTAACTGCTAAAGATATCCTAAAAAAGGAAATCATTTATGCTAAAAAGTTAATAACTGAAAAAATTCTATCTGTATCCTTAGAAGATGTCCAGTGGAGACATGATCCATGGCACATCAAAGAACGGTACTTAGGAGTACAAAACTATCCTATCCAAGATGGCAAGCATAGATATATCTATGAAGCCATTCTGAATGAAACAGAATCTGTACAAATGGTACACCACCATTATAATCTGAAAGACAGTAAGTCTCCTATAACACATTCTAAGTGTTATATAGTAAAAGTCTTACATATAACAGAATGGGCTCTTGACCCCTCAAGACCCAGAAGCCTGAAATTGAATGGTCAAAACTATAATTATTGGGATTATGTTTTGGCATGGTCATTCATGTTCTATTATCAGAATCCGATCAGGAAACACTCCTGGTTTATCAGTATTAACCCTGAAATTGTTAAAGGAAAAGGTTTCCCTCTCTGGTTTCTGCATTGGTGGGAGAAATTCGGTCCAGAACTGAGTTTCTTACCAGATACACTGAAAGATCCTTGGCTAAAATGGTATGAGTATCATCCAAAGCTCAAGGGAAAAACTGCAGAAAAAACCCCAAAAGGGTTATCAGCACTCTGTTATATGGCAGAGTTCAAAATACCATGGATATGGAGATGGGATCTAGAATTTCACTTTGATGATCTCTTAATTCCATGTATTAGCAGAACTTTTCATTACAAATGGTGGGATGGATTTCCTATTACAGATACCCATAAACTCATTTGTCAAACTGTAATTGAGTATGAAAATGCCTATAAGGCTACTCAAAAATCCGTATCTATTTCACCTTCTGATAATATTTTCCAATTTTTATTGGATGATATTCAGAAAAAATATCCGAACCTTTCATATGTAGATCAACAGATTAAAGCTATGGAAATAATTAAAAATCAATTCCTAGCTCATCATCAGAAGCAAGATATAGAGACTGAAATTCTAGATCACTCATCATCTCAAGAAAATCAGTATGCGGTATTGGCTGGAGAAAGCCAAGATCCGAATGAGGATTTCGATGACTCAAAATCAGCAAAATCGGATACCTCAATGGCAGATTACTGGGATGCTATCATCGAAGTGCATTCTCAGAAGTTACTAAAATCTGCAAAAGGCAAACAAAAAGATCAGTAGTTTGCTACAGTTACTGTACAGTAAATCCGTATTTCAGTATTATTCGACAGTATCAGCATCTAGAAGACACTATTCAAAATATTGATTGTCAGCTTAAATAGTAAAGGTCAAGACTGTTTCGACAGGAAGAGTCAAGAACTATTTTGACAGGAAGAGTCAAGAACTATTTCGACAGGAAGAGTCAAGAACTATTCTCAACAATAGAAGGCGGCTTACTGTGACAAATAGTAAGAGGCAAATAGTAAAAAGTCAATTTTACTATTCACTATTCATCAGAAGACGACGAAGTAGACCTGGAAACCGGAACTGTTCCGGTCATCTAAAAATTTTTATAAATTCCGAATGTTGGTTCATTCTGAACCCAAGTTATTTTCTTCTAAGTTTTTCCTTTCAAGTTTTTAGTTTCTTCTCTCTTTCTCTGTCAAGCTCTGTAATAGTAGTTTGTAATTAAAGCTAGAAGATTAATAAATCCGAAGTATTTTGAAGATTAAGTCTGGTTTCTGCTCTCCCATCTTTGTAAGTTTTCTCTTTATCGTCATTTTGAAGATTAAGTCTGGTTTCTGCTCATCTTTGTAAGTTTTCTCTTTATCTCTTATGTTAAACGATCCTTCTTAATAATTGGTATCAGAGCCATGATAGCTTAAATCCGAATTAGGGGAGAATATGTAGATATAGACTAAATCCGAATTATGATAGTTAGAAATTTCCTTTTAGAAATTTGTACTTAAAAATAATTTATTATAATCCTTGAATTATGGTACGTCACCCAAGTCGCGTATGGGTTTAGATCCGTTGTTGCCGGGTAGGCGTTGAGGATCGTTTGATACCCTTTAAACCGTTGACAGACGTGTAATTTAATGATTATATATAAATATTTTTAAGAATATAATTTTAAAGGAAATTACTAAAAATCATAATCTGCTATTTATGCTATGTCTATATGATTTCCTCTAATTTAATTCAATGAATCAATTGGATTCTCGAGACTTAACTGAAAGTTCTATAAAGAACTCCGTAATTGAAGAGTTTGACCAAACTAAACAATTAAATCAATGGACCATACCCGCAATAAAATCAAATAAAATCTATAAAAAAGGATTTTTTGATTTCATTAGTCAAAATAATATCAAGACTCTTGAACAGTCAATCGGACTTGACCAAGAAGTCAAAACCCTTAGACTTTTGAGTCTTAAAGATATTGAAAAGTATTTAAAATCTAAATACAACTACCTGCACGTTGGATGCATTCAAATAGCATTCAAACCTTTGACTTTGGCCGGATTAAATGCCAGTATCTTATCCTATTTGCGAGATGCTAGGTGTTTGGATTTCTTACCATCTTTAATGGGAATAATCCAAACTAGTTTATGCCATGGACCGGTTTATTTTAATGTTTACCCGCTGGAGAAAGCCAAGATCCGAATGAGGATTTCGATGACTCAAAATCAGCAAAATCGGATACCTCAATGGCAGATTACTGGGATGCTATCATCGAAGTGCATTCTCAGAAGTTACTAAAATCTGCAAAAGGCAAACAAAAAGATCAGTAGTTTGCTACAGTTACTGTACAGTAAATCCGTATTTCAGTATTATTCGACAGTATCAGCATCTAGAAGACACTATTCAAAATAGTGATTGTCAGCTTAAATAGTAAAGGTCAAGACTGTTTCGACAGGAAGAGTCAAGAACTATTTTGACAGGAAGAGTCAAGAACTATTCTCAACAGGAAAAGTCAAGAACTATTCTCAACAATAGAGGGCGGCTTACTGTGCCAACAGTAGATGGCGGCTTACTGTGACAAATAGTAAAAGGCAAATAGTAAAAAGTCAATTTTACTATTCACTATTCATCAGAAGACGACGAAGTAGACCTGGAAACCGGAACTGTTCCGGTCATCTAAAAATTTTTATAAATTCCGAATGTTGGTTCATTCTGAACCTAAGTTATTTTCTTCTAAGTTTTTCCTTTTCAAGTTTTTAGTTTCTTCTCTCTTTCTTTGTCAAGCTCTGTAATAGTAGTTTGTAATTAAAGCTACATCTATAATAAAGCCGAAGTATTTTGAAGATTAAGTCTGGTTTCTGCTCTCCCATCTTTGTAAGTTTTTCTCTTTATCTCTTATGTTAAAGGATCCATCTGAAGTTTAAGTCTGGTTTCTGCTCTCCCATCTTTGTAAGTTTTCTCTTGATCTCTTATGTTAAACGATCCTTCTTAATAATTGGTATCAGAGCCATGATAGCTTAAATCCGAATTAGGGGAGAATATGTAGATATAGACTAAATCCGAATTATGATAGTTAGAAATTTCCTTTTAGAAATTTGTACTTAAAAATAATTTATTATAATCCTTGAATTATGGTACGTCACCCAAGTCGCGTATGGGTTTAGATCCGTTGTTGCCGGGTAGGCGTTGAGGATCGTTTGATACCCTTTAAACCGTTGACAGACGTGTAATTTAATGATTATATATAAATATTTTTAAGAATATAATTTTAAAGGAAATTACTAAAAATCATAATCTGCTATTTATGCTATGTCTATATGATTTCCTCTAATTTAATTCAATGAATCAATTGGATTCTCGAGACTTAACTGAAAGTTCTATAAAGAACTCCGTAATTGAAGAGTTTGACCAAACTAAACAATTAAATCAATGGACCATACCCGCAATAAAATCAAATAAAATCTATAAAAAAGGATTTTTTGATTTCATTAGTCAAAATAATATCAAGACTCTTGAACAGTCAATCGGACTTGACCAAGAAGTCAAAACCCTTAGACTTTTGAGTCTTAAAGATATTGAAAAGTATTTAAAATCTAAATACAACTACCCGCACATTGGATGCATTCAAATAGCATTCAAACCTCTGACTTTGGCCGGATTAAATGCCAGTATCTTATCCTATTTGCGAGATGCTAGGTGTTTGGATTTCTTACCATCTTTAATGGGAATAATCCAAACTAGTTTATGCCATGGACCGGTTTATTTTAATGTTTACCCGAATTTGACCTTATCTTTGACAGATAGAAATCTGTTTGAGGCAGTGTCCCTGCATATTCAAACACAGGGATATAATTATCTCCCTGGATCTGAGACAATATCAGTAATATATAGGATTCATTATAAGGTAATGAATACCTTGACTCCTAACGCAATACTGCGTAGTGAACCAGGCAAGACTATAGTAATAGATAGTAATTGCTTGACTACTAATATTGCAATTCCGAAGTTAATTAAATGGGAAGAAATTGACTTTCCACATGAATGGGTTGTACAGGATGCTGTACCACCTGTCAATATTATGAACAGGAATTTAAATCAAATAACCCAAACACCTGAGGGAGATGTTGAAATAACATTTGCCCCTAATAAAATCAGTAAACTAAGCTTAACTAGAAGCTCTTCCGCCAAAAGGATAGAAGACTATAAAGTCTCATATCCTAGTAGTTTATCTAGATACTCTGTATCAAATGATGAACTTAAAGAGCAGATCATCCGAGGATTAAAGATTTCTGATCAACAAATTCCACATGGAGTATATGTTGAACAGACAACTGAACAGGAGAAAGAACAAAGGACTTCTCCGACTCAATCTGAAATGAGTTTCCATTTATAAAATTTTATGGATTATAGTCCAGGATCAATACCTAGACAGTGGCTTAATCAGGAGCTCATGATGACAAAACATGAAGCTTTCCGAAATTGGTTTTTTGCAGCCTTTAATAGTAGGACTCTTGAAAATATTAAAAATATTTATTATCAAGAGTTAGAAAGGGACCAAAAAATGACAACCTTTACTATTTGGTTTCATAATTGGTACCCTAATCAGAAAACTATCCATGTTATAGAAGATTATACAAAAATGTGGACTAAGAGTGATGGAACTAAGATTAATTCTATTCATCCTCCACCTGAAGCCTTGACTCTTAAAAATGACAATGAAAGTAAAGCACTAGAAGCAGTTCCATATGCTATACCTAGTGAATCAGTAACTACCGTCATAAAACAGCACAATCATACCAATCTAAGTCTTCAGACTATTGGTAGTCAATTAATCAGAATTGAAAATACTATTCATAATCAATTGAGTAGTATTGAAGAAAAACTTAAGGATACACCTAAAGTTTTATCTACCAAGGTTGAATCCACTTCAAAAAATAAAGACAAAGAAATTGTTGAAGTAGATGTTAAACCTAGTCCAGAAATCAAAGACTTTAAACTGTCTGATAAACAGGATATAGACTTTGCTAATTTAATCATTGAAAGAATGAAAAATTTAAAGATTAATACTATTAGCCAAGATTCTAGTACTGAAAACTCTGATCTTGAGTCTGGACCAGATATCAGTAAAGTTCAAACCATGTTATATAAACTTGGTAATGAACCTAATACAGGTTTTAAGACCTATTATAAAAGACCTACTCCTCAAGATCTCCTCTTTGAGGAAGACTTTTATCAAAATCAGAATTCTTATAATGGTCGTTCCATTTATGAATGGAATATTGATGGTCTTTCAGAATATCAAATTTATGAAGTTGTTCATAAAATGTTAATGTATGCCAGCATTTGCAAAGCTAGTGGTAATGATGATTCGGCTGTGGCTAAATTCATTGTTACTGGTTTTGTTGGTGCCTTAAAAGGATGGTGGGATAATGTTCTCACTGTTGCCCAGCAGACTGAAATTTTCACAGCTACAAAACCTGAACCAAATACTGCACAAGTTAAACCTGATGCAGTTTATACTTTACTTCAGACTATTCTTTTGCATTTTGTGGGGAGTCATCCTCAAAGGCAAGAGAAAAGTCGAGAACTTTTACAGAACCTTAGATGTCCATCTTTAACCCATTTTAGATGGTATAAAGATGTCTTTATCTGTAAGGTTATGCAACGCAATGATGCTAATTCTGAATATTGGAAGGCTAAGTTCATTGATGGACTTCCTCCTCTTTTTGCTGAAAAAGTTAGACAAAGACTAAGAGATCAAAATAATGAAAACATCATCTCTTATAGTTATCTAACTTATGGACATATAATTACTACTTGTGTTCAAACTGGATTAGAAATTTGTAATGATATGAAATTACAATACCAATTGAAAAAACAGAATTTGCATGGGAAAAAAGAAATTGGTGAATTCTGTAGTCAATTTGCATATGATATGAAAATTGATTATCCAAAATCTCATAAAAGGAATTCTAGAGATTCGAAAGAGTATTCTCGAAAATCTTATTATAAGAAAAGAAGAAAATACAAACAGAATAAAGAAATTTATTATCAGAAGCCTCGACATAAGAAAAGATTTAAAGGAAATTATATTCCTAATAAATCTGAAACAAAATCAGGACAAAAAACAAGTAATAAAACTTGTTTTAAATGCGGAAGAATAGGGCATTATGCTAATAAATGTTCTACAAAAAGAAAACTGAATGAATTAAAAATTGATGACAATCTAAAAGCTGAATTAAGCAAAGTTTTCCTGACCTCTAATACTGAAGAAGAATCTTCATCTTCTAGTGACTCTGAGGATGTCAATGAAATTGACTTTCTATCTTCTAGCCAATCAGAAGATATATCTGAAAAGGAACCTTGTGCAGGACAATGTTCTAAAAACCAAGACTATTGGAAAGCCATTGTAGAAATGAATGGCTTGAGTATTAATGTTTTAACGGATACTCAATCAGAAATAATATCTATGATAGATAAAGTAACAGACCCTCTGCTAAAAAGTAAAATATTACAATTTTGCTTAGAACAGACAAAAAACTCTCCTAGTTCCTTTGAGAAACCGAATATTACTAAACATTACAGTATGAAAGAAGTACTTCAAAGACTTGAAGGAAAACCAGAAACTTCTTTAAAACCTTCTACTTCTCAAGATTTAAGAAGTGAGGTAAATATAGTTAAATCTGAAATAAAACTCATCAGAGAAGAGTTAGATAACCAGAATATCAGACTTATTCAATTAGAAAGTCTAGCTGAAAAACATCAATCAAAAGATAAATCGATTGCTATTCTAAACACAGAACCATCTAGTATTTTAGATAATAATCTTATCTTTTTAAATACTATGCAGAAAATTACCTATCAGAAATGGTATATAAGTATTAATATTGTTATCAACAAAGAATATACCATTACTAATGCAGTAGCATTGGTGGATAGCGGAGCTGACATGAACTGTATTAGAGAAGGTTTAGTTCCGACTAAATACTTCGAAAAAACCGTACAATCTCTACATTCTGCAAGTGGAGATAGAATGCCAATTAATTATAAGCTACCTGAAGCTTATATTTGTAATAAAGGAATCTGTATTCCACAAACCTTTATTTTAATCCGAAATTTATCTCAAGAAGTTATTCTGGGAACTCCATTTATTAATTTATTTTTCCCTTATGACAAGATAGATGAAACCGGATTATATGCTAGTTTTCAGAATCATAAAATACATTTTGAATTTATTACTAGCCCTGAAACCAGGACTTTAAATGAGTTAGAATATCTAATTAATTCTAAAACTGCTCATTTAAACTTCTTACAAGAAGAAATACATAATTTGAATATTTCCGAGAAATTGAACTCCCCAGAAATAAAACTAAAAATCAAAGAAATTGAAAATCAATTTCTAACCGAAGTTTGTAGCAATATTCCCAATGCTTTTTGGGAAAGGAAAAAATATATTGTATCTTTACCTTATAAACCTGAATTTGATGAAAAAACTCAGATTCCGACTAAGGCTCGTCCTAGTCAAATGAATGCTGAATATCTTGAACTTTGCAAGAAAGAAATTCAAGATTTATTAGAAAAGAAGCTTATCAGAAAAAGTTATTCACCATGGAGTTGTACCGCTTTCTATGTGAATAAAGCAGCTGAAAAGGAAAGAGGTGTTCCAAGGCTTGTAGTAAATTACAAACCTTTGAATGATGCTCTGAAATGGATTAGATATCCTATTCCAAACAAAAAAGATCTTTTAGATAGATTGCATTCTGCAAAAATATTTTCTAAATTTGATCTTAAATCTGGATACTATCAGATTCAACTAACTGAAGAAGATAGATATAAAACTGCATTTACTGTACCCTTTGGGCATTATGAATGGAATGTTATGCCATTCGGTTTAAAAAATGCCCCTTCAGAATTTCAAAATATTATGAACGATATTTTTATTCCGTATTCAAATTTTACTATTGTCTATATAGATGATATATTAGTATTTTCATCTAATATAGATCAACATTTTAGACATCTTAGAATTACAAAAGATGTTATCAGAAAAAATGGTTTAGTCATATCTGCACCTAAAATGAAACTCTTTCAAACTGAAGTTAGATTTCTAGGACAGAATATTAGTAAAGGGACAATAATCCCTATTGACAGAAGCATTGAATTTGCCTCTAAATTTCCTGATGAAATTAGAGACAAAAATCAATTGCAAAGATTTTTAGGAAGTCTTAATTATATAGCAGACTACTACCAGAATATAGCAATGGATAGTGCTATTTTATATGATAGGCTTAAAAAGAATCCATTACCTTGGGATGATCAGCATACCCAAGCAGTCCGAAAAATCAAACTTAGAGTAAAACAATTACCATGTCTAGGGTTAGCAAACCCTCAATGGTTCAAAATTGTTGAAACGGATGCCTCTGATATTGGTTGTGGAGGTATTCTAAAACAGAAAAACCCTTCTACTAATAAAGAAGAATTACTTAGATTTGCATCTGGAATGTGGAAGAATGCTCAGAAAAACTATTCCACCATCAAAAAAGAAATGTTATCAATAGTCAAATGCATTTCTAAATTTCAAGATGATTTATTAAATCAATCTTTTCTACTCCGTATTGACTGTAGTGCTGCAAAAGATATTTTGCAAAAAGATGTTAAAAATTTAGTTTCTAAACAAATTTTTGCAAGATGGCAATCTGAATTATCTGCATTCGATTTTAAAATTGAATATATTAAAGGAAATCAGAACTCTCTTCCTGATTTTTTAACCCGTGAATTTTTGCAGGATAAAGATGGAACCACCTGATAAAGGAGCAGGAGGATCTAGATATCCGAAGAAAGTAAATCAGAAAAAAGGGAAGTTTTCTTCTCTATCAGAATTCCCTGTAGTAGGATCATCCTCTCAGGATAAACCCAATCCGAAACTAACTGCTAAAGATATCCTAAAAAAGGAAATCATTTATGCTAAAAAGTTAATAACTGAAAAAATTCTATCTGTATCCTTAGAAGATGTCCAGTGGAGACATGATCCATGGCACATCAAAGAACGGTACTTAGGAGTACAAAACTATCCTATCCAAGATGGCAAGCATAGATATATCTATGAAGCCATTCTGAATGAAACAGAATCTGTACAAATGGTACACCACCATTATAATCTGAAAGACAGTAAGTCTCCTATAACACATTCTAAGTGTTATATAGTAAAAGTCTTACATATAACAGAATGGGCTCTTGACCCCTCAAGACCCAGAAGCCTGAAATTGAATGGTCAAAACTATAATTATTGGGATTATGTTTTGGCATGGTCATTCATGTTCTATTATCAGAATCCGATCAGGAAACACTCCTGGTTTATCAGTATTAACCCTGAAATTGTTAAAGGAAAAGGTTTCCCTCTCTGGTTTCTGCATTGGTGGGAGAAATTCGGTCCAGAACTGAGTTTCTTACCAGATACACTGAAAGATCCTTGGCTAAAATGGTATGAGTATCATCCAAAGCTCAAGGGAAAAACTGCAGAAAAAACCCCAAAAGGGTTATCAGCACTCTGTTATATGGCAGAGTTCAAAATACCATGGATATGGAGATGGGATCTAGAATTTCACTTTGATGATCTCTTAATTCCATGTATTAGCAGAACTTTTCATTACAAATGGTGGGATGGATTTCCTATTACAGATACCCATAAACTCATTTGTCAAACTGTAATTGAGTATGAAAATGCCTATAAGGCTACTCAAAAATCCGTATCTATTTCACCTTCTGATAATATTTTCCAATTTTTATTGGATGATATTCAGAAAAAATATCCGAACCTTTCATATGTAGATCAACAGATTAAAGCTATGGAAATAATTAAAAATCAATTCCTAGCTCATCATCAGAAGCAAGATATAGAGACTGAAATTCTAGATCACTCATCATCTCAAGAAAATCAGTATGCGGTATTGGCTGGAGAAAGCCAAGATCCGAATGAGGATTTCGATGACTCAAAATCAGCAAAATCGGATACCTCAATGGCAGATTACTGGGATGCTATCATCGAAGTGCATTCTCAGAAGTTACTAAAATCTGCAAAAGGCAAACAAAAAGATCAGTAGTTTGCTACAGTTACTGTACAGTAAATCCGTATTTCAGTATTATTCGACAGTATCAGCATCTAGAAGACACTATTCAAAATATTGATTGTCAGCTTAAATAGTAAAGGTCAAGACTGTTTCGACAGGAAGAGTCAAGAACTATTTTGACAGGAAGAGTCAAGAACTATTTCGACAGGAAGAGTCAAGAACTATTCTCAACAATAGAAGGCGGCTTACTGTGCCAACAGTAGATGGCGGCTTACTGTGACAAATAGTAAGAGGCAAATAGTAAAAAGTCAATTTTACTATTCACTATTCATCAGAAGACGACGAAGTAGACCTGGAAACCGGAACTGTTCCGGTCATCTAAAAATTTTTATAAATTCCGAATGTTGGTTCATTCTGAACCCAAGTTATTTTCTTCTAAGTTTTTCCTTTTCAAGTTTTTAGTTTCTTCTCTCTTTCTTTGTCAAGCTCTGTAATAGTAGTTTGTAATTAAAGCTACATCTATAATAAAGCCGAAGTATTTTGAAGATTAAGTCTGGTTTCTGCTCTCCCATCTTTGTAAGTTTTTCTCTTTATCTCTTATGTTAAAGGATCCATCTGAAGTTTAAGTCTGGTTTCTGCTCTCCCATCTTTGTAAGTTTTCTCTTGATCTCTTATGTTAAACGATCCATCTGTAGAGGTCAGGAAAACTTTGCTTAATTCAGCTTTTAGATTGTCATCAATTTTTAATTCATTCAGTTTTCTTTTTGTAGAACATTTATTAGCATAATGCCCTATTCTTCCGCATTTAAAACAAGTTTTATTACTTGTTTTTTGTCCTGATTTTGTTTCAGATTTATTAGGAATATAATTTATTTTAAATCTTTTCTTATGTCGAGGCTTCTGATAATAAATTTCTTTATTCTGTTTGTATTTTCTTCTTTTCTTATAATAAGATTTTCGAGAATACTCTTTCGAATCTCTAAAATTCCTTTTATGAGATTTTGGATAATCAATTTTCATATCATATGCAAATTGACTACAGAATTCACCAATTTCTTTTTTCCCATGCAAATTCTGTTTTTTCAATTGGTATTGTAATTTCATATCATTACAAATTTCTAATCCAGTTTGAACACAAGTAGTAATTATATGTCCATAAGTTAGATAACTATAAGAGATGATGTTTTCATTATTTTGATCTCTTAGTCTTTGTCTAACTTTTTCAGCAAAAAGAGGAGGAAGTCCATCAATGAACTTAGCCTTCCAATATTCAGAATTAGCATCATTGCGTTGCATAACTTTACAGATAAAGACATCTTTATACCATCTAAAATGGGTTAAAGATGGACATCTAAGGTTTTATAAAAGTTCTCGACTTTTCTCTTGTCTTTGAGGATGACTCCCCACAAAATGCAAAAGAATAGTCTGAAGTAAAGTATAAACTGCATCAGGTTTAACTTGTGCAGTATTTGGTTCAGGTTTTGTAGCTGTGAAAATTTCAGTCTGCTGGGCAACAGTGAGAACATTATCCCACCATCCTTTTAAGGCACCAACAAAACCAGTAACAATGAATTTAGCCACAGCCGAATCATCATTACCACTAGCTTTGCAAATGCTGGCATACATTAACATTTTATGAACAACTTCATAAATTTGATATTCTGAAAGACCATCAATATTCCATTCATAAATGGAACGACCATTATAAGAATTCTGATTTTGATAAAAGTCTTCCTCAAAGAGGAGATCTTGAGGAGTAGGTCTTTTATAATAGGTCTTAAAACCTGAATTAGGTTCATTACCAAGTTTATATAACATGGTTTGAACTTTACTGATATCTGGTCCAGACTCAAGATCAGAGTTTTCAGTACTAGAATCTTGGCTAATAACATTAATTTTTAAATTTTTCATTCTTTCAATGATTAAATTAGCAAAGTCTATATCCTGTTTATCAGACAGTTTAAAGTCTTTGATTTCTGGACTAGGTTTAACATCTACTTCAACCATTTCTTTGTCTTTATTTTTTGAAGTGGATTCAACCTTGGTAGATAAAACTTTAGGTGTATCCTTAAGTTTTTCTTCAATACTACTCAATTGATTATGAATAGTATTTTCAATTCTGATTAATTGACTACCAATAGTCTGAAGACTTAGATTGGTATGATTGTGCTGTTTTATGACGGTAGTTACTGATTCACTAGGTATAGCATATGGAACTGCTTCTAGTGCTTTACTTTCATTGTCATTTTTAAGAGTCAAGGCTTCAGGTGGAGGATGAATAGAATTAATCTTAGTTCCATCACTCTTAGTCCACATTTTTGTATAATCTTCTATAACATGGATAGTTTTCTGATTAGGGAACCAATTATGAAACCAAATAGTAAAGGTTGTCATTTTTTGATCCCTTTCTAACTCTTGATAATAAATATTTTTAATATTTTCAAGAGTCCTACTATTAAAGGCTGCAAAAAACCAATTTCGGAAAGCTTCATGTTTTGTCATCATGAGCTCCTGATTAAGCCACTGTCTAGGTATTGATCCTGGACTATAATCCATAAAATTTTATAAATGGAAACTCATTTCAGATTGAGTCGGAGAAGTCCTTTGTTCTTTCTCCTGTTCAGTTGTCTGTTCAACATATACTCCATGGGGAATTTGTAGATCAGAAATCTTTAATCCTCGGATGATCTGCTCTTTAAGTTCATCATTTGATACAGAGTATCTAGATAAACTACTAGGATATGAGACTTTATAGTCTTCTATCCTTTTGGCGGAAGAGCTTCTAGTTAAGCTTAGTTTACTGATTTTATTAGGGGCAAATGTTATTTCAACATCTCCCTCAGGTGTTTGGGTTATTTGATTTAAATTCCTGTTCATAATATTGACAGGTGGTACAGCATCCTGTACAACCCATTCATGTGGAAAGTCAATTTCTTCCCATTTAATTAACTTCGGAATTGCAATATTAGTAGTCAAGCAATTACTATCTATTACTATAGTCTTGCCTGGTTCACTACGCAGTATTGCGTTAGGAGTCAAGGTATTCATTACCTTATAATGAATCCTATATATTACTGATATTGTCTCAGATCCAGGGAGATAATTATATCCCTGTGTTTGAATATGCAGGGACACTGCCTCAAACAGATTTCTATCTGTCAAAGATAAGGTCAAATTCGGGTAAACATTAAAATAAACCGGTCCATGGCATAAACTAGTTTGGATTATTCCCATTAAAGATGGTAAGAAATCCAAACACCTAGCATCTCGCAAATAGGATAAGATACTGGCATTTAATCCGGCCAAAGTCAAAGGTTTGAATGCTATTTGAATGCATCCAACGTGCAGGTAGTTGTATTTAGATTTTAAATACTTTTCAATATCTTTAAGACTCAAAAGTCTAAGGGTTTTGACTTCTTGGTCAAGTCCGATTGACTGTTCAAGAGTCTTGATATTATTTTGACTAATGAAATCAAAAAATCCTTTTTTATAGATTTTATTTGATTTTATTGCGGGTATGGTCCATTGATTTAATTGTTTAGTTTGGTCAAACTCTTCAATTACGGAGTTCTTTATAGAACTTTCAGTTAAGTCTCGAGAATCCAATTGATTCATTGAATTAAATTAGAGGAAATCATATAGACATAGCATAAATAGCAGATTATGATTTTTAGTAATTTCCTTTAAAATTATATTCTTAAAAATATTTATATATAATCATTAAATTACACGTCTGTCAACGGTTTAAAGGGTATCAAACGATCCTCAACGCCTACCCGGCAACAACGGATCTAAACCCATACGCGACTTGGGTGACGTACCATAATTCAAGGATTATAATAAATTATTTTTAAGAACAAATTTCTAAAAGGAAATTTCTAACTATCATAATTCGGATTTAGTCTATATCTACATATTCTCCCCTAATTCGGATTTAAGCTATCATGGCTCTGATACCAATTATTAAGAAGGATCGTTTAACATAAGAGATAAAGAGAAAACTTACAAAGATGAGCAGAAACCAGACTTAATCTTCAAAATGACGATAAAGAGAAAACTTACAAAGATGGGAGAGCAGAAACCAGACTTAATCTTCAAAATACTTCGGATTTATTAATCTTCTAGCTTTAATTACAAACTACTATTACAGAGCTTGACAGAGAAAGAGAGAAGAAACTAAAAACTTGAAAGGAAAAACTTAGAAGAAAATAACTTAGGTTCAGAATGAACCAACATTCGGAATTTATAAAAATTTTTAGATGACCGGAACAGTTCCGGTTTCCAGGTCTACTTCGTCGTCTTCTGATGAATAGTGAATAGTAAAATTGACTTTTTACTATTTGTCACAGTAAGCCGCCATCTACTGTTGGCACAGTAAGCCGCCCTCTATTGTTGAGAATAGTTCTTGACTTTTCCTGTTGAGAATAGTTCTTGACTCTTCCTGTCAAAATAGTTCTTGACTCTTCCTGTCGAAACAGTCTTGACCTTTACTATTTAAGCTGACAATCACTATTTTGAATAGTGTCTTCTAGATGCTGATACTGTCGAATAATACTGAAATACGGATTTACTGTACAGTAACTGTAGCAAACTACTGATCTTTTTGTTTGCCTTTTGCAGATTTTAGTAACTTCTGAGAATGCACTTCGATGATAGCATCCCAGTAATCTGCCATTGAGGTATCCGATTTTGCTGATTTTGAGTCATCGAAATCCTCATTCGGATCTTGGCTTTCTCCAGCCAATACCGCATACTGATTTTCTTGAGATGATGAGGGATCTAGAATTTCAGTCTCTATATCTTGCTTCTGATGATGAGCTAGGAATTGATTTTTAATTATTTCCATAGCTTTAATCTGTTGATCTACATATGAAAGGTTCGGATATTTTTTCTGAATATCATCCAATAAAAATTGGAAAATATTATCAGAAGGTGAAATAGATACGGATTTTTGAGTAGCCTTATAGGCATTTTCATACTCAATTACAGTTTGACAAATGAGTTTATGGGTATCTGTAATAGGAAATCCATCCCACCATTTGTAATGAAAAGTTCTGCTAATACATGGAATTAAGAGATCATCAAAGTGAAATTCTAGATCCCATCTCCATATCCATGGTATTTTGAACTCTGCCATATAACAGAGTGCTGATAACCCTTTTGGGGTTTTTTCTGCAGTTTTTCCCTTGAGCTTTGGATGATACTCATACCATTTTAGCCAAGGGTCTTTCAGTGTATCTGGTAAGAAACTCAGTTCTGGACCGAATTTCTCCCACCAATGCAGAAACCAGAGAGGGAAACCTTTTCCTTTAACAATTTCAGGGTTAATACTGATAAACCAGGAGTGTTTCCTGATCGGATTCTGATAATAGAACATGAATGACCATGCCAAAACATAATCCCAATAATTATAGTTTTGACCATTCAATTTCAGGCTTCTGGGTCTTGAGGGGTCAAGAGCCCATTCTGTTATATGTAAGACTTTTACTATATAACACTTAGAATGTGTTATAGGAGACTTACTGTCTTTCAGATTATAATGGTGGTGTACCATTTGTACAGATTCTGTTTCATTCAGAATGGCTTCATATATATATCTATGCTTGCCATCTTGGATAGGATAGTTTTGTACTCCTAAGTACCGTTCTTTGATGTGCCATGGATCATGTCTCCACTGGACATCTTCTAAGGATACAGATAGAATTTTTTCAGTTATTAACTTTTTAGCATAAAACTTCAGAAGGATCCTTTAACATAAGAGATAAAGAGAAAAACTTACAAAGATGGGAGAGCAGAAACCAGACTTAATCTTCAAAATACTTCGGCTTTATTATAGATGTAGCTTTAATTACAAACTACTATTACAGAGCTTGACAAAGAAAGAGAGAAGAAACTAAAAACTTGAAAAGGAAAAACTTAGAAGAAAATAACTTGGGTTCAGAATGAACCAACATTCGGATTTTATAAAAATTTTTAGATGACCGGAACAGTTCCGGTTTCCAGGTCTACTTCGTCGTCTTCTGATGAATAGTGAATAGTAAAATTGACTTTTTACTATTTGCCTTTTACTATTTGTCACAGTAAGCCGCCATCTACTGTTGGCACAGTAAGCCGCCCTCTATTGTTGAGAATAGTTCTTGACTTTTCCTGTTGAGAATAGTTCTTGACTCTTCCTGTCAAAATAGTTCTTGACTCTTCCTGTCGAAACAGTCTTGACCTTTACTATTTAAGCTGACAATCACTATTTTGAATAGTGTCTTCTAGATGCTGATACTGTCGAATAATACTGAAATACGGATTTACTGTACAGTAACTGTAGGAAACTACTGATCTTTTTGTTTGCCTTTTGCAGATTTTAGTAACTTCTGAGAATGCACTTCGATGATAGCATCCCAGTAATCTGCCATTGAGGTATCCGATTTTGCTGATTTTGAGTCATCGAAATCCTCATTCGGATCTTGGCTTTCTCCAGCCAATACCGCATACTGATTTTCTTGAGATGATGAGGGATCTAGAATTTCAGTCTCTATATCTTGCTTCTGATGATGAGCTAGGAATTGATTTTTAATTATTTCCATAGCTTTAATCTGTTGATCTACATATGAAAGGTTCGGATATTTTTTCTGAATATCATCCAATAAAAATTGGAAAATATTATCAGAAGGTGAAATAGATACGGATTTTTGAGTAGCCTTATAGGCATTTTCATACTCAATTACAGTTTGACAAATGAGTTTATGGGTATCTGTAATAGGAAATCCATCCCACCATTTGTAATGAAAAGTTCTGCTAATACATGGAATTAAGAGATCATCAAAGTGAAATTCTAGATCCCATCTCCATATCCATGGTATTTTGAACTCTGCCATATAACAGAGTGCTGATAACCCTTTTGGGGTTTTTTCTGCAGTTTTTCCCTTGAGCTTTGGATGATACTCATACCATTTTAGCCAAGGGTCTTTCAGTGTATCTGGTAAGAAACTCAGTTCTGGACCGAATTTCTCCCACCAATGCAGAAACCAGAGAGGGAAACCTTTTCCTTTAACAATTTCAGGGTTAATACTGATAAACCAGGAGTGTTTCCTGATCGGATTCTGATAATAGAACATGAATGACCATGCCAAAACATAATCCCAATAATTATAGTTTTGACCATTCAATTTCAGGCTTCTGGGTCTTGAGGGGTCAAGAGCCCATTCTGTTATATGTAAGACTTTTACTATATAACACTTAGAATGTGTTATAGGAGACTTACTGTCTTTCAGATTATAATGGTGGTGTACCATTTGTACAGATTCTGTTTCATTCAGAATGGCTTCATATATATATCTATGCTTGCCATCTTGGATAGGATAGTTTTGTACTCCTAAGTACCGTTCTTTGATGTGCCATGGATCATGTCTCCACTGGACATCTTCTAAGGATACAGATAGAATTTTTTCAGTTATTAACTTTTTAGCATAAAACTTCAGAAGGATCCTTTAACATAAGAGATAAAGAGAAAAACTTACAAAGATGGGAGAGCAGAAACCAGACTTAATCTTCAAAATACTTCGGCTTTATTATAGATGTAGCTTTAATTACAAACTACTATTACAGAGCTTGACAAAGAAAGAGAGAAGAAACTAAAAACTTGAAAAGGAAAAACTTAGAAGAAAATAACTTGGGTTCAGAATGAACCAACATTCGGATTTTATAAAAATTTTTAGATGACCGGAACAGTTCCGGTTTCCAGGTCTACTTCGTCGTCTTCTGATGAATAGTGAATAGTAAAATTGACTTTTTACTATTTGCCTTTTACTATTTGTCACAGTAAGCCGCCATCTACTGTTGGCACAGTAAGCCGCCCTCTATTGTTGAGAATAGTTCTTGACTTTTCCTGTTGAGAATAGTTCTTGACTCTTCCTGTCAAAATAGTTCTTGACTCTTCCTGTCGAAACAGTCTTGACCTTTACTATTTAAGCTGACAATCACTATTTTGAATAGTGTCTTCTAGATGCTGATACTGTCGAATAATATTGAAATACGGATTTACTGTACAGTAACTGTAGGAAACTACTGATCTTTTTGTTTGCCTTTTGCAGATTTTAGTAACTTCTGAGAATGCACTTCGATGATAGCATCCCAGTAATCTGCCATTGAGGTATCCGATTTTGCTGATTTTGAGTCATCGAAATCCTCATTCGGATCTTGGCTTTCTCCAGCCAATACCGCATACTGATTTTCTTGAGATGATGAGGGATCTAGAATTTCAGTCTCTATATCTTGCTTCTGATGATGAGCTAGGAATTGATTTTTAATTATTTCCATAGCTTTAATCTGTTGATCTACATATGAAAGGTTCGGATATTTTTTCTGAATATCATCCAATAAAAATTGGAAAATATTATCAGAAGGTGAAATAGATACGGATTTTTGAGTAGCCTTATAGGCATTTTCATACTCAATTACAGTTTGACAAATGAGTTTATGGGTATCTGTAATAGGAAATCCATCCCACCATTTGTAATGAAAAGTTCTGCTAATACATGGAATTAAGAGATCATCAAAGTGAAATTCTAGATCCCATCTCCATATCCATGGTATTTTGAACTCTGCCATATAACAGAGTGCTGATAACCCTTTTGGGGTTTTTTCTGCAGTTTTTCCCTTGAGCTTTGGATGATACTCATACCATTTTAGCCAAGGGTCTTTCAGTGTATCTGGTAAGAAACTCAGTTCTGGACCGAATTTCTCCCACCAATGCAGAAACCAGAGAGGGAAACCTTTTCCTTTAACAATTTCAGGGTTAATACTGATAAACCAGGAGTGTTTCCTGATCGGATTCTGATAATAGAACATGAATGACCATGCCAAAACATAATCCCAATAATTATAGTTTTGACCATTCAATTTCAGGCTTCTGGGTCTTGAGGGGTCACGAGCCCATTCTGTTATATGTAAGACTTTTACTATATAACACTTAGAATGTGTTATAGGAGACTTACTGTCTTTCAGATTATAATGGTGGTGTACCATTTGTACAGATTCTGTTTCATTCAGAATGGCTTCATATATATATCTATGCTTGCCATCTTGGATAGGATAGTTTTGTACTCCTAAGTACCGTTCTTTGATGTGCCATGGATCATGTCTCCACTGGACATCTTCTAAGGATACAGATAGAATTTTTTCAGTTATTAACTTTTTAGCATAAATGATTTCCTTTTTTAGGATATCTTTAGCAGTTAGTTTCGGATTGGGTTTATCCTGAGAGGATGATCCTACTACAGGGAATTCTGATAGAGAAGAAAACTTCCCTTTTTTCTGATTTACTTTCTTCGGATATCTAGACCCTCCTGCTCCTTTATCAGGTGGTTCCATCTTTATCCTGCAAAAATTCACGGGTTAAAAAATCAGGAAGAGAGTTCTGATTTCCTTTAATATATTCAATTTTAAAATCGAATGCAGATAATTCAGATTGCCATCTTGCAAAAATTTGTTTAGAAACTAAATTTTTAACATCCTTTTGCAAAATATCTTTTGCAGCACTACAGTCAATACGGAGTAGAAAAGATTGATTTAATAAATCATCTTGAAATTTAGAAATGCATTTGACTATTGATAACATTTCTTTTTTGATGGTGGAATAGTTTTTCTGAGCATTCTTCCACATTCCAGATGCAAATCTAAGTAATTCTTCTTTATTAGTAGAAGGGTTTTTCTGTTTTAGAATACCTCCATAACCAATATCAGAGGCATCCGTTTCAACAATTTTGAACCATTGAGGGTTTGCTAACCCTAGACATGGTAATTGTTTTACTCTAAGTTTGATTTTTCGGACTGCTTGGGTATGCTGATCATCCCAAGGTAATGGATTCTTTTTAAGCCTATCATATAAAATAGCACTATCCATTGCTATATTCTGGTAGTAGTCTGCTATATAATTAAGACTTCCTAAAAATCTTTGCAATTGATTTTTGTCTCTAATTTCATCAGGAAATTTAGAGGCAAATTCAATGCTTCTGTCAATAGGGATTATTGTCCCTTGACTAATATTCTGTCCTAGAAATCTAACTTCAGTTTGAAAGAGTTTCATTTTAGGTGCAGATATGACTAAACCATTTTTTCTGATAACATCTTTTGTAATTCTAAGATGTCTAAAATGTTGATCTATATTAGATGAAAATACTAATATATCATCTATATAGACAATAGTAAAATTTGAATACGGAATAAAAATATCGTTCATAATATTTTGAAATTCTGAAGGGGCATTTTTTAAACCGAATGGCATAACATTCCATTCATAATGCCCAAAGGGTACAGTAAATGCAGTTTTATATCTATCTTCTTCAGTTAGTTGAATCTGATAGTATCCAGATTTAAGATCAAATTTAGAAAATATTTTTGCAGAATGCAATCTATCTAAAAGATCTTTTTTGTTTGGAATAGGATATCTAATCCATTTCAGAGCATCATTCAAAGGTTTGTAATTTACTACAAGCCTTGGAACACCTCTTTCCTTTTCAGCTGCTTTATTCACATAGAAAGCGGTACAACTCCATGGTGAATAACTTTTTCTGATAAGCTTCTTTTCTAATAAATCTTGAATTTCTTTCTTACAAAGTTCAAGATATTCAGCATTCATTTGACTAGGACGAGCCTTAGTCGGAATCTGAGTTTTTTCATCAAATTCAGGTTTATAAGGTAAAGATACAATATATTTTTTCCTTTCCCAAAAAGCATTGGGAATATTGCTACAAACTTCGGTTAGAAATTGATTTTCAATTTCTTTGATTTTTAGTTTTATTTCTGGGGAGTTCAATTTCTCGGAAATATTCAAATTATGTATTTCTTCTTGTAAGAAGTTTAAATGAGCAGTTTTAGAATTAATTAAATATTCTAACTCATTTAAAGTTCTGGTTTCAGGGCTAGTAATAAATTCAAAATGTATTTTATGATTCTGAAAACTAGCATATAATCCTGTTTCATCTATCTTGTCATAAGGGAAAAATAAATTAATAAATGGAGTTCCCAGAATAACTTCTTGAGATAAATTTCGGATTAAAATAAAGGTTTGTGGAATACAGATTCCTTTATTACAAATATAAGCTTCAGGTAGCTTATAATTAATTGGCATTCTATCTCCACTTGCAGAATGTAGAGATTGTACGGTTTTTTCGAAGTATTTAGTCGGAACTAAACCTTCTCTAATACAGTTCATGTCAGCTCCGCTATCCACCAATGCTACTGCATTAGTAATGGTATATTCTTTGTTGATAACAATATTAATACTTATATACCATTTCTGATAGGTAATTTTCTGCATAGTATTTAAAAAGATAAGATTATTATCTAAAATACTAGATGGTTCAGTGTTTAGAATAGCAATCGATTTATCTTTTGATTGATGTTTTTCAGCTAGACTTTCTAATTGAGTAAGTCTGATATTCTGGTTATCTAACTCTTCTCTGATGAGTTTTATTTCAGATTTAACTATATTTACCTCACTTCTTAAATCTTGAGAAGTAGAAGGTTTTAAAGAAGTTTCTGGTTTTCCTTCAAGTCTTTGAAGTACTTCTTTCATACTGTAATGTTTAGTAATATTCGGTTTCTCAAAGGAACTAGGAGAGTTTTTTGTCTGTTCTAAGCAAAATTGTAATATTTTACTTTTTAGCAGAGGGTCTGTTACTTTATCTATCATAGATATTATTTCTGATTGAGTATCCGTTAAAACATTAATACTCAAGCCATTCATTTCTACAATGGCTTTCCAATAGTCTTGGTTTTTAGAACATTGTCCTGCACAAGGTTCCTTTTCAGATATATCTTCTGATTGGCTAGAAGATAGAAAGTCAATTTCATTGACATCCTCAGAGTCACTAGAAGATGAAGATTCTTCTTCAGTATTAGAGGTCAGGAAAACTTTGCTTAATTCAGCTTTTAGATTGTCATCAATTTTTAATTCATTCAGTTTTCTTTTTGTAGAACATTTATTAGCATAATGCCCTATTCTTCCGCATTTAAAACAAGTTTTATTACTTGTTTTTTGTCCTGATTTTGTTTCAGATTTATTAGGAATATAATTTCCTTTAAATCTTTTCTTATGTCGAGGCTTCTGATAATAAATTTCTTTATTCTGTTTGTATTTTCTTCTTTTCTTATAATAAGATTTTCGAGAATACTCTTTCGAATCTCTAAAATTCCTTTTATGAGATTTTGGATAATCAATTTTCATATCATATGCAAATTGACTACAGAATTCACCAATTTCTTTTTTCCCATGCAAATTCTGTTTTTTCAATTGGTATTGTAATTTCATATCATTACAAATTTCTAATCCAGTTTGAACACAAGTAGTAATTATATGTCCATAAGTTAGATAACTATAAGAGATGATGTTTTCATTATTTTGATCTCTTAGTCTTTGTCTAACTTTTTCAGCAAAAAGAGGAGGAAGTCCATCAATGAACTTAGCCTTCCAATATTCAGAATTAGCATCATTGCGTTGCATAACTTTACAGATAAAGACATCTTTATACCATCTAAAATGGGTTAAAGATGGACATCTAAGGTTTTGTAAAAGTTCTCGACTTTTCTCTTGTCTTTGAGGATGACTCCCCACAAAATGCAAAAGAATAGTCTGAAGTAAAGTATAAACTGCATCAGGTTTAACTTGTGCAGTATTTGGTTCAGGTTTTGTAGCTGTGAAAATTTCAGTCTGCTGGGCAACAGTGAGAACATTATCCCACCATCCTTTTAAGGCACCAACAAAACCAGTAACAATGAATTTAGCCACAGCCGAATCATCATTACCACTAGCTTTGCAAATGCTGGCATACATTAACATTTTATGAACAACTTCATAAATTTGATATTCTGAAAGACCATCAATATTCCATTCATAAATGGAACGACCATTATAAGAATTCTGATTTTGATAAAAGTCTTCCTCAAAGAGGAGATCTTGAGGAGTAGGTCTTTTATAATAGGTCTTAAAACCTGTATTAGGTTCATTACCAAGTTTATATAACATGGTTTGAACTTTACTGATATCTGGTCCAGACTCAAGATCAGAGTTTTCAGTACTAGAATCTTGGCTAATAACATTAATTTTTAAATTTTTCATTCTTTCAATGATTAAATTAGCAAAGTCTATATCCTGTTTATCAGACAGTTTAAAGTCTTTGATTTCTGGACTAGGTTTAACATCTACTTCAACCATTTCTTTGTCTTTATTTTTTGAAGTGGATTCAACCTTGGTAGATAAAACTTTAGGTGTATCCTTAAGTTTTTCTTCAATACTACTCAATTGATTATGAATAGTATTTTCAATTCTGATTAATTGACTACCAATAGTCTGAAGACTTAGATTGGTATGATTGTGCTGTTTTATGACGGTAGTTACTGATTCACTAGGTATAGCATATGGAACTGCTTCTAGTGCTTTACTTTCATTGTCATTTTTAAGAGTCAAGGCTTCAGGTGGAGGATGAATAGAATTAATCTTAGTTCCATCACTCTTAGTCCACATTTTTGTATAATCTTCTATAACATGGATAGTTTTCTGATTAGGGTACCAATTATGAAACCAAATAGTAAAGGTTGTCATTTTTTGATCCCTTTCTAACTCTTGATAATAAATATTTTTAATATTTTCAAGAGTCCTACTATTAAAGGCTGCAAAAAACCAATTTCGGAAAGCTTCATGTTTTGTCATCATGAGCTCCTGATTAAGCCACTGTCTAGGTATTGATCCTGGACTATAATCCATAAAATTTTATAAATGGAAACTCATTTCAGATTGAGTCGGAGAAGTCCTTTGTTCTTTCTCCTGTTCAGTTGTCTGTTCAACATAGACTCCATGTGGAATTTGTTGATCAGAAATCTTTAATCCTCGGATGATCTGCTCTTTAAGTTCATCATTTGATACAGAGTATCTAGATAAACTACTAGGATATGAGACTTTATAGTCTTCTATCCTTTTGGCGGAAGAGCTTCTAGTTAAGCTTAGTTTACTGATTTTATTAGGGGCAAATGTTATTTCAACATCTCCCTCAGGCGTTTGGGTTATTTGATTTAAATTCCTGTTCATAATATTGACAGGTGGTACAGCATCCTGTACAACCCATTCATGTGGAAAGTCAATTTCTTCCCATTTAATTAACTTCGGAATTGCAATATTAGTAGTCAAGCAATTACTATCTATTACTATAGTCTTGCCTGGTTCACTACGCAGTATTGCGTTAGGAGTCAAGGTATTCATTACCTTATAATGAATCCTATATATTACTGATATTGTCTCAGATCCAGGGAGATAATTATATCCCTGTGTTTGAATATGCAGGGACACGGCTTCAAACAGATTTCTATCTGTCAAAGATAAGGTCAAATTCGGGTAAACATTAAAATAAACCGGTCCATGGCATAAACTAGTTTGGATTATTCCCATTAAAGATGGTAAGAAATCCAAACACCTAGCATCTCGCAAATAGGATAAGATACTGGCATTTAATCCGGCCAAAGTCAAAGGTTTGAATGCTATTTGAATGCATCCAACGTGCAGGTAGTTGTATTTAGATTTTAAATACTTTTCAATATCTTTAAGACTCAAAAGTCTAAGGGTTTTGACTTCTTGGTCAAGTCCGATTGACTGTTCAAGAGTCTTGATATTATTTTGACTAATGAAATCAAAAAATCCTTTTTTATAGATTTTATTTGATTTTATTGCGGGTATGGTCCATTGATTTAATTGTTTAGTTTGGTCAAACTCTTCAATTACGGAGTTCTTTATAGAACTTTCAGTTAAGTCTCGAGAATCCAATTGATTCATTGAATTAAATTAGAGGAAATCATATAGACATAGCATAAATAGCAGATTATGATTTTTAGTAATTTCCTTTAAAATTATATTCTTAAAAATATTTATATATAATTATTAAATTACACGTCTGTCAACGGTTTAAAGGGTATCAAACGATCCTCAACGCCTACCCGGCAACAACGGATCTAAACCCATACGCGACTTGGGTGACGTACCATAATTCAAGGATTATAATAAATTATTTTTAAGAACAAATTTCTAAAAGGAAATTTCTAACTATCATAATTCGGATTTAGACTACATCTACATATTCTCCCCTAATTTGAATTTAAGCTATCATGGCTCTGATACCAATTTACTGAGAAGGATCGTTTAACATAAGAGATAAAGAGAAAACTTACAAAGATGGGAGAGCAGAAACCAGACTTAAACTTCAGAAGGATCCTTTAAACGCTGGCATACATTAACATTTTATGAACAACTTCATAAATTTGATATTCTGAAAGACCATCAATATTCCATTCATAAATGGAACGACCATTATAAGAATTCTGATTTTGATAAAAGTCTTCCTCAAAGAGGAGATCTTGAGGAGTAGGTCTTTTATAATAGGTCTTAAAACCTGTATTAGGTTCATTACCAAGTTTATATAACATGGTTTGAACTTTACTGATATCTGGTCCAGACTCAAGATCAGAGTTTTCAGTACTAGAATCTTGGCTAATAGTATTAATCTTTAAATTTTTCATTCTTTCAATGATTAAATTAGCAAAGTCTATATCCTGTTTATCAGACAGTTTAAAGTCTTTGATTTCTGGACTAGGTTTAACATCTACTTCAACAATTTCTTTGTCTTTATTTTTTGAAGTGGATTCAACCTTGGTAGATAAAACTTTAGGTGTATCCTTAAGTTTTTCTTCAATACTACTCAATTGATTATGAATAGTATTTTCAATTCTGATTAATTGACTACCAATAGTCTGAAGACTTAGATTGGTATGATTGTGCTGTTTTATGACGGTAGTTACTGATTCACTAGGTATAGCATATGGAACTGCTTCTAGTGCTTTACTTTCATTGTCATTTTTAAGAGTCAAGGCTTCAGGTGGAGGATGAATAGAATTAATCTTAGTTCCATCACTCTTAGTCCACATTTTTGTATAATCTTCTATAACATGGATAGTTTTCTGATTAGGGTACCAATTATGAAACCAAATAGTAAAGGTTGTCATTTTTTGATCCCTTTCTAACTCTTGATAATAAATATTTTTAATATTTTCAAGAGTCCTACTATTAAAGGCTGCAAAAAACCAATTTCGGAAAGCTTCATGTTTTGTCATCATGAGCTCCTGATTAAGCCACTGTCTAGGTATTGATCCTGGACTATAATCCATAAAATTTTATAAATGGAAACTCATTTCAGATTGAGTCGGAGAAGTCCTTTGTTCTTTCTCCTGTTCAGTTGTCTGTTCAACATATACTCCATGTGGAATTTGTTGATCAGAAATCTTTAATCCTCGGATGATCTGCTCTTTAAGTTCATCATTTGATACAGAGTATCTAGATAAACTACTAGGATATGAGACTTTATAGTCTTCTATCCTTTTGGCGGAAGAGCTTCTAGTTAAGCTTAGTTTACTGATTTTATTAGGGGCAAATGTTATTTCAACATCTCCCTCAGGTGTTTGGGTTATTTGATTTAAATTCCTGTTCATAATATTGACAGGTGGTACAGCATCCTGTACAACCCATTCATGTGGAAAGTCAATTTCTTCACATTTAATTAACTTCGGAATTGCAATATTAGTAGTCAAGCAATTACTATCTATTACTATAGTCTTGCCTGGTTCACTACGCAGTATTGCGTTAGGAGTCAAGGTATTCATTACCTTATAATGAATCCTATATATTACTGATATTGTCTCAGATCCAGGGAGATAATTATATCCCTGTGTTTGAATATGCAGGGACACTGCCTCAAACAGATTTCTATCTGTCAAAGATAAGGTCAAATTCGGGTAAACATTAAAATAAACCGGTCCATGGCATAAACTAGTTTGGATTATTCCCATTAAAGATGGTAAGAAATCCAAACACCTAGCATCTCGCAAATAGGATAAGATACTGGCATTTAATCCGGCCAAAGTCAGAGGTTTGAATGCTATTTGAATGCATCCAATGTGCAGGTAGTTGTATTTAGATTTTAAATACTTTTCAATATCTTTAAGACTCAAAAGTCTAAGGGTTTTGACTTCTTGGTCAAGTCCGATTGACTGTTCAAGAGTCTTGATATTATTTTGACTAATGAAATCAAAAAATCCTTTTTTATAGATTTTATTTGATTTTATTGCGGGTATGGTCCATTGATTTAATTGTTTAGTTTGGTCAAACTCTTCAATTACGGAGTTCTTTATAGAACTTTCAGTTAAGTCTCGAGAATTTTGAACTCTGCCATATAACAGAGTGCTGATAACCCTTTTGGGGTTTTTTCTGCAGTTTTTCCCTTGAGCTTTGGATGATACTCATACCATTTTAGCCAAGGGTCTTTCAGTGTATCTGGTAAGAAACTCAGTTCTGGACCGAATTTCTCCCACCAATGCAGAAACCAGAGAGGAAAACCTTTTCCTTTAACAATTTCAGGGTTAATACTGATAAACCAGGAGTGTTTCCTGATCGGATTCTGATAATAGAACATGAATGACCATGCCAAAACATAATCCCAATAATTATAGTTTTGACCATTCAATTTCAGGCTTCTGGGTCTTGAGGGGTCAAGAGCCCATTCTGTTATATGTAAGACTTTTACTATATAACACTTAGAATGTGTTATAGGAGACTTACTGTCTTTCAGATTATAATGGTGGTGTACCATTTGTACAGATTCTGTTTCATTCAGAATGGCTTCATAGATATATCTATGCTTGCCATCTTGGATAGGATAGTTTTGTACTCCTAAGTACCGTTCTTTGATGTGCCATGGATCATGTCTCCACTGGACATCTTCTAAGGATACAGATAGAATTTTTTCAGTTATTAACTTTTTAGCATAAATGATTTCCTTTTTTAGGATATCTTTAGCAGTTAGTTTCGGATTGGGTTTATCCTGAGAGGATGATCCTACTACAGGGAATTCTGATAGAGAAGAAAACTTCCCTTTTTTCTGATTTACTTTCTTCGGATATCTAGATCCTCCTGCTCCTTTATCAGGTGGTTCCATCTTTATCCTGCAAAAATTCACGGGTTAAAAAATCAGGAAGAGAGTTCTGATTTCCTTTAATATATTCAATTTTAAAATCGAATGCAGATAATTCAGATTGCCATCTTGCAAAAATTTGTTTAGAAACTAAATTTTTAACATCCTTTTGCAAAATATCTTTTGCAGCACTACAGTCAATACGGAGTAGAAAAGATTGATTTAATAAATCATCTTGAAATTTAGAAATGCATTTGACTATTGATAACATTTCTTTTTTGATGGTGGAATAGTTTTTCTGAGCATTCTTCCACATTCCAGATGCAAATCTAAGTAATTCTTCTTTATTAGTAGAAGGGTTTTTCTGTTTTAGAATACCTCCATAACCAATATCAGAGGCATCCGTTTCAACAATTTTGAACCATTGAGGGTTTGCTAACCCTAGACATGGTAATTGTTTTACTCTAAGTTTGATTTTTCGGACTGCTTGGGTATGCTGATCATCCCAAGGTAATGGATTCTTTTTAAGCCTATCATATAAAATAGCACTATCCATTGCTATATTCTGGTAGTAGTCTGCTATATAATTAAGACTTCCTAAAAATCTTTGCAATTGATTTTTGTCTCTAATTTCTAAACTTGGTAATGAACCTAATACAGGTTTTAAGACCTATTATAAAAGACCTACTCCTCAAGATCTCCTCTTTGAGGAAGACTTTTATCAAAATCAGAATTCTTATAATGGTCGTTCCATTTATGAATGGAATATTGATGGTCTTTCAGAATATCAAATTTATGAAGTTGTTCATAAAATGTTAATGTATGCCAGCATTTGCAAAGCTAGTGGTAATGATGATTCGGCTGTGGCTAAATTCATTGTTACTGGTTTTGTTGGTGCCTTAAAAGGATGGTGGGATAATGTTCTCACTGTTGCCCAGCAGACTGAAATTTTCACAGCTACAAAACCTGAACCAAATACTGCACAAGTTAAACCTGATGCAGTTTATACTTTACTTCAGACTATTCTTTTGCATTTTGTGGGGAGTCATCCTCAAAGGCAAGAGAAAAGTCGAGAACCTTTACAGAACCTTAGATGTCCATCTTTAACCCATTTTAGATGGTATAAAGATGTCTTTATCTGTAAAGTTATGCAACGCAATGATGCTAATTCTGAATATTGGAAGCCTAAGTTCATTGATGGACTTCCTCCTCTTTTTGCTGAAAAAGTTAGACAAAGACTAAGAGATCAAAATAATGAAAACATCATCTCTTATAGTTATCTAACTTATGGACATATAATTACTACTTGTGTTCAAACTGGATTAGAAATTTGTAATGATATGAAATTACAATACCAATTGAAAAAACAGAATTTGCATGGGAAAAAAGAAATTGGTGAATTCTGTAGTCAATTTGCATATGATATGAAAATTGATTATCCAAAATCTCATAAAAGGAATTCTAGAGATTCGAAAGAGTATTCTCGAAAATCTTATTATAAGAAAAGAAGAAAATACAAACAGAATAAAGAAATTTATTATCAGAAGCCTCGACATAAGAAAAGATTTAAAGGAAATTATATTCCTAATAAATCTGAAACAAAATCAGGACAAAAAACAAGTAATAAAACTTGTTTTAAATGCGGAAAAATAGGGCATTATGCTAATAAATGTTCTACAAAAAGAAAACTGAATGAATTAAAAATTGATGACAATCTAAAAGCTGAATTAAGCAAAGTTTTCCTGACCTCTAATACTGAAGAAGAATCTTCATCTTCTAGTGACTCTGAGGATGTCAATGAAATTGACTTTCTATCTTCTAGCCAATCAGAAGATATATCTGAAAAGGAACCTTGTTCAGGACAATGTTCTAAAAACCAAGACTATTGGAAAGCCATTGTAGAAATGAATGGCTTGAGTATTAATGTTTTAACGGATACTCAATCAGAAATAATATCTATGATAGATAAAGTAACAGACCCTCTGCTAAAAAGTAAAATATTACAATTTTGCTTAGAACAGACAAAAAACTCTCCTAGTTCCTTTGAGAAACCGAATATTACTAAACATTACAGTATGAAAGAAGTACTTCAAAGACTTGAAGGAAAACCAGAAACTTCTTTAAAACCTTCTACTTCTCAAGATTTAAGAAGTGAGGTAAATATAGTTAAATCTGAAATAAAACTCATCAGAGAAGAGTTAGATAACCAGAATATCAGACTTACTCAATTAGAAAGTCTAGCTGAAAAACATCAATCAAAAGATAAATCGATTGCTATTCTAAACACAGAACCATCTAGTATTTTAGATAATAATCTTATCTTTTTAAATACTATGCAGAAAATTACCTATCAGAAATGGTATATAAGTATTAATATTGTTATCAACAAAGAATATACCATTACTAATGCAGTAGCATTGGTGGATAGCGGAGCTGACATGAACTGTATTAGAGAAGGTTTAGTTCCGACTAAATACTTCGAAAAAACCGTACAATCTCTACATTCTGCAAGTGGAGATAGAATGCCAATTAATTATAAGCTACCTGAAGCTTATATTTGTAATAAAGGAATCTGTATTCCACAAACCTTTATTTTAATCCGAAATTTATCTCAAGAAGTTATTCTGGGAACTCCATTTATTAATTTATTTTTCCCTTATGACAAGATAGATGAAACAGGATTATATGCTAGTTTTCAGAATCATAAAATACATTTTGAATTTATTACTAGCCCTGAAACCAGAACTTTAAATGAGTTAGAATATTTAATTAATTCTAAAACTGCTCATTTAAACTTCTTACAAGAAGAAATACATAATTTGAATATTTCCGAGAAATTGAACTCCCCAGAAATAAAACTAAAAATCAAAGAAATTGAAAATCAATTTCTAACCGAAGTTTGTAGCAATATTCCCAATGCTTTTTGGGAAAGGAAAAAATATATTGTATCTTTACCTTATAAACCTGAATTTGATGAAAAAACTCAGATTCCGACTAAGGCTCGTCCTAGTCAAATGAATGCTGAATATCTTGAACTTTGTAAGAAAGAAATTCAAGATTTATTAGAAAAGAAGCTTATCAGAAAAAGTTATTCACCATGGAGTTGTACCGCTTTCTATGTGAATAAAGCAGCTGAAAAGGAAAGAGGTGTTCCAAGGCTTGTAGTAAATTACAAACCTTTGAATGATGCTCTGAAATGGATTAGATATCCTATTCCAAACAAAAAAGATCTTTTAGATAGATTGCATTCTGCAAAAATATTTTCTAAATTTGATCTTAAATCTGGATACTATCAGATTCAACTAACTGAAGAAGATAGATATAAAACTGCATTTACTGTACCCTTTGGGCATTATGAATGGAATGTTATGCCATTCGGTTTAAAAAATGCCCCTTCAGAATTTCAAAATATTATGAACGATATTTTTATTCCGTATTCAAATTTTACTATTGTCTATATAGATGATATATTAGTATTTTCATCAAATATAGATCAACATTTTAGACATCTTAGAATTACAAAAGATGTTATCAGAAAAAATGGTTTAGTCATATCTGCACCTAAAATGAAACTCTTTCAAACTGAAGTTAGATTTCTGATACCAATTATTAAGAAGGATCGTTTAACATAAGAGATAAAGAGAAAACTTACAAAGATGAGCAGAAACCAGACTTAATCTTCAAAATGACGATAAAGAGAAAACTTACAAAGATGGGAGAGCAGAAACCAGACTTAATCTTCAAAATACTTCGGATTTATTAATCTTCTAGCTTTAATTACAAACTACTATTACAGAGCTTGACAGAGAAAGAGAGAAGAAACTAAAAACTTGAAAGGAAAAACTTAGAAGAAAATAACTTGGGTTCAGAATGAACCAACATTCGGAATTTATAAAAATTTTTAGATGACCGGAACAGTTCCGGTTTCCAGGTCTACTTCGTCGTCTTCTGATGAATAGTGAATAGTAAAATTGACTTTTTACTATTTGCCTCTTACTATTTGTCACAGTAAGCCGCCATCTACTGTTGGCACAGTAAGCCGCCTTCTATTGTTGAGAATAGTTCTTGACTCTTCCTGTCGAAATAGTTCTTGACTCTTCCTGTCAAAATAGTTCTTGACTCTTCCTGTCGAAACAGTCTTGACCTTTACTATTTAAGCTGACAATCAATATTTTGAATAGTGTCTTCTAGATGCTGATACTGTCGAATAATACTGAAATACGGATTTACTGTACAGTAACTGTAGCAAACTACTGATCTTTTTGTTTGCCTTTTGCAGATTTTAGTAACTTCTGAGAATGCACTTCGATGATAGCATCCCAGTAATCTGCCATTGAGGTATCCGATTTTGCTGATTTTGAGTCATCGAAATCCTCATTCGGATCTTGGCTTTCTCCAGCCAATACCGCATACTGATTTTCTTGAGATGATGAGTGATCTAGAATTTCAGTCTCTATATCTTGCTTCTGATGATGAGCTAGGAATTGATTTTTAATTATTTCCATAGCTTTAATCTGTTGATCTACATATGAAAGGTTCGGATATTTTTTCTGAATATCATCCAATAAAAATTGGAAAATATTATCAGAAGGTGAAATAGATACGGATTTTTGAGTAGCCTTATAGGCATTTTCATACTCAATTACAGTTTGACAAATGAGTTTATGGGTATCTGTAATAGGAAATCCATCCCACCATTTGTAATGAAAAGTTCTGCTAATACATGGAATTAAGAGATCATCAAAGTGAAATTCTAGATCCCATCTCCATATCCATGGTATTTTGAACTCTGCCATATAACAGAGTGCTGATAACCCTTTTGGGGTTTTTTCTGCAGTTTTTCCCTTGAGCTTTGGATGATACTCATACCATTTTAGCCAAGGATCTTTCAGTGTATCTGGTAAGAAACTCAGTTCTGGACCGAATTTCTCCCACCAATGCAGAAACCAGAGAGGGAAACCTTTTCCTTTAACAATTTCAGGGTTAATACTGATAAACCAGGAGTGTTTCCTGATCGGATTCTGATAATAGAACATGAATGACCATGCCAAAACATAATCCCAATAATTATAGTTTTGACCATTCAATTTCAGGCTTCTGGGTCTTGAGGGGTCAAGAGCCCATTCTGTTATATGTAAGACTTTTACTATATAACACTTAGAATGTGTTATAGGAGACTTACTGTCTTTCAGATTATAATGGTGGTGTACCATTTGTACAGATTCTGTTTCATTCAGAATGGCTTCATAGATATATCTATGCTTGCCATCTTGGATAGGATAGTTTTGTACTCCTAAGTACCGTTCTTTGATGTGCCATGGATCATGTCTCCACTGGACATCTTCTAAGGATACAGATAGAATTTTTTCAGTTATTAACTTTTTAGCATAAATGATTTCCTTTTTTAGGATATCTTTAGCAGTTAGTTTCGGATTGGGTTTATCCTGAGAGGATGATCCTACTACAGGGAATTCTGATAGAGAAGAAAACTTCCCTTTTTTCTGATTTACTTTCTTCGGATATCTAGATCCTCCTGCTCCTTTATCAGGTGGTTCCATCTTTATCCTGCAAAAATTCACGGGTTAAAAAATCAGGAAGAGAGTTCTGATTTCCTTTAATATATTCAATTTTAAAATCGAATGCAGATAATTCAGATTGCCATCTTGCAAAAATTTGTTTAGAAACTAAATTTTTAACATCTTTTTGCAAAATATCTTTTGCAGCACTACAGTCAATACGGAGTAGAAAAGATTGATTTAATAAATCATCTTGAAATTTAGAAATGCATTTGACTATTGATAACATTTCTTTTTTGATGGTGGAATAGTTTTTCTGAGCATTCTTCCACATTCCAGATGCAAATCTAAGTAATTCTTCTTTATTAGTAGAAGGGTTTTTCTGTTTTAGAATACCTCCATAACCAATATCAGAGGCATCCGTTTCAACAATTTTGAACCATTGAGGGTTTGCTAACCCTAGACATGGTAATTGTTTTACTCTAAGTTTGATTTTTCGGACTGCTTGGGTATGCTGATCATCCCAAGGTAATGGATTCTTTTTAAGCCTATCATATAAAATAGCACTATCCATTGCTATATTCTGGTAGTAGTCTGCTATATAATTAAGACTTCCTAAAAATCTTTGCAATTGATTTTTGTCTCTAATTTCATCAGGAAATTTAGAGGCAAATTCAATGCTTCTGTCAATAGGGATTATTGTCCCTTTACTAATATTCTGTCCTAGAAATCTAACTTCAGTTTGAAAGAGTTTCATTTTAGGTGCAGATATGACTAAACCATTTTTTCTGATAACATCTTTTGTAATTCTAAGATGTCTAAAATGTTGATCTATATTAGATGAAAATACTAATATATCATCTATATAGACAATAGTAAAATTTGAATACGGAATAAAAATATCGTTCATAATATTTTGAAATTCTGAAGGGGCATTTTTTAAACCGAATGGCATAACATTCCATTCATAATGCCCAAAGGGTACAGTAAATGCAGTTTTATATCTATCTTCTTCAGTTAGTTGAATCTGATAGTATCCAGATTTAAGATCAAATTTAGAAAATATTTTTGCAGAATGCAATCTATCTAAAAGATCTTTTTTGTTTGGAATAGGATATCTAATCCATTTCAGAGCATCATTCAAAGGTTTGTAATTTACTACAAGCCTTGGAACACCTCTTTCCTTTTCAGCTGCTTTATTCACATAGAAAGCGGTACAACTCCATGGTGAATAACTTTTTCTGATAAGCTTCTTTTCTAATAAATCTTGAATTTCTTTCTTGCAAAGTTCAAGATATTCAGCATTCATTTGACTAGGACGAGCCTTAGTCGGAATCTGAGTTTTTTCATCAAATTCAGGTTTATAAGGTAAAGATACAATATATTTTTTCCTTTCCCAAAAAGCATTGGGAATATTGCTACAAACTTCGGTTAGAAATTGATTTTCAATTTCTTTGATTTTTAGTTTTATTTCTGGGGAGTTCAATTTCTCGGAAATATTCAAATTATGTATTTCTTCTTGTAAGAAGTTTAAATGAGCAGTTTTAGAATTAATTAGATATTCTAACTCATTTAAAGTCCTGGTTTCAGGGCTAGTAATAAATTCAAAATGTATTTTATGATTCTGAAAACTAGCATATAATCCGGTTTCATCTATCTTGTCATAAGGGAAAAATAAATTAATAAATGGAGTTCCCAGAATAACTTCTTGAGATAAATTTCGGATTAAAATAAAGGTTTGTGGAATACAGATTCCTTTATTACAAATATAAGCTTCAGGTAGCTTATAATTAATTGGCATTCTATCTCCACTTGCAGAATGTAGAGATTGTACGGTTTTTTCGAAGTATTTAGTCGGAACTAAACCTTCTCTAATACAGTTCATGTCAGCTCCGCTATCCACCAATGCTACTGCATTAGTAATGGTATATTCTTTGTTGATAACAATATTAATACTTATATACCATTTCTGATAGGTAATTTTCTGCATAGTATTTAAAAAGATAAGATTATTATCTAAAATACTAGATGGTTCTGTGTTTAGAATAGCAATCGATTTATCTTTTGATTGATGTTTTTCAGCTAGACTTTCTAATTGAATAAGTCTGATATTCTGGTTATCTAACTCTTCTCTGATGAGTTTTATTTCAGATTTAATTATATTTACCTCACTTCTTAAATCTTGAGAAGTAGAAGGTTTTAAAGAAGTTTCTGGTTTTCCTTCAAGTCTTTGAAGTACTTCTTTCATACTGTAATGTTTAGTAATATTCGGTTTCTCAAAGGAACTAGGAGAGTTTTTTGTCTGTTCTAAGCAAAATTGTAATATTTTACTTTTTAGCAGAGGGTCTTTTATTTTATCTATCATAGATATTATTTCTGATTGAGTATCCGTTAAAGCATTAATACTCAAGCCATTCATTTCTACAATGGCTTTCCAATAGTCTTGGTTTTTAGAACATTGTCCTGAACAAGGTTCCTTTTCAGATATATCTTCTGATTGGCTAGAAGATAGAAAGTCAATTTCATTGACATCCTCAGAGTCACTAGAAGATGAAGATTCTTCTTCAGTATTAGAGGTCAGGAAAACTTTGCTTAATTCAGCTTTTAGATTGTCATCAATTTTTAATTTATTCAGTTTTCTTTTTGTAGAACATTTATTAGCATAATGCCCTATTTTTCCGCATTTAAAACAAGTTTTATTACTTGTTTTTTGTCCTGATTTTGTTTCAGATTTATTAGGAATATAATTTCCTTTAAATCTTTTCTTATGTCGAGGCTTCTGATAATAAATTTCTTTATTCTGTTTGTATTTTCTTCTTTTCTTATAATAAGATTTTCGAGAATACTCTTTCGAATCTCTAGAATTCCTTTTATGAGATTTTGGATAATCAATTTTCATATCATATGCAAATTGACTACAGAATTCACCAATTTCTTTTTTCCCATGCAAATTCTGTTTTTTCAATTGGTATTGTAATTTCATATCATTACAAATTTCTAATCCAGTTTGAACACAAGTAGTAATTATATGTCCATAAGTTAGATAACTATAAGAGATGATGTTTTCATTATTTTGATCTCTTAGTCTTTGTCTAACTTTTTCAGCAAAAAGAGGAGGAAGTCCATCAATGAACTTAGCCTTCCAATATTCAGAATTAGCATCATTGCGTTGCATAACCTTACAGATAAAGACATCTTTATACCATCTAAAATGGGTTAAAGATGGACATCTAAGGTTCTGTAAAAGTTCTCGACTTTTCTCTTGCCTTTGAGGATGACTCCCCACAAAATGCAAAAGAATAGTCTGAAGTAAAGTATAAACTGCATCAGGTTTAACTTGTGCAGTATTTGGTTCAGGTTTTGTAGCTGTGAAAATTTCAGTCTGCTGGGCAACAGTGAGAACATTATCCCACCATCCTTTTAAGGCACCAACAAAACCAGTAACAATGAATTTAGCCACAGCCGAATCATCATTACCACTAGCTTTGCAAATGCTGGCATACATTAACATTTTATGAACAACTTCATAAATTTGATATTCTGAAAGACCATCAATATTCCATTCATAAATGGAACGACCATTATAAGAATTCTGATTTTGATAAAAGTCTTCCTCAAAGAGGAGATCTTGAGGAGTAGGTCTTTTATAATAGGTCTTAAAACCTGTATTAGGTTCATTACCAAGTTTATATAACATGGTTTGAACTTTACTGATATCTGGTCCAGACTCAAGATCAGAGTTTTCAGTACTAGAATCTTGGCTAATAGTATTAATCTTTAAATTTTTCATTCTTTCAATGATTAAATTAGCAAAGTCTATATCCTGTTTATCAGACAGTTTAAAGTCTTTGATTTCTGGACTAGGTTTAACATCTACTTCAACAATTTCTTTGTCTTTATTTTTTGAAGTGGATTCAACCTTGGTAGATAAAACTTTAGGTGTATCCTTAAGTTTTTCTTCAATACTACTCAATTGATTATGAATAGTATTTTCAATTCTGATTAATTGACTACCAATAGTCTGAAGACTTAGATTGGTATGATTGTGCTGTTTTATGACGGTAGTTACTGATTCACTAGGTATAGCATATGGAACTGCTTCTAGTGCTTTACTTTCATTGTCATTTTTAAGAGTCAAGGCTTCAGGTGGAGGATGAATAGAATTAATCTTAGTTCCATCACTCTTAGTCCACATTTTTGTATAATCTTCTATAACATGGATAGTTTTCTGATTAGGGTACCAATTATGAAACCAAATAGTAAAGGTTGTCATTTTTTGGTCCCTTTCTAACTCTTGATAATAAATATTTTTAATATTTTCAAGAGTCCTACTATTAAAGGCTGCAAAAAACCAATTTCGGAAAGCTTCATGTTTGGTCATCATGAGCTCCTGATTAAGCCACTGTCTAGGTATTGATCCTGGACTATAATCCATAAAATTTTATAAATGGAAACTCATTTCAGATTGAGTCGGAGAAGTCCTTTGTTCTTTCTCCTGTTCAGTTGTCTGTTCAACATATACTACATGTGGAATTTGTTGATCAGAAATCTTTAATCCTCGGATGATCTGCTCTTTAAGTTCATCATTTGATACAGAGTATCTAGATAAACTACTAGGATATGAGACTTTATAGTCTTCTATCCTTTTGGCGGAAGAGCTTCTAGTTAAGCTTAGTTTACTGATTTTATTAGGGGCAAATGTTATTTCAACATCTCCCTCAGGTGTTTGGGTTATTTGATTTAAATTCCTGTTCATAATATTGACAGGTGGTACAGCATCCTGTACAACCCATTCATGTGGAAAGTCAATTTCTTCCCATTTAATTAACTTCGGAATTGCAATATTAGTAGTCAAGCAATTACTATCTATTACTATAGTCTTGCCTGGTTCACTACGCAGTATTGCGTTAGGAGTCAAGGTATTCATTACCTTATAATGAATCCTATATATTACTGATATTGTCTCAGATCCAGGGAGATAATTATATCCCTGTGTTTGAATATGCAGGGACACTGCCTCAAACAGATTTCTATCTGTCAAAGATAAGGTCAAATTCGGGTAAACATTAAAATAAACCGGTCCATGGCATAAACTAGTTTGGATTATTCCCATTAAAGATGGTAAGAAATCCAAACACCTAGCATCTCGCAAATAGGATAAGATACTGGCATTTAATCCGGCCAAAGTCAGAGGTTTGAATGCTATTTGAATGCATCCAATGTGCAGGTAGTTGTATTTAGATTTTAAATACTTTTCAATATCTTTAAGACTCAAAAGTCTAAGGGTTTTGACTTCTTGGTCAAGTCCGATTGACTGTTCAAGAGTCTTGATATTATTTTGACTAATGAAATCAAAAAATCCTTTTTTATAGATTTTATTTGATTTTATTGCGGGTATGGTCCATTGATTTAATTGTTTAGTTTGGTCAAACTCTTCAATTACGGAGTTCTTTATAGAACTTTCAGTTAAGTCTCGAGAATCCAATTGATTCATTGAATTAAATTAGAGGAAATCATATAGACATAGCATAAATAGCAGATTATGATTTTTAGTAATTTCCTTTAAAATTATATTCTTAAAAATATTTATATATAATCATTAAATTACACGTCTGTCAACGGTTTAAAGGGTATCAAACGATCCTCAACGCCTACCCGGCAACAACGGATCTAAACCCATACGCGACTTGGGTGACGTACCATAATTCAAGGATTATAATAAATTATTTTTAAGTACAAATTTCTAAAAGGAAATTTCTAACTATCATAATTCGGATTTAGTCTATATCTACATATTCTCCCCTAATTCGGATTTAAGCTATCATGGCTCTGATACCAATTTACTGAGAAGGATCAACAGATTAAAGAGATAAAGAGAAAACTTACAAAGATGGGAGAGCAGAAACCAGACTTAAACTTCAGAAGGATCCTTTAACATAAGAGATAAAGAGAAAAACTTACAAAGATGGGAGAGCAGAAACCAGACTTAATCTTCAAAATACTTCGGCTTTATTATAGATGTAGCTTTAATTACAAACTACTATTACAGAGCTTGACAAAGAAAGAGAGAAGAAACTAAAAACTTGAAAAGGAAAAACTTAGAAGAAAATAACTTGGGTTCAGAATGAACCAACATTCGGATTTTATAAAAATTTTTAGATGACCGGAACAGTTCCGGTTTCCAGGTCTACTTCGTCGTCTTCTGATGAATAGTGAATAGTAAAATTGACTTTTTACTATTTGCCTTTTACTATTTGTCACAGTAAGCCGCCATCTACTGTTGGCACAGTAAGCCGCCCTCTATTGTTGAGAATAGTTCTTGACTTTTCCTGTTGAGAATAGTTCTTGACTCTTCCTGTCAAAATAGTTCTTGACTCTTCCTGTCGAAACAGTCTTGACCTTTACTATTTAAGCTGACAATCACTATTTTGAATAGTGTCTTCTAGATGCTGATACTGTCGAATAATACTGAAATACGGATTTACTGTACAGTAACTGTAGGAAACTACTGATCTTTTTGTTTGCCTTTTGCAGATTTTAGTAACTTCTGAGAATGCACTTCGATGATAGCATCCCAGTAATCTGCCATTGAGGTATCCGATTTTGCTGATTTTGAGTCATCGAAATCCTCATTCGGATCTTGGCTTTCTCCAGCCAATACCGCATACTGATTTTCTTGAGATGATGAGGGATCTAGAATTTCAGTCTCTATATCTTGCTTCTGATGATGAGCTAGGAATTGATTTTTAATTATTTCCATAGCTTTAATCTGTTGATCTACATATGAAAGGTTCGGATATTTTTTCTGAATATCATCCAATAAAAATTGGAAAATATTATCAGAAGGTGAAATAGATACGGATTTTTGAGTAGCCTTATAGGCATTTTCATACTCAATTACAGTTTGACAAATGAGTTTATGGGTATCTGTAATAGGAAATCCATCCCACCATTTGTAATGAAAAGTTCTGCTAATACATGGAATTAAGAGATCATCAAAGTGAAATTCTAGATCCCATCTCCATATCCATGGTATTTTGAACTCTGCCATATAACAGAGTGCTGATAACCCTTTTGGGGTTTTTTCTGCAGTTTTTCCCTTGAGCTTTGGATGATACTCATACCATTTTAGCCAAGGGTCTTTCAGTGTATCTGGTAAGAAACTCAGTTCTGGACCGAATTTCTCCCACCAATGCAGAAACCAGAGAGGGAAACCTTTTTCTTTAACAATTTCAGGGTTAATACTGATAAACCAGGAGTGTTTCCTGATCGGATTCTGATAATAGAACATGAATGACCATGCCAAAACATAATCCCAATAATTATAGTTTTGACCATTCAATTTCAGGCTTCTGGGTCTTGAGGGGTCAAGAGCCCATTCTGTTATATGTAAGACTTTTACTATATAACACTTAGAATGTGTTATAGGAGACTTACTGTCTTTCAGATTATAATGGTGGTGTACCATTTGTACAGATTCTGTTTCATTCAGAATGGCTTCATATATATATCTATGCTTGCCATCTTGGATAGGATAGTTTTGTACTCCTAAGTACCGTTCTTTGATGTGCCATGGATCATGTCTCCACTGGACATCTTCTAAGGATACAGATAGAATTTTTTCAGTTATTAACTTTTTAGCATAAATGATTTCCTTTTTTAGGATATCTTTAGCAGTTAGTTTCGGATTGGGTTTATCCTGAGAGGATGATCCTACTACAGGGAATTCTGATAGAGAAGAAAACTTCCCTTTTTTCTGATTTACTTTCTTCGGATATCTAGACCCTCCTGCTCCTTTATCAGGTGGTTCCATCTTTATCCTGCAAAAATTCACGGGTTAAAAAATCAGGAAGAGAGTTCTGATTTCCTTTAATATATTCAATTTTAAAATCGAATGCAGATAATTCAGATTGCCATCTTGCAAAAATTTGTTTAGAAACTAAATTTTTAACATCCTTTTGCAAAATATCTTTTGCAGCACTACAGTCAATACGGAGTAGAAAAGATTGATTTAATAAATCATCTTGAAATTTAGAAATGCATTTGACTATTGATAACATTTCTTTTTTGATGGTGGAATAGTTTTTCTGAGCATTCTTCCACATTCCAGATGCAAATCTAAGTAATTCTTCTTTATTAGTAGAAGGGTTTTTCTGTTTTAGAATACCTCCATAACCAATATCAGAGGCATCCGTTTCAACAATTTTGAACCATTGAGGGTTTGCTAACCCTAGACATGGTAATTGTTTTACTCTAAGTTTGATTTTTCGGACTGCTTGGGTATGCTGATCATCCCAAGGTAATGGATTCTTTTTAAGCCTATCATATAAAATAGCACTATCCATTGCTATATTCTGGTAGTAGTCTGCTATATAATTAAGACTTCCTAAAAATCTTTGCAATTGATTTTTGTCTCTAATTTCATCAGGAAATTTAGAGGCAAATTCAATGCTTCTGTCAATAGGGATTATTGTCCCTTGACTAATATTCTGTCCTAGAAATCTAACTTCAGTTTGAAAGAGTTTCATTTTAGGTGCAGATATGACTAAACCATTTTTTCTGATAACATCTTTTGTAATTCTAAGATGTCTAAAATGTTGATCTATATTAGATGAAAATACTAATATATCATCTATATAGACAATAGTAAAATTTGAATACGGAATAAAAATATCGTTCATAATATTTTGAAATTCTGAAGGGGCATTTTTTAAACCGAATGGCATAACATTCCATTCATAATGCCCAAAGGGTACAGTAAATGCAGTTTTATATCTATCTTCTTCAGTTAGTTGAATCTGATAGTATCCAGATTTAAGATCAAATTTAGAAAATATTTTTGCAGAATGCAATCTATCTAAAAGATCTTTTTTGTTTGGAATAGGATATCTAATCCATTTCAGAGCATCATTCAAAGGTTTGTAATTTACTACAAGCCTTGGAACACCTCTTTCCTTTTCAGCTGCTTTATTCACATAGAAAGCGGTACAACTCCATGGTGAATAACTTTTTCTGATAAGCTTCTTTTCTAATAAATCTTGAATTTCTTTCTTACAAAGTTCAAGATATTCAGCATTCATTTGACTAGGACGAGCCTTAGTCGGAATCTGAGTTTTTTCATCAAATTCAGGTTTATAAGGTAAAGATACAATATATTTTTTCCTTTCCCAAAAAGCATTGGGAATATTGCTGCAAACTTCGGTTAGAAATTGATTTTCAATTTCTTTGATTTTTAGTTTTATTTCTGGGGAGTTCAATTTCTCGGAAATATTCAAATTATGTATTTCTTCTTGTAAGAAGTTTAAATGAGCAGTTTTAGAATTAATTAAATATTCTAACTCATTTAAAGTTCTGGTTTCAGGGCTAGTAATAAATTCAAAATGTATTTTATGATTCTGAAAACTAGCATATAATCCTGTTTCATCTATCTTGTCATAAGGGAAAAATAAATTAATAGATGGAGTTCCCAGAATAACTTCTTGAGATAAATTTCGGATTAAAATAAAGGTTTGTGGAATACAGATTCCTTTATTACAAATATAAGCTTCAGGTAGCTTATAATTAATTGGCATTCTATCTCCACTTGCAGAATGTAGAGATTGTACGGTTTTTTCGAAGTATTTAGTCGGAACTAAACCTTCTCTAATACAGTTCATGTCAGCTCCGCTATCCACCAATGCTACTGCATTAGTAATGGTATATTCTTTGTTGATAACAATATTAATACTTATATACCATTTCTGATAGGTAATTTTCTGCATAGTATTTAAAAAGATAAGATTATTATCTAAAATACTAGATGGTTCTGTGTTTAGAATAGCAATCGATTTATCTTTTGATTGATGTTTTTCAGCTAGACTTTCTAATTGAGTAAGTCTGATATTCTGGTTATCTAACTCTTCTCTGATGAGTTTTATTTCAGATTTAACTATATTTACCTCACTTCTTAAATCTTGAGAAGTAGAAGGTTTTAAAGAAGTTTCTGGTTTTCCTTCAAGTCTTTGAAGTACTTCTTTCATACTGTAATGTTTAGTAATATTCGGTTTCTCAAAGGAACTAGGAGAGTTTTTTGTCTGTTCTAAGCAAAATTGTAATATTTTACTTTTTAGCAGAGGGTCTGTTACTTTATCTATCATAGATATTATTTCTGATTGAGTATCCGTTAAAACATTAATACTCAAGCCATTCATTTCTACAATGGCTTTCCAATAGTCTTGGTTTTTAGAACATTGTCCTGCACAAGGTTCCTTTTCAGATATATCTTCTGATTGGCTAGAAGATAGAAAGTCAATTTCATTGACATCCTCAGAGTCACTAGAAGATGAAGATTCTTCTTCAGTATTAGAGGTCAGGAAAACTTTGCTTAATTCAGCTTTTAGATTGTCATCAATTTTTAATTCATTCAGTTTTCTTTTTGTAGAACATTTATTAGCATAATGCCCTATTCTTCCGCATTTAAAACAAGTTTTATTACTTGTTTTTTGTCCTGATTTTGTTTCAGATTTATTAGGAATATAATTTCCTTTAAATCTTTTCTTATGTCGAGGCTTCTGATAATAAATTTCTTTATTCTGTTTGTATTTTCTTCTTTTCTTATAATAAGATTTTCGAGAATACTCTTTCGAATCTCTAAAATTCCTTTTATGAGATTTTGGATAATCAATTTTCATATCATATGCAAATTGACTACAGAATTCACCAATTTCTTTTTTCCCATGCAAATTCTGTTTTTTCAATTGGTATTGTAATTTCATATCATTACAAATTTCTAATCCAGTTTGAACACAAGTAGTAATTATATGTCCATAAGTTAGATAACTATAAGAGATGATGTTTTCATTATTTTGATCTCTTAGTCTTTGTCTAACTTTTTCAGCAAAAAGAGGAGGAAGTCCATCAATGAACTTAGCCTTCCAATATTCAGAATTAGCATCATTGCGTTGCATAACTTTACAGATAAAGACATCTTTATACCATCTAAAATGGGTTAAAGATGGACATCTAAGGTTTTGTAAAAGTTCTCGACTTTTCTCTTGTCTTTGAGGATGACTCCCCACAAAATGCAAAAGAATAGTCTGAAGTAAAGTATAAACTGCATCAGGTTTAACTTGTGCAGTATTTGGTTCAGGTTTTGTAGCTGTGAAAATTTCAGTCTGCTGGGCAACAGTGAGAACATTATCCCACCATCCTTTTAAGGCACCAACAAAACCAGTAACAATGAATTTAGCCACAGCCGAATCATCATTACCACTAGCTTTGCAAATGCTGGCATACATTAACATTTTATGAACAACTTCATAAATTTGATATTCTGAAAGACCATCAATATTCCATTCATAAATGGAACGACCATTATAAGAATTCTGATTTTGATAAAAGTCTTCCTCAAAGAGGAGATCTTGAGGAGTAGGTCTTTTATAATAGGTCTTAAAACCTGTATTAGGTTCATTACCAAGTTTATATAACATGGTTTGAACTTTACTGATATCTGGTCCAGACTCAAGATCAGAGTTTTCAGTACTAGAATCTTGGCTAATAACATTAATTTTTAAATTTTTCATTCTTTCAATGATTAAATTAGCAAAGTCTATATCCTGTTTATCAGACAGTTTAAAGTCTTTGATTTCTGGACTAGGTTTAACATCTACTTCAACCATTTCTTTGTCTTTATTTTTTGAAGTGGATTCAACCTTGGTAGATAAAACTTTAGGTGTATCCTTAAGTTTTTCTTCAATACTACTCAATTGATTATGAATAGTATTTTCAATTCTGATTAATTGACTACCAATAGTCTGAAGACTTAGATTGGTATGATTGTGCTGTTTTATGACGGTAGTTACTGATTCACTAGGTATAGCATATGGAACTGCTTCTAGTGCTTTACTTTCATTGTCATTTTTAAGAGTCAAGGCTTCAGGTGGAGGATGAATAGAATTAATCTTAGTTCCATCACTCTTAGTCCACATTTTTGTATAATCTTCTATAACATGGATAGTTTTCTGATTAGGGTACCAATTATGAAACCAAATAGTAAAGGTTGTCATTTTTTGATCCCTTTCTAACTCTTGATACCTTGACTCCTAACGCAATACTGCGTAGTGAACCAGGCAAGACTATAGTAATAGATAGTAATTGCTTGACTACTAATATTGCAATTCCGAAGTTAATTAAATGGGAAGAAATTGACTTTCCACATGAATGGGTTGTACAGGATGCTGTACCACCTGTCAATATTATGAACAGGAATTTAAATCAAATAACCCAAACACCTGAGGGAGATGTTGAAATAACATTTGCCCCTAATAAAATCAGTAAACTAAGCTTAACTAGAAGCTCTTCAGCCAAAAGGATAGAAGACTATAAAGTCTCATATCCTAGTAGTTTATCTAGATACTCTGTATCAAATGATGAACTTAAAGAGCAGATCATCCGAGGATTAAAGATTTCTGATCAACAAATTCCACATGGAGTCTATGTTGAACAGACAACTGAACAGGAGAAAGAACAAAGGACTTCTCCGACTCAATCTGAAATGAGTTTCCATTTATAAAATTTTATGGATTATAGTCCAGGATCAATACCTAGACAGTGGCTTAATCAGGAGCTCATGATGACAAAACATGAAGCTTTCCGAAATTGGTTTTTTGCAGCCTTTAATAGTAGGACTCTTGAAAATATTAAAAATATTTATTATCAAGAGTTAGAAAGGGATCAAAAAATGACAACCTTTACTATTTGGTTTCATAATTGGTACCCTAATCAGAAAACTATCCATGTTATAGAAGATTATACAAAAATGTGGACTAAGAGTGATGGAACTAAGATTAATTCTATTCATCCTCCACCTGAAGCCTTGACTCTTAAAAATGACAATGAAAGTAAAGCACTAGAAGCAGTTCCATATGCTATACCTAGTGAATCAGTAACTACCGTCATAAAACAGCACAATCATACCAATCTAAGTCTTCAGACTATTGGTAGTCAATTAATCAGAATTGAAAATACTATTCATAATCAATTGAGTAGTATTGAAGAAAAACTTAAGGATACACCTAAAGTTTTATCTACCAAGGTTGAATCCACTTCAAAAAATAAAGACAAAGAAATTGTTGAAGTAGATGTTATTTTAATCCGCGACTTGGTATTAACACACATACACAGAATTTTTAGTATTGTTTTCTGTATGTACTAGGTATAACTCGTGGCTACGCCGCAAACGCTTCTTATAATATTTTACGCGTTCAGGCCTTTAAAATATCTGATATACGCTTGAACGTTCTAAACAAAAATAGAATGAATTTGCTAGTATAGAAAAAGATGAAGAGATGTTGAGAAATCATGAGCATAGAGTAGTTCCAAAAAAACTAATGTTGATCTCACTCAACGACCCAAATTAAAAGAGGATTAGTTGGTTTTAGAGAAGGGACTACACCAAAATAAATTCAAATTTTTAAACAAGAAACTAAGATTAAAATTTGGTCCCTCAACAATATCCTTTATTAAAAATGGATGTTTGTCTCAGTCAGCTTTTTTTTTCTTTCTGTTTTATTATATAGATGATGAGTTTAAACAAGAACCTAACCAAGATCAGGGACAGTGAACAAGTTATCTTCATCATCCAATATTTCGATTCTTGGTTTCTTGTTGGGCATGTTGTAAGTTGATCTGATGAACCCATTGGTATATGTAGCAGAATTGATGTTGTATGGTTGTGATGAAGATATGGGAAGTTGAGGCACTTCTGCTGCAGCTTGAGGTAGTCCTCCATCGTCGAAAATACCGATGTCTGTAAACCAATCAAGTTCCCCGAAATCCAAACATTTTTTCTGCAATATTTGATAAAGCAAACAAACAAGAGAAAATTAAGTCAATTGGTTTCCTCTGGGGTCAATGCGACGCAAAAAGTAAGTTAATTTTGAAGTGATTAGTAAGTCAAAATGTTACCTCAACTCAACCCTAACCAGTCCTAAATCCAAGTTTTTCCGCTTAACTTGAGTGTTATCTTTCTTCTAATAATCTATATTTATTTAACTTTTTGTACATGTATATGTGCGTGTGTGTGCGTGCACGCGTGTGTGTGTGCATATTTGTGTGTCAGTAGAAGGTTTGAACTTGTTTACGACAAAAAATAAGTTGATATTGAAAATTACATACTTTGTCATCAGATTCAAAATCCGCAAACTGTAGCAAATCATCAACAGCCCATGATGGAGAGTTTGCAAAGGTAGAAGAAGGTTGTGGTGCAGGCGTTTTCGTAGCAACTGGTTCCAAATTCTGGTTATTTGGTACGTCAGGGCAGTTCTTCTCAGTTTCTTTAGTGCAATTAGAGTTCAAAGCAACAGGAATACCCGTCGCCAAAAGTCGTTGATGCTTGCTAGAAATACTACCAGCTGAATGGACTGCTTCGTCACAATCTCTACAGAAGAGAGCTCTGTCCTCAACACAAAATATGAATGCTGTTTTGTCCTATAAACCAAACAAAAAAGAAATACAACATAGTTCAAATCCAACAAAATCCTTCTATGAATACTCATTCAGATATTTTGCAGTAAAAAAAAAGTCTGAGATTCTGACTGAGTCGACTCGGGTCATATTTTAAACGGAAACTGTATATTTTTTTCCTCATTTGCTAAAAAACGTCTAACTCCTACGATTTTTGGATCCAACTGAGTCAGACATACTTTGGGTATGAACTGAAAGAGATTTTCTACGCCTCAGTTTAATTACTATTTTATCCTCTGACAAAATCAGATTTCGACGAGTTAGATTCAGATGATGCAGATACGTATACTGAGGAAAACACCCTCTAAGTCAATAACTTATAACTCTGCCCTAATTTAACTTCACTTAGGGGTGTTATTGGTTCAAAACTTTATTAGAACTTCGAATTTCTTAAGTATTATTACTGCTAATTTAACACTACTTTGAATTGGCTTAGATATTCTTAAATTTTATTTTTTCCCTACTCAAAGTTAAATTAACTTATTTAAAACATAAATTGAATATGATTAAACTAAATAAACTTGATAAATAACTTTCATTTGAAATCAATAAAATTTCCACTAAAATATAAATAAAACAGAAGAAATAAAATAAAGTAAAAAGTGAACAAAAAAAAAGAGAAAGGGCTTACTTGGCAGATATCACATTTAGGGAGCTTGTTAGAGAGAGAATCAAATAGAAGCCTCTGATGCTTGCTAGCAAGCTTGTTTGCTTGATGAACTTCAATATCACATTTAGCACATAAAGCTGCTTCATCAGCACAACATATCATAATAGCTGGAGCTTTCTCACACACATCACACTGAATTTTCATCTCTCTCTTTTTTTTTTCCTTTTTTGATTTAATAAAACCCTAAACTGCAAAACCCTACTTTTTAACTTATGATTTTAAGCCTAAAACCTTAAATTTTATGCTTAAAGAGAAAGAAAAACAGGAATAGATGAATTTCAAGATACACCCAAGTTTTGAAATAAACAAGAAGTATTGATTTCAAGTTTTGAAATTAACCCATTACAGAGAGATCAAAAGTGATTATAAAAATCAGATATCAACCCATTATGCAAAGATCAAAAGTAAAATGAAAATCATATAAAAATAGTAGAAGGGAGATAGAATATTATAGGTTTGATAAGAGAAGATTCAAGATTGAAAAGATGAAAGTAGTTGATATTTAAAAATCAAGAGGAAAAGACTAAATTAATTAAAGATAATGTTTCTGTAAATCATGGAGTTCTTATGGTGTACGATTCTTTTGTAGTTGTTGGTGGGCCTTTCAGCTTGTGGTTGTGCATAGAGCTTCAACTAACCAAGTAACCATACTTGTGGCTATCAATTTTTTTGGGACTTTTCTCTGGGAGCTGCCAGTATTAGAATTGACTAGTATAGTTGCTAGTAAGGGTTATGTTTGACATCACCAAACATCTGCTCATACCTAGAAGAACCAATAAGGCAATAACTATGTTTTTCCTTCATATATTTATTATATACTACAATTCACAATAGTTTTAATGTCATGTAATAAACTTTGACATCTTTTCTCATACGCCGAACAGTTTAGACCAACGAAAAATTCAAAAAAATTTCTATATTGTATGTGTCAAGTTCCAATTGAAATTCCCAATTCAAAACGGGGATGTGGTTGATGTGTGCGGAACACTTAGTTTGGTCATGGTAAATTGACCTCTTTCAAAAAAAAATGCTAAATTGACCAAGTAAAAGGTTCTCATTTTCTGACTAGTGAGAAACGGGAGTGCTACATGTACAAAGTCTTTGACAAAATTCTTGACTTAATGACTCATTTTCACTAAAATACAAAATTCTTGTCAAAAATCCTTCGTACATTTAGCATTTCCCATTTTCGCTGGGGTTATATAAGGATCATCATCCAATAGTTACAATCTTTGAGCACTTATCTGGCCCAGATTATCTAGTTACCTACACTAGTTGATAATCTGGTGAAGGTGGAATTCAATGTTTAGGCAGAAAGCAAACACTATCAATCATCAATTCCTTTATTGTCTGGTGGCCATCAAAAATCTATCCCCATGCGGTCATTTGACCTATTTGGAACATGTGCAGCAATGCTACAGCCTACATATATATGGACAAGAAGGAAGACCTATCACCTACAAGTGCAATCTTCTAAGCGAGCAGTTTTATTTAACTGGAAATAAGGGGACGGGGAAACGATTATTATTCTATTCTTACCTTTGTAGATCTTATTTATAGTTGGAACTTGGAAGGCTTTGTTTATAGCGCTTAAGTCTGTTTTAACTGTTATGTGATAGAGTGTATCCCTCATGTATCTTTACTTTTTTCTTGTCTTGTAGATCTTCGTAACCTTTTGTTGTTTCTGATCAGTCTCAATAAATTATGAATTGACCATTTAGAAAGAGATACATGTTTGATTAGGTTATACTATGTTCTTTTGTTTTGCGGAGTTGGTATCAGATTGTAAGAAGTGTTCCACTGAGGATTCGGATGATTCGACGAGCAAGGTATTGCTGACTATATTCAAATTGAAGTTCCCTTTGACTCCTGCAGTTGAAGTTGAAAAAACAATGTTTTAATTTTTCTTGTTTTTCATTTCCAATTGTACACATTATTATTGGGAGTCTTGCATTTTTTACCTTAAAGAACGAAAAAACGGTATGTTATTATCTAAGATGTGGTACAATTCACGAAATAACTATGATATGATAACTGCGCTAGATTGAAGGACAATCAAACTCTTCGTGAATACCTTCCCGTTTGTAAACAAATGTAACTTTTCATAATCCCTTCAAATGAAACGTCTAATAATACCATTAAACAATTGTTGGAAATTCTAGCTAGTTATTAACTTATCAATTGACAAGTTACGACGTATATATCGCTTGCATTCCCTTGGTGTTCAGAACCAAATTGATGTAGGACACAAATAAGAAACTGGAATTGAAGAAAAAAATAACTTGATTATATTATATACATGCACTAGCATCACACTATACAAGCTAGGAATGACTCCTAGAGCCCTTAGGCATCACATCTTTGGAATATTTGCATCACACAAATACATATAGCTTGAATAGCTGCTGGAAAATCTCTGTCTCTTCAAACAGCAGAATACCGCCCTTATATATAAGCTAAAACTGACCCGTAATATCCCACACTTCTAAACTTTTAAACTTCTTAACTCCTAGGACACTAAAAGACATTAAAGAGACGTTAGATGACATCAAAGACATGAAAGACATTAAAGAGACACTAAAAAAGACATTAAAGACACTGAACCATCCTAATTAGTACTTTGAGACTAGTAGAATTTCCACAAAGACATGTGGACCAGGCCCGCATTAATCGAGGTTCTAAGTGGGCAATTCGTGTAAGACATGCCAAATCAGAATTTGGGCCTTGCAATCCTTCTTTTGACGTCTCTCATATGCCTTAAACAGTTGCTGCCATTCATCTCTATCAATTCTCCCGGGCTTGAGAAAAATCGGCCCGACGAGTTAAATGCATAAAATTTCTCATAAAGGTCTTGGTCAAGTAAAATTTGGACTCATCATCTCTATCACAGGTAGCTGATTTATTTTTTGAAAACATTTGGTGTGAAGTGTAAACCTCCTATTTGGTTTCTGAATGCTATGGACAGAGATACTAATAGTTCAACTTAATATATCTTCTGAGAAAGAAAAAACAAGTAGTAGAGACGAAGATTATAGAATCTTGCTTACAAGATTGCACAAGAACGTAAAGTGATCTAATTACTTCATAAATATGATAAAGGCAGACGATGATTGTGAGTTGATTCAAGTTAAGTTTATTGATTAGTGTAAAATGTTCCACCTTAGGGTTTTTTTTGTGAAGTTAGGATGCTGACAACGAGGAAAGAAGACCACATTCTGACACCTAAACTCGAAGAAGACATCATGCCTCAAATTATAAGTCAAACATAAATGAACTTTTTCACAACATGAACCTCGAAAGGGAAAACACTAGTCACATTTCTATGACAATATCATTAATCAAACGAGGAGATCTCCAAAAAATTTATGCATTCTCTAAATCTTCTTTAGTTTTTTTTTCATTCAAAGTTAGTATTTGTTGCCCGTTTTTTTTCGAGAATAACACTATGTTATCTCCTTATTGGCTCCAATATGAAACTGCAGATTACATATGCTGGTGCAGTGATAGAAGTTTGCATGAGGAAACTTGTATTCTATCCTGAAGTTGTTGGCTTCATCGAGGAGGAAAAAGATCAATTCCCGTCGGTCAAAGTTCAATACATCTTCAATTCTCCTCCCAAACTCGTCATGTTGGATGATGAGGGTCAACACAAGGAAACCATAAGGTAAGATTGCTTTCTTTGCCTCGAATATTACATGTAAACCTTATTCAATGCCTTTGTCTTAATTTCTTGAGTTATCTTGAATGAAACCTGACGTATGATTCAATTGACCTTAAACACGGGGTCATATTGTTGGGTGCTTTTGTTGTTCTTACAAAGAAGAATAACAAGAAGATGATTGCTAAACTTATATTGTATTGAGATAGATGCTATTGTTGAATGTTTTTTTGTTTTTTGCTTGATATCTTCTCATTATAAAGACACCTATTTATATAGAGCGTAGATGATAGACATAACTTTTACAATAACTTCTAGACTCTTAGACTTACAAACTCCAAACTCTCGATTTCCTAACTCTCAACTCTTGATTAACATAACTCTTAACTCTTGATTAACATAACTCTTATGTAATTAAAAGCATACTTAAAACATAGATAATTATTTTCTAAAAAATTACTAATTACCTTTCGACACCCATTCATAATTTGTAATTTTTAAGAACCTCTTGAACTTCTCAAATTTCTCACTATTGATGGCCTTTGTGAGAAAATCAGTTGGTTGATCATTCGCTCCAATGAACTTTAATTTTATCTCTTCTTTGTTTACCAAATCTCCAATGAAATGGTGACGCAACTCAATCTGTTTCGTTCTTGCATGAAACACTGGATTTTTGTCACAACAATTGCTGACATGTTATCACAATGAATGGGAGTTGGTTAATCTTGAGTTTGTAGTAAATCAGCGAGAATTCTTCCACAAGGATTGAAGTTTAACTGTCAAGGCCCTTCCACAAAGATTGAAGTTTAACTGTAATAATTTTTTCAGACCCTTGAAACTCATTTTTCAAAATCCACAAGCTTCTTTTGATTTTACTGCACCCATAAGTCTAGGGAAGATTGTTTTACTTATCCCTTGTTGGATGTATTGCAATGCTTTTGCATCTTTTTTCTTTTTCTTGTTATAGTTGTGTTGCATTTAGTGCTTCTTCATCATATCCATATTCAATGAACTCCCACAAATCTTGTGAGATGAAAATTGTCTTCATTTGAAAGCTCCAGTAGTCATAGTGCTCACCATAAAAAAATAGGAACTGAAATTGATGAGAAGTTGAAATAAGAATTTTTTGTCGGCATTGGTTTTGAATAAAACAAAATCAAATAGATGCCTCTGATACCAAATTTGTTGGGTGCTTTTGTTGTTCTTACAAGAAGAATAGCAAGAAGATAATTTCTAAACTTATATTGTATTGAGATAGATGCTATTGTTCAATGTTTTTTTTGTTTTTTGCTTAATATCTTCTCATTACAAAGACATCTATGTATATAGATCATAGATGACAGACATAACTCATACAATAACTTCTAGACTCTTAGACTTACAAACTCCCAACTTTTGATTTCCTAAACTCTCAACTCTTGATTAACATAACTCTTATGTAATTAAAAGCATACTTAAACATAGATAATTATTTTCTAGAAAATTACTAATTACCCTTCAACACATATACCTTCTTTTAACGTTGAGTGGGCATCTGTTGTCACCTGGGTGTTGTTACCCTCTTTCACCATTTTCACATGACTGCATTTTTTTTTTTTTGCTCTGACAGTAGGATTGACAACTGGAAACGTGAGCATATACTCCAATTCTTGAGGGGAAGGTGAAGTCCGGGTCATCGGCAATCTAAGGGATATGAAATTTGAGTTTTTCACTCTTCTACAAGTTCTGTAAAAATTGTTTTGTAACTTGTCTTAATATAGTTTCAATTTGAAGAACAAATATTAAGCAAAACATCCATCTTAATACAGTTTCAACGGGTCATTAATTTGATACTGTGTATTGTAAGAGATTGTTAATTTTATCTATAAAATTGATGATCTTGTGAAGGATATTTTACATATTAGACGGATAGAAAGATGAGTTCATCTTGTTTTTTCTAACCACCATCACCACCACTATCATCGCCAGACACATTCTTGAGTGTCCATGAGATTAGAAATTTTGCAGCTTTTGTTTTAAATGCAGAGTTAATTTCGAAAAGAATTGAAGGGTTGGGGGACTTGAGATTAACTTTTATGTTACTACATATGCCAGCGAAATGACTCATTCCTCATTCCTCATGCCTCATGCGGCCGCACACGACAATCTTCTCTAATTTTGTTTCACACACCACAATCTCTACAACGACTACCACTTTCTTTGTCTCTCTCCGTTTCTCTCTCTCTCTCTCTGTGGTGGTCAGGGAAAATGGTTATGATAGGGGAAATTTTGATAGTGTTAGGTGTACGCCTACATAGGTAAGATGTTATCGACAACCACCGGTAGTGTCTTATCGACGTTTAGCTCACATCCACTGTGGGTAAGTCGCTAGAACATTGAACGATGGTTGTTGGGGTTTCTCTCTCCCTCTCATGGGCGCGACTGTTGTGACCACCTACCAGTGAGTTCACTAGAGTTTCAAACAACTTACCTACTAGTCTCCCGAGCACCACCTCTACCATTTCTTTAGCTCTATAGAGAGAGAGCTTCAAAATTCAGGTGAGTTGCAATTTTCGGAGAGCGGGAGAGATAGCCAATAGGGAAAGAGTTTGACGATAGTGGTGGTCAGTCATGAGACCGTGGTGGTAATGTGAATAACACTTGACTCACTACACTACAGTGAATGGACCAAGTAAAGGGCAATGTTTGACAAACAAGATCCGTGTTTAAAATTAAAATTTCAATGATTCTTGAGAAATATTTTTACAATTCTGTTGTTTGGTTTGCAACGGAAAAAATTTGTTACTTTTATCAAATTTTCTCTTGGTTAGTTATTCCGGGGGTGCTCCAGGGTGCTCTGTCGTGCCCTGGGCTGCTCTGGGGTGCCCTGTGGTGCTCTGGGGGTGTCTTTAGAACTATCTAAAATTTGGTAGAGCTCAAATTTTCTCGAGGGTTCAAACTTCAAACAGTCTGACTCAAACCGACCCGGCACCTTCAATGTCAATAAAGGGTTTCTGAATTCTTCAGCTAGTTTCTTTCCAGTACCCAAGCAGCTCTTTGGTGGTGGTAACCTGTAAGTCTTTCGCCACCCATGAAAATCTTCCCTAAAAAATTTGATTTCCTTTTCTCTTCCATAATGGGTTTTCATTTTCATCTCAAATACTAAGCTTTCTGATTTTTTTTTTCCACTTCATATTGTAGTTGTTTGTATCAGAAAGCTAAACCACCAATTGGGTTTGATCTTCAATCGTTCAATTCAATTTTCCTATATAGGTACCCTTGTTTTATACTTGAACATATAATCTTATGATCATTTATGAATCTGGGTATGCTTTGTTTTTACCCTACAACTTATTCTTGGTGAATTTGGTACGGAAACTGTAGGAGAAGATGGAATGAAAAATAGTCTGCTAAAATTGCTAGATACATTAAGCAAACTGGTTAAGAAGTTTTTAATTTTTTTTTGGGAATTTGTAGTATATGTAAGTAACTATAGATGGAACTTTAGTTTAGAAAAAGAACTGAAGAAGAAAGTTGGGACTTTATTAGGTTATTGAAAACTGAAGTATCAGCATTACTTTACCTTGTGTCTATGGTATTTCTTCTACTATGAATATTGGATATGCAATTCAAATCTATTAATAGGAAATGGGTTCTGTTTTGAGGTTCTATCTGGAGATGGGATAGGAAAATACTGAATTTGTTTGTTTGGATATTGAATCTTCGATCTTTTTTTCTTTCTGACTCAATCTTTTCTTTGATCATTGAAGTTTAAGTTTCTATTCGGAATTTGATGTTAAGTTTACATGCCCTTTTCTTCAAATTTGCAGTTAGCCTGTTATGGCAGTTGCAGACCCGTCACCGTCTTTGGAGATTTTAGGTATTTTGAGACCCGCGCTTCCCATTGTTTGAAGTACTTTTCCTTTTCTCTTTTAAACCCCTGCTGCTTGCATTAGTTTCTTTTTTCTCATACAATAACTTTACTTTGCACCAGCTCGAGAGCCCGAAGGTTTCTCTCTATGGAATGGACCTCCATTCACAAATGGACAACCGCATATCAAGCTTGAAAGAGTTCCATGTACCACTTCAAAATATAGTGAAGATGGATCGAGGCTCATGGTGGTTAAATCTGACTCTGGAATTTGCATTTATGATTCCTCCAGCTCCTCTGAGATCAGAACGTTTGAAATCCCCAATTTTCTTGCAGCCACCATATCTCCACAAGGAACTTATCTCCAGACCTTTCAGAAATCCACAACACCGCAAGAGAAGAATGTTGTCTTGTGGAAAATAGAGACTGCTATTCCTGTTTATCAGCTCTTCCAGAAAAGTATGTCAAAGACCACATGGTGCATCTCATATCCATTTCATCTTCTTATTTTCATTCAAATCCTTTCAATTTTCAGTTCATAATGGGTTTTATATTGGAAGTTTAAACCTTTTGTTCTTGGATCCTTAGGCCCTCACTTCAATTTAGCTCTGATGAATCCATTGCCTGTCGCATGGCAACGAACGAGATCCAATTTTTTGACACTGGAGATTTTTCTAAAGGGATTGCTTATCGGCTCAGAATCCCCAATGTAGCTGCAATTGCACTCTCAAGGACGCCAGGTTCCCACGTTGCGGCCTTTGTTCCAGAATCGAAGGTTAGTAGTTTAAGTGATGCCCCAGGAATAGGATTGAGAGCCCAATTTTCAATTGGACCTGATTGATGAACTTCAGTATCAACTCAACCATATTCATCCAAATTATCCTGTGATTCCTTTCAACAACAATGTTTCTAAATCCGTTTCTTGGAATACAGGGAATTCCTGCCAGTGTCCAGATATTTGCTTGTGGGAAAGATGCCGGAACCCAACCAGTGGCTCGACGGAGTTTCTTCCGGTGCTCCACAGTGCAACTGAGTTGGAATCATGGGTCTACTGGTCTTCTAATTGTTGCACAGTCAGATGTTGATAAAACCAACCAGAGTTATTATGGAGAATCAAAGCTCTACTACTTGAGAACTGATGGAGGCCATGAAGGACTTGTGCCCCTTGGTATGTTGTTTTATATTTAAAAACGCAAATTGTTAGTGTAGTGATACGCAAGTGAGCTACTGATAACAAAGCAGGGATAGCTTGGTTGGTGAGTTAAGTGGAATGAAACACCACATATTAGGAGCTCGAGTCACCACCATTAGAGGATTGATCCAACCATTAACTTTAGGGCCCTTAGTTAAGGGAGGGTAAAAGAGAATAAAAGGAGAAAGAACAAAGATAGCAAGCTTACTGATCGTTAAATATATTTGCAGGTAAGGAAGGTCCTGTTCATGATGTTCGATGGTCATCAAGCGGTTCAGAATTCGCAGTTGTTTATGGATGTATCCTTTTCAACCGCTACATTATAAATTCTACTCCTATCCATATGAGAAAAGTAAGAGATTGGTGGTTTCGATCTTACACAATTTTGTTTGCTAAATTATCTATTTAACTGGTCTATTCCTTAATTTACCAAAGTTATGCGCAAAAGCGACAGTGTTTGACAAGAAATGCAATCCACTTCTTGAACTTGGAACAGGCCCTTACAATACCATAAGGTGGAACCAAAGGGGAAGTGTATCCTTGAAAAAGATTCTTCGTTATTTACTCTTTTGGCAACGATTTGAACAAATTTTCAAGGTTTTGGGTCCTAAACATGCATTCGATAACCTCTCTTTTCTTACTTCGAATCTGTTACCTTAATCTCTGGTTTACAGTTCTATGTTTAGCCAGTTTCGGTAACTTGCCCGGAGATATGGTATGCAATTTATATTCTTTCTCTAAGTATTCCTTCTATAGAAACGAAATATTTTACTACGAAGTTATACTACAATTAATCATTAAAGACCACATGGTAAATCCTCAATACCGTTACCATTTAGGCATTCTGGGACTACAAAGAGAAAAAAATGTTGGGTCAAACAAGAGCTGAATTGTCAGTGACAAGTGAATGGTCTCCGGATGGCCGATATTTCATGACTGCCACAACAGCTCCAAGGTTACAGGTTGACAATGGGTACGTGTATATCTTACAAATTGTCCTTTTCTGTGTGTGTCTGCTTGCACATATAAAGTTGACTAGACGGTGAGCATGCTCACCAGATATGTGTATATATATATATATATCATGTTTTATGTTGCAAGAGTTATCCTGCTTGGCCGCTTGGACATCTGGGTTTCTTCTCTTTCTTGCTGTTTCCTGGAAGTCCATTGGTTGAATGTATTTTGCTATTTTTACTTGAAGGATTAAAATTTTCCTCCACAATGGATCATTGTATTTCAAAAAGATGTATAACAAGCTTTACCAGGTTAGTGCAGTCAAACTCCCTCAACTGAAGTACAAAATAGTTTTCTTTTCTTCAGCTGATTTATATGCTTGTTTTATAGGTTGATTGGAAACCACAAGACCCAGAGAAATTTGGTGATATTCCTGAACTTGCTGAAGCCATTGGTTCCTTGAAGATCGACGATAAAAAACCGCAAGGTTTTCCATCTAGTTATCCAGTGTGAAACTCCTAGTTGGTTAAAAAAAAAACTGTGCATGTTTTTGGCTTAAATTTCTGGGTCTTTTTCCAGGAAAAGGCTCGAGGCCTTCCCAAGGATCTGCTAAAGCGAAAACAACTTTAACAAACCCACCTCCACAAAAACCTGCAGCTTATCGACCACCACATGCTAAGGGTGCAGCAGCAATTCAGGCAGAGGTATACATGCACTTTACATCTCTGCCTGGGTCGTATATTCTGATACCTCGGTGTTCATAGTGGCATGATACAATTCTATTTTGTCTGAACAAGTCAATGGATTAGTATATTAATACAAAAAATGTGAAGTCCGAAATATTGATTGATTTGATACACATGATTTTTTATATTCTTTTGTCTATCTAATTGAGTTAGATCACTTTTTAATTCTCATTGGAAAGTAAGTAAGCACACCACCTAAGACTCTAAAGCTTAATTGGCTAGATCATCCGGATCTAGTTCAAAGTTCAAACCTTTTTTTCTCGCTGACTCGGTCTGATGGGTTTTTCATTTCCCATATGCAGCTTTTTGGAGGAGGAAGTTCAACCGAGTAAGTATTATCTACTTCAGATATTGTTCATAGCCTGCATAGCTAACTCCATCCGACCTCTCGTATTAACTCTTTCTATTATACGTGTTTCATTTATCAGAGAAATGAGCAAGAACGCGTCAAGGAACAAAAAGCGAAGGGAGAAACAGAAGGAGAAAAAGGCAGCAGAGGGTTCTTCCGCCGCTGGCAATGGCACATAATTCTCGTAATGTTGGAATTTTCATGCACGGATAGATTCTTTTGATAGCACTTCTCTTGGTTTTTGTATGTAGAGAGGGTTGGTCATGTTCAATATTGCCGATCTTCAATGTCTTATTTATTTCTTTGTTCTACAACTGTACTTGATGAGAACGAATTTTGCAGAAAGAGATAAACTTTTTTGACAGACAAGTGTATTTGAATTTTAGTAACTGAATCTGTGAAACCAACTTTAACAAACCCACCTCCAGAAAAACCTGCAGCTTATCGACCACCACGTGCTAAGGGTGCAGCAGCAATTCAGGCAGAGGTATACATGCACTTTACATCTCTGCCTGGGTCGTATAGAGTTTCTTAAGGAGCTCTCGACTCAGTTGTTAGTAATACATCTTGAACTAATAATTCTACCAAGTTCAACTCACTAAACTCACCTATGTCATCAGGGTGAAGTCTCACATTAAAAATATTCATCTCCACTGTCATATTTCCAAATGACAAACTTAAAAGACCACTTCTACAGTATACATTTGGTGTAGCTAAAAATGATCGACCTAGTATCATTGAAATTTGACTATTAGAGTTATGGATTGGTTCAGTGTCTAGGATAATGAAGTAAACAGGAGATATAAACTCTCCTACCTTAATTAAGACATCCTCAACAATGCCACGTGGGCGCCTAACATAGCAATCTGCTAACAAAAGCACCACAGAGGTTGGTTTGAACTCTCTTAATCCTAATTGTAAATACACGGAATAAGGAAGAATGTTGACGCTAGTACCTAGATCAAGTAAAGCATGTTCTACTTTAAAATTTCCTATGGTGCAAGGTAGTGTTGGGCTTCCTGGGTCCTTGTACTTTGGTGCGATATTCTCCTGGATGATCAAACTAACCTTCTGAGTAAGGAAAACTTTCTTATGCACATTCATCTTACGCTTCCTAGTGCATAAATCTTTTAAAAACTTAGCGTAACCTAGCTTTGTTTAACTGCATCTAGTAATGGAATGTTGATAGTGACTTGTTTAAATACTTCTATTATCTACTCATACTGAGATTTCTTCTTTGGCTCTATAAGACGTTGAGGATATGAAACTCTAGGAATGTAACGCTCAGATACTACAGCTGGTTCTTCAGACTCGGGAGCCTTCTCATGCTCATTACTAGAGACTCGGGTTGGCAAAGAAGAGGGTTCATGATCTATTTCACTATCTTCGGGAACTCCTACCCTATTATCTATTACCCTACCACTTCTAAGGGCAGTTACTGCATTGGCTTGACCCATCGGCTGTTTACCTAGTGTACCTTTTGGGTTTTGCTCGGGTTGACTAGGAAACATACCTTGTTCTCTATGGTTCAGGTCTTCTGAAAGTTGACCTACCTGGGTTTCTAAACTAGTTAAAGACTGGGTGAGCGTTCGCATAAACCGTTCGGTTGTTTTCTTGAAGTTTCCCATTGTTTCCTTGAAATCCACATGGCTCTTGGTTAGCATGTTTATAGTTCCTCTAAGAGAGAAATTGGGATGATTTCTCCAACCTGGATTGTACGTACGTGTTAGAATAAGGGTCATACTTCTGACGATTGTCTTGCTTAGAGTTTTGGTAAAGAACATTATCTTGTTCTTTTTCAGCAGAACCAAAGAATTGAGTACACTTGTTCCCTATATGAGAAGGGTCTCCATAGACGAAGTACAAAAAAGAGATGGGTTCATTTCCAACACTCATGACCTGAGTGGGATCCTCCATGGATGCTTTAGGCTAACCAAGCTCTAGGATTTCTATTCTTCTCGTCATGGCGTGGCAACTTTAAGTTCTAAATCGTCAACTTTATAAATGTCATCTCTATCCGGAGTAAGATTTGCCCTAGTAGGAGGTCCTCTAGAAGTTTTTGATTGCAGGGATTTCTCAACTATTTCTTCTAGAAATGTCATGCAATCATCGACGGGTTTATAAGTAAAACAACCACCACATAATGACTCTATCACGGATGTAGTTGAATAGTCTAGTCCGTCATAGGCAATCTGGACTAGTCTCATCTTTCAAAACCATAATGTGGACACTGTAGTTCAAGTTCTTTAAATCTCTCGAGATATTTATAGAGGCTCCCCTTCTTGTTGCACAAAATTGTTAAGACTTTGCCTTAAAGAGGTAGTTTTTGTGTTTGGAAAAGAATTTCAGAAGGAACGAACTGCTCAATTCTTTCCATGTAGTAATAGAATGGGGTTGTAAGGCATACAACCATGATTTTACTTTCTCTTCCAAAGAGAAAGGGCACAATCTAAGTCTCAAAACTTTCCAAAAATAGAGCAACAAGATGTAGAGAATTTATGATTAATTGTCCAAAAATAAAACAAAACAAGTAAAGCGTTTATCTATAACTCTCTTTAAGGCTTGATAATGGCACAAATATGGCTTATCGTTTGGATTTGTTTCTCTTGTGATGGGTTGATTCATTTTTACATATATCGAACTACATCTTCATATTTTATTTACTATCTTTGTTTGTTAAAGAGCAAAACTCATAATAATTGAAACACAAACATTAAAACTGTGGTAGTTTGGATAGTACCCTGCTAAGATATATAGTGAATGCTTCTAAGTTTGAGCACTATTATTATTTAAACTTTTTACTTCTTTTTTTGCAAGTGTTCAAATTCACCCTACAATAGAAGAATGTTTTGAATTTATTCTCTACAATGTTTACCTTTGTAGTCTAATAACTCACTTAGTACAGTATTTACGGGGTAAATAAGACACAGAGAACCTATAAATTGAATATAAACTAATTGCTAATAAACACATTGAAATGCTAACATATCCTCTCAATAAGATAAGATTTAGCTTATAATTTTCATATAACTTTGTAACAAGATGTCAAATCACTGTCATGTTAGTAGACTATATTTTTGAAGGATGTAATTCTTGGACACTTTCAATTTATAGAAGGGAAGATGTATATGTTGATGATAAAACTAAAAAGTTGACAAGGTTGTAAATACAAGACACCCGATTGGACCAGTTGATGGCATTAGGAGTATGGAGATACTCTAAAGCCAACAAACCAAGGCAAACTCCGTCCAAATAGGGCAAGTCATTCTAATAACTTAAGCCAGTCAGATTAGTATACGATTACCAACTGCTTCCAAGCAAATTTGATGTTGATAAATCCTGACCATGTTTGGAACGTGAACGATGCATAAAACCATATTAGCGAGTTGAACATCATCATAATTCAGACACAGTAAGACTATATTCTTGGAATCCCATAATAGAAGACAATAGATCCAAGAAGTGCAAAAGCGGGCCACTATAATTTGCTCAACTAATGCAGGTTCCGGATTTGATTTCTATTCCAAGGCCAACCTCATATTTTTAATTAGTCAGAGACCAAATTTATGGATATACTTTTGATTTACACTTCGATTGAAGAATGCAGAGATACTTAACGATGTATAGAGGCACGCTCCAAGGATTTCTCCACTTCTGCTTGTTGAAAGAAAGTGACATCAGGTACTGTCCTTGGACACTCAATTGCAATCTGAGCAAAAACCATAAACAACAAAGGGCTATACCCACTACAAAAATACGGAGACGGTTTAATTATAGTGGTTCCCTTGAAGCTGTCAACATATAACATATTTATAACGACTTTTACATAACAAATCCGTCACAAATGAGAAAGAGCAAGCTATACTACATACCTAGCGAAGCATGTTGACAAGAGTGGAGGCATGATATAAAGTTACTCCGGACTAGCCTAAAAGTACTTATAGATCAAATATTTCTTTTCTAACATATATGCACTTAAAAGTAGTATTTAAAAAGTAATTTTTTGCCAAATATGTAAAATTTCGTTAATAGTTCAAACATAAAGAACTTAAGAAGAATTCATCTGAAAAATTTATAATGTATGTGATCATAGGTAATTTGGGGACAGAGAAATAACCAAAACATAACTTAGATGACAACTATAAAAGGGGGTAAAACTTGACTTTAGCACAAAAACATAGTCAAAAAAGAATTAGGTTCGGAACTAGGGGACATGACTTGGGACTTTAAGAGAAAATACATATAGAGGAGCAACAATTGGAGCTCTTGGTCTTCACATTCGATTGGAAAGGTTCGAGGGAAAATTTAGCGATTAAGGTAATCTCTAACTCTTACTTAATTATTAGCTTACGCATGAGATCCAGGGAAATACTAGTGTTAGACATTAGAGCGGAACTAATGTCTAGATTACGTTAGTAAAACTAGGTGACACCATGACCCAATAACATGATAGACATGAAGTGAAGTGAGAGCGCAAGACTGAATTATTATGTCCTCCTAACTAGGTTAGGGTAAGTATCTTTGAGCCACTTGAGGAGAAGCAGCTAGAAAATGTGTGGCCACACTCAAATGGATTAATGAGATTAATCATTTGCTTTAATAGTTGTTCTCCAAATCAAGAAAGTCTGAAAAGATCTGACGTATTAGATGCGATACGAAGTGACATGGGAATCGAGCATTGCACTTGTTCTAAGGACAAGTGGGAGACTGAAGGATATATCCTTCCGGTCTGAAGGAGATGTCCTTCGACCAAGGTAACAATGCGCTCAATTTGTCAGTTAGGATAATTTTGACCTTATCCGGAAGATCATCTAGTCCGGTCGACTAGGGATCGTAATGCTTAGCTAGAAGCCGCTTACGATCGTCAGGTCACTTCGGTGATTCGCGGCTAACATAAACCGGATCCTACAACGGGTTACACCAAAGAGTGGTGACTTTATTGGAGAGAGTTGACTAGTGGAAATTTGGAAAATAGGTGGATTAGATCCAACTAAACATGCCCAAAAGGTTCGAATGTGATTCAGACAAAGATAGGAAGAATCAAACTCAAAATGAGGCCCGGAAAAGGCTAAAAGGGTTGGCCATGTAATGGTCGGCTCGTGTAATGGGGTCGGTCAAGCCAAGCCCACTAAGGGGTTGATCTGGCCGACCATACACAAAGGGAAACCCTAGATGGGAATCCCTCCCATCTAGGAGTCCTAGTCAGAAAGAGTTTCTGACTTTATCTTTTATATGGTCCATATTAAATCCTAGTTTGAATATGATTCTATTTAGGGTTTCTATATATATGGACCATTATAGAACAGAAAAGGTATGGAATTTTCTTTAGAGAAAATCAGTCTCTCAGACATCTAGTGGAGAGAGAGGGGTTTTAGAGAAAAGGCTCCCAGCCTATCTATCTAGTCAAAAGAAGAATAGTTTTTCTTCTCAACCTTCAATAAGGTCCTAGCTGACATTAAAACGAGGAAATCACGTCAATTTGCTCGGGTGTCTCAAGCAGAGGAGCTGCGATTGAAGCTCTCATCTTTGGGATAAAGGCATCAACTTTAATTCGACAGGAAAGCGATTAAGGTAATCATGTTTCTATTTCTAGTTCATCTTTAGTTCTTGCATGTGATCCTGGTAGCTAGTGTTAAACAGATAGATGTTTAAGATTCCGCTTACAACACTAGGTGACACCAAAACCCAACATGTAACACTCCTAATTTTTTTAGATAGCAAATTGGGTGGAAGTAATAAAAGTCTAGGTAAGTTTGGTGGATGAAATACTGGGGGGTTTTAAAACCTTAATCTTCTTCACTTTTGAACAAAGAATATAGAAAGGAGAGATGGTTCAGCCGCTCCTTAGTGAAGTAAGGATAAATAAAGAAGAAAAAAGATAGAGATAGAGTTCTGTAGAGAGAGAACGAGGCATGATTGTGGTCTTGAAGTCGTCTAAGGCGAAAAGAGGTAGATTTCCTGTCTCCTAATTTCTTTGTAGGCTCTTTTAATTTAATCAAATGGTTCTTAACAAGAATAATTAAATGGTTTAGATATTAGTTTTATCTAGAATTTTATAAAACATCTATAGAGGACAGTATTTCGGTCTAGTACAAATCGTATCTGATATTAGTAAGCGATGAATTTGAGTGTGTTTATCATATTTTTGAAAATTTATGTTTATTATTTATAATGCTTCAAACGGTGCATTAATCGGAGTTCCAAGTGAAGGGTTACGATAGTTTTCGTACACAGTGTCAGAACAGTCTCTGTTGTATTTTGGTCTTGTTTAAATTGAATCTGGTATTGATAGATGACGAATTTGGGAGTTTTTATTCTAATTTTGGAAAATTATGTTTGTCTACTTTCTAATGCTTCAAACGGTGCATTAATCGGAGTTCTGAGTGAGGGGTTATGATAGTTTTCGTACAAGGTGCCAGAACAGTCTCCATTGTATTTCGGTCATAGTTTAAAATTGAATCTAGTATTAATAGGTAATGAATTTGGTTGTGTTTCTTATATCGTTGAAAAGGTCTATTCGTCTGTTTTCCAAACGGTGTATTAATCGAAGTTTCAAGTGAGGAGTTACGGTAGTTTAGATAGATCACATGATTTATGTTCTTTAGTCAATGTATCTTCTAGGTAGATACCTTCTCGTTGTGGGTTTATATTTGTTAATTATTATTGGTATTGCCTGTTTGAGGTTGCGATCTACGTGAAGTTCTACTATGAGCATCATCTCTTTTTGACTTGTCATGTTTCGTCGGTTTGGTATGTTTAGTGAACTTATCTGTAACTTATTACGAGTGTCAATGTCTGTTGTGTATAGGTTTGAGACACCAAGTGAGTATTTGATGATTTTGTCTTTTGAAATAAATTTGTGTTGACTTATATGTCAAGTTTGAATGCTATAAAGGTTTACCTTAGTTTAAGGCATGATATTTTATATCTATTGGAAAAAAGAGAAAACATGGTTGTAATATGAGGGTTAGTATAGGACTAAAATACGAGAACCTTGAAAACCTAATAATAATCAAGAACATAAATTACTAGTTTCTACAAGTGCGAGGTGAATCTCGTTGTATTATGTTAGTTGTAACCGTTGAATTTCAGATAATGCCAATAATGAATATCAATGCAATGCTTAATTGATTGAGGATTTAGCTTGCCTACCTGGAACTTAGGTTTGTGGAAATCTACTGTAGTTGAGTTTTTACCCAACTATTTTTTTTTTCAGGTATTGATAGTGCACTCATGGTAGGCATTGCTCGTGGATCTAGTTTGAAGGTCTCAAATCTTCAATTTCAAGCGATTAGCTAGAGTTTTGGGATTTGGGGCGCTACATGGTGCCCCGTATTTACCCACATAGGTCAAATATTTTCAGGAAGAGAGAAAGGTTTTTGAGAGGCTCTTGGGGGGCGATATACAATAGCTACAAAGAAAAACATTATCGAAGTTAATACTTGAATTATCTTTTATTCTCGACAATTATTTTTTGTTTGGAGATATTTTATCTTTTGTAACTGGCACAAAGTTTTTGAAGTTAATACTTGAGTTACTGTTGTTTACTCAACTTATCCATGTTTTCAACACTATCGGAAGAGTAGAAAAACATTAAATGAGATGATACGAGAAAAACATCAAAGTTGTACAGAAAATAAAATGTTTACTCAATTCACCATGCAAAACTAGACTATAACATTTCTTAAAATGTTCACAATAAAACATAATTTACTAAAAACAATGCAAAATATGCAACTGAATATGCCTCAATGTTGTGAAAAGTTATCAACATTAAGAACCACAATGAAATACTAAAATATTTTTAAATATGTTCACAACTAATGTTAAAAAACTAATACCAACCACAAAAACGCATTCAACCAGGTTAGTCTAAAACATTTACAAAAATGTTCACAACAACTAAAAACCAATTTAAAACAATCACAAATATGTAAATAAATAATGCTAAATGCTGAAAAATGTTTTCCACGAAACAACGCACCATACAAAACTAGACTACAACATTCTATAACATGTTTACAATAAAACATTATTTACTGAAATCAGTGCGAAATATGCAATTGAATATGCCTCAATGCTGTGAAATTTTAGCAACATCAAGACCCACCATGCAAATACTAAAACATTTTTAAATATGTTCACAACAAATGTAAAAGGATTAATATCAGCCCAAGAAATGCATCCAATCAGGTTAGCAAAAAACATCGTAAAAAATATCCACGACAAAGAGAAGGACAGACAGAGAGGGTTGTGCTCGAGACTTCCATTGGAGCAGCTCGGGTTGTTCTCAAGCAGGCTCGGGACGCGACTAGGGACAAAAAGTAACAACTCGAGACTTGAAGATCTTGGTCGGACTTCTCTTGGCCGAACCTTCCTCTTCTTTGGCCAGGTTTTGCTAGGTTATTCCGGCCATTATCTTGGCCGGAAATTTAGGGGTTTTAGTGGGGATCCCATTACCTTGATTTCCCTCTTGTTTGATTGTTGTATGGACCAAAATACACCACCAGGGGCGCCCCCAGAAATCCACGATTGATGAGCTTACGTGGTGACCAAGCTCATGAATTAATGGCCAATGGGCCCGACCCATTTACCTTCAGACATCCCGAAGAAACGTTAAAATAAGGAAGTACGTCCAGCTCTGGATAAAGAGGTTTGTCCTCACCAGCAGACCAAAGTACGGAAGTACATCCAGTTCTGGATAAAGACGTCTGTCCTCACCCCCTCGGCAAACCAAAATACGGAAGTACATCCAGCTCTGGACAGAAGAGGTTCGCCCTCTCCTCCTCAGCTGACCTCCATTCGTATATCCGTTGGGGAGGCGTTACCGTCATTTATGATGACGATATCCCGAATATATTCGTTAAGGGGTTACAATATCCATATTAATGGTAATAGCTCAAGCGTTACCACATTCAAGGCAACAGCTCACCACCAGGTGACGGTTGACCAAAACGGACAGTTGACCACAAAACTCTATATAAGGATCAACATGTAACCGGTTAAGGCATCCAACGACGGATAACAACACCCCACATCCAAATTCACTTACAATCAGTTAACCACCTATTTTCTCTCTCACATCGATCATCCAAACCATTGGTAGTCAACTAACACCTGCTCAAGGAGGACGAGTGATCATTCTCTCTCCTAACAACCACCTGCTCAAGGAAGATGGGTGATCATTCTCTCTCCTAACAACCACCTGCTCAAGGAAGACGAGTGATCATTCTCTCTCTTGACGATCACCTGCTTAAGGAAGAGGAGTGATCAATCTCTCTTTCGACGATCACCTGCTCAAGGAAGACAAGTGATCATTCTCTCTCCTAATGACCACTGCTCAAGGAAGGCGGGGGATCATTCTCTCTCCTGACGATCACCTGCTCAAGGAAGGCGACTGACCATTTCTCTTTCCACACGTCTGAGGGGTGCAAACGCTTTATTTCACTCGACGATCAGAGAACTAGGCAGGAATACACTCAACTGTATCACCTTTTCTCCCAACGACCGTCTCGCTTAAACAACATATTTAACTACATAGCTCAAATTCTGGTTTACAGTTTTTATTTACTCTTTGCCAAGTTTACTGACTTGACCGTCGGAACCCCCTTAGACCGGCACCAACCCGGTGTCCCCTAAGATCTCACGGTCACGTGTGTTCTTGTCTCTTTTGTCACAGGTTAAGTCCAAAGACTACGTCGGTGCCCAAAAAAATATTAATAGGTGGAGGTTCGACTTCCGGTCAACGGCCCGGTCCAGTTGACTTCTTGACCCGCGATTTCCTACCCTCACAATTGTGATTTGGTTGTCAATTTCTAGAGAGAGGAAGCTTGAAGCTAGATTCCCTAGTGGTTCTTAGTTGAGAGGAAGAAGATGACTCTGTTGTTATGGAGGACTTAGTTTCTGCTATGGGGAGTCAATATTTAAATTGTTAAGGGGACTCCTACATTCTACTACGGGGAGATCGGTTGCACCTAACAACATATATTTTCCAACGATCCTAGCCTCGCGCCTCATCGAAAAAGGGGGATTTCAACCTTAACTTGTGTTTTTCTTTATCTCCTTCCCGTGTATTAATTGTTTCACCTTGTTTAATTCATGTATTGGGATACTTGTAAAGCATGATTTGATGTGATGAATGACTTGTGATTTGTTTAAATGTTAATTTAGTTGACTTCGTCTAATTTTATGAGTTAGAAGCCTTGATCTTAATTGTCTATTGACATACAGTTTGATAGTGCGTGCTTAGTTTGATAATCAATGCTTAGTAACTTTTGGTCGATGATACTTAGTTTGACGTATTATACTTATTCGGGAAGACGTCTAAAATATCCTAAAAGAGTCATCTGCAAGCTTAGTGGATAGAACATATACTACGTCCGTAGACGTCTTCGGGAAGACGTTTGAAATGTCCCAAAAGATATCAACAACCGAGTCTGAGATCATGTGGAAGGTCGAATTAGACTCTAAGGGTAATGCAGTAGGCTTGGGGACCAAGTCAAGGTCCATGGTTTCCTTAGGTAAATGGACCTACAAACTATCCAACATTGCATCTGTCCTCAAATGCATCTGGAGGTCAGTTATATTATCAGGCCTTCCTAACATTGCATCTAAGACTGACTCCTTACAAGTGTCAAAAATCGGATAGTTCAGAATCGTGTCATCCTCAAACTTTCTCATAGAATCATAATCCTGAACATCAACGTCTAATGTAGTCCTATCATGGTGAGACGACACAGGTTGAGAAAACAAGACAACAAGGTCATCAGCCTGTTCAGGCTCAAGGGCCCTCTCAATAGGTTCGTCGACATTTAACTTAGTACTAGGGTTAGACGTATTAACCTCGTCATCGTACCTAGTACCTTTTTGAGTTTGGGTTGGTGAAACCCCTTCCTCGTCATCGAATAACTGTGACTCAACCGTCTTTACCTTTTGAGTTAAGGACTTAATCCTCTGACGTAACTTTGTCATCTCTCTAAGATAATCCTCGGACTTTAATTGAGATCTATCCTCAAGAATCTCTTCATAATAAGGTCCACAAGTGTAACTAGATAAAGACTCTTGATGATAATTTTCATCCCACATGTTAGGATTATATCCACCTCTAAAGGCATTGGTCTTAGATTAGTGTGGACTATAAGGTCTCTCGTACATATTTGGTGTCGGACCATATCCATCACTAATCTGATCATCTCTTTACATCTGTTTGTATTCTCCTAAAGTCATACGAGATCGATCAGGATCTAGTCTATTCCCCTCACTAATCAGACCGTATCTACACATCTGTTGGGATTCTACTAGGGTGATACGAGGTCGGTTAGGCTTAACTAGCCTATTCCCCTCATTAATCTGTTCTTTTTGGGACATACCAGGTCGGTTAAGCTCAACTCTACGTAACTGTTGGTAGTCTCTTAAGGTCATATCAGGTCGGGTAGTGATGGGTCCCTTCAAATCAAGGTCATCATCATCAACAAGGTATGGCCAACAGTTAGAATAACGTGCTATGATCTCACAAGGTTTAAGGAACTAACACACAAGCTATAAATGCAAACTAACACTTATCTAACGAATCACACATAAGTAAGAAAGAAAGAGATAGAATACGATACCAGTGAATGCTCATCTTGCTTCGTTCTTCCTTTCGATTATCTCTTTGATTCCTTTCTTTTCTTTTGCTTCTATGTTCTTTTTTTTGGCTTTTTTCTTTAAGTGGTACCTGAAAACAAGAAAATATAAGAAACTACAAAAACAAGGAAAGAAAAACGTCTAAGTTAACAAATAACAGTAAAACTAATGAACAAAACAAGCAAACAATATCCAAACTACTAAACATATCCCCAGCGACGGCGCCAAAAACTTGATGCGCCCAAACAGGGTACACCCGCAAGTATACGACGTCAAGTAATAAAACCCAGTAAGATCTGGGTCGATCCGCATGTATAGGAAGGTAATTCGAATATCGAGAGAGTCTAGCCCACCGTCTAGGTGTCACTGACTAACTCAAACTAAAACAAAACGATGATAATTGAGTTTTTGATTGATTTGAAATAAAAAAACAAATAAAACTAACTAAAGTAAAGGTGAGAGAGATTCGATAGACAAGTTTCAAGAGAGAGATACTTCGATCCACGAGATCGATAGTGACAAATATGAAGCATCTATCAGCATGAAAAGATAGTTAACTTCACCCACATTGACAATCTTAAGCATAATATGTAAAACTAAGCATAATCGATCAAAAATTACTAAGCATCGACTATCAAACTAATAACATACCATCAAATGAGTTTACAATGACCAAGTATGGCACTAATAAGTTTATTACGTCAAACTAAGTATAATCGACAAAAGTTACTAAGCATCGATTATCAAACTAAGCCCGCACTATCAAACTATATGTCCATAAACGATTAAGATCAAGGTTTCTAATTCATAAAATTAGAAAAAATTAATGATACTAACATTTAAACAACTCATAAGTCCTTCACCACATCAAATCATGCTTCACAAGTATCCGAATACAAGAATTAGCTAAACATGGTGAAACAATTAATATACGGGAAGAAGATAAAGAAAGACACAAGTTAAGGTTGAAATCCCCCTTTTTCGATGAGGCGCGAGGCTGGGATCGTCGAAAAATATATGTGGTAAGCTGCAGCCGATCTTCCCGTAATAGAATGTAGGAGTCCCCTTAACAGTGTAAATATTGACTCCCCATAGCAGTGTTTGGTTATGGTGTCTCCTAGTGTTCTAAGTGGAATCTTAGACATCTAATGTCTAACACTAGTATCCCCAGGATCTCATGCATAAGCATAATATGAACTAAGTAAACAGAGATTGTTTACCTTAATCGCTATTTTTCCCTCGAACCTTTCCCGTTGAATAAGAAGACCCAAGAGCTCCAATTGTAGCTCCTCTACTTGAGACACCCGAGTAATCACCTTGATCTCCCACCTTTTAGTTAGCTAGAACTTTAATGGTGGTTAGACGAAGAACACCTTCTTCTTTAGACTAGTAGATAGTTGGAAACTATTCTCTCTTTCTTTCTCTACTTTGATGTTGTACAGTAAGAAATCTCTTTGAGAATTTTCCACACCCAAAACTTCTCTAATAAGGGTCTTATATAGAATCTCAAAGTTAGAGTCCAACCCTAATTAGGTTTCCTAAAAGACCAAAATAGAAAGAGGTTTAGGATTTATCAGAAAATAAAAACTAGTGTGGCCGGCCAAGACATGTCCTAAAAAGGCAGAAATTGGTCGGCCCTATTAAGTTTATATTTTCTTATACACCAAAGTTAGAGTCCAACCCTAACTACGTTTCTATTTTCTCATACAACTATTGTGGTCGGCCAAGACGTGTCCTAAAAGGGCAGATCTGGCCGGCTCTATTAGTGTGGCAAGCCAAAGCATGGCCGGCCTAATAATGGGCCATTAAAACCTTTTTAAGTCCCCGACCCAAATACCCCTTTATCGAGCCTTCGTACTATCTTTGCCTTGACTTTCTCTAGGCTTTTTGGACATATTTTCGAATCTAATCCGTGTATATATGTCTCATCCCTCTAGTCATATCTTCCGATCAAGTAGACACTCTTTCGTGTAACCTGATGTAGGATCCAAACGAAGTTAGCCGCGAATTACCTGTAATCCGATGATCATAGTTGGTTTCTAGGTAAACACTACGATCCTTAAATCGTCCTGACTTGATGATCTTCTTCATCAATTGTCTTGTCTAACAAATTGCTCGCATTGCATCTTTGATCGAAGGACATCTCCTTCAAGAAGAAACTAAGTTCCCCATAACAACAGAGTAATCTTCTTCTGCTCAACTAAGAACCACCATGGAAGCTAGCTTCAAGCTTTTTCTCTCTAGAAATTGGCAACCAAATCACAATCAAACAAGAGAGAAATCAAGGCAATGGGATCCCCACTAAAACCCCCAAGAAAATGGTCGGAATAACCTAGTAAAACCCTGCCAAAGAAGGGGAAGGTTCGGCTAAGAGAAGTCCGGCCAAGATCTTCAAGTCCTGAGTTGTTACTTTTGCCCTTAGTCGCATCCTGAGCCTGCTTGAGAACAACCGAGCTGCTCAATTGCAAGTCCCGAGCACAACCCTCCCTGTCTGTCCTTCTCTTTGCTGCAGTCGTGCCTCCTTGTACCGACCAAAGCCTTGGCCGACCTTAAGTGATGGTCGGCCAAGCTTGGCCGGCTACTTCTCTTTTTTCTCTCTCTAAACTTTAAACTCCAAACCTTAGCTCAAAACCCTAGCTCTCTAATGGAAAAGATAACTCCCATAAAATCAGACTTCCCTCTTTCTTAATAGACCAAAAAACAAACCCTTGACTTGGTATGTGATTTTAGACCATCTTTGACTTGGACTCTTAAAGGGTGCTCATAAAATCACTACTTCTCCTTATCTTTTGGGCTAGACTTTGAGTTTCATTTAGAAACCAAGGGGTGCCTTCATCATTGTATCTACTTCCTCTAATTCTCTGAAAAGACCAAAATGCCCCTCGATTTCTTTTCATCATAATATTTTCGTCTGAACTTCGATTCGACTTTCTTCTTCGCCCTCAGACTCACCATAGACTCCCCTTATCATTTGACCTCTGATTTTTACTAAAATGAACAAAATACCCCTGGTCATCCTCCCGTTCTCTCCCACGTGAGATCAAAATGTGATAAATGCTTTGTTTTATTTCGAATCAAGCTCCTTACTTAAAATAAGCTACCCAACAAGAAAAACACATAAAATATGACTCGAGATAAAACCCGAAACGTACTAACTCATTGAAGTTACGTGATCTAAATGTGGCATTTTCACGCCACATCATCTCTAGACGGAGAAATGTTAAAGACATATCTTTAAGAATCAAAAAAAAATTCGACATAAAAAAAATAATCAAACCGAAAAATTTTAAAAGAGACACAAACTTTCAGGTTATTTCTTCCAAAAAAAATTGTGAAAACACGGCTAAATTTTTCGGGAGATCTCTTCAATATTTCTCAAACACCAAATTTGTTTAACAATAAAGCTAAACATCATCAACTAAAATTTTCCCCCAAAATATTTCATGATTTAACAAAAAAAATCTAAAGTTAAGACCAAAATGTTGATGTCAAAAAATGGCCTTCCGTTATATCAACATGAAAAGGGAGTTGATGCATGACAGCCTCCGTTATACGTGAATATTCTGTGATGTTGAGTCTGATTCTCTCGCCTGGCCATCGCTCCAGCTCTGGTTCCTGCTCCTGCTCCTTACTCCAAGCTCCAGCTCTTCCTTCTTGCTCCTGCTTCCTTGATTCCAGGGGGAAAACCTGCAAAGGGTTCTGAAACCGCTCCGGCGCTCACGACAGTCAGGGTGTTCTTTGCAGTAAAAGATTGAATATTGATTGAACTTTTTGGGGGTCGAGTATGTGTTACTCAGAGAAAGTGAACCTGTCTTGTGGAAGACGATGGGGGCCCTTTCATAGGCAATGTTAAGCCGACTTTGATTAGTGGTTGTGGTGAGGCGGTGGTCGTCAAACTGTTAGAGAAGTTTCCTCTTATTCGTATCTAGGGTTTCTCTTAGAGTCTATCTCGGATCTTAGATAAGTGGAAGTTCCTAAGTTCAAAGCTACTTCGTAGATATCTTGCCGAAATGATAGATTTTTGGGAAGATACTTTCTCCTCTCAGACTCTTGAAGCCCAAGCTTGCTTAAACACTTAAGATCTGTAACCGACTGGGATCTTTTAGAGAGATTCTGGGATTGAGTCGGTAAGTTGTAGGCACTTTCCTGTCTCCCCAGTTTAGGGCGTGAGACATAGGCGTAGCTTACACGGACCCCCCCCCCATTCCTTTAGTGATTCCAGGGTTGATCTGTCTGTGTCGAGGGAGAAACAGAGCTGATGCATGTTAGCTTGTCCTGACCGAGGGATTAGATGTTCTGCTGCCTTAAGCTGGGTGGACCCGTTGGACTTCAGGTCAAGGCTTGGCTTTTCTGACGTCAGTCAACGTCTGGACATTTTATGAATCATCACAAAACCCAAATCTTAAGAACAAAAACCCTAAATTTATCAGCAAACCTAGATTCTCGAAGACTATGAACGAAACGATGCTAATGAAAAGGTTTATGAAGAGTCACCGCGTTCGAGATTATCCAGTGGTGAAACCCTTTCAACCGACGCTAGTGTGAAGATGTCAGTTCAACTTTGCTTTTTTTCCAGCAAACGAACTTATGCGCAGAAATCTAGCGGGATGGAGATGAAAAGTCGAGAGACTTATAGACAGATCTTGAACTAGTCTTGAATAATGAAGGAGATGTTGCTGGTTTGTTGATAATGTAGAGAGAGAAGGAAAGAGTAAAGGTTTGAATGAAAGGGTAAAGTGAATGAAGAGAGAGAAACGTTTTGGGTTAATGGGTTATCTCTACTGACTAGGGCGGGAAATTTGGTCGAGACATGTGGGGCTATTTTGTGTGAGGGATGCCATAAATGAATTGTTACCGATTAGGTTTTTTGAGATATTATTTATGATTGGGCCTCAAATCCTATTACCCTCCCACTTTTGGGCTTCAGAATTACCGTCTCAAAGTTAAATGTACGAAAGCTCCACCCTATTCCGCACAAATCTATAACAAATTGGTACGTATGAAGTCAAATTGGAGAATGTTTTGGGTCAGGATTAACTAATATTGATAGAAAATGGTAAGAAGGATGTTCCACTATTATATGTAATATTAATAATAGTCTGAGTTTTTCCTTAAATTACGACATCCTATTGAATTAGGATTGGTATCTCTAAGCCACTTGAAGAATATCTGCTGAAAAAGCATAGACGTACTCAAATGAATTAAGGAATTAATCATTTGTTTTGACAGTTGAACTCGATATGAAGCAAAGTCTGAAAAGGATAACATTTCAGATGAGATACTAAGCGATAGGGGAATCGAGTGTTGTACTTGTTCTATGACAAATGCGAGATTGAAGGAGATGTCATTCGATCATGATGACAATGGGATCAATTTTTGGGAAAGGACAAAAGATGAAGATCATCAAATTCGGTCCTTTAAGGGATCGTAATGTTTAGCTAGAAACTACTACGATAGCTCAATCAGATCGCTTGAAAAAAGAAACAAGAAGGTGCGGAACTTGCTTCCTTCTCTTCACGAGCATGTGCAATGTATTCCTGCCAAGTTGTTTAGCACACGATAGTTTGATCTTTCAACAAAAGAATATTACCTATAGCTCATAGCGGGCCACTAAGGTTTTTTCAGCAAAACAAAAATTCCGTTGAGGCTTCTGTGAACAGTGTCATCCATGAGAAAATCCACAAAATTAGTGTTATTGATATTTGAATTTGAAAAGTCTTTGGGCGCATCAAAAGTTAAAAGAATAGATTTTGGTTCCTAACCGATTTACAAATTAACAGTGATTCTCATTAAACTCTTTTATTCTTTTGGTGGGAAGGTCACCTTCCCCAAAGTAACCCTAAATTTAGCGTTCAAATTTATGTCACAACCTCATCAGGAGATTTTATACTTTCCATATTTGGGCCAGTAATTATAAGGCCCAAAATGGGAAAGTTAAAGAGAATCAGGCCCAATACTAAATAATAATGAGGAAAAAACCCAGTAGGTAAAAATACAATTTTACCCTCTAAAATGAAATTTTCCGCCCAAATCAATGTCAAAAAAAATTTTGAACATTTCTGAACAATTATTGGTTTGCTCTCGACAATTTTGTAAATTTCTGAACAAATCTTAGTTTGTCTCAACAATTTGTAAATTTGTGAACAAATTCGTTTTTGCTTAGACATTGTTTTGCCAAAATATTTCGCATTTTTTTCTTTTGCATTTTACATAGACAAATTAACACAAACATTTTGGCTACAACATTTTTCAATTTGTCTTGTGAAAAAATAAATGGTTACCGCATTTTTTGTTTTGCTTTCGACATAAATATAAAGACTAAAGCATTTTTTTTATTTGACTTTTACAAAAATTAAAATGTTATGCATATTATCCTTTGTATTTAACAAATCCGTTAACGAACAAATAATATTTTGACTAATACATTATATATGTTGTTAAGAACATAATTATATATGACGCCAACATTTTATAATAAGTCGGGACATTATTATAGATATTGTCAACATTTTATAACAACACAATGATATATGTTGTCAACATATAAGGGTAAAAATGGAATTATGAAAAAAATATGTTGTATTGTTAACAACATAATTACATATCTTGTGAACATTTTGAAAAATGTTCAAAAAATGGGTTTTTTTGACATTATTATTTTTGAGTGGGTTTTTTTCTTATTAGGGTCTAGATTTTTGGGTTTTTCACTCATTTTTTTCTTTTTTAAAAATATCTTTAAATAAATTTGAGTTTAAATTGTAACTTTTTATTCGGATATAGTGATTGCACATCTTTTTTGGTAGAGTTAAATGTACGAAAATTCTACCCTATTCCGCAAAAATCTGTAACAATTTGGTAAGTAGGAATTCAAATTGGAGAATGTTTTGGGACAGGGTTAACTAATATTGATAGACAAATGAGAAGGTGGATGTTTCAGTATTATGTTATATTAATAGTAGTCTGAGATTTTTCTTAAATAATTAGAAATGACAATCTCAAAAATGATTAATGTTCATGTGACTCATGGAAATGGGAATGTTGGGGGACTAAATATCCATTATAATTATTATTTTGGCTTAAAATCCTATATTAATATTAGAGGGACTAAATGTGTGTTTAAGGGTAGATTTTTGGACTAGGAACCCAAAAATTCGAATGTTGGTTTTTCAATTTATTGGTGATATATAAGATCGTACAGATCTCATCTGGATAAGGGAGCAAAGGATGAAATTTAAGTGAAAGTGGTTTAAATATTTATGACCTAATCTTTAACTTTATCTTATTGTCTCTTCACCAAATGAAACTTGGAACAAAATGAACCTTTTTTAAGTGGACCATTCTTCTTCTCTCTACATTATCATTAACTAGCTAGTTTATTGGGCTTAACTTAATTATCTTGAAATGACAACTACAAGAGTGCTATCAACCATTAATAGGCATTGTGGTAGGCACGCGCTTGTATGTTTTTTTCTCTTTTGATAATTAAGAGTTTTTTATTTTTATTTAAACCATCCAAAAATGAAGTTTCTCTCTTTAAAAGAAATGATTTTCTCTCTCTAATATCAGATTTAAATCAACTCGAAAACGAGTTTTTTTGGCCAATATTAAACGAAAATCACCATGCTTTTTTTTTTGTTGAAAGATAATCATGCTTACTTGAAGATCAAAATTTGTTTGTTATAGCTTTAGATTTGGTTATTCAAACATCCAAATATGGTTTTTCTGAAAAAATTAAAAAAGAATACAGTTTGGATATTTTCATGCTTTCCTCCTCTCTATAGATTATGTCAGTGCATTTACCATTTGTTTTCAGAATCCGTTATATGCATAAAGAACCACAAAAGAAGTCTACCACATCTTTTAGAATGCAAATAGAAATTTAAAATTGTAACTCTTTATCGAGTTTATCGAGTGTAATACTGTACTACAAGTCATGGACATGGTAATAAATTTGAAATTGTTCCACCGAAATTATCAAACTATTTCAATTACGGTCCTAAAACAAAATGAATTCTTACTTACAATTTTCGTTTGTATAGTTTTACTAAAATAATGAATCCTTTTATTGAAATAATGAAAAATTTTGGCTAACTATTTCAACAAAATTTTAGAGAAAATGAATAAAGAAAGATATCAAAATAATGCATCTACTTTAGTATAAACTAATATATAGATATATATAGTCTAGTCTTGAAATAGATCTACACAAACCCTAACTGCACATGAGGTTGTAGTTCAACTTGATGTGCATTCCTCTGAATACCAGGATGTGATGGGACAAATACTTGGAGAGTGATTTTCTCCAAAAAAAAGTATTCTATGTAGTTAATAGATAAATTAAGTACGGAAATGTTAAAATCACAAAAGATTTTGACAAAAGAAATTCGCAGCTAATTTGGCGGGTTTGTTATTCTGGCCTTTAAAGTTTGTTTTAATGGCTTTCTTATCTTTTGATGTATCTATGTTATATAGTCGAAAATCGTGATGTAATAAATCTGTCGAGAAAAACAGACACCACCAACTAAACTAAAAGATCATTTTGAGGATTAGACGGCTTAGAACACGTCTAGGATAACCATTATCGGTCGGCGGATGTGGTGCCGAGTTTTTCCTGCCCCCATCAACCCACCATGCCAATTATGTTTGTTGTTGTTTATCCTTATACGATTCTGCAAATTGCATATAATAGATCAGTGAGAAAGATCTCCATCTCCCAGCTGATCAGTCAGACAGGGATGACTATATCCGGGACCATTTTTTTTCTTTCCTTTTTTGCCATCAATTATACTGTCATTTAGTTCATACTCCATGGCCCTGTAGATTTCAAGCACAATATTTTTGAAAACTACCTTTCTTTGGACTAACTCTGTAAAATTATGGACATTGCCAGATCAATCTTTTGTATTACAAATGTCCCTTTCTAACCTCTCCTCTCTCTTCCTTCTCCATCTCTCACCCTAACTTGCTTACTCAGTAAACACTAGTGATTGAGAAACTATGTACGTAGCCCTCCTCGTGATCATAAATAATTAATATTTATATCCATGTTCTAATATTTTAGATAATGATGAAGATTATTATCAATGTAGAAAATGATATATACAAGTCAAATAATGAAATCCTTCATTTTCGGGTGGACTATTTCTATCTATATATGAACTTTTTCATTCTTATGATAGACTGTGTGTGTGGAGTAGATCACTTGTTTAGCTTTTTATATAATTTTTCTGTTTTTATAACCAGTAAGACTATTGAGACTTGTCCTTTCTGACGATCTAAAATCTGGTTATTAGTTGACTACGGTCAATAAGTCAAGAGAAAATCAAAGCATAACGGGTTTGTCAATATTAAGTCAACAGGGAGGTTGAATCTGAAAGAGATTTTGCCATTCAAATCACGAACTAGGGAGATCGATACGATTGTCTTATCCACCTAACCCTGCTCTGGCTCAAAAAGAGAAGACAAATGGGCCTTCATAAGCGGGACCGATACCTCAATCCCGAAATATGAGGGCAATTAGAACCGTGCCTGCTGTTTTACCGACTTAATCCCGAATCCTATGAAAGATCCTAGATGGCGAGGATCTTAAGTATTTATTAAACTTGGGATACGAGCATCCCCTAAGGAGGAAACTTCCCCTACAAAATCGACAAAATTGGAACACGAGTTATCCTAAATACTGAGTATACTTGAATAAGGGAATTTGCCTAAACCATATATACGGGATAATTACAAACAGGGGCGGAGCTATTGGTGGGCTAACCCGGGCTGCAGCCCGGGTGAACCCACCGTTATTTAGAAAGAAGCCTACAACATAATCACTAATGCCCGGGTTAGTTCACTATTATTTAGGAGGGAGCCTACAGCATAATCACTAAAATCTTCTAGCCCAACTGGTTAAGTGCCCTCCAACCACATGTGGTGGTCATGTGTTCGAACTTTGTGGGAAGCTTTCTTTAATTTTTTTCTCGTTTTCTAGCCAAAATACTCAAAACAAGGGTGTGTTTGGTTTTGATATCCCGTTTCTATAAAATCATCTTCTTAGCTAATTCTTCTCATATAAATCAAACCTACAAAACTGTTATTATACTAAAATTGTATTATATTAAAATAGAGATCGTTAAAAGCTTGATACATATGTGTTTTACTTCTTTTCTTGTATCAAAATTAAAAAAAAAAATCTTTGTATTGAGGGGGTAAGCTCGAAAAAAAAAATCTTTGGTTTACGTAATGTGAAGGATTAGAAATACTCACTTAGTATTGAGGGGGTAAGCTCAAAAAATAAAACTAAAACTTTTATTACAATTTTCAGCCCGGCCATACTACAATTCCTTGCTCCGCCTCTGATTACAAAGAGGAATCCTAATATCTCACAACTACGAAATAGTAGTTTCAATCCAACACGGTGGATCTAAACCGCCTTTCAACACCGCATATCAATATTTGGTTGAATAAGTCTATAAAAGGTAAAACTTCGCCCTAAACTAGGCAAGCAAAGAGTAAGTCATTAACTCCTAAACTCTAGTTCACTCAATACTAAATTATTTTAACAGCAAAGGTAATCAGACTGTCTTGAGCGTCAGAGAGGTTTCTAAGTTCTTTGTAGGTTTCACTCGCTAGATCGAGAGAAACAAAGTGGGATTCAACGTAATAGTCTCAACATCTTAATGATACCAGGAGTACAAATTCTGACGTTATCACTTTCTTTCCAAACGTACTCAGTTGCTTTTATTCATAAGGGAAAAATATTACAATGATAGTTCCCAGGGCCGACCTACGTTTTTTGGAAGTCTACTAAACGGAAGATGAAAGTGAAGCCCTTATTATGTAAAATGAGATACGTGAATAACATGAGAAAGTGAGAAGTCCTAGATCCGACAATCAACAAAAGTTCAAGATACTTTAAGATATTTCAAGATATTTAAATATTTATAATGTTGAGATTCATGTATTTAAGACATATGATATAATTTTCATTATCTACTTAGGAACTCCTAATTTACTCTATAAATATGAGTTGAGTCTCAGAATTTTATTTATTTAATTATGTCTAGCCAATGTATTGAATCAAACCCGCAACTGTGATGACTATTGATAAATCTATTATCAGTTTCTCAGTGGATTTAGGTCGAGATTATGGGGAATCTTTGAACGAATTACGTTAAATTATCGTGCCAACTATTTCAATTGAGTTATTCGTATCACATAATCGTGAATCTAACATGGTGTTTGAGTGATGTGACACGAAAATGTCACATTTGGAGAACCTAACTTAGAGTAATTAGTTCTTTTTGAGTGTTATCAATAATATTTTATGTGTTTTTCATGTTAGGTACTTACTTTGTAGTTAAGCATGTGATTCGGAATAAAAGGAGCGAATTATCACTATCATTTCATGTGCCGAAAATGAGAGTAAAAGACTTCAAGCAAATCAAATAACAAGTATAGTCAATGACGAGTCCGACGGTGAAAACGGTATTCAATTCGGAGTTCAGACGGGGAAGATGTGGAAGAAAGAATTCCGAGGGTATTCTAGTCCTATGTAAGAATTTGAAGATGTAGAGACAAGGATGGAGGCACTCTCTTGGTTTCTAAATCAAAGCCCAAAACCAAGTCCAAGTCCAAGCCCAAGAAATATTAAGAGAAGAATTGGGTAGAGATTTTATAGGCACCCATTTATGGTCTAAAAACTTAGTGAATTTTGACTAAGTCTAGGGTTTGACTCAAGTTAGAGAAAAGGGGGTCAAAGACACTATTCATCTTCTTCTTCATTCAACAACCAAGCAAGAGAGAGAGAAAGGTGGCTAGGGTTTGAGTGTTCATCATCAAAAACTTAGAGAATCAACTAAGGTTTTAAAGGTTTGAGAGGTTGAAGGAGAGAGAGCAAAGAGAAGGAGAAGTGCCGGCCAAAGCAAGGCCGGCCAAGCTTGGCCGGCAGCAGCTCGGGCTGCATGGAGCAGCTCGGGCTGCTCGGGAGAGCTGCAACAGCAGCTGGCCGGCACGGGAAGGATGCACGGGAGCTGCTGCTGCAGCTTTCATGGACTCACAGCAGCACCCGCGGGACAGCAAGGGAGCAGCCCCGATTTCGCTCGGAACGGACAGATCGTGCACGGGAAGCTTGCTAAGGTCGCGGTTGCAGCTCGGAACGGCCTTGGGGACGCGACTTCCAGCAGCTCAAGGCCGGACAGCACCTCATTTAGCCGAAAACTCCATTTTTTGGCCGGATTTATTCTCAACTTTGACCGGACTTGTATGAGTTCTCCGGCAACCTTCTTGACCCGAAATCTTAGGGTTTTGTTCCCCTCATCCTTGGCTAGCTTCCCATGTGGTTTGATTTGATTTTGGTTGAAGATTGCTAGAGAGAGAAAACTAGGGTTCAGCTTTAATGGAGGTTGAGTTCTAAATGGAGAAGATGATGATGGTCGCTATGGGGAACCCAGAATTTGCTAAGGGGAGATCGGCTGCACCTTAAAGACTTATATTTGCCGACGATTTTAGCCTCGAACCACATCGAAAAAGGGGGATTCTCTCATAATTTCCTTTCCATTTCTTATTCAATCACCATGTTTAGCTAACTTTAGTGTGTCGATTATATGTGATGAATTCGTGATTATGTTTAATATGATTTGATGTTTTGATTATAAATTGATGTTCATTTATTTCGATTATCGTTTTGATCGTATTTTCATATGTTTTGTCAAGCACTTCGCATAGTTAATAGACGAAACGAAGTATTCGATATCGATCGTAGTCTAAGTCATAATTTCATGTGTCTTGTCATGCACTTCACATAGTTAGGCGACTAGACGACACTTTCGATGACTCGGGATTAACCGATTTAGACGTTTGTTTGACTAAGTATGATCTCTGGATATACGTAGTACTTAAAGACATCTACTTTAGGAGTCGAACATCGATTGTACTTCGACACATTAAATCAGACTACACATAGTCGTAGGTTTATCATTATGGATTCCCGGACTTCGACACCTCTCTCACTTATTTGTTGCCCGAATCGAGTCTTACCGTCTCCCGACTCTTGTTCCTCCGACTCTTCTCTCGAATCTTTCTCGCCCGTTTACTTTTATCGTTTAATTAGTTTATTTCTTCTCTTATTACTTATTCAATCTAAAAACCCCATTTATCTTTGTTTTCTTTCCTATTTAGTCTAAGTTAGCATTTGATACATAGACCGGGGGATAAGACCCTTCGTTATCCAAACTACCAACTTATCCTTGGATCGACTCCGGTTTTACCGGTTACTACTTGATACCTCCGCTTGGGTGTGCAACCTTTTCGGGTGCATCATTGAGCAGGTTTCAATTTCAATCTAGATTCAAGTTCCGTAATTTTTCTTGGTTTCTTTAAAGAGTTGTGATTTAGTCATCATTTCGGTCATCTTCCCCAGAGCCATCAAGATTAACCAGTTGCAACAAGAAACTCCATAAATGAATACTTCTACGAATTCTTCTTCTTCTTTGGACGCTTCTTCTTCATTTTTCCTCTCTTGTCTCAACATCATCATCTTCTTTTTCATTTATTTTCTTTATCTTTTATCATTTTCTTTTTAAGATTAATATATATGTGAGCAACGTGACGAATCGAGAAGAATAATATCCGACGAGTGACTAGAGTCCTTGATATTTAAAGATCTAAAAGATTGAGATTCATGTATTTAGGATTTCTATTTTAATTATCTAATACTATAATCAGATATATATTATATATCTACTTCGTTAGATTTGTTATAGAACTTATGAAATTAGGAAACCCTAATTAACTTTATTGTTCAATGTAGCGAATCACCTCATACCCCAGAGTTATGAGATTAATAAAATAAGTACATTATAGATTTTTCCATGTAAGTCGAGAATACGAAAGAATCTTAGACTTACGAGAAGTTCTATTCATCCCTCCATTTTGGTCCCTCCCTCAGCCCTCCGCAGATGTAGCAACATATCACTTGAGTGTGAAGCAATTGGAGAGAGAATTGTGAGAAAATATACTCTAGTGATATGTAGCCACATCAGCGGAGGGTTGGGGGAGGGACCAAAATGGAATGAGAAATAGAATTTTTGTAGACTTAATCACAATAAATATTGATGTCTACTATTTTCAGTTTGTAGATTGCCTTAGCTTTGCTAATAATTCTCTCGAGTAGGTAAATTTTGATTTGAAGTAAATAGTGTGGGTTGACTGGTGGTTCAAATCATATGGAAGAATATAATATAGATTAAAAAAATACATGAATTTCTAAATCTAGGTTGAGAGAGAGGGTGAAGAAAAATTTGAAGATAATATGGTGATAAGGTGAAAGAGAAGATGAAAGGGGCAAGTTCAATATAACCTTAAAAATGATTATCTGATCATTCATGAAAATTAGAAGCAACAAAATGTGGATATTGTGTGGCTTGAGAGTAAACATCAGCTACTCAAACGGTACAATCTCCAAATATTGGGTATCAAATTTGTGAGTTAAAATATTGTACTCCAACTATATTACAAATGTGATAGGTGTCACTGCTTACTAGGATGATTCTGTCCTTTTAACATTCATTAATGCAATTTCATATAACTGTCTGTATGTTTGTTTGTACTGAAAAAAAATCTGTTTCGACCAATGGATCTTCTCCTAGGGTTGTGTTATTGCTGTCTATATTATCCTCATTAATTTTTGAAAGAAACTAAGTCAGTGCAATAAATAACATTAAAAATACTCCCAAGAACCCTAGGATGCGTCTAGCCGTTGTACTTATAATTTTCTCACAATAGATGGTTGTAGGCCGGGTACGTGATTCAACTTCCAGATTAATTGGGAGAGAGTTGTACGTACAACGTGCAGTCAAATTATCTAGTTTTTATACATAATATAATTGTATTAAAAATTCTCCAACAGTATGAGAGAAACAAAAATCTTAAAGAGACCAAAAAAAAAGACAAACATTGCTTAGTGTCGATGGAATTTTTTACAAAATTTATGTCTCCGTAGATACTCTCAAAAAAATTTCCTGACAAAAGAGAATAGAAAAGTCGCAAATTTAAGTATTGCTCAGTGTCGATGGAATTTTTACAAAATTTATGTCTCCGTAGACCCTCTCAAAAAGATTTTCTGACAAAAGAGAATATAAAAGTCGCAAATTTAAGTATGTATATAAATTTATGTTTGCTAATTCGAAATTGGTACGAGATGTAATTTGAGTAAACATATATTTTGTAAATTGGGTGTAAATTTTTTACAGAAGTTATTCAGATATGGTAATAAGGTGAAAGAGAAGATGAAAGGGGGGAAGAACTAAGAATGTAGTATCTAGTTCTTCTCCCATCATCAATGGGTGTTTATTTGGAATTTAGATGTCCACCTAGGTCGACACATAATAGGTTCAGTGTCCAACTTAGTAACCACTTAGTAACCACTCTAACTAAAAATTGTTGACATCATGCAGGAAGTTGTTGGCGACTCCTTGTCTCGAATCTTTGACCTATAGAGTGGAAACCAATTTAGTAACCACTCTAACTAAAAGTTGTTGACGTCATGCGGGAAGTTGATTTGATCATACTTTAAGGGGTCAATCCAAGTAATTTTGTGCATATAGGCCTAATAAATAATGTAGTTATTAGCCTAAACAAATAGCTTAAGTAGCCTATAATAAATTAAATAAGAAGTTTTATGAAAAAACAGATAAAATTAGGGCAACTGATATTAGTAGCTTTAATTAGCATTACCCCATCTATCTAACTGGTTACAATGGCAGAAACAATCTTTTGAATTCCCCCAAAAGGTCAAAATTTAAAGTACCCATAAACATCATAACCCCCTTTTGACCTCTAAAGTTTTATTGACCTTTGAAAAGTAATCCAAAACACTTCTCATCAAGAAAACTTCTCTTGTTCGGTTGATAATAACACATGAGATCACTGTATTATTGTTGCTTTTTTAATTTTAGCAATCATTAGGTTTCTCTTGTGATGAGTTATTGGCAGGCATTTGAACAAAAGAGAAATAAGAGAAGAAAGAGGGAAGATGGCCCTACAAAATCCAATTGCTTTTTTTTTTTTTGATGAGGCTACAAAATCCAATTGCTTGTGTCTCCAAAATTTTCTTAGATACTACTAATAATAGTTAATTTCAATTTGAGCTCTAATTTCTGAATTTTAAAATTTTGGGTATCGTAATTGTTTACTATTTCAGAATAGCCACTATAATTTTAGATCTATGTCTAAAATTTACAAATAAAAAGTTCAAAAATAATAAATAAACGGTTGTAATTTTATTGGTAAAAGAAACGAGTTTAACAATTAGTAGACGGCCACCGCTTCGGGGAAAGCAGAAATATTTTCTAGGAAGACGGTGGAAACAAAAAAAATCAAACCAAACGCACCTTATAAGTCGCCGGCCGGATGGTGCCGCCGACGGCCGGCAACTTCATCATCTTCTCTCTCTCCCTCTTCTCTTTTTCTTTCTCTCTTCTGTTTCTCTTTCTTCTCTCTCTTCTCTTTCTCTCTCTCTATCTTCTCTTTCTCTCTCTTTCTTTTCTCAGTCTCCGACGAAGGGGAGGAGCCCCTTCGCCGTAGCTCGTCTAGTTTGCAAACCAGACGAGATCTGGTTTGAAGAAACCAGTCCCGTCTAGTTTGAAGAACAAACCAGTCCCGTCTGGTTTGGTTTCCAGACGAAACCAGATCTGGTTTCCAGACAAAACCAGATCTGGTTTCGTCTGAAAACCATAGCTCCGGCGAAGGGGCTCCTCCCCTTCGCCGGAGATGGAGAGGAAGAGAAAAAAAAATTGTTGCCGGAGATGGTAGGTGAAAGGAAAAAGAAGATGAAAATGATTTGGTTGTTTGGGGGAAACAAAAAAGTCTAATTTTTTTTTTCCACCCAAAACTTCACACCTCGAAAACTTTCTTTATTTCCCCAAAACACCGGGATTAGTAGACCCCTTTATATAGTACTACAATTTTCTAAACTAACAAACTTCAATTAGCAAGTACCAACTCGAATTAACAACTTCTAAATAACTAAATTACAAAACCTCAAAAAATTACCAAAAATGGTAAAAAAAAAAAAAACTACATTAAATCCATTTGGAAGACCTAAAAGATAAAATTTGACTCCCTAAATGCCCTTAGTGTTGCTTAAGCGACAATGAATCTGTAGGAGTCTTCTTCTTTCAAGCAGAGCTATTTTAGAATACTCAACATATGTAGAGATTATTTGTCACAAATTAGACATCCAATTTGAATTAACCCTAGATATAATCCTAGTTTTTGAATCCTTTAGGTTTTGGGGGCATATATTTATTATGATGACTATTGCAGTGGTAGATCTATATTGCTAACAAAATTGATAATAAAACCTAGTTTTTTTTTTTGTTGAAAGAATAAAACCTAGGTTGAGGCAATTAATTTTACAACCTAAAAGTGTAGTATTTTAACTTACAACCCTTCTTTAACGACTAATTAACCTACATCTCAAAAGTTAACAACTCCCGTTAGATGTTAATTAATATGGTGTACGTTACACACTTGCGTGGTTCATTAGATTTCCATCCCTAACATGTATGTCAACGTCATAAAATTGCCCAAATGTCCCATGTAAACCACAAAAGTTTGAAAAATAGGAAGTAAAATTGGGGTATTATAGACACATTCGATATAATCGATATTTAGACCAGCTAAAAGTTTTGCGAGCCTTCAACCACACAAACTATTTGACAGAGACAAGATAAACAAAATTCACCTACCGTTACGATTAACATTATTTTCATTAGCATATAAGGGCAAAGTAAAACCCCCCCACTTTCACATAATTACAGTTCTTCAAACTTCTTTCACTATGTTAAAGACATAATGAAATAACCCTTTTCTATAACACTTATTCAACGTTCATTCTTTTTAAATATTCTATCTCAATCATTTGAATTTGATAACAAACGGCCAACAACGTGTGTTGGGGGAGTGTGGTCCACACGTCCACCAAAGCCCGTCACCCCACCACCAAAAAGTCGGGCATCGTTCGTTTTAAGCCTGGAGTCCTAATAGATCTTAGTAATAGCTAGACGTTTATTGAGGTGTTAGAAGGAACTTTTTTCATCGGGTGACTTAGTTCTACACACTTTTGTATTCCTCTAATCAAGTTTTTGAATTTAGAATTAGAAATTGTTCAAATCTGACTCTAGTGTATGCTGATGTTCGTGTTATGACGAAGAACAAATAAATCAAGAAAAGCAACAATAAAAGCAAACAATCACACAAACAAAAGAGATTTATGTAGTTCGGTTTGTGAGTACCCATACCATGGAGGACAATGACACAATGATTTTCACTATGAATCAAGAACAAGATTACAAAGTTTTTTCCCGGATTTTTAGTATTTGTAGGACACTAAAACCCTCACACTTAGTCGTCTAACTTTCTCCCAAAACCAGCAAAGAAAGAACACCATTTAAAGTGATAACAATCCGTAATCAAATTCATCCAAACATAAGTAAACGAGTCGCACCAAAATTTCTCTTTTTTGGATCAGAAGCGGATTAGACATCAACTCATATTCAAGTCAGTTTCAACATTTAAAAATATCAAACGGGTATATAATTTAGTTAAGCGGAAGCTAAAATTTAAGTCTTGGTAAAATCAAAGAATGTTGCCTCATGCGTGTAGCTATCTGCAGAGGAAAATGATCCTCATCCCGGCACGAAACCCGGCCGAAATCCGGCGGGGTGACGTGTCGGGCTGTGATCTAGAGAGAGAAAGTGGTTTCACTTTCTCTCTCTAGATCACAGCCCGACACATCACCCCGCCGGGTTTCGTGCCGGGATATTGTGTATCACGGTTGATTTGCATAACTCGCAATACTTAGATGCACACATGACGTTGTTGTGCATGATGAGCCTCGGTCGTAGTAATTAACTAATATGTCCCAAACCGTCATGCCACAGATCTCCTCTCCTTAATTACTCCAAACACCTAATTAAATATGCTAATCATTTGTGGAGGTACTCTACAATCTTTATATGGAATTGTGGAAATAAAATGTTTGTATTTTCAGTCATGAATGAGTGAGAAGTTTGAATCCAATTGTCAAAAATCAGCATAGATACAAAAAGGGGAAGAGGTGTAAAAATAGAATGAAAAATTAACCAACTTTTGTAAGTTAACTTTTGTAAGTTAACTTAGGATGGTAAGAAAGTGAAAAAGGAAAGAAAATGAAAGAGGGTGGGGGCCTTTGTTTGTCCCTTGCCTGCAAGCTCATTCAATGCTTTTTGGCAATACTAAAAGATGCTCCCATGCAAAAATCTATCTCATCAACACTCATCAGCACAATCCCTAAAAATTCCTCCCCCATACTATATCAGTTTATTACTCAGTCAACCTATAGTATACCCAAAAATATGCATAAATATTATAAGAAACTAATACCTAAGTCTCTCTTTGACTCTTCAATTGAAGTCATGTATACTGGTCACTAGACCAAGATCCTCTTTTTAATAAAATCTCTTACCCTATCTATAGTAATAAGACTTTCCTCAACCTAATGGGCCTCTAAGAAACAAATCCACTCAAATCTATCCACCTAGAAAAGAGAAGAGAACTCTTTTGACAGTTTGGTCTCTTGATATTTCACTTGGTATGTAGAAGTTTGGAAATAACTTTGACCACTAGACCACCCAAAACTACAACCTCCTTTATGCCTAGTTAACATGATTCGTATACTTTCAACAAAAAAAAAAAAAAACATGATTCGTATACCTCCTTAAACCTATTAAAACATTGGAGTAGCACATAGGGGTACTTCTCTGCACCCAAAATTGATGTTATATATATCAAAAGTTTTTTATTTCACTATTGTAAAGCCTAATAAAAAAATGACCAAATGCTAGTTTTTTTGTGCCAATAATTGAATATTGTCTATCAATGATTTGGTAAAGTCCAATAAAATGATACGGATGCTTCTTTGATTTGTAGATTCTAGGGCCGCTGTTTCGTGGAAATAAAAGTTTTTCTGAAGTACAAAATTTTGATTAAAAAAAATTTGTATTCTTTTGTTTCCTCCAAACACCCCCTACTCTTACTGTTTTTTTTCAGTTTCTTTTCCTCTCATCTTCTCCTCCCACCGCCACCATCAACTCCGGCGCCACCACCCATCACCCCTCTCCTCTCTTTCTCCCTCCCTCTCTCCCTCCCTCCCTCCCTCGGGCCCTCCCTTTCCCGGAACTCTCGTTTGATTTTCCAGACGAAGAACCGTCTAGGAAACCGGATGTGATTGTCTAGTAAAACCTAATGTTGCTTGTCTGGACATGGAACACTCAAATCTGACCGACATTTGTCTGGAAAACCAAATGAAAGGGCGAGATTCGCCAACAGAGGGTCGATCGTCGACCTCCTGTGACGACATAAAAAAAAAAGTGTGTTAGGAAGAAAATTCTGATTACTCCATGAATGAACTTTTATAGGTCAAAGATTATATACATAAGTATATGTATACATATGGTAATTAAATAGATGTGTAATTATAGAGATAAAGTAAGCTAGTCTGGAGCTGGGATGAAACAGTGGTATCAGTAATACAGATAGGGTTTTGTCATTTTGGGTCGTGTAGTTGCATCTACACTTCTCCTTTTTGTTTGTCTTTTTATACTTGTTCCTTTTTGTGCCCTATTTCAAGTCACGTGAATCTATTTTAGTCCTTCACTCTTTCTCTAGCTTCCCCTTTATATCAGAATTTACTTCTCATTTCTTCAGCCCCTTTTACCTCTCTCTCTCTCTCTCCCTTGTTTACTGGACAACAACAATATAATCTTTGATCACTTCATCATCCTTCTCACTTTTTTTTCTCTCTCTCTCTCTCTAGGTTTAGTTATTAGATCACTCTCTTACTCTCATCATCACTTTCTCTCTCCATGACTCCAAGTTATCCCAACCCACCACTTTCTCCTTCTCCTGATCCTATAGGAAGAAGTACTAGTGATCATGATTACCATATTCAAGATCAACAAATACAATTTAGTTTATCACCATCACCTCATGCTACTTCTGCTTCTTATTCTCCATCTTCTTCTCTCTCATCATTTCCTAACTTTTTCAATAACCTAACTGATCATCAAGATCAAAGGGGATTTTCTGATATAGAAGATCAACATGAGGTAATTAAGAAGATTAATAATAGAGAACAAGAAAAACTAGATAATTTCTGGGCAGAAATCATATGTGACTTGTCGTGATTCCCTTTTCGATAGTTCTGATTCACTGAATTACTGCAAACCACAAATAATTTCTGCGTAGAGTCTGTCTGCTTTTTTCTTGTTTCCTAGCATTTTTCAGTTCGGAATTAAAAAATGATTTTGTTATAGGTTGATATTTTATGCTATACATATGATTGATAAACTATATTTTTTTTTTATGATCTTAATTAGGTTGTTAATTTGCATGGTGGATCATCATTAATTGATGATCAATTCTTCCCATCTCTTAATTCACTTTCAACTGTGAAGACTGGTGATCATGATCATGAAAGTAACTATGGAGACCTTAAATTCTCCATAAGTAATAGCAAAGAAGCAGAAGACTATCATGATGATCATCACAAAGGGACCGAAGATGGGTCATCGTCGGTTAAGTGGATGTCATCTAAGATGAGGTTAATGAAGAAGATGATGAACACAAACCCTAATCAAATTGTTGAAGAAACAACTAAACAAATTATGTATGATCATGGTAATCTTCATCAACATCAACAAACCTCCTATATTTTCAACATAGAAAACAGTTCCAATAATTTTTCCAAGTACAACAACAACAATACCACAATTAGAGTCTGTACTGATTGTAACACAACCAAAACTCCTCTTTGGAGAAGTGGCCCCAGTGGTCCTAAGGTAATTAATCTCTTTCTCTCTATATATATATTTATATACATGAAAAATGTTAGGATTAAGAAAAACCAGAGAGACTATAGGTAGAAATCTTATGTGGAATGTCGTGATTCGTGCTTTCGATGATTTTGATCCACAGAACAGCGAATCACAACAACCCACATAAGATTTCTGCGAGTCTGCCTAGTTTTTCTTGTTCTCTAGCATTATATATATTTGTTTGATCTAAGATCATAAATTTGTGTAGACCCTTTGCAATGCTTGTGGTATTCGACAACGAAAAGCAAGACGTGCAATGGCAGCAGCAGCAGCAGCAGCAAAGGATCAAACAGTAGTTCTTGAAGAAGATCATACAATAACATCGACTACAAAGACTACTAATAAAGTGGTGAATAAGATGAAGAGATCATCATCATTCCATAAGATGAAAAGATCAGCATCACCAACGGCAACATCACAAAATGGGTTTATTGCACCATACAAGAAAAGGTTCAAAATTGTTGCTTCAGATCCTCCTCATGAAAATATGAATCATAAGAAGATTTGTTTTGAAGATTTCACTCTAAGTTTGATGAACAAGCAGAATAATTCAGGTTTTCACAAAGTTTTCCCACAAGATGAAAAGGAAGCTGCAATTCTACTCATGGCACTCTCTTGTGGTCTTGTTCATGGTTGAATAATTATCAATTAATTTTTGTTTTAGGAATAAGTTGTGTCTCAATTAATAACTTATTATAAATAAGTAGAATTTAGTGAGTAATTAAGTGAGCAATAAGAGTGAGGGTTGGTAAGAGAGTACCTTGATTACAAGTGAGAGGACTCGAAATAATTAAGGAAAAAAAAGAAGTTTTCTAGCTTGATCTTGTATCATAAGTTCTTGGTTCATGCATGGGTTGTTTAAATTTTAGTAGGGTTTATATTAATCACATTAAACATGACCAAGATCATGTTTCTTAATTGAGTACTGAATTTGTAATACAAGATTATTAATTATAATATAATATTTAGGGTTTGTTATTTATGTACTTTTTCTTTGTCTCTAAAAGGAAGCTTTTCTTCTTCTTTTTTCTCGTCTTGTTTAGTTATGGTAAGAAAAGAGTTGATCTCTACAGAACAAAAATATAGGTTATGTACTCAAATAACTTACTTCCCCTTTTCTTTTTCCTTTTTTTTTTTTTTTTCTTTCTATTTTGGTCTATTAGCTTTCAACCATGATGTTGTACCCTGCACTTATCCCGGTGGAATACCAGCTGGGATATGTGCCCCGTCAGGGTTTATGGAGAGAAAATGTTCAGAGACACATTCTTCTCCCTTTTCTTGTCTAGCTGTAAATTAGAACTAAAATAGTTGAGAGTAATGTTAGAAAACAAGAAAAACTAGGCAGACTCTTTGCAAAAATCCTATATGGCTTGCCATGATTCGCGGTTCAATGAATCAGAAGAATCATCAGTAGTGAAATCCATTCTCATTAACCGATTCAATTAGATTGCATCAGTATTTAAAGACAGAAAGGAACAAACTAATAACAAAATAATAACCAAATCATCTCTCTAACTAACTAACTCATAACAAACACAAGAGTGTATGATCATGTGCGATGCGAGTGGACAAAGAGAGGAACACCATCATAACTAACTTAACAGTCAAATAATGTATGATTAGGTGAGATGCAGTCGGTGAGGAGTGGTCCAACTTATATCAATGTAAACCGAGAAGCTTAGTCTCTATTACCCTCCCTCAAGCTAAAGCTGAGGATTGAAGCTTGAGCTTGGTTCGAAGAAGACTAAATTGAGGACCAGGCAATGCTTTAGTGAAAAGATCAGTTGTTTGATCAGTAGTCGAAATATAGGAGAGTTTAATCCTTTTATTGCTGATCAATTCTCGAATGAAGTGGAAGTCTAAGGCCAAATGCTTGATCTATGAGTGAAACAAATTGTCACACCAAAGAGAAGGTGGATGAGAGACAAACACTCGAAGATCCTTTAGCAAAGAACACACCCAAAGAGTTTCCGCAGCTGAGTGAGCCAAAGACCTGTATTCTGCCTTAGTAGAAGACCTTGAGACAGTTGGTTGCTTTTCGGCAGAAAATGAAATTGGATTTCCACCCAAATAAAGTACAAAACCAGAAGTTGATCGACTGTCAGATTGACTCCCTGCCCAATCAGCATCAACAAAACCATGAATAGTCAATGAAGAGGATTTGGTAAATTGAATTCCATAGTTGATTGTGGCCTTGAGATACCTGAGAATCCTCTTCACTACTGAGAGAAGAGCAGTAGTGGGCTTGCTCATGAATTGACACACCAAATTTACTGAGTAACTCAAGTCAGGTCTTGTCCAAGTGAGATATTGAAGTGCTCATACTAAACTTCTGTAGTAAGAAGGATCCTCAAGTACTATACCCTCATTAGGTGATAATTTGGTTCTATGAGGTAATGGTGTAGAGCAAGGTTTGACATCAACCATCTCAGATTTCTTCAGAAGATCCAAGGTAATCTTGGTTTAGGAGAGAAACAAACCTGAACTGTCTCTATGTACTTCCATTCCTAAGAAATAGTTGAGAGCTCCAAGATCCTTCATAGCAAACTGATTACTGAGGGTAGTAATAAGTGAAGCAATATCTGAGGAAGAATTACCATTGACTAGGATGTCATCCACATAGACTAACACATAGAGAAGTGTTGACCTTTCTGAGTATACAAAAAGAGAAGTGTCTGAGAGTGATTTTTGAAATCCAAAGGCCAAGAGAGAATCAAAAAGTTCTTCATACCATTTCCTTGGGGTTTGCTGTAAACCATAAAGGAATTTATGAAGCTTGCACACATGGTTAGGTCTAAATTTGTCTTGAAATCCAGGAGGTTGAACCATATACACCTCTTCTTTCAATTGCCCATGAAGAAATGCATTACTCACATCAAGCTGCTTGATTAACCAGTCATTGTGCACAACAAGAGTGAGCAAAACTCTAATGGTAGTAGGCCTAGCCACTGGATTAAAAGTTTCAGCGTAGTTTATTCCCTCCCTTTGATGAAACCCCTTAGCAGCTAGTCGAGCCTTGTACCTCTCAATGCTCTCATCTGGCTCTTGCTTGAGCTTAAAGACCCATTTACAATCAACCAAGTTTTGAGAGGGATGTGGAGGAGCAAGATTCCTAGTATTTAGATCCTGCAGAGCCTTAAACTCAACTCCCATAGCATCTCTCCAATTTGAATCTTTATTAGCTTGACTGTAACAAGTAGGAGTGCTAGGCAAGGCAAGAGCACTCACAGAAGCAGGAATAGGGTGTTTGGTGGCTGCTAGAAAAGCTTTTGGTTTGTAAATACCAGATTTAGCCCTTGTTTGCATTGGGTAAATAGAAGATGTAGGGAGAGAGATGGGTGGTGGTTCAACTAGAGTAGGATCAATAGAAGGTGGAGGAGATAAGGGAATTGGTGACAATATTAATGATGAGGATTAGAAGGGGAGTTGGTCTCTGAAATGAGATTATGATGGTGAGGAGTGGAGGTGGTATTAGGTATAGGTAGGTGAAATGCGTCTTGGATTGGGTTCAAAGTGACTGGATAGGACTCAGTTGTAGGGAAAATGGTGGGTGACAATGTAGATGAAGTATCTTTCAGAGGGAAATGATCTTCATCGAAACTACATGTCTGGACACGTAAACTCTTCCTGAATCTAAGTCAAGACACCTATAGCCTTTCTGATTTTGAGCATAACCAATAAAGATGCACTCCTTGCTTCTGGGTTCCGTAGGGTTTTACATGTATCCAATACATATCTAACTAGTATTGGTAGCGGAATCTCAAACATCTAATGTTTAACACTAAGTTATCCAAGATCAATACATGAATTAACTATGAACTAGAAGGAAGAAGAATACCTTTAATCGCTTTCCCACGAACTAAATTCCGACCAGTATTCGGAAGATAAAGAGCTTCAAGTGGAGCTCCTCTACGTGAGACACCGAATTGTATAACTCGAACTCCCTTCTTTCAGTCAGCTAGGACCTTCTTGAAGGTTGATATGTAGAACTGCTTCTTCTAGACTTAATAGATAGAATGGGAACTTTTTCTCTAAAATCCTCTATCTCTAATAGTTGTGTGAAGAGAATGATTTTCTTCAGAGAAAATTTCACACCTTTTCTGAACTCATAATGGGGCTTTATATAGACATTACCTTAGTAGAGTCCCACTCAAATAAGGAATCCTAAAAGTCACTCAGAAAAGATAAGTACAAGTTAGTGTTTAAACTAACTGGGACTCTTTCCCCATGGTGTGGCCGGCCAGAGTAGCCCTTAATGGGCTTACTTTGCCCGACCCACCCCCTTAATATGGGCGGCCATGGATCTCCCCTTAAGGGAATCCCTTGTAGCCCCCTTAAAGTGGGTTTTTGCCTTTTCAGACTTTTCTTTCGAGCCCGATCCTTTCTATCTCTTAGACTGGGTCATATCCATCTATATACTAGTTCCCATTAGTATATTCTCACTGTTCAAGTTACCAATTTTTATGTGTAACCCGTTGTAGGATCCGGTCTATGTTAGCCGCGGATAACCGACAATCATAAGCGGCTTCTAGCTAAGCATTACGACTCCTAATTGAACCAAATTGATTGATCTTCCAATAAAGTCATCATTATCCTATGAGCCAAATTGTACGCATTTCATTTTTGGTCGAAGGACATCCTTTAGAAGGATATACCTTCAGACTCCAAGGACATATATCCTTCAGGTTTAAGCTTGTTACTGACATAAGGTCGCAACCATGGATAACAAGCACACCCAAAGATTGTCAAAAAGTCATAATCAGGCTTACAGTAAAATAACTTTTTCAGTGGTGATATAAAGTCTAAACTTTGAAGAGGGAGTCTATTGATAAGATAATTAGTTGTGTTCAAAGCTTCAAGCCAGTAAGAACCAGAGAGAGAAGATTGCACAAGCAAGGTTCTGGTAACATCAAGTAAATGTTTGTGTTTAGACTCAGCTACACCATTTTGCTCAGGTGTATGAGCACAAGTCATTTGATGGAAGATATCTTTCTCTTGAGTAAACAATTTAAGAGTGGTAGCTAAAAACTCTCCACGACCATCAGTTCTGATAGTGTGAACTTTGTGACCCAATTGGTTTTCAATAGCAGTAACAAAGGATATAAATGCAGAAGTGAAATGTGATTTATTTGTCAAAGGAAGTATCCAACAATACTTGGTACATTCATCTATAATATTGGCATAGTAATGAAAACCACTAAAAGAAGAGACAGGTGCAGGACCCCATAGATCAATATGCAAAGGTTGTAAAGGAGAAGAAGTTGTAGAAGTAAAACAAAGAAAAAGTAGTTTCCTGCTTCTACCAAGTTGACACTCTGCACAGAAAATTGGTTTGAGATAAGTAGCTGGAAACAAATGCTTCAACTTTTTTAAAGATTAGAGAGATGGATATCCCAGCCTTTTACGCCAAATAGCAGTAGAAGTAGGTCGAACACTCAAAGATTGTAATTGGGGTTTTATTATGGGAGAAGGATCAGTTTGAAGTTAAATTGGATACATACCTCCTCTAGCTGGCCCTTGGAAAAGTGTCTGGTTCGAAGACAGATCCTTCACATAATATTGAAATGGGTCAAAAGTTAAGGAACAATGATTGTCCTTAGTAAATTGATTTACTGAAAGCAAATTATGAGTAGCTTGAGGTACGCTAGCACATTCTTGAGAGAGAAACTATTGTTCTTATGTCTACAAGAAGAATAACCAGTTTTGGTGATAATCATACCTTGGTCATTAGCAGTAGTAATTGGGTCCTTGCCTTTATAGGTAGAAGAAGAAGAAGATGATATATTAGATGCATCAGGTGTGATGTGGTGAGAAGCTCCATTATCAGCAAACCAGGGATTTTCACCAAAAATATTTGTTGAGGCAAGCATTGCAGCTAAGTTATTTGGGGGATTACGACCTTGATAAGAGAAGTTCATCCTATGATAGAACTCAACAGCTATGTGTCCCGCCTTGTGATAAATTTGACAAATATGTCGATCTTTATTATTGTTTCTTGGAGATTGATTAGGTTTCATCTGAGTAGAAGAGGTATTTGGTGTATAATTCCTTCCACGATAAGATGAATTAGTGAAACCTCTTGAACCTTTGTTTCGATTCATGTTCTGATTAAAGGAGTTGTTATTAGAGAATTCAAATTGGGAAAATCGATTAGGAGGAAGAGGATTTGTAAATAACACCTGATTGATGTTAAGAACATACCTCTTTTGCCTCTCAGTTATAGTAATTTCCTCACTGATTAGAAGATTTTGAAGTTCCGTGACTGAAACATGAGGTTTCCTCAATCTGATTGCAGCAGAAAATGATTCATATTCATGTGGTAAAGCTCTTAGAATACTTACCACTAATTTTGCACTAGATGTTGGACTTCCAGTAGCAGCAAGAGAGTCAGAGATCTTCTTCACTTCAGTGAGAAACTCAGGCATCTTTTCACTTTCGTTCTTTAAATCTCGAAGATTTTCTTAAATTTGAAAGATATGAGAGGTTGATGCTGAAGCAAAAGAGTCTTCAAGATTTTGCCATAGTTCATATAAAGAAGTATTACCAACAATATATGGAATTACAGAATCTGATAAGGTGGAATTGATCCAAATTAAAAGAGTTTGATCCTCTTCAACCCAATCAACATAGTCTGGATGGATTTCTTGTTTTTCTTCATCTAGGAATTGATTTGGTGGTGGTTGAGAACCATCAATAAGATCCAAAACCTTGTATTTCTTGAGAATAGGCAAGAACAGAGATCTCCAAACAAGATAGTTGTCGCTTTGAAGCTTGATAGGGATGATATTCCCATGGAAGTGATAGCAAGTGAAGTAAATTTAGGATGATTCATGATAGAAAGAGAATAGAAGAGATGATCAAAGAGAAAGAAGCTGAAATCTGAAGAAGATGCTGAAGAAGACGAGAATTTTAGAGAGAGAGAAGAAGATTGATCTTGGCTCTGATACCATAGTGAAATCCATTCTCATTAACTGATCAATTAGATTACTTCGGTATTTAAAGAGAGAAAGAAACAAACTAATAACAGAATAACAACCAAATCATCTCTCTCTAACTAACTCATAACAAAAACAAGAGTGTATGATTATGTGTGATGCGAGTGGACAAAGAGAGGAACACCATCATAACTAACTTAACAGTCAAAAAATGTATGATTAGGTGAGATGCAGTCGGTTAGGAGTGGTCCAACTTATATCAATGTAAACCGAGAAGCTTAGTCTCTATATTAATCAGTACCCAAATCACGACAAGCCACATAAGATTTCTGTCTCGATTATGCCTGGTTTTTCTTGTTCCCTAGAATTTTTCGATAGTTGATCCCTAACTCTGGTGTACACATTAGTTGAATGCAGTTACTTATGAACAATGATGTTCTTCTATATACGTAAGTTTTGTTATGGATTTTTTTAGTTAGTTTAGGCCCGACATTAATTAGGCCCTTGTAAGCCTTAATGTTAGCTGCTTTGGATGTCTCCTCTTAATTGTTCTTGAATACTATACACTGCCTTACAAAAAAACAGTGGAAATGTTTACCAAAAGTTTAAGCCGACTTGGGAGAGAATTCAAAATCAACAGCCCACTTTGATGGGTCAATGTTCTTTCTCTTAAAAGTCCGAAAGTCATTGCAGTTGATTTGGATTTCTACCCCGAATCTGTCTAGATTTCCAGTTTCTCTAGCACCAATCATAACTCTGAGTTTTCAAAACTAAACATACATTTATTTGGTTGATGTGCCATTGCTTAAATCTGCCTTATCACATTTTTAGCAATAACATTAGGGGACCGTTTGAAATAATTATTTGGGACGGATTACAACTTTCAAAGAGATTTATAACCGTCCCTAATAACCATGAGTTCTGTTCTGTTGGTAGTAGGCCTCATACCCTATGTATGTATGTATGAACTCGAATAGGTATATCCTTCTCTCTGTGTTTGTATACTTGTTCTGATTATCTGTGTACAACATGGTTACTGGTTCAATGTGGCTTCAAAATAGTAAACAAGTAGTTCTGAAGATCAAAAGACTGTACATACCTGTCTCTTGAATAAATTTAAACTTCATGCATGGTATTTTGATATGTGGTCATAATGGTATTATAGTACACTTAGAGGGGCTAGGGTTTGGATGTTTTCTTGTTCAAGGCCAGGGAACAAGAGGTTCAGAGAGCTGAGAAGTCAAGAACATCAGGACATGGATACCTGTGACCAGACAATTCTTACAAAAGAATTGGCCTTTATAATAAGATCACCAAGTCTTATCACCTTCTCATGCATGATGAGCTAGCTAGTATTTGTAATTATTTTATTATTTCAGGTATACAATTGGAGTACTGGGGACTGGGGAGGTCTGACTCCACCATGCATATCAGATTTCTTATTGTTTGTTTTAGTTTTTGAGTGGCCAAGTTTAACTCTTAAAAAATCTTGCTCAGACAAATATGTTGGAGAGAAGGTAAAGACATACTCAGGGCCGGCCCTGACTTTCTAGTGGCCCGAAGCAAGTTACCGAAATGTGGCCCCTATATTATATGCAAAAAAAAGTCTATAAGCGCCTCCTATTTCCACTAAAAGAGCTGCCTATGACCCTTTGATCACGATTAATGTGGCTTGCCCTATCAATTCTAGCGAAATTATACACACTTTCTGTCAACAAGTCAAGTGTTTTACACTCACTATCTTCCTCCCTAATTTTGCAGTAATATCTTTGTCGTCGTAAAGTTTTTCTCTTGTCCTCTCTCAATTTCTTCTTTCTTCCTTTCTTTCTCTCACCTCCGTCTTTTTATCTCTTTAGTAACTCTATGTGTTTCTTTTTTTTTTTTCTCTCTCTCTCTCTCAATCTACATGTGTGTCTTACCAAGTTTGTCTTTGTTTCTCGCTCAATTTCTCCTTTATTGGAAATGGTTGTTAGAGCACATTCATCGATAGGTTCCGACCAGTGCGACCATTAGAGCATCTCTAACGGGACATTAAGTCCTACAGTTTTGAGGGGCCCCTTCGTATTTGTAGAGTTTTTGCTAAAAACAACATCAACTCCAATGAAACTTTATTAAAAATTCTTTGATGACACGGAGGAAATTATTTTAGAGATCCTTGTTCATGTCATTTGAGAAAAAGGTTAAGGCGAGAGAAATTTCTGTCACAAATTCTTTTTCCATTCGCCATATGATCTCGATTTCTCGCTCTACCAGTCTCAATCTCTCTCTGGATCCCTCTCAAAGCCAAGAAATAATATTCCACAACACAGAGATTAAATTAGTAGTGAAAGCACCCATTTACAAGGCCATAGGTTGATCCAAGCAAGTTTGTAAATGGCTAATACCTGATGAAGAAAAGTTCAAGATGTAAGATGGAAGAGATATAAAAAGTGGCGACTTATGTGCTGCTGTAAAGTGGAGAAAGAAAGAGTATCTTGGTTAGGGATAGGTGGAGGTGTCCCAAGATTTATTTGTTTAGCTTATTGTCTACTTTGCACGGGGCCTTTTTAATGAAACGGGTGCCTTTATGATTTATCTTTAACGGGTTGGGTCAGAATTTTTTCTTGCATAAAATAATAGCTGGGAGGCCCTCAAAATTGGTGGCCCAAAGCGAGGCTTTGCTCGCTTTGGGCCAGGGCCGGCTCTGGACATACTGCTATATTAGAAAATATCTCAAAATGTTTTCATCCACATGCTTTAATTCAATAAAGTTTCTTTCAAGATCCATAACCTCATTATAAACATATGATATTTCACCAATAAATTAGATGTTAGGGCTTGCTTAGTACTTGTCTTAATTAAACACAAGAAACAGACAAGATCTTCTTCATCTTATTCAAATTCTTCCACATTATTCACTTTCTTCTTTCACTCACCAAAAAACCTCTTTTATCTTCACAAAAAATTTCACCATATTTGTATCACAAAATCTGTTTTGTGTTTAGCTTTTTAAACCTGGGCAGGTCACTTAAATCATTGAATTTACAAAAACAATCCCAAGCCCAAGCCTAAGTCCACCAAAATTCAAATTTCTCCCTTAAACTTAATTCCCATATCTTCTCGTACCCAACATCAATTTCAATCTCAAGGTCGGCGGCGCTTGCAAGAAAAAAATAAATTTTCTGTGGTACAAAATTTTAAAATAAAATTATAAATTTTGTCAAATTTTATGGGGTATATAGTTTTTTAAAGGAAAACAAAACATTTCCTTATTTTCATACCAGACCACCAACTCCGACAACCATCTTTTTTTCTTCCTCCTCTTCTTTCACCGCCACCACCACCACCACCATCACCACCAGCACCTCTATCTATCTTTCGTTTCCCGCACTCATATTCTCTCTCTCTCTTCTCGACTCTCCCTATCCTCTTCTTTCTCTATTTATTCCTGCGAAGGGGTCTCCTTCGCTAGAAAACCGATATGGTTTGAGGAATAGAAGGAGAGAGAAGGATAAGGGAGAGAGAGAGAGGGAGGCGAGAGATAAATGATGATGTTGGGAGAGAAAATATAGAAAGATTGGAAAAAAAAATTAAAGGTTGTCTGCAATGGTCGTTTGTGGCGACCATTACTAGAGTGGAGAAAGAATGGTGGTGGCGGTAGGAGAAATAAAAAAAAAAATATCACTTAAAATTTTATATCCCAGAAAACTTTATTGTTTCCCAAAAGCGGCGGCCTCTAAAAAATATCACGTGTCAAAAGGTTTTCTAAAGATATACTCTACTTTTTTTTTTGTTGAAAGAAGATATACTCTACTTTTTTTTTTGTTGAAGGAAGATATACTCTACTTGGTAGTAAAATTTTCAATGTATCAGTTCAATATTACCTCCTTTAACATGCTCATCACGAATAACATGTGTAAGAAATCCTTCTCCAAGAACTTGATTTCATTTTCAATCTTATTGTACTTCAATTACAGAAATCTATTTATACTCTTAGAAATGAAGAAAGTAAAATAGAAAAATAGAAAAACAGAAAAACAGAAAAGTTAGTTATGAAAACTAACTTCAACTAACTTTTCTTATTTCAACTCAAAGGTTGTTAAGATGGTGCCTTTATCAACTCTTCTCTACTGGATGTGGGCTTGACCGAGAATGTATCTTCTTTGACTGGTCACACTTGGTCAGACATGACCTAGGTATAAGAGGCAAAATTATGCCCTAATTTATTTGTTGTAGCTTTGCACAAACCCTAGTTTCACAGCCCCCCCTCAAACCGATGGTGATGAAACACGATGAACCATCAATTTGCTTCTGAAAAAATCAAATAGATCAAATGAAACCCCTTGGGTGAAGATATCTGCGAGTTGTTCCTTCGTTGGAATATGAAGAACATGCACAGTACCATTTGAAACTAAGTTTCGCACAAAATGGAAATCTACTTCGATGTGTTTTGTTCGAGCATGGAAGATAGGGTTTGATGCGAGGTGTTTAGCACTGATGTTGTCACAGTAGAGGGTAAAAGGAGTCTTCAAAGGGCAACCAATTTCATTCATCAGGTATGATATCCAGACCAACTCAGTTGCTGTATTTGATAGAGATTTGTACTCGGCCTTAGTAGAGGATTTGGCCACAGTAGCCTGCTTTTTCGAACTCCATGAAACCAGACTTGAACCAAGAAAAACACAATACCCTCCTGTTGATTTGCGAGAGTCTGGACACCCAGCCCAATCGGAATCAGAGAAGGCAGTGAGGGTTGTTAAATCACCATGAGAAACCCTCATACCAGAACCCAATGACCCTTTTATATATCGAAGTATTTTCTTGACAATTATTAAGTGAGATGTTGTTGGTTTATGCATGAACTGTGCTGCATAATTAACACCAAACGAGATATCTGGTCGAGTTAAAGTCAAGTACTGCAAGGCACCAACTAAACTTCTGTATTCTGTTGGACATGGGAGCTCTTCTCCATCTGTAAGTGAAACCCTCTGACCACTTGATACTGGCAGCTTAGATGGTTTTGAATCTAATAAATTTGCCTTCTGGAGTAACTGTAAAGCATATTTATTCTGAGTTAGTATCATTTGTCTCTTATCCTGATCATGAGATATTTCAATGCCTAAAAAATAGGTTAGTGAACCTAAATCCTTCATTTTGAAAGCACAACTCAGATCCTTGATGAGAGAATTGATTTGAGATACATCACTGCCTGTGAGGATGATATCATCCACATATAGTAATAAGACCATAGTCCCTGTTGTAGACTGAAATACAAACATTGAGTGGTCTGTTTTACTTTTAAGAAAACCATATTGTAGTAGAAAAGCTGCAAATTTGTTGAACCAGGCTCTTAGGGCCTGTTTTAAGCCATACAAAGCTTTATGAAGATGACAGACATGATCATCTTTCCCTTCTATCACAAATCCAGGAGGCTGAACCATAAACACTGCCTCCTCAAGCTCTCCATGCAGGAAAGCATTTGAAACATCCAACTGTTTTATATGCCATGATTTAGTAGCAGCAATAGTGAGAACAACCCTTATAGTGTTGGCTTTTACAATTGGACTGAATGTTTCCTCATAGTCAATACCTTCCTGTTGGTGAAATACTTTTGCAACTAATCTTGCTTTGTACCTCTCAATGGTACCATCACTTTTCTATTTTAACTTGAATACCCATTTGCAGCCAAGAACATTCATGTTCTTATTATATGGGACTAAAGACCATGTCCCATTATCCAACAGAGCTTGATATTCATCATTCATAGCCTTTGTCCACTCAACATGTTTGGCAGCCTCTTTATAGGTTTTGGGTTCTGTGGGTAATTGTAGAATGGACAAATAGGCAACATTTAAAGTGTGAGGGGATGAATAATGAGCCACAAAATCAGATGGTAACTGTTTACTTTTGATAATCCCATTTCTGCCTCTAGTTGTGATATGAGTAGACTGCTGAATAGGAGTTGAACTAGGTGATCTTGCTGGTGTACTAATAGAGGTATTAGAAATGCCCAAATCACTGGAAAGTTCATTCCTAGAGGCTGAATTAGCTGGTGAACTAATAACAGTATTAGGTGTCCCTAATTCAGTGGCAGGGGTCTGTCTAATAGGCAGTAGAGGCAAGGGTAATGAAATATGTGGCAGACTAATCTGATCACCACTAGACTGTTTCTTAGAGATGTTGGCATAAGGAAAAGTACCCTCATCAAAAGTAACATGTCTAGATATATATAGTCTTTTGGTATTTGGTTCAAAACACCTATACCCTTTGTGTTCATTACCATAACCAAGAAAAACACACTGAATACTCTTAGGACTGAGTTTATCCTGCCTAACTGTTCCTAGATGTGGATAGCAGGCACATCCAAACACTTTTAAAGGAGAATAATCAGGTGTGACATGAAAAAGTACTTCAAAAGGTGAAGAACCTTGAAGTGTCTTAGTGGGTAATCTGTTGATTATATAAACTGCAGTGCTAAAAGCATCAAACCACAAAGTTTTGGGTAATGAACTGTGAATAGAGAGAGTATTACCTAGCTCAGTAATGTGTCTATGTGATGAGTTCGCTAGAACTCATTTATTTATCATCAATGTACATTCGTTAGTCTTTAATTTTGATGAAACTAATCAATTTAATTAGTTTTTCAGGAATAACACAAAAATGTCAAGAAGCCAATAGAAATGGGAAGTTGATGTATACTTTGGTACCAAAAATAGTTCATTCCGTGCAACTAAAGTTAGTTTTGAGGTTGTTGTGCAACAAAGACATTTGATAGGGGGTGTTACGCAGGAGTGATCATTTTGCATGGACTTAATGGAGAAGTATCCACCATTCCACATATTGATGCTGTACTATTAATTTGGAAATTCAAGTTGGGCACTGCACACGTGATGGCCACTTTATTATAAGGTTAGGAAATGATGTGTGGGACCCGTCCTTTTAACCAAATCAAAAAGGTGAATTTCAATGTGGGTTTTGGTTGTTTTAAGAATGGGTCCCACAAGGGCTTTGTATACTTATCACTTTAGAGTTGATAAACTCAAATCCACCGGGTAATGCAATTCAAAGTAGTCAACAGGGGGCTTTTGAGGTTTACAGAGACTACAGTTGAGATAGAGGGAAAGATTTTACCGGTTTGAAGGGAGCTATGTGGGTATTAATACCAATCGATTTATGGTCAAAAGGGGAGGAAATTTTGGGCAGTAAACAGAGAAGAAGTGGGAGAATTTTTTAGGAAGTTTTGAGAGAGCAATTAATATTGAAGAGAACTAGGAGGCAGAGAAGAAAAGAAGGCATTTAGGTACGATAAGATTTGATGAGAAGATAAGAAGTGCAAATCTCTTGGGTGATTTCTCTCTTAATCCCTTCTTTTATTTCTTTTATTGTATTTAACTTCCTCATGATGATCATTGTAAACATGGGTTTTTAATCCTCCATCTAGAGAGGATGATGAAACCCATGAGATTGCTTTTAGAGATACAGTAATAAAATTAATCTGATACTCTATTGTTCTTCATGTATTGATTCCCACTTGGTATTTATTATTTAAATTAATTTTTCATTACTCATGCTTTTAGATTTGATATATCATGCTTAGATTAAGTCTTTGATGGTCTATTCTTATTTGTTTGATGAGTAATAGTTAAACTATTTTAAATGTTAAAACGATAGTGGATATAAAAAGCTAAGACTGTTTTAAAGAAAACATTTTCCGGACTTTAGATATTTCATATCCTAAAGTCTGAGTGATAAAAAAAAGTGTTCGATTAATTTGTTAGATGTTCTTTCTAAGTATCTCGTGAGTGGATTCAAAATCTCTAGTTTTTTTTTTCCGTATTGATTTTCTTTCAATCATTTATTATTTTCGCTTTGTTATTTAATTTTACCAACAAAATTGAATCTCAAAGTTACTTATTCACTGGTTTAGGATTAAAAATAGTTTCAACTTGTCTTCGTGGGATCGACCCGTACTTGCTAGGTCTACACTACATAGACCCGTGCACTTGCAGATTTTATTATAAAATACGGATTTATTTTAGCCTATTATTTTAGTATAAATACGCATCAAGTTTTTGGCGCCGCTGCCGGGGATAAGTTAGGAAATTTGTTTTGATCTTGGATTAGTTAGTTTTAGGGTTTCAAATTTATTTTCTTATTTTTATTTTGTTTTTGTCTTTTTTAGATCACTTTAACTTGCTTTTCTTGTTTTTGGTGTGTAGTTCACAAAAGAAGCTAAAGAAAAGGAGCAAACAAGGAGGAGGAAATCAAAAAGACAAAGATTTTTTTAGTTTAGATTTTATTTTTATTTTTTGTGAGAGAGAGACTTTTAGACTTTCTATTTTTATTTTTGTTTTAAAGTTTTGACCCTAAATTGGAGGGCTTAATTAAATTGTAACCGAAAACCAAAACGAAGCCTCGGGTTGGAACACTCGCGGGTCATCTACAAAGGTCATCGCCCGTCTTGAACGGGAGGTAAATTTCTTGAACACCCACGAATCTCCTGTCAGTGGGTATTTGTGTCAATTCGTGTGCCTAATTGCTTTGATCTAACTGTTAGTGTAATCATTCTAGTAAGGGCACTAACCCAGTTACAAGATAAGAAACGGGTTCATCACCGTTCTCTTGCCCACATAGGTAACAACATTCACGAACCCAAACCTCACTTAAAAAGCTAAAATATTATTTAGACATCAGCCCCTAAGGTATCGAGCTCATAGGACCCTTCAAAAACAACTCGGGAAATTGACTTTTATCTAGGCATTCTCAGAGGAAAGTTTGTAAACAATTCTTGTCAAAAAGGCCGCCTCGAGAAGAGGAAACGTTTGCCGAAGGAAGACGGCTGTCACAACGTTCATCGTTGGTTGTCTTCCTGGAGAATTGTTTACCGACTACTCTGATAGAGTAACCTTTATAACAGTCAAAGTTCAAGTGTTGTGGCAAAGTAGGAGCTGTCTAGCTTTTTAGGTGAATCTGACAAACCCACTCATTGCTAGATTTTGTTTAGGTTACTTGGTGGAGTCAGCCTGATTGTGTTTGCTTTCCTATAGGTTCTTCGTAGTGATTCTTTGGTTCGAAAAAAAAAAAAAAGGTTTTGAGAATATCCTTGGTCATTGGGCTCTAGTGTATGCCCGATAGATATCGTGATAAGAGAGGTCGTTTCATTAGTAGAAAAACACCTTTAAGTAATCTTTTAGCGAATCTCTCTTTGAGTGACACTATGGGTGAAAATTTGAACCAAGCCGGGGGTGGAAATCCACCTATGACACTCAGGGATTACATGAATCCTACTAGAACATGTCAGCCATCATGCATACAGTTACCCACACCACAACTCACTTCGAGTTAAAACCAAACATTATCCAAATGCTCCCTGTTTTCCGTGGGGATGAGAACGAGAATCCCTACTACCATGTTAGGGATTTTGAAGAGATTTGTGGGACTATGAAATTCCCCAACATGCCTGATGAAATATTGAGACTTAGGTTGTTCCCTTTCTCTTTGAAAGAGAAAGCAAAATCTTGGTTCTATGCCTTACAACCCCATTCCATTACTACATGGGAAGAGTTCTGAAATTCTTCCCGAAACACAAAACTACCTCTTTAAGGCAAAGTCTTAACAGTTTTGTACAACAAGAAGGAGGGTCTCTCTACAAGTATCTTGAGAGATTTAAAGAACTTGTATTGCAGTGTCCACACCATGGTTTTGAGAAAATGAGACTAGTCCAGATTCTCTATGACGGACTAGACTATCCCACTACATCCATGGTAGAGTCATTCTGTGGTGGCGGTTTTACTTCTAAACCCGTCGATGATTGCATGGCATTTTTAGAAGATTTGGCTGAGAAATCCCAGCAATGGGAAACTTCCAGAGGACCCCCTACTAGGGCTAATCCTACTCCGAACAGAGGTGGCATTTATAGAGTAAATGATTCGGAAAACAAACTTGCCGCCATAACTAGAAGGATAGAAGCCCTAGAAATGTGTCAGCCTAAAACCTTCATGGAGGATCCCACTCGGGTCATGAGTGTCGGAAATGAACCCATCTCTTATCCGTGTTCAGTCTGTGGAGATCCCAATCATACAAGGAACAAATGTCCCTTATCCTTCGGTTCAGATGAAAGAGCACAAGCTCATGCTATCTACCAAAATTCTAGGCATGATAATCATCAGAAGTATGATCCTTTCTCTAACTCATACAATCCAGGTTGGAGAAATCATCCAAACTTTTCATGGTCTCAAGGTCAACCTCAGGGTCAGTTTAATAATTTTACCAACCCTTCAGGTTTTAGCCATCCTAGGAATCCTCCTACCCAAACGAGCACCCAAAATTCTTCTGAAAGTAAGGGGTTATTAGAGGATACTATAAAAATGTTAGCTAAGAGCCATATAGAGTTTAAGGAAACTACCCAACAGTTTATGCAAGTTACCACCCAATCCTTGACTAGTTTACAAACTCAAGTGGGCCAACTTGCTGAGGCCCTAAATCAAAGAGAAAATGGTAAGTTTCCGAGTCAACCTGAACAAAACCCTAAGGCCATACAAGATAGACGGCCAACTGACCAAGCCAATGCTATATCCACTCTAAGGAGTGGAAGAGTCGTGGATAATAAGATAAGTGTTCCCCAGGAAAATGAGTCTGAGTGTATCCCTTTGTCTTCATCAAATAAAGCCCTTAATGATGAGCCTGAGAAGGCTCCTGAGTCTGAAGAACCACCTGTAGTATCTGAGCCTTACATTCCTAGAGCTCCATATCCTCAACGTCTCGTAGAGCCAAAGAAAAAGTCTCAGTATGAGGAGATAATGGAAATATTTAAACAAGTCAGCATTAACATTCCATTACTAGATGCAATTAAACAGATCCCAGCTTACGCTAAGTTCCTTAAGGACCTATGTACTAGAAAGCGTAAGATGAATGTGCATAAAAAGGTCTTTTTGACTCAACAAGTGAGTTCTATTATCCAGCAAAACCTCCCACCTAAGTACAAAGATCCAGGAAGCCCTACATTACCTTGCACTATAGGGAACCATAAGATTGAACGAGCTTTGTTAGATCTAGGTGCCAGTGTCAACCTTCTTCCTTACTCGGTGTACTTACAATTAGGTTTGGGAGAAATAAAACCCACTTATGTAGTCCTTCAGTTGGCAGATCGGTCTGTCAGACGACCACGTGGCATAGTAGAGGATGTTTTGATAAAAGTTGGTGAGTTTATCTTTCCTGTAGATTTCATCATCTTAGATACTGAACCAATTCATGATACCCAGAGTCAAATCCCTGTCATTTTGGGTCGACCATTTTTAGCTACATCAGATGCTGTCATATACTGTAGAAGTGGTCTTTTGAGATTGTCATTTGGAAATATGACGGTGGAGATGAATATTTTTAATATGGGACTTCACCCTGATGACATAGATGAGTTCAGTGGGTTGAACTTGGTAGAATTATTAGTTCAAGATGCATTACCAACAACTCAGTCGAGAGATCCTTTAGAAACTCTATTGGCACTTTTATGCTTAGATGAGGAAGGTAGTATTAATGAGATAGAGAACATGTCAGAGTCTACTTCCTTGTTAGTGTCTGAGCTGATTACTTTGCCAACCTTAGAGTCACCACTTCCATCATATGAGTCAAATGCTCTACCACTGAGCTATGGACCCACCATAAAAGATGATGATGAATCTTGGCTGCTCAATCTAGTAAATGAGAATGATGACTCACTTGACTTAGTCAAGGACCTGGAGTTCTTTAAGGACACTAATGACATCATCATTCAACAAATTATAGAGGGTTTATCTGAACCAAATTTGGTAGAGCTTGAATCTGGTAACCGAGTGATTCCTTTAGAAGAATTCCGTGTACCTGTTTTAGAAACCTCTTGTTTAACTCTGGGTGTCTTTGATAGTCCTCTAGACCCTCTTGTGTCGTATCCCTCGGGAGCATGTTTAACAGATTGTGCAATACCTCACTTGGTTTCTCATCCCTACCTAGATCCTTTCTACCAGGACTATACTCTTGCTGGGCCATGGCCAAACTTAACGACTTTATTGTCGTCTAAGTTTGGGGATTCTTACCCGATCACGATAGTCTCACGGGTACTACAACATATTTACACAAATGTGAGACTATCCTTCACTAAACGCTTCGTGTCTTGGGTAGATCCACAGATGTTTCGCCTATTAGTTTATGGAGCTGTTCTTAAGGTTTGTTGACTCATCTATATTGTCTGGCTGAAGACGTTAAACTTAGCGCTTTCTGGGAGGCAACCCATGCATAGGACTTCTGAATCTGGTAACATCTTTCCCTAATCCTGTTATTTTGCATAGTCTTCAGAACATTGAGGACAATGTTCGGTTTAAGTTTGGGGATGGGGGATTGAATTTTTAGTCCTAATACCAAAAATTCAAAAGGGTTCAAAATTTTTAATTTTGGATTAGAAACGTGAGTCTAGTTGCTTTTGCGTGTTAATAGTTATAGAGTCTAGTTGGTTGTACTATGCTTTTGCTAAAGGTTTTTCCACGAATTTTGAGTCTTGAAGTTGTCTGTGCACTAGCCATGTGAGTGTTAGATAGGTGAAGAGTTGACTTTTCTGAGAGAACTTAATTGATCATTAGTGGAGACTTAACCCATGTAAGATTCTGAGCCTTTCTTTTGTTTTGTGTGATCTCTTCTGAGCTAATTCTGAGTAGAATGAAGAACTACTCAACCTCGCAATATTCATTAGAACTCAGTTGATCTCTTGAGTTCAAATTTTACAACCACTAGGGATGTCATCAGGAAGCAAACTTTACTCTTGTAGTCTGAGAAACTTGAAAACAGTGTCAACTATAGGGAGATAGGAACTTCATCATTTAAAACCCTGAGAATGAGGCATGAAGCAAAGTGAATAGAATTTTACCCACGGAAAGAATAACGTGAAGAAAGTATGTTATGTATTTTGAGTTTTATTACTAGAGTCATTAAAAAAAAAAAAATAAAAAAAAATAAAAAAAAATAAAAGAAAAAGAAAAATGAACAAAAAAAATGATGAAAGAAAAAAAGTGTTTGAGTAGTTTTGTTTGAGTGTTTATTCCCTGAAGTAGTTCTTGAAGATTTGAAGACGTCGAGTTCTCAGGAGTTCTAGTCACATCCTTATTAGTGTCTATCGACTTTTAGGAAGCATTGTTAGATAGTAGATCAGGTGAGAAGAGTTGGTTAGCTTCCCCATTCCATATTAGTGGTTGTTTCCTTCTTTGAGATCAGTCGTCCACAAAAATTATAGTCCGTCTTTTTCATGTGTTGAGTTTTCCTTGATATTCATACTAACACATAGAGTGAACCATTCTTGAGTGACTTTAATTTTTGAGTGTATGACCGTGAGGCAGTAGTCGAGGCGAAATGTATCGAGACGGTAATCAAGGTCTTGTCTTTTCAGAACCGAAATGATACTCATATTGGCTGGTCACGTGCACTTTAGGTCTTGATTACTAGTGAAGGGATTTTTTGCGTTTGTATGGTTTGGCCGACCTGGATTTCATTTCTATTAACTTTCGAAAATTTCTATCGGCTTAACGTTTTTAGTCCATGTCATATTTAGACCCTTCTGGATTTTTGATATTTTTGAATTTGGTGGGTATATTCACTGCAAACTCTCACGAGACTCAACTCGTCCTCTAGGGTAACCTAGAGGTTTAACGGCTTGTTGCACGTGCTAAGTGCAATCGTGATCCCTACGAAAGTGGTGGATTAGGTATAGTTTCATTTTTCTGTTTTGCTCGGGGACTAGCAAAATGTAAGTTTGGGGATGTTTGATGAGTTCGCTAGAACTCATTTATTTATCATCAATGTACATTCGTTAGTCTTTAATTTTGATGAAACTAATCAATTTAATTAGTTTTTCATGAATAACACAAAAATGTCAAGAAGCCAATAGAAATGGGAAGTTGATGTATACTTTGGTACCAAAAATAGTTCATTCCGTGCAACTAAAGTTAGTTTTGAGGTTGTTGTGCAACAAAGACATTTGATGGGGGGTGTTACGCAGGAGTGATCATTTTGCATGGACTTAATGGAGAAGTATCCACCATTCCACATATTGATGCTGTACTATTAATTTGGCAATTCAAGTTGGGCACTGCACACGTGATGGCCACTTTATTATAAGGTTCAACCGTGATGGGGTAACTCCCCACCTCACTCCCTTGTCTACCGTATTAGAATTAGACAAGGGAGTGTTTTTTCATTTTCAGTCCCTGCAAGTGTTTCAACTTTTAAGAACACCCCTACTTTTATGTGCCACATAGGCAAGATGGTGTACAAGGGAGTAAGGTGGGAGGGAACTTTATCATTTTCCTATAAGGTTAGGAAATGATGTGTGGGACCCGTCCTTTTAACCAAATCAAAAAGGTGAATTTCAATGTGGGTTTTGGTTGTTTTAAGAATGGGTCCCACAAGGACTTTGTATACTTATCACTTTAGAGTTGATAAACTCAAATCCACCGGGTAATGCAATTCAAAGTAGTCAACAGGGGGCTTTTGAGGTTTAAACAGACTACGGTTGAGATAGAGGGAAAGATTTTACCGGTTTGAAGGGAGCTATGTGGGTATTAATACCAATCGATTTATGGTCAAAAGGGGAGGAAATTTTGGGCAGTAAACAGAGAAGAAGTGGGAGAATTTTTTAGGAAGTTTTGAGAGAGCAATTAATATTGAAGAGAACTAGGAGGCAGAGAAGAAAAGAAGGCATTTAGGTACGATAAGATTTGATGAGAAGATAAGAAGTGCAAATCTCTTGGGTGATTTCTCTCTTAATCCCTTCTTTTATTTCTTTTATTGTATTTAACTTCCTCATGATGATCATTGTAAACATGGGTTTTTAATCCTCCATCTAGAGAGGATGATGAAACCCATGAGATTGCTTTTAGAGATACAGTAATAAAATTAATCTGATACTCTATTGTTCTTCATGTATTGATTCCCACTTGGTATTTATTATTTAAATTAATTTTTCATTACTCATGCTTTTAGATTTGATATATCATGCTTAGATTAAGTCTTTGATGGTCTATTCTTATTTGTTTGATGAGTAATAGTTAAACTATTTTAAATGTTAAAACGATAGTGGATATAAAAAGCTAAGACTGTTTTAAAGAAAACATTTTCCGGACTTTAGATATTTCATATCCTAAAGTCTGAGTGATAAAAAAAAGTGTTCGATTAATTTGTTAGATGTTCTTTCTAAGTATTTCGTGAGTGGATTCAAAATCTCTAATTTTTTTTTCCGTATTGATTTTCTTTCAATCATTTATTATTTTCGCTTTGTTATTTAATTTTACCAACAAAATTGAATCTCAAAGTTACTTATTCACTGGTTTAGGATTAAAAATAGTTTCAACTTGTCTTCGTGGGATCGACCTGTACTTGCTAGGTCTACACTACATAGACCCGTGCACTTGCGGATTTTATTATAAAATACGGATTTATTTTAGCCTATTATTTTAGTATAAATACGCATCACTATGCTTTCTTTCTGCTTTGCCATTTTGTTGAGGAGTATATGGGCAAGAACTCCTAAAAAGAATGCCATGTTTGTCTAGAAAACTTCTGAATTCCCCTTTCATAAGTTCTGGAGCCCCATCAGCTTGAAAGTAAACTATTTTCTCTTTTAGGAGATTTTCAGCAGTAGCTTTGAAATGAGTAAAACACTTAATACTATCAGACCTTACTTTCATAGCATATATCCAGCTGTACTTGCTGAAATCATCAAGAAAAAGAATGTAGTATTTGGCCCCATTAGGTGTAAGCACAGGGGCTGCTCCCCAAACATCACAGTGTATCAAATATAATGGAGTATTTGTAGTGGTAGTTGAGTCTTCAAATGGTAAACACTTACTTTTACCCATTGCACAAGAAGAACAGAAAATGCTATCATTTGAATTTGATAAAGATATTTTGTTATCCTTATGAAGTTGTTTAAGTATACCACTATTTGAATGTCCAAGTCTTGCATGCCATATATCATAATTTGTGGTAGTATGGGCTAAATGAGTTGAATAAGACCTATTTTGTATAGTACTGTTATGAACTTCTATGGGATAGAGGTTGTTTTTCATTGGACCCTCAGATAGCAATTGTTTTGACCAAATATCCCTAATGCTATAGCCCCAAGGCATAAACTCAACTGAGCATGAGTTATCCTTAGTAAATTTAGAGATGGACAAGAGGTTTCTTTTGAGATTAGGTACACACAAGACCTTCTGTAAATCAAAAGTATGAGTAGATGTAGACAACTTGGAAGAACCAGTACTAGAAATAGGTAAGAACTTACCACTTCCTACCATAACTGCTTCAGAGCCTTGATAAGACTGAACTGAGCTGAGATTAGAAACACTATGTGTCATGTGACTGCTGGCTCCTGTATCAGCTAACCAAGCTCCATCTTGTATTGTTTCTGGTTTGGTAGCAACATAACATGTTTCTGACTCTATCATACTTTGTTCACAATCTATGAATACATCATTAGTATCATCATCATTAGTAGTAACAATTGTTGTGTGACATTCATGATAGATATCAACATCATCATCAACATTTGAACCATATTCATATAAGATTGCATTATTGCATTCAAGTAAAGCTTCATCCTCATAAAGATAAGACTGTGACTGTAATAATTGTTCAGGAGGAGAATTTGTAGGACTATCCTGCTGAATTTGAGATTCAGAATGATAACCCATATGTGGTTTATTTGGTTGATACCTAAAGAAACATACCCCAGCAGAATGTCCCCATCTTTTGCATATTCCACATGGGACAGTAGTAAAATCAAAGTCATCAGCCTTTTGTCCCTTAGATTGACTAGGTTGAGAACTAGAAACTCTTGGAATGATATCCTTCTTTATTTGAGATTGATTCTTATAGTAAGATGGTGAAGGTTTAAACCCATGTCTTGGAATTGGCTTTTGATTATATCTCTTAACATAATAAGCTTCTTGTTCACTGTCTCTAGATAATAACCACTGTTCATGTTGGATTAGTCTGGATTTCAGTTGAGCAAGTGATAAAATTTCATTATTTGCTCTCAAAGCAATGGTAAACTGATCATAGTCTGAACTTAATCCTTGAATTGCTAATCTAACTAATTCTTGATCAGATACCCTATCATGAACAGACGTTAGAGAATCTGCAATTTGTTTCAATTCTCTTAGATATTCAGAAATGGTGGCATTTCCTTTCTTAATTGTTTGTATTTTTCTTCTTAATTGGTCTTTTTGTGATTCTAAACCCTCATTATTAGTAGTATAAAGATAATCCCAAATCTCTTTAGCTGTTGATAAACCATAGATGTCATAATATACTGACTTAGACAGAGTACTTTTGAGATAAGATTGGAAAAAATTTTCTCTACTCCTCCATTGTTGGAAGTCTGGGTTTACTTGTTCAATCCCTTGAATGAACTTAAGCTGTGGTGGCTGTTCAATAGTACCAGTGACAAACCCTAGCAATTCATAAGTGCTAAGAAGGGTTTCAACTTGGTCTTTCCACATGAGATAGTTAGTATCATCTAACTTTTCAGTGATAAAGCTAGTAACAGATGAAATAGGTGGTAAATTACCTTGATTTCAAGCCATTGATGACAGCTTGGATCAAAGTCTGAAAAACAAGTAAGTAAAAACTAAATCTTCTTTATGTTGATGATGATGAATATTCTGAATGTTAAATCTTCTGAATGTTTAATCTGCTGAATTTTAATGATCTTCTTTGTTGTTTGCGAGATATTGATTGCTATTAAGCTCTTTGGAGAGGAAAACCCTAGATATTGATCTTCAAAACCTAGACTGATACCATGTAAGAAATCCTTCTCCAAGAACTTGATTTTATTTTCAATCTTATTGTACTTCAATTACAGAAATCTATTTATACTCTTAGAAATGAAGAAAGTAAAATAGAAAAATAGAAAAACAGAAAAACAGAAAAACAGAAAAGTTAGTTATGAAAACTAACTTCAACTAACTTTTCTTATTTCAGCTCAAAGGTTGTTAAGATGGTGCCTTTATCAACTCTTCTCTACTGGATGTGGGCTTGACAGAGAATGTATCTTCTTTGACTGGTCACACTTGGTCAGACATGACCTAGGTATAAGAGGCAAAATTATGCCCTAATTTATTTGTTGTAGCTTTGCACAAACCCTAGTTTCACAACATGATAACATTTTATCAATGTAGTTGCTTCTTTCATGACAAACGTGATTATTGGCTAGTGAAGTAGTCGAGTTGTTATCAACGAACACTTAGGTTGGATCGACTTGAGGGCACTTAAGACGCTTAAACATACTTCTTAACTAAATGGCATTGCAACTCGCAAAGATATATAACTGATACATATTCCGCTTCAAAAATAGACAAAGTCACAACGATTTGTTTCTTGCAAGTCCAAGTAAAAACAATATAACCCCTAAAAATGCAAAACCCGATATACGCTTTATTTCATCTAAGTCTTAATCCCAATCACTTTCGAAATATTGAAGGAGCTTATAATAATGTACACAAGGAAAAAACAAACACCATCATTGAGCGTGCCTTTCATATATCGAAGGAATTTTTGCAACAATAAGATGAGAGCGATCTGGTGTTTGGTATACCTACACACTAACCCAACTTTCTAGAGAATAACGGTCTTGCACATGTAACATATTTTAGGCTTTTAATCAAACTTTTGAAAGGATCTACATTGCTTCTTGTTGTGCAATTTCTTAATTCCATCTGTCCACTTTAAAGAGGTCCGCTTATAGTGCAATTTCAAACTTTTGAAAGGATCTACATTGCTTCTTGTTGTGCAATTTTTTAATTCCATCAGTCCACTTTGAGAAATAAATATGTCAGCTTTCATTTGTTTTATTTCAATTTCAAGGAAATAACACATCAACCATATGTCAGTTATATTTAATTCCTTAATCATGTTCTTCTTGAACTCTTCAACTAAATTTGGATCATTTTTGGTGAATATCGAACCATATCAACATAGAGACAAACAAACAACATACTTCCATCTTCTTTCAGTTTCATGTACAATATATGCTTATGAGGGAATTTTCAAACTCATTTTTGTTGAAAGTATTTATTAATTCTTGCATTTCATGCACGAGGAACTTGCTTTAACCCATATAAAGTATTCTTTAACTTATATACTTTATCTTTTTTGGCTCTAATACAACCTATAGGTTATTGTTCAACGTTTGTATATCTTCCTCAACGACAACATTCACGAAAGCCGACTTGACATCGAGTTTCTAGTTGTTTTCATATGGGCAACGAGAGCAAATACCTCACTATAATCAATGTTGGCTCTCTGCTTATAACCTTTCGCTACAACTCTTTGTTCGTATCTTTGGACTTCTCGACTTACATTCTACTTTGTCTTGTACACCCACTTCACACCAATAGGATTGTACCTTTTGGTGAACTTGTCAACTCCCCATTTATGATTCTTTTAGATAGAACTAATTTCTTCATCTATTGCATTTCCGCAGTTTTTCTTCTTGAATAACTTCTTCATAATTTGTATGGACACAATTTATGAGAAAACAACATAAGTTTAATTCTCCTACATATATCCACAACTTCATATAGATTTCTTTCATGTTTCCTGTTTTCATTGATCTATCACTAAAACTTCCTTCCAGTGACGAGGAAGATGAAGACGGAATAAAGCTGATGATGAATTATCTATACATTGGTTTTGTTACTCTTTGAATATTTTTTGGTGCTTCTTCTTCTACCTCTTCTTCTCCTTTAAGCTCAAGCTCAAGCTCAAACTCAACTAGAGTATATCTTTTACTCTCCACTTCTATGTCATTATTTCTTCTTCAAATATAACATATCTACTTAGGAGAATTTTAGGGGCAGCTGGGTTAAATAATGTGAAACTTACCAAGAAAGATGCACATTTGTCATCAATTTTTATTTTTCTCGCTTTAGGTGTCTTCGCATAGATAATAGACCAAAATAGTTTTAGATGAGCGCTTATAATATATAGTCCCATGTCTCTTTCACTGTCTTCTTGTACACATCTGTGAGCAACGAGTATGCAACACATGCCACAACTTCTCTTCTCCATGCAATATTTTTTATTTTAATATACTTCTTGCCATAATTAATCCATGCTATTTTTTCCTCTCGGATACTCCATTTAGTTGTGTTGTGTATGATGTGGTAAGTCTATGAATAATTCCATAATCTTTGCTAAACATGTCAAATTTTTTTAAAACGTTTCCCCCCACCTCGATCGGACTTAGTTTCTTGATTACACAACCACTTTGTTTTAAACCTGTGAGAGGCAGAGGCGGTTTGGAAATTGGCTATGGCGGTTTGTGCAATTGGAGGCGGTTTAGGATGCTTCAATTTTTTGGCGGTTTAGTTTTGGTTTCCAATTCTAAATTGGAATTGGTTTCCAAAATTTGGTTCCCCCACCGGCTTATATTATAATATAAATAGGGGGTCTTGGGTCCAATCTAATCATCACCAACACAAGCAACAACAATTCTTCTTTAGAGAGAGCTAAAGAGAGAGAGCAAGTGAGAGAGAAATATTTTGTTCATAGTTTTGAGCGGTATTTAATTTCTCGGTCGTCGAAGATTTAGTATAGAAGGTTAATTTCTATACGGTACCATCTTGGGACGAACTTGCGGGTTGTGTTAGTCGTCTTCATCTATCCTTCAATAAAGATTTCTTGTTCGCCCGAGGACGTAGGCTTTAAAGCCGAACCTCGTTAAATTCTGTTCGCATATTTGATTTGACTTAGCTTTTCGATTAATCATCATAATCGAATCAATTTCTAGGATAGGTTCGATAGCTTCCGCGACTTTTAGTTATAACAATTGGTACCAGAGCCTTGTTGAGATTGAACGAAGAGAAGATGGGATCGAGAAGTGGTACGGTCAAATCAGGGAAATATGAGATAGAGAAGTTCAATGGGAAAAACGATTTTTCTTATTGGCGGATGCAGATGAAGAATCTGTTAATCTCGCAGAAATTACACAAGACGTTGACGGGAAAGAAACCAGGAGATATGTCAGATGAGGATTGGGAAGAGTTACATCTCGAAGCACGGGCTACCATTATGTTGTGTCTTGAGAGGGACGTGGCGTTCCTAGTAGACGGAGAAGCAACGGCGGCAGGTGTGTGGATCGGGTCTACTTAAAATCCAAATTATTCACATGTAGAATGGAAGAGGGTTCTTCTATTCAGGAATATGTGAATAGGTTTGACAGGATTATCTCAGATTTGAAGGATATTGATGTTAAGGTTGAGGATGAGGACCAAGCCCTCATATTATTACTTTCATTGCCTAAATCCTATGAGAACCTTGTTCAAACTTTGATGCTTGTTGGTGATAGTCTAAGCATGGAAGAGACGAGAAATTCGTTATTAGCGGATGACCTTCGTAAGGTTGCTACTAGCAGTATGGCGTCGGGTGGAGTAGACAAGGATCAAGCACAAGGGTTGTTTGTAACGAGGGGGAGGAGTAATGAAAGGGGAAAGGGAAAGGGCGGGAAATCTAGATCCAAATCTAGAGGCTCTTTCAAGAAAACGTGCTTTAGTTGTGGTGAGCTTGGCCACTTTAAAGCGGCTTGTCCAAAGAGAAAGTTGAAGCAAAAGAACGAAGGCTACAAGGAGAAACAAGAGATGCAAGCGGCGGGATATGTGTCAGAAGAGGCAGACGAATGTTTCTCGGTGACAGAGGTGTCTGAGAAGATCTTCGATAAGTGGATGCTTGATTCAGGGGCGTCACACCATATGTGTCCAAATAGGGAGTGGTTTACTACCTATAGGAGTATAGATGGTGGTACAGTTATACTGGGTGATGATAGTATATGTAAAACTGTGGGACTCGGAATAATACGGATCAAGATGCACGATGGAGTGGTGAGAACATTGACGGACGTAAGACACATACCCGATTTGCGGAAAAATCTAATTTCCCTTGGTGTGTTGGAGCGGAACGGCTGTAAGATAATTATAGAGAATGGCTCCATAAAAGTCGTTAAGGGTTCTTTGGTGGTAATGAGAGGTACTCGTTACGGTAATTTATACAAACTTTTGGGGACAACAATTACTGGAGATGTAGCAGTAGGAATCAGTGGAAGGGATCCAACGGCTAGTACGAGGCTTTGGCATATGCGCCTTGGGCATATGTCAGAAAAGGGTTTATCTTTAATGTGCGGGAAAGGCTTGTTGAAGGACATGAAGAAGCCTTGTATGGAGTTTTGTGAGCATTGTGTGTTCGGGAAGGCACACAGGGTGACGTTCTCTTCAAGCAAGCACAGGAGCAAAGAGGTATTAGACTACGTACATACCGATGTCTGGGGACCGGCAAAGTTACCTTCCAAGGGTGGTTCCAGGTATTTTGTTACATTCGTTGATGATCATTCGAGATTTGTCTGGCTTTATTTTATGAAGCATAAGAATGAGGTATTCAACACATTCCTGGTGTGGAAAGCAATGGTTGAGAACAAAACTGGTCGAAAGCTGAAGACGTTAAGGTCGGATAATGGGACCGAGTACACGGATGGGGCATTCAAGGAGTTTTGTAATCAGGAAGGCATTGTGAGGCACTGGACAGTAGTAAACACACCTCAGCAGAATGGAGTCGCAGAGAGATTGAACCGTACAATACTTGAGAAGGCTAGATGTATGCGCTCCAATTCGGGATTAGGCGTAGAATGGTGGGCAGAATCTGTTGCTACAGCTTGTTATATTGTGAACAGATCTCCACATTCTTCTTTAGATGGCGGCATACCTTACGAGGTGTGGTCAGGTGAACATGCAGATTACGGGAGACTTAAGGTTTTCGGTTGTACGGCCTATTACCATGTTAAAGGTAACATACTTGACAATAGAGCAAAGAAGGCAATTTTCTTAGGATATGCTACAGGAGTCAAGGGTTATCGGCTATGGTGTACGGAAGACAAGAAGTTTGTAATCAGCAGAGATGTGGTGTTTGATGAGTCATCTATTGTAGCTATGGCGAAAGCTACGGTGCCTAATTGTGGTGATGTTGGGTCTACTAAAGCTCAAGTAGTGGAAGTAGAAGCCGAAGACCAACGGGTTTCTAGGAATCATGATCAGGTGGAGCATCAGGATAAAACTCAGGATGAGGAAATTGATGAACTCGATCATGAGGAGGTTCAAGGGGAAGGTACACAAGTTTTACAACAACAGCAGCAGGATGTTTCGGTACACACTAGGCCGAAACGGTTATATAAGCCGGTACAGAGGTTAGGGTCAGACAAACCTCTTAGGCATTACGAGCAGGCAAATGTGGTTGAATATGCACTCTCGTTGGAAGACGACGAGCCGGTCACCTTCAAACAAGCTATTACCGCGGAGGAAAGAGAGAGTTGGTTGGTTGCTATGCAAGAAGAGATGAAGTCTCTTCACAAGAACCAGACATGGGAGGTTGTCCCATTGCCCGAAGGTAAGTCTGTTATTGGTTGTAAATGGGTATACAAGAAGAAAGAGGATTCTTCCGAAATCAAGGGTACAAGGTATAAGGCAAGACTAGTGGCCAAGGGATATGCACAGAAAGAAGGGGTCGACTACAATGAGATTTTCTCACCGGTCGTGAAACATACTTCTATTCGGGTGCTATTGAGTATTGTTGCTCACAGGGATCTTGAGCTGGAACAACTCGATGTTAAAACCGCCTTCTTGCACGGAGATTTGGAAGAAGAAATTTATATGGCTCAACCTGAGGGATACAAGGTTGAGGGTAAAGAAAATCAAGTATGTCGTTTGAGGAAATCTCTTTACGGATTAAAACAATCCCCTCGCCAATGGTACAAACGATTTGATTTTTTCATGCTAAAGCATGGTTTTCGCAGAAGTGACTATGATTGTTGTGTATACATCAAGAAGCTTCGCGAAGGTGACTTTATTTATCTCCTTTTGTATGTGGATGACATGCTTATTGCTTCTCGAAGCATGGTGGAGATAGATAAGTTGAAATCTCATCTCAGTCAAGAGTTTGAGATGAAAGAAATGGGCGCTGCAAAGAAGATACTGGGAATGGAGATTAAGAAAGAGCGGTCAAGTAAGAAACTGTACTTGAATCAGAAAGGTTACATCGAACGAGTAGTTTCTCGATTCGGGATGCAGAATGCGAAGGCGGTGTCAACACCTTTGGCACCACACTTCAGGCTATCGGGAAAACAATCTCCCACTACTACGGTGGAGAAGGATCATATGGATCGTGTACCGTATGCTAGTGCAGTTGGCAGTTTGATGTACGCTATGGTGTGTACTCGTCCAGATATTTCACAAGCGGTCAGTGTGGTTAGTAGGTTTATGGCAAACCCGGGGAAGACACATTGGGAAGCTGTGAAGTGGGTCTTGAGGTACTTGAAGGGTACCGCTGATACGGGTTTGTGCTTTGGTGGAGACACATGTCAAGTAAGCGGTTATGTTGACTCGGATTATGCTGGCGATCTAGATAGAAGACGATCTACTACTGGTTATGTATTTAAGGTACATGGTGCTCCAGTTAATTGGCGATCAATGTTACAATCTACAGTTGCGTTATCTACTACGGAGGCCGAGTATATGGCTTTGGCCGAGGGTGTGAAGGAAGCATTGTGGTTGTGGGGTCTTCTAGACGATCTGGGGATTAAGCAGGAGTGCGTAGATGTATGGTGTGATAGTCAAAGTGCAATCCACTTGGCGAAGAATCAGGTTCATCATGCTCGCACTAAGCATATCGATGTCAGGTATCACTTTGTACGAGATGTCATAGAGGAAGGTGATGTTTCTCTCATGAAGGTACACACAGATGAGAATCCCGCAGACATGTTGACTAAAGTGGTGACGTGTAGCAAATTTCAGCATTGTCTGGAATTGCTACAAATCGGCTCGTGTTAAGTTGCCCGAAAGGGCGTAATGGCGACAAGGTAAACTTTATGTGAAGGATTGGTAAAACTACGGTAGGCTTGATCCTATAAAAGGGTACGTAGGCAGCCATGGTCATATGGTGCAGTCGGATGAAGTTACAAGAAGCAGATATATCTTACAAGGAGTATCCTGGTGTTCGTCCAAAATTTGAGGTGTATCAAATTGTGTACGAGGTGGAGAATTGTGAGAGGCAGAGGCGGTTTGGAAATTGGCTATGGCGGTTTGTGCAATTGGAGGCGGTTTAGGATGCTTCAATTTTTTGGCGGTTTAGTTTTGGTTTCCAATTCTAAATTGGAATTGGTTTCCAAAATTTGGTTCCCCCACCGGCTTATATTATTATTATAATATAAATAGGGGGTCTTAGGTCCAATCTAATCATCACCAACACAAGCAACAACAATTCTTCTTTAGAGAGAGCTAAAGAGAGAGAGCAAGTGAGAGAGAAATATTTTGTTCATAGTTTTGAGCGGTATTTAATTTCTCGGTCGTCGAAGATTTAGTATAGAAGGTTAATTTCTATACGGTACCATCTTGGGACGAACTTGCGGGTTGTGTTAGTCGTCTTCATCTATCCTTCAATAAAGATTTCTTGTTCGCCCGAGGACGTAGGCTTTAAAGCCGAACCTCGTTAAATTCTGTTCGCATATTTGATTTTGACTTAGCTTTTCGATTAATCATCATAATCGAATCAATTTCTAGGATAAGTTCGATAGCTTCCGCGACTTTTAGTTCTAACAAAACCGTATTAATTCTTGAGTATTTTAAACATTTCAAGTTATTTAATTTGACTTTTTATTAAATATACCCATATTTTCCCTACTATAATCATCAATGATAGAAAGTAAGAAGATAATTGTTTTTCAATTTGTCGACATCGACAATGAACCACAAACATTGTTATTCAAAAGTTTTAAGAGATTATAAGCTCCTCACCTTCCTTCTTTACTCACACTTTATTTGGGTGATCATATATGGTAAGCCTATAACAATATTCTTGCTTGCCAAGTATTCATATCATGAATGTTTAGATTCTAAGTCTCAAAATACCAAATCTTTGTATGTGATTCATTAAACCCATCACAAGGAAATAAAAATGTAGGATTCACATTAATTTCTACATCATTCTCGACAAAAGTTTCTTCTTCACCAACCTCATTTTCAGATTGTACCAACATTCATGCCCAAGCTTGTGACAACCGTATCATTTTCCTTTTCCCCTTGGTACATTTGTTCATTCTCCTGTATTAAAATATTTTTGCCTTTTTGGCTTCTAAGTCTCTTCCACGATCGTAATCTCTACAATGACTTTTGTAGTCTCTTTTCTTTGGGGTGTAAATTATTTTTCTTCTAGGTAATCTTAGCTTGCAGTACTTGATCCACCGAGTGATTTGAAGTGCTTGCAACATTTCTATTCATCCTTTGTTCATGAGTTTACAATGTTCCTATTAATTCATCCACCGCCTTAGATTTTAAATCTTTTGACTTTTACGAACAATAACCACATTATCACACTTAGGTGTCAAAGAGCGTAAAATGTTTTCCATGACCCTAGCATCGTCACATTTTTTTTACAGAACCTTCTCGTTTCGTTAACACTTGATTTTTCTTAAGAACATCAATCCCTTGATATGTAGATTTTTATATATCTTTCTTCCCTGGGATCTTAAAGAACACCCTTGTGTACATCATTCATAATTATCTTCTTGTTGAGTTGGTTCTAAGTAACTATTTTGAAGTACAATTTCCCGCAAGTCTTGAGATCCCAATAAAACATTAATCTGGAAACACAGATGTCCATAGTTCTCTTTTGTAAATCTAGGTATTTGAGGTTGTATCATATTTGTCATTATTCTTACAAGATCCCAAAAATTTACAAACCCTAGATTCACACAATGTTTAAATTGATAAAATTATATAGCTTCTATTCCAATTTGTTGGAGATTAGAATGTATAGACGAAAAATATCTCAAAACAAGCCCAAGCCCAACAGACATATTCGGTTGAGGCCCAAATTCAACAATATGGGTGTGTGAATTACAAAAAATAGTTTGTATAAATTTCCATTACGAAGACTCCAAATAACTGCCATAAGCCCACTTGAACGCTCATAGTGGGCCTCTATTGCGTACGGCCCAGTAAGATTTCCCCCAGTTCAAAAAAACCCAACCCAAATACAAATAAGGTCACTAATTAGTGGCAATTTTATGACTAGGCGTCAACCTCTAAATAGAGGAGAAACAAATAGACCTCTAAAACCCTAACAACTCGACCTCCAACTACATCCCCTGATTTATAAACCCTAATCCCATCATTCTAGCCGTTCTCTGCAAAATCAATCAAAAATGGTTCGTAGTCTGAAAAACCCTAAGAAGGCAAAAAGAAAGAACAAGGTATTCTCTAAAATCTAGGGTTCTTATTAAGTTGTTTTGTCTAAATGGCTGTGGATTAATCATTAGTTCATCAATTAAGTAATTTACTTTTCGCTTTTGTTGTTTACAGGTTTCCAAGAAGGAAAACGGAGAATCATCTTCAGTACCATCTGTTCCTGCCAAAGTATGGCAACCAGGTGTTGATGCTTTAGAAGAAGGAGAAGAATTGCAGTGTGATCCTTCTGCTTATAATTCACTTCATGGATTTCATCTCGGATGGCCTTGTTTAAGGTGCAGTTAAAACCCTTGTTTTCTATTTCCTTATTCCAGTTTAGATCTTTTTGATTATAAAAATGAAATGATAGTCAAGTTCAAATTTTTATTGTTTTCTCACAATCAAATTTTGTAATTCAGTTTCGATATCGTAAAGGATTCACTAGGTTTAGTTCGGACCCAGTTTCCTCATACCGTATATTGCGTTGCAGGCACTCAGGTTTGATTATTTCACTGAATTTCAATTTTTTATTGTAGTTTTCGTTTATTTTCTTTGAGGTGAATCGAGTATGAAACAAGATTATGAATTTGAGAATGATTGTTTTTGCAGGCTGAGAAAGCTTCTTTGAATTCTATAGGAATATTTAAATTATCAAAAATATCAGGAAAAAGGCGAGATTTAGTTCCTGCTAAGGCTGATGGAGATGGGTCTGAGATGGGTAGTGATGAAAGTAGTAGCGATGAAGATGAAGAGAATGAAGAAAATGGTGGACCTAATCCTCCGGTTTTGCAAGTAATCTCTTTTCTTTCTCATTTAATTGTACTTTGTTAATAAGAAAAACATATTTCCTAGGGTTGCCTCCATTTGATAGTTTCATTGTGTATGACAATTGACAAAGAACACTGATTTCTTTTTCATTTGTATTTCGGTAGATGCGAAAAGTGGCACATGAAGGATGCGTAAATCGTATACGTGCGATGACGCAGATGCCTCATATATGTGCGTCGTGGGGAGATACCGGTCTTGTGCAGGTTGGCTATACATTTGTGATCTCAAGAGAACCTCTTTTTATTGATTGACATCTTTTTCTGATTATTAGTATCATACTAACATGTGAAACCTACACTAGTTGGATCGTAACATGTCTAATTGTCTAATCCCTCTGTCGGAGGACGAGGTTCTTAATCGTACTTTTTCAAAAAAAATGTCGTACTATCATGAACTCATGATAGATTGGGTAGATATTTATGGTGCTGTTTATTACGAGCTTCAAAACAAACTAAAATTTGTGACCTAATACTAAGCTTCTTCAAGACTGAAGAGGTTTAAAGGCTTGATTTATGGTCATAGGGGAAGGACTAAAGAAGTATTTAACAAGTCGTATTCCAAAACAAGGTTACCAGATTCGCTGGAACCCCCTGCGAACCGCGATCTGATTCGCGCGTACCCTTTTAGGGTACGTTAGCGAACCAGATCGCCCGATCTAGCGAACCGATTCTCATGAAGAAAGATAGGAACACAATCGAAATTTTTTGGGATGAACACAATCGAAAAATGGGAGAATTAGTTATAAATACAATTATTAGTGAAGAATTTTGGGAGAAATTTTATATTAATCGAATTATGTACCGAATTATCGTACCGAATAGGTATACCCCCCACGTACCGGATACGCTCTAATAGGCGTACCGTGTACCCGTTTTCGTACCGCGTACCGCGAATCTGGTAACCTTGTTCCAAAATGTCTAAATGAAAATGAAATAACACAGAGCTAATCCGTAAGGCAGGTTAGGTAATGTATGAGATATAGATGACAATAGTTCTCAAAACATTAAATCGTTTAATAAACTTCTTGACTGAGGTCAACAACAGGTTTTGACCACGTACAATCTTTTCTTTAAGCTGAACGAAAAGTAAACCCAGATTTGAGTTTTTCTCAGTTTTATTCAAAAATTTTCCCTTTTTCTGTTCATCTTTTTTATTCGTTTGTTGTATAAACATAGTGCTTTGGGCTTGTACTGTAAGTGTCTTTGTTCCATATAAGAAAATTACATTTATGCAAACACATGTATAAATAAGATTGTTAACTAATAACCTAAATAAGAAAGGCGAGTGAATCACGAGTCACACGGTTGTTTACAAAACTTAAAGGATATCTCAAATGTTAGTACTTCGGTTGTGCTTTTTGCACTCACAAACTACTCCATGCAGATATGGGATTTCAGCTCCCACTTAAATGCTTTAGCTGCATTAGAAGCAGATGTGAACACTGGAGCTTCTGCAGTACATAATCAGGCCCCGCTGATGAAGTTTGGTGGGCACAAAGATGAAGGGTATGCTATAGATTGGAGTCCTCTTGTTCCTCGAAGGCTTGTGTCAGGTACAGTCTATATGTTATTTGACTAAATATCATTACCGAGTATCTTCAAGTGCTCAATTGACCAACGCAATCGTAAGTATTTGATGACACTTTCGTATTCTTAGGGGATTGCAAAAATTGTATTCACTTATGGGAACCTGCATCTGATACGGCGTGGAATGTGGATGCTAAACCATTTATCGGACATGCTGCAAGTGTTGAAGATCTTCAAGTATGTGTTCATGACCTTCTTTTTGATATCCAATTGATGCAGATTCTGGCTTCTACTATGCAATTTTAATCATCTATTCTTATTCATACAGTGGAGCCCAACAGAAAGCGATGTGTTTGCTTCTTGTTCTGTCGATGGAACTATTGCTATTTGGGATACCCGTATAGGGAAATCACCTGCAGGCACTATAAAGGCACATAAGGCAGATGTGAACGTTATCTCATGGAATCGGTATGTAAAAAATTTTTTCATTTTCATGTCTTGGTGGATTTAATAATAGTTTTCTTACTCTTTCTTCCGTGATGATTTAATTAGGCTAGCAAGCTGTATGTTAGCATCTGGAAGCGATGATGGCACATTTTCTATTCGTGATCTTAGATTGCTCCAGGTATTAAGCTGCACTTTTTTTCTCCTTGTGATGATTGAGTGCAGTAGAAAAGTTTCTTATTTTAATTTTTGGAATCACATTCCTGATGATAGTTTTGGGTTGATTGCAGGGAGATTCACTAGTTGCTCACTTTGAATACCATAAACACCCAATCACCTCCATTGAGTGGAGTCCCCATGAACCTTCCACCTTGGCTGTCTCATCAGCAGACAATCAGCTAACGTAAGAATTATATACTATATATATACACAGATATACCTGTCATACTAAATCAGTGAAGGAAATTTAAGAACTCTTTTTGGATTGAATATGGGTTTGCTTTGATTGTGATTACCAGGATTTGGGATCTTTCCCTGGAGAGAGACGAAGAAGAAGAAGCTGAGTTCAGAGCTAAATTAAAAGAGCAAGCGAATGCCCCACAAGATTTACCACCACAACTGCTCTTCGTCCATCAGGTTGTTATTTCCCATTGCCATATATATCATCTTCTTGTGAACACTGCCGTTCCCAAATATCTATCTCATTTTCTTAACTAAATTTTACATTTTTTTCGGTTAACTGAAAACAGGGTCAGAAAGACTTGAAAGAACTTCATTGGCATACTCAAATCCCAGGGATGATCATGTCAACAGCGGGAGATGGCTTTAATGTCCTGATGCCTTCTAATGTGGAAACTACTATCCCAGGAGCAGGTGCCTAAACTTATCAAGGAATCTAAACGACAAATAAGAGAATACCCATATAGATTTCGAAATTGGAAAGGAAACCGCTTTCCGTTTATCTGTCGTGCATCAGTTTTGTTTCAGAATTCTGTTATAAATTTTGTTTTCTTAAAAGTAGATACGATTTCTGAAATCGAAAATGGTGTTAGGTATTTTAGATTCAGTTTGATACTACTTCTTCCGTCTCAAATTAAGATACTTAGACCTAATTTCTTAAAAAATTTCACATATTTTTGCTTCCACTTAGTCTTATTGAATGCTCAGCTTTGTGTAATTTTTCTTTTAGGCTAAATTTAAAGGTCGCGGCTTTGGGAAATAAAGAATAATCTCTAGGGAATAAATTCTCTAGGGAATCCATGTTTTTTGTACATTCTCGAGGGAATATTTTATTTTAGTCCAAAAATTCATTTGATCTAACATTACCCCTTAATCTTCATCTTCTTTATCCCCTTCACCACCACAAGTTTACACCACCACCATTGTCTTTCCTCTCTTTCCCCTCTTCTCCTGTTTAACTCATTGTTACCCTATATATATATACTAGGGTATAGCCCGTGCCCTATGGTCACGGAAATTTCTATATGCATGTTAGGTAGTTTTGGTTTTTTGTGGGTAGTTATAAAAAAATGGGAGAGAATTAAGGAACTTCTGTTTTAGTGAGTTTGAAATTCAATTTTGGTTGTGGAATGTCGTGGTTCGAAAAGGTGGGAGAGAATTAAGGAATTTCTGTTTTAGTGGGTTTGAAATTCAATTTTAGTGGTTAGATTAGACAATTCTTGATCAATATCGGACGGACGTGAATATCCAAAACATAAATCTACGGTCCACCTCAAAAAACACCATTGTGTTTTATATAATATATATATATATATATATCTTTCTTGTTGCTTTCATTTCTCTATGTATATCTCTCTCCCTCCCTCTCTCTCGTTCTCTCTTTCTCTCTCTATCTCTCTCAATGGCAATCTCTATGTCGTTCACACTCTAGATCTCTCACTCTCTTTTATTGTAGATCACTCCCGTTATTTATCTCGGTGTATACATTTCTTTATGTCGGTTTGTTATTTATCTTCATTGTGGCCACGAAACGTTTTGTAGCCACGAAATGGTCATGGCCACAAAATGTTTTGTGGCCACGAAACGTTTTGTAGCCACGAAATGGTCATCGTCACAAAACGTTTTGTAGACACGAAATGTTTCGTGGCCACGAAATCATCGAGGAAGATCTCGTCAGAAACCCTCTTCAATGTCAAATTCTGACGAAGTGAACAATTCCCTTTGTTAGAACAGTGTCTGTGCGCGAGAGAGAGAGAGAGAGAGAGATAGAGAGAGAGAGAGAGATTGATTGAGAAACAGTGAGAGATTAAGAAAAAAATAGTGAGAGATCGAGAGACATAGATAATGAGAGCAATAAAGAGATAAACAATGAAGAGTCGAGGGAGAGAGTCTAAGAGAATAAGAGGGAAAGAATAAGACAATAAGAGAGAGATGGTGAGAGACAGTGAGAGAGAGAGATAGAGAGAAGGAAGATGAAGATTAAGGGGCAATGTTTGATCAACCTAATTTTGGACTAAAAGAAAAATATGTCCATGAGTCAATATTTATTTACTAAATTTTTGTTCCGTGGAGAATTTTTTTTATTCCCCAAAGCCGCGGCCAATTGAAAATAGATTTCTTTACCGAAAATAGGCGGAAGAAAATTGTATCTTATTTATTGCTCAAATTATTTTGGGTAACAATCCAAACTGTTCTTATCATTGGATGGTACTTTTCTTCTAGAACGGATGGTATTTTTTTCTTCTAAATTGAATTGTTACCGAAATAATCAAGCAAATACAAATAAATTTTGGCCACGGCTTTGGGGAATAAAAAATAATCTCCGGGGAATAACGATTTTTGTTGACAAGATTTTATCTCCATATTTATTTTTAGCTCATAAATTGACTATTTTGAAATTTACATCCTATTCATCTCTTTTTCGGGTCCTTCGAAAAGCTCGAATATGGTTTTTATCATAGCCATTAATAACCAGAGAACTCAAAAAATTTATACTGAAATTTGATGTTGAAATTAGTCGGACAAAAGTGAAGAAGAAGACGAATTCTCGATTCAATTCGAACGTAGATAACAAGGAAAAGTTAATAGTACTTCGAAGAAAGAGTAGATAAGAAACGTGGGAAAATGGGGAGGATTATGAAACCCTAATAGCTACTGATTTAATAAGTCAAGCAAAAAATTCTTCAAAGGTAAAATTGAAATTGAACCATATAATAAAACCATTAGAACATAGTCCTATTAATATGCAAATCCAAAAGGCTCGACGAATCCCATTGAAGGAGACTCAACAAGTTTCTCATCCCCAATTTCAGTTTTCTTGTTTTCTCCTAGATCTATCACTTCCCCTCTTTGTTTTACATCACTTTCTCTCTCTACGTTATGTTCTCCTTTTTCTTCTCTTCGGGTTCATCTTGTATCAGGTATGAAGAAGTTCTCCCTCGTCTAGGGTTTCATATTGGAAAGAGAAAGAGAAACCAGACAAGAACTGAAAGATACAGAGAAACAGTGAGAGAGACCGACAGAGAAAGAAATAGTGATCAGAGAGAGATAGAGTTATCAATAGAGAGAGAGGATGAGCAGGAGTGAGAAAAAAGATATCAAGATTAGGGTGTAAATTTCAAAATAGTCAATTTATGGGCTAAAACACAAATATGCCCCAGAGATAAAATCTTGTCAACAAAAATCGTTATTCCCAGGTATTATTCTTTATTCCCCAAAGCCGAGGCCTAAATTTTTCAGATTTCCTCCCTTGGCACAAATTTTTATACAAAAAATTGTTGAAACTTGAATTTTTGTGGAGGTAAATTTAGATTTAATCACACTTATTCCTACTAAAAATTTGGTTCAAACTTAAATTTTATTTTTTTGAGGTAAAATCACTTTTAACAAATCAAAATATGCCGCCAAAATTTTATTTAGCCACGAAATACAAAGGGATCACGGGTTTTAGGCCCAAAATAAAATTCAAAACAGGATCGAGGTCCAATCTTTCCAGAAAATAGGATTTTATTTTTTGAAATAAAGTATGAAACTTTAACAATAAATAACACGTTATTTATGAACCAAAACAAGAATCAATAAACAGACTGTAACTTTGACATCTAGACATACTTTAACTATACTAAATGTGTTTTGTTGTAGAAATATACATAATTGATACTAAATAACGTGTATATTGCGAAACACATAGTAAGTTTGAAATCAATCGAAAAAAATTGAGAAACAAAAGAAGGAGAATTTTGGGGATTGATTTTCAAAAGTGGGTTTTTTCTTATATAAAAGGTTATAATGAGTATTATGATTAAATAGAAACATATTCTTAAAGAAGGGCATAGATCTTAATCATGAAAAGATATTAAACTTTGAGAGCTTATTGATGTTGTGGAACCATTGAATTCTGGATTATCGAAAGATTTTACATGATGAGATCTTAATCGTTAAAGTTGTAACATGATGGGATCGAAAGATTCAAAATGAATCAAATTATTTACATGATGAGATCAAAAGATTGATCAAACCGAAGAGTAGGAATTTCTCCAAGTAGTCGAGCAATCCAACGTTGAAGCTAGATGATGAGAGAGTGAGAGACAATTACGTAAATGCCCTCAAGTGAAGAGAGAGAGAGAGAGAGCGCAAGTTTTAGAGAGTGAGTAAGAAATCAATTTTTCCATCTCAAAGTTGGTAAAATTTTGGACCTATTTTCACACCTTTTTTCGTACAAGAAGTCGATTTTCTTACTCAAAGTACTAATCAAACAGTGGAAAACTGATTTGGATTTCTCTTAAAAGTCCGAAAGTCATTGCAGTTGATTTGGATTTCTACCCCGAATCTGTCTAGATTTCCAGTTTCTCTAGCACCAATCATAACTCTGAGTTTTCAAAACTAAACATTCATTTATTTGGTTGAAGTGCCATTGCTTAAATCTGCCATATCTAACACACCCAGTTGTCAAGTATTATGGAGATTCTCATTCTTAAGTGACAATATAAAGACACTCTAAAATACTTCTACTTAATACACATGTCACTCTTAAATTTAATATGAAAAAAATAGTTCAAAAAAACAAGGGTTTCTATTAGTTTAATTTTGAGTTAATTCATATTTGCCCCCTACTTTGTGACTAGCTTCCTTTATGGCCTCCTATTTTCTATAAATTCAAATATGGCCGATGTAAATGTCCTAACTACCCTTCCTTTAAATATTTTTTCAAAATAAAATTAAAAATAAAACATTAATTTCACCTCATTTCCCTCTCCACCACACATCTCTCTCCACGTCACCTCTCTCTCCACCTCACGTCTCTTCCCAACTCACCTCTCTCTCTCTCTGACTCACCCCTCTTTTTCTCCAACTCAACATTACCTTCTCCGACAAAAGTCGCCGGCCGGAAACTTTTTCGGCCGGCGACCTTAAATTTTTTTTCTCTCATCTCTCTCTCTAAACACTCCGGCGAAGGGGGTTTTCCTTCGCCGGAGTCGTTCTGAACATACCACATCCGGTCTGTTCTTGAACAAATCAGATCGGTCTGTTCAAGAACAGACCGACTCCGGCGAAGGGAAACCCCCTTCGCCGGAAGGTTTAGAGAGAGAGAGAGATGAGATAAAATTATTTTTTTTGAAGGTCGCCGGTCGGAAAATTTTACCGTCCAGCGGCTTTCGTCGGAGAAGGTAATTGTGAGTTGGAGAGAGGGAGGGGTGAGGTGGGAAGAGAGGTGAGGTGGAGAGAGAGAGGTGACGTGGAGAGAGATGTGTGGTGGAGAGGGAAATGAGGTGGAATTAATGTTTTATTTTGACAAAATATTTAAAGGAAGGGTAGTTAGGACATTTACATAAAAAAAAGGGGTCATATTTGAATTTACAGAAAATAGGGGGCCATAAAGGAAACTAGTCACAAAGTAGGGGGGCCAAATAGGAATTAACTCTTTAATTTTCGAGTGACATCTAAAGAGAGTCTCGAGAATACACTCTAACGTTAGATTGTCTCTCTTGAGAGTCTCTATAATAAATGTTCCACATCATCATAGAGTGTCTAGTAGAGTGTCCCACTGGAGAATTTTTTTATCAAAAACTCTAAATATCCTAAGTGGCACTATAACTTTTAGAGATATAGTGTTCCATTGAAGATGCTCTAAGATCTCAAAGATGAAGTGTCAAGGGTGGAATAAAGATATCGCAAGAGGACACTCTATTTCTAGAGTGTCTTCTTGAGATATTTCCAATTGTCCAACTCATCAAGATTTGAATTTGAACTAATAGAAATCAAGTCTTCTTATATTTCTATAACAACTAATCTACAAAAGTAACCATGCCGCATAAGTTAAAAAATCAAGTTTAGAGTTTTGCATTGGAGACACAAAAATAACTAATCTACATGTATCCCTCGACGGATCTGGCAATAGTTTAACTTCATCGGTCAGTGAGGAACTGAGAGAGAGAAAAAAAATTCTAACTACCCTGATTTGCTAAAGCGAGACGGAACCCTTGCCTAATCTAGTGAGGGATTCACTTTACCAATCTGTTCGAGAGAGAAAAGGGACTGAGTGAGAAAGAGAGATAGAGATGAGTTTAAACCTCGTCTGACCTCCATTCAGGGGCGGAACCAGGATTTCATATTATAGTGGGCAAGACTAAAGTCTATAAATTAGTAAAATTGAAAAAATACATAATCAAGAGTGTACCCAAGCAGAAACAAAAGTTTATGTAGCAATTAGTCACTTGATTTAGGGTCCCTTAGTGTTTGAAACAAAAATGAAAATTAAATAAAACTGCGGACACTAAGATTTGAACCCATGTCTTTTGGTTGGAAGATTACCTACTCCTCCACAAAAACTAAACCATACTGTTGTTTATGGTGGTGTCTTAAACAGTATATGTGGAGATCAGGCCGGGCAACTGTCCAGCCTGGTCTCCACGTAGTTCCGCCCCTGCCTCCATTGTTGGACTCCCATCGTCAGATCTTATTATGTTCGAGAGAGATAGCATGTTTTATAGATAAAGACGATAGAAGATGAGAAAGAGAAAGGAAGAATTTAAGGATTTTTTTCATAAGCAAGGCATGGGTGAGAAATCAGGGTTTAAGTTATGTTTTTCAAAAATATATGATAGGGGTACAAATGTCAAAATTATGACTCAAACCTATTAATTCAGATTTAGAAAACAAAAGTCTAACCTCCAAAATTATTCAAAAAATTCAGATTTGTTCGATTTAATTCAGACAATTCAGATTCATACACTAAAAACAAACACACATAAGACAAATTTCTGGATGGACACATACCATACTCCAAATCAGATTTGAATTTAAATAAGAGTTCCAGTCAAGCAACAACCATCAAATGATTTCTCTTGGGACATATGAGAACACGAGAATCACGTGAGAGGAACTTATGATAGTTCATCTTCTAATGATTTCTTTTTCTTTCTTTTTGTTTGTCTTTTTTTTTTGTTGAAAGCTTTCTTTATTTTTTTGTTGAAAATCATCTTCAAATGATTATTCAGTTTTGAGATTCTTTTTATATATAATTTATATATAATATTGTAGTAGGTACCATCGTAATTTTCTGCACAGTTTTTGCTTTTAATGTGTTCTTTTATATATATATATATATATATATATATATATATATATATATATATATATATATAATTTGTCAGTTTATACCAATCAAAACCAGTTGAATGTCAGCAATGCCCCTTATTTTAAAATTACTATATTGTGTTCCAGTCATCAACTGAAACATTTTTTTGATTCCTTATTTTAACATCACGGTGATAAGGTGATTCACTAGTCCAATTCCACATGGTGTATACAAAGTGTTTCTTTAGCAGGCATTGTGCCACCTACTACTCCTAGCCGGCTAGCTTCTATATATTTCTTTTTTTGATGAAGAGGCTAGCTTCTATATTGAAAAATATGAAAGTCAAATCCACCTTAAGTCCTAAATATGTAAGACAAGGGGTGCTTCTCATAAAAAAAAAAAAAAAAAAAAAAGACAAGGTGCTATAAAGCTAGTTATATATTCTTCATCAATTTACTACTATGGAGGATCTCTTATTTAATTATTACATTATTGATTCCTTACATCCTTCCCTAAAGTCATTCTCAAGAGGATTTGTCAATAATATTATTGTGAAATGTCTCAAAGATGAGAAACATAAGTTTGACTGATGTCTCAAGGTTGAGCTACATGTTCTTAACGACCAATTCTATACGAGACCTGGTGCATTCCGAAGAAAATCCTCTTGTTTCCTCTTAGAGAGATCACATATCGGTGAACACGTTGTCAATGGGTTGTATGATATGGTTTCTAGTGATTGGATGATTTCCGGGAAAGTATTTTCTCTTTTAATGCACAATGTTAGTGCAAGTGCACTATCTGTTTCTAGAAGCAAGTTATTTCATGTTAGATGTTTTTTTTTTTGTTGAACTTATTTCATGTTAGATGTTGTTGTCATATTCTTAAATCTTGTTGTCCAAGATGGGTTGAGAGTTCATCAATTAAAGGAGATGCTTACATGATTGAAAGGTAAAGTTAATTTAGAGTACGTACATTGCCGCCTCTAAAACTAGAAAATCCCAATTCCCAACTCTTTATGAGACAAATGGTTTCGTACCTAAGAAATTGCCATGCATATTTACCACCAGTGGGATTTAACTCATCACTTTCATGTGTGAATGTTTTCTCCCTTTCGTTTTATCTATTTTTCATTGGCAACATGTTGGTTTGTTAATTTTGTAAGTTTTGTAAGTCGTTATTTGATGCAGCCGGCTTATTTTCAGTAGTTGATTATGTTACTTCAGATTCAACTCTTGAGTTTTCGGATGATATTGGAACGGTGATGCTTGATTAACAACATGATCCTATGTTCTTCTGAGATTATTTCGTGGATGGAAGGTAAATTGTGGAAGTATTGGGGAGAAACCTCTGTCATGTTTGGTGTTGCCTGAATTCATGATCCTCAGATTAAGATGAAAGTTCACATGGTCTTCTCCATATTTGAAGATTGCTTCGAAACGTTGGCAACATGTCATCAGATGTTCTTCATCTTAATCTTGTACAATGGTCCATCTAAGCCTTTTGAATCTTCCAACAAAGGAGCATTCTTGGCGAAGTGTCGGTAGAGCTCGAACGGATCTTTTGACTTCAACTTCTGAGAAGATTTTTTTGTATGCTTCCGAGCCTATTATTGACGACGTTGAGAAGTTTGATGTTTTGGGTTGGTGGAGTGAAAATGAGAAGAGTTACCATGTGTTATCCCAAATTGTGGTGATGTTTTTGTTTTTCATGTTTTAACGGCTGCTTTTGAGGGTACATTCACTTTAGGTAAGAGAATTTTTGGTGATTAGAAGAGTATTCTTACTCCAAAATGTTGGAGTGTTGTGTATGTCTCAATGATTGGAAAAGAACCACTTATGGCAAGTATGTCGCAATTTCATCCCTCATTTAGCTCCATCCAACCCTCATTTAGCTCCAGCAAGCCTCATCTAGCTCTGGTCACCCATGTTTCTCGTGTTCTGTCTCGTGTCTAAAGTTTTACTTAGGTAATTCACTACTTATAAATTAATCACTTTCACATTTATTTGTTTTAAGTTTTTATTTCGTAGATCTGAGTTTTTATTTTATTTTTGCACGACATCTTTTGAACAAATGTTAAGTGTTTTTGTAGATCTTTCTTAATGAAGTTCCTTTTTAAATGCCTTTCAACAAAAAAAAAAAGTTCCTTTTTGAAGGCATGAAGGCTTTTTGAATATTTTTGTATTTATTTAACTTAATTTGTTTATTTTTGTAACTTTTATATTTTTAAGTTGTAATTATCTCTTTTGTTTTTGCAATTCTAAAATATATGAAAATATTATGGGTTATTTCCCAAATGGCCCCCAACTTTGTGACCAACTTCCTGCCTAGCCCCCTAGATTAGCAAAAATACTCATATGGCCCCCTTTTTTAAGATTCCGTTATAACACCGTTAACCAGTCAGCATTTCTCTCTCCTCCATCTCATAACCTCTCTCTGTCACCTCATCTTCTAGCCAACTCATCATCTTATAACACCGTTAACCAGTCAACATTTCTCTCTTCCTCTCTCTCTCTCTAAAAAAAAAAAATTTTCTTTCTCTCTCTCTCTCTAGAACTAAACAGTTCTAGAGAGAGAGAGGGGACCTCCAACAGATCTGTTGAAGGTCCGGTAACTGTTAGTTCTAGAGAGAGAGAGAAAGAAAAAACAAAAGTTTTTTTTAGAGAGAGAGAAAGAAAAAAAAAGGTTTTTTTTTAGAGAGAGAGAGGAAGAGAGAAAAAAAATATTTTTTTAGAGAGAGAGAGGAAGAGAGAAAAAAAAAAATATTTTTTTTAGGTTTGAAGTCGCTGGCCGGAAATTGGCCGGCCGGCGACTCTCGCCGGAGAAGATGATGAGTTGGCTAAAAGATGAGGTGGCAGAGAGAGGTTATGAGATGGAGGAGAGAGAAATGTTGACTGGTTAACGGTTTTATAACGGAATCTTAAAAAGGGGGCCATATGGGTATTTTTGCTAATTTAGGGGGCTAGGCAGGAAGCTGGTCACAAAGTTGGGGGCCATTTGGGAAATAACCCAAATATTATTTGCTAATGAAAAGTAATTTTATTTACTTTGGGCAAACTATTTGCCAGTTTGACACGTGACGCAGAAATGTTTTGGCTCGTGTTTACTTCTGAAGAGTGGGTAGCCCACACTTAGTATGCTCCCGACCTGGTCTTCTCGATGCTCTCATCTGTTCTTTTAATTTGAGTTTTTGATCCAACTAACTGCCCTAGCCCGAACGAGCATGTTTCCTGGCCCTAGCTATATATAGGGAACCATTATAACGCCTTTGCCTCTTTGTAATTTGTAAACGAAAAATATTAACTGTCCCTTGACTCTTTGAATCAACTAACTGCCCTAGCCCGAACGAGGAAAAAATCAGCTATGTGTTGCCTAATTGACCAGTTATAATTATCTCTAAATGACAAAAAAACAAAAAAAAAAGGAAAATTAGGCAATGAAAAATATTAAGAAAAAGTTTATGGCAAAAAAAATTCACTCGTGAAAAAGATTTGGCACATATGACATATTTGGTGGACCTCTAGTTCGTGTCCTAAAACGTTTTTAGAATATTCCAACTAAAATTCTAAGGGGTCTACATCATTGTAGTTTTATGTTTTCTTTTTTGAAATTGTTCAACACTCATTAATTAATATCGTAAAAAAATTGGTGAACTAATATTATGGGTATATCAGAACTATCTCATGCTTCATCGCTTCCAAGTGCGTATTGTATGAGTAAGTGTGCAGTTTTATTGTTGTTGATGTTAAAAAATGGCAATCTGGTTATCAGTCTGAAATACCGGAGCTCGATGTTGAATTGCGTCTGAATGAATGATACTGTTCATTTAACTCCCGCTCTTGAAAACCTCGGGGAAAAACCTACAAAGAGTTTGGAAACCTATCCAACGCTCATGACAGTCAGATTGTCCTTTGCAGTTAAAGTATTGAGTATTGATTGATCTTTGGGGACCATACCTTGTTGCAGGTGATGTGATGCCCTTTTATAGGTTGCTTTGAACCGACTGTGATAGACTGTGAGATTGAGGCGGTTCAAATCCATTGTGTTGTATTGAAATTACTATTCCGTAGTTAGGGTTTCTTCTTTAGTTTATCTGGTATCTTAGATATTTAAAATCTCCTTTGTTTAAGGATCCTTCGTAGATATCTTTCCGAGTTGATAAATCTTTTATGAGATGTTTCCTTCTTTGAGACTCTTGAAGCCCAAGTTAGTCAAACACTTAAGATCGTTGCAGACTGAGATCTTTAGGAAGATTAATCGAGATTAAGTCGGTAAGCATGCGACGCGCTTCTGTCTTTCCATGTTTAGGGTGTAAGCATTAGTCTGGCTTACGTGGACTTCCCTGTGCTTCCTGCGAATCCCAAAGCAGACGTGATTGTGTTCGAGGCAGGGTAGAGCCAGAGCTCCTTATATGATCTTGATGACTTCCCAATTCTGAGCTTAGGGTAGGCCATTAAAGGTCTGCGACTTTCGCCGGTGAAGACGATGAGGTGGCAAGAAAGTGAGGTGGTAGAGAGAGGTAATGAGATGGAAGAGAGAGAAATGATGACTGATTAACGAAGCTATAACGGTAACTCAAAAAGGGAGCCTTCTGGGTATTTTTGATAAAGTAGGCGGCTAGACACGAAGTTAGTCACAAAGTTGGGGGCTATTTGGGAAACAACTCTTTTAGTTTTAACTTTTTAATTTTTTATTCCTAACTGAATAGTTATTATTTTCCAACCTAATAGTTATTATTTTATTTGTTAAAATAATTAGTATTTTTTTTAGCTTAAGGTTGCTATCCACAAAAAATAACAAATAATAATCACATAAGTATAAAACAACCCCTACTCATCCACTTTTAAAATGCCATCCACTTTTAAAATGCTTATGAGCCATTGCGGTTGGTGAAGTTGGTAACGTGCGAATTAGATGCACTAACTTTTATAATCTTATTTGGGGATTTTTTAGCTTCTCCCCTCAAAATTAATTGGTAACTGAATTCACCCTCTTCAATAATTGATAATTGAGCTTACCTTCTTGAATTTAGTTTTTTTGTCAAAACTAAGGACATGTTTGACATGCGATAATAAAATCATAAATTAAATAATATATAGAGTTATTTCTTTTTTGTCCCCTAGTTTGTGACTAGCTTTCTTTTTGGCCCCCTGTTTTTCATAAATTAAAAAATGACCCATTTTTTTTATAAAACAGTCTATAAACTTTAACACCCGGGTTTTTTGTTCTCAATTTTACCCTTCTTCTAAAATTTATTTTCATTTACTACTCAGTCCTAGTTTCTCTCTCTAACTTAAACTTATGTATCTAACTAAATGATTTCCCTCTCTACCTTTTATAAAAGAAACAAACAATAGGATTTTTCAGTCTGGGCGAAATGTAGTTACTTCAAACTCCAATTGGTAGACAACCATGATCCGAATCGGCAAAGTTTGAAAGCACTGGACATTTAGAGACAAACCATCCTAGAAAATCCACGAAACTAGGTCTATTTCAGATACTTCTTAAGTTGATATTGTGAATGATTTTCAACATTGAAAAGCATAACAAAGCATTGGGAATGAAATATACAGTGTTAGTGAACTATCTCAGATTTACAGAGCTACCATATTCTTCAAAATTGAAGTTTTATTAGGTTTAGTTTATACTTTACAATACCTAAACATCTAACTTGGCATACAAAATAAATTAGATCTATTGGTGTCTGAAAACCAACCAAAAATCCATTTCTCATTGTATTTGAAGGGCATTAAATTTTGTGATATCAAAATCCTATACCAAAAAATAAGAAACCCTTCAAATGAATCAAATTTGTTCATTTTACCTTCAAAATACATGAAGACACCGTCGCCATAACCACATCACCAAGGCAAGCTGATGGTAACATATTGAAACGTTCCCTTAACTGAAATGATGTACAATTTTTTCGCACGAGTGTACGGGCACAATTAACAGTTGCTGCAATCGCCAGACCTAAGAGCATCTCCAATGCAAAACTCAACAAAAACTCTAAAAATCCTATGTGCCAAGTGTGAAAAGTGGATCTCTACATAGTTTCTTTCCTATTTGGTCATTTAGAGATACTCTAATGGAAAGCCTTCTTCAATGCAACACTCAAGAGAAACTCTAAAAATCTATGTTTTGGTACAAATTTAATTGATCTGTTTATGTGGCACTTAGAGATCCTCAAGAGGACACTCTAAATTTAGCGTGTCCTCTTAAGGATCTCTAAAATAAATCTTGACACATCATTTTAGAGATTCATGTAGAGTCTTGCCTTGGAGATGGATTTTAATGTGAAACTCTAAAAAATCCTATGTGACACTCTAAGATTTAAAATTTGAGTGTTGCATTGTAGATGCTCTAATGACATTTTGAACTTGCTTCCCGCAGTTCGTGTTATTCTAGAGAGAGGAAGAGATAAAAAATGAAGATGTGGTGCTTGGAGAAGCAAAAGGTGGCCATTGTTGAGATGGAGATGGTGGTCAAAATAACATGAAGAATTCAAACAGGCCTTACAAAAAAATGTGGGGATTTTGTTAGAGAGAAAGTGGTGAAAGACTATTGATAAGACATGGAAATGTCCCATCTGAGTCTCTTAATTTAGACGAGTTAGTCTCTCTAGAGCAGTTACTCTCACGAATTACTCTCTTTTATGTTCAGGTACCTTTTTACAGAGTTACGCGTGCAAAACGGATAAACTCGGAAAGAATACAGACTAGGGGCATTTTGGTCATTTGTTGATTCTGACTTATTGGTCAAGATTAGTGTTCGGATGGAAAGTAGAGTCCAAGACGAGCCCGTAGGCGAAAACGGAGGTCAAATAGGAGTCCGGATGCGAAAACGAGGACGGGTCAAAGTTGGAGTAACAAAATAAGTTGACTAGTTCAACTATTGAATACGTGGCTCAAATCTGACGGTTAGGATGTGATTTTCGGTACAATTGTGGGACGCGAGGGTTACACATGCGGGATGGATAAATGTTATGATTTTCTACACACGTGAGCAGGATAGTACCATACTTCCGAGCTTGACCGACCGTCCAGATTCGTGTTTTGTAGATCCGACGATCTCTGTAGCCTCCCACCGTGGAGCAATCAGACGTAGCCAGCTGGATCCATTAACCTCATCGTTTCAAACCTCTATTCCTGGTTGATATTGAAGAAGATTGTCAATTCAAACCGAAACAAAGAAGGAGATATTCTCGGCAATCCGAAAACAGAAAAGATTGAGAGAGAGAGATTGAAGGAGGTTTGGGCAAGATTTGAATTGGTTTCTTTTGGTCTATAAAAGAGGAAGAGAAGCAGAGAGATAAGGGGGTCGGCCATTGAAGATCATCATCAGGTTTTTAGAACAAAAACAGAGAAGATAGAACATGAGAGAGATAGAAAGTTTTTTTGTTGATTATTTCTGTTTTGTTTTGTTTTCTTTATTTTGGATTGTCTCCTTCTTTATTCGTGAGAGATAGAGAGAGAGAGACAGAGAGATTAAGAGAGATATCAGCACGGTTTAAAAGAAGAAAACAGAGGAGAGAGAGATATAACCGAGAGATACAATTTCAGTTTCTTCTTGAATTTTGTTTGATTTTCCTTTTGGTTCCTTCTGCTTCTTAGTGACAGAGAGAGAGAGAGAGATTAAAGAGGAAGAGAGAAAGAACAAGAGAGAGACAGAGAGATATTGTAGAGAGAGAGAGAGACTCGATTTTAGAAATTTAATTTGATTATTCGATTTTCTCTTTTTTTTTGTTTCCTGTTTAGTGAGAGAGCAAGAAATAACATAGAGAGAGAGATTAGATTAAGAAAAGAAAGAGAAAACAGGAGGTTAGAGAGAGAAAACAGAGTTGAAGAAGATGAGAAAATAATTTTCTCAGAGAGGAAAATATTTCCGGGAAGACGAGAAAATCGTTTTCCCAGAGGGTGCGTTTGGCAGATTGCCGGGATAAACAGAAGGAAATCAATTCCTTAAGGGTCTGTTTGGTGGGAAAAGCGCAGAAAAGTAAGTTTCTTTCTTCTTTTTCTTCTATTACTTTAAATATTTATCGTTTTTAGCATGAGTAGCTAAGTCTTTTATATCTAGGGTTTTAGATGAAGTTATAATAATTATTCTAACGATAAATTTATTACAGTTTTTACTATTTTAACGATAATATCTTCCGGGTTTTTAGACCGTTCATGGACTGAAAACCTGAGTTATATAAAGAACTATCCAATTAGACCAAAATTAATTTGTCCTTAGAATTGTTAGGAAGACGGATTCGAAAACCCTAGGTTCCCTTTTTCTGAATACCGACTTATTTCTTTGTTTATTTATTTTTTTTGTTTTATTTTTATTAAACCTCCATCAAACCACTTTTGAAAATCTCAATAGTTTTAAGGTTAGAATTTAGTTTAACTTAGTCTCTGAGGAACGAACCGGTCTTACCGGAACTATTACTTGACGCCCGTATACTTGCGGGTGGAAACCTATTTAGGTAACTTTTTAGGACCATCAAGTTTTTGGCGCCGCTGCCGGGGATCTGCCAAACGCACCCTCTGGGAAAACGATTTTCTCGTCTTCCCGGAAATATTTTCCTCTCTGAGAAAATTATTTTCTCATCTTCTTCAACTCTGTTTTCTCTCTCTAACCTCCTGTTTTCTCTTTCTTTTCTTAATCTAATCTCTCTCTCTATGTTATTTCTTGCTCTCTCACTAAACAGGAAACAAAAAAAAAGAGAAAATCGAATAATCAAATTACATTTCTAAAACCGAGTCTGTCTCTCTCTCTACAATATCTCTCTGTCTCTCTCTTGTTCTTTCTCTCTTCCTCTTTAATCTCTCTCTCTCTCTCTGTCACTAAGAAGCAGAAGGAACCAAAAGGAAAATCAAACAAAATTCAAGAAGAAACTGAAATTGTATCTCTCGGTTATATCTCTCTCTCCTCTGTTTTCTTCTTTTAAACCGTGCTGATATCTCTCTTAATCTCTCTGTCTCTCTCTCTATCTCTCACGAATAAAGAAGGAGACAATCCAAAATAAAGAAAACAAAACAAAACAAAACAGAAATAATCAACAAAAAACTTTCTATCTCTCTCATGTTCTATCTTCTCTGTTTTTGTTCTAAAAACCTGATGATGATCTTCAATGGCCGACCCCCTTATCTCTCTGCTTCTCTTCCTCTTTTATAGACCAAAAGAAACCAATTCAAATCTTGCCCAAACCTCCTTCAATCTCTCTCTCTCAATCTTTTCTGTTTTCGGATTGCCGAGAATATCTCCTTCTTTGTTTCGGTTTGAATTGACAATCTTCTTCAATATCAACCAGGAATAGAGGTTTGAAACGATGAGGTTAATGGATCCAGCTGGCTACGTCTGATTGCTCCACGGTGGGAGGCTACAGAGATCGTCGGATCTACAAAACACGAATCTGGACGGTCGGTCAAGCTCGGAAGTATGGTACTATCCTGCTCACGTGTGTAGAAAATCATAACATTTATCCATCCCGCATGTGTAACCCTCGCGTCCCACAATTGTACCGAAAATCACATCCTAACCGTCAGATTTGAGCCACGTATTCAATAGTTGAACTAGTCAACTTATTTTGTTACTCCAACTTTGACCCGTCCTCGTTTTCGCATCCGGACTCCTATTTGACCTCCGTTTTCGCCTACGGGCTCGTCTTGGACTCTACTTTCCATCCGAACACTAATCTTGACCAATAAGTCAGAATCAACAAATGACCAAAATGCCCCTAGTCTGTATTCTTTCTGAATTTATCCGTTTTGCAAGCGTAACTCTGTAAAAAGGTACCTGAACATAAAAGAGAGTAATTCGTGAGAGTAACTGCTCTAGAGAGACTAACTCGTCTAAATTAAGAGACTCAGATGGGACATTTCCATGTCTTATCAAACATCCCCAAACTTAGATTTTGCTAGTCCTCGAGCAAAACAGAAAAATAAAACTAAACCCATTTCACCACTTTCGTAGGGAATCACGATTGCACTTAGCCTGTGCAACAAGCCGTTAAACCTCTTGGTTACCCAAGAGGACGAGTTTTGTCTCGTGAGGGTTTGCAGTGAATATACCCACAAAATTCAAAAATCAAAAATGCAAAAGGGTCTAAACATGATGTGGATTAAAAATGCTCATCCGGTTGATTTTCGGAAGTTAATAGACATGAAATCTAAGTCGACCAAACCATACAAATGCTAAAAATCCCTTCACTAGTAATCAAGACTCGAAGTGCACGTGACCAGCCAATATGAGTATCATTTCGGTTCTGAAAAGACAAGACCTCGATTACCGTCTCGATACATTTCGCCTCGACTACTGCCTCACGGTCATACACTCAAAAATCAAAGTCACTCAAGAATGGTTCACTCTATGTGTTGGTATGAATATGAAGGAAAACTCAACACATGAAAAAGACGGACTAAAATTCCGTGGATGACTGATCTCAAAGAAGGAAACAACCACTAATACAGGATGGGGAAGCTAACCAACTCTTCTCACCTGATCTACTATCTAACAATGCTTCCTAGAGGTAGATAGACACTAATGAGGATCTGACTAGAACTCCTGAGAACTCGACGTCTTCAAATCTTCAAGAACTACTTCAAGGGATAAACACTCAAACAAAACTACACAAGCACTTTTTTCTTTCAATTTTTTTTTTTTCATTTTTTTTTTTCTTTTTTTTTTTTTATTTTTATTTTTTGCTACTGACTCTGGTAATAAAACTCAAAATACATAACATACTTTCTTCACATTATTCTTTCCTTGGGGGTAAAATTCTATTCACTTTGCTTCATGCCTTATTCTCAGGGTTCTAAATGATGAAGTTCCTATCTTCCTATAGTTGACACTGTTTTCAAGTTTCTCAGACTACAAGAGAAGGTTTGCATTCCTGATGACATCCCTAGTGGTTGTAAACTTTGAACTCAAGAGATCAACTGAGTTCTAATGAATACTGCGAGGTTGAGTAGCTCTTCATTCTACTCAGAATTAGCTCAGAAGAGATCACTCAAAACAAAAAGAAAGGCTCAGAATCTCACATGGGTTAAGTCTCCACTAATGATCGATTAAGTTCTCTCAGAAAAGTCAATTCTTCACCTATCTAATACTCACATGGCTAGTGCACAGACAACTTCAAGACTCAAAATTCATAGAAAAACCTTTAGCAAAAGCATAGTACAACCAACTAGACTCTATAACTATTAACAAGCAAAAACAACTAGACTCACGTTTCTAATCCAAAAAATTAAAAATTTTGAAAAATTTTTAAACCCTTTTGAATTTTTGAAATAAGGACTAAAAATTCAATCCCCATCCCCAAACATAAACCGAACATTGTCCTCAATGTTCTGAAGACTATGCAAAAATAACAGGGTGAAGGGAGAGATATTACCTGATTCCAACGTCCTGACCGTGGGTTGCCTCCCAGAAAGCGCTAAGTTTAACGTCTTCAGCCAGACGAAAGTAGATGACTCGAATAAATCGAAAGAATTAACCTACTGGATTACAGATAATGTGATTAACTATAAACCAATAGTCGATACATCTGTGGGTCCACCCAGAACACAAAGTTTTCAGTGAACGATAGTCTCACATTTTCATAACTTGGTGATAGTGTAAGTGAGACTATCAAGATAGAAGGGCAATCCCCAAACTTAGACGACAATAAGGTCGTCAAGTTTGGTACTGCACCAGAGAGATCACAGACCGGATAGCATGGGTCTTCATATGGATGATCGACAGAGGGAGTGAGTGCTTCAAAATCTACACATGGTTTTGAGGGACAAAATACAAAGCAATCTAGAGGACTATCAATGACACCCGGACTTAAACTAGGGTTCTCTAAAACAGGTACTTCGGGTTCCTTCAATGGAGAAACCCTACTATCAGACTCACAATCCCTAGAAGTCGAGTTAGATAGTCCTTCTATAATTTCTTTTATCATGTTATCATCGGTGTCCCTAAAGAATTCTAAATCTTCGCCTAAATCAGGCGAGTCAATCCTCTCATTTAGCAAATTGGTCAACCATGATTCATCATCCTCAGTTGAGTCAAACGACTTCAAATCATCTTCAACTCTAGTGAACTCTTCATTATGGTCTGAATGTATTTCAAGTTCGATACAATGAGAGGATATCTCAATATCGGGCTCCATCGTTTCTGAGATTTTAGTCTCAATAACGATGTTGTCGGGAGAACTATACTCCTCTAAAATTGTATCCTCGTCATCATAGTACACAGGACACTGTGGACCGTACTCTACATTCTCACGGTGATCTTCTTCTATAATACTGGTTGTCATTTCTTGTAGAGGTCTACAGATATTGTCAGTCTTTTCTTCTAAAGTCTGACAAAACTCGAAAGTACTCTTTTGAAGATCACTAACAGTTTGGGTCAACGAAGATGATGCTAAAGATGGAGAGTCAACCTTTTCACCGTTATCCCATTGAGGTTGAGACACGTGTGGAGCAGAAGATTCTCCATTAATCCTCCTTAGCGCACTCATAGACTCTTCATGAACCTTCTTTAACATACTCATAGTTTCGGCCAACGAAGGTGATGCTAAAGATGAAGGATCAATGGTTTCACCGTTATCCCATTGAGGTTGAGATACGTGTGAAGCATAAAATTCTTCGTTATAATGCAAGTAAGAGTCATTAGTTTCAATGTTTTCCCATTGAGGTTGGGACACATTTGGAGCATAAGACTCTCTACTATAATGCATGTAAGATGATCTGTCAGGATATCTATAATATGGTTCATAACCTTCTTGAGGTTGATAATAATCCCTAGGACCATCATTATGCACATTGTATCTAGGATGACTAACACTATTCTGACCATTTGCTAAATACCACCATGGTAGATTTGAAGAACTCTCGTCCCTTCTGCCATTATGTTGGGACCACGATCTATCCATCTCTCTCTTTTTTTTTTTTCTTTTTTTTTTTTATTATTATTTTTTTTTTTTGGAAGACCGAAAACCGAGGAAGCCCTACGAAGATCTTATAGGAAAGCAAACACAATCAGGCTGACTCCACCAAGCAACCTAGACAAAATCTAGCAATGAGTGGGTTTGTCAGATTCACCTAAAAAGCTAGACAGCTCCTACTTCACCACAACACTTGAACTTTGACTGTTATAAAGGTTACTCGATCAGAGTAGTCGGTAAACAATTCTCCAGGAAGACAACCAACGATGAACGTTGTGACAGCCGTCTTCCTTCGGCAAACGTTTCCTCTTCTCGAGGCGGCCTTTTTGACAAGAATTGTTTACAAACTTTCCTCTGAGAATGCCTAGACAAAAGTCAATTTCTCGAGTTGTTTTTGAAGGGTCTTATGAGCTCGATACCTTAGGGGCTGATGTCTAAATAATATTTTAGCTTTTTAAGTGAGGTTTGGGTTCGTGAATGTTGTTACCTATGTGGGCAAGAGAACGGTGATGAAATCCGTTTCTTAACTTGTAACTGGGTTAGTGCCCTTACTAGAATGATTACACTAACAGTTCGATCAAAGCAATTAGGCACACAAATTCACACCAAAACCCACTGACAGGAGATTCGTGGGTGTTCAAGAAATTTACCTCCCGTTCAAGACGGGCGATGACCTTTGTAGATGACCCGCGAATGTTCCGAGACTTCGTTTTGGTTTTTTTTTCGGTTACAATTTAACCCTTTAAATTAGGGTCAAAACTTTAAAAATAAAACTAGAAAGTCTAAAAAGTCTCTCTCTCAACAAAAAAAAAACAAAATAAAAATAACAAAAAATGTAAATTCTTCTTCTTGAGCTCCTCTCCTTGTTGCGCCTTCTCCTTTGCTCCTTAGTGTTTTTCTACACCAAAAACGGAAAAGCAAGTAAAAGTGTCCAAAAATATAAACTTACTAAAAATAGAAATAAAATTAGATCAAATTTAAACTAAGTCCCCGGCAGCGGCGCCAAAAACTTGATGGTCCTAAAAAGTTACCTAAATAGGTTTCCACCCGCAAGTATACGGGCGTCAAGTAATAGTTCCGGTAAGACCGGTTCGTTCCTCAGAGACTAAGTTAAACTAAATTCTAACCTTAAAACTATTGAGATTTTCAAAAGTGGTTTGATGGAGGTTTAATAAAAATAAAACAAAAAAAATAAATAAACAAAGAAATAAGTCGGTATTCAGAAAAAGGGAACCTAGGGTTTTCGAATCCGTCTTCCTAACAATTCTAAGGACAAATTAATTTTGGTCTAATTGGATAGTTCTTTATATAACTCAGGTTTTCAGTCCATGAACGGTCTAAAAACCCGGAAGATATTATCGTTAAAATAGTAAAAACTGTAATAAATTTATCGTTAGAATAATTATTATAACTTCATCTAAAACCCTAGATATAAAAGACTTAGCTACTCATGCTAAAAACGATAAATATTTAAAGTAATAGAAGAAAAAGAAGAAAGAAACTTACTTTTCTGCGCTTTTCCCACCAAACAGACCCTTAAGGAATTGATTTCCTTCTGTTTATCCCGGCAATTTCTCTCTCTCTATCTCTCTCACAAAGATAGACTAACTATGAAACAAAATGTGATGAAAAGATAAGGCAGGACAAGACTAACTAGAAACTTGGTTCTTAGGTAGATTTTGATTTTGATTCCAAAGAAATATGCAACCTGTGCTGGGATGATATTCCAACGAAATATGCAACCTGTGCTGGGATGATTCGATTTCTGAGTTAGCAATAATTCTCTACGAGGGTATTGTTACTTTTGGAATTTGGGAATTACCCAATCTTTAATTTCTTTAATCTGTCTTTAAATCAGTTTGAAGGTCCATTGATATCAGATATTGGTAATTCAAAATCCTAGTTTCCATAAGTTAAAGAAGGAAAAAAAATGACAGATGGAAGATGAAATTGAAAGACGAAAGACGAAAGACGAAAGATGAAAGATGAAAGATGAAAGATGAAAGAAGAAAGATGAAAGGTGAAAGGTGGAAGATGACGAAAGAAGAAAAAGAAAGCAGAAGTAGAAACAAAAAAATCTTAAGAAAGAAAAAATATAAAAAGAACCAATTTTAGAGGAAGGGTAGTAAGGGAAACGAAAAAAATAAGGTGTTAAAGTTAACTGATGGTTTTCTAAAAAGGGGGTCATTTTTGAATTTATGAGAAACAGGGGACCGAAAAGGAAGCTGGTCACAAACTAGGGGGCCAAAAAGGAAATAACTCTAATCTATATAATAAAACAGGTTGAAAAGTGCTGACTGGGACAAACATTGGAGATAAATCGGTTCGTCCGTTCCAGGTCAGCACTGATATCAACCTCTTGATCAGCAATGTTAAAAAAGTCATTAATTTGCGCTATTTTATTGGGCGTGCGCACTTCAAATCACGGCCTTTGTCACGATTCAGATCTAATGGTCGTCATTAGCTCACAATTAAACCCTTTCCTCTCAACATCCGTCCAATCCACACACAAAATAGGGTTCCTAAACTCTTCCAAATTTCCCCAATCCATCCGTTACGATCTTTATCACCATCTTTTGCATTTTCTGAACTCTTAAATTGATCATGAAGATATCAGTTATTAACTCATGGAGAATTGTTACCTTCCTCAATCCCTCAGTTACTGTCTTTATCCCTATAAATTCACATTCCGTCAGTTACCGTCTTTATCCCTATAAATCACCAATTTTTTCTTCTTCATCAGTCATTATCATAATCACCGACGACCACGACCTTCATTGATGCTTGGAAGAAAGTAGTTCTAGATTGTGAACCACTCTGATCTTTCATCTTAGTTAATATTGTTGAGATGTAGATTTGTGTAATGAAATAATGTGATATTTTTACTATTTAGTTTTTCTTACCACAATTATTTGCATCCTTTGTAAACTCTTACCAGAATAATCAAGTACTTAAAGAAAATTGTGAGTTTCAACTTCCATATAGTGAACGTCTTTTAATCTCTGCAATATACAATTTACTTTGTGTAGGTACACTTCTTATTGCTTACGGCTTCATCTCATTCATTGTTCTGGTAGCCTTTCTCAACATGCCTCTTCTTTTATATACAGGTATATTTACTTCCACTTTTATCGTCCCGAGGGGTTTTGCCTGATCAACCTCCAATTTACTATCCAACTTATCATCCTGATAAAAAAATGTTGGGTTGCACACATGTAATTTCAAAGATTTTTCTCTTTGACATTGTTTCCATAAGCTTCCACATTCATTTCATTTACCATGATATGTCATTTGTAGCACACATGTAACTTATTTCTCTCTTTCACTCTTTCAACCCAGAATTTACTAAAAACACTTGGGACAACACAGCTTGGTATAGTGTGTGATACACAACCATTTCTATGGTATATTGTGCTTATATATAATTTAGTTGAGAAAAAACGTGTTTGGGTATTGATGCTCCATTTCATAGTTTATGTTTTCCTTATATGTTATTTGGGTGAAAAATTAATACTTTTTGGCTTCTTACCAAGTTGGTTGATATGAAGGAGCTTAGTTTTTTACTTGAAGCTTTCAAAAACTGATGGAAAAAAAAGAAATAGAGATAAAATCGTCTCTCATATTTGTTTAGTGCTTTTTTGTGTTTGAATTTGCATTTATCATCAAAGTACGATATTTATATTGTGTTTTTTTTGTTTTCACCGTCTTCAGTAAACGTTGACTATATTATTCGTGTTATGCTTCGACATGAGCTCTTATTAGTTCATTCGAGAACAGTAAAAAAACTAATCTCTTTAAATGTATATTTATCTCTATATAGAGAATCCATCTGATTCTTCCCACGGTTGTACAACTTCCCTTAGTTTCTTTCTCATATCATTTACCCCATTAAATGGAGGGGTTACATTCTCTTCTCTATTTTCTTTCTCTCTTACCTAATGTATGAAAGTGTCTTCAAAGTTGCTTCAATCTAAATGAAAAGGAAGTCTATTACATTAGAGTTTCAAAGGTGGTCTGGACGGTAGAAATTGAGGTGATCTGTTGTCCTTTTTCTATCACTTGCATCAAATTATAGGGTTTCTTCCCAAATTACTTGCTCTGTTATAGTAATGTTTATTGCATCTTTGCGAACCCAAAGTGTTCAGTCTGGGAGTTTTTTCTCTGCAGATGCATTAAACATTGGGTTTCAAGTTAACAATACTTTAAGTAAGAATCTCTTTTTTATTGGTTTAGATGATATTATTATTGTATTCTTCTGTGGTTTTTAAACATGAGAGGAACACAAACTTTATTTTTATTGTAAGGAAAGAAAACTACAACAACTGCAATACAACAATACCAATAGAGAAGATGGGTGACCGAGAATCAAAGTTTTAACATGATAGCGCGAGCCCATTCATGAGTGGTTGTCAAGTTAGTTGTGAGAAAGGTCAACAGTACAGTTGTTATGTCCTAAACATGCAACCAATTCATCACCATCAAACAACTCTCCTCACCCTTCATCACCTACAAATGGTGATGGTCAAGACCAAGCATCATCTCTGCTTATTCTTTCTCACCTTCATTGACTTCTTATGCTTATTTTACTGTCTGTGTTTTACTATTTGTGTCATTGGTTTGCCAGTGGTTGTATGATGATGCATTTTCTCGGTTCTATTTCATGAAGATGGTTTATGTTTTCTGTTGAACATTTTAAATTTTAGTTCTATGATGCATTTTCTTGGTTCTACTTCTTGATGATGGTTGCTGTTTTTCTTTGAACGCTTTAAATTTCAGTATGTTTTGTCCAATTCAAGGTTTTGTTATGTTTGGGTGGCTGTGGAATAATAATGTAATGGTTATCTTTTGTTTGATATTGTTTTTGGATTTCATTAAACAGTTTCTTTTATCAGCTATGTCACTCTTAACTTTGTGGCACCATAATCACTTACCAAATAGTCGATATTCAGATGGTCCATTCAAGTCTCCAAGGGACCACGGGTACCCGCTACAAGACAAGGGTACACTAGGCATGGTAGACATGTCGTGACTGATTTGTCATGACCACTATCTTCTATCTAACTGGCTATCCGAACCGATTAACCTACGCAATTGAGTACCTTTGACTACTTCCAAAGAACTAAATGTCTTCAAATATCTTGATCATCTCTTTCTCTCTTCAACGTAATGGTGAGAATTTGATGAACTAAATTAGAGAACATCTGTAAATTTACTACTTGTCATATATTTATGGATGTTAGTGACAATTCATAGCCCCTTGATTATGTTTTAGATTTAGGTCATATTCACTGGGTATTTTTTTTTACCGATTTTGTCTAAAATGCATCTATGAAAATAAAGATGTTAGTTTAATTTTTCTTCAAAGTTTCCAAATCCGTGAGAAACCAAATTATTCTATTTTGAAAGCAAACAGAACCGTGCCAAAGGCACGGGCTATACCTAGTATATAAACAAAATCAAATTTTCCTAATCATATTCTCGACCAAATCAAACAATAAAGTAAGGTGGAATCTCTACTAGGAACAGGGACGTGGCTAACAATTTAGGGGTCTGATGCTAAACTTTAATCGAGGCCCTTTTGTACAAATGCGAGATAAAAAAATTTTTTTACATTCGAAATAATTAACAATAATTTGTGATATTTTTCCCATACAAAATTATATAAAATCTTTGATTAATCCAAACTCAGATAATGGTGTTGCCTTATCGTGAGATTAACACTCAAATAAAGCTTTCATAATTTGTACAGGTTTTTATTCATAATCAGAGCTTAGAGAAATAGATTTGATACAGAAAAAGAAATAGATTATACTGAGATTTGCAGTGAGAGAGAGGAGTATGTAAGAAAGAGAGATCAGAGAGAGAGAGAGAGAGGGGAACAAAAACTTAGTTTCAAAAATTAAGTGATGGAGATTCAATTTGTAGCGAGTAAAGAAGCGTGATTCTCTAGGCTTAAAGTAAGTTACTTGCCTATCAAAATTATAATTAAATAAAACAAATTATCATAATAAAAAAAGAGGTAAGCACGGCTAAGTGGAGTGGAACCCATGCCCAATTAATATGACTGTAAGGGATTTTTCATTGAGCTAGTTCCACATTAGTGTTTTAATTACAGGGTGTTTTATTTGTTTTAAGATTAAACTATCTCAAAAACAGGCTCCTTGTGTTGGGGTCCCCAGTGTCGGCACACATCCCGCACTCGGTCATCCACGGGCCTGACTAGGAATCATAGTGAAGAATAATTGCACTTTATAGTCAGAATTATTTCACGTATGTCAAACACAACAATTTTTTTTTTGGGGGGGGGGGGGGGGGGGTAAACTCAATTAATTACCAATTAGTGAAGATGGGGTAAGTTCAAAAAATCCTTCTTATTTTTAACTGTTTTTTTTATGATTTTTTTATATGGAGTCATTATATTTGGTGTGTATAGATATACTAGTTATAACCCGTGCCCCTAGGGCACATATGTTTATGTCTGACAAATAACAAAAAGTTAATACTAATACTTTTGGATCGATGAACACGAAAACGAAGTATATTAAATTTACAAACAATAAGAAACAAAAAGAACATTAACGAACGCGAAAATCTGGAACAAAAGATTTAGTATAAGTTAATAGTTTTTAATCCAAAAGTGTCTAAAATCGATAATTGGTGTTAAAAACAGGACAAAAATTTCACAGAAGTTTACAAGTCATTTAGTGGAGGTAAGAATTAATTTTACTTTTACAAGAGGTAATTCGAATTGTTCAAAGAATCGATGAAAAGTTATATTTTAATGAAATTTAAAGAAGAAAATCAAGAAAAAATTTATAACAAAGAAAATTCCAATAAAGAATCACTATAAAGATAGATGGGTACCTTCTTGATTACATAATTTGTGAAGTCTAGTTAAAATACCATAACACTACCAACTACTTACTCATATCAAAAAAAAATTGAAAAGTAAAATAGTAAATTCAAATCGTAAAATCAGGAAAAGAATAACAATTAACTCTTCAAAAGATATGCTCTTCAAATCTAAGAGAAACGGTGCATAAAGATTGAAAACAAGACTTCAAATAAATAATTCTTTCACTTGCGAAAGATTAATATAGAAAAAAAATAACATAGATTGATAGAGAAAGAGATACATGTATAAAGAGAGAGAGAGAGAGAGAGAGAGAGAGAAAGATTTATCATTTATCACAAATTATATTTAAAATTAAACATTTCAGTAAACTTATGGAGAATACACAATATCAATAAAAAAAAGTTATATATACTGAATTTTATGTATTAATCATACAGTCAACCCTTCAAAAAAAATGATTTATTCACTTGCGAAAGATTAACATAGAAACTAAAACAACATAGATTGATAGAGAAAGAGATATAAGTAAATAGAGATTTATCATTTATCACCAAGTGTATTTACAGTTAAACATTCCATTGAACTTATGGGGAATACACAAAAATACTAATTAAACATTATCAAAATTAAGAAAACTAATACCAAATCAACAAAATTTATGTATGAAACCATACATTATTAATTTAACATTAACAAAATAAAAAAATCAATACTAAATCAACTAAGAAAAACTATCAATTAAGAAAATCTAATTTCAAACCATTTTGTTGTCGACAGAGATTTCTTCTACTAACAAATGACAAATGTTGTAAGTGAGAGAGAAAAAAAAAATATAAGAAAGAAAGATCTTAAGAGAAAAATATATATAGAGATAGGAGTGAGGACTATGATCTATTAATCTTCTTCTTTGCTAACCGAAGGACAATTATTTTTTGGAAAATTATGAAGATAGAGAGGTTTTGATAGAGATATAAAGAGTTATGATTTAAGGAGATATTATGGGTGCAATGGGTTCGTACAAACCTTATTAAAAATAAGGAATTCTGGACTATGACTATACCACATGATTGCTCGTGGTGCTGGTGCCAAATCTTAAGAAGCCGTCACAAAGCAAGAACTATGACAACGTGTTTGATTGGGAATGGCCAGTCAACAAAGTTTTGGACTGATATCTGGCATCCACAGGGTCTTCTTCGAGATGTTATAGATGCTGATTTTCGATATAACTCCCACCTCCATGACCGAGCAGTAGTAGCCGCTTTCATTAGTGAAACAGGTTGGCAATTTCCTTCATACATTGAGTCGGTCCTAGGAGAGGTCGCCCAAACAGCAAAATTATTACCGGTGGATATAGAATGTGAGGATGAATGGATTTGGATCCCTAGTGAAGATGGAGGTTTTAATCTTAAGGCAACATATGAAGCTTTGCGTCCGAGAGGCCCAACTCTGGAATGGACTAGTTTAGTATGGTTTAATGGTAATATTCCTCGTCATAGTTTTATTACATGGGTTTCCATGAATCGTCTACTGAAGACTAGAGTTCATCTAGCTGCTTGGGGGGTCGTTAATGATCCAAAATGCCCGCTATGTTCTGAAGAAGAAGAGACAGATTACCACTTATTTTTTGCGTGTGCAGCAACACAACCTATTTGGCAGGACTTGATACAACATTTGGGATATGTTCATCAAAGTGCTGCTGACTGGGACTCCGAAGTTCAATGGTGGATGACCAAGTTTAAAGGCAGCACCTTGAAATGCAATCTGGGTCGGCTAGTGTTTAATGCATATTTCTATCACGTTTGGCGTGAACGTAATCGATATATTTTCGAAGGGCATACCCGTTCAGTCCAGGAGGTTATTTGCGAAATTGTTGATGAGGTCAAAATTAAAACTAATGCTGGAACAAAAAGAGTAGAAGATACATTAGAAAATAATACTTTGGTTGAGGGGTGGAATCTGGGCTTATCTCTTGTTCAACCCAAGTATATTTTCACGAACTGGATTGGACCTAGTCCGGGTATCTATCAAATTAATACAGATGGTTCGCTGGACAACGAGAATGCTGGGTATGGAGCATTAATACGTGACATTTCGGGAAAAGTCCTAGCAGCAGCTACGGCTATGACACCTAAGCAATCTATCTTTTACCATGAACTCCAAGCTGTGAAATTGGGACTTCGATTGGCTGTGGAACATGGGCTGGACCCGGTGCTTATAAAAAACGACTCTCTGAATGTTGTGGGATTGTTAACTAAGTCGGGACAATCAGTGCCGTGGAAAGTAAAGAAGTTGTGGAAACGTGTTCAACGGTTGAAAGAACATTTCACAAGTGTAACAGTAGAGCATACTTATAGAGAGTCGAATCAGGCGGCAGACTATTTGGCAAAAATGAGACTTCGAGTGGGCGAATCAGTGTTAGCAGTTGATGGGCTTCCGCCAGAATTGGTTAATATTATCACTTCAGATACTAGGGGTTCAGTTAAGCTAAAGAAGGGTTGGGGCTAATGTTCTATCTTGTTAGTGGTTCTTGTGTTTTCTTTTAAGTTGATCGCCTTGTGCCGGGTCTGGGCCCTTTAAACCTTGCTTATCAATACAAAAAAAAACACAATTAATATTTAAAAAGTTATGGAGATAATAAATTGTTAATGATTATATAGATGGTCATTAGTATAAAATTAATTTGTCACTAACTTTATGATAGCGGTTATAATTTGGGATAAAATTTAAAGGTTGAGATTTAACTATAGAAATTGGACGGTCAAAATTTATCGTGGGTTTGTATAATAGATTTAGTGAGTGGGTGAACGAATTATGATATTTTTAGGTAAGAAATCTAACAGTCAAAATTTAACAACAAAGGGTACGAACGGCTGGATTTATCTTTTGGTTTGTCCCAGTGCTTCAATATTAACCAAGTCTTGGGATTGCATACTATTTTTTGCATTCCCATCCATTTTTTTTTCTATATTTATTACCATTGCAAATCCTTTTCCTTATTAATGACTTTCAGTATTTCTTTACTACTGGTGAATGAATATTAAACATTATATATTTGGTTGCTAGATCGCTCTTCTCCTATTTGGGACTATTCTAACAAACAGAATGAGGTTTTATACCATCGAAATCCTGACTACTTCGACCATTAGAGTTTTCAAGTGATGAAGTGCACCAAAAAGTAAACCCCCATCAATGATCACACACACATGTTATAAATCACAAGTGAAAGTCTTATCTCTTTGAGTCTTAAGTCTTAAGTATTAAGAAGTTGTTATGAATCTATCTTGCCCTAGTCGTCCTTAATAGTTAAGTAAAAGACCACAACCTCGGATCTAGAACATTAGCAAGAAAATTAGGACATTCTGTCTCTGCTAATTTCATGGATATATATATATATATATATATATATATATATATAATCACTCAAACAACTAAGTGCAATGTGGTATAAATTAAAAGTTCAGAGATGAAAGAAGAAAAACTCTTACAACTCTCTGTATCTTCAGCACAACCAAAGATACCAGTTGTCCAAGCTTCATCTGAAGGAGGCTCATAACTTTCAGGAAGAGGCTGTCCACATCAGGGGCGTGTTTGAGGGGGTGCAACCGGTGCGGTCACACCGAGCCCCCTCAAACTACATAATTTTCTCAAAGATATAGGCCCCTAAATTTCGGAGTAAATATATTAATTTGACAGCAGACAGTAAAACAAGACAGTGATATAGCTTGAGTGGTAAACCTCTTGGACATTGAGTGTATGGTCTTAGATTCAATCCTCTCAACAATCAATTTTTTGTTTATTTTATCAACTCATTATTATCTTGTTTTTGTTGACATCAACTCATTACTATCTCAAAATGTTTCTAACAAGTAACAACAACTATTTTCTTCACAAAAACAACAACAGATATTAGTTATGGTATTAAGTTATGGATTAACTATTACTTTAGTTTGTATATTTATGAAGTTGAATACTTATTGTTCTATTCTGAGCGTTGTCAAATGTTTATGTTTGTTGCAATGTTGCACATAAGTATTTAAGGAGGAAAAAATAAACAACTTAGATTTGTCTGAGTTAAAAAAATTCCTATGGAAGTTTGTTCATTTAGGATAATTACTAAATATAAAATGTGTGACAAATTTACATTTTGATATCATTGGAGAAAGGGCCCCCAAACATTTTTTCGCACCGGGCCCCCAAATTCTCGGGCACGCCACTGGCCCACATTCGTTATATCTGTGAACCATCAACCGATCCATCCACAAATTTACACAAAATCAAAATTAACCAAATGATCTAAAACAAAAAATAAATTAATCAAGAAAATGTCAAGTATTCCAGATCTGAATCTTGATTATAAATCAGAAATTTACTCAATTATGATAGCGGTAGAAGAAAAAAGAACCCTAAAATGAATTTATTAGTGTTTAAAGAGAAGAGAATTTGAGAGGAAAAGACCTGAGGAACTTTAATAGGTTGATTAAGTTTACCGGGACGAATATCTTCTTCAGGTGAATCATGAACTTTGTTCAGTTTTACATATCGTGATTGAACGTTCCCATCCGCCATTAGATCCACAAGAACAATAGTGCCCTTGTAAGAAAAACAAGACTTTCCCTCTCTCTCTACTCTCTTTCTCTCTCTATCTCTAGAACTAATCCGGTGACATTTTACCTGTCTATGTACATAACGGGGAAGACCACTATTTTTTATTCGTACCGCGACGATACCATAGTAATACGGCTTTTATGATCTAACGATTATCGATAACTAATAGCATATGGTTTGTGCAGTATATGAAACCGTGGGATTAGAATGAAGGATGTCGGTTCGGTAATAAAACGGTGATATCAGGGAAAAAAATTTAGAGAAGACTTTAGAAATGCGAAGTGGCTTGCGACTTCAAAGTTGGACGTCGAAGTTCCTTGACGTGTGACCAAATGTCACGTGATGAGTATCCCAACCAAAAAACCCTCAATAATGTCGTATTAATTGATATGTAGTTCATATATGTGCACCCACGTTAGCTCGGGCCTCACTTTTGCGTTAACGGGCTTCTATGGAAGCTCGGGCCTCACCATTAGTAGTCATAAGATTGAGCCTGCTGTACCTTGGGCTGTAATAGGAGACCTTAACACGATTCTCCACCCCTCTGAAAAAGAGGGGGGCAGAAAGGACATCCCCACGTATGTCCCCAAAATTAACCGAGTCATCAACTCCTTGGGCCTCCGGGACGCAGGCTACAAAGGCCCAACTTTCACTTGGACTAATAGGCAGTTTTCGGGCAAGCTCATTAAGGAGCGTTTAGACCGTGCCCTTACTAACCACAGTTGGCTTGTTGATTTCCCTTCCTCCCTTGTCACTCACTTACCCGGAGTGGGTTCTGATCACACTCCGATTCTCTTAACCACTCAGATTCCCTCGAACCTGGGAAACAAACCTTTTAAATTCCTCAGGACCTGGATGTCTCACCCTGAGTGTAGTGAGTTCATTCAAAACCACTGGCCTCCCACTTCCAACTCTATTCAACCCAAGCTAAATCACCTAGCTATTCAGCTAGCCAGGTGGAACAAACTGGTTTTCGGCAACATTGATCAGCGCATTCGCAATCTCACTGAGGCTATCCAAACCACGGATAACTCGGAGCGCTACCAAGAGCTTAACAACAAGCTCGAGGAAGCGTACATTCAGCTGGAAAGTCTTTGGAAAGAGAAATCCAGAAATGATCATATTCAACTTGGAGACCAAAATACCAAATTCTTTCACGCCAAAGCTATAAATAGGAATCGGAAGAATCGTATTTCCGCCATCAAAGACAACAATGACCATTGGATCCAAGAAGCCTCAGACATAGCCAATGTTTTCTCGGCCAATCTGCGTAACATCTCCACCACTGAAAACTCTTGCTGTCCTAATGAGATCCTCAACCTTTTTCACGCTCAGATCACTGATAGCCAGAATATTGTTCTCACTAGCATCCCTACGGAGAAGGAGATCCACAATTCGGTCAAATCCCTGAAACCTGAGGCGGCCCCGGGTCCGGATGGTTTTCCTCCGTTTTTTTATCAGTCTAACTGGGATACAGTTAAACCGGATTTAATTCGGCTGGTCTCTGAGTTCTTCCTTCATAATCACCTTCCGGAGCATGTCAATCACACTCACATTTGCCTTATCCCCAAAACCAAAACCCCCCAGTCGACGGCCGACTATCGTCCCATTAGTCTCCTTAACACCACCTACAAAATCATTACTAAGATCCTTGCTAATCGTCTCAAAACTATCCTTCCTCACATCATTTCCCCGTTTCAAGCAGCCTATGTCCCGGGTCGGCAGATCACGGACAATATCATCATCAGTCAAGAAGTGGTCCATTCGTTCAAGCTTTGTAGAGGAGCTAAAAGTTTCTTCGCCCTAAAACTCGACATGTCCAAAGCCTTCGATCGCGTTGAATGGTCGTTTCTTTCGGACATCATGAAGAGTTTGGGTTTCGATCATAAGTGGATTAGTATGATCCATACGTGTCTCTCCACTTCCACCATGGCGGTCCTCATTAACGGTAGGCCCGGCCCTACCTTTAATGTCAGTAGAGGCATTAGGCAAGGTGATCCCCTCTCCCCCTTCCTGTTCACCTTGGCCATGGAAGGCTTGAGTCGTCTTCTGGAATCTAATCATCTGAACTCGTCTTTCCATGGCTTTCCCATCCCCGGCACTAACATCAACCTCAAACATCTCCTTTTTGCTGACGACTGTATTATCTTTGGTCAGAATTCGTTAGTCAACATTACTTCGCTGCAAAATATCCTGGATATCTTCTGTCGGGCGTCGGGTCAGATGATTAATTACAATAAATCTACGATCTTTTTCTCAAAAAATACCCATCCAAAATTCAAGCGTATGATCATTCGCAACTTTAAAGTGCATCAATCTTCCAATCTCGATAAATACCTAGGTACTCATCTGTTCATTAACGCCAACAAAAAGAAAGTCTTCTCGACCCTCACCACTCAAATCCAAAATAAACTCTCTAAGTGGCAATCCTCTCTCCTCTCTCCGGCTGGCCGCTCTGTTGTTATTAATACAATAGCAGCGGCCGTTCCCCGATACCAAATGCAATGCTTTGCCATTCCGAAAGGCATAAGCAATCGCATTGAAGTTCTGCAAAGAGCTTTCTGGTGGGGAAAATCTCGTTCCATCCATACCATTCACTGGTCCGCCATCTGCCTCCCAAAGAAGCTGGGAGGCCTGGGTTTTCGTTTCCCGCACCTCGACAACCAAGCTTTTCTCAGTAAACTAGTCTGGCGCCTTTTTACTGACTCCGGCTCTCCTTGGGCGGAGATCCTCAAAGCCAAGTACTTCACCAAAGAGCACAGACCTAAAACTGCTAAATCTCATCACTCGTGGCTCTGGAAATCCCTAGCCAAACATGTTGAGAAAGTTACCAATTTAACCTTTTGGGACATCAATAAGGGCACGAATATTAATATTTGGCATGATTACTGGATCCCCAATTACCCTCCCCCCCTCAGTAACCCTATGAATAGTTCCCTCACGATTGTCTCTCAACTAATTACTAATAATACGTGGAACTTGACGATCTTAAACCAATGCTTTACACGTGATATATGCAATGCTATTTTAAGTATCAATTTACAGGAACATATGCAGGATATCCCCAGATGGTCACTTACCAAGACAGGTAAATTCTCAATCAAATCTATGTATTACTATCTCCGAACAGAACATTACCCGGTTGATAATAAGGAATGGGCCTTCATATGGGATATGCAAATACAGCCAAAAATCAAACTATTCCTTTGGAAATGTTGTACGAACAGCCTCCCGGTTAGAGCGAAAATTGGTAAGTATGTGGGAAACAAATTTAATTGTGAATTCTGCCCTCAGACAGAAACTTTGATCCATATGCTTTTACACTGTGACTTGGCTCAGGTGATTTGGTTCCATTTTAATATCTTGTCTAATAATATCACTAATTTCGTTGATTGGATTATTTCGTGGAAAACTCTAGACGATCAGATCGGAATTCTTTTTGCTAACATCCTTTGGCAGATTTGGAAAGCTAGGTGTGATAAATACTTCTCCAACATACAAATTGTACCAATGAAAATCATAGACCAGATTAAATGTATGGCCTTTACCCCTCTGACTCAATTCACCAATAGCAAGATTGATAGAACTACTCCTTGGGTTCCACCGACTCCACCGTTCATAAAAATCAATGTTGACGCCTCTTTCATTACAGCCCAGGATTTAGCAGGGATTGGTCTTATCATGCATGATGACAGAGCAAACTTTGTCGCCGCATCGGCTTGTAACGTGAGGGGTCAAAATGCAGAAGAATGTGAAGCTTGGGCGATCTTTAAAGCTCTTCAATGGTCGAGAAAAAAGAACATTCCCTATGTACATATAGAAAGTGACAACAGTTGTCTAGTGAAGTGGCTCAACAAAGAGGCTTCGGAGATTTCCTGGCAATCAAGCAAAGTCCTCGAGAAAATTCTTCAGATGGAAGCACTCTTCACCAGGGTTATCTATTCTCACATCCACAGAGAAGGCAACTACAAAGCGGATCAACTAGCCAAGTGGAGTAAGATTTATGCCGGCTCCTGGGTGTGGCTATCTTTATCAGACCTTCCAGCAGCGTTGTACCAGTGTTGGACGTAGTTCTGTAGGTCGGATTGGTGTTCGTTTTTGCTCAACAAAAAAAAAAAAAAAAAAAAAAGGTGTTCATATATAATATACTAGGTGTTCATATATAATATACGGACGCGATAGATCCCTTTTAGCTACGCCGTTGTTGATGTCTTACGTACATCTTAATGATAACAAAGTAAAGAATACAAAACAAATGACTACCACAGAGGAATCGATAAAAGAAATATTACCACTTACTAAAGAAATCAACTTAAGACAAATATTAAAAGACCTGTTAGATAAACAGAGATGGAAAATTTACTGCTAAAAGAAAAACCAGGGATTGATATGAGAATGTTAGATCTGCAAAATATAGAGCAAACTGATTATAAGATTTATAGCAAACATGTAGATAACTCAATCAAACTAATGATAACTTGTTAGATTTAGAGTTGGAATTAGTTTTGGTTTGAACCGAATTTGGCACAGGGAGTGGGAGAGATTGTGGGTTATCTCTGAGAGACTTTAGGACAGTTTTACTCTCCTGTGCCAGTCAGGAAATTATAAATGGTTATGAAATGACCGTGATGAAATCGTGGAGGGGTAAAACTGTTGATGAGAGAATCATGGATGAGTTAGTTATTTTATGTGGGTAGTTATTTTAAAAAATTTAATAGAAGAAACCAGATTACTGCCCTGATTATGCTGACGAGAAGATGAATTGTGGGTTATGATAGCGTCTTCAATGGGTTTTTGCATTTTTGTGACCTTTAGATCTGTCGGTAGTAGTACTTCCACATACGTGTCTATTTTTCTGCATCTCTTGGCTTTTAGACGTGCATCTTTAGAGGTCAAGCTTAGAGCTCAACATCTGTTAGTGGTTTTCATACCCCTCTAAGCTTGACCTCTAAAGATGCACATCTAAAAGCCAAGAGATGCAGAAAAATAGACACGTATGTGGAAGTACTGTTACCGACAGATCTAAAGATCACAAAAACGAAAAAACTCATTCAAGACGCTATCATAACCCACAATTCATCTTTTCGTCAGCATAATCAGGGCAATAATCTGGTTTCTTCTATACTGTTGAAATATAGTCTTTAATCTAGGCCTACTTCTCACAAAATCGATTGCAGACCTGTGTTTGAGCCAGTGCGGGCGGGCGCCCGCACTGGCCCCCCAACTTCAATGGGCCTACTTCATACAGAAGCCTAGATATGTATTATTGTATTAATAAAGTATATCGAGTTAAGTAGGACACGGAGCACGTAGCAACTCAACTGGTTAAGAACGTGAGTTCCCATCCAAATGACATGTGTTTGACTCTAGCTGTCAGCATACTTTTAACTGTTTTAGGTTTATTGTTCTTGGGTGGGATCTATAGGCGCCGCTAACTATTTTTTCTGAACCTCTTTAACTACAAAATGTTATATTTGGGCTGCCTAAAACAACTATAGGGGGTCAACACTTGGTTGCTGGTTCAAAGTGTTATACATAAACTCAAAACTTCCTGAGGTTTTAGGTTCGATTCCCACGGAAGTGGACATGGTTATTGAACTTGTGTTTTAAAAAGTATAAAATAATGTGATAAGTGTGTCGGGCTTTAGGCCTCTTTGATGGTGTTGGATTTTAGGTCTCTTTCATTGTAAGTTTAACTTAGGCGATTATCGTGTTTATCACATCTTTATGATGTATCGTTGCCTTTGTAACGACTAATGTAGTCGATTTCTCAGGAAAAAAAAAACAATTATATGCGGCGCTTTTAAAGTTTCTTTTGATTTTGGCTCCTTGTGAGGTTGAGTGTACAATTGTTAAAGCAATCTTTATTTATGTTATGTTACACTTTTTCTTACCCATTTTTTATTTTGGATTCGTTTCTTTCAACTTTTGAAGTGTTTTTACGAGATAGATATCTAAACTTATATATCTTGTACATAAAATTGTGTTTCTTTTTATCATTTTAGGCTGACCATGTTCATCTATGGTTTTCATTTACCGATTGACAAATTATCTTGCATTTTTGTTTAATTTTTTTGTAACTTTTATTACACGAAGGCCCATATTCAAATTTCGCACAGAGCCCCCAAATTCTCATCCACGTCCTTGATCGATTAGAAGGGGTTATGATGCAAATTAAACTCAAAGTCCTAACATGGCTAACAAATCTGGAATCAAAGTCACTTATTACTTATAACATCTACCAAGGACCAAAAGCAGGTAAGAGACGATATATAAGAACCAAAAGCCTATACTACAACCTAAAGTAAAAGGACTTCCCTGAGTTAGTTGATCCTTTTTAATGGTTGCCTTCTCCTTGCAAATGAGATGTATTTTGCTTGTTTGCTGAAGCCGAACCTTGGCCTATTCGGTAGAGATTGTTCTTGAATATTCACAATATTATATGAGGGGACTCAGATTATTCATCATTGTATGATGAATTTCTAGATCTAGGGTTAAGAGATTGAAATGGATAGTCAGTGGACGAAGAGTCCTGATGTTATTATCGGGGTACTAGAGAGGATCTGGAAGTGCAGAGATTTGTTGATCTAGTATGAAGATTTTTGTTCGTGAAGTGGATTGAGGAAGGATTCACATTGGAAGCTAGGGGTTCGGTAGAAAGGAAAGAGGGAAAAATCGCATGATGACGTCACATCAGACCCTCTCTTTCCTCAAAAAATCCCGTAAACGTATTTTGCTTCTTCAAAATAAAAATGTGAGAACTTACTTGAAAATATCTCTCCCTCTATATATATATATAGAGAGAGAGAGAGAATATAGTTTTTCAGTTTAAGTAAATTTTTTTAATTACAATTTAATAAAATAGATTAAGTATAGAGAAAATGTATTTTTTTTATGTATATGGAAAACTTACTCGAAACGATATATATATATATATATATATATATATATATATATATATATATATATATATATAGTTTACTTTTTTAGGTTCAATAATTATTTTTAAAATAATTTATTAAAATGGACTACATATACAGAAAATGTATTTTTCGAAACGTGCTCTCTTTATATATATAAATAGAAAGAGTGTACTCTTTAGGCTTAAATAAAAAAATTTAATGATAATTTATAAAATAGATTATAGTTTTTGGATTATGAAACGTGCTCTTTGAGAGACAAACTAAGAAAGAGAGGGTTTGTCCAATATGATCCTAGGATCAGAAGAAAAAGAAAGAAGAAATGTTATTTTTTTCACCAGTTTTTCTTTAAAGGACGTGAAAATTTTGACCGAGTAAATGTCAAGAACAAAACCCAATTCTTCACCGATTCCTAACGCTTGATTTTGACCTAGATAATGATTTGAATTCTACTGAATATCTTGTGGGATTTGAACACCAAAATCCTAGTTTTGTCCAAGAACTATCTACAAACAATATGATGGTTGTAGATAATGGTTTGAATTCTGCTGAAGATGGATTGGAACACCGAGGTAGTATTTTTGCCCAAGTTCCTCCTACAAACAACATGATGGTTGCAGATGACGATATGGTGGAAGAAGAAAGTGCAATGGAGGTAGGATTTATAAGTTTAAGAACAATGGGGAAACCCATGGCTCTTAACCTTCTACATAATGGTTTCAGACTCACTGTTGGAACAGGACTCTATCAAAGGTAATTTACTTTTCTTAATTTTCTTTCTCTGATCAATCTAGATTTTCATATTGCGACGTGTTGTTCTTTATTAATCTTATTAATGATTTGATTCCATGATACCTATCTAATAGGTTTTCTACTTGATTTTGTCTAAAAACCGATCTATATTTTCAATCCTTGATTACTTTTTTAAGTATAATTATCATGGAATCATTTTCGGATGTTTAGAGTGAAAAAACTAATTAGGTTTTTGAATCTCGAAATCTAGTAATTTATTAAAATAGATTAAGTATAAAAACAATGTACTTTTATTTAAATATATTAAAGACAGAATTAGATTTTTGGGAGGGTTACGACCTTCTTTATAATAGTGGTTTATCTTTTTACTCGTTTCGAGTAAGTTTAGGAGTAGATTGACTAATATTTATACTAAATTCATTAGCTTAGAGATCCACTTTCTTTGACCAAATATGTTTACAAAAGAGTATAAGATCCTACCATTAATGCAGAGTGTAGTGTGAGTTGAAATAGCCCGCTTTCACTCTGTTCTAGGCTTGGCATTAGTTCTGTTTCATACTGCAACAGTGTATCAAATGAACTTCAACAAAAAAATCTTTCCGCATAAGTCTCCTCTATATATATAGAAAACTGGTTATATATTTATATATATATATATATATATATATATATTTATTAAGATAAATTTTACTCTTCGAAACGAATTCAATATATATATATATATAGACAATTTACTCGAAACAATATCTGTCTATGTATAATATGTACTAGGCATAACCCCCGCACTACATGCAGGGGCAATGTCCCTTACGAATAAATACTTATATCTCTTTGCTTTTAAGTTATTTTACTTTATATAAATGAAATCTATCATACTATGTATAGAATAAAAATACGGGTTGAACAAAATTCTAAGTTATTGCAGTTCATGTGAATGAAATCTTTTACCATATTATGTATCAAATAAAAAGACAGGTTAAATACAAATTTAACAATTAATTTTTTTAAGAAAAAGATATTCATAGTGAGATTCCAAAATGAAAAGAACATATCGTTCTTCAAAACTCATTTGGATCCTTCAATTCTACACAACCATCCACCAACCCCACCAGTCCTCACCTTCCACCAATTACACAATTTTTTTTAAAATAAATCGTAATAACATGGATTTAACGATATTTCATGCTTAGAGTAATAACTTCACTTTTACTTATGGTTCAAATGTTGTGGCTTCAAATTGAAGTGGTTCAGAATGTTATAAAACGTATACCTAGATTGAAAGTAGTTATTATGAATTAAAAGATGCACAAAAAAGTGTAGACTTTGTAACCAATCAAACAACGATCATACAATAAAACATATTAAAATCAAAACACTGCAATGATAAGAGCAAATCCAACCATAAGAGCTTGAGGCTTAAAATTCAAATGTTGGGGCCTCATCCCCTTAGTCCAACTCGGGACGTTTGGGGGCTGAGCTGAGAGTCCACTGAGGGCCTTCCCCACATGATCTGTGGGTTCAACGGTCATGTGGGGAAGTCCCCTTGGAACATAAGTTGGGTTGATGTCTTATTTATAGGAAACCAATAATTTCAAAAGAAAAATGAATGTCGGTCTTAAAGAAAAACTAGAGGGATAAATGTGATTTTCCAATATTGCCCACCCATTCAGAATCAAATGGCACACGATCTGGCAACTCACCATCCACCATCGGATTAGTTTCTTTGTATCTTTTTCATGCTTATTGGTTATCTTTAGTTACTTTTGATTCGTGTTTTATCTGGACATCAAGTTGTAATCTTTGATATTGATGTACTCCTTCCACTGCGACAAAGAAGCATGTAGAGAAGATTGCTTTATTAAAAAAAGATGAGTTGGAATATATAACTCTCCATTTTAGTGTTTGGAATATCATGTGGAAAAAATCTGCTTACATTGTTAGAGATGCACATCTCGTGTTGGTTTCCGTTGATGAGTGCACTACAAAAGCACAAAAGATACCCTATGTCCTAACGGAAATGAAATAGGTGAAAATTTGATTACTTCACTGCTTCATTAGCAATATATAACTCTCCATTTTAGTGTTTGGGATGGTAGATTCAACCGTGTGACCTAAGTAACTTCTATTAAGAAGTTGATATATTGGACTCAATTCTTGGGACGATAATGGGTAGGAGGGCTTTGTCATGAGTCACGAAACTCGTATTATTAATTGGTCGGTTTTGGACCATAACCACAAACATACACTTTTAACTTTTTCAAAATCCTCCGCATCAGTCCACCACCTAAAAGTCACCTCAAATTAAACTATTATTATAATAAATTTTAGATTTATGGTCTAAAAATCTACCTTTAAACACATTTTTGATCCTCTCTAACCCTAAAACGGGTTTATAAAACATAAATGGAAATCTAGTCCTTTTGTATCCATCTCTAGAGAAAACACAAATCCCTAGAATTTATATTAAATCATAATACTTAAACTAACCTTCTATATAAACAAAAACTTATTTTTCTTCAAAATCCCCAAATATCTGTTTTCCATTTTTATCTCCCACCTTCTCTCTCCAATCACGATCCTATTAACAGAAACCACTACCTTCATTCTTATCCAAAAACGAAAACCATTACTTTTCTCTCTCTAAAACCGAATCCTCTATTCATCCTCCATTTTTTATTCTCAAAAATCTGCTTCATCTTCATTATACCAACTGAAATCTTCATCGTTTTTTCGATTTCCATCATCAAAGGACTCAGTTCGTACCATTGTTAAGATCAACAGTTGCTTCCGAGGTTAGTAACAAGTTTAATCTTTCTTTTAATGTTTTTTCATCATCATCTTTAAAGATATTTATGATTTTCATTATAACCGGTTTCATCTCTGTATCATCTTTTCAAATATTCATAATTATTTATGATTTTCTCTCTCTAAGATCTTCATAACCGATTTACGATATTAATGTTAAATCCTTGTTTACTAATTCATTATCTTTGATTATGTTATGTTTGTCTCCATGTATTAATTTATTTTTCATTAGATTTAGGTTTCAGATGTTGATTTTTAGAACATTTCTTGATATCAGATCCCGGTAACCGTATCATTTCTGAAACAGAGGAGATTTCGTACGTTTTTTTTGTAAAAAAATGTAAACGATGTGTAACTTAAAAGAAATTATGTGTAACTTATTGAACATGACACATTTGAAGAAGATTCCGTACAATGTTATTGTAACAGAATGTAAACAATCTGTATTGTTCAAACAATTATATGTACTTTATTGCGCATTACACATTTGAACCAGTGATCCGTACAATTTTATTGTAAGAGAAGGTAAACAATACGTATACTTTATTAAATAGTACTATGAAATTTATAAAACAATACATATAATTTATAACATTTTACATTGTAGTTTTGCATAAATGATACGTATTGTTGACAATTATTTACATTTTTGTTTTGTAGTTTAGCTGTTACTGATGGAAGTTCCTATAGAATCATCCAACGTAGGGAAGAAGATAAAACTAAAGAATTTCGATTCGCCCTTCAACAGTATAGTATAAACATATGACATGATTTCAAGTTTGTCCAAAATGATTTAAAGCGTGTAACTGCTGTTTGTTGAATGACTCAGATAGTTGAGAAGATACTACTGTGTACCTGTGTAAAAAACATTAAGTTCTTGTATAAATAATGTGAACCGTTGGATAAATTACGTTGTATACATGACAAATGATGGTTTCCTCGTCATAAATAACACATAATTTACGTACCTGTTTCATAATTTGTATTTGATGTTTGGTTATGTATGAGTAAAAACGAAAACAAATGCTGCTGTAATGTTCGTAAATTGTACATAATTTATGAACATGTTTCATAATTTGTAAGGGATGTTTGGTTATGTATAAGTAAAAACGAAAATTAAATGAGAGAAAGTGTTATATAAGTTATGTACATTAACCCCCAAATCACGCTAAATTGATCTCAGAAAAATATACTCTTTCCAAATCTGAAAGTTAAGTGAAAGAAAGTGATATACACGTTTTGTATATTGACCCCCAAATCACACTAAATTGATCCCAAAAAATATACTCTTTCTGAATTTGAAAGTTAAGTGAGAGAAAGTGATATATACGTTTTGTATATTAACCCCCAAATCACGCTAAATCCTAGAAAAATTCGGTCCTTCATCTGATTCGGAAAGAAAGAGATTTGATTTGGTTTCCAAATCTATAAAGAAGAGAGACAAAATTGATTTGGAAATATCCGTTATTTCCTATTTAATACCATAAATCACGCCACAAAAATGTTGTTTGCGTTTTGGTCCGGCCCCAATATAAAAGTAACAGAAAATCTGTACGGGGATATGAACGGGATTTGGGTTTATATTGTAAGGGTTTTTAGGTCCAAAGTGCAAAAGGACTAAAAACCTATTTTTTGGAAAGATTGGACCCTAAATCCTTTTTGAACATTATTTTGGGCCTTATATCCATGTACCTTTATTATAGTTAGGGTTATTTTCCAATTTCAGGTCTTGTTTGGATTAATTTCATACATCATTGACTAAAGACTATAAATGAATGGGATCAACAATGTTTCATTAATGTCATCAAGTTTAGTGGGTAGAAAGTTTTGAAAGATACTGGTTAATTATATTGGCAATACGCCAAACCTAGATCTCTATACTCTCTTAATTCTCCAGAGCACCGAAAGAAAAGAAAAAAAAAAGAGTTGAAAGGATATTTGGTACATTACTTTATTCATAGACTGGATAGTGTATGTAATATGCACGTCAAGAGTAAATGCTAGTATTATAATTAGCAAGGGTTGTGTTTCTCAAATAATCATCGGATGTGAAAACAATAGTCGGTCTGTAATATTTGATAAACTAGACTATCTAGTGTGACAATGACTTCAACATAAAGTAGCAGAATCAAACAAAATTATGATGTTGATTGTCAAAGTATATGTTGACTTTACGATTGTGTGAGAATCGATAGATCCTCTCTCTCTCCAACTCACCTCTCTCTCTCTCTCTCTCCAACTCACCTCTCTTCTCCGACGAAGGTCGTCGGCCGAAAAATTTTCAGGCCTACGACCATCATAAAAAAAAACACTCATCCCTCTAGAAACTCTGGCGAAGGGGTCATCCTTCGCCGGAGTTTCTAGAGAGAGAGAGATGAGTGTTTTTTTTATGAAGGTCGCCGGTCGGAAAAATTTTCGGCCGACGTCCTTCGTCGGAGAAGAGAGGTGAGTTGGAGAGAGAGAGATGTGAGTTGGAGAGAGAGAGAGAGAGAGGTGAGTTGGAGAGAGAGAGGGGTGAGTTGGAGAGAGAGAGGGGTGAGTTGGAAAGAGAGAGGTGACGTGGAGAGATATGTGTGGGGGAGAGGGAAACGAGGTGGAATTGAAGTTTTCTTTTTTATTTTATTTTGAAAAAATAAATATAGAAAGGGCAGTTAGGACATTTACTTCAAAAAGGGGGTCATATTTGAATTTATAGAAAATATGAGGCCATAAAAGAAGTTGGTCACAAAGTAGGGGGCCAAATAGGAATTAACTCTGTTTTTAATATATACTCCCATAGTCATTTCATTCAATATGGTATAGATACTTCATGAATTTTACAGGTTATCTAGACATTGACCCCCAACTATTTAGCGATATTAGGATTACATTTCAAAGTAAAAAATATTTGTTATTGACCCTCATTTTCTATTCTCCTTTAATGTAAGTTAAGAGGTCAGCATGCCGGCGACACATGTGACCTATGCCAAAAATATGTGTCAATACAATTATCAATTCCAGCCTACATTTTTTTCTACACCATCCATCGCCATCTTAAAAAACCACCACTTTAACCAACCGCCGCCGACATTTTCATCTTCATGTTCTCCTTCACCAACAACCACTACTGTTGTGACGAAGAACTAGTAACCAAGAAAAACATAATGGAAAGTATAAAAACCACACATGACACAAAGAGATCGATTTACGTAGTTCGGTATGTTCAACCTACTCCGAGGTGAACGACGACGCGATGATTTCAACTATGATAAGAAAACAAATTACACAAGGAATTCATGAGAATGAGAATAAGATATCTCCAGGATTTTAATTTATTTAGCCACTAAAACTTAATCTCACCACCTCAGCGACTCTCTCTATCTAATTCTCGAAACATACATGGATACTTATGACATAGATTACCACCTTTATATAAGGTGGCCAATACATGGACAACCGTTTTTCTTATATGGACAACTATCTTATGTGGACAACCAAAATAATTAATTTTTTTATATGGACACCAGTTTCTAAGGGGACAACTCTCTATTATTTTCACTCAAGTCCTCTTAGAATTAGATGTATTATTTTAACACCTCCCTTTTTTCTCATAAACCCTAAGTAAGTTTGGTCTTCTTCTACTACTTCATCTTCATCATCAACCCAAAATTCTAGAGAGATAATTTTTTTGGAGAAGATTATGACATCAAACAAAGGGAAGGGAATTGTTGAAGGATATTTCTAACCAGAAAGACTAGATCTAAAAACCCTAAACCCCGTTAAACTTTTAAAACCTAGAAATCAAAAATTTCAAAACCCTAGATTTTTTTACAAACAAGTAGAGTTGCTCGTGCTTCGTGAAAAATCGACAAAACACGAGAGATCTTAATTTATGAGTTTTTGTAAAAAAAAAAAACTGACTTGCCAATTTCGTAGATTTCCTACGAAAATTTGGCAAGACAGAAAGAAACTTGCCACGAAAATCTAGCATATTTTCGTAGATTTCCCACGAAATTCTGGAAATTTCTTCTTCACTTCGATTTTTTGCCTTGAAATCGTTTTGTATTCTTTCAAAACCCATCAATGTAGGGTTTGATTAAAACCCATCTAGGGTTTGATAAAAAACAAAGGGAAGTAGTAGAAACTATAGTTCACTAAAAAACAAAGAGAAGTGATAGAAACTATAGTTTACTAAAAAATAAGGGAAGTGGAGATTGATGAGTTTTATCTTCTTCATTCATCTAAGGTTTGATAAAAAAAACAAAAGGAAATGGTAAAAACTATAGTTTACTTTTAGTAGCAGTACAAGAATAACAATAAGACTAAGAAGAAGGAAGAAGAAGAAGATGATGAAGAAGAAGACAAATTAGGTTTTCAATTTTGAACTATTATTTTGTTAATGGTCCACAAGTTAGTAAGTGTTAGTATTTAAGACTTTATGAAGTTGTCCCCTTATTAAATCAAAGTCAACTAAGTCAAGCATAATTGACTCGCACCTGGCCCGAAAATAGTTGTCCATATAAAAAAACAGTTGTCCACGTATTGGCCACCTTATATAACCCCTTCCTCGAGGATAATTGGATGTCAGCCTCGCTTTTAATGTAAACGGGTCCAAACTTTTGTGTCGAGGTTGCAGATTCACGACACTTTCAACCGCTACCACCAACAACAATAACTAGCATATTTAATGAACATGGTGAAACATAGTTCTCTAATTGTTCATCCTTCTACTCTTGGTTGGTTCATGAATCTTATCTCCATTAACGTATGTATACGGCAGACGAGGACTTAAATAATCAAAGTGTCCTAACACGGGTTGATATCTAATCCGGTTTGCGACCCGTCAATCCGTTTACAAGGCAATGTAGCATCGAAGCAGAATTATGGACATGTTAGCAGGACTTACCTCCAAGGCGAAGCTCGTTTGCGAGGCAAGGATCTAAGCAGAACTAGTATACAGAGCAGGACTTATGTTATGTCGATTTTTATAGTTAATGGTTTCATGTATATTTCGGGAATTAGAAAAAGAGAGTCGGTGAGATAGTATGTCTGTTAGATTAGGACTTTAGTGGCTATATAAAGTAAAGCATAGGGATTTCCCAATAGTTGAATTGTCACGAATCTCCTTTGTAACTTGTTTGCTTATCATAGTGGAAATAATTGCATCGTTGTCGCCGTGGAAAAAGTCTCACAAACCGAACCACATAAATCGTTGTCGCTTATATCATATTGTTTTTCTTGGTTTACTTGATTTCGTCGCAGCAAAAAACCATAATCTCTATTTCTCTTGTTTGTCGACCACAATTGATAAAATCTTAGTATAATAGCCAAAGTATTTAACTTTGTCACTTGATTGAATCTTTCCTTGACACAAACCCCAATAATCTCTTTATGTTTTGGAGGAATTGAAGACCTAATGATTCAAAGGGAAAAGGAAGGATGTGATCAAACAATCTAACACACAAATGAATTCATTCAATTTGGTCCATTGAAATTCCATCCTCCTTTGCTGCAATGCCTTCCATTCATCATTTTTCTTGGAAGATTTTGCAACCTCTCAACTTGATTAAACATGGTTGTTGCCACGTCAGCTGATGACATCTCATCCCTTTAACAATTCTGTCTTTTTCATTTGTCCATTCACTTTCTCTCTCTAAAAATGGTGCGCATTTCCTTAACCTACGCACTCTTCACCCACCCACCCACCAACTTCACCAAATCCTATATGTTTTCTCTCTGTGTTTGAGATTTCTTCTCTGTTCTCTAAAATCTCATTCTCTCTCTCTCTCTCTCTCTCTCTCTAGAAATCTATACTACCAATGGAGCGTGCTAGGAGACTCGCAAATCGGGCGATTCTTAAACGTCTGATTTCTGAGTCGAAACAGCAACGCCACCAAAATCCTTCATTATCATCTTCCCCAGCTCTGTTTTCTTCATCAAGGTATGTTTCATCATTGGCTCCGTCCATTTTTCCAAGATCTGGGGTGTCTCTAAATGATGCTATAATCAGAAAAAAATTGATGGGTAGTGTTGTTGGGATCCAAAATCGATCGATTTCTATTGAATCTTTAAAACCCAGTGATACATTTGCTCGTAGGCATAATTCTGCTACCAAAGAAGAACAAATTAATATGTCTGAATCTGTTGGTTTCCCTAATATTGATTCTCTTATTGATGCTACTGTTCCTAAATCTATTAGAATTGATTCAATGAAATTTTCAAAATTTGATGAGGGTTTAACAGAAAGTCAAATGATTGCTCATATGAAGAATTTAGCTTCTAAAAATCAAGTTTTTAAGTCATTTATTGGGATGGGTTATTATAATACTTCTGTTCCTGCTGTGATTTTGAGAAATATAATGGAGAATCCTGGTTGGTATACTCAGTATACTCCATATCAGGCTGAAATTTCTCAGGGAAGGCTTGAATCTCTGTTAAATTATCAGACCATGATTTCAGATCTTACTGGATTACCCATGTCAAATGCTTCCCTTCTTGATGAAGGAACTGCTGCTGCTGAAGCAATGGCTATGTGTAATAACATTCAAAAGGGAAAGAAAAAAACTTTTTTGATTGCTAGTAATTGTCATCCACAAACTATTGATATATGTAAGACTAGAGCTGATGGGTTTGATCTTAAAGTAGTTACTTCTGATCTTAAGGACTTCGATTACAAATCTGGTGATGTTTGTGGAGTTTTAGTTCAGTACCCAGGTACTGAAGGTGAGGTTTTAGATTATGGGGAGTTCATTAAGAATGCTCATGCTAATGGGGTTAAGGTTGTTATGGCTACGGATCTCCTTGCCTTGACGGTTTTGAAACCTCCTGGTGAATTCGGGGCAGATATTGTTGTTGGATCTGCTCAGAGATTTGGTGTTCCAATGGGTTATGGAGGTCCACATGCCGCGTTCTTGGCTACATCACAAGAGTACAAGAGAATGATGCCTGGAAGAATTATTGGTGTTAGTGTTGATTCATCAGGAAAGCCGGCTCTTCGTATGGCAATGCAAACGAGGGAGCAACATATTCGAAGGGATAAGGCTACTAGCAATATTTGCACAGCCCAGGTCTGAAACTACTCTCAACTGATCTTTATGCTTTGAAATACATAATACAAGTAAACTTGACATTTTTCGAGATATGGACTCGAAATAAGTTTTATTTTGGGGATGAAAAATTAGTGGATTTTGCTTTTATTGATCAAAATTTATCTATATGTAGGCATTGCTTGCCAACATGGCTGCCATGTATGCAGTCTATCATGGACCTGCAGGTCTTAAAACTATTGCCGAGCGAGTCCATGGTCTAGCTGGTACTTTCGCATTTGGGCTAAAGAAACTTGGAACGGTGGAGGTTCAAGGGGAACCCTTCTTCGACACTGTCAAGATTAAATGTGCTGATGCCCATGCTATTGCTGATGCTGCATACAAGAGTGAGATGAATTTGAGGATTGTGGATTCTAACACTGTAAGTTTGGTCAACTGATATTGGTGATTTCTTGAAGTATAGCAGATTCTGATCATCTGATGTGAACTTTTTAACTTATCAGATCACCGTGGCCTTTGATGAGACGACTACCTTAGAGGATGTGGATACACTTTTCAAAGTGTTTGCTGGTGGCAAATCTGTCAGTATTGATTTTTCTAGCTGATTTTGGCGATGCTTCTACTTACTTATAACATGATTGCATTAAAATGACCCTCTGTTTTATAACCCATTAGGTGAACTTCACTGCGTCATCTCTAGCACCAGAAGTTGAGAACGCTATCCCAGCAGGACTTGTGAGGGAGAGCCCGTACCTGACTCACCCAATCTTTAACTCGTATGTCTTTTCTCTGTAACTTCTTAGTATGAGACTATTTCTCTTTTATGGGCCGGTATTTAACTTCTATTACTTCGTTTCAGGTACCATACAGAGCATGAATTGCTCAGATACCTTCACAGGTTACAAGCAAAAGATCTTTCGTTATGTCACAGCATGATTCCATTGGGATCATGTACTATGAAGTTGAATGCAACAGTGGAGATGATGCCAGTTACATGGCCTAGCTTTGCGGATATGCACCCGTTTGCCCCCACTGAACAAGCTCTAGGTTATCAGGTAGGAAAATGTCAACTTCACTGTGGAGTTCTGAATCTGGGCTGTTCCCATCTTACATATTTCGAGTGTTATTCCTCCGAAAAAACTTCGTTTCTTGTTTTTCTTGTAGGAAATGTTCAAAGATCTTGGCGATCTCTTGTGTACAATCACTGGATTTGACTCGTTCTCTTTGCAACCTAATGCTGGTGCTGCTGGAGAATATGCTGGGTTGATGGTTATCCGTGCATACCATATGGTAAAGTGATTCAACCATAATATTTTCTCGGCATTATGGCATAAAATAGTGTTGGGATTTGTAATGGCTGATAATTCATAATGTATGCAATTTGTTAAATGACAACAATAGGCAAGAGGAGATCATCATCGGAATGTATGCATTATTCCCGTTTCTGCACATGGGACCAATCCTGCTAGTGCAGCTATGTGCGGGATGAAAATTGTCGCTGTTGGAACTGATGCTAAGGGAAACATCAACATTGAAGAGCTAAAGAAGGCAGCTGAAGCACACAAAGATAACTTATCCGCACTTATGGTATGAATAATTTGAGATCCGAATCGCTAGAAGCCATATATTTGAATTAAAGACTGTTAAGATGTCATCCTGTTATATTTGTTACTTCCTGTAAGTACTCATAAATTATTGAACAATCAGGTTACATATCCTTCAACTCATGGAGTCTATGAAGAAGGCATTGATGAGATATGCAAGATAATTCATGACAATGGTGGCCAAGTTTACATGGATGGGGCTAACATGAACGCACAGGTATATTTATTTCTCTATATGGACTTCATTCTTTGACGATGATGTTATTGGATCCAAGCTTTAGTATTGCTTTCACGGGCGACCTTACCCATTACATTGGTACGTTTCCTTTAAGAGAAAGGAAAATGGTTAAATCAACTTCCCACTTACCGCCTGAAGGGTTATGCCCACCATTGATCTGAGTACGAGATTGACTACACATCTCCATGAAATGAACGGTGAGATGACCCAGGTAGTTAACGTGGTGGTTAAGTTGGTAAGTTGATATCAGCATTCTTAAGAGAAAAAGGTGATATTACTCTACTACTTGAACATGACTGAATTTAATGTCAAGTTCTTTTATTGTCATCAGTTTATCTGGTGGAGAGTATTCCTACTTCAAAATTTCTTGTAATCAGCTTTTAGTTTCTTATAGATACTTTATATGTTCAGACTGTGATCTGATTATATACAATCCTTGTTACAGGTTGGTCTGACAAGCCCAGGTTGGATAGGGGCAGACGTTTGCCATCTCAATCTCCATAAGACATTTTGCATTCCACACGGTGGAGGTGGTCCTGGGATGGGTCCCATCGGTGTGAAGAAACACTTGGCACCATTTTTGCCATCACACCCTGTGGTAAGAATTTTGGTGCCACTCACGCTTTCTCTAAGATGCATTGGTTAGAAAAAACAGAGTTCCATTAACATGCTAAATTGTCAATAAAAACCTGTTGAAGATAGTAAATCTGTGGAAGCTCCGGAATGGTGTGTATGACGGGTATCACCCAGTCAATAATTGAAGCATATAAAATGAAAATAACAAAATAAAACTGCTCCAGTTTTACTTGGCAAGAGGGAGTCTTGGGTCCCTATCGGGTCAATGTGAAACCGAGAGTGGGTTCACATTGGGATCTCTCTAGGGTTTTCAGGATTACCATTCTTATCTAATTTTTCTACTTTTCTAGCTGAATTCCGTAGCCATTGTGCAAATGGTAAAGGTTTTTTACTTTCTTTCTTTTGATGAAGATATCTACGGGTGGCATACCAGCTCCAGAGCAGTCCCAGCCACTAGGTACCATATCTGCTGCACCTTGGGGCTCTGCACTGATTTTGCCCATCTCATACACATACATAGCCATGATGGGATCTCAGGGACTCACTGATGCATCTAAAATTGCCATCTTGAACGCCAACTACATGGCAAAACGCTTGGAGGTCTTTTCTCAACCATCATCTGTGTTTTATCTTTTGAATACTTACTCTTATTTCCAATAAAATTGAAATTTTTAAAAGTTGTTGATAATTGCTCTTGATTTTGCAGGATCACTACCCTGTCCTTTTCCGTGGTGTCAATGGTACAGTTGCCCATGAATTCATCATCGACCTGAGAGGCTTTAAGGTACCTGACTACTTCATTGATACATTGCTCTTCACTGTTTCTGGTCTTCTTTATATTTGTGTTAAATGATTGTACGTGGTTGTTGCAGAATACTGCTGGTATAGAACCAGAAGATGTTGCTAAGCGTCTCATTGATTATGGGTTTCACGGGCCAACCATGTCATGGCCTGTTCCCGGGACACTTATGATTGAACCCACTGAAAGTGAAAGCAAGGTACTTCCTTTTTTTCTCTCCAAAGAAATTACATCTGAATTTCTCTTGATCCCTTTTCTCTGATTTCCTTTCTAAGAAGCTTTAATTTTATCTTAGGCCGAGCTCGACAGGTTCTGTGATGCTCTTATATCGATTAGAGAAGAAATTGCAGAAATCGAAAGTGGGAAAGCTGACGTGAACAACAACGTCCTTAAGGTAACGATATTGTTCACTAATTTCTAATTGAAAAACCATGAATCTCAATATCATCATTTATTGGCGTCGACATAGCTACTTGCAACTAAGAATTCATATCGATTTTTAATCAAATTGTTAAAGAATGGGTAAATAACTCTCGAGTAAAACATGCAGGGAGCACCTCATCCTCCATCTCTCCTCATGGGAGACAAATGGACAAAACCATATTCGCGTGAAACTGCTGCATACCCAGCATCCTGGCTCAGATCTTCAAAATTCTGGCCTACAACAGGTACATCTTCCCGACCACCCTTTTCCTAACCGACATTGGTATCCTAGTTCCAAACTTAAGCTCGTATTTTCTCTCTCCATATTATTTTTGCGTGCGAACTTTTCCAACACCATTATAAAGTCTTCATAACGATTAATTTCACTGTTCGTGTTTTGGACAGGGCGTGTGGACAATGTATATGGTGACCGTAACCTTGTCTGTACCCTTCTTCCAGCAACCCAAGTTGTCGAAGAAGCTGCTGCAGCTACTGCCTAAGTCATTAGCTTCTTGCAGATGTTGGTGGTGAACCCAAGAGGTTTATTCAGAAACCGAGGAGCTATTATCTTCTTAATCCCATTTCTAAATTGTACATAAAAACTTCCCATGTTGTTGCAGCTACTTGTTCTCCCATCTTCTTCACGTATAATTATTGATAATCTGCCATGGTTATCACGGCCAGTTGCAACTTGTATTGTGTTATCAGCTCTGTTTTCTTTATTACTCTTTCCTAATCAATGTCTTACTTATCACGAAAATAGCAAAAAGGCTCATTAGCCTTCTGTGGTTAAAAGTTTTCATTTCTTTGGGAGCTCTTTTTTTTGTCATTAGCTTCTGCATTTACTAGAGGCCTTATTAAGGTTCCTTGGCCAACAAAAAGAAAATATATTTATAGTAGTTCTTCTGCTTTTAAAATGACAAAAAATTAATTTGGCAAAACACTAAATCAAAAAGTTGGAAAAGCTTGTTTTATAAAGCTATTAGTATTTTTTCTTTCTTCAACACTTGATTTCTCCATATAAGCATATATATAATACTTGTACTTTTACATTTTCTTTAATGGTCTGCCCTTTCACATTGTATTCATTGTCTATTTAATACAATTGTTGTCTTGCATTAGAGCATCTTTGTCATTACATTTACATGGTATCAGAGCCACTTAGTGGTACTTTCCTACTTATCTCTTGTTTTCGAAGTCTTCTTCTTCTTCCTCTTGTTTTACTTTCCTATTTATTTCTTCTTCTTCATGGCGGAATCAACCCTCTCCCCCTACTGTGATTTCTACTCAAAATGTTCTCCCCTCTCTCTTTTCCCACCCTCTCTAACATCTCAAACCTCAACTCTATCAAACTTGATAGAAACAACCATTTGTTGTAGAACAGTCAGATGCTGCCCATCTTGTACAGTCAAGACCTCTGCAAGTTTGTTAATGGCTCGTGTCCTTCTCCTCCAGAGTTTCTGCGTTCTTCACAATCATCCACACCATCAATCAACCCTGACCATATCTTCTCTTATGGATCTATGGTACATTAACAAAACCTGTTCTCTCTCAAGTTCTTGGTCTAACATCTCAAACATTGTGGGAAGCGCTGGAACGAAGTTTTTCTTCAATTAATTTAGCAAGACTGATGAATCTGAAGCTTCAACTCCAAACCTGCAAAAAGGGAACACTAAGTATTTCAGACTATCTTCTTCTCATTAAAAATCTCTCGGATTCACTTTCTTGAGCTAGTAATGTTGTTTCTGACCAAGAACTAGTTCTTATTGTTCCATTACAACAAGACTACCCCCACCCTCTTATGATAAAATCTACTCACTGCTTCTCACACAATAGTTTTGACTTGAGCGTCTTAATACTCAATCACCTCAGCCAATTGTTTTGTTTACAAATTCTACAACTCCCTCAAGATCATATCCTACTCAATCTCGATCTACAAGAGGTAGAGGAACAACATAAGTGATGGAAAAGGACATTATCGTGGTAATGGTGGTCGTGAAGCAAATCATCGTGGATTCTCCTCTGTTCTTGGTCCTCCTCCAGAAAGACAAATTGTAATTTGTCAATACTGTGGAAGGAGTGGTCACTCAGCTCGTCAATGTTTCAATTTGACTCGTACATTTGATATTGCTCAATCATTTGCTGCTCTTGGTCTTGAATTTTTTTCTCATGATCCACATTGCTACACGGACTCGGGTGCGAACAATCATATAGCTTTTGATGTTTCCTCTGTTGTCTCTCGTTCAAACATTGCTGCTCCTGAACAAGTGATGGTTGGAAATGGTGAAACTTCAGCAGTGGCCGGTTCTGGTAATATGTATCTCCCTCATCATAAGTTTTTTTCTTAAAAATGTACTTCTTATTCCTGATTCTATAAAGAATCTCATCTCCATTTCTCAGCTTCTTCGTGACATTAACTATTTTATTTGTTCCCTCGTTATGCTTTTTACGTAAAGGAAATCCCAACAGGGATGACCCTGCTCGCCGGAACGATATCTGATGGTCTCTTTCGCCTCTTCAATGTTCCTACAACAGCAACTTCTTCAGCTTTATTTATCTGAGTGGCGTCACAAGGATCTCGTACCAGCCCTGAAATCTGGCACAAGAGACTTGCATATCCACATTTTAGGAATTTCAATTTAATTTTGTCTAAGTTTAACTTACCTTTAACTATTTCTGTGATAAAAAAGAATCTATGTGAAGATTGTGTTGTTGTTAAACATCATTCTCTCCACTTTTACTATGCTAATCACCATTCTTCATCTTCCTTAGAAATGCTTCATGCTGATCTATGGGGTCCAGCCCCAGTGTCTATTCAAATGCTGATTGGGCAGGGGCCCTAATGGCAGAAGATCCATATTAGGTCTCTATAATTAATTTGTCGGGTTTTAGGCCTTTTTCATGTTGTTGGGCTTTACGCCTCTTTCATTAGTGGTTGAACTTAGGCGGTTATCGTGTTTATCACATCTTCATGGTGTATCAATGTCAATGACTAACGTATATCGTAGCCGATCTCTAAGAAAAAAACATCGGGTCTCTGTGTTTATTTCGGGCCAAATCTGCTTATTTGGACTTCCAAGACCCAACCAACGTTATCCATGTCATCCACCGAGGCGGAGTATAGGGTTGTGGCACACACATCATCTGAGATAATGTGGCTTCGTAATTTATTAGTAGGATTGGGCTTTCCTTTAGAGGCATCCCCTGTTATATATTGTGATGACACTAGTGTTACATATCTTGTTGTCAATTCAGTTCTACATTCACGAACTAAACACGCTGCCATCGATTTCCATTTTGTTCGTGAACAAGTTAATGTTGGAGACTTCGAGTTCACTGCTTACCCGAAGAAGACAACATTGCTGATATTTTCACCAAGGGGTTACCAATTCAAAGATTTGAATACCTAAGAGCCAAGCCACCACTTCACTACCGGTGTCCAGCTTGAGGGGGATATAAGTGTATATTTAATACTTGTATTTTTACACTTTCTTGAAGGATGTTCTTCCCTTTTACATTGTTTTCATGGTCTATTTATTAGAATTGTTGCCATGCATTAAGGCATCTTTGCCATTACATTTACACTCCTTAGAGCATCTCCAATGCAATCTCAATTTGGGTCTCAAAATGATGCGACAATATTTAATGTTTAGATATTTCAAGAAGAAACTCAATAATTGAGTTTTCTTTTGAGTATCTCAATTATCTTAGTCAACCCACTTAATATTTTAGACCAATAACAAGCTTTTCTTATATCTACTTTATTTTTTATCGAATCAATGAATGACATGTGTATTAAGTAGAGATCTTTTTCAAATCCTCATTGGAGACATACAAAATTTAAAGAAACTCAATTTGGTCATATAGGAAAAAAATCTTAATTGAGACTTGACACATAAGACTAATTGAGTTTTTTTAGTTTTGCATTGGAGATGCTCTTATCATTCACTATTTTACATGGAACAAAGTCTTATTTATTACTCAATCTGAGCCAAAGAAAAGCATTAAAACAGAAAATGTAACAAGATTTATGGGAATTTTGCTCAACTTCCCCGATTTAGGGGGCAGTTAGTCAAAATGCCCCCTCGAAAAAAGCTTCCCAAAACTGCCCCTTTTTAGGTTTTTCAAACTTCTGGTTCCCTTTTTATGCCCTTATATAAATGGAAACCTATAATTTCTAGATTTCCATTATTTTACCCCAAAACCTTACCCACCGAGATTTCCTCTTCTCTCTCTCTCAAATTCCTCTTTTATAGCTTGAAATCTTCCACTCATAATTGTTTGAAGTCATAATCACTCGACATCTCTCTCTCAATCTACGAGATTTTCTCTTCTCTCTCTCTCAAATTCCTCTTTTATAGCTTGAAATCTTCCACTCATAATTGTTTGAAGTCATAATCACTCGACATCTCTCTCTCAATCTAGTCTAAGTATCTCGGTTGTACTTCATTTTCTCTTTTGAAGATACCTAAGGTCTCATCCAAAACATTTGAGAAGCTACATAATCTCTCTAGGCCGAAATCTATCATCCTCTTTTCTATTGATGTGTGGAGTGTGAAAAGTCTGTCCTCTGTAGAAGACGATGGGGGGCCCTTTTATAGGTTGAGATAGATCGACTGTGTTTGGACGGTCTAGATTAGGCGGTGATGATCCATCGTTTATGGAAGTTTCCCCACCGTGCGTGGTTAGGGTTTCCCTTGTAGTTATCTCGTATGTAGGATAAATAGAAGTTCCTAAGTTCAAGGATCCTTCGTAGATATCCTGCCGAGGTGATAGATCTTCTTGGAGATGTTTCCTCCCGTGGGACTCTTGGAAGTCCAAACTTGCTTAAACACTCAAGATCCGTAGCCGACTGAGGTCTTTAAGGAGATTCTGGGATTGAGTCGGTAAACCTGCAGCGCGTTCCTGCCTTCCCAGTTTAGGGTGCGAGACAGCGGCCTAGCTTACGTAGACCCCCCCCCCCCCCCATTCCTTTGGAGATCCCAGCAGATCTATCTGTGCCGGGGGCGAAACGTGGCTGATACTTCCAACTGATCTCCCAGTTTAGGGATGTAGGTAGCGAAGTGTTGGGGGTTTAGCCTCTCTGCTCACCTTAAGCCAGGTTGACCCGTTGGACTTCAGGTCCGCTCTTGACTCTTTGACGTCAATCAACGTTTGGACAATTTATGCATCATCAAATTGCAAGTAGTATATCCGTGCAACTACAATAGGTCAATTTTCTTGCTTTAGGATTTGCAAGTTTAACAATACATACTCGTTTAGTGCGGTTGGTTATCTCCACAGGGTGCATAGACATGGCACTTCGAAAGTGATCAGTGAGTTGATCAAAGACAAGTATGTTGGTGTGAAAAAAAATGTATAGACCAAGCAACATAATTTGTGATATCCAAAAACAAATGAGAGTTTCGTTCACCTAAAATGTAGCATGGCAGTCTAGAGAACGTGACCTAAAATTATTGAGGGGGGTTGTGGACGAGTCATATACGCCCTTGCAAAGGTAAGTTGGATGAGCTTGTTCGGATGAATCGAAGTATTGTATGTTGTCTTAAGAAAGATAGTCTGAATTACTTTAAATTTTACTTCATGGCATTGGGATGAGCGGGATTTTTAAGTGGCATATCCAACCTGTGATCAGTGAGTTGATCAGTAAGAGTTCATTAGAGCTAGATAACAAAGCTGGTTTTTTAACCGTCAACATAAACAACTCATAGAGACTCGATTCTTACGCAATGGGCAGCATGTAAGGTGGAGGCAAGGAAGTTATGGGTTGATTGTTTCACAATTATACCAACTAGCAATGATGAGTTGGAGTTAATTATCATCGTTTTCATGAGAAGGTTGATACGAAAAATAAGACTTGCTCTTGTCGTGTGTTCGATCTTAAACAACTTTCACGCGTGCATGCTCTTACATTTTGTAAGACGAGATGTTTACCCATGTCGTTCCGGGTTTTACCTTCTCCAAACAATTATAGATGCTTACGCAGACTCGATATTCTCATTGGCATCGTCATCAGCTTGGGTATCTTCTGACTGTGCGTCGACCTCAACTGTTAGACCTCCAACTACACGTCGTCAAGGAGGAAGACCTAAGAAAGGCCCGAAGAAAATCTTGAGGTGAGGTTTTAATGAAAAAGGAGGTAAAATATAGAAGTTTGGTGAATTAGAGTACAATCATAAGATGTGTAGTAACAATGAACCCGTTCTTACTTTTTGCAAAACTCTTCCTTATAGAGGGTCAAAAGTTTGCAGGTCAAAGTCAGAAGTCTTGACGGTTCAGGTGAAATGATGCGGGCATCGACTACGTGTCGAAATGACCTGCAAACGAAAAGAGACAGAAGATCATGAAGCCTCTGAACACTGGGATGGTGCCGACCTAAGGGGGCTCTAACATTCAAGTCAGATATTAGATCAAAGAAGATAAATAAAGTCAAAATAAGTGATAAGGAGGTAACCGTCGTCGGGGTGCTTAGGTGACTCGGCTCGTAGAGTGGTTGGAACAGGTCTCTACGGGAAAGATGCACTTACAGTATGCTCGAGAGCAACAAAGATGAAGATAACGATAATAAGGTGATAATATCGTTCGTGTAACGCGATAAGGTTCTGACTGTAAGTAAACGATGCTTTCGTCGTAAGTAAATGATGCTTTCGTCGTCTAGCTCTTTAACGATAAGATCTTAGCCGCAAGTAAACCACGCAATAAGGTTATGGTCGTAAAATGATGATGCGATAAGATTATATTCGTAAGTAGATGGTGTTTGTGTTGCCTAACTTCTTACTCCTAAGAGAGAGGTAGGCAAGCTCCTATCTATGGATTGGAGTGTCGCCTAGCTCCTATTTGCGGGTGTTGACTCGTTTAGTTTTATCTCTCAACTTCCTAGACTATAGGTCAGAGACTTCGAGAGAGTAAAAACCTATTGCGGATGAATGTTCAACAAAAATTAAGAGGAGAGAAGAAAAATAGAGTAGGCTAGAGTGTTATTGTCGAATGTTGGATCCCCTGTTTGTAGATAGTCCTCTCTATTTATAGTGTAAGAGGTGAGGATAAATTGATGACGACCAACTGGTTAATAAGGTCATTACTCCGTAACGGTAGTTATTAGGAGGTAATCGTGGGATAAGGATCATCTGGTTGATCCGTTTATGTGACGTGTCGACAGCACAGATGAACAGATGAATCGATTTGTTGAGAAGCGCTAACGTACCTCTCGAGATGGCTAAGATGTTACCGCGTGTGTGCGCTAGGCTACTGGCTGATAAAGTAACTCTTTGCGGAGTAATACGAGGCACGTGGTGCCTTGGCGGGTGTGAATTATGCGATAACTTTCTAGCAGTAGGATGTCCCTATGCTCGTAAGTGGCTATTGCTTGGTACATGTCGGGCATGCCTTACATCGAGGCGGGTATGGACTTAGCGGCTAGAGGTTTGGTGTGTGAGTAGTGACTTGGGCCATTATCGGGCCTTGTTACTGGCATTTTCGCCTAATGGATACCCAACCTATTGTCGTGTCTCACAGATTTTATCTTTACGAAGCGATTGGACTTTTACTTTAAAGGCACCTTGTTGGATGAATATTTGCCCGTGCATTTCTAAATAATAATTTAAATCTTCTACGATTGATTATGTAATGAAATTACCTTGGATTTTATTGATGTGTGATGAAATTAACTTGGTCTTGAAACGCGATCTATTAATCTGAGTCACTCTCCCCTGAATACACCAGGCATTCATCTTGAAACGCCATCTTCGGACATGTGCATATATTGTGTCCAACCTCGCCGCAAGAAGGGTAGGGTGTTTCGATCGCCTCCTAAATCAATTGCGCAATTTTAACATATGCACAATGTAACACATTTGATATGCGCAAAAAATTATATTTTATTCAATATAACTACAGTTAAATAACGATTAATAGCGTCTGAAACCCACTCAAACCTATTGCATGCCTTGCAATGAAGAAAACCTCATTTTCACTCACTCTGTCGCCATAAATCAAAGAAAGATAACCATTCGGACAATCGCACCTCTTCCTTCCGTACTCATTAAGGGAATGACCAGAATAATTACATACCAAGCAAAAAAGATAAGTTGAACCAGACATCATTTCTCAGTGGTAAGTAAACTATATAGTTGGTTTATTTATATAGAAAATTGACAACCTACTAAAACTAAGTTAATGGGACAACATAGGTCATATTAGATTATATCGTCAGAATTCGACTCAGTAAATGACACATTCCGTACTATTTATAATTTTCAAAATTTGGTTGATTAGATAACATAGAGCGTAATAAATTAATTCAATTATATCGCCAGAACTCTATTCTATAGATGACAAATTCCATAAAAGTTCTAAAATCGGTGTGAAAGTTTATGTTAGTTAATAGACTATAAGACATAAACTAAAATAAAGAACACAATATTTGACGAGGTTCGGTCGGAGGATCACGACCTACATCCTCGGAGAAAGCCAGAACGGCTACATAAATATTGTGGTTATTTGTAGACATTGATGGACATTTTTGTAGACAGTTACTACTTTAACATTATTATTATTGTTTAATCACATGAAATAATATATTTGTATTCACATTTCAAAAATATATTTTTCGACTTTGGTAGACATCGGTAAATATTTGTGGACATTGCTGGACATTTGGTGGTCAGTTATTATTTTAATATTATTATTATTATTGTGTAATCACATGAAATAATATATTTGTATCACATTTAAAAAATATATTTTTCGACTTTCATAGACATCTGTAAATATTTGTGGACATTGATGGACATTTGGTGGTCATTTATTATTTTAATATTATTATTGTTGTTTAATCACATGATGGACTCCAAATGTCTCTTGTTTTTGTAAAGACATTTTGGGATCCAAATTTGTCCCAAATCTTTCACAAAATCCATCAAACTATGAAGTCTACCAAAGTCCGCGAATATTTTGTCTATAATTGAATGCTACAGACATTCGGGGATTTGAATGCCTCAGACATTTCAGGATTTTCAAATGTCCGGATTTGAATGCCTCAGACATTTCAGGATTTTTAAATGTTCGGATTTGAATGCCTTAGACATTTCAGGATTCTCAAATGTCTGGATTTGAAAGCCCCAGACATTTGAGAATCCTCAAATATCTATAAATGTCTCTAACCACTACCCCCCTTAAATATCCTGGAAAAGTCTTGAAATTTCTACGAGACATTTTGTCCATAAATGTTCCTCGAAATCAATATTATATTGCCCCCAGTTTTGCAAAGTTTCCCTTGGAGGGGGCATTTTTGCTAACTGCCCCCCAAATCAGGGCAGTTGAGCTAAATTGCCCTTTTCTCCCCATCATGTCCGACTCAGTGATGGACAACAGATCGGCTGCGCGATCTGCACAGGACTGAACTCGAATTCACTATCACCAACTCCATGACCAGCCACCCAATCGGCAGCCTCGTTGGTTTCACCAAAGCTCTTCCCCCTCTCTCTCTCTCTCGATCCCTCTGTCTCTCTTATCACCTGCTCTCCCTTCCTTGACAAAGCAAAATCACAATTGAAAGAGCAAAAACCCTAATTCTCTTCGATCAACTATCCCTCTGGTATCTCTCTCCTCTATATATATATATATGTTGATTGCTTGATTGAGCTTAATTTATGTAGTTGATTAAGTAAGCTGAAAGAAATGTAGCTCCCCACTGATTCTTGTTATAGGTTTTAGTAGATCAACTAATAAGAAGAGGAAAGTAGGTAAAACTACTGAACTCTCCATGGATCTCTCTGTCACTCTGCATGGACCACCAATTTGATAAACCCTAAACCAATTTCAAATCCCCAATTTTAGAAACTCTAACTCCAACTTGGAAGTCAACCCATCTGTTTTAATAACCCTAAAACTCAAATTGAAAGAAATGCTGCAATTTTGAAACCCCTAATTCTGAAATTTCAAAGCCCGAATTCCTAATTTTAAAATTTCTCACAACCATCCCAAACATTTTCACATGAACCAATGATTATCACAAACATTTGACTTTTTTTTTTTTTTGTAAATGTCAGCATACTTTAAGGGGTATGACTCCGTGTCTCGAACCCTTGACCTACAGGGTGGAAACCAACTTGGTAACCACTCCAACCAAAGGTTGTTGACTTTCCTTCAAGAGAAAATGATTTTCACACCTAAATATTTTCACACGAACCAATCAACCCCAAGTCATTAAACTTGTGTCCTGTATATTTTGTTAGTTGGATTTGATCCCCCAAGTAAGGAACTGTTGCAAATTGTTCGCCGGAAGCTGCTATATCTATGCATTAATTAGTAGTTAGACTTTAGAGAGTCCTAAGTAAGATGTATGTGTGCTTATTCATGCAGAAATACTCAATACTAATCATCTTCAAAATTTTGGAGTAGCTCTGAGCAGTGTGACTACTGAGAAGACTGTCGAGGATTCATGCTTGCCAGTTGCCAAGATTAAACACTAGTTGGAGAAGAATTTCGGGAAAATGTTTGGATATTCATCTGATTTTGGCCTTGCTCGAAATGATAATTCAGGAACCAATGAAGCCGCTTATTTAGGCATTCAGTCAAAGGGTGGCGATGCCAATTTCGTTGAAAAAAATCAAACAGAGAGATTTGAACATGATTTTGGGAAGCTCCTTCCTTCATTGCACAGATCACATGGAGACACATCAACAATTGGAGATAAATCTTCACCTGCCCAAAAAATGCAAGTTAAAGATGTTACCAAATGTGTGATAAGTGCAGCTCAAGACCCTGACTTTGCACAGAAACTTCATGCACTTTTACTAGAAAATCGTGCAGTGCCTCCTCCGGATATATTAGCTAATCTTGCTAAGGACGAGTTAGGACAGCAGAATGTGCATGGGCAAAGTTGTTCCTTATTTTTGGACAATATGGATGAGACTGCTAGACAACAGCTCCTTAAGTTTTACAGTGAAGAGATCTATAAAAATAAAGAAAAGCGTTCACCTAACAAGAAGGAAGTAGAACAAATAGAAGATGGAAATGCTTACATTAAAATAGATGAAAACCTTGCTCATTCTCCGACAGCAGATAATCTCAGTTTGGTAAAATACGGGAACAATTTTCCTTCCATGGATACGAGAGAGGGGTTTGTGTTGGTTGGTGATGATTTTAGTGCAACAAACCTCAGAGATTCTATGGATGTATGTAGATGTCCTGCTGTCAGTTCTTATGAAGAACGTGGTCATGAATCTCCAGTACCCTTGGTATCCAATTCTTTCCAACATGTTAATAATCTATTGACTATTGGTGCTGAACATTCCCAGGAAAATGCAGAAAGAATCTCAAAGGCAAAAAGTACAGGAACAATTTCTCTCGAAAAGTATCATCAAGGAACAGAAGAATCTAAGAAAATACTGGTGGAATCAGCCAAGAGTGATTTGGAAATTGCGAGAAATCTTCACAAGGAATGGATTACCTCGATGCTCGATGAGGTTGCTCATTGGGAGATTCCATGGGAAGATATTCATATGGGTGGACGAATCGGTATTGGTTAGTACCAAATAAATCATTTTCTCGAATTAGTTTCAGTTTTCACTAGTTCAAGCATGAATGACTATGCTATCACCTTAAACTTCTAATGTATGCAGCAATATGGTGGTATTGAGTTGCGGTTTATGTATATCTGTTCTTAATTTCATCGATTTCAGGTTCATATGGAGAGGTATATCGTGCAGATTGGAATGGCACGGTAAGTCAAACCATTGATGACTTACCTCTTGAGCAGTGTCTCTCGGTTGAGATTTCTGGTAATAAGATACCAATACCATAGACTATATTCAAAAGATTTAATGATGTTGTGTGGTACATATGACCAGTGTGTTGTAGTTTAATGCATGCTGCAGCTGACCTTTTACTAGTGTCAAATATTTTACCTAATGTTAACATGTTATTGATAAGTTCATGATTAATGGAAGTCCAAGCTAAAACGTTGTGCCAAAGGTAAAATTTTTGCTGCATACATAACAGAACATATAATCCAATAAGAATATACCTTTTACAAGAACTTTAGCTAACCTAACTGTCGGCGAAGGAAGTTTTATTCCCAAAGACAATATTATTTGCTTCACCTTAGGCAATAAAAATAAAAACATAGTTGACATATTCCAGTGCGACAACGTTGAGCCATAATCGATTTTTGAACAGAATTCAGTTTCTTAGTTGTTTTTACTATTAAGTCGTTACGGGTCAACAGGAAGTTGCTGTGAAGAAGTTCTTTCACCAAGATTTCTCAGGTGATGCACTGGAACAACTTAGATGCGAAGTAAGCATCATAACAGATAGTTTGTTTTTATCCCTTTCTTGATCTTACGGTTCTAAATATTGACACTTAATGTGTTTAATTGTTGTTTCGCAGGTTAGAATAATGCTAAGGCTGAGACATCCAAATGTTGTTCTTTTCATGGGAGCGGTCACACGACCTCCAAATCTGTCGATACTGACGGAGTTTCTTCCAAGGTTGGTTAAAGTTATGAAACTTGGTGTGGTGTTGTTTGTTGGCCTATGGTGTTAAATGTTATGAAGTAAAAAGATTGCACCTTCTCATGTTATTTTTCTCTCACTTATAACTTAACAAGGGCATGTGGTATTGGATTTGTTAAATTCTTTTGTATTATGAATCGTTTATCCCCTTTGAACTTTCCTTGTTGCGTCTTAAATTTGTCACTTGTTCTTGTAGCAGTTTATATTCGGGAGGTAGAAAACTGCAGCTTTATGCTTCTTACTCTTTTCTGGTCACTGAGCTAGTATTATTTCTGTTATTTTCATTATAATGGCCATCTGAAGGATATAACTTACAGCTACTGATAGTAATATTGAGAAAGACTAGGATATCCGGAATGCTCTAATCTTATAAATCGATGTGCTACTTTTGCTAGTGTGTTTGACCCTGTTTACTTGTTCATAGGGGAAGTTTGTGCATGTTGTTGCATCGACCCAACATTCAACTTGATGAAACACGTCGGTTGAGAATGGCTCTTGATGTGGTAAATATTGCCAAGTCATAGTTATTGCATGATACTTACATTCATGTGAACTGAAAGTTTGCTGTTGCTTTCAGGCCAAGGGGATGAACTATTTGCATACTAGCCACCCAACTATTGTGCACCGAGATCTAAAATCCCCGAATCTCCTTGTTGATAAGAATTGGGTTGTAAAGGTTTGTTCACATGAAAATTTAGCAAAAACTGTTATATTTGACATTTTAGTTCAATATGAATATCGAACGCCACAAAAATCTGGTCAGTTACAGTTTTGAAGCTCTGTCTAATATCATTTTGTCTTTCTGCTAAAAACTCACGATGATGGTTCGCATGTCCCTGCAGGTTTGTGATTTTGGATTATCACGTCTGAAGCACCATACTTATCTGTCCTCGAAATCCATGGCTGGGACTGTAATCCTTCATGAACCTAATACTCTTTTCATTTGTTTCAAATATATTTTTTTATAATGAGCTTTACACTAAGTAGTTGAGCTCAAGAGTCATGGTCGGATCGATGATGAGCCTAGTCTCCCGGGAGTCACTTGAGAGAGAATTGGGCCACCATGTACAAATAACGAACATCACTCGTACATGTTTCCCTCTAAAACCCTTACCAGAAGAAAAAAAAAAGGAAAGAAAACAGAAGCAAAAAGAGGAGGTGAACTTGCACCAGGTTTACCATTCTGGCCTGGGGCACGGCTGCATTCAAGCCCAAGCCAAGTCCCTAGTTACTCCCAACTTAGACTAAAAAGAAACTTTAATAATAAGTCAAGACAGGTTTCTTTGGTGCATTAAAGAAACCTAACTATTTGGGGTTTAACTATTAACTGCAGCCAGAATGGATGGCACCAGAAGTTTTAAGAAATGAACCATCCAATGAAAAGTGAAGTATATTTCTCTTAGCAATCTTTTGCCACAGATAGAAGTTTTTTAATTCTTTTCAAAGATCTTCAGTTTTGTTCGATTGACTACTTGCAGATGTGATGTGTATAGCTTTGGTGTTATACTGTGGGAGCTGGCTACCCTACGTATGCCATGGACTGGAATGAACCAAATGCAGGTAATAGGAGCCGTCGGATTTCAAAATAGACGACTCGATATACCTGAAGATATTGAACCAAGGGTTGCACAGATAATACGGGACTGTTGGCAAAGGTATTGATCCAACTTGACAAATATATATTTTTGGTCCTAATTTGGCGTACCACAATTTTCGGCTTTAATCTGCCCAAATTCTTGCAAGATCTCTCTAGGTTAAATGTTCTCAGACCAAAACAACATAGCGGAAAGATACAACCCTAGCGATGGCAGCCTACTGATCTGTACTGTATCCGTACCACGTACCTAAAGCAATCTGCTTTCCACATGACATTACTATATCATGATGGAATTGTTTTGGGATTTTATGCAGCGAACCGAACCTTCGACCGTCTTTCTCTCAGCTTATGGCCCTTCTTAAACCACTGAAGCATTTACACTCTCCGAAGTCGTAGACATAGACAGCACAAATGTGGAAATAACAGCAGAAGATCCAAATGAATTGGAAAGAAACAGCATTGTAAGGAACAAACAAAAAAAAGTTGTTTGGTGATAATTTGATTAAGAATTTCTGGAAGAAGATGGAATCGAAGTTGCTCGTCCATTCAAAGTGGGGACTGCAACAAGACGTAACAAATGCTGTTTGGTGATAATTTGATTACGAATTTCTGGAAGATGGTGGAATCGAAGTTGCTCTGCGCCTCTGCCATTCAAAGTGGGGACTGCAACAAGACCCACAGGCCACAAGTAGTAGTTTCTAAAGAAATATCCATTGAAAACTATATTATGTTTTGATTTTTCGAATTTTAAACACGATTAACCTGTCTGATATTACAAACTGTGCCATGTTGGCAAGTTGGTACTCATTAGATTCTATAGTGAAAAAAAGTTTATATGATTGGCGTTTTGACAAATTTGGAATTCTTATCTCTTACACATTTGAAACTTGATTATGAAGTCTAACTTGTCCCACTTTTGTTCTATATATTTTTTGAGTTTTTGGTGTCATTATCAGATTGAAAAATGCCCCTTGCTTCAAGAATGGACTTAGTTAGCTCAACTAGTCAATTGAAAATTCACCATCACTTGACTCTAGTGTTAGTTATTTAAACAAATTCAGTAATCGCATTCTACCAAGAAAAAATTGAGAATGATTGACTGATTGACAATGGAACGTACGCAAATTGAGAATAATTGAATGATTGACAACGGAACGTACGCAAATTGAGAATGATTAATAACGGAACGTCCGCAAAGTATCAAAAACTCTCTTGCTTTCACTTAATTTTGATCTTTTAGTATACCATTTCTCTTCATCTATAGTAGGCTAGTTTATCCTATATTTAAGGATTATTTTCCAAATGGCCCCCTGCTTTTTTATCAGTTTCCTGCGTAGCCCCTTACTTTATTGAAAATACTCAGATGATTCTTTTTTGCCGTTTCCGTTAGAGGGACGTTAAAGTCAGATTTCTTATTTCAAAGTTACCCTTCTTTTCATTCTTTTTCATCAAGTTTCTTTCTCTCTCTAAAATATTCATCATCAACATCAACTTCATAAGTTGTTGTCTCTCCAAATCCGGCGAGGGTTTCATCCCTTCCTCCCTCCCTCTCTTTCTCTCTTTCTCCTCTTTGAGAATATCAATTTTCAATGGATAATGATATAAAGAATATAGATTCAAATTGAAAACCTAGAAATCTCGGATTAGTAGATCGATCATCTCGAACAAGAAGGGATATCATGGTTGGATAGATGGGCGGTGGTAAAGATAGGGTTTCTGTTTATCTTCTCAATTCAATCCGGCAACAAGTTTCGTCTATAAACAAGCAAACGAATCATTCTAATCACGATTGTGATTCGTGGACAGGAAAATATGGATTTTGGTAATGGTTTGTATATGAATACCAATGAAGATTTGGTGTTGTAAGTGGTGTGTTCAATGGCGGTGACGACGACGGTTTTCCGGTGACGGCGACGGTTCTCCGGTGACGACAACGGTGGTTCTTTTGGTTTTTTGTAGTTTTGTTGACCTTTAGGGTCCTTTCATCCGTGATCTTTAGGATCCTTTCATTTTTCGACCTTTAGAGTCATTTATTGAGTCGGTGTCTAGTCCCATTTCTTTCTCTTCATGAGGCACTTTGCATTTAAAGGTATGTAACTCTCATGAAGTTTTCAGAGGAGAGAAATAATTATGATCATCCATGTAACATTGTGATATAATCACTTATGAATGAAAAATGGTTTCAAAAAAAAAACTTCATAAGTTGTGTAATCTTCACCAAAACAACAGAGAATTTGTGAGCATCCACTAAGATGAGTTAATATTTCTTTCCATAGAGAGGTGAAGAGAGACATAAAAGGTTTATTTTGAACCATAAAAGTTCTAGAGAGAGGGAGTGGCAAGAAACAAGGGCCTTTAATTTTTCATCATTAAATGAGCCTTGGGAAGACGAGGATTCGCGGAAGGATAATATTGAAAGAGAAAATCTGACATTAACGACATTATGACAGAATAGAGGAAAAAATGTTCATCTAGGAATTTTCGATAAAGTAGAGAGCTACGCGAGAAGCTGGTCACAAAGTAGGGGTCATTTGGGAAATAACCTATATTTAATCAACCGTTCTGCTTTAATTCATTATCCCTGTAACACGTCTCTTGTGTATTGTTAATATGTAAGTTGGATTCTTATATCAAATTGAGTCAGGATAGTAATTATAGAAGGTCGTGGCTTTGGAGCATAAAAAAAATCACTAGGGCATAAGGTTTTTGTTCAACTAGACTTGACTTAAGGGCAATATTCATTTTGAGTCTAAAATGATTTTTTATTCTTGTCTCATCATTTTTCATCTTTTTCTCTTTTCATCGCTCATATTCATTTTGGGTCTAAAAATTATTTTTTTCCCTCCTAATCTTCATCTCTTTCCCTCTTTGTCATTCTCCAGCTCATACCCCCTCTTATCTTTTTCTCTCCTCATTATTCTCGCTATATCACTCACTTGTTGATTCTTTATCGTTGTTGTTCATTCTATCTCTTTATCTCAATTTATGGTGCTCATTCTCTCTCTGGCTTTTCTCTCATTATTTCTCTCTCTCTCTCTCTCTCTCTCTCTCTCTCTATCTTTTCCTCTCTCACAATTCTGATAAAGGGAAGTGTTATCTTCGACGGAACCCCCTTCGTTTGAGACAAAGGGGACCTCAAGGAGGAGAAACCCTCTTCGAGGGTTTCGTGGCTGATCGGACAAAACTGATAACAAAAAAGAACATATATAATTCTGAAGAAGATGAAAGGAAGGATCAGTATCAATGGTGATTCTTAGGAAGCTAATGCAATTAACAATCTTTGAGTTTTGGAAATTTTATAGTCGGTGGTAGTGGTGATCGAAAGTTGTGGTAATGAAGGTGATAATATAGGGACAAAGTTTAATCAAGTAACTTTTTGGACTATAAAATAAATATATCCCCTAAGTCAATCCTGATTGACTAAATCTTTAGGCCCTGGAGATTTTTTTTATGCCAAAAAATTGCGGCTTTATAAAACTAGATAACCTTTCTTCTTTACCTCTTTGGATTGACCATAAGACCTTCAATCAGGAACGTTTCAAAAGCGGCCTCCATAAGTGTTATTGGCTCCCCGTACCTCCTTTGACTTAGTAATATAGGTTGACTGGATTTGGTTATAGGTGCTACCAAGTCTGTAATTTTAGCATGGGCGGCCCTGGCCCAAAGCCACCAAAGTGGTGGCTTTGGGCCTCGAATTTTGAAGGGCCTCTGAATGAATTGTTCTGAGTTATTATGTTATTTCTTTACATCAATTAGTTGAAAACAGTTTAGCCGATTGGTTCACATACTTGTTTGTATCCCAACTTACCCAGGTTCGAGTTCGCACGAGTGCATTTTTCTTCATTTTTTCTATAAAGCATTATAAAGAACTATTAAGGCCCCAAATTTTGTTACAAAATTCAGCTTAAAATCCATCGAATTTAACACAGATGTTTTGAATTGAAATCAGTTGACGCGAACCGCGTTTTATAACAAAATCCGACTTAAGGTCTACCAAATAAAACACCAATATTTTAAAGTTGAAATTGGAATTGAATTCACTGGACTTGGGCCTAAATTTGTAACAAAATTTGACTGAGTCTACCGATTTGAGTTGTATTCAATAACTCTCATACCCTTTGAGATCGATGGACTTTAGCCGATGTAACCAAATCGACTCGACTTCGTCAATTTTAAGTTAAAAGGGAATTTGAGATTTTATCAAATTTTTTGAGATACAAAATTTTAGAGTTAATTTCATTTTGACCCCCAAGTTATGACCAACTTAAATATTGGATGTTATCTCACTAACAAAAAATGCAAAACTCAACCTCCATGGCCACACCTTTTTCTTCCCTCTTATCAAAACCACCACCAAAAACTCATCTTCTTTTTCCTTCTAACTCAAAACCCATCTTCACCATTAAACCCCCAACAAGAATTCCTCACCTGAAATCTTCCATTATTACCTTCTCATCATCTTCATCAAGAAATGAAAGAACACCTTCACCACTTGAAAATCAGTGTCCAGTCCCATTAGATCAACAACCCATTAATGAGTTTCAAAGTTTATCAAATAATTTCCCTTACTCATGGGCTTCTTCTTCTTCTAGTTTAGTTGAATATTATTCTCTCCTTTTTGTTACTGGTTCTTCTTTTGCTCTTTTTATTGGTCTTCCTGTTTGTTGGTTTGGTGTAGTAAATCCTGAATCTCAACCTCTTAAATGTGTTTTTGGTGCTTTATCAAGTGGGTTATTTGTTACCACCATTGCTGTTCTTCATATCTACCTTGCTTGGGTTTATGTTGGAAATCGTCTTCTCAGTGCCACCATTGAATGTAAGAAAAGAAAACCCTTTTTCTTCTGTTCTATAAAATTGAAAAATAAAATGAAGATTTGGGTATTTGATTAATGGTAAAGATTTGAATGTTTTTGTTGATTGCAGATGAAGAAACAGGTTGGTACGATGGCCAGGTAATAATAAAAAAATACAATTATTAGTGTGTTCTTTTACTTTGATTTTATACCTAATTAAAAAACCAAGTAGTTCTAGTTTGTACTAATCCAACATATTAGTAGAGAATTACGTCAAACTTAATTAGTTAATACTGTTGGTTCATGAATCTTGTGTCTCCTCTGGTATAAACTAAGTTAAGTATAAACTAGGAAGATAATTAACTAAAACTTTATTAGTTAATGTTGATTTTTGTGAGAAAAAAAAGAAGAGAATTACTTCGAATTTTGGTTTTAGTCTTGAGCGAAATCTCGATACGTAATCAAGGATTATAGTAAAATCCACCCGTGCTTCCGGAGTAAATAATAAACCTAGGAGAGAAACTGGGAATCTCAATAATGGCAAAAAAAAAATTGTAGGCTACTGTCACGGATAGATTGATCTGCACGATTGAGTATAAACTTGGAAAATGAAGTTTTACATATTAGCTCTTTCTAGAGGAAATATATTAGGTTACCTCGTGCTTGCGTATTATTGGTTCTGCCTCTGATCACGACGACCTTTTGTATCAACACTTGCAAGTTGGCAGGTCTTTTTCTTAAAGTGGCTGCTCACTCTGCAAATTAGATGAATTTAGTCTGCCAACGCATAGTACTAAGTGTGAGAATAGTCCTCCTACATGGAAGAAGGCTAATCTAGTAACCAAGAATATATGTCTAGGTCTTCCCCTCTAATTGGCAAATTGATTTTGAGTTGGATGACCACAAACTTAATATGATATTGGAGCTACAGCCACACATGACAGGTTTAAAAGCCACATGTGCTCGACGTCACCTGAAAGGAAAAAAGAATACGTGTTAGGCTCAAAAGACGCCACACGTGAGGGGGCGTGTAAGAGTAGTCCCCCATGGGAGAAGGCCGATCCAATAAACAAGAATATAATGTTTAGGTCCTCTCCACTCATTGCCAATTGGTTTTGAGTTGGATGGCCACAACTTAACACTAAGGCATCTTAATCTTAGGCCACAGCTCGCCCTTTTCGCGGCTAAGAAAACCTAAATCTTGGAAGATATTGATAATTTCCCATACCCTAAGTTTGTTGTTGAGATTCTGTACATGTTTATTTCTTGAACTGAAAGAAAGAAAGGAAAAGATTCGTTTGTTTACTTTGAGAATCAGTACATAACATAAGTTTCATTGCTTTTACAGATATGGGTAAAGACTGCTGAAGTCTTAGCACGAGATCGCCTTCTCGGTTCATATTCAGTAAGCTCTAATATACAATCATGTTGTATTTGATTTTTGAAGATCATTCAATAAGGTTGAGCTCAAAATTTGATGTTTGAGCCTGAGCCAATAGCCATAGATCTTCATGCGGTAAGCTGGATCTGGGGGCATTCTGTTTTTACCATATCTCATGAAAAAACAAAACAGATTAACTCGAGCTCAAACTGTGATGTCTTAATATCTGAGCTCGAGCTTATTGAATAATGGTTTTTCACTTTTCCTGTGTCAAACTTCAACGAATGAAAACATTAAACATGTATTTTGAACAGGTGAAGCCTGTACTGAACAGAATGAAATTCACATTAGTAGGACTTGCAGCATCTTTAGTTATATCTGTTCTTCTTCTTATCAATACCGGCGGAAACTATAACTCTTACGTGTCTGAAGAGAATGGAGGAAGAGTTGTATCTGGAGTGTACAGTGATGAATCTGCTAGATCATTTGAACCAGATGCATTTTGTGGTGAGCCTGCAGTTTCACCTTAATCGACCATCTTGGTTACTTATTTGTACAGTGTGTAAATCATCCTCCAAAACCATATATGCCATTTATCTGTATCTTTATCTCCATGTGAAAATTTAATGTTATAGATATAGAAATAGAACTTACTAGACTTATAAGTTTTATCAGTAGATAGATTACTACATTCATGAAAATTGAAAAGATGCTTTTTTTTTTTGCTAAACCATGGGGTCGTTGTTCGGCTTGTTTACCATAGGGTAGCTTGGATTTCGGTAGCTACCATAGGTCGCATGTCCAATCCTTGTTTACCGAAGCGAATCAATTTACCCGATATTTACTCTCTGGACCTCGTAGAGTAGTTGAATTCGGCCTCAATACTACCTTAACCAAAATCAAGTAATTGAGGTAATATAAAGATTAGGGGGGCACAAAAGAAAGTAACTTGGTGTAAGAGTCAAAGTGGAACCCTGAAAGTAGGGCATATTTGGTACCCAGGAAAATTCTTCCTTGCTTTACATTTTTGTTCTTAATGAAATTCTCTTTTTTTTTTTTTTTCTTTTCCTTGTGTATTGAACTTGAAGTTCTTAAAAGCTCTAACCAGAGATTATAACAATTATAAAGCAATAAAAGGCTAGACGCTTCAGCCCCACGCCCTTCGTTTGGGTTTCTGGTAAAATTGTCTGCTTTGGCATTTCCAACGTCACGAAACATCACTAGGCCCTAGGGAATGAGTGCTTAGTTCGTTACAAAGGGCAGAATGCGACAACGACAACATGTTGTTTATGCTTCCATTAGTAGTGTATTTTTCGAACCTTATTTGGCGCTTCCGAAAAATAGAAAGTATAGTGGTTAGCCTCGCGTCACATTAAAAAACAAAGTCACTTTTTATTCATTTCTCATTGAAGAGACATTTTCTAGTTATTTGAGTGACAGATACTCTAAAAGGCAGCAAAGATCAAAATTACAACATGAATGTGTTGATAGTGGGAACCTCATAACATGAACCCTAACCTGGATAGGCTTTTGATGGAAATCCTGTTCTTGATGAAACAAAGATAACAATCGATTTTTATCATTCTTATTTCGGCTGAAAGTTGAACGGATACATGTTCGAGGAATTGGCTAGCTTTGACATCAGCTCATGCTCCGTACTTAGGCGCCTTCCAGAGCTTGAAAGCCACTTCATGAAGAAATCTATCTGCTGGTATGGCGAGGTTCCCTCCATTCTGCAAGATCAAAAGATATTCTTAGCAAGATACGCCAAAATGAGTGCCAGCCGATTCTTAATTTGCTCAATTTATCCTCCCATGTCTTCAGGTGTGTTTGCGAATTGCGACTTCCTACATATCGACCATTTCGACATTCTACGTGCCCATGAAGTGTAGTGCATTCCATTTGTCAATACAAACGAGAAGACAGAAGTATTTCTCGATTTCAGATACCATCGCTGAGTAATAATGGGGTGAATTGCTTAATGCTTATTATTTTTAGTTTATGTAGCAAACGTCCGTAATCAATATTAATTGCAGAGTCTGATGTAGGCCGTCCATGACATCAAACAGGCTACTGGAGAAGCTAAGTAGTGGCGTCGAAAATTCACTTAGCAAACTCGGCCAACCTTTTACTTTAATGCACTCATGTATTAACATAAATATACTATTTCTTATATGGAAACGAGGCTCCTACGCAGCTACCGTACTACCACTATAGAGTTCCATGTATAAATTTCTTTAACAAGAAATGCATGAAAAAAAAAAAGAAAAAAAAACTGTGGGTGAATCGAGCTGAGATACCAAACTCGGCTCAGGCTACAGCAGGAGTTCTACGGAATACTTGAGTAGTATAAGTCAGAATAACCATAATCCATAGATGAAGCTTGGCTTATCTTAAATAACTCTTTTACTTCTGTGGTCTACAGAATTTTATATTTTTGGTAGTTTCTCTACACTCGTGTCTTCATGAAGTTAGAAGCCATCTAGTGAACTAGGAATTCTAATCCAGTTTGTGACTAAATATTTCATAATTGAATATCCTCAGTAAGATCTCTTGATCACAATTTGCGCAACAGTCCTAGAGTCCTTATAAATGCATTTTAAACTTTCCTATCTTACCCATGCCATGAACCACGAAATCTTTGCTACAGCTTAGGAGGCGCAGGAAACACGACCAGGAAAAGAAAGAAAACAGCAATACAGTTATAGATTGCTGTAGAACGATTTAAATCCATATGAAGAGTACGTATAATATACGTAGTAAGAGCATCTCCTTTTACAGAATATGGTACATCCAGAATATGTTTATCAATTAATTATCGGTAAAATGGTGTAAATTTAGACAAACATGTTATCATGATAGACTCTTTCTTTAGACCCTAATAAATCACAAAACTTAGATCACACTGTGGGTAATAAGCCTTTTAATTCAGAGAAATTTTAAAAGGAATTATAGAATAAAGAGCGTAAAAATGGCAAACACGGCCGAAGTAATGTCATTAAAAAAATAATAGATAAACTCTGGTGTAATCTACCATCTCCGTATTTCCTACCAACAAATAAATATAAAAGAAGAAAAAGAACAATATAGAGGAGTTTAACGCTAACCTCCTTAAATTCTTGAAAAGAAAATCTTGTAGAAGTATCCTTCCGAGTTACAGCATCCTGCCATTGTGCGACTAACATTGGACAATGATACCTGTGGAATGTTTTAAATAGCGGGAGTCATAAAACAGGGAACTTTGACATCGGTGCAGCTTATGATGATCATTCTTGAACTACTTGTAGCTTTAAAATTTGGGTTTAAGGATATACTATTTTGGGGAAGAAAACTAGGTTAACGTTGCTTATGAAACTGTACAAACCCTAGACTCAAATGCTCAGGCGCTCTGGTTTCAAAGTTAGCAACTATTGTAAGAAACATACTCAACCTTACCTGGTGCTATTAACTAGATTCACTCCTTTCATGGTGTAACTTTGACGGGGAAAGAGCGACGAAAGATCAGAGTTTGTCGGATTTTGTGAGCTCAACTGCAATAAGCTGGTATCCTCAGCTTCATCCTTAGTTGGAGCACCATAGCTCATCACGACAGAGAGGTGTAACCTAGAACTGATTTCTGATCCAGGCTGGGCTATCTCCAATATCCCACCAACCAATGCATTGACCCATTCTACCTCATCGCCCATAGTCGGGATTTTTGTCTTTTCACCTTGCCCAATGTGCACAAAAACTAAATCAAATTTGCAGGTTTCTAGTATCTTTCCTCCTTCAAAACCAAGCAGCTTCAGCATCTCAGATGCTGGTGGTTCATTAGGGTGTCCTTTGTTATTACTTAACTCATCGAATTCCAAAACAGTCAAACCAAGATAACTTCCGAAAGATTTAACACTTGAATTAGTAGTCAAAATAGCAGCTCTCATACCCATAAATCTGATTTTCGATCAAACAACAGCAAATTGGTAAAACCAGTCGAACAAAAAAATCGTCAAATTCTTTTCTCCACTTGAAATAGCAATTTTAGGCATATTAAGTCTAATACCTGTCGGATATCGTTGTCACTGTTGATTTCTCAACGCAGTCTGTAGCAGAATTTTCTCCATTCTAAATACAATTCGTAGCGACAAACAGGAAAATTTCATTAGTATCTTCATAAAAAAAGATAAACATCATAACTAAAACGTTGAGAACAAAAAATTCTTACCCTTTTGATATAACCATCATATGCATCTAATAGCTGTGCTAGTTCTCTAACTACTCTCTCGTCCTCGCTTTCTGCACAGAAACCAACTAAGTTGGATAAACAATATTATCTATATTGAAGTAATGCAGTGGAAATTGTTACTTTTGTAGTCATCCAACTCAAAACCAATTGACAATGAATGGAGAGGACCTAGACATATCTTGGTTGCTAGATCCCCCTTCTCCTATGTGGGATTATTGTCACACGCCCCCTCACGTGTGTGCGACGTGCCGACGTTCTTTGAGCCTAACACGTGTTTTTTTTCTTTTCGGGTGATGTGGAGCATATGTGCCTTTTAATCTTATCACGTGTCGGTCTAGCTCTGATACCATGTTCAGTTTTGGTCATTCAACTCAGAACCAATCGGCAAACAATGGATAGGACCTAGACGTTATATTATTGGTTGCTAGATCGCCCCTCACAGAAATAATGTAAATTGATATAGAAACTAAGGTATTTGACAAAACAACAATTCAAAATTATCATATCATACCCTATAATCTGAAACATTTGTTCTTAGTAGCATCATAAATATGAATACATCTCGTATGAAAATGGAAGACAAAATCATTACACCCATTAACCTTAGTAGTCGTGATGGTTCAGCTAATGATTCAAACACTTCGAAATTTCCAATAATCACGCAATTGTGATTGAAATGGGTACCCATTTTTTGATTATTTGACATGTAACAACCCAATAATCAAACAATCAAAACCATTTTGTAGAAGAAAAAAATGTCAAATTTGAAGGAATTGTGGGGTAAAATTACTTCAAATTTGAAGCAAATTACCTGGGTGAGGGGGTTTAGTAAGGGATAAGAAGCCAGAGCTGCCTCGGGATACGAGATCATGAAGATGAAAGTGAGATGAAGATATTTGTCTCACCAACCCATCACCGTAGACCACCAAAGCTCGGCTTGCTTTGTCCGCCATGATGTTGGTTTCTGTAAGTATACAGTAGAGAAGAGAGAGAAAGTAAGATAGTAAAGGCATCAAAGTAGAAGCCATGCTGACATATTACGCCGAACAAGTTCTTTTTGGTAAATGCAACACTTGTATCCAGTAGAAGTGTTACATTCCAGCATATTCGTAAGGAACGTTATGCTCAATTACAAAGAAATCAATATAGCCCATGGAGAACGGAACAGACAACTGACCATGAACATACTAACAGTGACAACATAGCTTCTACGATCGGGCACGTAGTCATCAGTGTGGCACAAAAACTGACCAACAACCAATTAGAACACTAAGAACAGTACTATATAGGGGCAACTTCAGTTTTATGGTTCATACATTCATCTGACCATTGTTCACCTTGGAGTAAGGTTTTACAACCGAAACAAGTAACTCTTGTGCTACTGTGTGATATATTGCTTTTTTTTCCTATCATTTATTTTCGGGTTTCTTATGCTACCTTATAACATGTGTCTATATTTTCGAGTGACTATTGTGTTCCTGGTGTTTAAAGCAAGTATAGATAGAGTCTCATAGAGAGAACAAGATTACTATGAATTTGAGTAACTGAATAATAACATTAAAATAGGAAGAAAAAGAAGTGAATAAAATTTACCAACGCCTTTGCCTCTATAAGGTTTGATGACAACAGAAGGTTTCTAAGTTCGATAAACCCTAGCTCGTACTTACATCAATTTCAGATATAACCTAGTAGTTTGAATGGAGTACAAGAGAGAGTACCTGGAGAAACCCTAGCTCAAAATTGTTACAGAGAGAGACAGTACACCTTATTGACTTCCTATTTCTATGTTAGAGAGAGAGACAGAAACCCTAGCTCCAAATCGTTAGAGAGAGAGAGTTGCATTCAACATCGATTTGGGGAGATCAACATGGAGGTTGGGGAAAAATCGATTTCAAGCTGCTGGTTGGATGGAGAAGAGAGAGTCGGGGTTATAAGCGCCCATGCATTTTTGCTCGAAGGCGCCCCAACTATTTGGTCCAAGAAATATGGGTTGTTTATAACCAATGGGTTTTTACGTAAATTCACTCTCACTAACGGCGTAATTCCGTTAAATCTGACGAAACATGGGGGTTTTAGTAATTATAAAATAAAGGTGGAGATTTATATAAAGAGTATTTAAAAATCCCGGGGTTTCAGTAATTCTCCCATGAATTTTCGTCAGATAGTTTTCTATGAAGTTCATCCATATCAACTCTAGTTTTTTTTGAACTGTTATAACCTTTCATATGGGTCAAATTCACAATGTTCTGTACCAAAGCCTTTAAATCATCACTGCTCAGGGAGAGGAGGGTGCCTCTAGACCACCTGACTCGTCTACTTAGTCTGTTTGGTTACTGTTCTTTGTTCTGTGTTGCTTAGTTGGTTCTTGTTTTTGTTTTCTTTGTTGGTTTTTTGTTTCCTTGTTCCGGTACATCTGCAAGAGAAAGGTCCCCTCGGGTTGATAGTGTGGTGGCTTGGTCCCCACTTTTGGTTTTCTCTTGCATAGTGTACCGGAGGCGGTTGTGAATCTGTTCGGTTAGTCTGCCCTTGGGAGGTGCTTCTATACAGTGGAGTGCCTCCAGTCTGGTTTTGTGCTTTGTTTTGGGGCACCTCTGGTTTAGGGGTGGGCCTTGTGTTTTAGTGGTTTTTAGTGGTAGTTATTTCTGTTACTCTGCCTTTGTTTTTTTTCTGTTCTGTTTGTTGGTTCTCTCCCTGAACTTCTTGATGGACCCCTCGAAGCCCGACCCTAAGAGACTTCAGCCCAATACTAATATTGCTATCCCCAGCCACAATACTATTAATCCCTCCCACTCAGAACCCCTCTCTTTTCTGGCCTGGAATGTTAGAGGATGTGGCAACTTTCTTAACAGAAAACATCTCTGGACTATGATCAAAGAGCACACCCCAGACCTGATTTTCCTATCTGAGACGAAATGCATGAACATGAATATAGATAGACTCCTCAATCTTCATAAAAGCTACAAGAAGTTCACAGTTGAACCGATCAATAAAAGTGGGGGTTTAGTGTTGGGATTTACACCCTTCTACTAGTGTTTATAGCGGAAATATGACATCTAATGTCTACACTAGTATTCCCAGGATCACATGCAAAACTAGTAATTAATCTAATGGAGATAGTAGATTACCTTAATCGCTTTTCCCTCGAACTAGTTGAATTGATTGAAGAAGACCAAGAGCTTCAAGTGTAGCTCCTCTACTTGGGACACGAGCAATCAATTTGATCTCCCACCTTGTTGTATAGCTAGCACACCAATGGTGGTTGGAAAAGAAGAACACCTTCTTCTTTGACTAGATTGATAGTAATGGGAATTAGCTCACTTTCTCCTCTCTACTTGATGTGGTAGAGTAAGAAAGCTTAGAGAGAAATTCCACACCTTATTCTCTGCCCTAAGAGTGTTTATATAGAACCCTAATAAGAATCCACCTCCTTTTAGGTTTCCTAAAACACCCTTTAGAATAAGATTTAGGGAAATAGTCAAAAATAGCAACTATTGGTATTTTCTCAATTCCCCAAGGAGTAGGTGTCCAAACACCACGAAAATTGGCAGATATAATGTTTATTATATCAGCAACTAACTCTCCAAAATTCAGCCCAATCCGAGTCCTAGAAGTACCCGAACCGGTCTAGGCCCAAAAACCCTGTTTTTGGCCTTTTTGTACTATCTTTGCCTAATTCCTTTTAGGCCTATGAGATATGTTTATGGGACACTCCCATGATTATATCTCACTCCCACTAGTCATATCCTAGATCAATTTGTCACTCTTATGTGTAACCCGTTGTAGGATCCGATCGAAGTTAGCCGCGAATTACTTCGTAATTCGACGATCGTAGTTGGTCTCTAGCTACAACTCTACGATCCCTAAATCAATCGGACTTGATGATCTTCCACATCAATTGTCCTATCCGACAAATTGTTCGCATTGTCACCTTGGTCGAAGGACATCTCCTTCAACTCCTTCAGACTCCCACTTGGACTTAGAACAAGTGCAATGCCTCGATTCCCGTGTCAATTTAGTATCCCATCTGATACGTCACATCATTCAGACTTTCTTGATATCCGAGTACAACTGTAAAAGACAAACGATTAACTTTTAATCCGTTTGAGCGCGGCCACGCATTTTCAGTTGCTACTCATCAAGTGGCCTTGAGACACTTTGTACCTAATTTGATTAGGGTGACACAATCCATTCTTGCGCTCCCACTTATCTTCATGTCTATCCTGTCCTTCCCAGTATCCGTCTTTATAACCTCCTTTTACGGCGCGGCGTTTAACGGAACCAAAGTCGGGCATTCCTTACATAAGATGAGTGGAGCACTCATGTTTTGAGGAATCTCTCCAATTGTCTTTATGAGAAGTATTGACGTTCATCACGAATGATGTACTTCTCATTTGAGGGTTATCCAGTGTATAAACCTTTTATACACCCACGTAGTCGAATAGAATATACTATTCCTATAGCCCATGAAACAGCGCTAACCCATCGACTCCCGTGCTAGTCTTCGTGAGTCATTGTTGTCCATGCAATGACCTGGACCAGGGATTTTTGATAATAAATATTCCAAGTTCACTTAATAGGGTTTCATTCATCAGATCACGTATCTGACAAACCTATTCGGAACGTTTTATTATCTATGGACTGTCGTTTAAACACTAAACCAAGTTTAGACGACTGGTGAAATAATTCTTATTATTTCTGATAACGAGAGTTGTAAATCTGAGCCTCTTCCGTAAAACTCCTTTTACCCACTCAGTTTTACTTGTCGAGGTTTAAAATTACACCTCATGCCTTAGACTGTGTATGAATCTCATACTATGTCTTAGGTGACAGTTTAGTTTGACTACCGTGGTAGTCGGTTTTAAACTTTGCTTATTATCAATTAATTTGAAGATTACTATCTTCAACCTTGATAATATCTAGTAATCTTTACTAGAGTTAAGGCCTTTAATTCTTTGTGTAGTATTTGCAACAGTTCCCGGCTTAAAACACTTTTAGCCTACTTTCCTTCCATGTCTGGAAGTTTGCTACGATGACATGTTCAACTTTGTACTACTTCATCCTTTAGCCTTCTAGGATGTACTAAGTAGTGTTTCGGTTTTCCAATCCGAATTCGGATGTTTAAATGCTAATCATGTCCAACATGATTGACTTTATGTTTTCGAACATAAATGTCTCTATCATGCGTGCTAGCTCATCGGTGTCTTTTTAGACTCCGAGTTTTGCAACGCCCTCTGTCATGAGTTTTTGGGTCGAAATTCTTTTAGACTTTCCGAGTCTTAGATTTTCTGTTTCGGATCTCAAGCATCTCAGCGTACTGAGTCTCTCTAATCCTATCATCCTTTTGATCTATGCTTATAGATCTTCAGATGCCCAAAATGGCATTTTATCCTTTTGTGTGTGGTCCTTTATTGAGTCAGTTCGTTACTGTTATACAACACCTTATGTCGTACTCAATCTTTTGTATGTACTCTGCATACGGACCCGGAAGGTTTGTTTACTCCCACTTACCTTCTTGAAACTCGTGATTCAAGATTTTCTTCATTCTCCAGGAATCAAATTTCTCTGATTGCCTTTTGAATCGAAGATTCTAACTCTTGCGTGCTTTTAATCCGTCGATAGATTTCTGAAGCATGCTTGTGGACATAACTTGATTGGAAGAATCTTTATTCTTCTTGTCTCGTTTCGGGAAACACGAATGTTTCCATCCTTCTCAGTTTTCTATTTTGGAAAACCAATTTAGGTCTTTTGTTGACTTAAATTATCAAGCTTCATGTCTTGACGAGATATGGATTCCACGATGATTTTGGGTTCTAGCCAAAATCTAGTTACAGTTTCCGTTTCTGCGCAGGTCTTTTATCTCTTCAGAAATAACCTTTATTTTCTGTGTCTTTGAGATTTGACCTTTTAGGGCTTTTGAACAACAATTTGGAATTTTCTCAATTACTTTAAGATATTCCTTTAGAGACACTTTCACTTGTTTTGAGAGTTCTCCGGCGAATGACATTCGCTTTTGTGCGGTGGGTTTATAAGATCATGTCTTTAACCTCTCCTTTTCCGAGGAGCCGCAGTTTGTTGCTCTTGGTCGACTTTAATCGTCTTGTACAAGTTTCATGATTGTTCTTCATGACCCTCCATGATTTTTCTCATGATCGAATTAAATCGACTTGTACTTTTCTCCCACTTATTCTTGTAATAATTAGTGTTTTTCTCCCAGACGACCAGGTGTGCTAATTATTAGAAGAATACTATCATGAGCAACAAACACTTTGTTCTCTTGATTGGTTGTGGAAGAAGCCCAAATTTCTTTCAAAAGAAATTGCGTCAGATATTAGCTAGTTTTTGTAATACTTTTACAAGCTTAGCTGTTAGACGGAATTTTGGTAGTTTTGTGAGAAGCTATGTCTAGACTAAATGGATTTTGGAGGATAGAGTTTGATTCGTGTTCTTCATCTTAATCCTTTTGGACACTCCAAATAAGGATAGGTTAGAAGTACGTTTGAAGATCAATCTCTGTTTTTGACTCAAGGCTTTCTTTCTTGTCAGTTTGATTCATGTTTTGGTTATAGTGGACTTGTTGTCCTCATCCCTTTCCGATTGGGATGAACCTATCTTATAGGTTTTTGACCAATTTTAGAATCTTTTGGTATAGTTTGTTAAATTTAGCACTTATTAACATCTCAATTTAGAAAGAAAGTTCTTTATTGATTCTCCATAATACTTAGTACAGAGATGATGTTAAAAAACTAGAAAACGATTAATCTAGAATAGTGCCTAAAGTAGACTTCGATCCCTTTCAGCATCCTTAGCAGTCGAGGCTTCTGCTCCCTCTTGGATCTTGTCTTCCTTAGCCAAATACTCTGTTCCCAGCTGCGCCTGTACATTCACAATGAAAGGGAAATTTTATACCAAGGTTTGGGAATTTTCAGTATTTGATAAGTTAACTGTTTATACCTGAATTGGAAGCCACTGTTCCATTCTTTTTGTCCTCCAAGAACTTAGGGCAGTTTCTTTTCCAGTGGCCTATGCCACTGCAGTAGAAACATCTTGACGTAGATTGAATACCTTTGTTTTGAGGTTTAGCAATACGTTTGCCTTTTCCTTTTAACGCGGGTTTCTTCTTCTGCCTCTTGTTCTCTTGAGCCACAAGAATCTTATTCTTTGGCTCCAAGTCCATTGTTAGTCGTTCTGCTGCCTGAAGCATTGCATCAAGTTCCTCTAAAGGCTTGTTCCATCCATTCATCGCATATTCCATCTTAAATAGATTGAACCCTTCATGAAGTGAATAGAGGATCATGTCATTAGCCGCCGATTGGCTAACAGGAGAACCCAGCTCTTCTAGTTTAGCAAAGAGTTCTATCATTTGCCGAACATGAGGACCTACTGGTTTTCCTTTCTCGAGGCGCAGACGCAATAATTTACTGGTTGTATCAAACCTCTCCACTCTCGCTTTGCTTCGGATTGAATCCTCAGTTTTCGGAGTGATGGAGGGGACTTCCATGTTCAGAGGTTTCTCGTTAAGAGTAGCCTCCATGGCTGATAACAATCGAGAAGTCATTGATTCTGGTTCTGCCCTCTTTTGATCATCCTCTTGATGCTCTATTTCCTTAGCAGTCAAAAAATCCAAAAATGGATAGTCTGAGACATTTAGCTTGTTTTTAAACTCTCCATCCAATATTTGAAGTATTTCCCGATTCCTTCCTTCATGGATGTTTTCGTTTAACACCTTCCTTAGGTATGTTCCAAGGTCGAACTTGTTTCCTTGTGTCATCTTTAAAACTACATAAAGTAATGGCAAAGTTTTAAAACTCGTTATCGTTTTTGAAAAACATTAGTTTTCCCACATTATTCAATATAAAATCGTCCCCGATTGAATAAGTGATTCCAAGACCCCAGTTCTTCGAAGTAAAGCGGACGAAGGCCCTACCCTTTGACTCCGTCGTTCCGGGTGAGCGAACTACTTCACTGATCATACCTTATGACTCTTGGTTGATAGATTTCATTAATGAATGACTAATCACTACAAAAATAAAGGGTATTGCCGACGGCGGTTCCCGACAACATTTGAAATATCGTCGGCAATATGTAAATGGGCGACGGTTTTAGCTATATACCGTCGATATAGGTGACTATTGCCGACGGTACGTCTGAAAACCGTCGGCATAGAGCACCTCCGTGAACTTCCCGTGTTTTACTTTTCCCGACCCTTTTGTCGACGGTGGGATTTTCCGTCGGGAGAGGTTATTTGCCGACAGATTTTTGTATTCCGTCGGTGATACATTGCTCGGGGATATTTTTATTTTGGCGGAAAAAATTCGCGCTTCACGAAAAATACTTCTGCCAAATTTATTCCCGACCACTTCGTCCTATGTCGTCGTTAGAGGTCCCGACCGCTTCTAGGATTAGGTTTTCATCTTCTTTATCTTCTCTCTCTAGAACTGTAACTGGTTCTACTCATTCTTCTCTTCCTCTCCCTCCTTCCTTGACAAGTTACCGATCTTTAAGCTCGTTCACCGCTCTTCGGTCTCTAAGATCTCCGTCTCCTCGTTGGAGCTACGGTTATGATTGGAAATCTCCTGCGAGTCTTAGGTCTCAAATCAGAACTGCTGCTCCTGTGATCGAAAGGTTCCAGCCGAAGGTTGCAACTATGGGTATAATCTCATTTTCTCTTTCTAAAATGAATTTTTGTTTCTTTTATGTTGTTATTTTGATCTCGTTTGTGTTATTTAGTCCTTTTGGATCGAATTAGATGAGAAATGAATTTCTTCAAGTTTAGAATCCTTTATTGTTGTTCTTCAGTTGTAATTGATAATATGTATTTGTTTGAGTCCAGCTTCTTCTGATCATGCTTTCAAGGAAATCTTAACTAGTCTTCCCAAGCCAGGTGGTGGTGAATTCGGAAAGTACTACAGTTTAACTGCACTCAATGATCCAAGGATTGGTAAATATCATTTCATTCATCACTTAAAAAAGTTAATTTTGGGCTTAATAAGTTTTGATCACTACATTGTAATTTGAAATATCATTTGCTTTCAAATTTGGTTTCTTCAGTCGATATCTAGCTGATACTGAAATTTAGTTGCCAAATTGCTACTTGAAGTTTAATGGGAAACTTATTTTTTTTTCTTTTGAGTGTATAACAGATAAGCTACCGTATTCTATCAAGATCCTTCTTGAGTCCGCAATCCGTAATTGTGACAACTTTCAAGTTACCAAGCAAGATGTGGAAAAGATCATCGATTGGGAAAACTCTTCACCAAAGCAAGTCGAAATTCCCTTCAAGCCTGCTCGTGTTCTTTTGCAGGTAGAGATAATAAATAAATATGTTTAAATAGAATTGATCATCTGATATTTCAGCTGAACTTTTTGAACATTTTATCTTTGCTGGTTTACAGGATTTTACTGGTGTACCTGCTGTGGTTGACCTGGCTTGTATGCGAGATGCGATGAACAGGCTTGGAAGTGATTCTAACAAGATCAACCCTTTGGTGTGTTCTTGCTTTTTTTTATGAATTACAACTTTTAAATATGTGATGGATATAAATATCTAGCTTGGAGAGGAGGCTTGGAGTGTATTCCTGGAGTCCCCTTTTAACATTGATGGCCTGATACATAGCTAAAAAAGGATTGTAATTCTATGTTTCCATGAAAAGATTGTTATTTTCTATATTCCAGTTCAACATTAGCTGCTGGGTTAAAGAAACTAAAGAAGTAAGTATTAAAATAAACCTAGTTTTTCTTCTCTGATTTTATTGAAAATAAACCTAATTTTTCTTCTCTGATTTTATTAGGTAAGTCAATTGATATCTCAACTTTTGGTTGTTTTTCTTAAATAAGTCATCATCTTCTTGTGTTTTAGTTAAAGATTTGAACCAAAGTTATTGAATAACTTACTTAATATGAAAAGGGATTTCTAGAATTTGGGGTTTAGTTAATTTTAGCATTTCACAAGAATATTTCTGTTGACTGATGGTGGGTTTTAGTCTATTTGGGGTTTCATACCTGGTTCCAATATATTCACTTGTACGATTTTCATACCTAGTTCCAATATGAAAAGGGATATCTTCTTGAGTGTTTGCTGCCTACTATAAAGCCTTCCTTGGTTTCTGCCATTTAACCACCAAATGATTCTCTACTAGAAACTAGCATCTAATTTTGTTTAAAATGGTAGTATTGATTTTCTACCCTGAAACTTTTAAGGGTTTCTATAATCGGCAAACTGAAATCATCTAAGCCGTCCTTGTTTTCAACTTCATTTTCATCATGTTTCGTATTAATATCCTCTTTATGTAATTAACGGTAGATGTTTAGAGGTGTGGTTTTATCTTGTTTGCTCTTCTATGTAGTACCCGGCCCTTCGATGATGAAAACATTCCTAACCTCTTCAAGATAATCAAGGTATGTCTGACTATAATTTGACCACAGGATATATCATTTGTGGTATCATTTTTCTGATAATATTAGTATCTTTATAGTTTTCCTCATGTTCCCTCATGGTACATTTACTTTTTCATACATTTTTGAATAGTGATCTTCATTGTCAAGATTATCTTTCTGAGGGGAAGAGTGTATACTAATGAATATTGATATTTATCTTGTTGTTCTTCAGGGTGGATTATATATTCTTCCAAGTAATTTATCAGCTGGAGTAAGGGATTTGATCTCAAGGATGCTTGTAATTGACCCTTTGAAAAGGATGACTATTCCTCAGATTCGGTCCCCAAGAGTAATCTATTCCGTCTTTTATGTTTCTGGTCCCCAAGAGTAATCTTGTTTACCTAAATATACGAAGTTACTTTAGCTTCAAACCAACATAGTTTTCGGGTACTTTATGTGTCAAAATGTTAGCCATTGCACACAACATCGTTGAAAGTATTCTCGTTGTCCTCTTTAATATTCTGTGTAGTTTTGGCACTTTTTCTGAGGTTGGCATAGTGGCTTTCTCGATTCAGCAATTGCACTGGTTCTTTTTAGGTGTTATAAAATTAATGAAGTTCTAATGAAAATCTAATGCAGCGTCCATTCTGTGAAAGATGGAAGATGCTCGAGAAAGAAGTAATAGAATCTCGAAATATGGAACGCCAATATCTATATAAAAGCAGAAATCCTTATTACAGATGATGGAGCCATCTAGAGTATGCAGATAGATTGTAATTTGTAAGTTTTTCTCATCTTTCCAATTCTTTTATATTGTCCATCAATGTGGTTTTGAATTTGGCCAGGTTGGAAGAAAAGACTTTTGGTTGCTATCTACCATTACCTGGCTCTCAAAGGATTTCATTCCAAGGCTTTCATACGCAGCAGAGAGGTCTTATATTTCAGGTGATTCAGATACATCTTTTATTTCAGAAACAATTGTTTTGTACTTCACTTTTAAAACGGCTGAATCGATCTCTAACTGATTAAAAGCCCTGAAACTTGGGTCCTTCCTCTTGTATAGGTTTGCACGGGTTTGAAGAAGTTTTTATAGGGTGGCAGTCTGGAACAGGCAGCCCAAGTCTAAAGAAAAGATTGAGCATGAAGTACTTGAGCCTAAAAAATTATATTCTCTCTCATTATAGTTACCCATCCTTCTTGAGCGTATTATATTATCCAGCTCTTCTCAACCGGCCAGGCTAAACGTAGTGGTGCATATTCTTGTAGATGGTCGATGATCGTGAATTACTCTTTCTCTATGAACGAGGGAAGAAGCTAATGAATGGGAATCAGATTCTATTTAAGGGTAATATACATGTTTCCCTTCTGTATTTTTATACCTTCACTATATGATTGCTTGTGCATTTCTCTTCTTGAACGCGCAATTCGTAGTGAATACAAATGACAATTTATTACTTAGTGGTCTATGTTATTGAATAACCATTGATTTAGGAGTATCTTGCACGTTTGACTTCATGAAATATATATTCTGATTCCGGATGGACTCTGTGCTTCTTTAGACTTTGTTTGCTGTGCTTCAAATTTTTAGCTACTCATTGGAATGACATTTAATCAAAATCAGTTTTAAAAATTTCAAGAACTAAGATTTGTGTTGTTTCTTTCTTTTGTAGGGATTGAAATCAATGACGAAGAAAAATAAATTTTGAAGAACAATGATTCATATATATATATATATATAGATTTTGGTGTTGGTAGTCATATATAACTTAGGAATTTGTTGACTTTTGAAGATTTATCTAAAGGTTGATGTGTTATAATTGTGTTTTGAAATTTATATTGATATTTTTCGAACAACTGGTTATTGTTCATTATGTTGCTGCAGTTTATGGATCACAGCTGCAGCAACGGGTCCGGAAATTGTTTTTTTTTTTTTATTATTTTAAAAAGTATTGCCGACGGTATATATACCGTCGGCAAACCCAAATAGCGACGCCTTGGCTAATCTCGACGGTATGTAACCGTCGGCAATAAGACTCTCGACGACTGCCTTCCGTCGGTAATAGTATCCCCGACCCCTTTATGGCCGACGGTTTCCCTACCGTCGCTGATCACTTTTGCCGACGGTTTTTTTAATTTACCGACGGTTTTTTGCCGTCGGCGGTAACCTTTATTTTTGTAGTGAATCTATCCTTTTGCCTCGAGTATCCAAGACTCTCTTGCTGATCTCGTTGAGTAGAACCATTTAGACGTGTAGGCCTCTTCTATAGACCTACCCGCATTGTCCCAAGGTAGAGGAGGTACTCTGCGAAGGCCGACCCACCTTCCTCGAACAAGGGCGCAACGAGTGTCTTAATCTGGATAGGCGATTACTCAAGATTACTTTTGGGGACTTTTACGCTAGTCTGGCGTTTGTTATAGTGAACTATTTAGCCTAACTAACATCCACGACATAAAGCGTAAATAAGTAAGTAAATGCGCGCGAGAAAGTAAATCAAGCAGACATGGATCCTAGTATGGCCCCTAACCTAGAAGATCTAATCACCCTTGGTTTTCTTCTTGTTTCGCCTTTTGGTTCGTCTTAGATCGCCATCTTTGAACCTCCATTGATTTCTCCCACTCGCCTTTGGATTTCATCCTCGAGTTTCTTCAATGGACTCATAGACCCTAAACTCTAATTACAAGACTCTAACGATTCGCAGATCGTATAAACTTGAAATTAAAATTAATTACAAAGCATGCACCCATCCGTGCTTAAAACAAGAATAAAAAAATAAATCTATGGCCATACTAGTTTCCCGCATTCACATCACATGCAATCATATAATATATCAAGGCTAAGAATTATATATGCATGATTATCTTGGGAGATACTTTTGTTGACATCACATGTCACATTACGGACCTTAAGTCTAAATTCGAATAATTCTACTAATGGTGCTTTCCGGTTTTATCTTTTATGATTTCTAAACTCATCTTTCAGAAAAACTCCGTTTTGGGCTCGAGAAAGCCCGGGTCAATTTCGGAAAAAATATTGGTTCGATTCTTAATGATTTCATAAATCAATGTAAAGAGAAATCCGTTTTGGGCTATTGGATGGCCCGGATTGATTTTGGAATTATTTGGTTGGAATCGGAAAAATTTTTGGCAAAAACTCCCACTCGAATGATGGTCCCTATTCGTGGTCCGAAAAGCCTCGAAAAAGCCCGGGACAAGTCATAGACAAGTCCCGGCCCAAGTCATAGACAAGTCCCGGCCCAAGCCCAAAAAGGGCTCGGACAAGGTCCGGACATAGCACGGCCCATAGGGCCGGCATGTCCTGGCCGAGGCCTATCAAGGCCTGGTCTCGTCCTGGCCGGAGCCAGGACGCTAGTCCATGTACCAGACGCGTCCTAGACGTGTCTGGTACTAGACCGGACCAGCACTAGGTGTCTCGGACTAGTCCGAGACACCCAGAACCTCCCAGACGCGTCTCCAAGACGCGTCTGGTCGAGTGCTCTGGACGCGTCCTAGACGCGTCCAGGAAGCTCCTTCGCAGCTGCTGGTCGCGTCTTCAAGACGCGTCCTTAGTAGCTGCTCTGGACGCGTCTCAAAGACGCGTCCAGAAGCTTCTGTCGCAGCTGCTGGTCGCGTCTTCAAGACGCGTCTCAGCAGCTGCTCTGGACGCGTCCAGAGGACGCATCCAGGAGCTTCTGGTCCGGCCAGGAAGCTTCCTGGCCGGACACTAGGGTTTTTCAAAACCCTAGTTTCCAAAAAGAAAAAAAAAAAACAAAACCCTAGTTTCCAAAAAGAAAAATTTTTTTTTTTTTTTTTTCTTATGCAACTCTAAGTTGCTATTTTCCAATTTTTAAAACTTTTCTTAAATTTTTGAAATTCCTTTAAGAACACTTCTAAAAAAATTTTAAAACTTTTAGAAACTTTTAAATTTTTCCAAATTTGTTTTGAGAGCTTCCTAAAGTCAAAACTACTCTTTTTAGAACACTTCTAAAATTCTAAAATTCCAAAATTTTGTTTTTCAAAAGTTTCCAAAACTTAAAAACAACTCTTAATCAAACCAATTTTGGATCAAAATCTAGGTTTTTGAAATTTTTCAAAGAACAATTTTGAAACCAATTTTGAAAAATCTTCGAATCCAATTCAAAATTAATCAAATTTTATGTTTTAAAATCTTTTTAAACATAACTATCAATTTAATCAAGCATGGATTAGTTTGAAATTCAATCAAATTGAGACTTTTAAAACACTTTTAATCATCAATGTGATTCTCAATTTGAAAATTTATTGAATCCCATCAAATTATGAGTTAAAATACCTTTTTTTAAAATACTTTTATAAACTCAATTTTCAAACTATCAAGCATATAAATTAGTTCGATTCTTAGCAAAAACTAGTTAATAGCAAGAGGCTCTGACGCCACTGTTGGGATTTACACCCTTCTACTAGTGTTTATAGCGGAAATATGACATCTAATGTCTACACTAGTATTCCCAGGATCACATGCAAAACTAGTAATTAATCTAATGGAGATAGTAGATTACCTTAATCGCTTTTCCCTCGAACTAGTTGAATTGATTGAAGAAGACCAAGAGCTTCAAGTGTAGCTCCTCTACCTGGGACACGAGCAATCAATTTGATCTCCCACCTTGTTGTATAGCTAGCACACCAATGGTGGTTGGAAAAGAAGAACACCTTCTTCTTTGACTAGATTGATAGTAATGGGAATTAGCTCACTTTCTCCTCTCTACTTGATGTGGTAGAGTAAGAAAGCTTAGAGAGAAATTCCACACCTTATTCTCTGCCCTAAGAGTGTTTATATAGAACCCTAATAAGAATCCACCTCCTTTTAGGTTTCCTAAAACACCCTTTAGAATAAGATTTAGGGAAATAGTCGAAAATAGCAACTATTAGTATTTTCTCAATTCCCCAAGGAGTAGGTGTCCAAACACCACGAAAATTGGAAGATATAATTTTTATTATATCAGCAACTAACCCTCCAAAATTCAGCCCAATCCGAGTCCTAGAAGTACCCGAACCGGTCTAGGCCCAAAAACCCTGTTTTTGGCCTTTTTGTACTATCTTTGCCTAATTCCTTTTAGGCCTATGAGATATGTTTATGGGACACTCCCATGATTATATCTCACTCCCACTAGTCATATCCTAGATCAATTTGTCACTCTTATGTGTAACCCGTTGTAGGATCCGATCGAAGTTAGCCGCGAATTACTTCGTAATTCGACGATCGTAGTTGGTCTCTAGCTACAACTCTACGATCCCTAAATCAATCGGACTTGATGATCTTCCACATCAATTGTCCTATCCGACAAATTGTTCGCATTGTCACCTTGGTCGAAGGACATCTCCTTCAACTCCTTCATTTAGCACTTTTTTGGAACCCGAACATTGACCTCACTGTGCTCCAGGCGACCCAAAACATAATCCATGCCTCCTTGAATCTGGATGAGTCTGTGGATGAATTAATACTTACTTGCTTTTATGGGTGCCCTTATAACAAAGATAAACTGAAGCCTTGGGAGACTCTTCAAAACTTTTCCCCTAGATATCCTAACCCTTGGCTAGTAATCGGAGACCTAAACACTATTATGCATCCGTCAGAGAAAAGTGGCCCCCCCAAACCTCTCACCACTAAGGCCAAGCAAATTTCATCTCTTATCCATGAGTTAGGTCTTCATGATTTAGGCTTCAGTGGATCTCCTTACACCTGGTCCAACCGTCAATTCCATGGAAATCTGATTCAAGTGCGTCTTGACAGAGCTCTGGCTAATTTGCAGTGGCTCTCCTCTTTTCCTCACTCCAGCATTAGACATCTCCATGGGGTGGGATCGGATCATTTGCCTATTTTACTCTCCACCAACCCCACATCTTCGGTGGGCAAAAAACTTTTCAAATTCATCAGAACCTGGATGTCCCACCCAGATTGCAAAAACTTTATCCGTGAAAACTGGTGTGGGAACTATTACCTTATCCAACAAAAACTCAACCACCTTGCCATTAAGTTGTCGCAGTGGAACAAAAGGGTCTTTGCTCATGTCGAGCAAAAAATCAAAACCCTCACTTCCTTAATTCAGTCCACGCATAACCAAGATAATCTACTTCATCTGATGTCCCAGCTGGAAGAGGTTTACAATTTTCAAGAAAGCATCTGGAAAGAAAAATCCAGAGTGGCTCATGTCCAGCTGGGTGACAGAAACACAAAATTCTTTCGTGCCAAAGCTATCACCAGGAATCGTAAAAACACCATCATGGCTATTAAAAGAGAGGACAACTCGTGGTGCTCTGATTCCCAAGAGATTTATAACATCTTCACCCTCAACTTGGGGAAAATCTCCACCTCCACCTCCCAAGCCTCCCCAGGCACCATTAAACTTTTGTTCACTAACCAGATTTCGGCCTCACAGAATTCTATACTAGTTGCGGTTCCTAATGACGAGGAAATTCGGAATGCAACCTTCTCCCTTAAACCCGAGGCGGCCCCCGGGCCGGACGGCTTTCCTCCTTTCTTCTACCAATCCAACTGGGACACGGTGAAAGCAGATGTTGTCTAGTCGGTGAAATCCTTTTTTCAATCTTTCTTGCTGCAGCCCTCCACGAACCACACTCATATCTGTCTCATCCCCAAAACCAAAACCCCGCAATCCTCTGCAGATTTCAGACCTATTAGCCTGCTCAACATCACGTATAAAATTATTACCCAAATTCTGGCTAACCGTTTGAAAATTACTCTGCCAGACATCATCTCCCCGTTTCAAGCAGCTTATGTTCCGGGTCGTCAAATCACGGACAATATTATCATGAGCCAGGAAATAGCCCACTCTTTCAAAAATAAGCGCGGCTCTAAAGGCTTCTTTGGATTAAAACTTGATATGTCTAAAGCCTTTGATCGGGTAGAATGGAACTATCTGGAGGACATCATGGAAAATTTGGGTTATGACAACCATTGGATCAAGCTGATTCATTCTTGTATTTCTTCATCTACTATAGTTGTGCTTATCAATGGTAGACCTGGCCCGTCCTTCAATGTTTCTAGAGGTTTAAGACAAGGTGATCCTCTATCTCCCTTCCTGTTCGCTTTAGCCATGGAAGGCCTTAGCCGATTGCTGGACTCCCCGAATAGCCCGCACAAATTCATCGGCTTCTCTATCCCTCGTTCTTCCTTCACTATAAACCATTTACTTTTCGCCAACGACTGCATTATTTTTGGGCGGAACACCCTTGATAACATAAATAACCTTATCAATATTCTCATCTTATTTAGCTCGGAGTCCGGACAAATCATTAACTATAACAAATCCACAATCTTCTTCTCCAAAAACACCCACCCCAAATTCAAACGCCTGATTACCAAATCACTCAAAGTGCACCAAGCCTCTTCCCTGGATAAATATTTAGGCACAAAACTGTTCATCGGCGCTAAGAAAAACCTTGCTTTTGAGTCACTAATTGATCAGATTCAGCACAAGCTCTCGAAGTGGCAAACTAACCTCCTCTCTCAAGCTGGCCGCACGGTAGTCATTTCGACTATCACTGCGGCGGTTCCCCGATATCAGATGCAATGCTTCGCCATTCTGAAAGGCATTAGCAATCGCATAGAGACCATTCAACGGTCGTTCTGGTGGGGAAAAAAGAAATCCATTCACACTATCAATTGGGCAGCCATCTGTCGTCCTCGCAAAGTTGGAGGCCTCGGCCTTCGGAATCCTCTTCTTGACAACCAAGCTTTCCTTTGTAAACTGGGGTGGCGACTCCTCAAATTTCCTAATGCGCCTTGGGCCCGACTTCTTAAAGCTAAATATTACCCGAAATCTACCAAACCCTCTTCACCCAAACAAAACCACTCAGGGATTTGGAAATCATTGGCAGACCCTCTCAGTAAAACCTCTAATCTCACCTTTTGGGATGTCAACAAAGGCACTAAAGTTAGTATATGGGAGGACTTCTGGATACCTAATCATAAACCTCCTACACCAAAACTTTATAACTGTCCCTTCATTACGGTGGACCAATTGATTTCTAACAACTCATGGAACGAGACTATGATTCAGCGGTTCTTTAATGACGATACTGGCAGAGCTATCCTTAGTATTAATCTTCACCAGTCAGCAGATGACACAATGGTTTGGACGCTGACTAACTCAGGTAACTTCACTATTAAATCTATGAACCTCTCTCTGAGTTCAGGCAATCGGGAAAAAGAGACTATCGATTGGTCGTTTATCTGGACCATTAGAACCATTCCTCGAATTAAACTCTTCCTTTGGAAGTGCTGCACTACTAGTCTTCCAGTGAAAGACAAAAATCGGTAAATACATCGGCAACAATTACAAATGTTCGTTCTGTGAGGAATGGGAAACGTTGGCTCATGTTCTTCTGCACTGCAACTTCGCGAGGGCAGTTTGGTTCCATTTCAGCGTGAGAACTGAGGGACTCCCCTCGGTGCTGGAGTGGATTAAGTTTTGGCCTGCCCTGGACGATCACACCATGTCGCTTCTCGGCAAAATTATGTGGTTTATATGGAAAGCAAGATGCGAAAAATGTTTTGGGAAAAATGACAGTACACCTATGCAAGTAATAAGGAAGATTCAATGCTATACTACTAGTGTCCAGGACGATCACATTCCTAAAAAGGTGGCCTCCCCACCGACATGGCGCCCTCCACCACAATCCTTCCTCAAAGTAAATGTCGATGCATCCTTCAGCAAATTAACTGAACCGGCAGGTATAGGTTGCATTATTCACGATGCGGAGGGATAATTCATTATAGCAAAGGCAGAATCCATTAGGGGACAAACGGCAGAGGAATGCGAAAGCTTGGCGATACTGAAAGCAGTTCAATGGGCACAGGACCTCACCATCACCCACCTCATAGTCGAAAGTGATAATAACAACCTGATCAAACACATCCATGATAGAAACAAGTCCATCAACTGGCAGTCTCTACATCATATGGAACATATCAGAGCCCTATGTACTAACTTTGAAAGTATTCAATTCCACTATAGCCCGAGAACGACAAATACTTTAGCTGATGCATTAGCAAAGTGGGAAAGGAAACAAAGAGTCGATCAAACGTGGCACTCGAATGAAAGCATGAGGAGAGATCTGAAGTTGTAACTCGGTTCTGTTTTGTGGTTTTGTTTATGTGTTTTTTTCAACAAAAAAAAAAACTTTGTTGCAACAACTTTTGATTCAACTCATTTAAAGAAAATGATTGCTCCTACCAAATAATTTAAGGGATTTGTAACTATGAAGAAGAAAAATGATGAAGAATCACCACCGTTGCAAGAAAAATGGAAGCCCTAGGCGGTGATGAAGAGAGAGAGTCGACTGAAACCCTCGATCTGTTCAAACCCGAGCTGCTATTCTGATGAAGAGAGGAAGTCATGCCCTAACTGGGATGAGGAGATAAAGTGAGTGAAACCCTTGATCTGTTCAAATGCTATATTATTGTGCAACCCTACTGAAAATGAAACCCTAATTGAAGAAGCCGACGAACCATAACTCTGTAAGTGAAGATGAAACTCTCGAGAAGAAATGTAGAGTGAAGTTGTTAGATGAAATGGGATTAATTTGATGTTTTTATGCAAAGCCCTCTATTGTAATTAAGATAAACTGAAGGGACCAGAAATGAAATTCGCACAATTCCATCTCATGTTGAAAACACATCAGATGCACGCCCTGGCTGGCGGGCTACGTCAGCGCGCCGGATTTCACCCGGGTTTCCCACCAGGCATAGTATCATTTTTGACCCTATGTGTATATATCACTTCTGTTTTGTTGAAGATATGTGAATATATCACTTAGGAACTTTAAGGTTTTACTCCATCCATTATGGGGTTTAATCAGGCAAATCAATTTTTTTTATTATGCCTCTTACACCAAATTTCGAAACCGGAATACATCCTTTTAGTCTTCTCACAAACCTTTTGAGTTTTTCTCAATACACATTAATTAGTCTTCCGAGCATAATATACATTGTTTTACAAACATCTACATATACTTTCACATTTCATCAAATTACAATGCATTTTTTTAAATTTTGTTTTTCATTACAAATGTTGCTCAAGATAAAGTAACTTTGTCAGGGATCAATTACTTGTTTATACATTATTTACAATGCATCGTTTTCATACTGAAATATTGTGAAATGTTTGATGTTGTTTTCGAGCAGGTCACTTAACTTACAATTCATAATGGAAATGAGATCGGATAATCAACCGCAAAAGAGGAGGAAACCTTTAGTGTTGAAAGTATAGGTCCCGGGTCTTTACGCTTTTGATACACCGAAAACGTAGAGCATTGTTTGTTTCTTTTTATGGAAATTTTAGATTTTGCATAATGCAATACGATTTTGTATAAAACATTTAACATAATATTACGACACAATATTGTTTTACACAGTTCATAGAATGTCAACATCTTTTAGTCATTTTTTTTTACGAATATAGATACCTATATTGCGCATTTTATGGTTTGGATTTCGTAAACATTTTATTGGGTGCCACACTTATTTATATGTCGTTACAAATTTCAAATTTATGGTCAGACAACAATAGATGTTGAGTTACTCAAAAGAAAACTCAATTTTGAAACTCAAAATTGAGTTTTCTTTTGAGTATCTCAACATTCATTGTTGTATCTCAATTGGCCCACATCACCAGTTTATGTATTAAAATAAAAAAACATGAATAAATCTAAAGTTAATGTTGAGTTTTTTAGTGCTACATTAGAGAAGTATTTTGCATTGAGTATCTCAATAATGCCATCTAGGAAAGAGAATCTCAATTCATATTTAACACATTGGGTTGGTTGGGTTTTTGCTGAGTGTTGCATTAGAGATGCTCTTATATCATAATACTTATATTTTTTATTATAGATTTCATAAGGAAAGATTCTTCCTGTGAGACTCTTGAGTTCCAAATTATTTAGATTCTTTAGGTGTTTCCGTCTCGTATATTGGATTCGACTCGGGGTGTGGTATCGGCCCCATTTCTGCATACTTCTCTAAAGTTCAGGATAAACATGATTCTATATAGAGCAAGGCAGGACTTAGACGCCTAGGACACTCGTACTCACCCCTCAATTCTGGGATTAAGTAGCATAGCTCTTTCAGATTCACTTTTCTGAAGACTTGAGTACACCGGTTGACACGTTAGATTTCTAGTATTTCCATGACTTATTGATGTAGTCAACTGATGATTAATATGTGGATCATCAAAACCCAAACGAAGCCTAAGAGCTATAACTTCATCACTGCAACATGTACACTTTATCAAACGAAGCCTAAGAGCTATAACTTCATCACTGCAACATGTACACTTTATCAATGTATTATCACGTTATTTCATAAAAGTTAAACTAAACAAATTGTTTATTTATTTTTGACCAAGTGAAACCATATTTCATTCATATGTGATATAATCACAACGTTATAATCATGATAGTTTATTCCTTTGAGAATTACATGAGAGTTACATACATTCAAATGTAAAGGGCCTCGTGAAAGGAAAGGAATTGACTAGGTGCAGATACAAAGATCCTAAAGGTCGATAATTAAAGACCCTAAAGGTCGACAAAAAGATCCTATAGATCGTGAATAAAAGACCCTAAAGGTCGACAAAATATAACTAAGACCGAAAATGCCCCAGCCGAAAGTGCCCCAACCGAGAGAGCCGCCGCCGCCAAGAAGTCGCCGCCGCCAAGAAGTCGCCGCCACCACTGAGGAACCGCCAATTTAATTGAACATTTCTCATAAGGTGGGGGCGGTCATTGTCAACGTGGGCCTATCAACATCTTCATCCCGGCAAAATAGTTACTATTGAGTAAAAGAAAAAAGTCAAAAGAGTTGGTTTCAAACATAATTTAATTTCGTAGAGCACCTCTAGTGACACACTTATTATTCGCGGATGATATTTTCATACTTGGTATTTGCAGTGAAGAAAACATAGAAAATTTATCGAACATCTTATTAATGTATTCCTTAATTTCTGGGTAAAAGATTAACGATCAAAAATCTTCACTAAGCTTTGGAAAAGGAAACCACATCTTCAACAAGAAGCCATCATCAACTCATCAGGGGTACAACGTGTGGAAAGCAATAACAAATATTTGGGGATTTTTTTTTCTCAAAATCTCCTCGCCAAATTGCATCGTTTGATTCTCTTGAGTCAAAATTTTCTGCTAAACTTGTGGGGTAGAAACGAAGGTTAATGTCTCAAGCAGCAAGAGGTATCGCAATTCAGACTATTTTGTCCTCAATTCCTATCTATTCTATGAGTACCTCAATTCTACCGAAATGAGTTATATCTAAACCCGAAAAATTGGAAAGAAACTTTTGGTAGGGGCATGGCCCTGATGAACATAAACTACATTTCATAAATTGGTAACCATTTGCCGGCCTAAGTTAGAGGGAGGACAGAGATTTCGGAATATAGAGTTGGTAAATTTATCATTAATCGCAAAGTTGACATGGAGTTTCCTCACCAAACCCAAATCAACATGGGCACAATGATGAGTCATGAAAATGCCTCATCTGAATCTCTTAATTTAGGTCATTTAGTCCAATTCGAGCCGTTACTCTGATAAATTGCTTGTTTTTCTGTTTCAGGTATCTTTACAGGGCTCAGTGTGAAAAAATGAGATAAAGACGCACAAAAGGGCAATTTAGTCATTTGGATATTCTGGTAATTTGGTCAATGTTGATGATCGGGTGAGAAGTATAATCCAAGACGAGACAGTGGGTGAAAACGGAAGTCAAAACGGAGTCCGGATGATCAAAATAGATCGAGTCCAAGTTTTGAGTCAATGCTGGTTGACTAAATTGAAGTCAAACACTCTAAAGACACGTGGCGTTACAGGAATTGTGGAACATCTCAGTTTTGTGTACCCGCTCAACATGGTAACGGACTTCAAGTGGATAAACCAGTGCAACCCGACTCAAGATAAGCTAGGTGCTCCCGCGTGCCACCTCTCTTCCCGATCCTGTCCTCGAAATCTAACGGTCAGAAACGTTGAAGTGGGAATTGGTTGCTCTTTCCCTTTCTCTCATTTCTATCCGAATATCTCCTCTTTCTCATCGGATTAGAGAGAGAAACAAGATAGAGAAAACCGAGAAGGGAAAGAAAGATGGCAGCTGAAGATTTCTTTCCAAAATCATTAATGGAAACCGAGAGCTCAAGAAGGAAGGAGATTTAAGAATTATAGAGAGAGAAGAAAGGAAAGGGAGACAAAGGTGGAAAGTGGCTGAGCTAGAGTTGGGTAAGAGGAAGGAAAGAAAACCGAGACAGAGGGAAGCATTGGTGTCTCGGGTATAAGAGCTGGGTTAGGTTGATCATCATCAAAAACACTCGGGTTTGGGACATCTCCTCACGGCTAAAAAAAGAAGATAAAAGGAGTTAGAGAGAGAGAGAAAGGCGTCGGCCATTGTTAGAGCCGAGAGCTAGAGAGAGAGAGGGAGAGATTGAATTTTCTTTTCTGTCTTTGTTTCTTTTTCGTATTTTAATTCTTCTCTTTGTGAGAAAGAGAAAATTAGATAGAAAGAGTTAAGAGAGAGAGAGATATACTGTATAGAGAGATTGATCAATTTTATCAAAGAAAATTTCATTGTTCATTTCTTTACTGTTCGGTTAGAGAGAGAAAGAGGGAATACATTTCTGGTTTATAGAGAGAGAAAGAGAAAGTTTAGAAAGAGAAAGAAAGAGAAAACAGAGAAGGAAAGAGAAAAACCAGAGAAGGAAAATTATTTTCTCACCTGGAAATCGTTTCCGGGAAGATGAGAAAATAATTTTCCCTAAGGTTCTGTTTGGCTGCGCAGAAGGAAAAAAAAGCTAAAAAAGGTGATTTCTTCTCCAATTCTTTTCCTTTATTTTTATGTTATTCTTTTCCTTCTTTTTAATCATTATTATGCTCTCATCCATCATGAGTAACTAACTTTCCCGATCTAGGGTTAAGGTTAAGCTTTAGTTTTATGTGATTTTCTGACTTAATCTCTTTTAAGTGCTTAAATACTTTGATTTCTTCGCGTATCTTTTACGATAACCCCTTTCATTAGTTATACTTATGTTTGATGGTTCATATTTAGGCTTTAGGTCTTTAATGTATCATGCTTACGTTTGATATCTAATAGTTAGAGTACCCGTGATTTTATGTACCGAAATTGAAAGTTTTAAAGTAAGTGTCCTGAAAAGTAAAGATGATCCGAGGTTGGTTATTCTTCCTTGAGTTATAAAAGAAGAAGATCTAAATTGCATAAGTCAGATGTCATATTTGCTAAAGTGGATCCTGAAACCCTAGATTCTCCCTTCTCATAGGTTCCCTTTATTTGAATATCAACTTTAGTATTATTTAATTTTTAATTGCTATTTATCTTTTTATTATTTGAAAAAAAATATTACCAATCAAACCACTATTTGGAAGACATAATAGTTTTAAGATTAGAATTGAAATTTGACTTAGTCTCTGAGGAACGAACCGGACTTACCGGAATTTTACAACTTGACACCCGTGCACTTGCGGGTGTAGACCTATTTAGGAAACTTTCTAGGCCCATCACACAACTTCTTCAAGCCAAATATCTTCGAAATTCAAATTTTTGGAGTGTTAATTGTGGCCCGAGTAGTTCTTGTACTTGGCAAGCGATGTTAGCAACAAGAGAAATTTGTCAACATTCTTGATTTTGGTCTTTGGGTAATGGCGCTTCGATTCGCATCTTTGAAGACCCATGGATTCTAGATTTACACACATTTCTATTGGACAAACCAGAAGGTTGGCCAAGTCAATTTATATTCGTCAGGGATTTATTTTTACCGGGCAATAAATCGTGGGACGTTGATTTAATTCGTGGTTTTTTCGATCCAAGTACTGCTTCCAAAATATTAAGTCTTATTCTACCTCAAGAAGATATGGAACATTGTCTAATTTGGACACCAACAAAGAATGACACGTACCAAGTCTTCTTATAAAAGGTTACTGACCCTACATCAACCTTCATAGCAAGCACCAAATTTCGATTGGAAATCATTTTGGGCGAACAATACATTATATTCTAAGGTGAGAAATTTTCTATGGAAGATTATTCACGATGGTTTGGCAGTAAAAACTAATATAGGTCCATTTGTACAAAATATTCATCTCCTTTATCCGTTTTTTAACACATTTGAAGAATCGGCATCCCATCTTTTACTCCATTGCAACTGGGTTCAGCACTTATACCAACAAATTTGAGTTACTATAGAGACGGATGTACCATCTGATCTTATCTCCAATCTGTCTACATCGATCGCAAAAGTCGATTCCTACTTAATGGTCAACAAAGCTTCCCTACTTATGTAAAGTATATGGAAAGAGAGAAACAATATGATTTTTAACTAGACTACTTTCAACACAAATACTATTGTCAGTAGTTACTTCTCAGATTTTTCTTCCCACCATCTGCAACTCCCACATCCTCACCATCAAACAATCGGCTAATACATCATGGACGGATTCCACCCGAGCCAGAACAATATAAAATCAATGTCGACGGGTCGGTTTTACCACAAGGATCAACATGTGCGGCGCTAGCCAGAAGTTGGAATGGTGATTTAATGGGAGGTTGTTCGAAACACCTTGGAAATGTTTCTGTAATAGTAGCTGAGGCTTGGGGCATTTTACATGGGAGTCGAATTGGCACATCGGATGGATATTCAAAACTGTATTGTCGAAGTAGATTGCAAACTAATAGTTGACGTAATTAATGGAATAGGTGACACAATACCTTGGGAAGCTCGATTGATCATAATTGACATTCGTCACCGTATTAAAGAATTTGATTCGATACGTTTTCTGTTTTGTTATCGACAATGTAATACCTTGGCACAAGATGCATTCTTGAATCATGCTACTGAATTTTGGGATCGTTTTAATATCCCAACTTGTATTGCTAATTGAATTTTATGAATGAAGTGAATCTTCTTATTTCAAAACATTAAAAAAAACATAATTTTATTTTAAATTTTTTACTTTTCATTTTGTACTCACGTTTATTATTTTACTAGGTATAACCCGTACCTTCGGTACGGGCGAAATTCATCAGAACTTAATGATATTCCATTAATTCAATCTTTCTTGATAAACGCACAACTTATTTATGAATTGTTAACACTGAAAATAGAATATTAATTTTGATTGCAACATAAGAGACATTGATAAATATTGATAGTGAGGAAAGAAAGTTTGGGGTGCCTGAGCAGTATTTGTAGCAACCCAAACTTGTATTCAACTATTAAGTAATCAAATATGAAAACAAATGTGTAATAGGCCACTGATTAGTTTGAGTTGTTACCGACAGTAAAAGAACTTTGCTAATATTTTACCCAATCCAGTATTCCATGAACTTTTGCTGATATTTCTCGTCTCATATTTATGATTTGGTGTTTTCCTTAAACGCACACATATTTATAGATATAGGTAGTCCATATAAAGTGGCAAAAATTAGTACAAATAAGTGTAGCCATGGTTAAATCAACAAAATTTCACACCTAATTCTGCCAAATTCATAGGGTCCAAAGTAAAGAAATAGTGTCTTAATTGATAAGAAAGCAGCACTTATGACTTCGGCTAGAAATCTTGACATACGTCTCGCAGCTTAAGCTTTGAAGAGCGTCACTACTAATAGATTACAGACCATATAACAATAGTCCAGCAGGACCAATAACAAACATGTAAAAGAGATCAAGACACACTTGTGTGACATATAACTACAATTATATACAGAGAGATCTGTCGTAGGTGTAAGCTTTCTACTTTCTCCAACGACTTCTCGTTGTCTCCACTACAGTAGAACTTGATTAAAAGAAGATATTTTTGAAGAGTGCATCCTGCCTGATAGTTAGTCCGGAGTTCAGCCTCTGGGCTGCCCAACTGCCCGTTCACGTTGTCCAAAAACCTTCACAAACTCACGCTTAAACTCCTATAACGATTTGTATTGAAGACGTGGTATAAAATATCCGCCATATTGTCTTATATAGAGTTATACCATACACCTGCCATTTGAGCATGATAAAAAAGACTGTGTTAAGATGATATTATTCCTAATACTACCACAGTGGAGACCAAAAATATAAAATTAATGGAAAAACTACAAAGATGTAATGATAGTAGCAATATATGTTAGAAGCAACTATGGGCAATGCAAAATCCTTTTGCCATTATATTAACCTCTGTTGCTGACCAGTTTTTGTGGGAGAACCACAACGTAATGTTAAAGTAAACTGATCAAAGGTAGCGCCTACTGCAGTTAGAAAACAATAAATCAGAGCATAGATACATGTGTTGCTTTTTCCTAACTTACGAGCTACTCAGAGGAACGGTCTAATATAAAAAAAAAATTAACTATGCTTCTTTAGTAAATGATAGTACTGCTCCTTTCGTTTCCTTAACTTCCTTCTCTTGCCCCTAGTGTATCTAGGTATTACTTCTAAGCTACAAATGAGATTACCAAACCCAACACCCATCTCTTCAATCAATTCACATGTTACTGCATAGCCTAGAAAGATTACTAATCACAATGCAAAAAGACTACCACAGACCTCCATTAATCGAGAAGCTACTATCCAATTCTCACTAAAGATTAAGACTCAATTTTCATGGAAGAAAAAAAAAATACTTACCCGTAGTTGTCCAGGTCAAAGATTATGAGGTCCACAGAAAAGCTCGACTCAAGAATGCTAAGGAGAACAAAGAAGATGCGCCTATAACAAATCAACTAAAAAAATTAAAACGATATATCTCTGTTAACCAACTTACGCCCTCTACTTGCTATATGGGGGTAAAATTAATGAACTGATATGAAGGATATAAGCCCATCATTGTTAGGATAAAAGAGCATAAGAATTGATTATCAAAAGGATAGTCAATACAGACTATCTCTTCCTTCTCTCACTAACACAACCCGTCTCTCTTGTTGTCAACAAAATTGACAAGTTATAATTAGTCAAAAAAAGAAAATAGCAGTTCATTTTTGTACACTCTATACTTGACTATCCAGGTGGTGTGAAAGAAAATCAGGTCATGAAAATTGTTGTACGGGGTGTTGCTTCCCGAGAACTTCAACGAACCACGCCTTCCAAGCTTCCAAGTAATGACTAAAGAGATAAGAAACTAATGGGGAAAGATTGACAAATGATTGATTTGACAAACATTATCAAGATAATTTCATCAGCAGGATAGCTCAGGTGGATGAGAAACTAATCTCAATCTGAACTAAAATTCTGGGAAACTGATCAATCTGGAATCATTTGTGCCAGGCTGCTCAAAATGGTGAATTTCCTCAGTTTTGAGGGAGTTAGTGACGGAATAGTATGTAAATGGATTCTTAATACCCACATGAATAGTTTGCCTCCAAAATGATTTGGAACTCCAAGTTGCATCAAACAGTATTGTTCTTTCAAAGGCAAGTTTGCCAATTATCACTATCACTTCCATCCTAAAATTGACTTACAAAAATTGGCAATTAAAGTTTGAAATTTAGCAGCAATCACAAAAGTACGAAGGGAATGCTTTTCTATGTCAGGATACTTAATCTAGAAATGGACCTAACCCAGTTGCTAAAGAGGCAAAAGGTTTATACAATTGAACCTTTGAAAAACTTCCTACTCCATGACTAACATTTATACTTTTGTTCAGCTTGTCCTGTCCTAGGGATACTTCCTTTCGATATAAATGTTTTACGAAACAAATTTAATAGCATAAATATACTTACTTGCAATCGAGGAGAGAAAATACTTCGGTTATGATATTTTAGACGGTAGGAAGCTGATAAACTCTCAAAGGCCTAGACACTTTTGAGATCTTTCTTTTCAGCCTCCCCAACGTTCAGAAACTCGGATCGGCTGATATGGCCAAATACAGAAGCATCACGCACCTATACTTAAAAACATATAATGAATGAAATAATAATACTATAATCGAGGGAAAACATTCTGCAATTTATAAGAATATAGAATCAAAGAGAAAGATCCAGAGACAGAGTCAATTGTAATAGTTCTTTCATTTCACTATAATGGATGAATAGGTAATGGTGGAAAATTTGAGAAAGTGCCTGCTAATTAGTACTTTATTATCAAAAAAATAAACAAAAAACAATTAAAAAAAAAAGAAATAAGCTTATAGAGATTAAACCTACTTGAATGAAGATCATTTGAGCAAAATTTTAAAGATGTTACATAAAAGAAAAATGAATCAAATAGTAACTAAAACTTGACAATCTAGGTTTCATCCAGACACATTGAAAAACCAAAGATTAGAGAAACTTCAGTTATCAGATACCTAATATTTCAAATTAGCATATCACCAACCGTAAGCAAGCCGCCTTACAATTATATTTAGTAATTTCGGACCAAACCCATGTATCAATTCAACATATCAGAGTTAGAGGTACATCTACTCTCATCAACTACTTGGTTTTCATATAAGACCTGTTTTCATAAGCCACGAATGTTCCTAACTTCTAAACCAGGAAGTGATGAAGGAAAAAAAAATGTTAAGCCGTTGAATGGAATCGATGAGCACTAATGCACATCGAATATACATCCATGAATCCATAACTATACTAAGAGATACGAGCACAACAAAGACAAATTTGAATCTTACAATACTCGATTCACTCTTCCGTTTCTTTACAAGTATCAGAAACAAAACAAATGTATACCCTCTATGTATGAGTAATAGAGTAATAGACAGCAAACCAGTAAACCTTTTACCTAGAAGAAGAAAAATAGATTCTCCCCTGCTAGCTTATTTCGAGGATCAGAACCTGAAAATCAGATATTTAGGCAATTAAGAAGGTTAACAAATCAATCTTCAAAATTGGGAAATGAATACTACGGATTAAAATATCTAATAACCATGAAATAATCTTGAAAACTCACTATTATAAGAATATAAACTAATTCAGAAGTAAAAAACACAAACAAAACTCGAATTACTTCAAATCAGACCTGGTATAAACACCGACAATCTTCACTGCCATGTAATATACAGTAGAAGAGCAAATTCACTAAAATTTCACTGCTATATAATATAAACTAACCTCAAAGCAGCTCAACAACCTAGGTAGTCATCAACACAACAAAATTTAGCCAAGGGTGTAAGCTATTTGGGGAGTTTTCTCAAACATGTTATGTGCTCATGTTTGAAATTGAATATAAACTCTATAAAGACTAATCATGTTTCTGTGTAGTTTGATTTAGGTTATGTGCAGATGTTTGAAACTCAATACTAACTCTACTATACCTGAAATACAGATGTATAAAAATCAGAACCAAATAGAAACTCTACAAACTCCACAGAACTCCAAATAGAAACCCTACAGAAACCAAACTCCACAGAAACTCAATAATCACCAAAACTCTATAGAAACTAAATAAAAACTCTATAGAAGTTAGTTTTTTCTTACTGCTGCTAATGGTATTTTACAACAGATCCATTTATCTCAAGTCGAGATCAATAAGAGGTTAACTGCACCTACTTCTTCATAGATACTCGGACAAATCTGCGCTTCTCACACCAGAATATGTACAAAATTTAAGAGAAGGTCAATTATCTACAAGTAAAAAGCATAGGAACTACTCGAACTGATAAGATCCCACCTCCCTACCTTTCTAATAAAAGCAGAGGGTCAATTATATATAAGTAAAAAGTTTCTCTATTTAGTTCTAGGACGTCTTGAAATAAGTAGGTGGTTTACATTTTCATTTTAGAGACGACCATATGTAACCATAGAATTTTTTCATGAACATTTCTTCTTCCACCTGAAACATACAAAAACAGATTGAAAAGAAACACTTTAAAAAATCAGAGAACTTAAACAACAAATTAAGGGGAATACAGGGTTGCTTGAAGTTGATGATATGAATATATTTAAAGCCCTAAATAAAACAAACTGGAGGCAAAACCTTAGGTTTCAAGGAAGAAGCATACTGATTCAGTTTGTGAATCCCCAGCAAGAGAAAAAGGAAGAGATGTTGAGGGAATACAAGAGAAAATAAAGGCAAGCTCCTAGAGGATTCATGAAGAATTTAGAAAACCTAGTTACGAACCAATTTTGCGTAATGATAAACCAGTTTCCATTAGTTAAACTTACACTGTTGCTAAATGAGTTGGTGATCACAACTGTAGGGATGGGAAGAGGGCGTAGACAATAAGCAACAAATGAAAAATTCAGTTTAATGGGTGAAGAAAAAAAATAGGATAACCCTGGAGATTGACGTTTCAATGTCGTTTCAATTGATTCCACACGGTCCAGTGTTTCACCGATTGGAAGAGATTCACAGCGTCTATTTTTAAGTTTCCTGTTAAATGAAGAAAGTGAAGGGTTGAAGAAGAAGCAATGGGCAAAGTCTTTTGAGAATTTTAAGGGAGTAGAGGAAAGAAGTGAATTCAGATGAAGGGAGTGAAGGTACGGAACGAAGAGAAGACAAAGAGATTGGAACGACAAGGATTTAATGTAGCCGTTTCGATTACCAAGTCAAGTAGGATTTAACGGATACGATCGAGGGTCCCTTATGTGATATTAGTTTGAACGGCCTAGATTAAAAGAGAAGGAAGTATCTGGTTGTCCAAGTCATCATCCAAGCATCCAAATCATCATTTAGGAGCATTTATTATGTCCTAGTCAGCACAACCCTGATCTGTTTTGTTATATAGATATTTTAGGGTTAATCCTGTTTTGACCCCCAGTTTCTGACCAACTCGCCGTTTTGTCCTCCATCAGTGCCCAACAGTTCGATTTTGCCCCCAAGACAAAAAAATTTCAACTTTTCTACAAATACGCTCAGAGGCCAAAATGGAATCAACCCCAAATAAAACATTAATTCGATATCATCTTTTTCTCTTCCACTTCATCTCATCTCTCCTCCACTTCATCTCTCCCTTTCTCCACGTCCCTCTTTTTCTCTAGTACAAAGTCGCAGCGATATAGGTTTTTTTTTAATCATAGGCTTCAAAGTAATGTTCTTATTGAACTAATGGTACTTCCACAGTTAAAAGATCTAATCCGCGTGTCAATATAGGTTTACGAGGTTTTCTATTATTTTTTTAATCTTAAAAAGCTTGACTTTTCCTACTATTCATTTTTAAGAGTATTTATTTTACTTGAAATCATTGAAATATCTTGATCTTTTCAATAATTTGTTATCAAGAATGCTTCATCAAACAATTGTTCTTTTCAATCTCGCTTGGAATCAACACTTTTGTATTCTTTATTGTCTCAAGACATGTATCAAATCTCTAACAATCTTCAATCTTGCTAACAAAACAATTACTGGAGGAACACTTACCTAAATTTCTTCCCTTAAAGCTCTAACACAGTTAAGTCTAAGTGTCTAACCTTCAATGAGTTTAGATATAAGATTTTACTGAGATTGAGTTTCTCCGAGAAACTTCTTGTTTTGGAGAGAAAAGAGAAAGAAAAAAAAGGGGATAGAAGAGAGAAAATAGAGGGAAGAGGAAAGATGAGAGCGGGGGGAGATGGGGCGAAAAAAGTCGTCGATTAATGGTGGTTTCCGGCGACTAATTGTATAAGATGAAGAGGTGAGAGAAAGACATAAAAATTAAACAAGTAACTCAAAGAAGGGTAATCTAAGAAAGTGAAATATTGAGTTTTTAATTAACTCAATGAAATCAGCCACAAATTAAAAGGTCAAACGTAATATAACCAGTTCGTAAGATGATTTTTTTTTATTTTCTCATTGTCTGAATCTGAACTGTCAGGTTCAAATAAATAAATAAATAATCAGCCTTAAGTTAGATATCACTATTCAAATAAAAATAAACATTTTTAAAACAGTTAATTCTCATTTGGCCCCCTACTTTGTGTCCAGCTTCCTTTATGGGTTCCTATTTTTCGTAAATTCAAATATGACCTCCTTTTCTTAACACCGCCAGTCAACTTTTATAGTTAATCTTTTTGTTTCCATATTTACCCTTCTTATAAATTCAAAATTGACCCCCTTTTAAATTTGGGTCAATTTATAAAAAATTATAGCTACTTTATAAAAAATTAAGGGGCCAAAATAGAATACATATAAAAAATTTTACAAACACCTCATCTCTCCCTCTCTCTCTCTCCTCCATCTCATCGCCTCTCTCCTCCACATCATGTATCTCGCCACCTCATCATCTTCTCCGATGAAGGTCGTCAGCTGGCGAAACTTTCCGCCGACCTTCAAACTTTTTTATCTTTCTCTTTATTCTTTCTCTAATCTACACCTCTCTAATCTCTTTCTCTCTAATCTCTTTCTCTCTAATCTTTCTAACTAATCTCTCTCTCTCAAATTTCTCTCTCTCTCTCTCTCTCTCTCTCTCTCTCTCTCTCTCTCTCTCTCATCTCTTTATAATTCCGGCGAAGGGAGAAACTTTTTTTTACCTTTAAGGTTGGTTATTCCGGCGAAGGGGCTCCTCCCCTTCGTCGAAATTATAGTGAGATGAGAGATAAGACTAGTTAGAGAGTTTAAAGAGAAAGATATTAGAGAGAGGGAGATTAGAGAAAGATAAAAAAAAAGTTTGAAGGTCGCCGGAAAATTTGGCCGGCCGGCGACCTTCATCGGAGAGATGATGAGGTGACGAGATACATGGTGTGGAGGAGAGAGAGTGAGAGATGAGTTGTTTCTATTTTTTTTTTTTTGTATATGTATTCTATTTTGGCCCCCTACTTTCTTCTAAAATAGTTATAATTTTTTGGAAATTGACCCAAATTTAAATGGGGGCAGTTTTGAATTTTGAAATCATTCTTATAAGAATGGTGAATATGGAAACAAAAAGATCAACTATAAAAGTTGACTGACAGTGTTAAGAAAAGGGGATCATATTTGAATTTACGAAAAATAGGGGATCATAAAGGAAGCTGGTCACAAAATATGGGGCCAAATAGGAATTAACTCTTTTTAAAATGTAGTAATTCAAGTGAACTATGACCTCCAGACTTGCGTAAAAGCACTACCATCACCATGGACACATAGGGAAAAAATTCCACACCCAGTTCTTAAGCTTAGGTGGAGATCCCATATTTAATATAACATGGGTGAATGAAGAAAATAAAGAGTCATGCCTATTTGTGTTTAATTTGAAACTAATTCCCAATATTTAGAGTATTGTGAAGAAAACTACAAATCTCTGTTTTAATGTCTTGAAAGGATATAAACACTTTCATTGGTTCACTGATGCCAAGGAGAATGGAGTTTTTGAAGAGTCGTTTACTAAGTAGTAGATAAAAACCAATGTAAAAACTGAAAATTCAACATGAGAATTATTGTTAAAGTAAGAAGAAGAAGAAAATGGGAGATGAGGTGATTAGATGGAAAAAGCATTATAGTAGTGGTCATAAGATACTACTTGTTGGAGAAGGTGACTTTTCATTCTCATCTTGTCTAGCAAATGCCTTTCAATCTGCCAAAAACATCTTTGCTACTTCTCTTGACAGCAAAGGTACTCCTTCCTTAGGCATTCTTTCATATCAATAACATTTTGTTTTTCTCCACCTAGGCTTAGTGCTTAGTGGGGTGTTGATTTTTTACTCCTAGGCCTAGTATGTGAATCTTATTTTTTTTTTTCGATGAGATGTGAATCTTATTTATCAGGCCTTAACAGAGACTATTTCAATCTACTTTATGTAAAACAAAGTTGTTTGAGGATAAAATAGTATATATAATATAGTGTGTATATATATATATATATATGAGATACTTGTTTTTTTTTAAGTATATAATTAGGATTGTTAATTAAAAGTAAAGCATAAATCTAATGTGACTTCTTATGCTGAATTGGAGACGAAGTAGATATGAATTGTTGGAAGTTCGAATCATGAAAACCCACATCGGATTTCTACCTAGAGTCTAACAATATTTTCTTGTTCCTTACTTTTACTTAATAATTAAAATTAGACTTTAAAACAAGTTTTCTTCTCAAATTTAGGCTTGTTTTTATTTTTCATATGCATTATACCAAAAGACTTGTTTTAGAATCTAACCACTTAATTAGAATGGTAAAAAACATGAAAAACAACAAAAACTTACTCACGAATTTGACTTGGACTATAGACCTTAAAAAATTATGTTAGCTATCGTTATTAGATCTATCTGAATATGACTAGTTTATACGTAATTCATTCGAATATAAACTATTAACTTAAATGAGTTTGATATCTATCTCCATTTCTAATTTAAAATAACAAAGTCCGAACGAACTTCGGCCGACTAGTCAGATCTGCTATGTTATACCGCATTATAAATATTTCAGATGTGCCGAGTAATATAATTTTATATTGTGTAATCAACATTTTGTATGATTGCAAAATTCATTTGTGGAGAAATATGCAGATGTTGTGAGGACAAAGTACCCGGAAGCTAATACAAATCTGGAAAAATTGGAGGAATTAGGGTGCACTATCTTGCATGAAGTAGACGTACATACAATGAGACAACATCCTTCACTCAACCGTATCAAATTTGACAGGATTGTCTTCAACTTTCCCCATGCTGTCATGGTTCATCCAGAGCATAACCCCTCCCAGATTAAGTAACTTATCTTTCTCTTCTCCCTCGTATCACTTTAAAAATTGGGTGCGTCTAGGCGCACACCAAATTTCTCTTGGGGCCTCTGTCTGTTAGCGCACCCGGTATGACCGCAAAGGCATCCCCACGGACCCGTCTTCTTTACTTTTTTGTTTATTTTTCTTTCTCTTCAAATATCTTCCAAGAAAAGCTTGGACTTCGGAGCTTGAACATCCGAGCTTGCTTATGAATCTGAGACCTAGATTTATTGCTTTTGTTTCTTCTTCTTCTCTACAACAAAATAGTTTAATGTCCTTGATTTGATTTATGCCCTAGATTCCTACAACAAAATGGTTCTTCTTTTTCTTTGTTAACCTAGATTTGCTTTAGGTCCTAAATTTTGACCTTGAAGAGAGAACTTAAAGGGTCCGAGAAAGGTCGGACTATGTGCCAGTCCGAGGCAATGCTTTGGGACTCGTCGCCTCGGAGTGTTCAGTCCGAGAAATGCACCCTCTCAACGGAGGCCCCAAGAGTCTATAGATACACCTTTAAAATTGGTGTCCTTCGTCGGACCGATCTAATGACATCACTTATAAAATATGGGGTTTTAATATGACAGATTGCACCAGGAGGTGGTAAGGGGTTTTTTTAGAAGTGCAAGAGAGATGTTGACATGGAAGGGAGAAGCTCACGTAACACATAAGACAGCTCACCCTTTCAACAATTGGGAGGTAGTGAAGTTGGGTGAGGAGGTGGGATTTCGTTTGATTGAAAAAAAGGAGTTCTACAAGTATGAATATCCTGGTTATTCCAACAAGAAGGGTTATGGTCTAAACCCCAATGATTCTTTCCCGGTTGGTTGCTGCAGTACCTATAAATTTGCATTATAGAGTAATCAAAGAGGGTTAATTACTATGATGAACCAGTTTACATGTTTTGGTCAACATTATATTACTAGTAATGTTACGGAATTACGTACTTTTTAGTAAGATGAACAAATTATATTAGTGATGTTACGAAATTACGTACTTTTTAGTAAGATGAACCGAGCAAAAGAAACATCTATTATATAAAACAGAAGGAAAAATGATGACTGGGACAAACATCTTTTTTTAATAAAGGATATTGTTTAGAAGCCCTTCATAATTTAAAATATAGTCCTTCGTAGAAATAAAGTTACCTATTTAAAAAACAATAATCGTTTCCTTCTTAGAAATTAAAATAACTAATTTAAGAAATAAATCTATTATATAAAACAGAAGGAAAAATGATGACTGGGACAAACATCCTTTTTTAATAAAGGATATTGTTTAGAAGCCCTTCATAATTTAAAATACAGTCCTTCGTAGAAATAAAGTTACCTATTTAAAAAACAATAATCGTTTCCTTGTTAGAAATTAAAATAACTAATTTAAGAAATAAAGAAACAAAATCAATTTCAAGGGTTAAAAAAAGAAATTGAAATCTCTCTCTCTCCCAATAGAATAATAACTAATTTAAGAGAAAAGAAACAAAAAAGTAATAGAAAAAATAATAATTAATAAAAATCTCTCTCTCTCTCTCAATAAAATATAACAATAAATTTCGTAACATTTGATTCATACAAGGGTTAAGAAAAGAAATTAAAATTTTTCTCTCTCTCTACATTCGTTTAAAAAGGAAAGAAAGTTTCTACTCCGATTTTGGGGAAAGTTTCTACTCAAATCTTAAATATTTATATATTCAAAATAAGAGGAGTTCTACTCAGATTTCAGTTGAACTTCACTTTAGAATTTTAATCTCCACATTAATAAATTTCAAGGGTTAAGAAAAGAAATTAAATTTTTTTCTCCCTCTCTTTAGATTCGTTTAAAAAGGAAAGAAAGTTTCTACTCAGATTTTAGGGAAAGTTTCTACTCAAATCTTAAATAATTATATGTTCAAAATAAGAGGAGTTCTACTCAGATTTCAATTGAACTTCACTTAGAGTTTTAGAGTTTTAATCTCCACATTCTCTTCACTGAACTTCAATTCCATTCAGATTTCTAGTGGGTAATCAACCCTATATACTCAATTTATTCTTTTTTCAAAAATTATCATCTCAATTGTTAATTACAAAGATCTCCGGTGAGCCTACGAAATCTCAATTTTTAAGTTGGTTAAATTATCATTATATCTTACTCATTAAATCCTTGTAAATCTCCATTGTTAAGTTGGTTAAATTATCATTTCCATTGTTAATTAAACACTATGAAATTTGTCTTGGTTATTTACAAAGATTTGCTGTGAGCCTAATTGAAATTTGAAAGAGTCTTATGTTATTTTGGATGTTCATTATTTAGTTATGTTTCTCGTGGGCTTAATTGAAATTTGAGACACTGTGAAATTTATGGTGAGCCTAATTAAACACTATAGCTGATCCTAAACATATACAGTATATAATTCAATTGGTCAAAATTCAAAAACGACATTGATACAAGTTGGATATACTTCATGGAGTTATTCCTAAACATTATGAACTAGATGAGAAATATACTTATGAACACTGATGAACTTGATACATATGTGATATCATCTACCTATAGTTTAATTAAAACTAGATTAGGGTATAACAACACTAATGAACTTGTTAAATGGATATTCTTCATGGTTATGTGAAATATAGCCTAATTGAACACTAATGATATCATCAACTATAGCTGATCCTAAACATATGAATTTCTCAAATCAGAAAAATGCAAAGGTAACCCTAATCTTCATTTATTTGGTGTTTTTTATGGTCATGGTCAATTTGGAACTCAGTGTTCGAATTTTGTTAAGGATATAGTAGTAGAAATCCTTTCAAACGTTGTTAAATGATCCTACATTGTTAGATGATCCTATAAAAGCGTATAACTCAACACTTTTAGCTACAAATTCTGAACCTCATGACACTGATATCGATGATAGTGTGAGAGGTACATCTGCTATTACTATTCTTGTTAGTGGGGGTACAATTTTTGTTGCCAAGGTGGGTGATTCAAAAGTTGTGACTGCTGTGACGAATGATAGTTGTGTTATTGTCGAGGACCTCTCGTGTGATAAAATACCGTTTAGGAAGGATGAATATGAAAGGGTGAAGCTTTGTGGGGCTAGGATTTTGAGTGCTGATGAAGTCGAAGGGATTAAGGATCCAGATGTTCAGAATTGGGGTTGATGAAGAAAATGATGGACGCGATCTTTGGGGTACAAGATAGGTTGTACCCTGGAACTGTGTTTACGAGGAGTTTGGGAGATAATACCGTTGGACGAAAGTGGTTCAGTTAACCCCAAATCATCTGTTCTTTGTGATTGCAAGTGATGGGGTTTTCGAGTTCCTCTCGAGTCAAGCTGTTGTAACATGCTTGTATCTAACATTACATTTCTGGTTAAGATAAGTTTATGACAATTTGCTTTATTTCATCAACAATTTCGTTAAATGTGATTGATACAATCGTTCGTGCCCTAGGGCACGGGCTATACCCTAGTATACAATAAAGTCACCAATTTAAGCACCCAAATATTTTCTCACAAACCAATCAATGAAATTCAAAACCCTGTCCTCTAGGATCCTATCTTTACAAAGTCATAAAAGCACTAATCTATTGTTATTGCAAATCTAATGAAGAATAGTGAAATTGGAAAACCAAATTGAGGAGGAACACGGACAATAAAAGCCCTCAAGTTCCCAATTTACCTTCACATAGATAGTTTTATATGCAGAGTCGTTTTTACAAATTGAGGGAGGAGAAACTGTTTGTGAATAAGTTAATAGACGTTGGAGAAAAAGAGGGATGATGAGTGGATATCATGGAAGAAGTTGGAGTTAATGGGGAGATGATTGGTATAAACAAGGTGGCCAATACGTGGACAACTAATTTTTTTTATATGAAAAACTTGGGTCCGATGCGAATCAAATGTTTTTGACTTAGTTGACTTTAATTTAATAAGGGGACAACTCTATAAGGACTTGTATATTAACAATAATTAATCTAAGGACTGTTAACAAATACAATAGTTAAAAATAGAAAACCTAATTAAGTATCATTCTTAATCTTCTTCTCCTTCCTCTTCTCTTGCTCCTTCTCCTTCTCCTTCTCCTCCTTCTCCTCCTCTTCTTTCATTCCAATAAACATACTACACATTCCATATAATACAAGTATTACTCGGAAAGACCGATTCACAAAATCAATCACAAATGACCATAATAAATGAAAGAATTGGAAATACACTCAAAAAATTACAGGAAGCAAAAAAGAACACTCTTTTGGAACAAGGAAATATTTACGTAACATATAAGAGAAGCCTATGGGGAATAACTATGTTACTGTAACATCCACAGTCCACAAAAGTGTTGGGCTGCCAAACAAAGAAATTGTTGTGTTTGAAATTTCTAGGGAGAACAACTTTGGCCAATTCAATGGGATCCAAAACCACTGAAGTCTGACCACTTGATCCCCAAGAAAGGATCATTTCCAATGACCGATTTGTTGCATCTCTTCCACCAGTGGAACATTTGACCAAAGTTTCATCAACTCCAAAGCAACTTACATCATTCTCTTTCGTTGGTGTTAGCATGATCAACAACATCCCCATAATTTCTCTCTCTAGAAATTTAGTAGTTGTTAATGAAGAAGAAGAAGAAAATGTTGCCTAGGGTTTATGGAAGAAGAAAATGAGAGGACTTAAAATTAAAAACCCTAATTTTTAGAGGGCATGGATAAAATATACAATGGTGATTGTCCCCTATAAATTTTTGTCCATATAAGATTTTTAATTTTTTCGTTTGTCCACATAAAAGATTTGATTGTCCATATATTGGCCACCTATAAACAATTGAGAATTGTAAGAGGAATTGAAATTTTCACGCAGGGTGGAGATTCAAGATGAGAATTGGATGGCCAACATTTAAAATGGAATTTATCACATGATACCAAAATGCATGTGGTTTTTTTCTTTTACCAAGAGAATTGTATAAGTCAGCTTTAGTCATCAATTATATGAAAACAGGTCAGTCGGTAATAGGAGATATAAGTTTGACCGTCTATTTTTGTTGAAAATTTGATAGATGTTACATCCAACAGGTGATATAAAATCATCTTCATGTAAATCAACTGAAAACAGAAATATACTAGTGTCACAATCAGTTACAATATCCTAAAACAAACTATCTCATACAACCCACAACTTTTACAGTTATTTCTCTCCCCTTCGAATTTTCTCAAATTTAAATTGGAATTTCGGTATTTATCCATCCCATATATTGTTTGTTATATACTTTTCCGTCTCTTTCTCTCCACCTTCAAGTTATAGTTTTTTCACTTCATCTTTGTATTTTATTTTCTCAAATTAGAATTAAAGGCAATCTGTCCCAACAACGTTAGCCAAGAGGGATCTGTCGCAGTCGATTATGGGAGAGATAAGTCTAGTCGTTTATTTTTTATTAGGAGGTCGATAAGGATTACATACAAGGGCTGATATAAAATCTTCTTCATGTAAATTAACACAAAACAGAAGGGTATTATTGTTAATAATCGGTTACAATCTCCACGATTTTTCTCCCTTATTTCTCTCTCCTTTGAATTTTCTATACGACAAGTCTACATGACCCGCCTCCTTGCACTCTCACTTAAACCTTCTGTGAGAGAAACAAGGATTTCTCTCTCCACGTGACTGAACATGTGAGAGGACAGAACTCTCTCACGGGCGGTTCAATAGGGGTCCGGGGAGGTGGGTTGAGTAAACTTTTTGTTTTCTATATAACAAACTATTTAGTTTTTTTATATGGTTCTTCTTCTTCTTCCCAGTAAAATAATTAACCATCATCGTCCTCCTCTTCTCCCGTTAGTATAAATCAGAATAAAAGGGCATCTACCAGCGAAACTGCCATGAGATTATCCCAAAGATACTATACAACCTGAATGCCATAGTAATTAAGGGTCCGTCTGATACGCGAGAAAATATATGAGTAAGAATACGACTTTCTTTCTCATTAAAAAGAAAGGCCGCGGCTTTGGGGAATAAAGAAAATTCTCCGGGGGAATAAATTCTCGAGGGAATCCAGATTTTTTTGAAAATTCTCCGATGAATAAATTTTTATGGGGAATACAAAATACATTTTTTTTGAAAGTTCTCCTCCATCTCATCTGTTCTCTCTACCACTTCATCTTCTCGACACCTCATCATCTTCTCCGGAGAAAGTCGCCGGCCGGCCAATTTTCCGGCTGGCGACCTTCAAACTTAAATTTTTTTTTAAAAAAATTTCTCTCTCTCTCTCTAAATTTTTTTTCTTTTTTTTCTCTCTCTCTCTCTAGAACAGATCTAGAGAGAGAGAAGGTTTGTTTTACTCTAAAATCTCCTTAAACATATCAAGGCCAAGAGATAAGAAAAAAAAATACATATAGCATTATGTCAATTCTACTCTAGATTTTATTAGGTTTAGGGTTTTGATCATGGAAACTGATACCCATTCTACATCATGAACAGATCGAGAACAAGTCAAATTTTTTAAAACTCCAAATTCAAAATAGAATAGAAGATCAACCCACCTGCCCACAAACATCTTCACAAATATCATCTGTCTTCTTTGAACAATAATACCCTCCTCCTTCAGGCATCATGAAATCAAAATCAAACAAAAAGAAGAATCCTTCCTTTATCTTCTTCAATCTGATTTGGAAAATTTCAATCTCAAATCAAAACTTTAATAATCTAGATCAAGCTTCAAATTGGCGAAAATGGGTAAGCGAATCACCAACAATATCAACGAAATACCTAGAGAAGCAGTAGAATCAATGGCTTCTGGTATCTCAGTCGGTCTCTGATCTGTCTTTAGCCGTTTGGTGGTTGGGCTTATACCATTGAAGGTCTGTTCGTGAGAACATACCTTCTCTTTCTCTAGATCTGTTCTAGAGAGAGAGAGAAAAAAAAAAAAAAATTCGAGAAAGAGAGAGTAGAGAGAAAATAAAATAAAAATTTCTTTTTATGTTTGAAGGTCACCGGCCGGAAAATTGGCCGGCCAGCGACTTTCGCCGGAGAAGATGATGAAGTGTCGAGAAGATGAAGTGGCAGAGAGAGGTGATGAGATGGAGGAGCCTTTTTTTATAGCATCTTCTAAAATTAGAATCCCCTTAGCAATAAAAAGAAACATAAAAAGTCAATCTTATTTGACTAGTTTTAAGAAAAGTCTTTATTCCCGAAGAATTTTCTTTATTCCTCAAAGTCGCAGCCAAAAGAAAAGAGATTTCTTACCTCAAAGTCAAATTTTAGGTGTTTGATAAGATAGTGAGAAAAGGTGAGAAAAAGAGTGCCTTTAGACAAATGTTTATTAATTATGTTTTATTTATTAATTGGGCCTTTAACCAATATATAAATGTTGGCATTTAAGGGGTGCCTTTAGAATTCAAGGGGGTGCCTTTAGACAAATGTTTATTAATTAGATTTTATTTATTAGTTGAGCCTTTAACCAATATATAAATGTTAGAATTTAAGGGGGTGTCTTTTGATGGGCCTAGAAAGTTTCCTAAATAGGTCTACACCCGCAAGTGCACGGGCGTCAAGTGATAATTCCGGTAAGACCGGTTCGTTCCTCAGAGACTACGTCAATCTATTCTGACTCCTATAACTAATTTGGATTTACTTTGGTGTAAGATGATGAGGTGGGAAAAATAATGAATAATTCCAAAATAACGGGAAAATAAAGTGTAAGGAGAAGTTTTATGTGGAGAAAGTCTAGGGTTTCGGAATCCACCTAAATATGCGTAAATTATTGCCTAATTAGTGACAACTCGATCTTTTATAACTCAAGGAGAGACAAATCTATCATCCTCGGAAAATACAACTTTCTTAGAATAAAATATAATGTTTTGATTTCAAAAATAAATATTTAAATGATAATCTAACTATTAACTATCAAATCCTAAGCATGAGACATTAAAGACACTTAGGTTGTGTTTGTTTTTTTTTTTTTTTGTCTGAATCTGAATTGGCTGAATCTGAATTGGCTGAACTGAAATGGCTGAATCTGAATTGGCTGAATAATTTTACGAGTTAGCATGTTTGTTTTTTCATCTGAAATATTATGTCTGAATTGAATTTTTTACATTTATACCCTTATAGTAAAAGAACAATTACTTCCAAATCTTTCAACAAAAAAAATCCAAATCTTTCAACAAAAAAAAAAATCTGAATGTGTGTTAATTTAACACTAATAACCCCTTGAATTAAAAAACTTCCACCACCAACACCACTACCACCACCACCACAACCGAACCAGCACCACTAACCACCACAAAACCTGAAACATGGCATGCAAGGAACTGTCCACGTCAGCAAAAATAAACACGTGTAATAAATACACCAATTACAAAAGAAAATTACGAACCACCAAATTAAACCAGACCTAAAATGACTTCTAAATCTTTCAGCTCTCCGATTCACTTTTTCACTTTTCAAAAGAGATGTATCCAAATAGAGATGAACCTCTCACCATTCCTGTATATACTGTTTGTGATGAATCAAGGTATACCATACCATTTTCTCTCTAGTTTCCATTTATCATCACACACCAATAACTACACCATTCCTGTATATACTGTTTGTGATGAATTAATGATTCCTTAACTTTTTTTGTGGCATAGGACACTTGTACTTTTCTTTCAGCTTCTTTCCGATCTTTTCCCATGAAGAAACTCTTAATGAAGCTCCCGCGTTGCCTCCATTGTTCGTTTCTTCTATACAACACATGATAAAATCATTTCTAAACTCGGGAGTATTTTTAAATGTTATTTTTCCCATGCTTAATCCATCATTGTTAGAGATTTCTTCTACATCGTTCTTCTCAGCAGTAGCACTTCCTCCCGTTGTCGAGAATTGATCGAATTCCATACCTAAATTAGTAAACAAAATCTATGGTTCATAATGCTCTATGGTTCATCAAGATTTCAATTACGATAAACTAGAGTATATCACATTGTTTCAAATAATCCTCGGCTAAGTGCATACAATTTCAAAATAAACATAATAAGGGAACTTCAATTTCTATATAACAAAAAGGACAAGGGAAGCAAGCTTGAACATCTTCATCTCCATCTGAATCAACCATTATCAAATGGTTTTCTGTTTTAAAATCAAAAACACATTCTCATATGAATAACAGGAAAAATTCAAACATCATCTTAAATCAAAACCCTACTTCTACCAAACCTTAGATACCCATTAAGTCATACAAGATCTCTAAATGAAACCAACTAATCAATTCATACAAGTTTGGGTAATTGAATCAAAATCTTAGATACCCATTACTTCAATTAAACTAAAAACCCCTAATTCTAACTAACCCTCAAAACAACAACAACAACAAGAATTTAAAAACAGAAAAGATCTAAACTTTAGCAAAATTCATGAAAACAAAAAATTACTACTATGAAATTTCAAGGAATTTAAAGGAGAATGAAATTTGGGTACCAGAGTGAAGCCTTGAAGTATGCATAGTAGTAAAGTAGTTGTTGGATGAATGAACCCTAGATGACCAGTTATCAAAGTCCATGGATTGTTAGTTTTTGAACTCAGAAACGTGTCAACTTTCTTACCCAAAAAAGGGGTTAGTTTCCGGTGAGCATGAAACTCGGATTTGAAGATCCTTTCGTAATATGTCAAAACTTACCACAATTTGAGGGTTTCATTAAATCAAAGAATCGGGAAAGATAAAACCAGTATACATATATCGGGAAAAATAGAAATCGAACGAAATCAAATAACATAGAAGTTAAAACCATACCAGTTTGGAGTTGAAAGAGAGTCGAGATCAGAGGAGTTTCTCACAACTAGGTCTCCGGTGCTGCTCGATTTAATGGAGTTTCTCACAGAGGGTTTAAGAGAGAGAAAGTGCGTGTGTGTGTGTTTTAGAGAGAGAGAGAGGGAGGAGGGAGGGAAAGCATAAGGAATGGAACTCAGCTGGAACCCTAGGGTTTTCTGAGTGAAGAAGCCGAGAAGAGAAGAGAAAAAACTCGATTGTTTTGATTTCTAATTTTTTTAAGAGGGTTAAGTTCGTCATTTTACTCATTTCAGATTGTGTCCTTCATTTTCAGACTTGTTTTGAAGTCTGAAAATATGTGGACTTATTTCAGCCGAATTCAGACTTTGGGACTATTCAGACGTCAATTCAGATTTTGTGAAAAAAAAAACAAACGTCTGAAATCTGAATTGGAGACCAATTCAGATTTCAGATCTGAAATTTTGAAAAAACAACCACAACCTTAGTCTAAACATGAATCATCAAAATATAAGTATAGTTAATGAAAGACATATCATGAATTTAAATAAGAAAAATCAATTTATCATTTAAAAGTACTTCGAAGATATTAGGTATGAGTTGAAAAAGTCAGACATTTACGCGATACTAAGGTTTCATCCTAACCCTAGATTAGATAAATTAGTTACTCATCACTAAAGAGGTCATAATCATGGTGGAGAGATAAAAATTAATAACATTAAAGAAAGAAAAAGATTCGGAGAAGAAAACACTTTTTTTCTCGCAAATTTCCCTCTGTGCAGCCAAACAGACCCTTAGGGAAAATAATTTTCTCGTCTTCCCGGAAACGATTTCCTGGTGAGAAAATTATTTTCCTTCTCTGGTTTTTCTCTCTCTCTACTGTTTTCTCTTTCTTTCTCACTCTATCCTTTCTCTTCCTCTCTCTATAGCAATAATAAACTCTCTCTTTATCTCTCTAACCGAACAGTAAAGAAAGGGGAAGAAGAAGACAATTTCAATGGATTTTATAATAAATTCAATCTTTTTCTCTCTCTACAAAACAATATCTCTCGGTCTCTTCAAACTCTTTCAATCTAAACTTCTCTCTCTCGCTAAGAGAAGGAGAAAGAAGAAGAAGAAGAAGAAACAGAAACAAAAATCTCTAAACTTTCCCTCTCTCTAGCTCTCGGTTGTAACTGTTAATGGAGAGATGTCTTCCAAAAACCGAGAGATGATGATGAGTTTTCTGTTTCAGCCGTGAGGAGGGATGATCTTTTTGGTGGTCGGTCTCCCCCTGTTTCTTATAGCCGAGAGAATCCGTCTCTCTCTCAAGCTCTCGAAAATATATCCGGCCGAGAGCTCGTTTCAATCTCCTTTCCTTTTCTGTTAGAAAGATAAATAAATCTCTCTCTCTCTTTCCATCTATGTTAGTCTTCTTTCCTTCTCTTCACTCTCTTTCCAAATTTCAGCCGATCTCCTTCAATCTTCTCTCTCAACATCTCACGGTTCCTTGCTGTTTGAGAAAAGCCTTCCAAAATCTTTAATAGATTTCACAGATTCCCTATTTAACTTACCAGATTCGAATTGAGGAAATATGAGAAAAAAGGGAAGACGTGAGGTGTCATGGGCGAACTATTTGCTGCTTGACGGCCAGATGAAAAGAGATGCAGCGCTTGTTGCTGATGTGGCCATGTCTGCGGAGTAATTTGGGACCGTTAGATTCTTCCTGATGTACCGTAGCCTTTTGCTTGTTGACGTACAAAAACTAAAGCTCTAGTGGACCCTGAGATACACCCACTACGCCCGAATGTGGCCCTCGGCTGAAGAAATAACGGCTGTGATCAGTGCCACGTATCTATGGAGGCTCCATGTCAACTTTTAGTAATTGATCTTTGACCCCAACTTTGACTCGCTCTATTTTGCTTATCCGAATTCCGATTTGACTTCCGTTTTCGCCATTGGGATCGTCTTGGAGTCTAGTTTCATCCGAGCAACAACATTGACCAATCCATCAAACTACCATAACCTCCAAATGACCAAAGTGCCCTTAAGAGTGTCAATCTCCTGATTTTAACCGTTTTTCGCGCTTAATTCCATAGAAGACACCTGGTCAAGAGAAACAAGTAATTCATGAGAGTAACTGCTCGAAATGGACTAACTAACCCAAGTTAAGAGATTCAGATGGGACATTTTCATGTCTCATCAAACATCCCCAAACTTAGATTTTGCTAGTCCTCGAGCAAAACAGAAAAATTAAACTAAACCCATTTCACCACTTTCGTAGGGAACCACGATTGCACTTAGCACGTGCAACAAGCCGTTAAACCTCTAAGTTACCCAAGAGGACGAGTTTTGTCTCGTGAGGGTTTGCAGTGAATATACCCACAAAATTCATAAATCTCAAAAATGCAGAAGGGTCTAAACATGACATGGACTAAAAATGTTTATCCGGTAGATTTTCGAAAGTTAATAGAAATTAAATCCAAGTCAATCAAACCATACAAACGCTAAAAATCTCTTCACTAGTGATCAAGACTCGAAGTGCACGTGACCAGCCAATATGAGTATCATTTTGGTTCTGAAAAGACAAGACCTTGATTACCGTCTCGATACATTTCGCCTCGACTACTGCCTCACGGTCATACACTCAAACATTAAAGTCACTCAGAAATGGCTCACTCAATGTGCGAGTATGAGTATGAAAGAAAACTCAACACATTAAAAAGACGGACTAAAATTTTGTGGACGACTGATCTCAAAGAAGGAAACAACCACTAATACGGGGATGGGGAAGCTAACCAACTCTTCTCACCTGATGTACCTTCTAACAATGCTTCCTAGAGGTCGATAGACTAAGGATGAACTAGAACTCCTGAGAACTCGACGTCTTCAAATCTTCAAGAACTACTTTGGGATAAACACAAACAAACACTTTTTTTCTTTGATTTTTCTTCTTGTTTCTTTTTTTCTTTTCTTTTTTTGTTCTCTCTCTTTTTTTTCTTTTTTTTTTTTTTTTTTTTTCATAGTACTTTTCTGGTAATCAAACTCAAATACACAAAGAACTTTCTTGACACTTTCCTTGGGTATAATTCTCTCTACTTTGCTTCATGCCTTATTCTCAGGGTTCTAAATAATGGTAGAGTCCCTATCTTCCTCTAGTTGACACTGTTTTCAAGTTTTCAGACTACAAGAGAAAGGTTTACTTCCTGATGACATCCCTAGTGGTTGTAAAATTCGAACTCAAGAGATCAACTGAGCTCTAATGAATGTTGCGAGGTTGAGTAGCTCTTCATTCTACTCAGAATTAGCTCAGAAGAGATCACTCAAAACAACAAGAAAGGCTCAGAATCTCACATAGGTTAAGTCTCCACTAGTGATCGATTAAGTTCTCTCAGAAAAGTCAACTCTTCACCTATCTAACACTCACATGGCTAGTGCACAAACAACTTCAAGACTCGAAATTCGTGGAAAAACCTTTAGCAAACGCATAGTATGACCAACTAGACTCTATAACTATTAACAAGCAAAAACAACTAGACTCGCCTTTTTAATCCAAAAATTTGAAAAATTTTGAACCCTTTTGAATTTTTGAAATAAGGACTAAAAATTCAATCCCCTATCCCCAAACTTAAACCGAACATTGTCCTCAATGTTCTGAAAACTATGCAAAAAAATAACCGGGTGAAGGGAGAGATATTACCTGATTCAGCGTCCTCTGCATGGGTTGCCTCCCAGAAAGCGCTAAGTTTAACGTCTTCAGCCAGACGATACAGATGATTCAACAATCCTTAAGTAACATCTCCATAAACCAATAGGCGAAACATCTGAGGATCTACCCAAAACACGAAGTGATTAGTGAATGATAGTCTCACACTTATGTAAGTATGTTGCAGTACCCGTGAGACTATCGTGATCAGGTAAGAATCCCCAAACTTAGACGACAATAAAGTCGTAAAGTTTGGCCATGGACTAGAAAGGGTATAGTCCTCGTAGAAAGGATTTAGATATGGAGGAGAAACCAAGTGAGGTATTGCACAAACTTCTAAACATGCTCCTGAGGGATACGATACAAGAGGATCTAGAGGACTATCAAATACACCCAGAGTTAAACAAGAGGTTTCTAAAACAGGTACACGAAGTTCTTCCAAAGGAATCACTCGGTTACAAGACTCAAGCTCTACCAAAGTTGGTTCAGATAAACCCTCTATAATTTGTTTGATTATGATGTCATTAGTGTCCTTAAAGAACTCCAGGTCCTTGACTAAGTCGAGCGAGTCATCATTCTCATTTACTAGATTGAGCAGCCAAGATTCATCATCATCTTTTATGGTGGGTCCATAGTTCAGTGGTAGAGCATTTGACTCATACGATGGAAGTGGTGACTCTAAGGTTGGCAAAGTAATCGGCTCAGACACTAACAAGGAGGTAGACTCTGACATGTTATCTATCTCATTAATACTATCCTCCTCATCTAAGCATAAAAGTGCCAATAGAGTTTCTAAAGGATCTCTCGACTGAGTTGTTGGTAATGCATCTTGAACTAATAATTCTACCAAGTTCAACCCACTGAACTCATCTATGTCATCAGGGTGAAGACCCGCATTAAAAATATTCATCTCCACCGTCATATTTCCAAATGACAATCTTAAAAGACCACTTCTACAGTATATGACAGCATTTGATGTAGCTAAAAATGGTCGACCCAAAATGACAGGTATTTGACTTTGGGTATCATGAACTGGTTCAGTATCTAAGATGATGAAATCTATAGGAAAGATAAACTCACCAACTTTTATCAAAACATCCTCTACTATGCCACGTGGTCGCCTAATAGACCGATCTGCCAACTGAAGAACTACTGAAGTAGGTTTTATTTCTCCTAAACCTAATTGTAAGTACACAGAGTAAGGAAGAAGGTTGACACTGGCACCTAGATCTAACAAAGCTCGCTCGATCTTATGGTCCCCTATAGTGCAAGGTAATGTAGGACTTCCTGGATCTTTGTACTTAGGTGGAAGGTTTTGTTGGATGATAGAACTCACTTGTTGAGTCAAGAAGACCTTCTTATGCACATTCATCTTACGCTTTCTAGTACATAGGTCCTTAAGGAACTTAGCGTAAGCTGGGATCTGTTTAATTGCATCTAATAATGGAATATTAATGTTGACTTGTTTAAATATTTCCATTATCTCCTCGAACTGAGACTTCTTCTTTGGCTCTACGAGACGCTGAGGATATGGGGCTCTGGGAATGTAAGGTTCAGGCACTACAGGTGGTTCCTCAGACTCAGGAGTCTTCTCAGGCTCATCACTAGGGACTCTGGTTGGCAAAGAAGAAGGTTCATGATCTATTTCACTATCTTCGGGAACTCCTACCCTATTATCAATTACCCTACCACTTCTAAGGGTGGTTACTGCATTGGCTTGATCCATTGGTTGTTTACCTAGTGTACCTTTTGGGTTTTGCTCAGTTTGACTAGGAAACATACCCTTTTCTCTCTGGCTAAGGGCTTCTGAAAGTTGACCTACCTGGATTTTCAGACTATTCAAGGATTGGTTGGTCTCTACTTGGCTATTAGCTAGTTTTATGAAGGCCTCCTCTAGAGAGTTCTTATTTTCCGGAGGATATTGTGCACTAGGCTGAGCATAGGGATTCCTAAAGGCATTAAACTCAGTAGGGTTTATTGAACTGCTAGGTTGACTCTGGTTTTGACCCTTAGACCAAGAGAAATTGGGATGATTTCTCCAACCTGGATTGTACGTGTTGGAATAAGGATCATACTTCTGACGATTGTCTGGCCTAGAGGTTTGATAAAGAAAATTAGCCTGTTCTTTTTCATCATAACCAAATAACAGGGTACACTTGTTCCCTATATGAGAAGGGTCTCCACAGACGGAGCACGGATAAGAGATGGATTCATTTCCAACACTCATGGCCTGAGTGGGATCCTCCCTGAATGCTTTAGGTTGACCAAGCTCTAGGGCTTCTATCCTTCTAGCCATGGCAGCAAGTTTGGTTTCTGAATCATCAATCCTATAAATGCCACCTCTATTTGAAGTAGGATTTGCCCTAGCAGGAGGTCCTCTAGAATTTTCCCATTGGTGGGATTTCTCAGCTAGATCTTCTAGAAATTCCATGCAATCATCAACGGATTTATAAGTAAAACCGCCACCACAGAATGACTCTACCATGGATGTTGTGGGATAGTCTAGTCCATCATAAAGAATCTGGACTAGTCTGCTTTTTTCATAACCATGGTGTGGACACTGCAGTTCTAGTTCTTTAAATCTCTCAAGATATTTATAGAGAGATTCTCCTTCTTGTTGCACAAAATTGTTAATACTTTGCCTTAAAGAGGTAGTTTTGTGCTTGGGGAAGAATTTTAGAAGGAACAAACTGCTCAATTCTTCCCATGTAGTGATGGAATAAGGTTGTAAGGCATACAACCAAGATTTTACTTTCTCTTTTAAAGAGAAAGGGAACAACCTAAGTCTCAAAATTTCATCAGGCATATTGGGGAGATTCATAGTCTCACAGATTTCTTCAAAATCCCTAACTTGGTGGTAGGGGTTCTCGTTCTCAACCCCACGGAAGGTAGGGAGCATTTGAATAATACTCGGCTTCAACTCGAAGTGAGTCGTGGATTGGGGTAACCGTATGCTTGATGGTTGACAAGTTCTAGTGGGATTCATGTAATCCCTGAGTGTCATAGGTGGATTTTCATTCCTGGCTTGGTTCAAATTTTCACCCATAGTGTCACTTAAAGAGAGATTTGCTAGAAGATTACTTAAATGAGTTTCTCTACTAACGAAACGACCTCTCTTATCACGATATCTATCGGGCATAAACTAGAGCCCAATGACCAAGGATATTCTCAACAAAGCTTTTTTTTTAAAAAAATCGAAAACCGAGGAATCACTGCGAAGACCCTAGAGGAAAGCAAACACAATCAGTCTGACTCCACCAAGCAACCTAAACAGAATCTAGACAGACAAGTTGGTCAGATTCACCCTAAAATTCTAGACAGCTCCTACTTCGTTACAAAGCTTGAACTATAATTGTTATGAGGGTTACTCCGTCAAAGTAATACGGTCAAACAATTCTTGGTGACGACCAACGATGAACGTTGTGATAGTCGTCCAACCTTCGGTAGCGTTGCCTCTTCTCGAGGTGACCTTTTAAAGAATTGAGTGACACTTTTCTTTGAGGAATGCCCAAATAAAAATCAAGTCCCTGAATTGTTTCAAAGATCCTATGAGCTCGAAAACCTTAGGGGCTAATGTCTAAATCAGATTTTAGTTTTTAGGTGAGGTTTAGGATCGTGAATGTTGTTACCTATTTGGGCAAGAGAACGCTGATGAAATCCGTCTCCTATCTTTCAATTGGGTTATTGCCCTTACTAGAATGCTTATACTAAACAATTCGATCAAGCAATTAGGCACACAAAACACACAATTACCCACTGACAGGGGCTTCGTGGGTGATTAGAGAAATTACCTCCCGTTCAAGACGGGCGATGACCCTTGCAGACGACCCGGGCCACTCTCCCGTGAGTGTTCGAACCCGAGGCTTCGTTTTGGTTTTCGGTTACAATTTATAAAAGCCCTCCAATTTAGGGTCAAAACTTTAATACCAAAATAAAAACTAGAAAGTCTAAAAGTCTCTCTCTCACCAAAAATAAAAAATACTAAAAATAAAATGTAAATTCTTCTTCTTGAGCTCCTCCCCTTGTTGCACCTTTTCTTTTGCTCTTTAGTGTTCTACACACCAAAAATGGAAAAGCAAGTCAAAGTGTCCAAAAATAAAAACTTACCAAAAATAAAACTTTCCAAATATAGAAATAAGATAAGACAAATTCAAACTTAGTCCCCGGCAGCGGCGCCAAAAACTTGATGGGCCTAGAAAGTTTCCTAAATAGGTCTACACCCGCAAGTGCAAGGGCGTCAAGTGATAATTCCGGTAAGACCGGTTCGTTTCTCAGAGACTAAGTCAATCTATTCTGACTCCTATAACTAATTTGGATTTACTTTGGTGTAAGATGTTGAGGTGGGAAAAATAATGAATAATTCCAAAATAACGGGAAAATAAAGTGTAAGGAGAAGTTTTATGTGGAGAAAGTCTAGGGTTTCGGAATCCACCTAAATATGCGTAAATTATTGCCTAATTAGTGACAACTCGATCTTCTATAACTCAAGGAGAGACAAATCTATCATCCTCGGAAAATACAACTTTCTTAGAATAAAATATAATGTTTTGATTTCAAAAATAAATATTCAAGTGATAATCTAACTATTAACTATCAAATCCTAAGCATGAGACATTAAAGACACTTAGTCTAAACATGAATCATCAAAATATAAGTATAGTTAATGAAAGACATATCATGAATTTAAATAAGAAAAATCAATTTATCATTTAAAAGTACTTCGAAGATATTAGGTATGAGTTGAAAAAGTCAGACATTTACGCGATACTAAGGTTTCATCCTAACCCTAGATTAGATAAATTAGCTACTCATCACTAAAGAGATCATAATCATGGTGGGAGAGATAAAAATTAATAACATTAAAGAAAGAAAAAGATTCGGAGAAGAAAACACCTTTTCTTCTCGCAAATTTCCCTCTGTGCAGCCAAACAGACCCTTAGGGAAAATAATTTTCTCGTCTTCCCGGAAACGATTTCCTGGTGAGAAAATTATTTTCCTTCTCTGGTTTTTCTCTCTCTCTACTGTTTTCTCTTTCTTTCTCACTCTATCCTTTCTCTTCCTCTCTCTATAGCAATAATAAACTCTCTTTTTATCTCTCTAACCGAACAGTAAAGAAAGGGGAAGAAGAAGACAATTTCAATGGATTTTATAATAAATTCAATCTTTTTCTCTCTCTACAAAACAATATCTCTCTTTCTCTTCAAACTCTTTCAATCTAAACTTCTCTCTCTCACTAAGAGAAGGAGAAAGAAGAAGAAGAAGAAGAAACTGAAACAAAAATCTCAAAACTTTCCCTCTCTCTCTAGCTCTCGGTTGTAACTGTTAATGGAAAGATGTCTTCCAAAAACCGAGAGATGATGATGAGTTTTCTGTTTCAGCCGTGAGGAGGGATGATCTTTTTGGTGGTCGGTCTCCCCCTGTTTCTTATAGCCGAGAGAATCCGTCTCTCTCTCAAGCTCTCGAAAATATATCCGGCCGAGAGCTCGTTTCAATCTCCTTTCCTTTTCTGTTAGAAAGAGAAATAAATCTCTCTCTCTCTTTCCATCTATGTTAGTCTTCTTTCCTTCTCTTCACTCTCTTTCCAAATTTCAGCCGATCTCCTTCAATCTTCTCTCTCAACATCTCACGGTTCCTTGCTGTTTGAGAAAAGCCTTCCAAAATCTTCAATAGATTTCACAGATTCCCTATTTAACTTACCAGATTCGAATTGAGGAAATATGAGATAAAAGGGAAGACGTGAGGTGTCATGGGCGGACTATTTGCTGCTTGACGGCCAGATGAAAAGAGATGCAGCGCTTGTTGCTGATGTGGCCATGTCTGCGGAGTAATTTGGGACCGTTAGATTCTTCCTGATGTACCGTAGCCTTTTGCTTGTTGACGTACAAAAACTAAAGCTCTAGTGGACCCTGAGATACACCCACTACGCCCGAATGTGGCCCTCGGCTGAAGAAATAACGGCTGTGATCAGTGCCACGTATCTATGGAGGCTCCATGTCAACTTTTAGTAATTGATCTTTGACCCCAACTTTGACTCGCTCTATTTTGCTTATCCGAATTCCGATTTGACTTCCGTTTTCGCCATTGGGATCGTCTTGGAGTCTAGTTTCATCCGAGCAACAACATTGACCAATCCATCAAACTACCATAACCTCCAAATGACCAAAGTGCCCTTAAGAGTGTCAATCTCCTGATTTTAACCGTTTTTCGCGCTCAATTCCATAGAAGACACCTGGTCAAGAGAAACAAGTAACTCAAGAGAGTAACTGCTCGAAATGGACTAACTAACCCAAGTTACGAGATTCAGATGGGTCATTTTCATGTCTCATCATCTTTAGAATTTAAGAGGTGCCTTTAGAATTTCAACTTATTTATTAATTCGTTTTATTTATTAATTGGACTGAGATGAACAGAGAGAGTTACGGTAGGAGAGAAATAGAGAGAGAAAGTTATGGGAGGAGGGAGAGAGTGACAAATCAACTTTCTCGTCTAAAAGGTGGGAAAAAAATTAGACCATTTGCACACTTTTTTTTCTTAGGAAAATCGATTTTCTTACCCAAAGTGACCAACCAAACAGCGGAAAACTGATTTTCTTGGGAAAACAATTTTCTTACTCACATTTTCACAAGTATCAAACGGACCTTAAAGGTCATTTATGTGAGAATAGTCCCACATAGAAGAATGGGTAACTAGCAACCAAGAATATAAGGTCCTCTCCACTCATTGCCAATTGCTTTTGAGTTGGATGTCCACAAACTTAACATGGTATCAGAGCTAGGCCCACACGTGATAGGTTTAAAAGCCACACGTGCTCCACGTCACCCGAAATAAAAAAATAATATGTGTTAGGCTAACCACGCCACACGTGAAGGGGCGTGTGAGAATAATCCCACATGAAAAAATGGGTAACTAGCAACCAAGAATATAAGGTCCTCTCCACTCATTGCCTATTGGTTTTAAGTTGGATGCCCACAAACTTAACAATTTGTTTATACACTAATGCCATAGAACCATGAAACTGGCTTTGGTCTGAGAAAAAACCTAACATGCTCGCAACTCTCTTCAGGATTGTAGTGAGGTCATAGTTTGACTCTCTCTCTCTCTCTCTACTGATTTAAGAGCATCTCCAATGCAACACTCAAACTCTAAATCTTAGAGTGCCACATGGGATTTTTTTGAGTTTTTCTCTAAAATCCATCTACAATGCAAAACTCAACATGAATCTCTAAAGTGATGTGTCTAGATTCATTTTAGAGATCCTTAAGAGGACACTCTAAGTTTAGAGTGTCTTCTTGAGTTTCTCTAAGTGCCACATAAGCAAATCAATTAGTTTTAAACTAAAATATAGATTTTTAGAGTTTCTCTTGAGTGTTGCATTGGAAATGGTTTTGAAATAGAGTGTCTCTAAATGGCTAAATAGGAAAGAGACCATTTAGAGATCCATTTTTCACACTTGACACATAGGATTTTTAGAGTTTTTCTTCAGTCCTGCATTGGAGATGCTCTAAGAGTAGAAATTCATCTAAGAGCATCTCCAATGCAAAACTCAATCTTAGAAACTTGTAGTGCCACATAGGATTTTCTGAGTTTTTCTTAAAAAACCATCTCCAATGCAAAACTCAACTAGGATCTCAAAGACGATGTGTCGAGGGTGGAATAGAGATATCTTAAGAGGACACTCTAGAAATAGAGTGTCCTCTTGAGATATCTCTAATTGTCCAACTCATCAGTATCTAAATTTCAACCAATAGAAATCAAGTATTCGTATGTTTCCAAAATAACTAATTATTTTTTTACAAAAATAACCATGCGCCGTAAGTAAAAAAACAAGTTTAGAGTTTTGCATTGGAGACATACAAGAATTGAGGATCTCTATTTTCGCCACCTATGAGTGGGAATCTCAATTGGAACTCGACAAATAGGACGAAAAGAGATTTTTTTGAGTCTGGCATTGGAGATACTCTAATACTCTAGATTTCAGAAGACTATGTATACTGAAAGATACTTCCTTTCTTTTTCCATTTCTAAAAGTAGCATTTTGGGGGTTTTGATTTAACTATAATTTACCGAGTTAGTCAGGAAGGATTTGCTGTGTCCGAGACCTAGTTTTTAATATAACTTAAGAACACAATGATAAGGTTTTCACTTAGAAAACTCTAAATAAATATTGAAGTCGTATAAAAGGAACGAGGAAATCGAACTGAAAACATATCATCTCAACTGCTAGTGAGCATGCTCTAGGTTACAAATGTAATAAAATCAAAGTTCTTATCGTCTTATTATTCCGAGTTTCAGAGGTACACAAGCATTATATTAGAATACTGTAGTAGGTTTTTTTTTTTTTTTTTGTTGAACAGAATACTGTAGTAGGTTAGTAAACACAATTATAATTGAACTGAATAATTTTATAGAATTATAAAATCAGTAAAAGACAAAAGGCAAGTGGGTCGCTCGTTCTTTAAGATGATAGTCGCACAAATTTTCGTACCAACTGCAATGCAATTTGCCTCCAAGATACAATTGTACTACCTCTCTGATACAAAGGTTCTTTCTGAGAATTTTTGTAAGCAATATGATTTTCATATTGATTTTCTCTCTGAATACTTGTAAAAGCAGTCTGAGTTATGGGTCCATTTCTATATGGGGAACAATCAGGACTTAGGCTCGTCACCAGATTCAACATGGGGGTTGGATGGGCAGTCAAAATGACCATTTACTCTAAGGCGCTTTGACCCTATCAATGGGCATTCTGGTCAATTGGTTAGTGATGCATGTGATCATTACACGAAAGATTATAACACGCAGGTCTGAACAAATCTAGTCTGTCATATCGCATCTAATGTACCCATACGAGAGGCTCCAATAAATTATCGACAATACACAAGTGCACCTTTAAAGCGCCCAATGTGCCTTAAACACCTATCGTCCGCGCACGTTGAAGGTTTGCACACGTGCGTGGCTGGCTCATGTGTTGCAAAGAACGCAAAAAATTATACCAATTCTTACGCAATACTCTAAGTATAAGTGAGTAATTGCCTATAAGCCTTCACACTTCCGTCTCGTACTCGAATGTTGGACTGACTTTAACTGGCTCCCATATATCCAAGTTCTAACTCAAACTTCGAAAATTAGTATGTAATTCATAAGTAATGGATTTATGCAAATGTTAACTTGAAATTTAAGCCCTAGATGACACAAACGCAACTCTACGTGTCTTGAGATTTGCCCAATCCAAGTTCAACGACAGAACTTGGACTTCCCTTCACATTGGCATTGGAGTCTAACACAAATTACCCAAGAAACCCTTAAAACCATATCAATACATCTTACAACAGCATAAGAAGGCAAAGAAAGAACAGGATTGCAATCATCTTGCGATAGCATAAGAAAGGCGAAGTAAAAATAGGATGGCAAAGTACAAAACATCCCAAATTAGGTACATCTTTTTTATCCAGACGAGGAAACATGTCATCCTTCAAGTAAGAAATTCTAAGTAACTTTAGCATTTCCCAAAAAAACACTGGTTCGTTCATAGAATGGTAATTTCAATATGCTAAACCACTGAACAATCTGAAGCCAGGTTTTGTGGTTTCCACATCCATTAGTTTCTGTTCTTCTGCATCCCAGATTCCGATAAATAAGAAGACACTCTCGGCTACAAACCAAAATGAGTCGGGTTGTGTCTCGAGTTTAACAGAAAAAATATATTGAATTTTGTACTATTATTGATAATGCTACACAAAAAACAAGAACTGAATAGACTGGTAAAATATAAGGGGACTAAAGCAAATTACCCATATACCTTCGTACAGATGCTGTTAGTACTTAAAGCCATTTAGTGATAATTCAAGGTTCTTGTCGGCTGTACTGCTTAATTTCACTGCAGCAGAAAAGAGAAGCACTGAAAACGATGAGCTGAAAAACAAAGTGCTGCTAAAGTTCAAGGATTCTATACTTGGTTTGCAATTTAAATGTGATTAAATTTCGTGGAAATCGGCTAAACAATAAAGATGTGTTTAATTTTGTCAACGGATGAGTTTTTGTTTGGATTACTGTCTATAGATGAGTTTCCACATAGACCCCTGAAAACCCAAGATCTGCCACTGCATCTATGTTCATAATTATATTTAGGAAAAAAATTTTAGATTTTAAAACGTGTTTAGGAATGTTTAAGAATTCTTTAGAACCAACTGCAGAATAACTGCAGTGAAATGCAGAATTATCTACTATGTTGTATGTAGCTGGCGTACAGCTGGCTCGGGCTCAGAGGTAGCCCTAGTCGTATTCTAGTAATTAGAACTGACAGGTTCCCCAACTCCTTTGTTTGTTATTCGATTTTTTTTATATGTTGAACTCTAGAATGGCAGTAAATATAGGAAGTAAACAAGTCAAGTTAGATATTATATCTATGTACATGTGAATATAATTGATAACCTAATATTCCTAGTCGAGGATTTGGCCGGGTAAATATTGAGTCACTGGGAGTCGGAGATCAGGCAGGACCAAGTCATGATCGGATTCCGGGCTTACGTATGCAAGGAAATTGAATTTAATCCTTACTTTGCTAAAGGGGGCAAGACAACCAGGTATCACTTAAGTTCCAATAAGCAAACACATTCAATATGAGGAGTATGAGGAAACATATCCACTGGTTGGACACTTTTGAGCTGGTAACATCCTTCTATATTTTTCTCTACCTGCATAAAATCTTAATGCAATTATGAACAACCAAAGAAAAAGCAAGATGTATTTGTTTGTTAACGAAGTAAAGAAAGACTGATCAAAGTAACGTAGGAACATACGATGCCATGGCAGAGGTAATCAAGATCACGAGCACATGTTGCAGGATTACAAGATACATAGATAATTCGCTGAGCTTGTAGCTTCAGTAGAAATTTTATCAACTTCATATGCATCCCAGGACGATTAGGGTCTGCAGGAGTTTATACGAAGCAAAATTAAGAAATAGGTGAACTAATCCACAAAATATTTATATCATGTAGAGTGTAGAAGGTAACCGGAAATGACAATATCAGGCTTGGGGAACTGGTCGCCGAAATTATCACTGATTTTATTAAGGTCTCCTTGGACAAACGTGGCATTGCGGATGTCATTAAGCTCTGCATTTTTATGGGCATCAGAAATGGCTTGAGGAACTACTTCATATCCATAAACATGTTTGACCCTGAATAAGTAGATAAAACAGGACTACGTCAAAATGTAACATCCATTGAGACTATATACTTTTGCAACTTAACTATAAAAGAGAATTACTTTTTAGCAAGTGTGAGACCAATGGTCCCAGTTCCACAAAACAAATCAAGAACAACTTCAGAGCCATCTCCTCTGAGACCAGCACAATCTTCAATAAGCCTGTATAAAACTTCTGCCTGAACAAGGATACATCTTTTTTCCTTAACTATTATGACATAAACAACTTTTTGGGCGAAGGGAAAAAAACAAACTCGAAACAACGTCCAGAGTCAATCTCCCAGTTTATAATCTTATGTTTTACAGTTAGAATTCCCCTTATTTCCCTCGAGAAATGGATCGAAGAATGGTAAGAATCCTTGGCTTCAGATAAAATAGAAGTATAAAAGTGTACAGCAAGAGTATGAGCACAACGGTTATAACCAGAAAGTGTGAATTCAAATTTATTGGGGTACCTGGTGTGTATTTGTTTGGAAAAAGGAGTTCGCTGAAATTTGGAAAGTAACTCCACGTAAGACTTCTGTTATTGTAGATTTCCCATATAAAATGTATTCCTCTTCCCCAACTGATGTGTTGCCGACAGAAGTATTGACATTGTTCACAATGCTTACCTATTGATCAAAAAATAAAAGTAAGCCAACTATGCAAATGCCACTTGACTATCCAAAGTTCGTTAAGTAAAATGACATATTTCGAATCAAGAAAATACAGAGTAAAGAAAAAATAATCCAGAAGTCAACTTATAGTTAAAATATTTTGAACTTCAAAAGACTCAATTTTCTTTCATTTTTCCATTTTATTGTTTCTTAGTTTCTCATTGTTCTTCTACTATTCAGAAGCCCAAAATTGTTCTCATTTTCTCTTTGAACATCTTCTCTTTAAGGGTTTAGGGTGTCTTTTTGTCAACTACACCAAGGAAGTAATACAGAGGGTGGGGTTTGTGAAACCACGATGCCCGTAAGATGTCAATAACGGAATGTTAGCAGTTAAGTATCTGATATAAATATAAAATATATTATAGATGAACCTAAACCCAACGATAGAAACATAGTTGTTTTCTTTAGAAACCCCTAAATTAAACAATTCCACAATCCCAACTTCGGAGCTTACAGCTTGAAGCAAAATGGAAGTGGAGGCATAACGTTACTTCGCAATTATGAGACAGTAAAGCAGAAAAAGAAATTAGAACGCATACCACTTCAGGAACAGATGAAATCTTTTCAACAAGGGATGCTAGCAGCTCAGGTTTGTAAGACGAAGTGACGAAATTAACCATGAGCTCCAGACATCCAGTCTCGACATCACTGAAGTAAAATTACAACGGAAGTTTCAGAGGCTCTTAGTACCAGGAGAAAATATATTAATGTAACATAATACTTGAGAAAGATATTCTGTGAAAATCGGGAGACGAACAAACAAGTGAATAAACAGCTATCTCCAATAATGATGATATAAAAGATGCCATGGAGAACAGTTTGCTGCCTTTTTTTATTGATCCTCTGCCTAGGACAATTAGCTAGCTAGTCAATTTTGTTTCGTTAATATTTCAGATTTCTGCCTAGTAAATTTGAAGTAACATATTTTTTTTTTTTTTGCAGATGTAAGACTCCGGGATGGAGTCACCTGCACAATTCTCTTTCTTTTACTTGCGGTTTATGAAAATGTGGAAACGAAATGTTACTTTGGGTCGCATTACATGTGAAAGAACCTGTCAGGAAATTGGGGCTGACATGTTTTTTTGCGTATCAATTTCAAACTATGTAAGGATAAACACAACAATTGAAGGATTTATAGCAGATGAATACCTGCCAGTTCTAATCATAAGATGCTTAAGGAATCCAACATGAGAATGAACATCATATGGTGAAAGATCAAGTTCTGGATTCCTCCAACAATCTTGTACAATAGCAAGAACCTAAATTCGATTAACCTAATTAGAAATGAAATATAACTATTTTAACAAGAATGAGAAAGCAAATGTAATTTAAATTAAACGAAGTGATAATAAACTTTACAGCAATATGTAAAATGACAAGTAAGAAAATACTAAAGCATTCACCAAAAGAAAAAAAAAAGCTGGAAACATTAATTGATTTGAAGGCTTTAGTTATCCGCACGAAAACTTTGCAAAACAAGTGATTTGAAAATGCATATGAGTAGTTGCCTAATCACTCTTTTCTTCTATTTGTTTGTATCTCCTTGTGTCAGCGGAAGGCATGAAAAAGAAAACTATTACTCCCAGAATCCCAGTACACCAAGTCACCAACTGCCAATCTGTTTAGCTTTGCTCCAACCCCAATATTCCGATACTTAGCCACATAAACATAGAAAAGAACCAGAATCACGTAGAGTTCTGCTAGGTCTCTAAAGTTTTAGTGAATGGCATCTTCTCATAGTATTGAGTAGTTAGGAGTTAGGAACATGTAAAACAATTAAATAAGAGGCATTATTCATTCACCTAACAAATGAGTGCTATAAGCATCGTGTGTGTACTTTTCTTAATTATCTAAATGAAGTGAAATCGAAATTTAGAAAATTATAGTGAACTCTTATTCATAATACAAAATATAAAATAATACACATTTACACTGCAGAGTCGTGGCTCCAAAGACATTATTGTTATTACTAATTATGTTTCATGAGAGAAAGAACTAAGAAAATTCTGAAATGTTTTAGAGCACTAAAGCAGTACAGCGGAGTGTCGCCTATTTTTGAATTTCAAAAATAGCATACCGTATTAGCAGGCTCACTTTGTAATAAGCACTTATCAACATCAAGGACTTTATCCCAAAACCCAGGAGCATGAAGCCCCAATGCATAATCGTCTACACCATCTTGTCTCTCATGCAATAGGTCACTTGGTAGCCACTTTTGCGTACCAAATGAAAATTCCATCTGTATAAATTGAAGAATGTGAAGTCAACTTAAACCGCGCTTAACTATCATCACCGACGCAATTAACAATGTCAACAAAGTCCACACTATACACCCACCTTATTACGGTAATGAAATTGAATATCACAAGGCACAATAGGTTTCATGACAGTAGCCGACTCTGGGTCATTAATATTAAACCTTCCAACATGAATTACCAAGTCCTGAACTTGTTGTTCCTTAGCTCTAACCTGAGCCTCGTATAATAAGTTCTGTGTTTTACAGCCACCACAATCTGAAGCATACTCACATGGTGCAACCACATTGTCCCTGTGTGGAGAAATTGTTTTTAGCTTTTGCACCTACATAAATTCAAAAATCAAACCCAGAACAGACAAAACAATCAAAAGACAAGTTAATGAAAATTCGGACAAGCAGGCATTCAATTGGAAGTCCAAAACATTCGAAAAACATTGACAGGCTGTCTCAACACACACAATTTATCGATCCTAAATTGCAATTAAGTAACTAACTCGAATTATTCTCCCCCAGTCACCACCATAAAGTAAAATAGGGTTGCGTTGATCGATTCGTCGCACCCTAGGTAGAGACTGGAAGCTTCCGCCACGACAGGAGATAGTGTTGGACCAATTGCACTAAGATCCCAGATTCCCAGGGAAATAAGGTGTACCAAAGTACAGCATTCTTACCGTTTCAGTCGAACAATATTTCTATTTAGAACAATCGTGTCATAATAGAGATAGAATGATAAATTTATACTTCCTTTACTGAATCATATGAAATTCTACTCGAAAAATTTAAATTCGCAACAGACAACTAAACATTTATTCCTGAACAATGTAGTTATTTATACAAATTATACTATTCTTCTCAGACTAATCAGATTTGTATCAGTTCATCTCAAAGATTGAATTTTTATTAACTGCAAGAAGGGTTAGAATCTCCCACATTGCTACTAAGTATCAAATTTGGCACAAATTTAACAATGACAATAAGAACTTGGTCATGGATGCAGCACTTATAACTCATTCTAAGAAGAGAGAGAGAGAGAGGGTCATAGACCTCAGCGTAGTTTCCTTTCTTACGAGTGACGCGACCAATGAAACGCTCACCAGGAAGGGCACGATCACACATCATAACAAACCCAGTATCAGCAACTTTACAAACCCCCTTACCCTTGAAAGCTAGGGTTTCACAAACAAGCTCTAACGTTTGACCTTTCTTTGGGAAGAAATTTGAAGGTCGAGTTGAAGTAGTATTAGTAGTAGAAGAAGAAGAAGTACTAGTAGTGGTGGTAATAGACGGCTCAGATTCTTCGGAATTCTTCGTCTGAACTGAAAGAGAAGCAGTACAAAATGAGGAAGAAGAAGAAGAAGAAGAAGAAGTACGAATTTTTTGAATCCATGAAAAAGAGTTGAGCCGTCGAAAGCCGCAGCCGGGAAGTGTCGCCATTTCTCGGCTCGGTTTCGTCGTAGTAGGAGAGAACCGAGAAAAAGTGAGAGTGAGAGGCGGCAAAATGAACTGATTTGTTAGTCTATAGGTTGATTGAGATAAAGGGTAGTCGTTTTGAAAGAGATAAAGGATGTTTTAGTCATTTAACCCTTGGCAACCGAATTGGGGAATTAATGCATGAAAAATCCAAAATTTCGATCCTAAGAGCAAAAAAAGTTCATATGCAAATAAAATCCATCCATAAATAAAAATACACAAAAAAAAAATATATATATTTTTTAACACTTTTTAAACGGTTGAAAACATATATAATTATGTTGTTAACAAGACAGTCATATTTTTTCATAATCCATTTTACCTTTTTATATTGACAACATATATAAGTATGTTGCTACAAGCGGTTGAAGACATATACAACTGTGTTGTTATAAACTGTTGACAACATAGAAATAATGTCCTGACTTGTTATATAATGTTGACAAGATATATAATTGTCTTGATATGTTATAAAATGTCGACAACATATATAATTATGTTGTTGATAACATATACAATGCATTAGCCAAAATATTATTTGTCTCTTAATACGTTTGTCAAATACAAAGGATAATATGCATAACATTTTGATTTTTGCAAAAGACAAATAAAAAAATGCATTAGTCTAAATGATTGTCAAAATTAAACAAAAAATGCGAAAATCATTTTTCCTTTACAAGGAAAATTGAAAAATGTTTTAGTCAAAATGTTAGTGTCAGTCTATGTTTGTCAAATGCAAAAGATAAAATGCGAAACGTTTTTGCAAAATAGTTTTTGAGCAAATTCTGAAAGTTTAAAATTGTTGAGAGAAAACTAAGTTTTGTTCAGAATTTTTCAAAAAATGTTTTTCACGATGATTTTGTGGGTAAAATTATTTTTTAACAAAATAGTTTTTTTTGCAAATATTATTCAGATTTGGGTCTGGTTTCCTATTATACCCTTATTATCCTATTGGCATAAACTCCAAAACCATAGTGGTATGAGAATCGATTCCCAGAGGAGGTGGAATCCATGATTATTGAATTTGAGTTATTAAAGGTATAAATAATGTAATAAGTTTGTCGGGTTTTAGGTTTATTTCATGTTGTTAAGCTTTAGGCTTCTTTCATTATTGGTTTATCTTAAGCCGTTATCGTGTTTACCTTTTTTCTTATAAACTTATTTATCTTAGACAAGCTAAAAGATCAAAGCGAAAGAACTTATTTATCTTATATGTCAAATAAGATAAATAAGTTCCTCCCATATAAGATAAATAAGTTCTTTCGCTTGATATCCCAAATAGTTCCTCCCATCTTTTCTATAGTTTGATATCTCAAATAGTTCTTTCGCTTTGACCTTTTCGCTTGTCTAAAATAAATAAATTTATAAGACAAAAGGTAAAAGATGATCGTTGGAGGGCAAATTGAAAATTTTTGTTTTTTTTCGAAAAATGGGGGTGTAGTCCAAAAATTCATATAATAGTGGGGGTGTATGTCAAAATCGCTCAAAATATTTCAACAACTACAAAAGGGTAAAATCGTCATGGTTGGCGCGTGTGTTTCGCACACACCCAACTTAACTCTGAGTTGACGGTTTCCGTCCAAGTGGGGGTGTATATCAAAAGTTTTGAAAAAGTGGGGATGTAGTCCTAATATTCATATAATAGTGGGGGTGTATGTCAAATTCTCCCTTATTGGTTTAACTTAAGCCGTTATCGTGTTTATCATATCTTCATGATGTATCAGTGCCTTGTAACGACTAACGTAGATCGTAATCGATTTCTCAAAAAAAAAAATGTGTCAATTTAGTGGACAAACTTATTTTCATTTATTATAGCTAGGAAAACGACTTCAGGGACCTGAAAAGAATGTCAAGTTTTGTAGGGTTTATTAAATGAAAATAATTATGAAATCTGACTCCTATTTTGTAATGGGGTTGATGCCCTTACTCAGATGCCTAAATTAAGCAGTTCGGCAAATCAATTAGGCATACAAAACACACACAGGTACCCACTTATAAGTTCATCGATCATAGGAAACAATACATCCCGTTAAGTGATGGGTCATGAAAATGCCCCATTTGAGTCGTTTAATTTAGTCGAGTTAGTTCGTTTCGGGTCTTTATTATAATAAAATGGTTGATTTTCTTGATTAGGTGTGTTTTGTGGAGTTAGGTGTAAAAAATGGTTAAAAACGAGGAAAATATGCATAAAGGGTATTTTGGTCATTTGGAGTCAAGGACATTCTGGAAATTTGGCCAAGGTCAGTGCATGGTTGAAAAGTAGAGGTCGAGACGAGTCCGTAGGAGAAAACGGAAGTCAAATCGGAGTTCGGATGAGTGAAATATGCAAAGTCAAAGTCAGTCAACATTTGGTGCACATTTGGTCAACACTCGGGACAGTGTCGGGCACAGATTTGGCGCGCGGTACACCAACAGACACGTGTCGAAGGACGGAGGCTGGTGCATCTATATCCCGTATTCCCGGTGAGCATCCAAGCGCACCCAATAGGCTTGATCCGGTGGAGAGCGTTGCAAGTTAGTACGGTAGTCCCACTTCAACGTTTTAATCTGGACCGTTCTTCTCCGCCTGTCCCAGATCGACGGTTTCTGAGCGTCCTTCCAATCTAATGCTTTTGTGTAGCCCGTTGCAACTTAACTGCATGCTCCCGGGCCAACGTTTTAATCTCAGCCTCTCCCTTCCGCGTCCTTCAGATCTAACGGCTGCTGAGCGTCACCCCTTTGCATCTAATCCCGTGTTACCCGTAGCAGCTTAGCTGCCGTGCTCCCAGCCACGCGTCGCTTCCCGAACCACCAAGATCCGCGCGTCCTTTGATCCGACGGCTACTGTTTGCTGCCGCACGTTAATTGCTCAGCCCGAAGCACCTTATTAACTTATACCCGGGCACGTGTCCCATTCCCGTCCATCCAGATCCGCGAGCGTAACGATCCGACGGCTGCTGAACCAAGCGCAAGCTATTAACTTGTACCCGGCCACACCAAATTACCCGAATTCAAACCCTAGCCGCCCAAACTTGTGCTATTTAGGGTTTTCTTCATATTTAACCCTAGAAATTCCTAAAATGACCCCTCTCTTTTTCAGTTTTTACCATTTTAACCACCAAAAACCCTAACTAACCCTATAAATAAATCTCTTTCTCCTCCATTAGAAGGTAGACTTGCAAACCCTCTCAAATGGCTTCCTTATCTAATTTCTAAGCCACTTCTCTTTCTATCTTCTAACCCTAATCCCCCATTCTTTTCTTCTACTTCCTCTTACCTAATCTTTCTTCTCTAAATCCATTTCTTTTCCATTCTTTTTCCATCTTCTTCTCTACCATTACTTTTCTTCCATTAATAGTCTTCTTCTTCTTCCTTCCATATTCTTCCATCATCTTTATCCCCTTTCATCTCTTCTTTCTAACTTCTTTCTACATCTAATTTCTTCTTTCCTTCTCTTTCTTTTTTCTTATTTGGGTGGCAATAAAATAGCTATTACTTGGATTTCTTGGAGTAACATTCTTGAGCATAAATGGAGCAAATCTTGGACAAATTGGAGATACATGGGGATATGGAATTTGAGCATTCTTGGTGATTTCTTTCCATTAATTTCTTAGTATTTCATTTATTTTACAATGTCAATGAATGTTATTCTAGATTTAATTTAGCAATCTAAGGTTGTGAATGAAACCCATTTTGGATCTTTATAATACTTGTTCTTGATTAATTAAATCCTTTGATGTGCTTCAATGCCTATTGATTGTCATTTCATGTTGATTCTATAACCTTATTATCATTCATGTATTATAATTAGATATTTCATGCTTTTATTGATTTATTAGATGAGATATGCCTTTTAGATCTTGAATGATAGTGTAGGAAATTAGTTTTATATGGTAGTCAATCATACATTCTTAATTATAAAATTGTTTTATCTAGAATATCATCCGGGATCCAAATAGTTCATTATATTGGATCCCGAGTAAATACAAAAGAGATTTAAGTAATTAAGTGCTTGTTTTATAAAGTGAAATTATGCGGTGGATTTTATAACCTTAGATATCTTCTTACCTCTCTCTTAGATAGTTTAGTTAGTTTCACTTGTTTTCTTATTTCTTACTAATCAATCATCAAATTTACGAAGTGATGGGTGTGTGTGTTAGTTTAAGTTAGCTTTTGACATTTTGATTATTGGGCTAAACTCGCCGTCAATATCCGAAGTTACCTACTTATCCCTTGGGACGATACTCGATCTTATTTTCAATACTATAACTTGACCCCGTATACTTGCGGGAATAGACCTATTTTTAGGCCTATCATTAAGAGACGGGCGGACCTTTAAAGTCGTTTCAAACCACTAACTCTCTTGTTAGTGAACTACTCGAAGGGGCCGAGACAATATCGTAACTGTCAGTCCTTCCATGTTTAACTCACAATTTAAAGCCCTCTAGTTTAGGTTAAAACCAAAAATACCAAATATAAAAGGAGTACAAAAAACAAAAAATATTTAAGCTATTATCTCTTTATCCGGAAACTTATGAGGAAAAAACATAACCTCGAAAGCATACAGATAAGTGTCCAAATGGTTCTTGTACATTTTTGGTTCGAAGTTGTTCTTGACGGTATACCAATCACTTTTGGACTAAATTTCTATAGTATGTAATATCTCTCGTGGTCTCGATTTACGTAAGCTCTCCTAATGGCATATCTTCTAAGATGATTACTCAAGTACGCACGTATGATCATTATTGTGCTTACAACGCGTAACTGATAGGCCTAGAAAGTTTCCGAAATAGGTCACCACCCGCAAGTATACGGACGTCAAGTAATAGTTCCGGTAAGACCGGTTCGTTCCTCAGAGACTAAGTGAAACCTATTCTAAGACTTGGAAGTAAGAGGGTTTCATTGTTTGGAAATTGGTTTTTGGTGATTAAAGATATTAAAATATTAAAACGAATAAAAACGGTAAACGAATCAATGGGGGAGAGGACTAGGGTTTTAGAATCGATCTTAACATGTATTAATGATGATTTAATCAAGCATATCTTCTTTATCACTCAAGTTTTGGTAACCGAATGTACCAAACCCCGGAAAGTGTTCTAGTTAAAGCCGAATAACACTAAAGTCTAAACTCGAAGTTTTAAAATAAAAAGTCGCAACTATTAACTATCAATTTATAAGCATGACTCATTAAAGAACTTAACCTAAATATGAGCCATCAAACCAAAAGCATAGCTAATGAAGAAATCTCCCTATGTCAACACTAAGAATTTAATATTATAACGATTATAGATATTAAGCCATGAAACGGATCATCATCAAAATATTTTCAGACTTCATCAAGAACCCTAAGTCAAGGAGAGTTAGCTAATCATGATCAAGTATTGAAATAAATAGAGAGAATGGAAGAAAAACTAAACTTTTTTCTCGTAGGAAAATTTATTGTCCCTTCAGAACCAAACGCATCCCAGCAGAAAAGTATTTTTCAGCAGCAGAGGAAAATAATTTCCCACCAGAACCTACTTCCCAAACAAGGTCTTCTTCCTCCTCAGAATCTCTCTCCCTCTCTCTCTCTCTCTTCTCGGTTTCAACCTTTCTCTCACTAAAAGGAACACAACAGAAAAAAGGAGAATACAAGATGATGAAAGAAATGTAATAATCTTCTCTGTGTGATTCACAATCCAAATGATCAATCTCTGATTTTAAATGAATTTTTCTCTATCCCTCTCTCTCTCTACAATTTAACAGTAATGAAACAATCCCTCCTTTGCTCTCTAATCACTCTCTTTCTCTCTCTCTCTATTAAACTCTCTTTCTCCCACTAAAAGAAAGAACTTACAGAAGAAGAAGAAATTGAAAAGAATAATAAAGAAAACATAAATGAGAAGATGATATTGAGACTCTGTTTTTTTCTCTCTCTTTCTCTGATCTTGCTATTTGATTTGAGCTCCAGAGAGGACCCCCAAAGATGAGATGACTTCCTTCTCTCTGTTCTTCAATATATATGTGAGAATGAAGTAGTTGCAGTTGTCCCTCTTTGTCTATAATCTTCCTTCAATCCCCGTCCACGATTTCCTTTAATAAAATCGTTTCCATAAATCCCTGAAATCTCTAAGTCTCTCTACTGTCAGTTTGAGAGAAGATATCTTCACGATTCTCTCTCTCTAGAAATCTCACACTCTTCCCTGATTTCTTCTTCATCAATGACTCTCTAAGTTTCTGTTTCCAATAAAATACCCAGCTGTCTCCTTCCATAGAAGAGATTGAATCTTTTCTTTCTATGTTCGGTTATCTCTCGGATTTAGAAATATGGAGAATGTAGAGAGAGAAAGCACCCCCTCTCTGTAATTCAAAACAGTAGAGAGAAGAAAAGAAATCAAATCATTTCTTTCTATTTCTCTAAAATTTTCTACTTCTCTAAATAATCTCCTTCCATTTAATTTCTCTATTTCCATCTTTAATTTCATCTTCATTTTCTCTAGAATATCTTCAACTATTCACCTCTTTTTAATCCACTTTCCATCTCTTCAATATCTTCTAAAAATGTTCTTTTCAATCGATCAAATCTCTTTCTCATTACTGTGCAAAATTTCTAAAGTTTCCTATTTATCTTGTTGGGATGAAAAGGAAGATGTACAAAAATATAAGAGAGATGCTAGAATCACAAAAAATTTTGACAAAAAAAAGTTCCCAGCTGATGTGGCGGTTGTGATTTTCATCTCTCAACGGCCTAGATTTGGTCAAAGTTTGAAACCACACCCGCCACATCAGCTGGGAACCTTTTTTTGTCAAAATCTTTTGTAACTTTATCATTTCCCAAAATATAAAGTTATAGTAAAAAGAAAGATGTGAGAAAGAGAAAGGATAAGGACTTCCCATTTATTTGGCAGCAATTAACGTGGGTGCTGTTGGGATGACGAAATTTTGCTACACCAGATGCGCTTCAAGGTTTGATAGGGTGGACGTACCAACGCTGGATCTATCGAAACGTGCCATGTGTGCTTCACATTGACGTTGGGCCACTGAAGATGAGATGCACTGGATCTTATTTTCATTAAATCCCAGAGTGCCTCCAATATGCCCGAATTAGTACAGTACACACCTATCACCGTCCATCTGCTTGCGCACCCGCCATGTGTTGCTGAATGGATATATGGTGACCTTTGGTCAACTTACTTTGACCCAAACTTTGACTTTGCCTAAATTGCTCGTCCGGACTCCGATTTGACTTCCGTTTTCACCTACAGATTCGTCTTTGACTCTGCTTTCATCCGAGTACCAAATAGACCAAACTACGATCACCACCAAATGACCGAAATGCCCCTAATGTGTTAATCTCCCGATTTTAACCGTTTTTAACGCTCAATTCCATAGAAGACACCTGGACAAGATAAACAAGTAATTCATGAAAGTAACTGCTCGAAATAGACTAACTAGCCCAAATTAAGAGATTCAGATGGATATTTTCATGTCTCATCAGTAACTTTAACTACGGTGTTTGCATTATATACCGTAGCAAACAACTATAACAAAATTTCAAATCTATCAACGTATAATATGTGATTTATTGGTCATCTAATAAATAAAATATGACATAATGAAAAACACACTTTTTGGGACATATTTTACTGATACATTAATTACGCAATCCACAACAACAGTATATGTGACACCCTTATTTTAGAGTCGGGAAACTGAACGAGTTAGAGCGCCGGACGAAGCTAGTGATTTTGTAGGATTTGGTTTCGAGTAATTTTTTGGTTGGTTTGAACCATTCATTGGATAGATATCGAACGACCATGTATTTTGATTTGTTATATATAAATTCATATGTTATTTAGCCCTTAATAAAAGAGAAACAATAAATACTACGATCGAAGAGTGTTGGTATCTAATTCGAGTGCCGCATTTTCAATTGTTTATGGAATATGTGATTGGGCATGATGGATCATGGAGATTCAATTGTTTATCATTTTTGTTTTATCTTCCTCGAATGTTGATAAACTATGTCGACTTAATCGCGTACATTTAGACGTTTTAAGTATAATTATAGACGGTTTTACGGTCAAAATTTTGAAACTTTGTTCTTGATAAAATTTTAACTTTTGGTTCGGTTGGATCCGTTCATGTATGGTTTGGACCGAACCAAACCATGAATTAATTGGTTCAGATTGAGATTTACAATAATCCAACCCTTTTGGATCGGCCTGTGGATACGCTCAAAAAGTCAGTATCCAACCGATTTTCACCCCGTATTCTATTACAACATATAATATACTAGGTATATCCCGTGACTCCGGCACAGCGAAATTCAGTAGACATGTCATTTTTTTTTTATGGCGGTAGAAGACATGTTGATTTTTTTTCTTTCATGAATCTACACCAGGAAAAATAAACCTTAATTAATTTTAAAACAAAAACGTATCTCTTTTTAAAGGGTAAAAGTACAATTTCATTAAGTTCGTCAAATTTAAAGAACTTATGCAAAGACAAATAAACCACACCAAAAGAATTTCTTTACTGTTCAAGCGACACTAAAAATACCACATTATAGTTTATAATCGAATTGTACTCCCAAAACAACCCAACTTATTCTTGAATATGATGGAAACTGTTACAAAGGTTTTAATGTTTCACATTGGACCAAAACGAGTGAGGATTTCATACGCTTCCAAGTTGTAAAGTCCCATATTCTCCATTATGTGTTTGAAGAAGATGAAGTTGTGTACAAAATGATACATATATCGGATCCATGGACACCGAAGATAAAATTTAGAAGCAAAAGGAATCCTTAAAAAGAAAGAAAACATTGGAACAAATCTCTAGACTTTCATTTATAAGTATTGGTAAAAATACCCTTAAAAACTCTGAGCCGATTTGTTTAAATCTATATAATAAAACAGAATGAAAAACGATGAATGAAAAACGATGACTAGGACAAACATCCTTTTTTAATTATACATATTGTCTAGAAGCCCTTCTCAAAATTTCTAAGATAGTCCTTCGTAGAAATAAAGTTACCTATTTAAAAAACAATAATCTTTTTGTTATTGGAAATAAAATAACTAATTTAAGAAAAAAAAAACAAAATAAATTTCAAGGGTTAAAAAAAGAAATTAAAATCTCTCTCTCTCAATAAAATAATAACTAATTTAAGAGAAAAGAAACAAAAAAGTAATACAAAAATATAATAACTAATAAAAATCTCTCTCAATAAAATATAACAATAAATTTCGTAACATTTGATTGATACAAGTGTTCGTGTCGTACAAGTGTTTCGTAACAATAAAATCTATTATATAAAACAGAAGGGAAAACGATGACTGGGACAAACATCCTTATTTAATAAAGGATATTGTCTAGAAGCCCTTCTCAAAATTTAAGATATAGTCCTTCGTAGAATTAAAATTACCTATTTAAAAAACAATAATCTTTTCCTTCTTAGAAACAAAATAACTAATTTAAGAAAAAAAGGAACAAAATAAATTTCAATCATAATCTATTATATAAAACAGAATGGAAAACGATGACTGGGACAAACATCCTTTTTTAATAAAGGATATTGTCTAGAAGTCATTCTCAAATTTAAAATATAGTCCTTCGTAGAAATAAAGTTACATATTTAAAAAACAATAATCCTTTCAATCTTAGAAATAAAATAACTAATTTAAGAAAAAAAAAAAGAAAAAAAAAATTTCAAGGGTTAAAAAAAGAAATTAAAATCTCTCTCAATAAAATAAGGGTTAATTCCGTTTTGGACCCCCAATTTGTGACCAACTAGCCGTTTTGGCCCCCAATTGTGTCCGGCAGTTCGTTTTGACCCCAATTTCCTGTTTGGCCCCAACATATTTTTGTAAGCTTCTCCATTCTACCCTTAATGCAATTTTGTAAATTAAATGTATTTTCTTTCTCTTTGTCCACCTCACTAAGCAATTGCCATGTCATATTCGTCCACATAAGGTCGCCGGAAAATGTCGTCGGCGACATCATTTCCGGCGACCACCATTTTCTTTTTTAACTTCTTCTTCTCCAACCATCTCCTTCCTTCTTATTCTCTCTCTCTCCTTCCTCTTTTCTCTCTCTCTCCTTCTTCTTCTCTCTCTTCTCCGGCGAAGGGTTTCCCTTCGCCGGAAACCTAACAGAGAGAGAAGAGGGGGAGAGAGAGAGAGAAGAGGGGAAGAGAGAGAGAGAAGGAGAGAGAGAAGAAGAAGGAGAGAGAGAGAAGAAGAAGGAAGGAGATGGTTGGAGAAGAAGAAGTTAAAAAAAAAAAAATGGTGGTCGCCGGAAATGATGTCGCCGGCAAACAACCAGTCTGGCGGGTTTAAATAGACACACAACTTTCAGGTGAGGAAAGTTTAACATTCAGGTCAGGATTTAGAAATCTGAGGCACAACATTCAGGTGAGGAAAGTCTAAACCAAGGCAAGCGTAACATTCGGGTCAGGATTTGGATTTCGTTCTCTAAACTGTGAGACACTCCTAACCGTACTATCTGCATATGAGTGAAAGGTTAGGTTTTAATGAGTTGGGACTTGCAATCTAGATAGCAACAGGAGTTATGGGTTGTCTATGGGTCAATATGTTCAGATTTTATGTTTTTATGGAGATAGTAAGAGTCTGCATCCTCCAAGGGAATATAGGAACCATAGGAAGAGTTTCTAAGCAATAAAAAAAAAAAGTTAATAGGAAGCAATCTTCGGATTAATAGTAAAATTATAAAGGGTAATATAGAGAACATTAGTCATGTACACAAAAGAAAAACCAATAAACAGAAACTTATTATATGTTAATATATATCATCACCCCTAATAAAACATGATTTGATAAATTAGTAGTAATAAGGATAGGAGAGATGGGAAGGGAGGTAAACTTTGCCAAACCTAGTGATGATATGTGGGTCTTGTATTAGGTCACCTTCTCTCTTGCGGCCTTGTTGCACATACTTATCCAACAATAGTTTGCGAGTTGTTTCCATTAAATTGAATTTCATATAAATATTATCAAAACTTTCAGAAGCCTCTTCAAGAAGAGGCCGAATAGGATCATCACCTTCAATTTTGGTGGAATCCATCGTCGCCGTCACAGTTGTTATCATCATCTGTCTCACATGTTCTGTTATGGCCATGGAATCATCAACCTCGCTCAGCATCTCAGCACATCTCGCTCTGTTTTCATCTTTTAACGTCTCTTCTTCATTCTCTATCATCGATCTAGTAACTTGTGTTAATTTATCAATTTTTTCTGAAGTTTTTAACGCCGACTGTATATACCTTTTAATCATGAACTCCGCCGAGTATCCTCCGACTCCTGATTCGCCCATTATTCTTTTTTTGCTCCCAAATTGGTTGTTCAGATAGAGACCGACGAGACTCGATTAGGGTTAGGGCTATTTATCTATCTTCTCTTCTTATTGGGAAGAAACACCTTTCTTGACCGACACCGAGGTACTTAACTTCTTCACCAACACGGATATAACTATGCCAATATATTTTATTGAACCAACTTCCTTAAATAATAACTTCCTTTTATAAATTTAGTAAATTTCGTAACATAATAATAAGGCCAGCGCTGTGGGGAAAGCTAAATAGTTTCCGGGATGTGAAGACTTGGTCAAAAATTGGTCGATTTTGTTTTGACAATTTTATTTTGTAAATTGTTAGGGGGAAAAATAAAAAATCTCCGCCTCACCTCTCTCTCTCTCTCCACCTCACCTTATCATCTTCACCGGCGAAGGTCGCCGGCCGGTCAATTTTCCGGCCGGCGACCTTCAATCATTAAAAAAAATAAAAAATTCTCTCTCCTCTCTCTCTCTCTAAGAAAAAAAAATTTTTTTTTTTTTACTTTAAGACCTAGATCTGGTCTGAACAGACCAGATCTAGGTCCGTTCTGTTCGTGAGGAACAGATCTGTTCCTCACGAACAGACCTAGATCTGGTCGTTATTCACGAACAAACCAGTTCTGTTCATGAAGAACATACCTAGATCTAGGGGTGGGAAAAAGATCCGAAAGATCGCTATCCGATCCGTTCGACCGAGATAAAAAGTGTCCATGGGCACCCGATGGTCATAATGGTCAGTGTCCGACCGGCCCGAAAGAATTGGCGGACGGTCACGGTCAAAATTCTATGTCGAAGGACCGACCGCTAACCGACCGGTACGAGTGACCGAATAGGTTGACCGACTAAACAATCCTCATTTTTAAAAGTTGACCGTTGAATTTTATAGACATATGAATATATGATGATCATTAGCTATAGTCATATAGTCCTCTGGAAGACCAAACATTAGTGCATGGCTTAATTATATCTTGTCAAATGATGATCAACTGTGTTTTTTCTTTTTTATATTTACTTTTGATTTCTTGGCTAAACATCTTCATTTGCAAGTAATTTTGTTTGTGGTAATAAAAATAAAGTTCTGAATTAAGTAAATTTATTGGAAAGTCCGGACCGAGACCGTCTGGTGTCCGACTGGACCGGTAAAATAAACGGTCTTGGACGGTCAATGGACAAAGAATTCTTGAGAGTGACCGTCCGAGTCCGCCCGAATAAATAGGTGGTCACTAACAGTTTATGTCCGAGTCGACCGGTTCGATGAAGTTAGAGTCCGGTACCGACCGGTCCGGACCGATTCCCACCCCTACCTAGATCTAGTCTGTTCTTCAAGAACAGACCAGATCTAGGTCTTAAAATAAAAATAAAAATAAAAGAGAGAGGAGAGAGAAATTTTTTTTTTTTAATGTTTGAAGGTAGCCGGCCGGAAAATTGACCGGCCGGCGACCTTCGTCGGTGAAGATGGTGAGGTGGCAGAGATAGAAGATGAGATGGAGGAGAGAGGTGAGGTGGAGAGTTTTTTATTTTTATTTTGAACCATATTCCCCATAAAATATGTTTCCCCGGAAACTTTTCAAAATTCTGCATATTCCCTTTAAAATTTCACACCCCGGAAACTATTTAGCTTTCCCCAAAGCGCTGGCCTAATAATAATTTAACTTTTTGTTCTCTCAATAAAAAAAAAACAGAAGGGAAAAATGTTCACTGGGACAAACATCAGTTTTTAATTAACGATATTGTTTAGAAGCCATTCCAAAATTTAAAATATAGTCCTTAGAAATAAAATAACCTATTTAAAAAAAAATATGCGTGTCCTTCTTAGAAAGAAAATAACTAATTTAAGAAAAGAGTTATTTTCTTTTTGGCCCTACTTTGTGACCAACTTCCTTCTTGGCCCCCTATTTTTTTATAAATTCAAATTTAACCCCCTATTTTCAAGTAAATGCCATAATTACCCTTCGTTATTTCAAAATAAAATATTAAAAAAAGAATATTTCCATCTCACCTATTTTCAAGTAATTGCCATAACTACCCGGAAAATTTTCTCTTTTTTAAAAATATTTTTAATATTTTTTCTGATAGTTTTATTTTGAAATTAGGAAGGATAGTTGTGACATTTACTTGAAAATAAGGGGTCAAATTTGAATTTATGAAAAATAAGGGGTCAAGAAGGAAACTGGTCACAAAGTAAGGGGCCAAAAAGAAAATAACTCTTAAGAAAAAAGTAAACAAAAAATATTGGAAGGGTTAAAAAAAAAGGAAATTGACCTCGCTATCTCTTAATAAAATCGTGTGCTTCTTAGAAATAAAAATAACTAATAAAAAAATTACACGGATTAAAAAAAGAAAATTGAAATTTCTCTCTCGCTGAAATAACTAATTTAAGAAACAGGAGTGCTACATGTACAAAATCTTTGACAAAATTCTCGACTTAATGACTCATTTTCATTAAAAGACAAAAGTTGATCAAAGTTTTTCAAAGTTTGACTTTAATCTGGACCGTTTTTTTAGAATTTTGTCAAGAAGTTGTATCAAACAAAGAAAAAAAACAATAAGCAGGATACCAAAAAGTTTGGGTATCCAGAATATATAACAATAATAAATATGGAAAGTCAGATGTCATATTTGGGGATAGCGCCTAGAGCAATACTATGAGGCGCCTATACACACTGGGTTCGTCAAATTTGATTGATACAACTTCTCGTACCCTAGGACACAGGATATACCCTAATATTTAAAAAAAATCCAATCATAATTCTTCAAATTATTATTAGTTTTTTGTTTTTGTAAGAAGATACATCAAGACACTAACTCGCACATGAAATTTGAACGAATGGCGCGGATTCATGAGTTATTCATCCAAACACACCATCACTTGACATTTGGGTTGTATTGGGCCCACATAAACTAAGGATGGGGCTTTATCAAGGGTTTGGTGTTGATTCAAAGTAACCCAGCCCACTACACAAATTCCCTTACAAGTTACACCCTCTGTTGATGTCGGTTAAAATGGTTGGCCCAACACATTATTTTAGTCTGTCATATTTATCCTATGCTCCCAAATGAAAAAAGTGAGTGTTGTGATATTAATAGTAATTATATATAAGATGTTGTAATAACCTTACTGTTTTTGAAAAATAGTTCAGCCCTAAATAAGAATATATATATTTCTTTCAACAAAAAAATATATTTTCAAATATGTGGCTACATTATTATATCTTTTTTTTGTTCCATCTTTAATTTGGAATTTGAAATGTTGGAGAAAACTAATTTGATAATGAACCCCTAACACGTATTCATTCACTTCTACACGTGCTGCAAATTTTGAAAGATCTGAGTTCTATTATATAAAACGCAAAGTTTTTTGCTGACTGCGACAAGTCGAAAGACAAATCTGACCGTTCGTTTGATTTGATCTTCAGTCTAGATCTTTAGATCTCTTACCCACCCAAGCAAAAAATAAATCGTTCACCCACTCGATGTAAGAGTAAATCTTCACCCACACAATGTAAGAGTAAATCTATGTATAAATCTTGGCCATCCTTTTTGACGAGATACAATTCTATCCTTCAGATGATGGTTTGGCATTTAACATTTTGTTCACGTCCCATTTTTCTGTATACGCCGTTACATTGATATAATAAATATCACTATATTGATTGCTATTGGTTGAGGGAAGTTCTTTTGTCAGCATAGTTCCTATCTACAGTCAAATTTTGAGGAACTTTTGTGTAAATGGGCACCTACAGCTATTATGATGACCCCTCTAAAACCTTCATTTTATTAATTCATGAAATCTCAACGTTGCATTGCCTCAAGATAAATGCGTAAAGAAGAGTTACTTGCACACCCCAATTAATTTGTTTGATTTTTGTTGATAGTTTTTGTTTAGGTATGTCATGAAAACCTGCTCGACAGATTGGGTGCTTCACCCGATTGAGGTAATTTATTCCTTTTAACTTCTTCCCTTTAATTTGTTGTTTAGTTTAATAAACCTCAATTGATTTCTCTAGATAATTCTTAGTTTATCGTCTTCACTTCAATTTCTGGGTATTTCTTCATTGATATTGACTATTTGTTAGTTTGATCCATTTGGTTTAGGAAAATTTTCAGAAATCATTATGGTTTCACAAAATGAAGAATTAAACCCCTAAAACACCAAAATTCTAATGGAATCAACGCAGAGAAAGTACTAAATTCCAGTCTTTACCAATTCGATCGATTTTATAGAATTACGAACTAACAGTTATTCCACCTCCATTACTTTCTCCGCAGTTTCTGGACATTTGTTAGTTTATTCGCCGCACATAAAATCTGGGTATTTGTTGGTTTCTCTTTTTCATTAATCTAGGGTGTTTGAAATGTTTCTGTGTAAAATTGTTAGTTAAGATCTTATGCATGCTGGAACAAGAGTTAATACTCATGTTTGTCTATGGCCTGACAGTACCCATTGAGTAGAGCTACCAATTGGGACAAATTTAGTGCAATTGTTGAACTGGGTGTTGTGCACAGAGGTTGCAGGTGACCATTTTATGTATCATCAGAAGGGGGTGTTCTTATGCCATGAAACTAAAAAATGGTCAAGTGGAGTTGTATCTTCCTCGAAGTGGAGTTGCTGACGGTGGAATTCCATATTCAGAAGGGGGTGTTCTTTATGCCATGAATCCATTTCATGATTAAACAATTATATTCACAAAGATCAGTAGTAAGGTTACAACCTTTCTTATTCTATGTTTAACGTGTTACCGTTTCTAATTTTTGTATGGCTACTTAGTTTGCCTGTTTTATCCAAGTAACAATCTTTTGTACCTCCTTTGAAGGTTCGAGACCACATAGGCGGATAACTCGTCACAAACTGTATATGAATCATGAGTTGAATCTGAAAAATTCTCCAAGATAAGATATAAGAATTTTAAGTCATTAAGTCTCACATCTTCAAGAATCATGGCACAAAAATCATTACATTTTGAAGATTAGGAGGTGGAGGTTCTGATTACGAGTCCTTTGTAAAACATGTCAGAGTTTCAGCCTTTTACATGTTATTTGGGGGAGGTATGTATATGTCTTCTGCTATCCTTACTGTCATGTTATCATTAAAAAAGTGGCTGCAAAAATTGATGGACAGAAAAGGTATTAACTAAAATTTTGCAACCGTTTCGAAACATATATATCCTGTGTCACTGGATTAAATTTTATTACACTTGGATTGTTATTGTTGAACCTGTGTGTATAAAACACCAACATATCTCCCAAGGATGGTTATGTGAAACGTCGAAGGTTTCATTTTGGTATGTAATTTAGGCCTACTTGGCCTTTTGAATATTGTAAACCTCTTGTGCTTTAGTTCATTTTGATTTAGTATCTTATATCTAATCTATACTAAAAATTCACCTTTGGCAGGAATTAAGTTATAGAAAGTGATTAGCCAAATGGAGTGTTATTGCAAAAGGAATGCAAAGGTCGAGATGTCTCTTGAAGAACTCATTTACGATGTTAACTCTAAACATTAGTGAGGAAGTGTATTATTCATTCAGTGTCAAGATAGTGTTAGTTTGTTTTTTTGTATAATTTGTCAATAATATCTTTCTTCTTTCGGATTTGGTGCGCTTTCATCGAATTTCTCTCATTTGTTGGATCACAAAATTTCAGATAAATATCAAAATGTTGTCTTCATCTTCTGTATAAATCCTACAATTGAGCTAAAAATACCGTTGTGTTTTGTTATAGGAATATGTGTACAGATAGATTTCCTGTTGTAAAGGATTATTGTTATCTATATATATTATTAGATTTTAAATTAGTGTATTTTTTAGTATAGATTTTAAAAATACTATTTTTATAATATATGATTGCTTCTTTATAGTCTCTGTCATATACATGGCACAAAAAGTAAATTTGGAGTTGAAATAAGTTTTTTTTTTTTTTTTTGTTGAAAGGAGTTGAAATAAGTTTACATTTAAATGTATTTTTCATCATGCTGACTACTTATAGTATGTTATTGTTTGGTTGCTAATCTACTGAGTAGTTATTATATGTTATGCTACTGGTTTGAAAACACAATTTAAATATATTTGGTTGAATTAGTGGTATCTAAACCATTTGATAAGTGCAACAAATAGTTTTTCTAATGTGATTGATCTCTTCCGAAGTGTAAAAAAGAAACTATCTGATCAGGAATGAGATAGTTGCAGGGTCATATTAGTTCAAATTTTACACCGAATCATGTGATAAACACACGTATCCGTGCCCTCCGGGCATGGGCTATACCTAGTATATTAACAAAGGTCCATAACAACATCAAAGAGGAGGGGTAATGAGAGTGAGGAAACCTGTGTAAATTCTCTTGTTTTTTTTTTCTTACATATGATTGCGTGTTTTTGTAAGGGCGGGTGTCCATGTCTGGATATGATCACTCTTACATAATACAATATATCTTAATTTACCTTTGTAACCATCAATATGACCTAAGTAAAATTGAGATACTTAAAGAAATAGAGAACAATGAAAAGTAAAGGTTCATGATATTTTGCTGGGGTAAAAGAATTACAGATTCTGTTATGAGTTGAAAATGATTTGGGTATCTATATAATAAAAGATAAGGGAAAACGTTGATTGGGACAAACATCCCTTTTTAATAAAGGATATTGTCTAGAAGCCCTTTCCAAAATTTAAAATATAGTCCTTCTTAGAAATAAAATAACCTATTTAAAGAAAAAAAATAACCGTGTCTCTAGAAAAAAAAAAACTAATTTAAGAAAAAAGTAAACAAAAGAAATTTCAAGAGTTAAAATAAAAAAATTAAAATATTTCTTTCTCTCAATAAATAATAACTAATTTAAGAAAAAAATAATACCTAAAATCTAGGACATCCTGAATATAGCAATCTATTATATTAAAACAACTCAGTCGGTTATCCAGGGGATAAGTTTGACCTTCCATTTTATTTTAGAGATTTGATTGGGAGTACATCCGACGGATGATATAAAATCTTTTTATGTAAATAGACTAGAAAAAGAAGGGTATCTATGTAAATCACTCAAAATTAGTTAGAATAACTACTACCCACATATTTATTTCTCTATTTTTTTTCTCCTACGGATTACATCTTAGAAACTACCAACTTTACAGTAGGAAATCGTGGGACAAATCAAAATAACTAACCCACTCTCCAATATCTTCCTATTTTCTCTCTCGACCGCCTAACTATTTGACTTAAAATTGAAATTCTCTTATTCCCTCTCCAAATTCTTTCTCTACACAATGGTAGGTTGGTAGTCCGGTTATCGGGAGAGTCTATCCCACCGGTCTACGAGTCACTCACTATCTTAGACTAAAACGAAAAGGTGTCAAATTGGGTTTTTGATTGGTTTATAAGAAATAAAGAAAACAAATAAAACTAGCTAAACAATTTAAGTAAAGGCGCGAGAGATTAGAGAGAAGTGTCGGAGGAACAAGAGTCGGGAGACAAATAAGTGAGAGAGGTGTCGAACGGGAATCCGATATGATAAACCTACGACTATGTGTAGTCCGATCTAATGTTCGAAAGTATAATCGATGTTCGACTCTTAAAATAGATGTCTCTAAGTACTACATATATCCGGAGATCATACTTAGTCAAACAAACGTCATAATCGGTTAAACCCAAGTCATCGAAGGTGTTGTCTAGTCGCCTAACTATGTGAAGTGCATGACAAGACACGTGAAATTATGACTTAGACTACGATTGATATCGAATACTTCGTTTCGTCTATTAACTATGTGAAGTGCTTGACAAGACACATGAAAATACGATCGAAACGATAATCGAATCAAATGAACATCAATTCATAGTCAAACCATTAAATCAAAACACACATAATCATAACATTTATCACATTTCATCTCATAATTGACATACGAGAGTTAGCTAAACATGGTGAATGAATAATAAATGAAAAGAAAATGATGAGAGAATCCCCCTTTTTCGATGTGGTGCGAGGCTAGGATCGTCGGAAAATATAAGTCTTTAAGGTACAGCCGCTTTCCCCTTAACGAAATTTTGGGTTCCCTATAGCAACCACCACCATCTTCTCCATTTTTACTCAACCTCCATGAAAGCTTAACCCTAGCTTTCTCTCTCTAGAAGTTTTCAATCCAAATCAAAATCAAACAACATGGGAAGCAAGACAATAGTGTGGGGAGCAAAAGCCGTATGGTTTCCGACCAAGGAAGTGGCCGGAACATCTATAAAAATCCGACCAAAGTTGAGAAGAATCCGGCCAACTCAAGAACACCAAAAATCCGACCAAATGTGGAGCTCTCGGGCCAAGATGCTGCTGTCCCGAGCACTCCCGAGCAGGCCCTATGCCGTCCCGAGGTTGAAAGCCTTTGTCCCGAGCTCTATTGCTTGCAACCGAGCTGACTTTGAAGAAGCAGCTCCATCCCATGTCGGTTGAAGATCGAACAGCAGCTGTTGTCACTTTGCTTTGCGCGTCCGGAGCTACCCGTGCAATGAAGTTCCGAGCAGCCTATGAAGAAACACGAGCAGTAGTTGTTCGTGTGTTTGCTTATTCTTGCCCGCGACTTTGCCGACCTAGCTTGGCTGGCTCCTCCTTTTCTCTACCACTTTCTCTCTCTAGCAAGTTCTCAAACTCTCAAGATCTCCAACCAAGAACGAACCCTTGGAAAACCCTAGCCTCTCTAACTTGTGTTGTGGAAGATAGATCTCAAACTTGTATTTTCTTTCTTTTAATCAAAATCCTAGACTTAGTCAAACTTGACTAAGTCTTTGGACCATTTTGACTTGGACCACAAATGGGTGCCCATAAAGTTTCTCCTTGTTCTTCTTCTTTAGGTTCGTCTTGGACTTGGGCTTGGGCTTTGATTAGAAACCAAAGGGAGTGCCTCCATCCTTGTCTCTACTTTTTCATTTTCCATAAAAGATCAAGGTGCCCTTGAGCTATCAATTTTGGCATGAGATGAAAAAGTGATAATTGCTTGGTTTTATTCCAAACTCATGCTTAGCTTCATGTTTGTCACCTATCATGAAAACATGGATAAGTTATTAAAATAACACCGAAAAAAAGACTAATTAATCTAAGTTAGGCGCATCAAATGTGACATTTTCATGTCACCTCACCCACTCTCCCATATCTTCCTATTTTCTCTCTCAACTGCCTAACTATTTGACTTAAAATTGAAATTCTCTCATTTCCTCTCCAAATTCTTTCTCTACACAATGCTTTCTCTCTCTCAACAATAAAAAAAATTATTTAAAAAACCAACAAAAGAAAGCTCCCAATTCTTTTATCAAATCTTTCCTGTTAGTGATTTTTTGTATGTTCTTCCTTCACATAAAATGTGATTTACCGGCGAAGCCAAGAGGAACTTGTCGCGTCCGTAGGACGCGGCAAAAACCTAGTAATAAATATAGAAAGTCAGGTAACATGTTTGGAGAGAGTGGCTAGAACAATACGAGGCGACTCTAGAAGTAATGAGTTAAAATTTCGTCACATTTGATTGATTCAACTCTTCGTGCCCTAGGGCACGGGATATACCCTAGTATCAATATAAAACACCTACGGGTCCAAACCCTAATTTCATTTTGAACCCCTTATTTATAAGAAACAGAGAAAATGAGTTAGTGAGAACAATACTTACATGGTTCTGTAATTTGAGTTCTCCCTCCTGATCTATATAAGATTTCACACGTATATCAATTGTAATCTTAAATCTCATAGAATGAGGATTTGAATGTACTTTTAAACTCAGAGTGCACCATTGATTATCAATTGGTTGTAATTGCATGATATGATCAAACAATAACATATAATAAGTACTTTTTAGCATAGCAAATACATTCTTGTTTCTAGATGTATATGACCTCAAAATTCATGTTTGTTTTTATGTATGTGATCTACTATATCGGTTTGATTGTGATACAAAATCCATTCAATCAAATAGATTGAAATTGTAGTTTAAAGCCATTAGGATAACATATAATAAGTATTCAGTAGCTTATCAGTCAAACTATAGCATATAAGTAGTTAGTCAGTAGGATATCAATTACATCTAAATGTATACATATATCTGACGTCAAAATTTATGTTTTTAACAATGTATACGATCTACTGTATTGGTTGACCGTGAATATAAGGAAGCAATAAGAGGTTATAAGAGTTTTTTGTTAGTATAAAATTAGTACCAAACAATACACTAAAAAATAGTCGAATCATTAAGTAGCAAATTGAAACTGATAATTTATTTTAGGATCTTACAAATGAAGAAAGTTATGTAATAAAATTATCATATTTTCATTCTTCGGTATTATATTAAGAATGCAATAATAAGCTATAACAGATGTCAAACGTAAATTTATCCTAGTTATCTCTCTCCAATTGTATTCAAGAAGAAAATCAAAAAAATAATTATTATATATCTACAAAAAGTTAGCAAATTTTTTTCAAATGATGACCTGTTTTTTTTTTTTTTTGGATTTTTGAGTAAGGTTCAAAAATAGGGGGAGTAATTAGTCATATATTCACTCCTAAATTAATAAATAATATAAAATCAAAATAAATAGAAAATAAAAAATAAGCCCAAAAATTTACTATTTACTGGTCCCCATGCATCAACCCATTTATTTCCTCCCATTCTTACCCTTTCATAAATATATATTTAACCGTCGGTAAACCAAAGGTTTCTAATGGTTGAGTTAATACATTTATTCTTTCCATAAATTTTAAGAGAAATATTTATGGTGGATATTTATTGTCAATATTTATTTCCAAAACTTATATTTGTTTAAAGTAACCTACCAAACAATAATGATTTACCTAAAACGAGTTTCTCTCTTTCTATAACTTTATGTTCTTCGAACTTGAAGAAATTGTGAATTTTGTGATTGTCTTTTTATGTCTACCTCGATATATCCATCTCTAAAACATATTTTTCCTTGAAAATCATTAAGAAAATTGTATACATGTCGATTAAACTTAGAATCTTGTAAAAAAGTTATTTTATTATAACAACAAACTTAAAATGTAACACTTTTTCGTCCACAGTGAATTTTGAGATCTCTATCACTATAATCTTGTTCTCATAAAAAAAATATATATTGAATTTGTTTTTGCTACATTTTCAGTATTTTACTAGCATTTTCTTGATTTTATTAGCATCTGTTATGAATATGTTAAAATTAGGTTAATAATCATTTTATTATTTCGCTAGCATCTTATTGATTCTAACAACATTCTTATATATAACAGAATTCTCAAATTTTTTCTAGCATTTTATTTATTTAAAAATTCAATAATATACTTTACAAAAATAAATTCTTCTGAAATTAGGATTGCATTTCTCTAGCATCGGGTGAGCAAAAACCGAACCGATAGGCCAAACCAAACCAAGTCGAACCGCAAAAATCGGTTTTTGGACCGAACCGATCACCGTTCGACTCGGTTCGGCCGAAGAACCCAAATCGACTTGGTTTGGCCTCGGCTTGGGTTTCTAGAAACCGTCCAAACCGAACCGACCGAACTCTTTGGAAAGAGGGAATAATAATTTTGTAAAGTTAATAAGACAAAAAATTAGGAAAACCATAATCAGATCTTCCAAGTCTAAATTTGTCCTCCTCCCTAGTTGTTGTTATCGGCTTCGTCAACCACAACCTATTCAACTTGATTGAAAGGTTTTTACAGGTAAGTTTTCACTAATGTTCTATGTATCACAACTCATTCTTAGTTAATAACTTAAAAATATAGATTTTGCATTTGCACTTCTACTTCTTTTTTTGTTTGTAATGGTAGAAAAGTACGAAGAATTTTTAATTTTTATTTTCCATATATGTAATGGTGGAAAAGTACGATGGACTCTTAATTTTTATTTTCTATATATCCAATGAAATGAATAACATTAGTTTGACATTTTCTATAAATTGTGTTCGGTTAAACCGATCAACCGAACTCAACCGAGCCGAACCAAACCGAGTCGAACCATGTCGGCCGGCCGAATGCTTGGCTCGACTTCGGCCGATGATTTAGTCAAACCGCCACTTATTGGTTCGGCTCCGGCTCGAACCAAAACCGAAATTATATTATGTTCACCAAATTTTTAATATTTCTCTAGCATTTCACTGATTTTCCTGCACATGTCTTAAATTATGTTTCTCTAGCATTTCATTGATTCCCCTGCAATACTTATATTTCTCTAGCATCTTATTTATTCTGACACAATTCTCCTGAAATTATATTATGTTAACCAAATCTATATAAAAAAGGTAAAACTAAAAGCTTGGTCATTACGATAAACGGAAAAGAAAACTTTTGTTGTGGAAGGAAATTTCTTTTTTGAGGAAATAATTTTGTGAATCTTTAATTTGGTTATTTTTTATACTTAGGATAGGTTAGGTAGTAATAAAAAATCAAAGGTCAGACATGTAATTTACTCTAAGTGGATTTATTTTCTATTTCAGATTATCTTTGGGCTCTAGACCCATTGATCATTCGATTTTGGACTTAAAACCCATCCTCGCTTTTTTTCTTCTTCCTCAAGCTCATTCAACCACAAAATAACATGAACTCTCTATAGTATTATCTGATTATCTTTTGTCAACTTCTCAAATGTATGAACTTCAGGATCCACCATATGCAATTTACAAATTTCAACCTTATTATAGATTAGGGACATATATTAGAGGCTGGAATTAAACTCTATAAAGATGCTAAGAATTAATGACCACAACTCCTTTACGATCATGATATATCTTCTCTACTTATCATATAATCTCATACTTAAATCAGAACAAACAAAAATCAAGTTAAATTTTTTTCTTTTCTAAAAATGAAAAAGATTCCAAAAGAACCTAACTTCATTAATGGTATAGTGATTTTTTATTATCCTTTCACTGATACAATTATAACTTGTTATATGAACCCAAATTTGTTTAGACCAAAGTCGAAAATCACTTTCCATAAATTTTCATATAATGATAAAGATCATCCGGTTATATTGAACTATATGCCACAAATAAATCATGGAATATTAAAAGAGATGAAGAGTTACCTCTTTATGACTGATGAGACATGAAAATGTCCCATCTGAATCTCTTAACTCGGGTTAGTTAGTCCAGTTCGAGCGGTTACTCTGATGATTTGTTTGATTTTCTTTCTCAGGTCTCATTTACGGAGTTCGATGCAAAAACATCGTGATAAAGACATACTCGAGGGGTATTTTGGTCATTTTAATAACAAGGGTATTCTGGTCAATATTAGTGCTCATGTGAAAGTAGAGTCGAATACGAATCTATCGGCAGAAACGGGAGTCCAATCGGAGTTCGGATGAGAAACGTATGGCTAGTCAAAGTTGGGGTCAAACTCAGTTGACCAAGTCAGCTACTAGACACGTGGCGCAAGCTGGGAAGTTTATATGAAACCTTCGGTATAGTGGTGGGCACTAAAGGGATTTCGGGATGCACTCCAAAATCTGATCCCCTGTCCATGTAATATGAGATGTAACGGCAGACGCTCATCAAACGCCATCTCGCGATTCAGAGGCCACCGCTCTATCTGCTCCGGTAAGCCGCGATGCACCATATCCGTGTCACTTAACATCTAACATTCTACCGGCGAGATTTGAAATAAAATTCTCCCTCCCTCTCGGCTTCTTTTGGAAACTGCTTCAACAGGAAGCTAGAGACAACCGAGAGAGATGTTTTAGAAGGAAAGAAAATAGAAAAATGGAAAGATATTATGGAGAGAGATAGCTCGGCTGGAAGTTAGAGAGAGAGAGAGAGATTCGATAGATGGAGAGAAGGAAAGAAAGAGAACCGAAGAAGGAAGGAAATCTAGAGAGAGAGAAGGAATTCTGAGGTGGTCATCTTCTTCTTCTCTATATAGCTCGGGACTGCAACAGAAGGGGGGTATCTCTCCACGGCTACAGACACAACAGGAAAAGAGTTTAGAGAGAGAGAGAGAGTGAATCTTTTCTGCTTCTTCTTCTTCTTCTTCTAATCCTTCTCTTTGTGAGAGAGAAAAGGATACATAGAAAGAGTTAAGAGAGAGAGAGAGGTTACTGTTATGTAGAGAGAGAAAGAGTTTTAACTATTTATAAAATCCATCGAAATCATCTATTTCTTCTTCTTTCTTTCTAGTTTCTGTTAGGTAGAGAAAGAGAGAGCTATATTATTGTTTAGAGAGATAAAGATAAAGTTTAGAGTGAGAGAGAAAGAGAAAACAGTAGAGAGAGAGAGAAGAACCAGAGAAGGAAAATAATTTTCTCACCAGGAAATCGTTTCCGGGAAGACGAGAAAATTATTTTCCATAAGGGACTGTTTGGCTGCACAGAGGGAAATTCGCGAGAAAAAAGGTGTTTTCTTCTCCGATTCTTTTTTCTTTCTTTAATGTTATTATTTCTGATTTATCCCACCATGATTATGACCTCTTTAGTGATGAGTAGCTAATTTCTCTAATCTAGGGTTAGGATGAAGCCTTAATCTTGTATGATAGGATGACATTTTTCTCACGATAAATATATTCGATGTGATTTGATAGATAAATTTAATTTCTTTGCACTTATTTTATAGTATCTCCTTCATTATTTATGCTTACAATTTGATGTTACATGTTTAGACTTAGAGTCTTTAATGTATCATGCTTAGGGTTTGATATGTAATAGTTGGAGCATCTCTTGAATATTTGTCTTGAAATTAAGATATTAGATGTTTATGTCGTTTTAAAAGATTATAATTTTCCGAGGTTTGGTACGAATGGTTGTCTTCCCTTGAGTTATAAGAAAAATATTTGATTGTGAAAAACTAGGTCATTTTACATACATGATAAGGTGGATTCTGAAACCCTAGGTTTCCTCCTCATAAGTTTCTCCATTAATTATATTTCCGTTGTTTTAATCAAGTTCGTTATTTTTATCGTCTCATCACAAAAAAATCAATTTCCAAAGTAAATCCAAATTAGTTATAGGAGTCAGAATAGATTGACTTAGTCTCTGAGGAACGAACCGGACTTACCGGAATTATCACTTGACGCCCGTGCACTTGCGGGTGGTGACCTATTTAGGGTAACCTTTTAGGCTCATCAATGACCCCACTCATTGTTTTTTTTTTCGATTTCTTTAGCTTCCTCTGTAATTTGTACTCAAATTCAAGACGAAGTTTAACTAGAGCAGGGACTCTAGTAATTATGTTGCGTCCACTCATCAGTGATAAATCAAATAAACAGTGTAAGCACAAAACCTAAAAATGTTTTTCATCATTGTTTTCGTTCGCATACAATAGTTTGTAATTCAAGATTTTATATCTTACACAAATTTTCCTTTCTTCCAAGTCTCCAACTCAGAAATAACACCACCTTTTACAGCTTCAGTGTCCATTAACCAAAACATAAAACACATTCACATCCTTTAAACAACATGATTTTCAATCTATTAGATGCGAATTGGTCATAAAAATGAAACAACACTCGAATTTGCTAAACCATCAACCCGTAAAACTAAACGTATACAATGAAGTTCTCATTGTACAATGTATCTCGAACTTGTCTTACTTTGATTTTCTTTTCTTTAGATTCTTCAATTCACAACTAACACCACCTTCTACAGCTTCCTTATTTGAAAACAAAACAGACATTCTTATGATTCATGAAACATCATTTTTAATTTATTAGAAGAAAATTGGTCATAACTGATAAACAGTGTAAGAACTTTTCTGATGGCGGCCATCATTATAGTGGGCCTCTCGGCCAAAGTACTAGTAGGCCTAACGGTCAAGTCGTCGCCTAAGCCCGCATTAGTATAGTTACCGGTTTGAGTATTTAGGGTTTCCATGTTTTAGTATTTTAGTATCTTAGCAATCAAGAAAAGTATCCTTTAATAATTATCTTCTTTCTTTATTTGAGTCTATCTAGGAAAGTACCAGTGGCGTGGCTGAGAAATTGGGGGTCCGGTGCCAAAATATTAACGGGGTCTTTTACATGTTAAATTCTTTTAAACAAAATAATAAACATAAAATGTAAGTGATCTAACCATAAAAATAATATTTCATCGGGGAATTGAATCACAATGTTGTGTTTTGAGTTAAATGAGTATAATTAATATCGTTATTTGAAAATTTTCTTCTCGCAATTTTTGAAGCAAAATCGTTAATTAAACTTCCATAGTCAATCTTGCCTAAAAATTTAATTTCAATACTAAACAAAGCCAATCCCGGTCTGCTTCTTTTTCTTTATAAGAAGTGAAGAAAACATAATAACTAGTGAGATGTAGATTTCAACAAAAAAATTAATAAGTTGTAGTAGTCATCAAATAATACTTACATTAACTCCAATGTGGGTAGATAGAGAAAAAAGGTAAGTGGGATTCCCGGCTACTGGCTAAAGAGAAGTCGGAGAAGAGCTAAATAAATAAGGGAGAAAATAAACTAAAAAAAAAGAAAGAGGGAGAATTGGGTAGGCTAATAAGCGGTTAACTATTGGAAAAGTAGGGTAATAGTGGGCCTCTAACCTATAACCCTAGTTATACACTAAGTTTTGTTTGGGGGCCCATGTGGTGGGGGGCCCTGTGCGGGAGCACACCCCGCACCCCCCACCACACGCTACTGGAAAGTACAATCTCTATATAAGAGAAGTCCGATCTGTCTTGTTAAGCATTGAATTGAATTATCAAAATACAAAATCTCCTTGATTGCATCTTCTTCTTTAATTATTTCAGTTGTTCTTCGTTATTTTATCGTTTAATCGTTATTTCATCAACTTTATTTCCTTAGTTTAGTTTAATAATAATGGTGGATTCCATTACTTTTACGCTTTCGCAACAATCTACATCAGCTGGTATTCAGAGCTTCAAGAATCTGGGAACAGATAATTTTTTTTAGATACTTCTCATCTTGAATGTTGGAAAAATCTTCCGCGTTTAGGTTGGGATCCTTTTAGAGATGCACAACAACTCTATGTTGATCGAAAAGATCTAAACAAAATTAATGTCGTTTCCAAAATTCCTATGTTTGATTATCAATATCATATAGATTTTTGGATTCAACAGATGGAGGATTGGTTTATAAACCAAGAGGTTCGTGATGAAGATAAGGTTTTTATTCTTGAACAACACTTGTCTACAAGAGTCTATGAAAAATTCAACGAGATGCAATGAAGACTCATTAATGAAGGAAAATCGTTCGAAGATGATTGGAATAAAGTGAAAAGTATTTTTCGATATGCTTTTCTCCCTTTACATGAATACTTATCTTTTATTGAATCTCAAATCCAATCGAACAAATTATTATCCGAAATTCCTTCGACTACCATGGTCAATATTATTGAAGAAGAGTTTTTTGATAAAAAAAATCCTAGTTTTTCAATAATGGAGGAAGAAAATTTCGATGAGACAGATCAAGAAGAAGAAATTCAATTGACTAACACAAGCCCGAATAAGTTGTTTGATCCATATATGATTCCGGGAGAAGATTTAGTTGTTTCAAATCATAAAATTCTTCCGCCTCAATCTGTGTCGCCATTGATTTCTACTCTTAAAATTCAATTACACCTGAATTTTTGGAATGATTGTGTTGGTTATGCTATTCAAACTCTCAAAGTTAATTCTCTTGATTGTTATTTTTTACCCGGCAAACCACAACCTTCTTCCACGACTCTTATATCTTTCAACCATAGAGAAGTAATAGAAGAAGATGATTCCTTTGGTACTAAAGAAGAATTTCACGATGAACGTGAAATTATAATTTTGAATCCTGATTACAACAAAGGTGAAGCAGGTTCTGGTCAAACTTTTATGAGTTATATAACCGAGAAGACTTGCATGAAGAACTACAATTTCGACCAGCCAATCCTATGGAAAGTCAGGTTAGTTTCGGTTCCACCCACTGTTACTGTGACAATTAACCAATACCTAGAACAAGGTGCAACGAGACTAGTTACTAAGTGGCATTATACGATCGATAAGATCGATCAAAACCACTACCTTGCCGTCACAATTTTGGCGGTTAAATCTACCCAACAAGTATGTGGAAAAATAATTCAAGCTTGCTTTTCCAGGTTATGCTTTGGAGGAGTTGACAAACTCCTTGGGCTAATAGAATTTATTGTCCATGAGTTGGGGTTCACAGGAAACAACACAATGAAGATGAGTTGGGTTGACTCTCATGTCTCCTTTTTGCCAACTCTCACCAAGAATGATGTTGTAAGTGTCCTTGCTTACTTCAATGTTTCTAACCGACAAGGGACACACGATGTTGTTGTGATTCTTGGTCTTAATGCTACTGCTTATGGTCTTGATAAGAAAACATCAAGTGTTGGCAAAAAGAATGCTTTGATCTTTGATCTATGTGGCGGTACTTTTGATGTCTCTCTTCTCACCATTGAAGAGGATATTTTTGAAGTCGATAAAGTGAATTCTGATTCGGCTTTCATGGAGTCCCTCTTCTCACTTCTTCCAAAAAAAGAAGTGCATTGTTCCAATACACAACTCTACAATTTGAAATCACTAATAACTATAAACGTGTTACTGATTTTGGTTTTGGGAACACTCATGGATCGATTCACTACTGTTGGGTTTATTCCTGGAACTTAGTCGATAGTGCCTATCACCTGTTCGATAAAATGTTCTTAAGAGGTTTTTCAACTACCCGACTTTTTCGAGTAAGGGAAGATTTAACTATGGTATTTCCCAACTTGACAAGTTCTGATAAAGTTACGATTTACAAACTTCACGATGATGAACGTGGGAAGTTAGTTTTTGAGAGTCATAGCGACATTACATATTTCCATATCGTTACCTTTCTTAGAGTTGGTTTTGTTGATAATTCGTCTCTTGGTGAAGAACTTTGGCGAATTACAATAAGTCTCTTCATATTGGTTCATGTTACTTCACACCTTGAAGATTGTTAAGTGGCAAGTGTTACCGTGAGAAGATGACAAGATCAACATTGTTTATTCTTCACGTGTTGATAGGAACCTCGATAATATAATTAAAGTTGGTATTAACAGAACGGAGGTTTGGAACGTGATAGATTGGATGACCAAATTCATAGTGGATTTTTCTGTAGACAATAATCTGGTGTTTATGATCATATTCATCAAATTACTGGATGACGGGAGATGTCGAAATTTGTTAGATGTTTGTTTCATACAATTGATTTCACGGGATCTATCGCTTTGTGGGTTTTGGATTTTAGTCGATGATTTTCTCCATATTTGTCTTCTTCGACTTTTTGGCAAATTTCGTGCAAAGTGGGAACTAAGGATTGCCTTCAAAATCGTCACCAAAGTTACCTTCCACATCGTTAATATATATCCGTATTACCTGGACGATCCGTTTTATGACGACACCAACTTGGGGGCTAGTTTTTTCTCAACGGGGGAGTATGATGGCGGCCATCATTATAGTGGGCCTCTCGGCCAAAGTACTAGTAGGCCTAACGGCCAAGTCGTCGCCTAAGCCCGCATTAGTATAGTTACCGATTTGAGTATTTAGGGTTTCCATGTTTTAGTATTTTAGTATCTTAGCAATCAAGGAAAGTATCCTTTAATAATTATCTTCTTTCTTTATTTGAGTCTATCTAGGAAAGTACAATCTCTATATAAGAGAAGTCTGGTCTGTCTTGTTAAGCATTGAATTGAATTATCAAAATACAAAATCTCCTTGATTGCATCTTCTTCTTTAATTATTTCAGTTGTTCTTCGTTATTTTATCGTTTAATCGTTATTTCATCAACTTTATTTCCTTAGTTTAGTTTAATATTAATGGTGGATTCCATTACTTTTACGCTTCCGCAACAATCTACATCATTTTCTTTACCTACCTTGTGTAGTATCTCCACCAACAATTCCTTTCATCTCGACAGCCCGGTAACTCTCTGTTTACTATTTTCCACTCTTCCAATTGATACCAACATGCTCGGCCACGACAGCTGCCCTCCATCTCAAGGAACGAAACACGGGGGCTTTCACCAAATGAATATCTCAATCTTACAGAAACTCAATATGGCAGCCAGGCTGCACTACCATCAGTGCTAATGCGAGGTAAGTGAGTAGGATTTAAGACAACATTGAGGGCAAAATCAACAGAATTATAAGGGCGATCACGATGAATGTTGATTTTCGATGTTGAAGAACTCTCAGAGTTGTCATCTGTGGACGGTAGAAAATCACACAATTAATAGAAGGTCGACTGGTGGGCCACCGACAACTTGGGCTCTAGACTTTGAGACAGACGAAGTTCCGGTTGGACCTGTAGACAGACAAAAAAAGTAAAACCGTGAAGTCTTGGGGACACTGGGATGGTGTCTTGCCAAGGGCACTCCGACGGTCAAGTCAGCAAACTATAAGTAAGGTAAATACTAATCGATTGAATGCTGAGGGTGTCACCGTGTTGTATCGTCGGAGGGTGGCTAGACTCGTAGAGTGGCCGGAGCTTCGACTCTACGGGATAGTTGGTCGGGTTGGTCTCCTAGAGCAGGTCGAGAGGTCGTCTCGTACGGAGATTCAGAGTAATGGAGAAGTGTGATATAACAGAGACTTTAGAAATACTTCCAGAGTGATAGAGCTTGAAGATGGAATATTGTCGTCTAGAGTGATCCCTTAGAAGATTATCCTTCAATGTCTACTGAAATTCGAAGGTCGGTTATCGTCGTCTACAGTACTGATTAGAAGATAGCAAGTGGGAGAGAGAAGATTAATATTCAGTAGGTTTCTAGCTGATATTCGATGCCTTTGATGTCTGAGTCTCCTTCTATTTATAGGCGCCTGATGGACTCGTGGAGTCTATCAGATCCGAAATACTTGGGGTCGAGGGTGACTTAAACCCTAAGAGAGACTCGTTCTAACCGTCGATCTGTCGCTTAACTTGACCGTGCGATTGCTCTACCTCAACTGTAGACTCTTCGTAGTCAGAGGTGACTTCGAGATATTTGAGGTCTTTGACTGACCTAGTCAAGTGTCACGTGGAGAAATCTTCAGAGTTGAGGTTGAATTGACAACTGCATGCTCGGCTGAGGGCGGCCAAGGAGTGCTCGAAGTAATGTTACTTTTAATGGGTTGTTGTTCGTCTAGATGGACGTTCACAATGACTTAGAGCCGTTTGGACCTTTAGTGGATTGAATTCCACGTTGGAGAGTGTCCAAGTAGTAGGCAAGTTGGCTGGACCCAAGTGATATTTATTCTAAGTAGGCTGGGTCTAGTCGACATTTTGGCGAATTGGGCCTAGCACGATTTTTGACCACTACATCATCCATAGTTAACCTAGTGCGATTCTCCAAACATAGTTCGATCCGAGGTTTTTGTCTGTGATGCTTCAAATACAAATTGACTTCTATTTTACTGTATATGTTTTGTGCAAGGATGCTGCTGCTGAATATGTTCTAGTAAGGTAATCTTATTGGTTATGAATATGTTCTCACTGTGGGCATGTGGATAACCTTTAGCAGTTTTTTGTGGTTTCCTTTTGTACTTATGTACTTAACAATTTGATTATGAAGGAGAAAACTAAGAAACTAATGGATGATAAAAATTGCATGACAAATATCTCCTTATTCTATAAGTCACCGACATAAAAAATATAAAATAAAATGGCGTTCTAGATTTAGATAGAGAGTTGCTTGATTGATAAAGAACAAAGACGATAACCTCTATATCAAGGAAAATATGTGAATTATTTTATTTCAATGGAACAAAACATGTACCATATCTGAGCCTTTACGAATGTCAAGTGGGAATAAGAATCGCTGTTAACTATAACACGATATATCAATTACTGCAAATTCATTTTTAGCTTCGTAAGCTACAATAATTGGATTTTGAAACATAGAAAAAACTTTTACACTTCATTTCACATGACGTTAAAATTGGATTTTGGAGCACTTCAAATTAGATAAAAGATACAATAATTCGTCTATAAGACATTTCATCAAACACTTCATTGACAAAACTCAACTTTTACCAAAAACACTAAAATCAACAGAAACTCAAATTAGATTTTGGAACTCAACAAAATTAAATTGAAAAAGATGAAAGCAACACGAACCAAACAAAAATTCAGAGAACTCTACTTTGACCAAGAGCACTAAAATCAATCAAAACTCAAATTTGATTTTGGAAATCCACATAACAAAATTGAAAAAGATAAAAGAAAGACAAATCAAACAAAAAACAAATATTTTCAAACAGAAAGTATAGAGATTTCGATTGAGAGGAAACACTAACCTTGCCGAATTGAACTAAATTACAATGAAATTAAGCAAAAAAAAAATTTAAACATCAGAAACCATAATTTTAAAGATGAGAAGAGTTATGTCCGATCCAGTCTAAAGTTGTGTCTTTTGATATGGACAACTATATGCACTCGGGATGTGTTTGGATGAATCCAACGGTTGGGATTAGTGGTGATGTGGGATGAACGACAATATTTATCGAGGGGTTTCTCCCAGTCGACACCCATCCATTTGTTTTATTATATAGATATTTATTACAAATATTTATATTGGTCAGTCTGGCTTTAGCGGTTTCCACAACCCTAGTTGTAGGCAAACCAAGTTGGTTTCGGTTGATTGATTTTTGCACCAAAAATCGGTTGGTTCGATTGGGTCCAATCGACCAATGCTTACAATAGGAATTGTATATTTATATGTGAAGGCTTATTATTATATCTCATTTTGAACGAACGACGTAACTTTTCAACCATATTTTACACACAACAAAGGAATGAGAATACTAAGAATAGTAATCATGTAATGTGATTCATGGTAGTCGTAATATCTTACCAAAAAGTTTGACTCGATCATAAATGAAACTTGTAAAAATTGATTTTATCTGTAAATTATTTCATTGATGTTTCAATGGAAAGGACATCATAAATCCACCAACACCGACCTCCTAGTGTGAGAATTCCCCTTGCGGAAGAATAATATTGTCCCTTAGGTTGTGGTTCATGGTGCATTCTTTACACCAAACACTATTATGGAATGCGATTCCTAGTAATCGTATTATATTCGTGACAAACATGTGTTCATGGAGTAATGATACAATACTCGCTAGTTGCACTTCTTTCTTAAATATACCTCGTCGTAGACAAAACGAATAGTTTGCGACTGAAAGAAAGAGAGAAAGTATACGAGGAAAATACTATTGGAAGAAAAACTTAAACAAACAACGCCTAAAGTCAACTAATGGAACTATGGTCAACAATCTTGATTGGAGAGGTTACCAAGTTGGTTTCTACCCTCTAGGTCAAAGGTTCGACCCCTTCAAGTATACTCACCTTTCAAAAAAGAAGCTAATGGAAAATGATCTAGCAAGAAAAATCATGGGCAGATTTGGGAGATAATCCAAATGAACAGTTGCGATTGATTTGTTAACTTTCTCTTTATTTGTGCCATAAATCAAGAGGAAAATTCGTGTGTTGATTTGAAATTTTCTTCTAAACCTGGTCGGGGATTTCCCTTGCTAACCGTTGAATGAAAATAGGATCTTGGGGCCGCTTTGGAGTACGAAGGTCAAATTTTTTAAGATTGGACTTTAAGAGTCATTGCATTTGAGTGACATTGATACATCATGATTATAATATGTAATACATCACGATTTGGACGAACACTATAACCGCCAATTAAAACATCTTGGACTCATATTGGGGTCAAATTTTAATAGTCAATCAATCCGTTTCTGAATTTGGACGGACCTGATGAAATGGGCGCCTACCCTACTTGGGTGCCTGATGGGCCTAAGTCAAAGATGTACTCAGTTCATGACTAAGAGAGCCTGTAGAATTTTCAGATGGAAGGCCCACATAGATCGGCCCATCGCAAGTCCCAGGGGAACATATAATTTGATCCCCCACCACGAAGTCCCGAAACCCTAACCCTAACGAAATTTAAGCAAGAAACTGGTCTTCTTCCTTCCGTCTCTCAAGAAGCCAGAACAGAGTAGTAGCGGCAGAGAAACCCTAACAATCAACCATGGGTGTGACTTCTAACTCCCAGTTTTCTTATCATCCTTGTTACGAATTCCGAATTTGATGTTTCTAGTTGTGAATTTGTTCAAGAATTGATTGATTTTTGGTTACTTTGAAATGCAGGTAAGGTTCACGGATCTTTGGCTCGTGCTGGTAAGGTGAGAGGTCAAACACCTAAAGTAGCGAAGCAAGACAAGAAGAAGAAGCCCAGAGGTAGGGCTCACAAGAGGATGCAGTACAACAGACGATTTGTCACTGCTGGTATGTCTCTCTTAACTTTCTCTCTCTCTCTCTCTACTTTTATCTATGTTTGATCTTCTATCTTGAATTTTTAATGGTATATTTCTATTGGAAGGAATTGTGGTTAGTTATGGATTATCAATTTCTGATTTGTGTTGGTTAATGATGAAACCATGAAAAATATTTTGAAAGAATTAAAACCCATAAACCATTTTCGTAATCTTTTGTTGTTGTGTGCTATATTCATTTCTAAAAATCATAATTGTGGTTAGTTTAGGAATAGATGCTACTGAGCTCCAATTTTAGGGTTTGAATTAAGGAAGTTTTAAAGGGCCCTCCTAATAGTGTTATTGGCCCCTCACACCCCTTTGACTTCGGAAATATAGTTAGGCTGCATTTGGTTAGGGGAGCACTGAATTGGTGGACTCGGGCTGAATTTTGTAACAATATTGACTCAAGGACCATCCAATTCAACTCCGATGTTCTGGAGTTGAAAATGGTGGCCGTGAGGCGAAATTTGTAACCAATTTCGGTCGGAGTCAATTGATTTAAGTGCTATTGAGTAGTGGTGGTAGGGTGCAACCACAAATCTGTTCGAAGTTCAAACCCACCGATTTTTTTACATAACAACGGGCTGGTCCTACAGTTTGACCCACAATCGATAGTTTTACAAACGCTTTCTCTAATTATTAAAGTTAACCATAGTTGAGACTAACTGATTTGAACCAAAACACAAATAAAACTACCGAGCCTATCCAATTTGGATTCATCTAAGAAGAAGTGCTCAGCCCCTTTAAAATCGGTGGACTTGAACCGATATTTGTAGCCAAATTGGCTTGAGTCAACCAATTTGTAAGTTGATAAAAAGAGGGATTGCGTGTTTTAGTGAGGGCTTTTAGCCATCATTTTCTGGAATAAGAGGGTGCCACTAACGGGAGGTGTCTTCAAAACTTTCCTTTGAATAAATTTGCAAAGTAACAACATTGTGCATTAGTAAGTTCGTAGATTGTATTGGAATGTTGTAGTTGTGATGCCACCAGACCACCACCCTATTACTTTTGTGCGTCGATTCCTGCATGAACTTTTGACTTAGTAGCATTCATCTTCCTAGTTCGCTATGAAACGCATGCCTGAATAGATTAGTGGTCTAACACTGGAACTACCGTGCCTTGCATGCAAAAGATCTTAGGACTGAGAAATTGGCAATTCCTTACCTCTCTCATCGTCAGGAATGTGTACTTTAAGTCGATTAAATTATCAATTCTTATCCCTTTAAGATACTTTTTTCATTTCACTTAACTGATCTGGAGATCTTTAGCAAAGTAATACTAATGAGAAAAAGTGATGAAACTGATATTCAGGCTTTTGCTTTCTTTAATGCATGAATTTCTATTAGCCATTTAACTATTTCAGTTGTTATTATGGTGTTCCAATACTCAAATGTTTATCTCATTTCTGTAAAAGAATTCTGTGATTGACAGTCGAGTTTTTTTCTGTATATTTCAGTTGTTGGATTTGGCAAGAAGAGGGGACCTAACTCATCAGAGAAGTAAGCTCCCAAGTAGGGTTTATGTTATTGAACATCAGTTGCTTCTTCAGCTAGCTAGGGAGAAGTTTTTTGTTCTTTAGAAGATATTAGAGTTGCCTGCTTATGAACGGGGTTTTGCTCTTTATTATGGAACTTTCTTTTATCATCATATTTTGATGTTTGATATTTGTTTAAAGATTTGAATTCGAAGATAATTTAGGAACTACTGGATTTTAATTGAGTTGAAGTCTTTCTCGTCCATATGAGATGTTTGATTTTTTTTTTTTTTTTTTCTCATTTGTCTAAAGTCAGACTCATTTCAATCGATTTAAATAGACCCATAAATTCATGTCGGACGGAAGCAAGCTTGTTAAAATTTGAATCAAGACAATTCTTTTTATTTTTTTGGAAGTAAGACAATTCAAACTATCCAAAATTAACTTTTTTTTTTTTGTTGAACATCCAAAATTAACTTTGAAAAAATAAGCTAAAACCAAACCTGAAATCTGTAGATGTAGTAATATGATGTTTATTTTTTGGGTACTTCTAAAGGCACTTTCCGGAAATCTTATTGACTCGGGTCAATGACTATTGACCCGAGTTCTCTATAAGCACCTGTTTTTTGTGTGGGCGACATTCAACTCCTTTTACTTCTTCAAAGTTAATTTTGGAGGTGCCTTTAGAAGTACCCGAGTCAATAAAATTAATTAAGATCCCAATTTGGAAAAAGAATTAATTAAGATCCTAATTTGGTTCAGATTTTGTGAGAGATGGGTGGAGAAGGTTAGGGTTAACTCCACTTTGACCGGTGCCTACATAGTTGGACGGTGTTAGGTGCTAATAGAAATGGATGCTAGCAACCTTTTGGCCCAGTACCTTTAGAGCCACCCTTATTTTTTTTAATAATTTGTAATTTTCTTAGGTTGCATACTATAGTCATTTTGATAGAATTGGACCTTGAAGCAATTTTTTCGTATGCATTTGTTTTTGGCTAAAAATATATGGGATTTGGGAAGAAGATCTGAATTTTTTCAAAATATAATTTTATTAGGAAATAGAACCCAAAATAACATTAGCTTATGCACTTTTGAAAAAGAAGATATGCTTGTGACGATTTGAATTTATTTATGATTTCTAGGATTTCTCTACTACTCTACCTACTCCATCAACATTAGCTTACGCACTTCTTAATTGTTATTGCCAACTGCCAAGCTACATGAAAAGCTGACGAATCTCTCTCTACTCCCACCAACTCCAGTTTCTTTGGCTTAATATCTTTCATTCTTAACAAAGATAGTCAAAAAAATCAAAATCCTATCTGTCTCAAAAGAAAATTTGCTCTAAAGAAACTAATAAGTATATCATGTGTTCACATGATCTCATAAGAAAATACTTATATTTTAGTAGTAATGTTTCTATAAGCATGTAACTTCAAATCTTTATTTGAAAGCCAACTCACTTTATGATAATATATAGTTTGTTTAGAAATTGGGACCAGTTCGATTAGGAATAATATGTAAGTACAAATTCTGTAACATGGTTTGTTGGTAAGCAAAGATATCCAGTCAGCTTCCTCAATCACCTCACCTTCTTCTTTTTTTGTTGCATGTATAAATAAATAACTTCCCCAGTGCCTAAAACCATAACTTTAGTGATGTGCCCATTCAGACGCGATTGTCGAATATGAGACATAAATGGTGTTTCTTAGGTTTGAATTTGAATTTCATTTGCATATAATTTACTCATGTTATTTTGAGTTCTATTTCCTAATAAAATTATATTTTAATTGAAGTTATTTTGGTAACTCAATTTATTTTTGAGTTACCACCAACATCACCACTACCTCGCATACAAGAGTAGTCGTGGAAATCATAAAAAATTCAATTAAAATCAAGTATCTCTATGAAAAAGAAAAATAAAATTATCAAAAGTAAATTGAGTTATCAAACTAACTTTTTTACTTATAAGTAACATTTTTGTCAAATATACTTTTGAAATTTTTTTACTTTTTTAAAGCAAAAGAACTTCTACTTTTGGTTGCCAAACGACACCTAAGAATTTAGCGTTTGAGTGTTGCATTAGAGATGCTGTCAAAATGAAAACTCAAAGTGCCACTTAAGTTTTTTTGAGTTTTGTTTTCAAAAAACTCTCTCTAATGCAACACTCAATTTGGAGGCCAGGGCTTTGGGGAAAACTAAATAGTTTCCAGGGTGTGAAGACTTGGTAAAAAATTTGTCAATTTTGTTTGACAATTTTATTTTGTAAATTGTCAGGAGGAAAAATAAAAAATCTCTACCTCACCTCATCATCTTCACCGGCGAAGGTCGCCGGCCGGTCAATTTTTCGGCCGGCGACCTTCAAACATTAAAAAAAACAAATATTTCTCTCTCCTCTCTCTCTCTCTAAAAAAAAATAAATTTTTTTTATTTATTTTAAGACCTAGATCTGGTCTGTTCTTGAAGAACATACCAGATCTTGGTCCGTTCTGTTCGTGAGGAACAGGTCTGTTCTTAGAGAGAGAGATCATTTAATGTTGAGATATCTCAAGAAGAAACTTAATATTTGAGATTTCAATTGACCACTCAATATTAAAAACAAATCTACCCATCTAAGAAATGACACCTAAGTTATTTTCAAACTTTTAGAGTGTTGCATTGGAGATGTCTTTTGAGTTGAAGATCTCAATACTAACATCTAGGAAAGAGAAACTCAATTGAGCCTTGACACATATGATAATTGGAGTTTCTTTTGGAGTTTTGCTTTGGAGATGGGAGATTGTGAGAGAAAAGTGAAGGAGAAGAAGAACCTTCCGTCCTGTACTCTCTCTCTAAAGAATTACTGATAAAGAAAATCGAAGATAAACCTTTAACAGATTAAAGGTCCACAGATTTAGTCAATTTTTCAAAAGAGATAGCCACGTCATCACGTAAAAAGCATTTGTCAAACTCTTTCAGAACGTAGCATTCGGTGTTTTATATTGCCAAACGACACCCTAACAGGATTGTGTTCCATCAAACTGATATTCCAAAACGAATTTCTTAATAAATAAATAAAATACATTACCATACAAGAAAAGAAAAAAAATACTGCAAAAGAAGCGAACAAAAGTAGACGTCCGACAAACGCAAACACGCACATATATGACATATCCAACTTCTCAACGTTGAATACCACGTTTTCCTCTCTCTCTCTCTCTCTCTCTCTCTAGATTTATGATCTCCCCACAGACCTTCCCTTCCTCCTTTACTCATGGTCAATTTCTGCAACGCGGAACTCTCAACTTGACCACTCTCTCTCTCTCTCTCTCTCTCTCTCTCTCTCTCTCTCTCTCTCTTCTGTCTCTCTCTTTCGGATCTTTCTTTCTCTCACTATCTACAAAAAAAATTACATAGCTTCAATATATTTGGTATTATTAGCTTGATTCAATCTTGACAACTGATATCTCAGATAAGTTCATTTCGAATGAGATCAACTTCTATCTTTTGTTACTTGACAAGGTAAGTAAATCATTATATATACCTTTTGAATTTACTACACAATCTATCTTCTTCTTTTTCTTCACTCATTATTAGGTATATAAAGGTGGTCAACATTTATCTAGTCTTTGATCGAATTGATTAAAACCCATGTTTGATTCTTGCTATAGCCCTGGAAAATCGAATACCCATTTCTTCTTTTAGCATATATTTTTTCAGATCTCAATAAAATTTTTGATTGTCGACAAATTTGGGAAGAAATTGAACCATATTACATTGTTTTCTGTTCAGGATGATATTGATATTGATCAAGAGTAATTAGTACAACTTTGGGGATGTAGAAAGGGTTGCTATTGAGTCATTGAAAACAAGATTATCTTGGTCGAATATTGATATATTGGTTGCCTTCTTCTAAGATGGCATTAGAGGAAGGCAAAGAATCCACACCCACAACCACTGTTACAAGGCCAATCCATTCTAGGATTTTGCCTCATAAGTTACTTTTTTTATTACTGCTGTTTTTAGTTCTGGGTATTGGTTTACCATTGCTAAGTATGCATATGATTCGATATTTTGGAGTTCAGAATGTAATTACCTTATCAAAAGCAAATTTCCCTCATTGTTTCGAGCAACCCGGTACTCTAAAGAATTGGATCAAACCTCCTTCTAATTTGATGCACACAATGAGTGATAAGGAATTACTTTGGAGAGCATCTTTTGTTCCTCGTTTGAAGAAGTATCCGTTCATAAGAGTTCCCAAGATTGCATTCTTGTTCTTGACAAGAGGACCCTTACCTTTGGCACCTGTTTGGGATATGTTCCTCAAGGGGCATGAAGGATTTTATTCAATCTATATTCATTCATTACCATCTTATAAGCCCAATTTTCCCGCCACATCTGTCTTCTACCGTAGACAGATCCCTAGCCAGGTAAAACACACCCTTACTCAGTCTTCTTTTTTTAACTTGTATTCCGTCAAAATAATTTTGTTGTATCAATGTATCATTAGGGACTACTTTTTCTCTATTTTAAAATGCCAGAAGCGTGGTTATATTTAAAAGTACAGATAAGCTAACGACAATATTAGGTTTGTCTTCGTGGATTTTTGTGCATGCTCTATAGATTGTTTTTTTTTTTTCCAAATAAAATGATCAATTATACATATACATCTGAAGTCTGACAGACGTACGACTGCCTTCAGATAAAATCTTGTTATTCATTCCACCGACTCACCTAACCATATCATTGTCTACATGTAATCATGTGGAACGTTCGCATATTCTGTTTTTAGCAAGATTTGGTGATATACAAGGACACCTTACGGATAAGATTACTTGCTTTTTGAATAGTAAGCTAGTATTAACTTGTTAAGTGCTCATAATGTTGAGTTTAACCGTTTTGGATGGTAAAAGTCAACACTGATTATAATAAAATTACATGCTCTCACGTGTTCTACTTGAAAAGGGAAAATCACATAAGTGCAGCACACTAGTCCTTATAGCGTGAACTCCAATTTTCCTCATAAGAGATGCTTGTTCGATCGGCCAGTGTTATACTTTACTTTTAAATGTTTCTTTGTTTATACTTTATATCCCTTTCAACTTGATAAACGAATTAACCTAGTGGTATTCCTTGTTCTCTAAAAGTGTATCCAGATGATATTTTCTAACATGTGATGTAGTACCTCTTGGTAATGCTTTAATGCTGGTTAGGGTTTTTCATATTGGCCTACAAGAATGTAACTTTTCCAAAGAAGTTCTGGACTTTGAACATTAAAATTTGTCTTCAAGTGGCCGATTAGTGCAAATAAACGATTTAGTTCGTGGGCCTGTGACCCAATGGTTGCGTACACCAGAAATCAGGTCTTGGATTTGAGTTTTGGAGTCCATAATTTTGTCTTTAGATTTTTCTGATGAACTTTGTAGGCCTTAATTAAAGTAAAGGTGGTTCTTAGTGGCATTAATGGTTTCATTATCATGGCCTTTAGGGCATTTGTCAATGTTTGATGTTCTCTCTGTGATATTTTATCTGTTTATGTGCTTAATCCATCCTTATGAGGTACCCTTCCGATATGGTTTAATGGTAACTACATGTCATGCTATTATGTTATAATGCTTCTTCAAATAAAAAACAGTTGGTGCTTCAGCTTGCAGTTGGCTCAAACTTCCTGCATTCCTTTTCATTTCTCATCAAACAAATGGCATCTTCTTTTGGAAATCCTAGCTATTCTTAGCCTGATATTGGGGAATGTTTAGATTCGTTCTTATCCCAATCAAGTAGTTTTAGGTCTTTGTGAGATGAGTCTCTCCTGTCCATAACTAAGATCCTCCCTAGAACTTCCCTTATGTATCTAACATTGTGGACACACCCATCTACCTCTCAGTTTCAACTTGATTGTAATAGAATTCTTAGCACGAACAGAACAACACGAGATATCAACATTTAAAACAGAAAGCAGAAAGTAAGTAGTAAAATATAATGGAATACCAGCAGTTGGTGTAATCTAAATAAACAACATTATATCTTACACTATACCAACAGTTGGACTGAAAATTTGCTATAGCAAAATATTGGATACATGCCTTCTGATAACCACTTCTACTCCCCAGATCCTCACCAAGAGAGATAAGAAATCATTGTCATCTATGTTCTGCCTCGTCCTTCTGCACTTTAGCAACAATCCGCAGCTGGTATTCTTGAAAGTGAAAAGTAAAACCCTTGTAGTAGATTCACTTACCAATGAATATAAACTGAGGTTTTCAGTGTTTACTCTTTACAGAATAAACATATCTCCATCCTCCAGGATGGAGCTGCATCATGAGGGCACTCTTTTGCTTTCACCAATGAGTTTTTTATTGCACATGTTTGTCCCATCAGGCTCTAGGTTTTGGGCTCTTAAACTCTTATTATGAGCCTATATGGCATATCGTAATTGTTCATATATGAGTTTTAGTGATTCCAGGTCTGATTTAGAGTCCACATATGTTGTAGCTTGTGAGCCTTTATAATCCCTTGAGGCACTGAAAATGGGAATTACGTTTTTGGTTTTGTGTTTGAAGTCACTATTCCGTATTTTAAGTTTCTTTTTTTGTGTTTGTGGAACTTCCCCCGATCGTGACATAATCAAGGCTCATAAAATGCTTAACCATGCCGCAAAAATTTCTCGTTATTCCTCAAGTTAGTTATATAAATTTCTACACATACACAGCATGTTGAGTAGTTGATGGTAGTAGTACTTCCTGCCATTTTCAGCGAAGCATTCGGTTATGCACATTAACTGACAGGCCAATTGATCCAGGACCTTATTCTGGCCCAACAGGGACAGCAGAAAATATCATACAGGCAACAAGCAGCTGAGCAGCCAATTAGGGTTTATGAGTTTTAATGTGGTTAGAAAATCAACTGTTTCTGAACTATAATGTCCGTTTATCTTTGTTAAATACCTATTTGTGGGGGTAAACTTGCTAAGCAAGTTAGCCTAAGGTAGGAATCGTAGTACTCTTTTAGGTGGGTTTAGGATTCTTGAAATAGCCCAAATGTTGGTTTTTGTAGCTCTAGAAGTGGGCTGTAAATAGACTTAATATTCGTTATTTTTCATTCTTCAATAACTGAAAAAGCATGATTGGTGAAAATATACTCTTTCTGTTCGTTCATCGTTTTATGCCTGTGTTAATGGCTATCTAGTTTATAATTATTAGGTTTTGTTCTTAGTCTTCCACATCGGTGAATATAATGTCATTTTGTTTTTACTTTGAAGGTGACTGAATGGGGAAGAATGAGTCTATGCGACGCTGAGAGACGACTTCTTGCAAATGCATTACTTGATATCTCCAATGAACGTTTCATCCTCGTCTCTGAATCATGTGTTCCACTCTTCAACTTCACAACAATCTACCATTACTTAACAAGATCCCGACATAGTTTCATTGGTGCATTCGATGATCCAGGCCCATTTGGGAGAGGACGCTACAATTATAACATGGAACCAGAAGTCAACTTAACACAATGGCGTAAAGGGTCTCAATGGTTTGAAATCAACCGACACCATGCAATTAGCATTGTCGAAGATACAATTTTCTACCCAAAGTTTGAGCAATTCTGTAGACCGGCATGTTATGTCGATGAACACTATTTCCCGACTTTGTTGACCATTCAATCGCCAAATCTTATAGCAAACCGGACTATAACTTGGGTTGACTGGTCAAGGGGTGGACCACATCCGGCTACATTTGGGAAAGCTGATATTACAGAGGAATTTCTAACGAGAGTTCGTGAAGGTCACAGTTGTCTTTACAATAATCAAACATCTTCAATCTGTTTTCTTTTCGCAAGGAAGTTCGCCCCTAGTACGTTGGAACCTTTGTTACAATTTGCGCCTAAAGTTTTTCACCTTTGATCTGTCATCAACATACCAACTTTTGATTGTTCTTCTCCAGAAGACTTCAGAGTCGAAGATGATTGAACCAGGTTCTGAACTTTACCTTCTATAGTGGATTATACTAGTTTCTTTGTTACAGTTTTGGGTTTATAGACTTTTCTTTTATGTCTGTGATACGACTTTCTGTACAGAAAACTAGAAACGCTTGGATATATCCCTGTATCCAAGTTTATATATGTAGAACTTCAGTAGATATTCAATCTAGTGATCTTGGTTGCGGCCATTAAAGGGTAGAAAAGAATCTAGCTTGATCATTACCAGGTTAGTATCAATGGGTAGACTTTGTTTATGATATCTCTCCTATCTGCTTTTACTATAGTTGTAAAAGTTTCTGGCTTTCTGATCTTGTTTGTAAAGCTTCTAATAGTGTAAGTTGCCTCACATTCTGTAGTAATTAATGCTAGATGCTAGAAAGTAGAATATGTCGTTCCGTGCCCTAAGAGTATGCTGTATGCGCGTGTAGCATGTGCCCGAAAGTCAGCAAGTACACACCCCGTATTTCTCGAAATTGAGGTAAAGTGGAGCGTACCCCAAAATGAATTTTCAGGATAACCATTCAAAGATGAATGAGTTCCCTTCGGGTTAGGACACCCTATCTTTTGTGCTTGTGAGTTGGAGGAGTTGTTCTGTTTATGGAAATAAATCGCATACCATCATGAAAGCTAATTATATGTCACTGGTACGAAATTAAGATACAAGATTACAATACAGAGTGAAGATCGAATGAGCAATCCGTAACTAGTAGGCAATTCACTATTGTTTTAACTTGAACTGCTACTTAAATATGTCGACCTTCTAAGTTTTTGTGTTGAGTAATGCAATGGAACAAGAAAACTAGAAAGACTCGCGGCAAAAATCCTGTGTGGCTTGTCTGATTCATGATTCAGTAGATCAGAATCATTGGGAACATGAAACTTAGCAAGCCACATATGGTTTCTGCTTAGAGTCTACCTCTTGTTCCCTAGCATTTTTCTTTTGTGATTATCTCGTCATGCATGCCGTAGATTCAAAATTCCATGCCGCCTACCAAGTCTCTAAAGGCCCGGGCAACGAGGATGCGAGCCAGGGCGGCCGGGCCAATATTTACTAGATAAGGTCTAATTTTCATTTCTCTTATACAGATGTTTAGTTCCATCACCGTAGTGTGTTTTGGGCTTTCTAACCTATTTATAAACAACATTTTAAATTTTTTTTTTTGTTAGAGTCAAGTTATATTTTTTTTTGTTAAAAATTCAAAATTTATATTTTTTTTTTGTTAAAACCCCATATTTGTATTTTGTTTGGTTAAAAACCAATATATTTTACAAAGTTGTTGTAAGGTGTTGCAAAGTTATTGTAAGGTGTTGCAAAGCTGGCGCAAAGTGTTGCAAAGCTGTCGTAAAGTTGTTGGAAGTTGTTGCAAGGTGTTGCAAAGTTGTCGTAAGGTGTTGTAAAGCTGACGCAGGCGGTTGCAAATTAAAAAAGTACCTAAGGAGCAGAAGACAAAAAAAATTGACTGTTTTTTTTTCACCAAAACAAAAAATATGCTGGAATTTTGACCAAATTTCCTATCCGAGTTTGTGAGAATTTTTTTCCTTATCTTTTCCTTAGGGGAGCTAATCTACAATTCCACTCAAACGTGAGACTAAGCTTTCTACGGGGAGGAGTTTTTCTTTTTGAGAAATCGACTACGATCTATGTTAGTTATTACAAGTTATACACCATTAAAATGTGATACGCATGATACCCGCCCATATTAATCTAATAATTAAAGGGGGCCTAAAGCCCAACAACATATAACCTAAAGTCCAACAACATATAACCTAAAGTCCAACAAATCTATTATTACTTTATATCTTTAACAAAACAAATTTCAATAACTATGAATTCCACTTCCTCTAAGAATGGAACCTCGGACCTCCAAAATTTTGAAGTCTATGTCAAGACTATCAACCACTTGAGCAACTAAGTGTTGACTACGAGAGAGGAATTAACATCACATTTCGAGGCAAACTTATATATATATATAGACATATTTCTTTTTACCTTATTTATATTTATGTTCGCATAATAGAAATTTGTATTTTATTACAGCGTTGTGTTTTCCTTTATAAATTTGTAGATACAGTTCAAGAGATAATATTTAATAAGGTCGACAATTTTTTTTATTTTGTACTGTAGATTTCGAGTTCAAATTAACCTGTTATCTCTTACGAGATTTTGTGAGAATGTAATACTCTAAGCTTTAACAAATATTGATATTGTTTCCGTATTTGACACTAAATTTAAGTATATAAGGTACAAAATTCTGTCTCTAGCAAAGGCTGTGTAAGTTTACCCAAAGTTTGAGCACGCTCCTATAACGCAAGTGCTAGACTTTTGCCCAAACCATGTTCGACTATCATTTCTAGAAATATTTCCTATATTAACACTTGTATCATTGTTTGTTTCACTTTTTTTTTTTTGTTGAAATTGTTCCACTCATTCTCCTCATTTCTGCTATTCGAGAGGATTATATGGCGAAATTTTACACCATTAGAGTTGGTTATGTTTTGATGATTATAATGAAAATTTTACTTTAATGATCTGACCTGATAACTATTATGGCGACGCATAAAACTGTAATATATTTATACAATGGTCTATTTGAAATTTTATTGTTACTTTCAGAGAGATGGCCAATTATTTAAACTTTCACGTTTGTAGAGAAAAGGGACGACGAGACAGAGACAAAAAAAAGACCACAACATTGAATTGATAATTGCAGATTAAAAAACATACAAGAAAGTGATGATGAAGAGGTGGTGGTTCATTTTGATAAAAATAAGCCAAGGTTTAGCTCATCTTAGGTTGTAAAAGGTAGAGAGAGAGTGAGTGAGAGTGAGAGGGGGTTGTGTCTTGTTTTGCTTGTGGGGTTGGTTTTCTTTTTCTTTACTTTATGGGTTAAATTTAGGTGTCTTTCATGCCACCTATACATGACTTAGTTGGTTAACTTTGAGTTGGCAAATGAGTTGATTTTCACAAAAGGGTTTCATATTAATTTTTTTTTTTCTTGAAATGTATCATGTTAATTTTTTTTTGATGAAATTGTATCATGTTAATTGATGTAGCAAAATAACACCATCAGGTAGTGTAATTTACTGGTAAAAGTTCCACTAAGATGGGGTGAAAGATTTGTGAAATTGAAGTGAACCTTGTAAGGGCCAAAATTTGTTTTAGGTTGTGGCTCAGGCCCCACCTACTTTGCACAACGTCATTTTGGGTCTAACTTACTCGCCTACTGGTTGGACAATCTCTAACGAGGAATCCGATCACTAAAGGTCAAATGACTTCGAAGCCCATGCAAACGACCATCTAGACAACCACTTATCCGTGAAAAGAGATAATACTTCAAATGCCACGTGGTCGCCCACAACCGACCTTGAGGGTTGTCGATTCAACCTCAACTCCAATGATCTCGCTACATATCTTTTCATTAGGTCAGTCGAGGACCCCTCACCACCTAAAATATCTCGAAGTCATCTCAGACTACGAATAGTCTATAGTCGAGGAGGTGCAATCGCATGGTCAAGCTAATCAAGGCGATATATTGACGGCTTGAATGAGTCTCCCTTACTGTTAGGGGCCATCCTCAACCACAAATAGAAGGGGACTCCGACTTGAAAGGACGTCGAATGTCAGCTAGAAAACGACTCAAATATTCTTTCAACCACTCTATTGATCTAATATCCTCTCTCGCACTTATTATCTTCTAACTGATCATTTCAAACTACGATCTTCTACCTTCAAGCTCCAACACCCTTGAAGCTCTTTGAGACATATACGAGTCGAGCTCGATAAAGTAGACAGTTACTCGATTGAGCTCGAGCTTAAGCAAACAACCAGAGACACCAGTTGAGCTTGAACATCTTACTACTCGCATCGGCTCGGCACAAGTACCCCAGTCTCTACAGGTCTAACTAGAACTTCGTCCATCTGAAAATCTAAACCCCAAGTTCTTGGTGGGCCACCAATCGACCTTCTTTTAATTATGTGATTTTCTATGGTCCACAACGGTAGATCATATACTTCCTATATGTGAAAACAAAGTAGTTAGTTCTAACCTGATTCAGCCAATTGACAAGATTTATGTGATATCCCCAGGTGAAAGAGCTTTATAAGATTGTGAGATATGTATACAACAAATCACATGGGCTTTGATGCCATATAATTCCTCTTCAACAAAAAAAAATGTCATATAATACCAATTTATAAACTTGAACATCCTCTTAATTCAATGGTTACATATTAAAGTTAAACTAACTACTTCCACTTTTTCAATTTAACTCTGTGTGTAAATTCCTCTCCATGATATTTCATACAAGTAAATAGAAATATTGTTTGATCCGAAATTTAGGGTTAGGGTCGAACATAGCCAAAAATTAATGTCATCGGTTCTTATCTGGAGAGAGAAATACCCTGACTAGTGGATATACCGATTTTCAACCTGCAATCGCCAATCGGCTTCCATACTTCGGACCAAATAGCATTTCTCATGCGGAGGAAACATGTCATATGTTGACGGCATCATGTTAACAAATGAAATGTGGTCCTAATTAAAAATGAAAAGCTGAGGACTGTAGGTCCATGATCCTTCTCAAAATAATGTACCCCATGTGATGTGAATGAGTGGGGAGCTGAGTCAGGTAACCTAACTGGGAGGATACTCCAACTGAGAAAGTGGCAAATCCAATTCTTTATAGCATTTCCAAAGAACCTATACTTCAAAGTCTAATGGGTGGAATTCAAATCTTTAAAGATATCATCTCCAAGACACCAAGTGTGGAGCCCCATGAACACTAATTCTTTTGCTTCAACTCCTAGGTTTAATGTAATAGAATCCCTCCCATGACTTTAATTCTTTTGCTTTTAATTTTTTAATGTAAGTAAGTTCGGGTTTGGGTTATATATGTCGAAAATTTAGCTGTATCAACCAGAGACTTTTCTAAAAAATTAATGTATTCAGAATAACCAAATTCATTTGGTTTGTTATGGTAAGGAAATATCTCTCTATATAAACTCGTTCTCCGTAATATCAATTTATCCTAACATATGATATACGATTGATCAGCTTCGCTTGATTAATTCCATAAGGCTCTTAAGTCTAAATCCAACTAAATTGATTTGAGTTGATTTAATTCGGTCCAAAAGAACATTCTGGTTTAGATCGTACTGTTTCATTCAGCCAACCTAATCCATGCCTACTCCTACTCTATCTCTCACTCTACACTAAATTTTAGTTCGACCCGTTTGGACGAAAAATTGAACTCCAAATTTTATTCTATCGTGTAAAAGGTTTGAAGTAAAATTGTATAGTAGAGTCTGGAATTTCGAACCACACCCTTATGTTTATCAAGCTTTTAGGCATTGGCAATGACAGGATGGAAGTAATCCCCAAGCATTGTTCAGGATTTTGAGGACGAGACATAAAAGTCTGGTATCATCATGTTATTGTTGGTAAGGGTTTATTGTGTGTCCCCTCATATTAGCCTTGGTTGGAGTCTCAAAAATTGTTGCCCTACAATCTCCACTGAAATTTGAATAAGAAAATTTCGGGATGTGTTTGGATCACGTACTTTGACATATGTCCACATTCCATTAACATCAAAATTTCGGGGGTTGTGTTATTAGGTCAGGTTATTTGAAATATCCTCAAATATTTGTAGGTTATTAGTTTGGTTCAAATGTCAATGTTTGTGTTACCCGTTTTAGACATTTAAAATATATTTTTTATTCGTTCGCGATAGTTTAAAAGTCTTCGAGTCGTTATGTTATTCGTTAGGGACCCAAAATCGCGGCCATTCAAGACATTTTTAGTTTCATAGAAATTTGAAGACATTTTGTGTAAATTTTGAGGACTTTTAAATAGAAAATGTGTTTTGGAATTATGTAAGACTAGGGTATATCCCGTGCCATAGGACACGGACACTTGTATCAATCAAATGTTACGAAATTTATTATTATATTTTATTGAGAGAGAGAGAGAGAGATTTTTATTAGTTATTATTTTTTTGTTTATTTTATCTTGAATTAGTTATTATTTTATTGAGAGAGAGAGAGATTTTAATTTCTTTTTTTAACCCTTGAAATTTATTTTGTTTATTTTTTTCTTAAATTAGTTATTTTATTTCTAAGAAGGAAAGGATTATTGTTTTTTAAATAGGTAACTTTATTTCTACGAAAATTTATTTTGTTTATATTTTTTTTTTGTTTTTCCTGAGTGTCCCATTGGAGATGCTCTAAGAACCCAAAAGAACTTTGAACATAGAGAATAAAGACTCGGAACGGACGACTTCCCCCCTTTTTGAGGAATGCATATTGATGGACTACACTTTCATATGTTATTTGAATGATCTAATTTCGTTTTAGCTTCTAACTTGTGACCAACTCAACGTTTTGGCCCCATAAGTGTACGTCAGTTCGTTTTGGTTCTCAAGGACCAAAAAATAAAACTCTTTCCGCATATATCCTTGGGGGCCAAAAACAACTTAAATCCACATCATCTCTCCCTATCTCTTCCACTTCATCTTTTCCTTCGCCACTTCATCATCTTCTCCTACGAAGGTCGATGGTTGACCATTTACTATAGCAAACCTTTAAACTAAAAAAGCAAATTAAAATTAATATTTTTGGCCCTAAGGGAACTTCCAAAAATAATTGATTTTTTTTATTTTTGGGAAACAAAACAAATTGTCGAACACTTACGGAGCCCAAAACAGTGAATCAGTCAGAAATTGGAGACTTGAATAAATATTGGTTTCTGATCGATGGACAACACTTTTGAACATGTAGTCCATAACTACGCAACCAAGTTGTAATTCATAACTAACTAAAGAAAACTACTGTTAATCAGTGATGGAACCTAAATAGTGGGTTCGAGAGAAGGAAGGAAAATCTTGTGTTTTTTTATGCCAGTATTAGAGATCTTGAAGAATTTATCTTGTAGATAATCAATTATTCCCTTCTTTACTAAGGGGAGTGGTCACGTGGTAGAGAACTTGAGAAGGTTGTGAAATTTGAGTTGGGATATTTTTTTTCTATAATGTAAAGCGTAAAATTATGTTTTATACCCAATGCGGTTACAAATTCCAAAATGATCTAAATTAGATAAATATTTCTTGTTTTAATAATCCAAATGAACATTCCTTTGTGTATTTCAGGTGGGGAAAGTTTAAAGGCATTTGCACCGAAGTATGGTCGTGTATATGTCTTCCCATGAAGTTTGGAGGTCTAGGTACTCACCCCCCGCAATTGGACAATACCGCTCCCCTTAGCAAGCTTGCTTGGAGGCTTAAGATTGAACCAATTCGATCTGGTTAAAATTGCTCAAAGCCAAATATTTCAACAAGTCGGCTACACCAGCCCCAGCCAAACAAGCACATTCATGGATGTGGAGAGTAATAAGGAAACACTATGACCTCATCACGAACTTAACCACATGTGAAGTGCATAATGACTCTCCCATCAACATTTGGACTGATTACTGGATCCCAGTCACCCCTCTTCCTCAACCTAATACTACTGGTTCCAATCTTACGACAGTTTCCCAACTAATTCAGAATAACCAATGGAAGGACCAGATCCTTGTAGCCAACTTTGATGGAACCATTTGAAATCTTATTAAAGTGATTCCCCTACCTGACAATGTGCCGGATCAAATGAAGTGGATCTTAACTCCTCCGATAAGTTCTCCATGAAATCCATGTATCAACAGTTAAGCTTAGTACAAAATCCGAATTGCTGCTCCAGAGGTCTGCAGAGCTGCTCTAGAATTTTTCTTCGGAGACCCTTAGCTTCCTTGGATGATGCTTCCCCTACTAGTTTCGTGTCATCGGCGAAAAGCCAATGATTCATTTCTTAGTTGGTTGAGGGGTGACCGATCCGGTCAGTCAAGAAATAGGAAAACGAAAAAAGGTGTGTCTAGTCTGGTGTAGCTAATGTGACTTTCTCGATCTTGAGTTCCTCTTCTTTCTCTCTCTTGACCAATCCTTAAGGGAGAGGGGGAGCAAAAGCCAAAAGGATACTCTCTTTAGTCCCTATTTGGTTAATATGAAGTGGGGTATGACCCTACCACTTCTTTACCTTTTACTTGACTATTTTACTATATGAAAACAGCAGAAGTAGAGGGATCAACCTTAGGAGTCAGTCCCCCGACGTACCCAAGATCTTCGAAACAAAAAAGTAAGGACCCCGATTTCATGATGAACTCGCTGCGTATTTTCTACAGGAAGCATCCCAACCAGCAGCTTAAGAAGGAGTTCCGGTGCCAATTTCATACCCTTTTCCAAAATAAGGTAGTGCTCTTACCTTCCGGTCTACTGGTACGGAAATTACCTTTGATTTTTCCCCTAAATTCTTTCCCTATCACTATCTTTGCCCTTTTCAGCACCCGAAAGATCTCCTACTAAACATATAGATTTGCATGCTTCTCTAGCTTCATCCACACCATTGTCGCAGTGGTTGCCTTGAGAAAGCGATCCCTGCAGTCTCGGAACCAACACCCCGTAGGTAACATCCGACTTGCACGCATCAATGTCCGTCGTCTTGTCCTGTCCCGATGTATCATATATAGATACCTCTCTCTAATATCAACCCTCACCTTCCCCCAACTGGTCTTTCATATGATTCATGAATACCATTCCGTATCCACCTTTTTCTTTGGAAATGTTGCACGGGAGCTCTTCCCGTTAGACAGAGGATCGACAAATATATAGGAAATCGACATACTTGTCCTAATTGTAATCAAACTGAATCGCCTGCACATGCTTTACTTCATTGTCATTTTGCAAAAAATATTTGGTTTTACTTCAACATAAAATCGTCTAACATTCCCTCCATCTCTGAATGAATCTTCTCTTGGCATGACTCTCAACAAATTAACCACACACCTACGATTATTCACTTTGCCACTATTTCATGGAACATCTGGAAAGCCAGATGTGATCACTGCTTTTAACACATCATTAACTCTACTTACCAAGTCATACAACAAATCATGGCTTTCGCTCAGATGAACAGAGACCTGAAAAAACTTAAAAATAAAAAAAAATCTAGATGGCAACTTCCTAATTCACCTTTTTTTAAAGATTAATGTAGATGCCTCTTTTACAGATATTAATGCTTGCATTAGGATCAATTTCATCATTCATGATCATCATGCAAAATTTATTGACGTTAAAGTTCAAAAGTGGCGTGCTCACACAAGTGAGGAAAGTGAGCCACATGCAATACTAAATGGAATCCGTTGGGTGGTGGATCATAACCACATGTATATCATTATTGAAAGCGATAACCTTAATCTCATTCAACATCTGCAAAATCCCAGGAACTCTATTCAATTGCAATCGATGAATCACATACAATCTATAAAGGAACTTTTACGAAAGTTCCATACTATCTGATTTGCTTACATTGAAAGTGAGCCCCAGCAGACAAACTGGTGAAATAGTCTAGGAAAACTAATAGCAATAAAGTCTGGCAATACATTCCCAAGATCCAATGAAACATATATTGTAATTATACTTTTTTGATGTGACACTAAGAGCATCTCCAATGGGACACTCTAACAAAAACTCTATAAATCTTAATTGTCAAGTGTCAATAGAGATTTTCTTCCCTAAATGTTAACATAGAGACACTCTAATTTTTGTTGGTCTCGAATGGAGATTTCTAATGTCTATATACTTAATACACATGTCCCTCTTCTATCCAATAGATAAAAAGTAGTTGAAAAGCAAAGTTTTCTATTGGTTGAAATTTTAAAATAACACTTAGAGAGTCTCAAGTAGACACTCTCATTTTAGAGTTTCTCTCTCTAGACACTCTATAATAAATGTGTCCATCTCATATTAGAGTGTCTAACAAAGTGTTTCATTGGAGATGGTTTTTTAACAAAAACTCTAAAAAGTCATATGTGACACTCTAAGTGTTAGAAATTAAGTGTCCCATTTGAGATGCCCTTAGAGAGTCTCTTTTGAGGGGTCTCTATTAATAAATGCTCTACATCATCATTGAGTGCCTAACAGATTGTCCCATTGGAGATGTTTTTTTAACAAAATCTCTATAAATGCTAAGTGGCACTCTAAATTTTAGAGTTTGAGTGTGTCATTGGTAGGGGTGGCATTTTTGCCCGGAACCCACCCACCCACGACCGTCCGAGTCCGAAGAGTCCGTGGCCGTCCGATGCCCGAATCGTTCCATTCCCGCCTGACCGAAAGAGCTTAAGCGGACAAACGCGGGCATAAGTCCTTACCCGGTGATCCGTCCGAGTTCGCCCGCTTATATAGTCCGTTCGACCGAACCCGTCCGTTTTATCCTACCCGTTATACCCGCCCGCCTATATGATTGATTTTAAGTCTTTAGATTTGTAGGATTAGCTACAACCGTTAGATTTCAATAGTAAAAATATATAACTCTAGAAATCACATTTCTTAATCTTGTCTTTGCCTCTCTACTTCTCGAGTCTCTTTCTTCTCCAAAATCTCAATATCTAATCAGTAACCAATAGAATCCACAGTATACCGATTGTAATCCATGAGAAGTAGAATATAACCGATCGTAATCCATGAGAAATCCCAGTGATTATCTTTTAATTTTGTATTCATTTACTTTTTAGAATTGTAAAGTGGGAGTTTATAAATGTTTATTTAGTTGCTAAACAAATTTAATTTGAGATGCAAATTTCTTTATTTGTTCATTAGCGACCGGTGCCCGGCCGATCGATACCCGATTTGACCGACTATCAAACGGTCACGGACGAACACTTTATTGGAGAAAAATCCGAAATGTTCACTCGTTTTGTCCGGATGTCTGAGTGGACACTTAGGACTTGTGCCCGAACCTGTTGAGTTAGTGTCCATTTCCTGCCCGTCCGGACCGATTCCCACCCCTAGTCATTGGAGATGCTATAAGCCTGAAATGGATTTTAGCGGAAGCTCCGTTCTAAAAGTGTTTCCACCAAACACACCCTTAGACCAAACAAAAGGGCATGTGTGCTCTTAACGACCAGCTGTCAGTAAATAGAACTCCAGCCTGTTAAATCGGGTAGCTGCCGGTTCCAACTCCAAATACCTACCCGTTTCTCCCAAAACATTCGTCTATATAAGAAATTTTCGCCTCCTTCACCGCCATTCATCCCTCATAAAAATCTTACAGACCTTCACATTTTCTCTCTCTAAAACGTCCTTTTTCTCTCTCTCTCTCAACTTCGAAGAAAATGGAGGGTTTCAGTTGCAGCAGAGCTTCAATAATTTCTCTAATGGTGATAATGTTCGCCATTTTCTCTTTCATCGGTAACACTTATGCTGCTGCTGATGCACCAGCTCCTAGCCCTACATCAGCTGCTGGTTCTGTATCTCCTTCTATCGCCGTCGCTTTCTTTGTTTCCTTCGTTACTTTCTTCGCCGGATCTCTCTTCTATTGAAGTTCCTTCATATTCAATGGTGACTTAACCTTTAACGTTTCTATGTAGTTCCTCTCTCTCTAACCTTCATTTCTCTTGTTTAATTTCCTTTCTAGTAGACATAATCCTTTACAGTTTCTGTTATGAATCGAAACTTCACTATTGATATTTACTTTACAATCATCATCTTACCTGATTCTGTTGCTAGTAGAAGATCTGCAGAATAAAATTGAAGATTAGTAAAAGAATTGAAGAATATGATGTTTGAGATTTCTCAATGTGTGTTGTTAGGTTGATTTTCAGTTCAATTTCTCTCTCTTCTTTTATCTAGATGATGATGATGATGGAATTTATGCTTATGTGATTTCTGATTCTCTGTTATATAGAAATTCTCTTCTTCAATTTTAATGCTTGTTCAATTACAGTTTTTAGGTTTTTAGTGGACATTTTTTAGGTTTTGGATAGTTTTTTTTTTTTTTTTTTTTGATGAGAGAGGTTTTGGATAGTTGCTTTTCATTTTGATTTTGACATGGACCATTAATATTTGTTCATCAGTGAATATATTCAACAAAAAAAAAAGTGACTCACTTTGAAACCTAATTTTGAGATAAATCAGATGGTTGGATTAAGTTACAACACAATTTTGGCACAATAGGGTAGGAAATGAGTGGTAGTTCTTCATGGGAAAATTCTTATCATTTTCACATGGGGTTTGCACTTGACTTGGCAGTAAGATGGACACTAATTTACCTACCATAAAGGCCCCAAACTGATTCTCTAGACTAATTGCATTTGTGGTTAACATTTCATAGGAAAGAACAATTGTGATTCTACTATTTATGAATAAAGTAGTTGGACTTGACCAAGAGTGATCTATTTCGTCAACTAGGCCTGTAAACGCGGTAGCTTATCGGATCGGATATAGGCGTATCCGAATCTGATAAGCTATCCGAATTCGATAATTATCCGACGGATATTAGAAATCAATATCCGAATCCGACCGATAATATTAACGGATATGGATAATATCCGATATCCAAAACTTTAACAAAATGTCAAAATTTTTCTTTAAATTTTTAACCATTAGATCTAAATAATAAATCTCAACCATACATTTTATATATTATTATGAATAAATTTAAATTTTGATTAATTCTTTATATTTTTATCGGATACGGGTATTTATCGGATCGAATATGAGGGTATCCGTATCCGATATCCGATAAGCAGATATCCGATAAGAAATATCCGAATCCGAAATTTCAGATATTTTTTTTTAAATTCGAATACGGATGCGGATCGGATATCGAATATTCAGATATCCATTGAGAGGCTTATCGTCAACAACATTTGGTTGGAGTGGTTGCCAAATTCGTTTCCACCCTATAGGTCGGGGGTTCGAGACACGGCGTCACACTCCTCTTAAAGTATGCAGACATTTATAAAAAGAATGAAGTTAACATTCTTGCTTACTCCCTCTTCTTATTCATGAAACAACAAGGGCTTCTGAAAAGGGGTGGTTTCTTGTCTGGTTCCTTATCAAATACCAAATGACCCCTCTTTCGTTTTTCCATCAAAGTTCGGTTAAGGTTAGTTTCTATCTTCCAATTTTACCTTTGTTAGATTGCATTTTGCACATCTTTATTTTTTTTGTTGAAGGACATATCATCTTTATTTAGTTGCTTGTGTTCACATAAAAAAAATAAAATATTTTTAGCATTTATTTGAGAAGATTTTGATTTGTCTTATTTTTTCTCTCTCTCATTTGTTTCAATCACATCCCTATCTCACTCTATTTCCATCTCTCTCTTCCCTCCTGGTGGGACAAATAAATTTTGTGAAAATAAGAAACTTAAAAGAAATAGAAAATTTGTTTGTAATTTTACTTAATTTTGTGAAAATTAGAATCTTAAAAGAAATAGAAAATTCGTGTGTACTTTTACTTTCTGAGAGTTTTAGCAGTGTTTGAATTGTAGTCATAGTTGTTTAGTAGTACCTTCGTTACGTTTATTCATATTTCATAAAAACTAGCCATTTCATCATAATCACGTCTTTAACACAGACGTTCCATTTCATAGGCAGTCATTACCAGCTTAGGGTGGCACTTCAGTGGGTACACGGTCACTACCAATACATATACCGTTCATTGCGGTGTTAGGTGATCCTATAGTCCCACATGGGGAGAAGGACTATATAGCAACCAAGAATATAATGTTTGGGTCCTTTCTACTCATTATCCATTGGTTTTGAGTTGGATGACCACAAAATTTAACATGGTATCCTGCTGACTGACGTCAATAAGTCAAGAATAGACTAGAAGTTCAGCGGGTCAACCCGTCTCAAGGCAATAGGACCACTATATCTGAAAAGATCACCCACCTAAGCCCAGAACTGGGAGGTCGGCTAAATCCTCTAAGGAACTTCAGTCCTGTTACGTTTAGAACACAACCAGGTCTGCCATAAAGAATAAGGGATCTACATAAGCAAGACCGATGCCTTACACCTTGAATATAGGAAGAAGAAGCGTGCCACACGCTTATCGATGTAATCCTGAATCTTCCTGAAGGTCTAAGCCGGCTAAGATATTAAATGTTCAGATAACTTGGGCTTCAAGAGTCTCAAAGGAGGAAACATCTCATAGAAGATCTATCAACTCGGTAGGATATTTACGAAGTATCCTTGAACATAGGAACTTCTTATTGTACTAGATACGAGATAAACTAAAAAAGAAACCGTAACTACAAGCAGCAGTCTAAATCTCGAACGATGGATCACAACCGTCTCATCTAAGCAACGAAGGATCACAACCGCCTCATTTACGCTGTCTATTACAGTCGGTCCTAAATAGCCTACGAAAGGGCACCTCATCACCTTTACCTCCGTCCTTTTATAGGCGGCGTGTGAGAATAGTCCCACATGGGAGAAAGAGAACCGGGCCACTCAAACACTAACAGAACCGGGCCTATAGCCCAACAAGACATGGCCTAAAGCCCAACAAGACATGGCCTAAAGCCCAACAACAATATTTACACCCTACTAACCCCATATCAAATAACCAAAGATCCACTTTCTCTGAGATTTGGACCTGGGACCTCCAGGGATTTTTGGAGTTTATGTCAACATCTTGGAACCACTTGGGCTACCAACTGTTGACCAATTGAAATTGAGTTGGATGACCACAATACTTAACACCCTATACCCTACTCAACGGATTGATACTCGGAACAACATTACAGGTGGAATGTCCTATTTGAAAATGAAATTCCACTTCAAGCAAATCCCATTTGGGATTCATCTGAACCTCAAATTCTTTTAGGATTTGAATCCTAATCAAATGAAGTTCTCTCTGATTATGTGACGACCAAATCTAGTGATGAAAGATAGGTTATGAAGGTATGTTAGGGTTACAGATTTGTTCGAGTTCGTCAAAATCAAAGTCGAATAGATCAAAGTTCGTAATATATGTTGGGTCTTCATTCCAACTTCAAACACACTGGTTATGAACTACTTACATTTTATGATATGTTTATGATATTTGTGCTAAAAAAATGATTGTTCACAATGTAAAAAGGTTTATGGTGAATCGCCGAAGATTATGTGTCCTTACAATTGATAATATTGAATGTAAAAATGACTTCTTTGTACTCATAAGTATTTATGCAGGTCTAAAACAAATATAGCAAAACAAATGTAAGAACATAATGTCCACCCAAATATGTGATACGCCAATGACCAGAATTGGTCCAACCACAAAAAAGAATCATAATATTGTAATGATAAAAAAGTTCAAAGAAACTTACTAAACCAGTGACGAACAATACAACGACGAAACAAATTAGATAGAGAGACCCAATTCCATGATGTTTTTCGCGCGCAAGTATTTTTGACAATGTCGTCAAGTTCAATACTTTTTTCAAGGGCGGTAGACTGGTAGAGTGCGCCTAATTATGCGAAAAAGTCGTTACACACATAATTTCGCCTCTATTGTCTTTATCACACATCTTTTATTCTATGTTGATACTAAACTAACATTTGCGACATATTTTCTAGAGACCGTCTAGATTGGGGTAGTTTGTGTTGGGCTTAAATAACACGAACTCAGGCCAGGATTCATGGGCGTTGGACATATGCATATGAGGCCTACCAAACTGCCAAGAAAGGGATAGGTAAGAGGAAAAAGACCGGCCGCCTTTAGAGGCACCCTACTTTTTGTCCTTTTTAAATCATATACCTTTTCTTTATGCCCCATATTTTCGAAAAAGATACATAAACCACCAAATTATAATGTATTAGTATAACTAAAGTTAATATAAGATACTCTGCTCCTTTATATATATATACATATGTTAGGGGTAAGTGAACGCTAGAATAAAATGGAGAAGAAGATTAAAAGAATATCAGGTGAAGTAAGCAGTGACGTGTACTTACAATGAGACACCAATCATCACTAAGAGAACATAAATATTTTATATTTTGTGCAACCATCTCAACTAAGTGATGTATGTCACCAATTATGAGCACAAAACAATCCCAAATGCTTTCTTTTACAATTTTGTAAGTTTTGATCTGATTGCCCAATATGGTGGTTGGTGGTGGTGGGAATGGGTGATAACAGTTATAAGAAGTTATGGTCGGAGAGAGAAGAGTGAAAACAATCAAATTTTGTAAGTTTTCATCTAGTTTCAAAATTAAAATTGTCATTAAAATGAGCTTCCATTAGGTAGTTAAAACGAAATCATATATGAAACCCTCGATTCGATGGCTGAACGGAAAGAAAGATTATTATTAATACTAATAATCAGTCATAACAGGATGTGGGTACCTCTCTGCAGTTAACTATTTAAGCAACCAAATCAAATATACAAACATTGCTGCTTAAATAGATCGAAAAAAAGGTACTAACGTTAACTGCATACCCTTAAAAAACACAATCAAGGGTGTTTAAATAGGAGAGAGAAAGTACTCGAAGATGATAAATATCGAGAGTGAGTTCCGAAACACCTTACAATTCATCGCGAAGACACATTACAACTCATCTCGAAGATTTCCTTCCGAGAGATGAGGTTTTGGTTGTAAGTGGAGGAGATACCTTGTAGCTAACGACGCGTGAAGTGCTGCACCATAAGGAAGTGCATCTTCATTTATAGTAAACAAAGGGGAGTGCCCGGAATGAAGTTCTCCACGAGTTTCGTTCTTCATTCCGAGGAAAAAGAAGTATCCAGGTATCACCTCTGAATAAAATGAGAAGTCTTCAGATCCCATTAACGGTTGTTGATCTTTGATTTTCTCAGTACCTAGCACATCTCCGACGACATCTACGAAGTGTTTATGTAATTTTTCGCTGTTTACAGTAACGGGGAAGAAGATCTTGTTGTCTGGAGAGAAGTTAACAGTGGCATTGCATCTCTGGACAGAAGCTTGTGCTCGGATAACCTGTCAACCGTCGATTGAAAATCATACTCAAGTCAAATTATAGATAAATTTTAGCCGGATGAAGTTTTCATGTTTTACCTCTTCGATTCGATTCTTGAGTTGCATGAAGCTTTCTTTTGAAAAGGCTCTGAATGTACCTCCGATGGTGACAGAATCTGGAATAACATTGTAAGCTCCGCCTCCTTGGAATTTCGCAACTGTTATCACCTGAAGAAGGAAATATTTGGTTTATGATAAATTCTCACTATTTCAGAAAGCATTCCACCGAAAGAGACCAATTACAAAAAGAATAATATGAAATAACACGTATTAAACACCTGTTCTTGAGACATAAAGTAATGCAGGAAATCTGTAATATTTCGCACATTTCCACAAATATTTAAGCATTTCAAACATTTCCACGAATATTTAAGCATTTCAAACATTTCCACAAATATTTAAGCATTTCAAACACGGGCGAAATATTTCATGCAATGTTTGCATACTCGGGCTGATTAGAAGGTACATTACATCGTGATCTAACACCAACCATGATCGAAATTATTGGACAGGACAACAAATTAAGTTGAATATTGGTCTCCAGAGAACAAAATCATGTGATCTATGAAACCAAAGACTCCTAGAATCACTATCAGGAACAAGAGAAATAAAGCAGGAGAGATGTTGTGAACATCAATGTCGGGTCCATGACAGTGGGAAAAAAAAGTTCACGAAATAGATACAAGAGAGTCTACTTTTAGGACAGGCAAACCAGTATTGTGTGAAAGTAATCTAATCTGATGAATGGTAAAAATATACCTGTGAATCGAGTGGATCGGCTTCACGTGAAACAAGGTGTTGCAAACTGACTATGACATTAGATGCTGCTAATATTGGATCTATTGTGTGCTGAGGAATGGCAGCATGACCTCCTTTTCCACTTATTACAGCCTCAAAGAAACCACTTCCAGCTAGTAAAGGACCGGTTCTGGTTGCTACTTCACCAATTGGTAAACCAGTTGAAACATGAAGCCCAAAGATAGCTTCTATGTTCTCCAATGCCCCAGAATCAATCATTTTCTTTGCTCCCCCTTGTCCTTCCTCGGCAGGTTGGAAGAAAAGGGCAACGGTTCCCTGTCATAACAATAAAACGGTTATGGAACTTATGGTTTCAGCCAGGGGTCCTTCTGTTCAAGATCTGGATAAAAGAAAAAGCTTAATAGCTTAAACCAAGAGTCGTTCTATGCTAATCGGAGATAAACAAAACACCATAGGATCCAAAAAAGCATGACTAACCAATATAGGCACTTCCATCGTTTAGAACTAAAATAATAAACAAATTCATCAAACGCTGAAGTGCTACCAGTTTAAAAGATAAATAAATTGAAGGACGGAATTCAACGACCAGCAATTAATCAGGTGAGATAAAACCTTCAATTGTTCGCGATGATCTTGAAGGATCTTTGCTGCACCAAGAAGCATAGCAACATGAGCATCATGTCCACAAGCGTGCATCTTCCCTGGAATTTTACTCTTGTGATCCCACTCAACACCTTCCTGAAACCATTACAACCCAAATCATAAAATACTAAACCTTTTCGACAATTTCTCATAATTTTTCATTTCTAAACATAAGATCAGTCAAAGCCACAATAAGAACCCAACTCAAAATATACTATTTCCCATAGATTTGCACATTAAACTCATTAATGGTAGGAAAAAAAACACTTCCTCATCACTTCTGCTCATACACAAACTCCATTCAATTAAACCCAAGTCAGGCAAAAACTATTTTCCAAAAATTTCTTATAAGCAACTGAAAAGTCATACCCAATTCAGAAAACTAAAGAATTTATCAACTTTCATCAGTTCTCTTCAAAACCCAGAAGAACAAAAAGCCTAGTCTAGTCACAATTTTCTTTCCTAGCCAATCCACATAAAAGCACAATCCTCATAATGAATCCTATCTAACCAAGTACTAATCTTTCTCCAGTTCTCCTAACTTAATCTGAAAAAAATAATCAATTCATATCACTTACCCCCTTGAATCAAATCTATTAAATCCCACATCACAAATCAAATAGAAAAAAAAAAGAAACAATCTTGAATCAAAATCTAACCTGCATAGGTAGAGCATCCATATCTGCTCTAATGGCAACAAATGGTGGTCCACCAGTTCCGATGTAACCAATAACACCAGTAACAGCAATAGGATGTTTATAAGGAATACCCATCTTATCCAATTCTTCTCTGATTAATTTACTTGTTTCAAATTCCTCAAATCCAAGTTCTGGGTTTTCATGAATTTTCCTTCTAATATCAACCATCCATTTAGCAAGTTCTTGTTTCTTTGCATACTTGAGAAAATTAGTTGATATTTCTGCTGATTCCTTTGTACTTAAATTATTTGATGAAATGGGTGTTAGAGAAATCAAGTTAAGAATCAGAATCAAAGATACCCGTTTACAGAAAACCATACTTCTTCTGTTACTGAGAAGTGAGAAGTGAGAAGTGAGAAGCTCGAGGAGGATGAAAGAAGAGAACCTTTCTTCAGTGAGAGAGAATGACAAAAAGAGTCAGAATGTAATAGTGAACAGAGAAGAGAGAGAAAGACACTCCAATCGTGTCTAGAAATGCCATGTGAAATGTATGGCAAACCCAAATACCTAAATGTGGCCGGAGTAGGTTTAGCATTACTTGATTGGAGCCACGTTCCTAAATATTTTTGGCCTAAACTGCAGTTTGTCTGATTAATCGCCTACCTAAACAAATCACCATATTTTGTTCTTTTTCATGACATACCAAATTATGATTTTGTAAAGGTGTTTGGATGTGGATGTTATTATGTTTCAGTCCCATATCGATCAAATATGTTGGAGCAAAAGTCTCAACCATGTGTTTTTATTGGGTACAATGATAATCGTAAGGGGTATTGCTATTTTGATATGAAAATCAATCGAGTTTGCATGTCGAATGACGCCCTCTTTGACGATTGTTTATTTCCATACACGATGTTAGTTAACACCGACACAAAATGTGTCGAATGAAATAAAAATCAATGAAGTATCTAATTAGCTTTTCTTAGAAATCCCTAATTCTATCCCACCCCACCTCACAAATTCAAACTATGTCCCACCTAATTCTCTCCCACCAAACTCTATCCTCGTGAATACCCAATTTTTTTTTTATTGGCAGAGGTCAGCTGGGATTAAAGGTGAATACCCAACTTCTTCGTCACCCTATAATAGTGGAGCAGGAACAACCAATAACGATAAAGTCCCTGACGCTTCTTCAAGGTCGGTTCAGTTCACCATTCAATGGTCACTTGATCAAAGCTAGGTATTGTAAAACCAAAGGTAATAGCCTCCTTATTAGCATCCAAATATAGTATTTCAATTGCTCTTTTATCTACGTTTCCTTGCTTACCCAATGAACCAAGTTGTTTCAGTGACGCACTAAAATATCACATTTGGCGTGTCGTAATGGCTGATGAATTGAATGTTCTGTTACGTGATGCACCCGAAAAGGTTGCAAACCCAAGCGGAGGTATCAAGTAGTAATCCGGCAAAGTCGGGATCGATCCAAAGATAGGAATGTAGCTTGGATATCGAATGGTCTTATTCGTCAGTTTAGATATCAAAGGCTTACTTAGACAAAAGCGGAAATAAACGAAGATAATGTGAGGTTTATAATCGAATAAGCAATAAGAAAATAAAGTAAGTAAAAACAAACTAAAATATCAATGTAAGAGGGCGAGAGAGATTTGAGAGAAAAGTTCGGAGGAACAAGAGTCGGGAACAACAAGTGAGAGAAGTGTCGAGGTCCGGGAATCCGATGTGGTGAACCTACAACTATGTACGGTCTAATCGAATGGATTGATACAAACCTAGTCTCGATTCCTAAGGTGGATGTTCATAAGCACTACGTATGTCCGGAGATAATACTTAGTCAAATAAACTTCCTAAACGAATAAAACCGAATCATGTTTTAATTAATGCATGTTTTAATTAGTCCATTTATGTGCCATTTTGGATCTTTATAATACTTGTTCTTGATTAATTAAATCCTTTGATGTGCTTTAATGTCTATTGATTGTTTATCTATATGGATTGGATTTTCTTTCCATTACTCATGCCTCATAATTAGATATTTCATACTTTCGTTAAGTTGTTAGATGGAGTATGCTTTTTAGATGATGAATAATAGTTAAGTGATCCTAATCTTTATAAGGAAGACAATTAGAATTAGTGATTATAAAATTGTTTTATCTAGAATATCATCCGGAATCCAAATAGTTCATTATATTGGATCCCGAGTAAATACAAAAGAGATTTAAGTAATTAAGTGCTTGTTTTATAAAGTGAAATTATGTGGTGGATTTTATAACCTTAGATATCTTCTCCCTCTCTTAGATAGTTTAGTTAGTTTCATTTGTTTTCTTATTTATTATATATCAATCATCAAATCTATGAAGTGGGGTGTGTGTGTGTGTGTTAGTCTAAGTTAACTATTGACATTTTGATTATTGGGTTAAACCCGCATTCAGTATCGGAAGTTACCCACCTATCTCTTGGGACGATACTCGATCTTATTTTCAATACTATAACTTGACCCCGTATACTTGCGGGAATAGACCTATTTTTAGGCCCATCACTTATATTCGATCTACTATGTCGCAAAAAAGGTTAAACGGGTTAGCTATATTATCTATTGCGAAGGATATGGCTGACAGTCTTGATTATTCAACGATTATTAGTGACTTTGCATCGAAAAAATTAAGAACAAAATTTCAGTGATTGTAATCATAAAAAAAACTATTTTGTTATATAAATATGATGAAAATATTTGGCGGTACTTACGGTTTTCATGTAATACATTTATACGTTTTACAACTTGATAGAAGGGGCCACATTTTCAGACCTCGCTTCGGGCCACCAAAAAGTCAGGGTCGGCCCTGTGTCTTCAACCGATCACGAACCTGTTGTCCAAAATAATGATTCTCTTGAACCAGCTGTGGCTGAACTAGCTTCTTCGACGTCGATTCAGGTGAGCCATCCAATGATCACTCGATCAAAGCTAGGAATTGTAGAAACAAAGGTAATAGCCTCCTTATTAGCATCCAAACACAGTATTTCAATTGCCCTTTTGTCTAGGTTTCCTTGCTTAGCCAAGGAACCGAGTTGTTTCAGTGAAGCAATAAAATATCAGAATTGACGTGTCGCAATGGCTGATGAATTTAATGTTTTGTTATGCGATAAAACAAAGTCATTAGTACAATGACAGAGAAGTATGAATCTTATTAGGTGCAAATGAGTATACCGGGTCAAAACCAAGAGTGACGGAAGTGTTGATCGATTTAAGGCCTGACCCGTCTTGTAGCGAAGGGATATGCATAAAAAAATGGGATCAAGAAACTTGACGTCAAAAATGCTTCTCTTCACGGTTATTTTGATACCGAGGTCTATATGGAACAACCGATTGGTTTCATTAATAAAGCCCATCCTGATCATGCATGTCGTCTGCACAAAGCTATTTATGGACTCAAGCAAGTGCCTCATGCATGCTTCACGAGGTTTATTTCACATCTTCAAGAATTGGGATTTAGTGGATCTAAATCAGATACCTCTTTATTTATCTATAGGACTTCATATTTCACTATCATTCTATTAATTTACGCAGATGACATTCTTATCACAAGTTCTAATTCTATAGTTTAAAGTTCAGTCGTAGAAAAATTAAATTCATAATTCTATATGAGCAATCTGGGGGACATTCATAATTTTCTAGGTACGTACGGAACTCAATCTGGTATTTCATGTGACTAAGTTAAGATATGCTATTGATTTGTTAAATAAAGTTGATTTATTATTGTCCAATCCTTTTACTATTCATTCTCCATGTGGTAAGAAGCTTTCATAAATGGATGAAACCTTTCATCAAAAAAAAAATGGATGAAACTCTTCTTACTAATGTAACTATGTATCGTTTAGTTGTTGGAGCCCTTTAATATTTATCATTAACGAGACCTGATATTACTTATTCAGTTAATCAAGTATGTCAGTTCATGTAGTCTCCGGCTGACGTTCTTTTTGGAGGAGTTAAAAAGAATTATGTTATTTAAAAGGAACACTCAGCATAGGCTTATTCTAATATAATGCTTCTACTTCACCAGTCTAAAATTTAGATACGTGTTTAACTGCATATTTAGATGTTGATTGGCAGGTGATCCAGACACTAGGAGATCAGTGTCTGACAGTTGTATCTACTTTGGGAAACATTTAATTTGGTGGACATCGAAAAAGCAAACAACCGTATCTCGGAGTAGAACAAAGGCGGAATATCGGACAATGGCTTATGCAACGACAGATATTGTTTGGATTCAATTTCTTCTACGAGATATAGGATTTTCAACGAAGGAGCCACCAACTTCGCGTTGTGATAATGTAAGTGCGACTTATATGGCGTACAACCCAGTCTTGCATTCTCGTACAAAACATGTGGATCTGGAGTATCATTTCGTAAGGGATCGAATGAGTCAATTGTCGTTCATTACGCGTTTCTTATGCTCCTACTCAGCACCAAGTTGCCGATATTTGTACAAAAGGCCTAATCAAATCTCGACATCGAACTCTCTGTTCTAAACTTTCACTAATAGGTCCAGCTATTCAGTTTGAGGGGAGATGTTAGGATAATATCTATATCGTATAACTTGGGATCTAGATTCAGTTTAAACTTTGAATGTAAATTGTAGTCACCTATTGTATGTCACAAATCATGGAACAAATTTGTATTGGATACTTACAAATACATACATACTCTCTCTAGTCTCTAGTTGAGATAACAAAGAATTATTTCATTTAGAATTTTTTTATTACAAATACTAAAAAGAAAAAGAATGGGGGAGCAGGAGAGTGACCCCACCCCCTGGCGCCTTCCTGAACCCTCCCCACTTATTTCAGAGGAGTTTATGGGTGGGTACAAGGGGCCCTTCTCCCGCCACTTTTAATCAGTTTAGGGCTTAGGAAAACTCTATCTTCTCAACCGTCTCTACTGTTTTGTTTCCAGCATAATTTCATCAGCCCTAATAAATCAACTACTCGAGTTATATTTTTTCTGCAAGTTAGGAATTTTGCTCTAGGGTTGGTGAGAATCATAGCTCAATTTAGTTTACTTTCACTTTATATGATTGATATAGTTGCTTTGTTTTCCTCTTAACGTCTTGTAGTCATTAATTAGGCTTGTTCTGAGTTTTTTTTCCTTAGTATATGTTTGTTTGTTTGTATGTGCACACAATGTGTTTGTGAAATTGTTCAAATGATTTGATGTACATATGTAGCAGGATTTTGGTTTAGGTTAATGACTTAATGGTAGGATGTGGTTTAGATTATGATGATGTAGTTTTCTAGATGAGAAAGAGTTGTAGAAATTTTTGTTGTGGAAGTGATTGTAATTTCAAAGTAAATTATTTGAAGAATTTTTTCAGTCTATCTAAAATGTTGCTGGATATCCCATGGTAAATATTTCAAACAAACATTATGTAATACCTTGTCGGCTTCTCGTTTTCATACAAGGTTCAATATCTTGTCCCTCAATGCTGTAATTTTAAACTTTCAACTGAGTAATGACTTGAATGCTATGTTATTAAAGGCGTGTCTAGGCGGCAGATTCTGAAGGGGGTCACCTCCTTTGGATTTTGCGAATTCCCGTGGTGTCCCCGGTTGGCCACTTGGCTAGCCTAGGCGAGCGCCTGAACAGTGAGCACCTCACTGTTCAGTCGAACTGAACACTCAAACTACACCTCACGACTCACTCTCACAGCCCTAGTCTTTGTGTTTTTTTTCTTATTATTAGGGATACATACTATTTGTTGTAGTACGTATGACTTGTAGTATAAAGGAATATGCAGCTTCTACCTTTTCGTGAGGCACTCGCGTAGACGCCAGACTTGTCGACTCGCTGCCTCACGCCTAATACAACATAGCTTGAATGTGATGTTCTATATAGTAATATTAGGTTTTCTCTATATAAATTACTGTATAATAGATTTAAAAGGGACCCGTTTTTTGGTTTTTTGATACTTCAGAGTACAAAAGTTAGTCGAGTGAAAGAAAGTTACAAATTTGGGTAATTTAATAAACTACATGAAGCTTAGGCGTTTTAGTGTTATTTTCTAGATTGGTCTCTTTTCTTGTTCGCTGTCGTTTATGCATCTAAAACCTTTCCTCCATATTTTATATGCCAAATTCTGTTATGTAGATTTAATTTCATGGGCTCAGAAACTGTGGATTTGGAAGAACGGTTGTCATCCCTTCTTCTGCAAATTCAAGCAGAGTCAGGAATCCTTGATAGGATTGTATATAAGGGAAAGAACCAGCATCGACGATGTTCGTACTTTCAATATCTCATGAAGGTTGTTCTTTACTAAGTTATTTATATACTTTATTTCGGTGTTTCTCGTTATGTTTACGTAGTTCTATTCGAACTCTTTCGATTTTTCAGGTGAGAAGGGATGTAAAACTTCTAATATCTGCTCACTTAGAGGAGATCTTGAATTTCCTTTTTCAAGTTATTAATGGCAAAACACCTAGTAAAAAAATTCATCTTCTTGAAAGGTAACGAAACATATCTTAGTCTTTTTGCTTAATTTATGTATTGTATATCAGAGAAAAGCTAATTATGTAAGTGCTTGTTTCATTGGTTACTGCGATACTACTTTCTATTTTAGACACTTTTTTAACCAAAACTATACTAAGAATAATATTTTGTAAGTGCTTGTTTCATTGGTTGTAACACTAACAATAAAATAATACATGGGCTCTCTCCTTAAAGCGAGGATGGATGCGTACTACATTATTGCAAGTCTTAACCTCTATCCGTACTACATTTTGACTTTTATATCTGCTCTTGTTTCCTAATTAGAGTCTTGTTTTTATCTATTTGATTAGCCTAACTTATCTAGTTACTTCTTTTTCCCTTTCAGTTTAAAGAGGAGGAAATGTAACAGTGAGAAGCATAATTTTCAGGAGCGACTTCTGGGAGTTGCACGCCTACTATCACAGGTGGACTCTTGTCAGTTTCCTTATGCATCTTGGAATCTTGGAATAGTTGGCCTAATTACTCTATGGAGTTAAGGTTAAATGATACTGCTTTTACTTAAGAATAGATATTTATGTCAGTTTGTCCATCTCAACATCGTCTCTCAACTATCTGCAGATGGTTGAACCCATGGTGAAGGCAGCTACGTATCCTTTGTTTTCTGATTGAATGTCTATAACGCTTGATGTATATTTAATGGCATCTTCAGAAACCTGTTAAGCTCAAAGCTGCTTTTTCTACATCAGAATGTGCCCATATAGAATAGATTAAGGCCCAGCCAAGTCGAGGACAACTGCTTCTTATGTGCCCTGTGGATTCTGCAGTAATCATGACTAAGCATGAAACGATACTAACCCTGTAGCCATGCTTCTTGCTGTGTTAAGTTGAGAACAATCGCAGCTACTTGACATAGTCTGCTACCACCTCACTTCAATGATTTTTGAGAATATCAGAAAACAAATACTCCGTCTCATGTTCGCATAGTTTTCATGAATGATGTTCTTGGCTTGCCGTTTCCGTATTCGTCTTGACCACCCTGGAGACATGCTTCACAAAATCACACAGTTTACATTTTTAATTATTAGAGTAAAGCTAATTGGATCATAACTAATGAATCTTTACAAGCTTCTTAGGTTTATGATGTTTCGGTTGACAGAAATACAAAATATTTGAAAATGTTTTGATAATTACTCTGTAAATTGGAAACGATATGAGTATCTCCATCCGAAACTGAGAAGTACAGATATAGTGAGTGAAAAAGGTTAATAGAAAGGTCAAAGGTGTACTGTCATAAACGTACAAGTTACAACTACAATAAGATTGAGTTTTGTTCTTTGTATACCTTGACGGGTGTTGGTCGGTTTCTATGCTGTCTGTATTATTGACCTTCAAAGAATGATATCTCAATAATTTTTAACTTCTTTTCAATGATATTTCAATCTTTCAGTTAGCTACTTAAAATGGTCTATAGAGTGTAGACTACATAGCATATTCAGTTTGTTGATGTGGTATTGACAATGAAGTAAATATACTATTGTAAATGTTCTTGACTGTTGTATAGTGAGATATCTTCCTTGCTGGCTCGATCATTTTTCATGGGATTTTCTCTTACAATCTTGGCGCTGCTTGCGCGTCTTCGAGTTTTGGTCCAGCAAGTAAGTGTAGTTCTAGAATTTTACTTTTCTATGGCAATGACGAGTCTTCTAGTTTCACATTTTCTCAATGATAAAAGACCATTTTGCTCATTTACACAACATTAAAATCGTCGTAATGTATATAATATGATTAATTGGTCTAGTTGTGCGCGTGTGACAGTAGCTGAACTGGCGAATATAAGCTCCATTGTGGCCCATTCATGATTCATCTGATAAGTGAATGACATTTCACAAATGTGTTCTGTCCCTTCCTCGTGAGACTGAGCTAAAGCATTACCCAATATCTCGACTTTTCTTACATTTATATTTAGCTTGCTTGGTCAGGTGTACAATGTCGTTAAACAAGCACTTGGTGCAGTTACTCTAAAAGATACTAGCGTCTTCTTTTTATTGATCTTCTTACTCAGACTTGACTTTTATTTCGGTATTTAACAGATATTCCTTGACGTTGTTTCGGTATTCAACATGGTTTCATCTATCTCTCAAAAGGAGCACTCTGTAAAACTCAACCGAGGAGGAATTGAGGTCCATACTCTATTTCTGAAAAGCAACCTTCTCCTCTTCATAGTTTGAATTTCAACCATGTTTTGATATTTATTTTGAACTGGTATAGGTCTTTAGGGAATACTATCCCTCGAAGGAGGAGGTTATAACCTTGGAGTGTGTCTGGGAGAAAGATAAGTTTATATTACTCGAGAAGTCCAAGCCTGTGGATAGGGATTGTGGAGTTGAGGAACGTCCTCTGAGACCATCAAAGATAGAATATCAAAGTATTGAAGCATTCCTTGGAGGTGAGGATTCCTTACTTTCGTTTCGCAGCAAACCTTTCTGATACATGTACCCTTATTTTATTCAAATAAACTATGAATACTATATGTATGTCAGTACGTGTTTTATAGAAGAGGACGAATCACATTACCATATCATTGCTATGCCAGTGGTCGTTGTTTTCTTCCAGTAGTTCCCCTCTTTTGTATTTATGGAGGTCTGTTCGGCCATTACGTGACTGATAATTAACCCGCTTATTTGTTGTTATGGAAGACAGAAGATGACAGTAACCATGAAATATGATATCGCCCTTCTTCGTCTTTCTATTCGTACTTCTTTTAGTTTTTGTTTATGTTATTTTTATCCAGTTATTGTGGAAGCACTCATACATTAAGCAGCTAAAACAAACTATTAGTTGCACGTCTCAGATAGTTTTTTTACTATCAGTTGAATTTGGCCATACTTACAGGTCGATTTTTCATTCTTACTGTGGTTGCTACCTTGTTACCTTGCACAAATATGGGCATTTCAGTAAACTTCGATACGATATATTCCTTCGATAAAATTTGACAAGTTATGGTTAATTGTTGTTTGTGTAGTTGAAGAAGTCGATTCTAAGAAGATGGAAGTGGACGACTCCATCGGAGAGCAACCAGACACTATCAAGGGACACAAAAGCGAAGATGCATCTGCAGCTAAACCCATCGAAATCAGTAAGAGTTCAGAGGTTGAAGAGGGCGGAGATAATTTAGACCTTGAACATTCATCACCTGATAAGAGTTCTGATACAGATAGTAGCAATATCACTAGACCAAGCCCCTTGCCAAGTCCAAAATCTCAACAAGTACAAATAGAATCAAAGAAGAGGGTTGCATTTATTTCAATAAGAAAACCAACACCAACACCAACAGATGACAGCAAGTTACTCAAGAACTTAATAGCCACCGATTCACTTGCAACAAAAACATCCGGAAAAGAAGACCCATTTTTCGATCTACTCACTGGTGGTAACCTAAAGGATAGTCTCTTCTAATCTAATGGACTTTGGGGCCTATTGATTATTTGGGTGTCTGAGCGCGCATTGGAGTGTTGGAGCCTCGAAAACAATTAGGGTGGGCGAGCTCGGGTTTAAACCACAAAACCCTTTTGGCTTTTCATAGCTTCGTTTTCCCTTACAAGTAATGAGAAGCTTATATGCCTTTATCTCTTTCATAAATCTCGAATGTAATTATCGTCTAGGAATAGTCTGCAACAACATTTTCGAAGTATTTTGGCACATTAACTTCTGTAACCGACATTTATTTGTTTGCAGAAGGCCCATATACATAATTATGATCTTGTTCATTGGCAACAAAATATTTCCTTTGTGTCGGTTGAAAAAACATGTTTTTTTGGAGAGAGATACTATTTCACCAATGGAGTCACAGTTCGAAAGAGACAAGAAAATTTCCAGGTAGCAAACGTTATCTGGAATTTCTCTTAGGGTAGATATTTTTTGTTTACTACGGCTTAAGAAACTTATGTCCATCTGATCAAGGGCTGAGACTAGGAAATGCAATCAAAGAACACAAATTTGATATTGCCTACTGACTTAGAATAACGTAAAGAAGGAATAATATACAACCTTCAATATCAAATACCATTTAGTTACATTTTTACAGCGTTTCCCGTTCATAGTACACACCATAAACAATTCCTACGTGTTCTGAACTTCTATTTACATCAGAACTATACATACATAACCAGTTTCAAACTTATAAAAACAACTAAACATATTGACACGTTCACTAGGAGGGTGTTATGCTATTGCAGAACACGGTTCGGTATTTTAATGTACTGGTTATGCGCTAAAGCCCTTGTTGATGGAGCTCCATGAACCTGGAGGAATACTTACGCATGCTTGTGCTGAAACCTCGTCCATTTGCTCTTTCTGAATTCCTGCGTTGCAAATGTTGGCAAACGACCGCATATGTTTCATCCCGTATTGGGATAGAGATCCACAATGAGTCTCAAATGTCCTTACCTGCACAAAAGCGAGTGAACATGACATTTGCTGTTTGTGAAAGCAAATTTATCATTTAACTAGACAACTATTTGCTCCATTGAAGGTCATGTAGGAACTGAGCTAACACGGAGTTGATCGAAGACAAATTTTTCCCAAGGATTAGGTTCTCACTTCTCACCAAGCTAGTTATCCTTAGATGATAATACTTATTACTTAGGACAACATGTAGATGATGCAAGACCTGACTTTTAGAGATTAATAGTGAGATCAGAGGCTCATACCATTGTCTTAAGACATGTCCAATCATCCACAAGAGGTTGCCCTACTGGTCGAACTGCTTCGAGAACCTGTTGGCCTTTTTCGAATCCAAATAAAAGCTTCCCAATGAGCTTCATGCTGTTGTCGACGTGCATCCTGTGAGCCATTACTTCCACAATCTGCTTCTGTGCTTCAAGTTTCCTAACGGATCCTTCACGCGCTTTTCGATACTGTTGTGATTATAAATAAGTTAAAGCCATCATAATTAATAAACAAAAGTTATACTGGGGTAAGATATTCTAGTAGAAACCTGATTAGTGGAAACCGGCGAAGGTTTTTATGAGGCAGGAGAATAAGATAAACAGGATGGATCGGAGATACCTTGTGCCAGAAGTGAATGAGATCTGCTTCACGTTGGTTAACGGCCTTTGAGAATGAAGGCAATGAGTTATCATCGATGAAGGTAATGTTGTCGTTGGCCGGATTTGTACCCATATACATGAAGAGATTTTGCTTGTTAAGTTCAATATCTCCGTATTGCATAACGTGGGATCCGTAAGCAAAATTGTCGCTTGCAGTCCTTTTCCGAACCTGTACACGAACTCATAATCATCAAACTAATGAAACAAGCAAACACGACATTAAGAAAATCAAAAGCAAGAGAACCCAATCTATTGTTCTTGAAATCCAGTACAACATCTAACGAAGTTTAACCAGACAATTAAATCTGAAAAACTTAACCTTGAAATGGATGATATATAAACGTCTTATATCGTCCTTCAGCAAAGGATTAATTAGAAAACACAGAGGAATTAAGAGTCCATGATTTTACCAGTTGATATTGCTGCTTCAGAGTTTCAATCCGCAAGTTATGTATGTCACTGTCCGTCGAAATAAAACAATGCGAATAGAATCAATTAAGGACTATGGATTACTAATTTTCATTTAATTCTGTTCGAAACAGAAATTTGATAGGGTCAGCCAGATCAAAAAGCAAGATCAGGAATGAGGCACCTCAATACCAATTAAAAAAGCCACGGCGGACTTACTGGGAAGCAGGCCGACCCTTTCTGGGCCTTTATGTTTTAGAGAGGGAACTCTAGTGAGGTTTGGTTTATCTTTATAGAAGTAAACCTCCGTATAAGCTTGTGCACATGTGGTCACATGAAATCTTTTCCTCGAAGATGGGGATTAAATGCGAGGATTATATATAGAAAGCTGACAGCAACTTGTAATTGCATAAGAATTACAGACCTATCTTCCATCCAAGCAATGCTATACAAGTCTCCCAAGCAGGTCTCATATTCTGGGGGAGGACTAGGATAGTCTCCAGGACAATAGGTTCCCCAACTGCTCTCTTCTGCATTTGATGCTGTGGTCGCGTAGATGTTTAAGCCTTTCGGAAGAATACCCTCAAAAATACTCCCAGATTCGCAAGCTTCAAGATAAAACACCTGCAAAAAGTTGATTGAATCCAACATGACATTATTGAAACTCATAAGGTAATTCGTTAGACTAAAGATTCATTCAGGAACAAGATTAGTAAGTTACCAAGCTTTTATAGCTTCCTGCAACATGCATTTTCTTCAACACATCATTCAGGTCATCAGCATAAAGATAAGGATAAGTTGGCATCCCTGTTAGCACAACGAAATAGGAATAATTAACCTTCCACGCCCCTCAATCATAAGGACAAAAACCTAAAGATTGATAAGCATATTAGGAACAAAAAATATGAACTTCTCAGAACTTGATTTTGAATGTTGAATTTGCAAGAAATCAAATCACTTAAGTTCATCTTACGAAAGTATAGCATGCAATATTATCCAAGTTGTAGGTAAATATCATCTTTTTACAGTGAACTGCGAGATTTCATTTCAAGTAATTAACAAGAGATTCTTGAGCTTTTAAATCAAAATTACTTCCATAAAACTACTAACCGAGCACACCCGGACCACCATGATCAGTATAATAGATAAAGACATGATCATTAGGACCACTAGTAAGAACCTTCCCACTGCCCCCTGTAAGAGCAGTTCTATTTCCTAGGAGAACTGCGAAGAAGTTGTCAACAGTAACTTCGTCTCCCACGTAATCCTGAAAGTGCAAGATCCTCAAATGTTAGAAGACACGAGACTAAGCAAAAGATCGTATAAAGCATGTTAAGATTCGAATAATGAAACAAACAAAGTAAAACAGGAACCTTTGGTACGCCTGCATAAACATCTTCACCATGAGGGCTGTTAATGATGACACCCGGCCTAGGATTCTCTTCATTGTTTGCAATGTCATCATACATGAAAACAATGATGTTTTCATCTTTTAAACCACCCTTCTTCAAGACTTGATATGCGTGGCAGACATCAGCCTGCACAGAAAATCATATGATCAAAATATCAAATCCAATCATATATTCATATGGACATCCAGACAACCACCACTTAGTGTGAAATATAGCCAAAAACCCTAGTTAGAATTCCCTCAAAATTCGGACATCTTCGAATAACAATAGCTAGTTTGCGAAGTTTTAGGATGTGTGGTCCTAGGGTAGGGGTGGGAAAAGGCCTGTGAGCCCGAATCCGCCACGAACCGCCCAAGAACCGCCCAAGAACCGCCCGAGCCCGATGTGTCCGGGGTCTGAGACGGACACTACCTGTTCGGACCGCACGAGTTTGGTCGGACGGGCACGGACAAAAGGCTCTAACCGGCCTTCCGTCCGAGTCCGACTGATAAACCCAACCAGTTAATATTTTCGACTTACTTAGACATTTTAATCGTATATAGATAGTTATAATCAATAAATAGTTAGCTTCTTTTTTTACTTCACATAGCTTCATGATCAAAAGAACTACTTCATCTACAAGCTAATAGCTATTTTAATTTTGAGCCAATTATCATCTACTTTTACCTTTTTCACCCAAAATTCTACTATAACTAAGCCATAGCAGATCTTCAGAGCTAAACCCTAATCTTAAGACATTCAGGAGAAAGAAAAAAAAAGCCCAGCCTGATCTAATCCAGTACCATCTCCAAAAAACAAGGAAAAGGATTTTCACCCTTGTTTTTATAGCAGCAACTCAAGCTACTCAAATAAAAAGAAACACCTCTAAAACTAGTTAAAAATTAACCCTAATTTCCAAGAGACTATTGAAACCCATGAAGCTAAAGCAAATATAAACAAAGACCCCAACCCAAGCTCTGAAAAAGAAGTGCTAAAAAGAAATGACATAAACAAATATGAAAGCAAGCAAATTAAAGAATAGATGATGAATAAAAAATTATCACCTGATGCCTGTAATTCCAGTAACCATTTGATCCAGCAATTAGAACAGCCCATCTTGTCCCTACAGAATCATCATCGTTATCTTTACCGTGGATAAACTCACTTACTTCCGATGGTAACCTGAGAATATGGTCAGTGATACTCCGACTATCGGCGGCAGATATTGATAGCAAAAGAAAGAGAAATATCCCGGAAAAGAAAGTAGACATTGTTTTTTCTGTGTTTCTTCAGTGATGAGCAGATAATCTGTTTGGTTGGTTATTTATGCAAAATTGGACAAAATCATTTATTGACTTTCTCTGCATTACTGACGTCATGTCTTTTTAACCGTACGAAATTTTAGATTTTTTTTTTGCTCACAAGATTTTATTAGGAAAAATTGGTCGGAGGTTGGAGCCCATAAGGTAATGGGTTAATAAGATTCCGTTCGAGCGTGTACACGAAATCAGGCGAAGGTCCAAAGTCTCAGTCTATGTATTTTTTTCTAATATTTTGTCTTTCTAGTTGTACATTTACTTTTTTTATTTCTTGTCTCTTTGAAATTTTATCTACAAATCAATGAGGCAAAGATTAACGGGGTCTTAAGAAGAAAACTGAACGATTCATCATCAAAATTACATGAAGTATTTCTTGATTATTTTTCTTGAACAAGTTTGGATCATTTTTTTGAAAAAAATCTAGAAGTTTTGTATCAAATCTCAGTACAAATTTCGGTTCTAAGATATTGAAGGTTGTAGTGTTAGCTTGTTTCGACATGTACAGTACATAAATTTTCAATAAATTTTCATTCAAATGGTTTACGTATTGTACGTTTGATTATGTATTATACGTGTACGTTTGATTATGTAGTGTACATGGCATAATGTCTTATAAATTTTTATTAAAATAGTTTTGGTTTTGGAAGAAACTTATAAGATATTTTATTATGTATTGTACATAACAAAATGCCCTATAAATTTCAGTAAAATTGAAGAGATATCTTTCGACCAAAGATGCAATGCGAGCAATTTGTCGGATATGGCAATTGATGAATAAGATCATCAAGTCCCGACGATTTAGGATCGTAATGTTAAGCTAGAAACCAACTACGATCGTCGAATCACAGGGTGATTTGCGGCTAACTTCGTCTGGATCCTACATCGGTTACACCAAAGAGTGTCGATTTGATCGGAAGATATGACTAGAGGGATGAGACATATATGCACAGATTAGATCCATAAATATGTCCAAAAAGCCAAGCGAAAGGCTAAGGCAAAGATAGTACGAAGGTCAGAACTAAATGAGTTGTGGATTGGGCACTTACAGCCCATTAGTGGGTCGGCCAAGGCATGGCCAGCCAGACCTAGTCCATTAGGGCATAGGGTGGTCGACCATCACAAAGGAAGTAGGAGTTTTTATTTCAAGGAAATCCTAAGTCTGTTTCCATTTTGGTCTTTTAGGAATCCTATTTATGGTTGGACTCTGACTTTAGCAATCCTATATAGGAGCCTCATAAGAACAGAATTAGGTGTGAAAAATTCTCAAAGAGATTTCTGACTCTACAACATCAAGTAGAGAAAGAAAGAGAGAATAGTTCCCAACTATCTATCTAGTCTAAAGAAGAAGGTGTTCTTCGTCTGACCACCGTGAAGTTCTAGCTAACTTGAAGGTGAGAGATCAAGTTGATTGCTTGGGTATCTCAAGTAGAGGAGCTACAATTGGAGCTCTTGGTCTTCGAGAAACAATCTATCTAGTCCGTGGTAAATAGAAATTAAGGTATAATGTCTAACTTCTTAGTTCATATTTTACTTATGCATGAGATCGTGGAGATGCTAGTGTTAGACATTAGATGTCTGAGATCCCGCTTAAAACATTGAAGACACCATAACCCAACAGTGGCGTTAGAGCCTCTTGCACGTAGCTAATTTTGGCTAAGTTTGAGACTAAATCTATACTTGTTTAGATAGATAGATAAGTCTAGAAGAGCTTTAGGGAGGGGGCCTAGACACCAATTTGTTTAGTTTTGAATTAGACTTAAAAGTTATTCAAATTGATTTCAAGATTGATGATTGAAAAGGTTTCAAAAGAATTCGATTTTGAAAATTTTCGGTCTTGAAAAGAGTTTCAAAAGAGATTTTGATTTTCATGAATTTTAGAAGCTTTTGAATCAAGTTTGGGTTTTGAAAGTTTCCGAAAGAATGGAACAACAACAAAGCAAAAGAAAAAGAAATTTAGAAGTTCCTATTCCTGGGCAGGACGCGTCTTGGACTGGGAGTCCGAGACCCAGTCCGAGACGTTTCTGCTGAACTTCGTGTGCGTGTCTGGGACGCGTCCTAGGACGTCCGAGTGTGTCTCGGTCTTCGAGACCGAGACGTTCGGAATTTCACCAGACGCACCTGGGACGTGTCGGGCTCTCCTAAGCGCCTCGGTATTGGAAATCAAAACGACGACCTCGATCATGGCCAGACGCGTCAGGAACATCTTAGGCATCTCGATCTTGGAGACCGAGACGACTTAAGACCTCGATCACCAGTCAGTTGCGTCTGGACCGTGATAGGGCATGTCCCAACCTAGGGCTAAAATTTGATTATTAAAGTTGAGTGACCAAAATGATTTTGGGACTGTTTAGAATATTGGATAATATAGTGGCCAAAATTTCATTCGGTCATATGGGGTCAAACTAAACACAACCCATTTTCATTGGACAACAGAAGCCATTCTCTGCCATCTGACGCTTAGATCGCTTCATTTTCCACGTGGCCTCTCTTAAAAGTTAAAACTATATTTGCAAAATATCAACAAGGATTCCCTATTTCTTTTTTTTTTTTTTGATGAACTAACAAGGATTCCCTCTTCAGCATTTAGACGCTTGGAATGATGTTGACTCCAAGCTCTCAATGGCGAGGAAGGATGTATTCAATGGCAATCTCAAAGTATCATCCGACAGATCAAAGACGTCAAGGATAACTTTTCAGGAATTATATTCTCTCATGTGTCTAGGAACAGTAATAGTTATGCAGATGCGTTAGCCAAATGGAGACGTGCTCACGGGTGTAAGAAACTTTGGAATGATGTTGACTCCTTTTTTTTCAGATTTCTAGTTGGTATGTAATAGACGCTTGATTTTAATGGTATTTTCCTTCATCAAAAAAAAAAAAAAACAAGGATTCTCTCTTTTCATCAAAAAAAAAAAAACAAGGATTCCCTATTCCCTAACGAAAACTTCAAAATTAAAAGTCTGAGATAGAAAAATAGCATCACATCAATGTCCTTTTAGCTTCTCAGACTATCTCAACAAAAAAAGAAAAACAAAAAAATGTTAGACTGAATATTCTACAAAATTAAATCTAGATTCATATGAGATATTTCAGCTAAAAAAAGATTCATATAAGATAGGGTATATTGCAGTACCATTATTTGCCCCACTAGCATTGTCTACATCATGCCAATATGGTCCATACAACATCATCCTTTAAATATTGCAATATTCTGATTGATGACATATTGTTAAATATTTATATAATCTATGGGAGGGAAGTAGACTTTAAGAGAGACAACCCAAATAATTTACATTATATTACGGCATCTTTAAATGGTTGTACTTCAATATTACTAATAATTGGTAGCTCAATTGGTAAGTATATTTACTTTCTAACATGGAGGTCTCATGTTCGATCTCATGGGCAACTTCAAGAATATTGAACTTGAGTATAAATAAAATAACTTCATCGGACTTCAAATCATTAGTTTCATCGGGTCAATAGTAATTCGGCAGTTATCGTGGTTATTACATCATATCGATGTATCAATAACTTTGTAATGATCATTATAGTCAACATTCACAAAAAAAAAAACTACAACAAAAGATTGTTAGTTCCTTGCAAACAAAAAAAAGGATAAAGGTAGCTACATTTTGCCCTCTGCGGCTTCATATATAATTTGGCAACAATGGTATACGTCAGTACTATAAAAAAATAAATTTTGAATTCTAATTTTACAAAAGTAGGGGCATTTTTAGGAGCAGTAAGCCACAAGTCCAAAATAACAAATATATTTAAGATTCAAGCTTAGTGTAAAATAAGCAAAAAAACTCAATTTCTTTGGATATGATAGCCCCGATTCAATGAGCTTGAGTTCATGTAGAGAGATATGAGCTCGAGCTAGATCACCGTTGATCTACTTAGATCAACTAAATGTACAGCTGTATTTCACCTAAAAATAAGGAGTACCTACAATAACCCATACAAAACATCTTTAATTACAAAATTGCCATATCCCTTTATTCCTGAGATTGCCCTCGATAAGATTGATGATGAAGATGGGGAAGAATCAAAGGAAACTGTCTCATCAAGAGGAAGTGGGGAGTGGGGAAGAAAACGAGTCGACTCGAATGAGTTGGGTGTTGAAGATTTTGCATGTAAGATCTCTTTGGGATGGACAGGAAAACGAAAATGAAAAGGATAAGGAGTGGTTAAAATAGGTATTACTCTTTTTATAACTTGATCTTCCAATCAAATTCAGAGTTACTCTATAAAGTATTTTTAACATTGAAATCTTAAGTTTTTTATTGGTAAAGAAGGAACAATCCCAAATTTTTTAGGCAAGCTGACTCTTCAACCCGTTAGTTCAACCATTCAGTTATGATTCCTATAAGATCCTAAGCAACTATAAGTTTGGTGTCTCTTTTTGCTCTCAGATCTCATTAAAATATATAGAGAGATAATCACATAGTTAAGAAATATCATCTTCTTCCTGCTGCTCCCTTCTTCATTTTTTCATATTTTTTCATAAAGTTTCCGAAGGAAATAAAGATCCAAAAAGAGATAAGAGAAAATTCGATTGTGTTACTAGGTTTTCACACCTGAACCGAATGAGGAAGAAAACAGTTTTTGAGAGAAAACTCTTTTGTTTTGATAATGAAATTTATTTGATTCAATTCAATTCTAAGGTTTTGACAGAGTTTCTTCTTCACCTTTCAAGATCTCAACATCTAAAATAGCTTCAGGAATAAAGGGATGACAATTTTGTAATTAAAGATGTTTATATGGGTTATTAACTAATAGTTGTAGGTACTCCTTATTTTTAGGTGAAATACAGCTGTACATTTAGTTGATCTAAGTAGATCAACGGTGATCCAGCTCGAGCTCATATCTCTCTACATGAGCTCAAACTCATTGAATCGGGGCTCTATTTATCATACAATACACAAAACTAGGCTAATGTCTAATTGTGTAGTGAATGTGTAGATATGTGCAGGAATAAATTAGTTATATACGCAATAAAAACGGAATTACCTGAAGTCAAAGAATAAAATGTATAAGATTATTTACATTTTGTTTTATGCAATAAGATAACGATGCCATGCAAAAATGATTTGTTTGGAAAATCTCAAAAAATAGTGTGTGGAAAAGTAGTTTGTTCAGTAAATTTCAAAATTAATATTATTTTCAGACTGTTGGCCTATTTTATATTAATATAAGACTTATGATGTTATTAAGATCCATATTTCAGACCTTCCACAAAAAACTAGTTAATCTTTAAAAAGAAAGTTAATTATTCAGATAGTATGTCGGTTCTGGTCAAAGTATTGATTCAAGAGCCACTTCTTCAGTCTTATATGAAAGTTATAATCGTCTTCTTATGTATTCGCATACTCGGAACAATTAACTTCAAACTACAAATATTACAACAAATTGATATATTATTTACATTCTCAAAATCAAAATAAAATAGTCGACTAAAATTGCTTGTAGGTTCCTTGTACGGGTACCCATCAAAATTCCAAATTGCCTACGGTCGTACATAAGGGTTATTTTCCATTTGGCCCTTAATTTATGGAATAATAAATATTTTTCGACTCCCTAATTTTTTATAAATTTAAATAATATTTCTTTTTGGTGCACTACGAAAAAAAGGTCCATTAGGGACGGACAAAAACCGTCCCAAAAATGGAAAAACCGTCCCTAATGGAGTATTAGGGACGGTTATAATCTGTCCCCAAAAGAGGCGTCCCAAATAATATTTGGGACGGATATAGGGACGGATAGCATCTGTCCCAAAGTTATTTTTGGGACGGTTTGAAACTGTCCCTATTATCAACGATTACTAGGGACAACATATATCTGTCCCTAAATAATTTGGTTGGAATTTCCACTTTTTAGCATTTGGGACAGTTAATATCTGTCCCTAAAAATTTTGCGGGAATTTCGGCTCGCAAGCATTTGGGACAATTAATATCTGCCCCTAACAATTTGGCGGGAATTTCCTCTCATTAACATTTCGGACAAATTATATTTGTCCCTCTCAGATCAACGATGATTTTTTATTGCCTGTACCTGATGTAATTAATATTCGTCCCTGCAAATTTGGTTAGGAATTTTTCACATAATAATTAGTGTATACTGAATAGAAAATTTTCCTTCAATTTAAAAACACGTATTTACATTAATATGTTTTGAGAAATCCCCCGAAAAAATTTACAAGCCTGGGCGAAAAAAAAAGTCAAACCAAAATAAAAGAATAATAGGCTAATAATTCTTCCATAGGAAGATAAAAATTCTATGAACATTAAACTACTCTAACTTCATCCTCCCATCTTGTTCCTCATGTTGTCGAGAAAAACGTAGAAACACCATTAACATATCATCATCTCAGCAGAGCTCCATCCTATCCCTGTATCATGGACACAAAAAACAATAGACAACGAAAGCTATTAGTTTATTACCTTGTTCGAAATTAGGACAAGACAAATATACAAACATGTTAAAACTTCTATAAAATTGTTAAAAGAACAAACTTTCGCACACACAAAATCTTCTTAAAAGCGGTAGCTTCATAATAAGTTTATACTGTTCTAGGTACTAACAAGCATACCCTCACGGGTCTTTGCGTTGCATTTAGACAGAGTTCTTTAACATAATAATGTTTCATATTAAGTGTCCAGGTCACTATAATACTGCATTAGTTCTAGAACAATGGTCTAATTCTGTAAAAAATAACACCAAAACATACTGCGATGCAGCAACAACTGCAGCCCCTTGGTTGTTGCGACGCAACAACAGTTGCAGCCCATTGGCTACCTGCGACGCAGCAGCTGCTGCCATACCTTCGCCTATTGCGATGCAAGGTAGTGTGACTATTTGTGTCCCACTGTTATGCACGACAAGAGCATAATCTCGAGAAGGAATCCCTGAAAAAAGTAAACCTTTTCCTTCACATAATCACACTGCACATTCCTTTCTAGCTTTTAGGTACTTTTGAAGTCCCTACTTCCAAGAACAAAAACTTAGAGTAATATTAGTCTAGCTTATCGTATATTCTCTACGTTTTTTTTAATTATCTCGACTCCCAGCAATATAGAAGTTAGCTGATAATGTTAACAACAATAGATTGGACCTTCTCGAATTTTATAATGCTCTCATATAACAATTTTCTTTATTCTCTTTGGTGATTACAGGCTTCTAGAGTATCTTAAACTCAAGTAAAGTTGAAGAAATCAATGAACGATCTGGGTAACTATATCTATCGATGATATTAGCGAAGGCAATATCCTTAACTAGGAATCACTCTCCATGATTCTCCTTTTTCTTCTCATCTTATTTGCTCTTCTTCTTAAACTCTATGTGATAACTTCCATATTAAACTGGAGCTAGGAGGTTTCCTATGTGATTTAACACTTCAATCTGATGAACCAACAAATAATCTACTTTCCTATAAATAATCTATTTTCCTTCGCCTGATTCGATATTACCTGATGAACCAACAAATCGAATTATTGACTTACTTTACTTATACTTAGAGATTTAGACATTGCCCCCACTGTTATATTAATATTAAGATCACACCTCCGTAATAATGCATTAAGATTACCATATGTTAGTAAGATAGTGTGACTATTTGTGTGATAGATATTATACTACTAAGGAGAAAAGGTTACCTCATGCTAATCAGAATGTGAAGATGACCTTAGGTCGTTACGAGAACTTTCAAAGGAGAAGCTAGGCATAGAGACATGTAGCTGTAAAACGAACATATAGGTCTTTAATATCAGTTGTAATGATAACTACATACTAAATCATAGATCTATTAAAAATCTACCTCCCCATCGTGAAGCCGTCTAAAATAGGCCCTCATCTCGTCTAATTCCGCTTTGGTACTATTAAGTTCTTTTTTCATTTCTTCCATTTCTTTTTTCATGTTTGAAGTCTCTTCATTGCTGTTACGATATCCAACGTGGGAAGATTTTCCCCAAAGCATAAAGTTTGGATTTCTTAATTTAACAAATAAGAAGAACAGTGAGAAGAACAATGAACCTGGATGTGAAGACTCGCACCAGGAGATCTGGCAGAGCTTTTGGTGGCTTGCCTGTTCACAAACAAGATTAGTTAGTCATTTACTCATCAAATGATATATATCCATAAACTAATGTCATGTTTTAGAAGCGTATATAGTTAAATATGTGACGGCGACGGGTCATAGGATTATCACAAGATAGGGCACACGTATAGATTTTCTATATACTTCATAAATTGAGCAATAGCATGGATATTGGTATTGGTATTGGTATCATACAAGAGTATCGATTCGACTATTCATAAAAGCACAACCTTCCTGTGTAATATTGAAGTCGGGAAGTCTATCAATAAAGTAAATGGTTCGAACACACGGTTAATATTTTTGTGAACCCAACAACAAAAATGTATAAAAGCTAAGCAGTTGGGGGCGCGATCGGTCCCCAATCCCAATCCTCGATAATAGGATCAGCTAGGTCAGGGTCTCCCTAGGATTGATCACCTTTCAAGGTACATATATATAACTAATAACTATATACATTTATATATATATATTATACATATAATTGTGTAGGAGGATTGGCATGGGACTATGGGTGTAGTCCATGGGACTTGTCCCAAAGTGGTCTCTAACTCTCTGGATGATGTCACCCCAAAAGCTAGCTCAAGAGGTGAGGTTTTCCCTCAGACTCACAAAGTGACCACCACCCCCTCCCACAACCAGTGTGGGACTAACACCAACAGGGACCAACTCGGTCTACCCACGATCCATGTCCAATCCACGAGTTACTCGGGTGGATTGGGTGATCCCAACAACTGGTAGTATAAAAGTAAAACAAAAAGGCAGATTCAGGAGACCTTATCCTATGCATTCTGAGATATGTTAACTAGACAACACTAGTTTAGCAAGTTTCAATAAGAAAGCATTATTGGATGAAAGTAAATAAGGGTAGCCTCCCATTCTAGTTTCATACATGCAAAGAGGACAAGAAGAACAAAGTTAAGAATTTGTTCTTGGAGTTGGAAAAACCAACTGAAACAAGAAAGCATAGACTCTCTTTTCGGCTTGTATATAATATATATATATATATGCTACATAAGATTATCTTGAAGTACAGACAATAAGAACACCGATTAAAAAATACATGAATGGTTAAGTTATAGAACGTGACAAATACAATCGCTTATAATATTGTAGACTAATCCCACTCCGTCGTATCATATTAAAATCTACGACTATTAGCTATAACTCATTTGAACCTAATCTGAACAAAACATTTTTCTTTGCCACAATCGAGCTTTTTCTTTCATTATCTAAGGTTGTTTTTTCATTTATGTTCTCTGACTCCAACATTAATTTGGCTTCTTACATTTTCACTAACCCTCATGTTTCAACTCTAGAATGAGTTTACTTTAGTGTTTGTTATATAAAAATGAATCGAAACATTTTCCTAAATCCCTAAGATCTCAAAAACTAAATCAAACACATGCTCAAATCATTCTTAACAATCTTCATAACGACCTCATAACAATTACTAGAGCAAGTAAAAAAAAACTTGCTGATTTCGGCACTGTTTCTTAGTAATTAGGATACAATGATATATGGTTATTAGAGCTACCCACTTCACAAAATGGGTTGGTTATTAGTTGTTCTATCGAATCAATTGGAGTTTCCGAAGAATCACTTGAAATTTTCTTTAATCTAGCTGAATTTCAAACTTTAATGGGAGATTAATCGAATACGAAAGGAAGCAATCATGAAGAAACACCAGCAATTCTCATTAACTATAACAACCTTTTTACAAAGTAAGGAAGTTCAATTCTATATGATTCTTCAATAAGGGAAGAACTTCCTATAATGGTTCGAATTAGGGTTTAGACTATGTATTCAGATTTGACATGTATCTCTAAATGGGGGAATCCCATAATGAGTAAGTAAAAAAAAGTAAGAAACCCAACCAAGAGAACTCAATTACTAATCAAAAGCAATTCACTATCTTCAATTTTCTATGTCAGTACCATGAAATTAGAGCTACCCACTTCACAAAATGGGTTTGTTATTAGTTGTTCTATCGAATCAATTGGAGTTTCCGAAGATATGGTTTTGGGTGGAGTTCAATTTGATTCGACTACTCCAATTGTTGCTCTACAGCAAAAGCTGAACTACAAGAATTGAATGTTGGGATGAACATACATTGTTTACCACTAGATACTTGAATTGATTTTACTGTTCCATTCAAATACTCAAGAATCGGATATTAGGATTTTAATTTTGTTCTAATGTTCTTACTAGATAGTAGTAAACTAACACAAAATAAGTTGAATCACCCAAGCATAAACTTTGGATTTCTTAATTTAACACATAAAAAGAACAAGGATAAGAACAATGAACCTGGATGTGAAGACCTGCACCAGAAACCCTAGAAATCTCGATCAACCTGCTTCACAAACCCGAGAAGAAGCCCAAAAAACCCTAAGTCTGTCGCACAAAAGAAGAAGATGCAACAGAAACCCTAGAACGATTAACTCTATAAGTAGAAGAAGATCAATAGTGTTGAACAGGAAAGAAGAAAATCATGAGGAGAAGAAAATCACGGGGAGAAGAAAATCGTGGTGATGAAGTCGTGATGGAAGGGGAGGGAAGTGTGAGGAGGAGAGAGAAAGAAAAGAGGGAAAACAGAACAAAAAAAAATAAGGAGGGAAGAAGGGTAAAGTTTTGCGCCTTTTTTTTTGGGTAAAAAATTTGTGATTTCTTTATACTTCTAAATTGTATTCGGAAAGTCCGTCCGTATGATAATTTGGTCCCAATTGTTATCCTATCAAGGACAAATAGCACAAAATTGTCCCTATTATTGCTTTATTAGGGACATACGTAAAATCGTTTGTCCCTATTGGACGTTTTTTTGTAGTGGTGCCAAATAACTTTATTAGTAGACCTTTTTATATCTTTTTTTTGGTTGAGAGTCATATAGAAAAACAAAACTATGAACAATACATAATTAACTCTTGCTGGTTGTGCCACATACGTTGTTGCTTGTTCTTCCTGCTCCATTTGGCTAATCCATTCGCCAATAGGTTATTTTGCCTCGGAGTATATGAAAAGATGATATTGGTGAATTTCTCTTTGAGTTTCTGGATGTCTTCTATAATCTTGATTGATTGCCATTGCACTGTTGTTCTATAGTCGTGAAGATGTCTAATCACGTCCAGGTTGTCGCTTTCGATATGCAGTTGTTCAATCTTTAGATCACTCGCCCTTAGCATTGCGGCACGTATAGCTAAGCATTCACATTCTTCTGAGTTTTGTCCTCTAGTTGTGTCTGAGAATGCTATAACAAATTGAGATGAATCGTCATACATAATACCGCCTATACTTGCCAATTTCGTAATTTTGGTGAAAGATGCATCCACATTAATTTTGAGGAATGGTGCGATTGGTGGAGTCCACTTCGTCTGGTGAATCTGTTTGACCGTTGTGGTTATGGTTTTCGTATTCTAAGTAGTAATTGCTGTGATTCGAGTTATAACCTGCATAGGAGTTTGGCATTTCTTCGAGGAGCATTTTTCACATCTTACCTTCCATATAAATCAAAGTATATAAGCGTATAGGGTAGATAAATCCTCGTCAATATCTTTCTAGCTAAAGATCTATTCCTTAATATTGGTTATGCAGTTAGAGCGAATATGAAAGTGGAACCAAATCGGTCTGGCTATAGTTACAATGTAAAAGAGCATGGTTTATTGTTTCATTATAATCACAATTTGCACATTTATTGTTGTTACCGACATATTTACCTATCTTGTCCCTGGTTGGTAGGTTGTTGGTGCAGCATTTTCATAGAAAGATCTTTATTCGGGGTGTTGTGTTCATTTTCCACATAAGGTTCCAGTTTACATCGTCGTTATGGTTAGTATATCCCGAGAGTCACAGGTTATGATACATCGAGCTGATCGTATAATTGTCGGATTTTGTTAAAGGGCATCTTATAGTATCATCTCTGTCTACCTGCATGTTAATACTCAGTATAGCATTAGAAATCTCATTAGTAAAACATTGGTAAATTAAGATTGTATTCCAGTTATTACTATGAATGAGTTGGGCCACCCATTCAAGGTCAACATTGCTAGGGTTGGGAATCGGGGGAGGGTGGTCTGGGATCCAGTAGTCGTGCCAGATATCAATACCAGAGCACTGGTGGACTTCCCAGAAGATAAGGCCGTCCAGGAAGGGGAAGTGTTTGACAATGGATTTCCAGATTCAGGAGTGTTGGGATTTAGGAGAGGAAGATTTGGGGGATTTGGGAAAGTATTTGGCTTTAAGAATTTTAACCCAGAGAGCTTGGGGGTCCTTGATAATACGCCAAGTCAGTTTTGCCATAAATGCTGTATTGTCAAGGTGAGGAAATCGGAAGCCCGGGCCCCTCATTTTGCGAGAAAGGCATATGGAGGACCAGTTGATGGTATGGATGGTTTTGGACTTTCCCCACCAAAAAGACCTTTGGATGGTCTCAATGCGGTTGCTTATGCCTTTGGGGGAGGGCAAAGCATTGCATTTGGTATCGGGGATCGACCGCTGCGATAGTGGAGATGACCACTGAGCGACCAGCTTGTGACAGAAGGTTTAGCCAGCTTGTGTTGGATTTGGGAAAGAATAGAGGAGAAAGATTGGATTTTTTTAACCCCAATGAAGAGGTTGGTGCCCAAATATTTGTCCAGAGAGGAGGATTGTTTCACTTTGAGGTTGCGAATGATCATTCTTTTGAATTTTGGGTGGGAGTTTTTGGAAAAGAAGATGGTGGACTTAAAATAATTGATCATTTGGCCCGAAGCTCACTAAAGGTGTGAAGGATTTTATTAAGGTGATGGATGTTCTCGAGAGAATTCCGCCCAAAGATGATGCAGTCATCCGCGAAAAGAAGATGTTTGATGGTGATGCTGGAGTTGGGAATGGGAAAACCTACAAACTGGTTAGGGGAGTTTAGAGTTCTCAAGGAAAGGAGATAGAGGGTCTTCTTGTCTAATGCCCCAACTAACATTGAAGGTAGGGTCGGGGCGACCGTTGATAAGCACTGCCATAGAACAATAAGAGAGACAAACATGAATAAGGCTGATCCACTGGTCGTTGAAACCCATTCTAGTCATCACAAACTCGAGAAAATCCCATTTAATGCGGTCGAAAGCTTTAGACATATCGAGTTTCAGCCCAAAGTAGCTTTTACACCGCGAAGGTTCTTGAAGGAGTGAAATGAGCTCCTGACTAATAATGATATTGTTGGTGATTTGTCTGCCTGGAATGAAGGTTGCTTGAAATGGAGAGATCAGATTAGGAAGAAGTCTTTTCAACCGGTTGGCCAGGATTTTAGTGAGAATCTTGTTGGTGGTGTTGAGTAAGCTGATGGGTCTGAAATCGGCCGGATTCTGCGGGGTTTTGGTTCTAGGGATCAGACAAATATGGCTATGGTTAGCCCTCAAGGGAAAGAGAGAGGTTTGGAAGAAGTTATTGCACATAGTCAGGAGGTCCTCCTTGACAATATTCCAGTTCGATTGGTAGAAGAAAGGGGGGTAGCCATTAGGCACGGGAGCCGAGTCAGCTTTGAGAGAGAAAACTGCATTCCTGACTTCTTCTTCCAGGGAGGTGGCAGTAAGGAGAGTGTTTTGGTTGTGGTCGAGATGATTACTAAAAAGGTTAAGAAGTTCATCGGAGATGGTGGTACCAGCAGAGGAAGAAATGTTACTAATGTGAGTAGAGAAGATATTGGCTATTTCTGCGAGTCATTTGTCCAGGTATTGTCATCTCTCTTGATGGAGTTGATTTGGTTTTTTCTATTACGATTGATGGCTTTGGAATGAAAGTATTTAGTATTACGATCACCAAAGGTAATGAAAGTATTACGGGATTTCTCTTTTCGGAGGCTCTCTTGCTGCAGAAAGAGCTCTTCTAATTGGGAAGGTAAGGTCTGAAAGAGGAGGGGATCGGTGACCTCTTGGATGTCCTAGGTGAGATGCTTGATTTTGGTCTCGAGATGCCCGAAAACAAACTTGTTCCATTTAGACAGTCTGATAGCTAGAGAGTTGAGTTTGGTTTGAATAGGAATGGGGGATCAAAGCCTGTTCGTCTTGATGAAGCGGCTACAGTCTGGGTGAGTCATCCAGGTTCTAATAAATTTGAAAGGTCTATGGGCGAGTTGGATTTCTTGGTGGTAGTGAGAAGAATGGATTTATGATCCGCACCTACGCCCGGCAGACGAGAAAGCAGAGATGAAGGGTAGTCAGTGAGCCACTGATGGTTAGTCAGGGCTCGGTCTAGACGCTTTTGGATGAGGTTGTCGCTAAATTGTTTATTGGACTAAGTGTAAGGCGGCCCAGAGAACCCAACGTCATGTAGGCCCAACTCATTAATAGTATTGAGGATTTTAGTCGCATAGGCCGGGAGGACCCTTGTGCCTCCCATTTTGTCTGTGGGGTGCATAATGCAGTTGAGGTCCCCTATAAGGACCCACAGAGAGTCCTGGTCAGGAACACGGTTCTTAAGTTCTTCCCATGGTTTCATCTTGTTCTGTTTATACGGGCTTCCATAGAAGCCCGTAAAGATGAAACTTTAGTTGTTGTGGTGACGGGTGCCTTTAGCGTGAATACTATTTCAGTCAGTATGTAAAATGTTTAAAGATCACTCCTGGTTCCAAAATAATGCAAGCCCACCAGCTTTGTTTTATAGGTTCTACAGTAAAGTGATTCTAACAATTGTTTAAGTTAAGAAGTTTCTAATGTTCACATTCATACACTTCGTTTTAGCCAGAAATATGATGTCAGGCTTGTGTTCATTAATTAAGGTCCAAAGGTGCTTCCTATTGATGAAGTTACCACATCCTCTGACATTCCATGCGAGAATGGAGATGTCATTGGGTGTGGGATTCATGGAAGACATCTAAAAGAGGGCCAACTGAGAGAAGAATAGCACAGAACAGCAAGCCACAAAAGGTGACAACAGGCAAACAGAAAGGAAGAAATTGAAAGAAAAAAGGCACAGAAAGATACTAAAAGAAATAACAAAGATAACATAAAGAGAACCAACAGAGAACTAAAGGGTCACAAACAACAACCAGAGCAGGTACATGTTGCACTAGGGCCAAAATGAGAGATCAAGAGCTACAGTGTCTAATACCAAGGAGCTTAGACCTCTCATTAATCGGATTTAAGAGACAGAAATCTGACTCTAACTCCCAATAATCCTATAGATAATGTACCTGCTGACCAACAACACACAATACTTACAACCGAACAAGAACCAGACACAAACTAACCAGACCGACAGCTGAACACTAAAAGAGATGGTATAATGTGATCAAGGAAGATAACTAAATAATAGATAACAAGAGACAAAGGCTTGAAATCTGAGTCTAACACAAAGAATAATGTAATAAAGTACTAAGAAGAAGATTAAAACTACGCACATGAGAATCACAAGCTCAAGATAACCAAGTTTTATTTCTGGAATCTAAAAACAGTAGAAGACACAATAGGAAAGAGGAAGGGAAGAGAAAAAGAGATAAAACAGAACAAGCGCTAGCTCATGAAAACAACAGTAAGTTTTATAACCTGAAAAGTAAAAACTAACTTTTAGTACTAATAGGACACCTTAAGACTAAGCAAGAACTAAATAGATTAGAGTGAAATAGTTAAGTCATGGAAATACGAAAGAGAAAGGAACCACATATATATATATATATATATATATATATATATATATATATATATACCTAGAAGCCAATAATAGATCTAGTAATAAGAAGAAGATATCAATCTAGACACAGATTCGGTAATGAATAACCATTAGATAAAAATGCATGAAGTAAAATGACATGAAAAAGAGGTGAGTGTTGAGGAACTCCCTGATGTTTGAAGTGCAGATTTGTTTTGAGTGTTTGATTTGTCGGTTTATATCTTCTCCTCAGCTAATGGCCAATACAATACGGGTCAGTTGGAGATGCAACGTTGAGGCCCTGGTGAACTTAGAATAAAACCTAACTTTCAATTACCTGGGTAGTGAGTTCCCCTAGTTTGTGAATTATATTGGGGAGATTTTATTAAGTGTTTTACTGAGTGAATCTGATGTTTGATGGGAAAGATGGAAAGGTTAGTTCGAACTGTTTGTGTTCTTTTGGAATTATTGAAAGCTTGTCCTAACTGGGTGTGTGATTTAGGGATGGAATGAAGGCTTGTTCGATCTGTGTATGCGATTTGGAGATGGGTGAGAAGTTGGTCTAAACTGTTTATGTGAGTTGGGGATGGATTGAATGTGTATTAGGGTTCGATATTGAAGGGAGGGGGAGGAAAAAACCCAAAGCTTGGGTTAAGACACACTAGACTCTCTCTCCTCAAAAAAGGTTTTTTCATAATCACCTTTTTATATCCTTGGTTACCATTTTTTTTTAAATAAATATTTTATGTCTTTTCTTTCTTTTCTTGTGTCAAAAATGGTCACAAACTGGTTGACCGGCATAATGTTGACGACTTTCACGAGAAAAAGAAACATTTTTTAGAGTTCTTCTTTTAATTATCTCCAACAACCATTTTTGGCGACGGAGAAGAGAGATAACAGAAAGAAGATAGATTTTTTGGAGTTAATTATGTTTTGACACCCAATTTATGACCAACTAGTCGTTTAAATTCCGTAAGTGTCTGGCAGTTCGATTTAACTCTCAAGGGCCAAAAAAATTCAACATTTTTCAAAAATACCCTTGAGGGCCAAAATGAAGTTACTTCCCAAAAGTTGAAGAACATTGAAGGCCACCTCACCACCTTTTCTTTCATCCACTTCATCACGTCTCATCTCATCTCTATCTTTATCCACCTTACCATCTTCTCTGGCGAAAGTCGTCGGTCGAGCACTTTTATAGCGACCTTCAAACTTCAAACTTCAAACAAAGAATTTTATTTCTTCTTCTTTATCGGCATCATCTCTCTCTAAACTAGGGCTTGAGATTTCCCGAAATCCTAGATTTGGTTAAGGTTTCCCTTAACCTTACATCCGGTTAAGGGAAACCAGAACAAGATTTGAAGTTTTCTTCTAGTTTGGGTTTCTCCAAACCATATCTAAGGTGCGGGATTCTCCCAAACCTTAGTGTAGAGAGAGAGAGAGAGGATGAGGAGAAGGAGGAGGATGAGGAGGAAAGGAAATAATAAGAAGAAATATATATATATATATATATATATATATATATATCTTTTTAAAATTTGAAGGTCTCTGGAAAAGTAGCGACTGACGACCTTCGTCGGATAAGAAGGTGAGGTGGAGATATGAGATGAAGTGGAGGAAAAAAGAGAAGATGAGGTGGCCTTTGGTATTTTTTAAAATTTTGGGAAGTAATTCCATTTTGGGGCCCCAGGGGATTTTACGGAAAAAGTAGAAACCTTTTTGGTCTTTGGAAACCAAATCGAACTATCAGACACTTATGAAGACTAAAACGACAAATTATGCACAAATTGGGGGCCAAAATAGAATTAACACTTGTTTTTTGTGAAGAAATATTTTTAAAGAGAAGAGTAATAAAGGATATAAAAAATATTAGCGGTTAAAATTAAGTGGCGTTTTAAGAGAAAACAGATTAATTTTAAATTTATGAAAATCAGGATGTGGGGAAAACACAAGTCGCAGACTAGAAACCAAAAAAGAAATAAATCACATATATATATATATATATATATATATATATATATATATATATTTATATATTTCAGACTATGAGTTTTTTTTTAAAACCATATGAGAGAGTTCATTACAAAATAATTTGAAAATATATTTATAGGAAGGGTAGTTATGTCATTTACATTAAAAAAATGGGGTCAAATTTGAATTTATGAAAAATAGGGAGCCAAAAACAAAACTGGTCACGAAGCAGGGGCCTGAAAAGGAAATAACTTTAAAATAAATAAATAGAACATCAACTTTTAAATGTGATTAACTCAACAAAAAAATAAAAACTTTTAAATGTGATTGGGGCCTCCAAAATAGTGTGGCCAAAATTATTTTATTTTCTTTATTACAACTTCCTATAATTTATTAATACCCCAACCACCTTTATAGGACATTATCACATACAAAGATCAGTCCTTGTAGTTTTTTTATATTATTGAACTTCAAGAGTAATTAGATTTAGATGACATTGATACATCATGAATATAATATATGCAAGACATCAGGAATTCGGATGAGCAGTATAACTGTCATATTAAGACATCTTGAGTGCTAAAGACCACATAAAGACCCTTCTAGGAGACCTAACAGTCCATATATTCTTAGATCTATTTCTTTATTGCGTAAATTACATTAGATAAATTTTAGTAATAAATTACTTTCACTGAGACTCGATCCTAAAATCTCATAGACTTAAGAGGGATGCCCAACACTACATGAAAAAGGGGCGGACATCAATTCTTGTAGTTGATAATTGTCTTACAATGGTGGTCCAGTGACATTTATAATAAGCACCAAGTAGTTCCTTTTATCTACAAAAATTTCTTGTTTGTTTCTAATTAATAGCATTGAATGGTGATCTCTTAGTATTAAAGAGTAGACGGACATCTCTATCTGTGTGGTTGGGAGTCAAATGACATGGGAGTCAAATGACATACATAGCAATAGGATAACTATATTACAAGGTAAATTTTTGGGTTAAGTTTGTATTTGCTTCCTAGTTTTGCACCAGCTTTCTGTCTGATCTCTAATTTATAAAAGTACCGAGGTGCAGGGATGTATCTACACATGTGCAACTATATTACAAGGTAAGCTTTTGGGTTAAGTTTTATTTGGTTCCTAGTTTCTGACCAGCTTTCCATCTGACCCCTAACTTATGAAAAGTACTGAGGTGCAAGGACGTATATCTAATATTTATACCACCATAAGTATTCGAAGGAGTTAAATTTTCCCTTCAAAATATATTGGCCCCCTTATTCCAACCCAATGCAAACTTAAGCTCAATCCTATTTCAACAAAAAAAAAAAAAAAAAAAAACAAAAAACTCAATCCTATCCACCCGACCCTATTATTTTTTATTTATTTGCGTTCTTTAAACTTATGACGTAATCCATTTTAGGGAGTTATTTTTAATGGAATTGCAAATAAGTTTTATAAACTAATTTATGACCAGAATAGTTCGGCCGTCCTCTAACAAAAATTCTGGTTCTGTACCCCGTCGAGGTGACTTTCTTTTGTAATTTCAAAGTAGTGAGTAAAAGTGACATTTTATCTTTCCTTAATTACATTTGTTTTGTCTTCTTCTTCTTCTTCTTTTTCTTTTCTTTTCGCCTCTCTAGGAGGACCTTTATTAACGATGATTCTCCAAATAATGTAAAAAAGAATAATTTTGTTTCTTTAAAATAATAATTACTAGAGGACTGTTCATGAAGAACACACCAAATCTGCTTTTTATGAACAGTGATCTATGTCGTGAAGAACATATATGGTATGTGTTTTTCACGAATAGTGACCACCATTGGAGTTCTAGCTAACAACATGATGGGAGATCAAGTTGATTATTCGGGTGTCTTAAGTAGAGGAGCTACAACTGGAGCTCTTGGTCTTCTTATTCAACAAGAAAGGTTCGAGGGATATTTAGCGATTAAGGTAATCTCTAAACTAACTTAGTTCATTATTTACTTATGCATGAGATCTTGGGGATACTAGTGTTAAACATTAGATGCCTGAGATTCCACTAACTGCTGATGTCAAAAAATGGTCTTCCGTTATATCAACATGAAACAAGGAGTTGATGCATGACAGCCTCCGTTATGGTGAAAGCTCTGTTAAGTCAAGCCAGATTCAGCCGAGTGTTTCTGCCTCTAGTTCTGGTTCTCTGCTCCTACTCCTCGCTCCTTGCTCCTGCTCCTAGCTCCTTGCTCCTGTTCGTCTGTTCCAAAAGGGGAAAAAACCTGCAAAGGGTTCGAAAACCGCTCCGACACTCAAGACAGTCAGAGTTGTGAGAACTCGGAGTTTCTTGTGATCTTCTAGGGTTTAGAGATTGTGTCCTTTGAAGGACGATTTAGGAGCCTTTTATAGGCTTAAGAGGCGACGGTGATTGTCGTGGAGGGAAGGTTTCGCTTTATGTTTATCTCGTATCCAGGATAGATGAAAGTTCCTATGTTCAAGGATCTTTCGTAGATATCATGTCGATGTGATAGATATGTGGGGAGAAGTTTTCTCCTTGGACGCTTGAAGTCCAAACTTGCTTAAACACTTAGAGATCTGTAGCCGACTGAGATCTCTGTGGAGATTCTGGGATTAAGTCGGTAGATTGCTGGTGCACTTTGCCTTCCCAGTTCTGGGCGTAAGGCATCGACCGAACCTACGTGGAACCGCCTCATTCTTTTACAAACCCAGGGTTGATCCTTTCATGCCAAGGACGTTACAAGGTTGGTTTCCTCTAGCCGACCTCCCAGTTAGGGGAGTACGTGACGGATCGTCAAGGGTTCAGCTGACCTGTTACCTTAAGCTGGGTTGACCCGATGGACTTCAGGTCTGATCTTGACTCTTCAGACGTTAGTCAACGTCTGGACATTTTTATGCATCATCATGAGTCCCGCCACTCCTTAGTCGAAAGTAATGAGTTTGAGGAGTAGAAGTAACTCGTGTTTCTCAAATGTAGAAGACCCTGAAGACATAGGGTTTACCTGGACCGGAGTTGTTTTGAGAGGCTTGGTATTTCCTTTTAGTTTTCCGGAGCTGCACATTCCGGAGCTGATTTGTACCGAGCCGTTTTGGGGTGCTTTGTCAAATCGTCTTTCTAATCAGTACTAATAAGGTCTTCTCTGCTTGGCTATTTTTGCCTGAGCTGCTTCTGGTGCTATCTTCTCTGAGACGAGGTACACGTCTCCCTTCTCGCGTGACACGTCTCAAGTTCTGTTAGATTATAAATAATTTTATCTGTTTATTCCTTCTCTTCCTCTTCACAAATACTCTCTGTTTCTTTCTCAATTTTCTCACTCACTAACTCCGTTTTTTTACTTTCTCTCACAAAGATAACAAAACAGAGGATGAAGATAAGATAGATGATAGGAAAATGGGATGATCTCTGTTCTTCCCCTTCACTCTCTCTCTAATATGTCGTTTGAAGCCCCAGAGGAGATGATGCTCCCTGGCTGAGAGATGCCCTTCACTCTGTTTTTAGTCTTCTTGTATAGAAAAGAAGAAAAGCCAACAACAGAATCTGATTTCCTTCTAAATAATTCCTCAATCAACCTCCAATACTCACTGATTTCTCTATGTCTAAAAACAGAGAGAGATATGAAATCTCAGTCCAAGAATCGAATCAGACTTACCATTCTCTCTTTTGGTGAATCTCAGACGATCAATTCTCACTGTCTTCTATTGTCCCTCTCTCTAAAGATCTTTCAAAAATCCAGCCTTCAAACCCAATCCAGGGAATACTTTCTCTCTAGTTTCCTTCTCAATCAAATCTTCAAAGAGAATATCTAAATCTCTTTCCATATTTCAAACAACCAATTACTCTCTCTCTACAGTCAAATATACCTCTAACCGAATCCATCTTCAACTTTCTATTTCTGTGCCCACTCTTCCTTTTTCTAGAATTAGAGATGAACTTCTATAATATCCAGCTTCCCTCTCACTGTACCATTCGTCCATTCTTCCTAAATTGGATGAGAGAATAAAAAAATATAATTCCCAATACAGTTTAAGAAGATAAGAGAGAAAGAGGAGAGAGAGCTTCACGGATTTGGCAACTAATACAAATGTGTGATTGTTGGCTTATCATGCCACACTGGATTCAATTTCTAATTTGCTGCAACGGGGAGTACCGAGATTGAGTAGAAAAACCGTTGGGTGGACTAATCGACGCGTAGGCATATCAGGCTTCGTTGGGTCTTGGTGGGAGTACTGAAATTCGCACGCGCAGTACACCGAATCTTGTTCTCGGGAAACGCCTTAACGCCGTCCCGAGCTACCCGAAGTAGTACCGTGCGCTCCTATCACCGTCTATCTGATGTGATGTTACTCACCACGTGTTCTTCTCGAATTCTGGTCAAATAATTTTGACCACAAGTTTGACCTGAGCTAACTCTCTCGTTCGAACCCCGATTTGACTCCCGTTTTCACCGTCGGGTTCGTCTTTGACTCCATTTCTCATCCGAGCACCAATATTTCCAAAGCACCAGACCACCATAATCTCCAAATTACCAAAATCCCCCTAGGTGTGTCTTTCTCTCGTTTCTATCTCTTTTCGCACTCAATCCTGTAGAAGGCACCTGGACAAGAGAAACACGTAATTTATCAAAGTAACAACTTAAAATGGACTAACTAGCCTAAGTAAAGAAATTTTCATGTCTCATCAGGACACGTGGTGTTTTGCGTGTGGAGAAACCATCGCGTCTCCTCGAGCTCTGCTAACGTCTCCTTCGAATTGACCGCTTCGAGCCGCGAGTTCTTCCTAGTCATTATGACTCTGCGTGTTCCCGAGATGTGTTTATTCGCCCGTCTTAATGATTTTCGTTCGTTGAGGAGATTCCTTTGAGACTATAAATAAACTCCTCTAGTTCTTGATTTCTCATCAACACTTTACGCTTGTGTTCTTCTTTCGTTGAACCTTCTAATCTCTTTTCAACTTACTGAGATTTGCAATGAGACCCTTGTTCGAGTTTATGCTTGGTGTTCTCTTTGGTGATGTTTTTCGGATAATAAAGATAGTTAAGGGTAACATTTCCGACAATGATCGTGGTAACCCTACGTGCCATATTGGGGAATTCCCCAGAGGTGCGTGGTTACCAGTGCCGCCTCCAACTGGGATGTAGAGAAGGTGACGGTGGTGGAAAGAGGGTTATTTTTCCGTGGTTGTCTTCTGGCTCTGGCGGTTCTTTGAAAGGTGGCTCTGGATGGCTTCTCAGCTCTTTTTTTTGGCCAAATTGCGTGACTGTTCTTCTAGCCTTTCGCATTTTTTGTTTTTTTTTCTTGCAATGTCTCTTCTTTTTGTTGGTTTTATATCCACCTTCTTTTTCTTTTTGCAATTTCTTCTGTAATAGATCTGAATGGTCACACTCTTCTTGATATATTTTGGTTGCAATTTCTTCTGTAATAGATCATGCTTCGAGAATCAAAGCACCTTTATTCCTTTTACATGTTTGTCTCTCTTTTGTTTGCTTTTGTATAAAAAGATTATGGAACGCACATGTTATAGTTGATTAACCCTAATCTTACTAATTCAATTCTCCTATCTTACTACGCATGCTCCAGATGATTACTCCCGCGTAAAAAGGAAAGTTAGACCTATTATAACATAACCTAACTGACTAATTCCCTTTGCAAAATAAAACCCAAATTAACCCTGTATGGTTGTTTTCGATTTTTTTCAGATCTGAATTTTGTCCCTGGTCATGGCCTCGGCTACCAGGGCTGCTTCGTCGGCTTGAGCACGACTAGTTTTTCCAGGACTTCTCCTTAGGCCCCTGATCGTTTCCTTCGCTACCAGGGCTACTTCGTCGGCTTGAGCACGACTAGTTTTGCCAGGACTTCTCCTTAGGCCCTTAATCATTGCCTTCACTGTCAGGGTTGTTTTTGTTGGCTTGAGCTCAACTAGTTTCGTTAGGACTTCTCCTTGGGGCCTCTGGTCGTGGCTTGGGCTACCAGAGCTACTTTCTTCGGTTTGACCTCAACTAGTTTCGTTAGGACTTCTCCTTGGGGCATCTGGTCGTGGCTTGGGCTACCAGAGCTGTTTTCGTTAGCTTGAGCTCAACTGGAAAAGGTGTGGCCACACTCTAATGGATTAAAAGTTAATCATTAGCTTTGCAGTTGTTCTCCAGATCCATTAGAGTGTGGCCACACCTTTTCCAGTTGCTTCTCCTCAAGTGGCCTTGAGATACTATTCCTAACTTAGTTAAGAGGACATAATCCACTCTTGTACTCCCACTTAACTTCATATCTATCATATCCCCCCCAGCAATCCGCCTTTATAACCTCCTTTTACGGCGCGGCGTTTAACGGTGCCAAAGTTCGACATTCCTTATAGAAGATGAGTGGAGTACTCATGTTTAAGGAATCTCTCCAATCTTGCCTATGAGTGTTCATGACGTTTTTCAACTCCGTGAAAAACTCTCATGTTTGGGTTATCCAGTGTATATTCCCCAATCATACACCCATGTAATTGACTTGAATAATATATTCCTATAGCCCATGAAACAGCGTTATCAGTCAATCTCACATGCTAGTCTTCATGAGTCATTGTTGTCCATGCAATGACCTGGACTAGGGAGTTAATATTGAATATATTCCAAATTCACTTAGTAGGGTTTCATTTACCAGATCACGCATCTGATAAACCTACTTGGATTGCTTCACTATTTTTGGACTGTCGGTTAAATACTAAACCACGATTTAATGACGAAATAATTAAATTATTTTTGACAATAACAGTTTGTAAATTTTGAGCCTTCTCGTGTAACTCCTTACACCCTCAAGTTTACCAGTCTAAGCTTTTCAGGAAAGCTTAGCGCCTATGACCCTGGAATCACTTCCATATTTAGTCTTAGGTGACAGTTTAGTTTAGTAGATCTAATCTATGTGGATTTTGCTTTGTTATCATCCCCATGATAATCTTCAGTATCTCCATACTGAATTAAAACTTCTCAAGTTTTAACTACTTTCTTTTATGTGTAAAGTTTGCAACAATCTCTGCTTGGAAACCTTCCAGCTTACTGTTCTTCCATGTCAAGATTGTCATCTTATTCTAGAAGTTTGCAACATATGACTTTTCAACTGTTTTTATTTTCTTACCGAGATCTCACAAGTTCTTCTCAAGTACATTGTGTGATCCAGATCAGCTCATCTGGATTTTATTGGTGACGACTATAAATACTCCAAGTGCCATGAGACTTAGGTAGAAATACTCTGTTTGAGTGTTTCACATTGGACTTTTCAAGACCTTTTTTTTGAACAAGTCTTATCACCTTCTCGATCTATCTCTGTAGATCATTGGTGCCCAAAAGCAATTCACCTTTATGTGGTCCTTATATTGAGTCGGTTCTAAACTGTTTTCAACATCAGAATGTTGTTCTCAATCTCTAGTATGTCTTCTACATGACGGACCAAAGAAAACTGGGTCACTCCCACTAACCCTCTTGAACTTCTTGAATTCAAGATTTCTTTTCATTCCCAAAGAAACCAACTCTTTATTACTTTGCTGAATCGAAGATTCCGACTCCTACTTGCTCGCTTTTAATCCCTCGATGAATTTTGAGACTGGCAATTTTCACCAGCCTTTTAGAAGAGTTAACTTCTTTCGGAATGTGTCATGTACACATTCTTTAGCTAGTAGTGGATCATCATGGTCTTGAGCATTGTGACACGAGGGTTGGTCTTTCCTGGTCCATACCAAGAATTTTGCGACCTTCTTTCTAAGTCATGCTCTGGGAAACACCAATGTTTCCATCCTTGTCTGTTTTCACTTCGAAAAACCTATTTGTACTTAATAAGAACCATTCCTTTAAGCAAAACAGACCAAGTTCCAAACTTGATTTTCGACATGGATTCCATTATGATCTTATGGCTCCAAGCCATGTTTCAGAGTGATTCCGTTATAGCTAGCTTATAATCTTCTTCAGTAGGATCTCCATCCTCTGAGACAGATTATGAGCTTTTAAGGTCGGTTTGAGCAACATTGAGACGTTCTCAACTTTTTGAGGGCTCTCATGCGAATCTAATTCGACTTATGCGGAAGGATCTCCGAGATCTTCTATCTCCTCCTCTATTTCCATATCTATCGGCTAAGAACAGATAGGAACCGCAATATCTGATCAGTGTCAGTTTGTTGCTCAGATCAAATATCTATTATTTCTCCCACTTGTCTTTTTGAAATAATTCTTATTCCAAGGAAGACACCACCACGAGCAACAACCACCTTGTTCTCTGGCTTGTGGAAGAATCCCCAATATTCCTTTATTCCATAAAGAAATATTCTTTCTTGATATGCAAACTTGGTTCTCGGAAGCCATTTACGTTTCATATCTTTAGACCTTAAGAAAAGACCACTTTTGGAACCATTCCAAACCCATACTCTTATGGTGTCTTTTCAGCTATTTAACAGAATGTGGTTAGTTAGGATGAACGACCGTGTTTGAGAATGAATTCCAGAAAGTTTTCGGAAGATTGGCTTAAACCCATCATTGACCAATTCATGTTTGATTACCAGTCTAGCATGTTCGATTACTCCCACTGGACTCATCACCCATATGATGTGTTTGTGGAGCAAGGTGAGAAACTATTTCTCATCTTCTTGTGATGGTTATCAAATTTCTGACTTCAAATATTCATCATCTCGATCTAATCGAATGACTCATATTTTTGTCAAATGGATTCGGGTTAACTCTCGTTAGTGTATCAATAGTTTTACACACATCCGTATGTATGAAGACTATTAGTTCACTAGTCACAGCTTCCTTTAAAAAAGGTGATTTCGTCATGTAGTCCTTTTGAGCAAAATTCAAATGTGGCGTATGATTCAAAATCATTAGACTTAGAAGTCCATACCATTGGATCTTCTTTATGTGTTTTATGTCAATCAGACGCAATGACAAAACGGAGTTGACCGTTTTGAATCCTTTGATTATAGCCTATTGTATCATTGTTAACGTTTAAGTTATCCCAGAACCGACTTTGTCAATCTAGCACTGATTTAAAACATTCGATGTTTCTAGAAGAACATAATAACGCTTATTAAGTTCTACCTAGATCAGTGTCTAAAAGAAGACTTTGATCCAATTCAGCATCCTGAGCAATTACTTGCTTCTGCTCCCTCTTGGACCTTTTTTTTCTTTTAGTCAAGTATGTTATTTCCACGAAGGGAATCTACAAAACTTGCTAGATTATCTTTGTTAACAAGGATGTAATAACCAGAATTCCCAATTCCGTTTCTTCGTCTTCCAGGTACTTAGGGTAGTTTCCTTTAATGTTCTAGCCATTAATTTAGAAACATTTACGTTGACCCTTCAACCTTTTGAATCATAAGAACATTTGTTATATTCCTTTGGTAACAGAATCTTAAGAACATGCTTCTTAGACTCTATGTTTCTCGATGTTCTTTTCAAGACGACTTTCTTAGAGGGACCAACCTCTCCATTAACAACATCTAGTGGAACTTTTCCTCAGATTGTTGAATGGGTGTGTTAGCATCCATATCATTAATCCCTACGAGAGAGAAGAACTTTATGGAAGTTCACACAAAAGAATTTGTGGACAATCATATCCTAAGTCGATTGAAGTGGTAGTGAACATCGGAAATGGGATATTCTAGGACGTTTCCTTTGTTACGAATTCGAGAGCGTTTCTCGAATTCTTTACCAATCGTGAAAATAATTTTCGTTTAATTCCTTCTGAAGGAATGAACGAAGGTTGTAAAACTATTTTTCTATTTGTCATATATACTCTACATTAAGCAAAATCCTAAAACTTATTATCATTGCAAAAACACAGTTTCTACCACATTATTCAAAATCGTCCCAGGTTTAATAATATGATTCCAAGATCCCATTCCTACGGAGCTAAGCGTACTGGGGCATTGCCCTTAACTCCGTCCTCCTAGGTGAGCAAACTCTTTGCTGATTATACTCCTATGACTTTTGGTTGATGAATAACATTTATTTGTTGAATTCATCCTTTTGCCTCGAAATCCAAAATCCTTTTGCTGACTCGTTGAAAATAACCATTTAGACATGTAGACCTCTTCTATAGATCTACCCGCATTGTCCCGAGGTAAAAGATGACACTCTGCGAAGGCCGACCCACCATCGATGAACAAGGGATCAACAAATGTCTTATCTGGGTAGGCGTTACTCAAAATTCTTTTTGGGGACTTTTACGTAATTTCTCAAGTTACATTACTGTGAACTTTAGCATAACTAACTGTGATTTATTACGTAAAGATTTATGTGGGTTTGGGTAAAGATTTCTTAAATCTTAGTATTACTCCTAAAAGATCTCATCTTTTAGGTTATTTCTTGTTTGCCTAAGGTTCGTTTGGATTCATATCCTTGAACTACCATTGAGTACTCCCACTCGAATCATGATCTCATCATTCGATTCGTCAATGGCTTCTTAAGACCCTATACTCTAAGTATTATTCGGGCACATCGCACTTGTGTTTAGAACAAGAAGCGTTTACCTATCTAAAGGTATACTTATCTACGCAATCACACACATATATATACATACATTCAGAAATATGACAATCATATAAGATAAAGTATGTATCCTGGATTCGTTTCTAGGTTCACTATTTCTCGTATAGCTATTCGTGGGAAATTGTGACATTCCAATGTCTAACATGGATTCTAAGCCTATTTTTGTAAAATACGGACTAATTTATGTCACGTTTCTTCCTTAATGATTTTCAAAATCTCTTTAAGGAAAAACTCCGTTTGGATTATCGCATAATCCGGGTCAATTTCAGAAAAAATTAAGGTTGAGGTCGGATGAAGAACAGACTAAAACTCCCACTCGGATTAAGGCCCAAAAGTGTCCGGGTCAAACTCGTAAAATCTGGGTCAAACTTGGTCAAGAGACTTTGGACCAGTCAAAGACTGGACCGTGATAGGTCAAAGTCAAGGTCCGGACCCTGGCCGGACCCAGCTCGGCACGTTCCGAGCCGTGCCATGTCCCTCGGGTGGACGCGTCCTGGCACTAGGCCAGACGCGTCCCGTAGACCATGGACGCGTCCAGACGCATCTTCTGGTCACAGACGCGTCTAGACGCGTCCGACCAAGTTTGTTGCATCTCAGATGCATCAGACGCGTCCCTAGGACATGCAGTCCGAGACGGCCTAGGTTTTCCCAAACGCGTCTGGAAGAGCCGAGAGAGTCGCGTCTCGGATCAATCTAAAACGCGTCTGGAGTTCTCGTAGGTCGCGTCTGATGACGCGACCTTCCGAAATGTTCTCGGACTTCCCAGTCCGAGTCGGACTTGGACGCGTCCGAGACGGACTGGGAAGCGTCCTGGCGCACATGACTTGGTCAGACGCGTCCAGGCCAGTCCGGCCCGGGACAGAACCCTTCTTCCTCCTTTTTTCTTGTTGTTTTTCTCGATTTTCTGCTGTTCCTTCGATGTTCAGCTGCTGTTTTTTATGGAAATCAATCAAAAACAACACCTTTCGAAAACTTTTTTCAAAAATTTCAACCTTTTTCCAATCGTCTTTTCGAAAACCTTTTTCAAAATTCGATTTCTTTCTATCCGATTAGGTCTAAACTAATCAATTGCAGGTCAAACATAAAATTATCTAATCAATCAAGTTCGAATTTAATTCGACTAGTCAAGGTTAGTTTCATGCAACCGGCTCGTGATGCCACTGTTGGGTTATGGGTATATCTAATACACTATCTAGTGTTCTAAGCGAAATCTCAACATACATATATGTTAACACTAGATTACCAGGATCGTTTTATGCATGAACTAAACAATGAACTAGAAAGAGGAAATAAATACCTTTATCGCGTTTTTCCCTCGAACCATTCCAATCGCGTGTGAAGATCGAGAGCTTCATGTGTAGCTCCTCTACTTGAGACACCGAGTTGGTTAACCTGAACTCCTTTCTTTAATGTCTGCTAGGACTCAATAGAAGGTTGAGAAGAACTCTTCTTCTTGACTAGATTGATAGAACTGAAGTTCTCTCTAACTTCCTCTCTCTCCATTAGCTGTATATTGAGAGAGAGAGAGATGTGTAATTTTCTCTCTTAGAAAATTCCCTCAAAGTTTTCCCAAAACTTGTACATCTCTTAAGCACACATAATTATGTCTAAGGAGGTCTATTTATAGGGAACCTAGAGAAAGTATTTGACCCAAACTAGGATTCCTAAAATATCTCCTTCAAGACATGTCCCATAAAGCCACCCTTTTAGGGTTTTAGTGTGGCCAGCCATAATAAGCCTCTATGAGCTTTATGGCCGGCCCACTTGAGGGCTCTAGCCGGCCATGTGCAGGCCAGCCCCCTTCCTAAGGGCGGCCATCACATGGACGACCCCTTTATGGGCACCCCCGGGCCCCCTTTTTAGCCCGGGGTTATGTATACATGTCCGGACTCCTCCGAACACTGTTTGACCTCAAATAATGGATCCAATCCACTTATTTGCCACTTTATATCTAGTCAACCTCTCCGATCAAGTTACCACTCTTATGTGTAACCCGTTGTAGGATCCGGTCTATGTTAGCCGCGAATCATCAAATTGATTCGACGATCGTAGTTGGCTTCTAGCAAAGCACTACGACCCCTAATTGGACCGGACTGGATGATCTTCAGACTTGATTCATCTTTATCCTAACTGCCAAATTGATCGCATTGTCATCTTGGTCGATGGACACTCCTTAAGAAGGACATCTCCTTCAGACCGAACGGATATATCCTTCACTAGTATGTACGCCCCAGGTCCCACTGCTTTTGCTATTTTGTATGGCCCCTCCCTTGTGGGAAAAAAGCTTGGCCGCAGAGGGTTTCTAAGTGAATTTAGAGTTTCTCCACACCATGTCTCCTACATCGAAATTCCTTATTTTCATGTGAGACCTGTGCTGTTTCGTCATCGTGTCTTTAAAGGCTAGGTTTCTTAGTTCTGCCTGGTCTCGGGCTTCGTCAATCAAGTCTAGGTATTCTAACAGCCGTTGCTCATTGGCTTCGGGATCAAAATGCTTAACCCTTAGGCTTGGTTTGCCTAACTCGACGGGTAACACAACATCCATGTCGTATACCATTCGGAAAGGCATCTCCCCCGTGGTTCTCCGTGGCGTGATGCGATAGGTCCACAACAGGTCAGGGAGCTCGTCCACCTAGTTGCGGTTCTCGTGACACTTGGTCTTAATGTACTTTACTAGAGTTTTGTTGGTTACCTCGACTTGACCGTTTCCAGCTGGGTGAGCAGGGCTGACGTAGGCCGGCTTGATTCCATATTCTATGAGGAAGTTCTTCATTGCTTCGTTGTTGAATTGAGGCTCGTTATCCATGACTAGGAATCTAGGATTTTTGGGATCCCGAAGCGGGTTATCACGTTGTTCCAGAGTGCGCTGATAATCTCCTCTGTCCGGGTTCTGGTCAATGCTACCGCTTCCGCCCGTTTGGTAAAGTAGTCTACGATGACTAGTAGCATCTTCTTTCCTCCCGTTCCTGCCGGAAAGGGGCCTACCAGGTCGATTCCCCATTGTGCGAAAGGACATGGACTCACTATTAGTGTCAGTTCGTTGGGATGTAGTTGATAGTCGTTGGCATATTTCTGACAAGGCTCACAATACTTGGTGTGTTTTATGCAATCCCTTAACATCCCTGGCCAGTAATATCCAGCCATGGTTAATTGCCTGTGTAGTGTTTTGGGACCCGCGTGGTTTCCGGCAGCGCCTTCATGCATTTCTGTCATTACATACTCTTGTTCGTCTTTTTCCAAACAACGTCGTCAGGGGTGGATTAGGGATTTTCGATATAGGATCCCTCCAAGCAGGGTGTATCTTGAGGCGTTTCTGCGGACCCTCCTAGCTTCGCTGGCGTCTTCTGGTAATTTTTGTGTTTGTAAATATTCAACGTATGGTTTCATCCACATAGCTCCCTGTGTTACTCTGATAGTCATTGCCTTGGCGATGCTTCTCTCTTCCACTGTTTGGAAGATTACGTCGGGGATGATGGCTTGACCTTTAATCATCTTGGTGAAGGAGATGTCCTTCGACCAAGATTGCAGTGCGAGCAATTTGTCGGCTAGGACAATTGATGAAGAAGTTCATCAAGTCCGATTGATTTAGGGGTCGTAGTGTTTAGCTAGAAACCAACTACGATCGTCGAATTACGAAGTATTTCGCGGCTAACTTCGATCGGATCCTACAACGGGTTACACATAAGAATGGGTATTTAATCGGATGATATGAATAGTGGGAGTGTGATATAACCATGGGAGTGTCCCATAAACATATGTCACAGGCCTAAAGAGAATTTAGGCAAAAGATAGCAAAAAGGCCCGAAAACGGGGTTTTGGGCCTAAACCGATTGGAGCACTTTTAGGGCTCGGATTGGGCTGATTTTTGGAGGGTCGGTTCCTAAGATAAGGAAAATTAAATCTGCCAATTTTGGATGGGTTTGGACGTCACATCCTCATGGAATTGAGAAAATATCAACTAGTTGCTATTTTCGGCAATTTCCTTAAATCTTATTCTAAAGGGTCTATTAAGAAACCTAATTGGAGGTGGATTCTTATTAGGGTTCTATATTAAGACTCTTAGGACAGAGAATAAGGTGTGTAATTTCTCTCTAAACTTTCTTACTCTACCACATGAAGTAGAGAGGAGAAAGTGAGCTAATTCCCAAGCTATCAACTAGTCAAACAAGAAGAAGGTGTTCTTCTTATCAATCCACCATTGGAGTGCTAGCGAGCTTTCAAGGAGGGAGATTAAATACACCGTTTGGTGTCCCAAGTAGAGGAGCGACAATTGGAGCTCTTGGTCTTCTTAATTGATTGGAAAGGTTCGAGGGAAAATAACGATTAAGGTAATCATCTATTTCTTATTAGTTTAACTATTAGTTTATGCATGATGATCTTGGGACGTACTAATGTTAAGACATGAGATGTCTGAGATTCCGCTTATACGACATTAGTAGACACCACCATAACCCTACAGTGGCGTCAGAGCCTCCTGCAAATAACTAATTTTTGCTAAGAATCGAACTAATCCATGTTTGATTAGCTTGATAGTTGAGTTTAAAAGTGTTTTAAACTCAATTATATTGAATAGGATTCAATAGGTTTTCAAATTGAAAATCAAAATTGATGATTGAAAGTGTTTCAAAAGATTCAATTTGATTGAGTTTTGGTTTTGAAAAGTGTTTTCAAAAAGTTTTGATCTTCGTGAATTATGAATTCTCTCAAGAACAAACAATTTGGTTTTTAGAAGTTTCTAAAAATTGGAATTTTAAGGCTATAGAAGCAAACTCAAAAAAAAGGGAAACTTGGAAGTTCCTAAAAATTAGACTGCATGTGCTGCTGGCCGGACGCGTCCAGGAGACGCGTCTGCTGTCCCGGGATGAGAACGCGTCTGGGACGCGCCCCAGACATCCCGGGTATGTCTCGGTCTAGGACCGAGACATATGCGTCAACTGGCCCGGGATGAGGGCGCGTCTGGGACGCGCCCCAGACATCTCGAGTGTGTCTCGGTCTAGGACCGAGACACATGCGACCACAAGGATGCGTCCTAGTAGCCCTGGAGCATCTCAGCTGGGCCGAGATGCTCGAGACAGCACCAGACGCGTCTGGTGGCTCGTGTAGCCCGAGCACGTCTCAGATGTGATCCAAGACGTCTGGAAGCTTCCAACCAGACGCGATGGACGCGCCTTGTGCACCCTTGGCTTCTCGGTCCTGGACCGAGATGGCAAGAGATGCGGCCTATGGTCAGGATGTATCCGATATGCACCCGGACAGCCTAGGGTGTCCCGGGCACCACCCAAGACACCCATAAAGGCTCGGCCTGAGGTCTGGACGCATCTAGACGCGTCTGGACCTAGGCCAAACGTCCTGGCTGCGACCAGGACGCGTCCTAGACCTCGGCCGAGCCTGAGACGCATCTAGATGCGTCTGGCTCGGCCATACTCAATGTGGGCCTGTCTTTGGCCGTGCCTACACTTGACGCGACCATCTTTGGGCCGGACCAATCTAGTGGGCCTTGACTTTCAGGTCTTGGGCTTTGACTAATAGATGGTCCTGGGCTATTCCAAAGGTGACTGTTGGTCTAAAGGCCAAAGTTTTACGAGTCTCGACTCGAGTGGGAGTTTTTCACGAAAGTCTCAACATTTTCTCCCAAAATATAACCAAAATTAAATCGGGTCACCCGAAGACCCGGAAAAGGTTTTTCTTAAAAATGGATTTCAAAATCGTTAAAAGTCAAACCAATTTTTTCCGAAATTGACCCGGGCTTTCAATACCCAAAACGGAGTTTTTCTTGAAAGTGATTTTACGATGGTAAAGGATAAAACTGGAACGCGCCATTAGTCGAATTCCCAGAGAATAAACTTAAGGCCCGTAATGTGACATGGGATGTCGGCAAAACTATCTCCCGGATTATCATGCATACATAATTCTTAGCCTTGATATATTATATGAATGCATGTGATGTGAATGCGGGAAACTAGTATGACCATAGATTTGTTTATTTATTCTTGTTTCAAGCACGGATGGGTGCATATTTGTAATTAATTTTAATTTCAAGAATATACGATCTGCGAATCGTTAGAGTCTTGTAATTAGAGTTTAGGGTCTATGAGTCCATTGAAGAAGCTCGAGGATGGAATCCAAAGGCGAGTGGGAGAAATCAATGGAGGTTCAAAGATGTCGATCTAAGACGAACCAAAAGGCGAAACAAGACAAAACCCAAGGAAATTAGATCTTCTAGGTTAGGGGCCATACTAGGATCCATGTCTGTTTGATTTACTTTCTCGCGCGCATTTACTTATTTATTTACTCTTTATGTCGTGGATGTTAGTTAGGCTAAATAGTTCACTATAACAGACGCCAGAGTAGCGTAAAAGTCCCTAAAAGTAATTTTGAGTAAACGCCTACCCAGATTAAGACACCCTTTGAGCCCTCGATCGAGGAAGGTGGGTCGGCCTTCGCATAGTACCTCCTCCATCTTGGGACAATTACGGGTAGACTCATGGCAGGGGTCTACACGTCTAAATGGTTTTACTCAACGAGATCAGCAAAAGAATTTTGGATACTCGAGGCCAAAGGATAGATTAGTTATTCATCAATGAAATCTATCAACCAAGAGTCATAAGGGTATGATCAGCGAAGTAGTTCGCTCACCCGGAACGACGGAGTCAAAGGGTAGGGCCCTAGTCCCCTTTATTCTGAAGAACTGGGGTCTTGGAATCACTTATTCAATCAGGGACGATTTTATATTGAATAATTAATGTGGGAAAACTAATATTGTCCAAAAACGATAACGAGTTTAAAACTTTGCAATTCTGTATGTAGTTTTTAAGATGACACAAGAAAATGAGTTCAACATTGAATCACACCTAAGGGAGGTGTTGATCAACTTTCTAGAATGGAAGAATGAATCCGAGAATAATTCTCAAATTCAAAAGGAAAGCGTACTAAAATACCCAATCCCAATGTTGACTCATACCGGAGAAGGTCAAAAGCCTTTTACAAGCAATCATATAACATTCTCTTTGAGAGAGTAATGGATGCTAGCTAGACCATCAAGACAAACTGAGGAAGAGGTTCCTACAGAAGTCATAAACGGAGAGGTACGAGACCTCCAAGGCAATCTGAAAGTCATTTTAATGGAAGACAACAGAATTCATCTATCACCCAATTCAATGTCGATTGAACAAAGATTGATAAGACCTTAGATGAGTCACTCAGATTGTTATGAACAACTGAGCAGAACACACGGGACTATCAAATCTAAGAAAGGTTATTGAGATTTGATAAAAGGAATCTAAGAAAGTGTTTTTTGAGATTCAAAAGGACAAAGGGTCAGTCAAGTGAGAAAAACATTTGATCAAAGAAAAGGCAAGCAGTTGCCGAGTAGATGATCAAGAGTATTCCTCATTACTGTGAATGTTTCCAAAGAATGGATAGACCATTCAGGAGGAAACTACCCTTAGCACCTGGAGGACAAAAGGAATGGAATTATGAATTCTGGTTCCAATATCCTTGTTAACAAAGTTAAAAACAAGTATTGTAAAATTCCTTCATCAGGTATTTTAAGATCGGATGTGCGGCTCGGTAAAGCTCAAGGGAATCACATACTTGACTAAAAGAAGTAAAGATCCAAGAGGGAGCAGAAGCAGTAATGCTACGGATGCTGAAAGGGATCGAAGTCTTCTTTTAGACACTGATCTAGCTTAAAATTTAATAATAGTTATTTTGTTCTTCTAGAACCAGTGGTAAAATTAACTGAAGGTTAACATTGATAATGGCTGATAGGTAAGATTGGAGAGATTCCTTAAACATGAGTACTCCACTCATCTTCTATAAGGAATGTCGAACTTTGGCACCGTCAAACGCCGCGCCGTAAAAGGAGGTTATAAAGGCGGATTGCTGGGGGAGATAGGATAGATATGAAGTTAAGTGGGAGTACAAGAGTGGATTATGTCCTCCTAACTCGGTTAGGAAAAAGTATCTCCGGGCCACTTGAGGAGAAGCAACTGAAAATGTACGGCCGTACTCTAACGGATTAAAAGTTAATCATTAGCTTGACAGTTGTTCTCCAGATCAAGAAAGTCTGAAAAAGGATATGACGTATCAGATGAGATACGAAGTGGCATGGGAATCGAGCATTGCACTTGTTCTAAGGACAAGTGGGAGACTGAATGATATATCCGTTCGATCTGAAGGAGATGTCCTTCCGAAGGGGTGTCCTTCGACCAAGATGGAAATGCGATCAATTTGTCAGTTAGGATAAAGATGAAGATCATCCAGTCCGGTCCAATTAGGGGTCGTAGTGCTTTGCTAGAAGCCAACTACGATCGTCGAATCAATTCGGTGATTCGCTGCTTACATAAACCGGATCCTACAACGGGTTACTCATAAGAGTGGTAACTTGATCGGAGAGAGTTGACTAGATAAAGAGTAGCAAATAAGTAGATTAGATCCATTATTTGAGGCCAAATAGAGTTCGATGGAGTCCGGACAAGTGTACATAACCCCGGGCTAAAAAGGGAGCCCGGGGTGCCCATAAAGGGGTCGGCCATGTGATGGCTGCCCTTAGGGAGGGGCCTGCCAGCACATGGCCAGTTAGAACCCCTAAGTGGGCCGGCCATAAAGCCCATAAAGGCTTTATGTGGTCGACCATATATAAACCCCTTTTAGGGTTTCATATGAGACACTATTAGATATGTCTTGAAGGAGATATTTTAGGAATATTAGTTTGGGTCAAATACCTTCTCTATGATCCCTATAAATAGACCTCCTTAGACATAATTCTATACACAAGAAAAGAGACAAAACTCATAAGTTTTTTAGAGCTTTTTAAGAGAGAAAAGCAAGAAAGAGAAAAGTGAGTTTTCTCTAGAATCTAGTAAAGAAAAAAGGTTCTTTTCAACCTTCCATTCAAGTCATATCAGACATTAATGAAGGGAGGTCAAGTTAACCATCTCGGTGTCTCAAGTAGAGGAGCGAATTGGAGCTCTCGATCGCGAATTGGAATGGTTCGAGGGAAAAAGGCGAAAAGTTATTTATCCCTATTCTAGTTCATTGTTTAGTTCATGTATACAATGATCCTAGAAACTAGTGTTAACATATTAGATGTTGAGATTCCACTTAGAACATTAGATAGTGTATTAGATACACCCATAACCCTGCAGGTTCTATCCTCCTCAGGGCTAATCAGGACAGCTCCGACCCCCTTCGTTGCTTCGCTCGATGCTCCAACTACGAATAGAGTCCTGACCTGCTCCAGTCCTATGTTTAACGCCGAGAACGAGCACTCTGTTATGAATTCCTCTAACGCCTGTTCTTTTAGCGCTGTTTGGGGCACGTATCTGATGTCGAATGCGCTTAGTTCTACCGCCCATTAGGTTAGTTGTCCTGACAGATCCATTTTCTGAAGTACATTCATGAGTGGCTGGTCGGTCTGTACGACCATCGTGTGAGCTTGGAAGTAGGGACGTAGCTTCCTAACCGTTAAGATGAGTGCATCACCTATGCCCCGCTTAATACCTTGCTGACGAAATATATCGGGTGCATCACACCTTTCATCGTCTTGATTACCACTGCTGAAACTACTTCTCCCGAGGTTGCCAGATAGACGATAAGTTCATCTCCAGTGTTGGGGCTGACCAGTAGAGGTAATCCCATTAAATGTGTTTTTAAGCTCTAGAATGCTTGCTCTGCTTCGATTGTCCATGCAAAGTCTGACACGTTTCGGAGGACTTTAAAAAAGGGGAGGGCTTTATCCCCCATCTTGCTTAGGAACCTGGAGAGAGAAGCCATCCATCTTGTTAGTCGTTGGACATCCTTTCTACTATTTGGGCTGGGCATGTCTCTTAGCGCTGTGATCTTGGCGGGGTTGGCTTCTTTTCCTCCGTGACTTACCATGAACCCGAGAAATGTTCTTGATGTTACTCCGCACACGCACTTCTCGGGATTCAGCTTCATGTTGTAAGCTAGAAGCTTTTCAAAAGCGATTTTAAGGTTAGGGTATAAGATCTTTGCGAACCTTACTTTTCACGATCATGTCGTCTACGTAGCACTCAACTATTTTTCTGAGTTGGTCTTCGAATATCCCATTGACCAGGCGCTGGTAGGTAGCTCCAGCGTTCTTGAGACCGAAGGGCATCTGCCGATAGCAATATAGCCCCCGGTCCGTCAGGAAGGCGGTATGCTCTTAATCGGTCCAGTGCATTGCTATCTGATGATATCCTGCAAAGGCATCCATAAAACTGAGCAGTTCCTGACCAGCGGTGGAATCCACTAACTGGTCGATGGACGGCAGTGGGAAGCTATCTTTTGGGCAGGCCTTATTCAGACTAGTGAAGTCTATGAACATTCTCCACATGTTGTTCTTCTTTTTCACCAGTACTACATTGGCCAGCCATTCCGGGTATAACGCCTCCCGTATGACTCCTAAAGCCAGGAGCTTCTTCACCTGTCTAGCGATTTCAGCCTGTTTGTCCGGCACGAAATTTCTTTTCTTTTGCTTCACGGGCTTGCTTGCTTCCTTCCCTAATGTTAAGCTTGTGAGTGATGATGTCGGGGTCTATTCCGGGGACCTTGTCTGTTCCGAAGGTGAAGATGTGGCGGTGTGCTTTCAGGAAGGAACTTAATTCCTTTTTTTCGATTTCGTTCAAGGTGCTTCCTATAGGTTACTTCGCTGGTTTTGTCCCCAATTTGCACTGGTATGGTGAGTTCTGCTGTTTTCTCCGCCTCTTCTTTTTTTGGGCTTTCTCTTCATCAAGTCTCTTGTCCTCGGTTCCTTCGAGGAGGGCTTTTCGCCACCAGCTTTTCGGCAGTGCTGTCTTGTGGGGGGGGGGGGTTATCCTGGAATCTGCGGAGAGTGCGATCCTCCAAGGACATGCTTACCTATGAGGTCTTAAAGAAACAGTTAGTATTGAAAAAGGTAATGAAAGGAGTTCGGGTTACCGAACTGATGATTTTGCTGGAGAGATGCCTTCCTTCTAGCGCCAAATGTTGATGTCAAAAAATGGCCTTCCGTTATATCGTCATGAAACAGGGAGTTGATGCATGACAACCTCTATTATGGTGAATGCTCTGTTAAGTCAAGCCAAATTCAGCCGAGTGCTTCTGCCTCTGGTTCTGGTTCTCTGCTCCTTTGCTCCTGCTCCTCGCTCCTTGCTCCTGTTCCTGCTCCTTGTTCCTGCTTACTACTTGATGCACCCGAAAAGGTTGCACACCCAAGCGGAGGTATCAAGTAGTAATCCGGCAAAGCCGGGATCGATCCAAGGATAGGAAGGCAATTTGGATATCGAATGGTCTTATTCGTCGGTTCAGATATCAAAGGCTTACTTAGACAAAAGCGAAAGTAAATGAAGATAATGAAAGGTTTTTAAACGAATAAGCACTAAGAGAATAAAGGAAGTAAAACAAACTAAAATATCAATGTGAACGGGCGAGAGAGATTCGAGAGAAGAGTCGAAGGAACAAGAGTCGGGAAACAACAAAAGTCGGGAGACAAATAAGTGAGCGAGGTGTCGAAGTCCGGGAATCCATGATAATAAACCTATAACTATTTACGGTCCAATCGAATATATTGATACAAACCTAGTCTTGATTCCTACGGTGGATGTTCATAAGCACTACGTATGTCCGGAGATAATACTTAGTCAAACAAACTTCCCAAACAATTAAAACTGAATCATCGAAAATGTCGTCTAGCCGCCTAACTATGTGAAGTGCATGACAAGACACATGAAATTTGGATCTAGACTACGATCGATATCGATCACTTTGCCTAATCGATTAACTATGCGAAGTACTTGATAAGACACATGAAAAACGATTGAAACAAGTAATCAAAATAAGAGAACATCAATTTATTATCAAAACATTAAATCATCACATAGATAATCACAAATTCATCACATTTCATCTCATTAACGACACACTTGATTTAGCTAACATGGTGATAAGTAATAAATGAAAAGAAGATGATGAGAAATCCCCCTTTTTCGATGTGGTTCGAGGCTAGGTTCGTCGGAAAATTTGAGTAGTTAAGGTTCAGTCGATCTCCCCTTAGCAAATTTCTGGATTTCCCCTTAACAGTGCATAATGGGCCTCCCCGAGCAAAAATCAGATCTCCCCTTAGCAACCAGACTCATCTTCTTCATTTAAAACCCACCACCATTAAAGCTTCACCAAGCTTTCTCTCTCTAAGCAATTTTCAACCAAAATCAAATCAAACACCATGGGAAGATAGACAATGATGAGGGGAGTAAAAGCCCTAAGATTTCCACTCAAGAAAATGGCCGGAAGTTCTTGAGAAATCCGGCTAGAAGGTGATGAAATCCGGCCAAGAAAATGGTGGTCCGGCCAAATCTCAAGCATCCTTAGCCACAGCCGCGCGTCCCGTGCATGATCTTGAGGTCCCGAGCTGCTAGAAGCTACTGTCCACGACGTCCCGAGCAGCACTCATGCTTGTCCCGTGCTGTGATGGTCGTCCCGAGCAATGGAGCTTCCCATCCGAGCTGCTGCAGCCACAACCCGAGCTGGTGCTGCTGTTGATTCGTGAAATAGTTGCTGTTGCGCGTCCCGGAGCTGCTCCATGCAGCCCGAGTTGCTGCCGGCCAAGCTTGGCCGGCCTTGAGCTTGGCCGGCCTTGCTTGGTCGGCACTCCTCCTTCTCCTTCCTCTCTTTTTCTCTCTCTCAAGCTCTTCTTAACTCTCTAAACCCTTGAACTTCCAAACTTGAAACTCTAGATCTCCTAGCCTCCTTTCTCCCTCTTCTTGGTTGTTCAATTCATGAAGAAGATGAATAGTGTCTTGACCCTCTCTTTTTACTCAAACCCTAGACTTAGTCAAGACTTGACTTTGACTCAAACTTGAGTCCATAAAGAGGGTGCCTCCAAAATCTCTTCCTTCTTTCATCTTCTTTGGGCTGGGTTTTGTTCCTTCATATCTAGGCTCTTGGGTTTTAGACTTGGGCTTTAATCTTCACTTGGAAATCAAGGGGGGTGTCTTCATAGAATCTTTGTTTTAAGACCGAACCTCGACTTCTTTCTTCCACAACTTCCCCGTCCGAACTCCGAATCAACTTCCGTTTTCACCGTCGGACTCGTCATTGACTTCACTTGTTGTTTGACTTCTGATTTTGACCAAAATGACCAAAATACCCCTGGTGCTCTTTTCTTCCCTTTTGCCGCATAAGATGAAAATGTAATAATTCGCTCTCTTTATTTCGAATTACACGCCAAACCACAAATAAACTACCTAGCAATAAAAACACATAAATAATTAGAAATAAGACTCGAAAAAAACTAACTCATCAAAGTTAAGTGACTTAAATGTGGCATTTTCACGCCACATCACTACTCTTGTTCGTCTGTTCCCAAAGGGGGAAAACCTTCAAAGGGTTCGAAAACCACTCCTACGCTCAAGACAGTCAGGGTGTTCTTTGCAGTAAAAGAATGAATATTGATCGATCCTTTTGGGGGCGAGTTGTGAGAACTCAGAGTTTCTTGTGATCTTCTAGGGTTTAGAGTTCGTGTCCTTTGAAGGACGATTTTGGGGCCTTTTATAGGCTTGAGAGGCCGTGGTGATTGCCGTGGAGGGAAGGTTTCCCTTTGTGTTTATCTCATATCCAGGATAGATGAAAGTTCCTAAGTTCAAGGATCTTTCGTAGATATCCTGTTAATGTGATAGATTTTGGGGAGAAGTTTCCTCCCTTGGACGCGTGAAGTCCAAACTTGCTTAAACACTTACAGATCTGTAGCCAACTGAGATCTCTGTGGAGATTCTGGGATTAAGTCGGTAGATTTCTGGTGCGGTTTGCCTTCCCAGTTCTGGGCGTAAGGCATCGACCGAACCTACGTGGACCCCCTCATTCCTTTATAAACCCCAGTGTTGATCCGTTAATGCCAAGGGCATTACAGGGTTGGTTTCCTCTAGCCGACCTCCCAGTTAGGGGAGTACGTGACGGGTTGTCAAGGGTTCAGCTCACCTGTTACCTTAAGCTGGGTTGACCCGATGGACTTCAGGTCTGATCTTGACTCTTTAGACGTTAGTCAACGTCTGGACATTTTTATGCATCATCAGTAACAACACTAGGAGACACCATTACCCAACATTCATCAGATGCGTGATCTGATGAATGATACCCTGTTAAGTGAACTTAGAATTATTTCATTATACGATCCCTAGTCCAGGTCATTGCGTGGACAACAACGACATATGAAGACTAGCACGAGAGATTAACAATATAGCGTTGTTTCATGGGCTATCGAATAGGAGTATTTAAGTCATCTACGTGGGTGTATGATTGTGAATATACAGTGGATAACCCACCATGAGAGTACATCAAGATTCATGAACGTCAAAAACCTCTCATTGACAAGATTGAAGATATTCCTTAAAACATGAGTGTTCAATTCATCTTATGAAATGAATGTCTGACTTTGGTTCCGTTAAACGTCGCGTTGTAAAAGGATGTTATAAAGGCAAATACTGGGAAAAATATGATACACATGAAGCTAAGTGGGAGTGCAAGAATGGATTGTGTCATCCTAACTAAATTAGGAAAAATATCTCTGGGTCACTTGATGAGTAGCAACTGAAAATGTGTGGCTAAGCTCAAATGGATTAAGTGATTAATCATTTGGATTGACAGTTGTACACGGGATCAAGAAAGTTTGAAAGATATGACGTATCAGATGGGATACAAATTGACATGGGAATCGAGCATTGCACTTGTTCTAAGTACAAGTGGGAGACCCAGGGGGATGTCCTTCGACCAAAGATGCAATGTGAGCAATTTGTCGGATGGACAATTGATGAAGAAGAACATCAAGTCCGGACGATTTAGGGATCGTAATGTTTATCTAGAAACCAACTACGATCATCGAATCACGGGGCAATTCGCAGCTAACTTCGTCTGGATCCTACGTCGGGTTACATCAAAGGGTATCGATTTGATTGGAAGATATGATTAGAGGGATGAGACGTATATGCACGGATTAGATCCGGAAATATGTCTAAAAGGTCAAGCGAAAGGCTAAGGCAAAGATCGTACGAAGGCCGAAACTAAAGGTTTTGGGTCGGACACTTAAAGGCCCATTAGTGGGTCGGTCAAGGCATGGCTGACCAGACTAGTAAGGGTTGGCCATACCAAGCCATTTAGGGCATAGGGAGGTGTAGGCTTTCGTATGTCTCTAAGACTACCTAATGTTGTTAGCGGAATCTCAATCATCTATATGTTTAACACTAGGTTTCAGGATCGCATACATGAACTAGTAATGAGTTAATTACGGAAAGAAGAATACCTTATTCGCTTTCCTCGAATTCGATTCCAACGCCTTTTCGGATAATCAAGAGATTCAAAGTAGTAGCTCCTCTACTTGAGACCCCGAGTAGGTTGACTTGAACTCCCTCCCTTTAAGTCAGCTAGGACCTTGATGAAGGTTGAGATGAAGAACTCCTTCTTCTTAACTAGTTAGAAAGAACTGAGAGTCTTTTCTCTAAAATCTTTTCTCTCTAAGATGTGTGAGAGAGTTGATTTTCTCTTAGAAAATTTCACACTTTTCTGTTTGTCTAACTGGTCCATATATAGACTAACCCTAATAGGAATCCCATTCACTTTAGGATTTAATCCGGACCATAGAAAAGATTTAATCAGATCTAGGTAATCCTAGATGGAAGGGATTCCCATCTAGGGTTTCCCTCTAATGTGGCCGGCCAGAGTAGCCCACTAATGGGTTCGGCCTAGCCGGCCCACTACTTTGTTATGGCCAGTTAGATCGACCCTTAAGTGGGTTTGATCTACCCGGCCCAAAACTTCCTTTTAAGCCTTCCCGGGCTTCCCTTTCGAGTCCGGTTCTTTCCTTTCTATTTGGCACGATCAGACTGGATCATATCCATCTATAGGCAAGCTCCCACTAGTCTTATTCTCTCTGTTCAAGTTACCCCTCTTATGTGTAACCCTTGTAGGATTCGGTCTATGTTAGAGCGGATTACCGAAGTGATCCGACGATCGTAAGCGGCTTCTAGCTAAGTATTACGACCCCTAATTTGACCAGGCTAGATGATCTTCCGGATGAGGTCGTCGTTATATATCCTATTTGCCAAATTGCATGCATTTACATCTTGGTCGAAGGACACTCCTTCAGAAGGACATCTTCCTTCAGACCGAATGAATTCATCCTTCAGGAGGCCGACTAGAAGAAAAAGAAGAAGAAATAGAAAACAGTTTCTGTTTGATAAAATCCTAGGTCTGTTTCTATTTTGGTCTTTTAGGAATCCTAATTAGGGTTGGACTCTAACTTTAGGGATTCTATATAAGGACTTCGTTAGAACATAATTAGGTGTAGAGATTTCTCAAAGAGATTTCTGACTCTACAACATCAAGTAGAGAAAGAAAGAGAGAATAGTTCCCAACTATCTATCTGGTCTTAAGAAGAAGGTGTTCTTCGTCTAACCACCATAAAATCCTAGCTAACTTGAAGGCGGGAGATTAAGTTGATTACTCGGTGTCTCAAGTAGATGAGCTACAATTAGAGCCTTTGGTCTTCGAATATTCAATCTATCTAGTCTGTAGGAAATAGCGATTAAGGTATAATCTCTAACTTCTCAGGTCATATTTAGCTTATGCATGAGATCCTGGGGATACTAGCTAGTGTTAGACATTAGATGTCTGAGATTTCGCTTAGAACACTAGGAGACACCATAACCTACAATAAGTTATGGGTAGTCACAATCCAATGAAGAGACAATGTAGATTTGTAGAGTCACCCACCACTAACTCTACATATAAACAATTTGATTTCTTTTTTATACAAGTTCTTTGGACAACTATTAATCAGTATTTGAAGACAAAAGTTGAGTTGTCTAGAGTCGTGTATGTGAGCATAGTAGCTCAAAAGTTCGTTGGATCATAGAGAATTGTAGTGTTTCTTCGTATATGACGCGATCGTTGTATCTTGGGAGACAAATGTCCGTGGAACCTTTAACACCATTGCGGGGCATGATTGTCTAAAGAAAAGAGTGACCACTCGCCTCGATCAAATAAAAAATAAGTTTTCACTTTCATATTTACATAATTTTCTGTGTCTTGATATTGCTTAAGCGACAAGAAACGAACCCATAACTCGAATAACAACAATCCCCTACGTCCACCACACCTCAAGAATCACTACGGTACCCTTCACAACCATCGCACAACACCTAACCAGCACCACAACTACCGTACCCCAAATACCAACACAACTTGTAACACCACACCTCAACCACCGTCGACAAAATGCCGAGCTACAACTATCACAAACGTCGCGCCCACCTCCTCCCATTAACACTACCTCCGCCACTACTGTCCTCACCAAAATCATAAACCTCGACACTCACTAAACTTGAGAACATAGCTACAAACTAATGCTCAGAATCCAGATAGTTCTCGAAACGATGTGAATATGACCCGTCTAACTTTTTATTGAATTTTCTGAAAACAAGTCTAAATGTTCATTTGCTTTGTATGGTATCAAAATTAACTTCTAAACAGTAATGGGGCCTTAGAAGTTAAAATGTAAAAACAAAAACAATCCATATCATTTCGACCACAACTTGCTCATCCCAGTGATAGGAAAAAATTATTGACATTGTTAGAGAATCTCTCTTCTTTACATAGGTAGATAGATGGATATCACGAGCTAGCAAATGATAATTCTAACAGGCTTTTCTTTCCCAAATGTTTTTTCGGAAATCGGTATACCATTGGGAGATGTACCCGCGACTCCAGTCAATTTATCCAAACTCAAACCCACTGAAACCGCCGTTACCCAAAAGCTTTCTTCACCCCACGTGTCTTTCTCTCTCTCTCTAAATCGACCCAGAATACCCTCTCATTTACCCATCTGTTCTTCGTTTTTTTCTGGTTGACAAACTCCTTTTTCGTGTTTATCTTCTTCTTCTTGTTCTTCAAAGATGATGAATACCCATTTTGCTGTTTCAGTACAATTGTCTGTACATCCTTTTTGGTTCTGAAAATAAGGACCCATTTAGCTGTTTCAAAGAGATTCTCACATCATTGTCGTTTTAGGTTTTTTTTTTTCTTGGGTAGGTGCGGTTGGGGGGTAGAGATGAATGAGCATGGGGAAGAACAAACTGGGTTTGAGATTGGAGTTGTGGTTCCTAAGAATGAATTGAAAGAAGAAAAAGAAAGCTCTGATTGTGTAGATGTTTTGGTTTCAGAAATGAAAAAAGTTGGGTTAATTGTTGAGAGGGTATTGGGCCTTGCAGATGAATTCATTAAGGTTTTTCTTTGATCTTCACCATCATCATATAATTCTATTTTTTTAATTTTTTTTTAATTTTTTTTAATTTTTTGGATCTGGGTGATCTAAATTCTTTCTTGTTTAGAATTAAATTCTCCGATTATTGTGTTATTATGTTGTTTGATTTGATAGTTCTTATATGGTTATTGTTAGGAAGAAATTTAGGGTTTTATCTCTTAAAATCTAACTTCAATAACTCATTTATGTTCTTGTTCTGTCCATGGAGCTGCATTTAATGGTTTCATCATGAAAGATGACATTATGGTTTTGTTTCTGAATTTGAATTAATGGGAGGAAGAAAATCTTTTAAATTTGATCACTTATAGAAACTAATTGGCCTTGTATTGGTAGATTTGAGGCATGCAACTAGTCATTGAATTTCAGGATATTAGAGCAGTTTAATATATTGGAAGAGAGAAAAGAATGAATAGGTTTTATTGTTTGTTTCATTGTTTATGATAATTCATCATTTACTAGCTAATTTGGAAAGAATAGTTGTTTCATAGCTTTTACAATAATTCGAGTTTGTTTCTGGTTATTGTTCTTATGTATTAGTGTCATCTATCATTGCCTTGTTGTTTTTAGGTCGCAGCACCATTGGAGACATTGGGAAGGGCTGCAGCTGAGTTGCAAATAAAGAAACTAACTTATATTGGTACGATATGTCATTTCGGTCGGCTTCTTTCTTTTGCTTACATTTCAACTTTTAGTTTCAGGCGAAGGATTGTAGAGGTTACTCTATTGTATGGGTCGACTTCGGCTAATTAGTATAAACCCAAAAAAGAGTGAAACTCTTCAAATGGAACCACCTAGCGTACTAATGGGTCTTCCCCTGATTACGGGTCTATTGTAGAAAGTATTTTCAAGCTAGTGTTACTTAGAAGTAGCTTGGTATTTGGATTACCAAAATGTTATTTCTGGATTTATTTCAGGAATGGACTTGCAATTCGAGTGGGAAGAGGTTGAAGCATTCGTCAGACAGCCGGATGGTTCATTGTTCAGCTGGTGTGAGCGTTTTCGTTGCTTCACTCATTTGATTTATGGAATTGTGAGTTATTTTCTCATTGGTTCTCTCTTGCAATTTTTTTTTAGATTAGCAAGTTTCTTAGTCCAGTTCTTAACTCATTTGAAACTGTTAATATCATGGCTCAGATTCTCGACTACATACCATTTATTTATGACATATTCCAAATTGATACCTATTTGAAAGGGTCAAAATAATTTCAGATTCTTCGTTTGTTATAAATACTGATCAAGCTAGAACTCATCCCTTACTTGGTTTTTCCTGTTCATTCTCGTTATCCATTTTAGGGTTCACCTCCAGGAATTAAGTTTAGTTTGATCTGAAGCTTGCAGGTTAACAAGACCGAGTCTGTTGTGACTCTGAGATTTGGTTCCAAGGTGTTCAGGTGGAAGCTTGGAGAATCTTTGGTTGAGAGATTGGAAGCCGAGGGCATTGTTAAACAAGTTTTTGCTTTGCATGGTTAGTTATTATGCTTTCGCGTCATGTAACTATATAATTTCTTTGATGCAAAGACACCTTGATGTAAACACGTTAATAGTAGCTTCAACAAAGATTTACTTCAATCAAAATAATATATTATAAAGTCAGCCCCATTTGTGAACTTCGCTAAAGTGCAGTGAACTTTTACTTTGGTAGATGAAATAAAGAGGAAGCAGCTGTTGAGAACCTGGGCTCTGAACTGGTTGGATTTCACATGGCAACCAATTGATGAGATCTATTCATATTATGGGACAAAGGTGGACTTTAAATGTTTCGTCAGTCACATGCCTTTATATTTCTGTATTTTTTCGTAATAGGGGTACGTTGTGTATATAGATAGCAACATATTTTGCATTCCTCGGAATGTACACGCGGTGGATTATCTTCCCAGCAGCCTTTGGTCTTACTTTGCAGTTAATTGATTTCGGGTATGCCTTCTTGTGCACTCAGTATGTGATACATAATATTTTCCCACATTTCCTCAAGAAACGATGTTCTTCGAAGGATAATATTTGCTTATACATCTTTTCTTCATCATATTTTTGTCAGATCGTGGCAGTTACTTATGCTCCCTATTTTCTTCATATTCGTAATATCTTGGGCTGTTCTATTCTTCCAGTTCTGGAAACGAAAAAATGCTGCTCTTTTAGTCAGGTAACGTGGTTTGTTTGATTTCTTTCTCTTGCTATTGTGCACCCACCTTTAATAGCTTTTAAAATTGATGATTTTTCTCTGCCTTGATAGGTGGCAGCTAACTTCAGTAGGAGTTGATCCAGGATGTAAACTACCAGATGCGGAAAAGAGTTCTGCCCAATCACCCGAGGAATTCATAAAGAAACCAGTAGATAGAACCAAAGAGAGAGAAGAGTTTCGAAGGGCTGAGTGGTTTGGACATCTACTTAGATTTAGAAATGACGCTATCGTGATTTTGAGTATAATTTGTCTTCAGTTGCCGTTTGAGTTGGCTTATGCTCATTTGTATGAGATACTGGAATCTGATACTATGAAGTATGAATCAGTTTTGTGTTTTCTTTTCATTCTAGTAATTCTACATTCGACATTTCAATTTAGTTTATTGCAGTTATTGAAACGGAGTTCTGTATAATTATCTAATCAGTGTTCACCTTTGGTTATTTCAGATTTGGGCTGACAGCCGTCTATCTTTTTGCAATTCAATATTTAACAAAGATTGGTGGTAAGGTTTCTGTCAGGCTCATAAGGTACGAAAATAATGGAAGCTTGGAATCTAGAGCTGATAGCTTGGTCTACAAGGTAAATAAGTTTCAAACTTTTTTTCGCTTCTTTTGATTGACAATGATTCGTATTAGCTTGCATAATCATTTTGACTATTCCCTCTTTCAGGTTTTTGGTCTTTATTTTATGCAATCATATATTGGTGTGTTCTATCATGCCCTTCTCCATCGCAACTTCATGACCCTTCGGCAAGTCTTGATTCAGCGTTTGATTGTGTCTCAGGTAACAACCTAAGTTTTTTTGGCGGGGTTTGGTAGAACCCCATTTAGAATCTGAACCAAATGTCGATGAGTTAAAGATGTGGGCAATAAGTGAAAACTAATTCAACGTTTATGAATGATTATCTATAATTCGATCATCCCACCAAATGGCGATGCAACTCTGTCTTATAAACAACCCCACCCTATTCCCCTTTGTTCTTGCTCTCATTTTGATTGGAATTTGTAGTGTGATTGTTACCATAAACATTTTTCAGGTGTTTGAAAATCTATTGGAGAACTCTATTCCTTACCTGAAGTACAGTTATAAAAAGTATAGAGCCGTTCGGTTAGCTTCTTGGCCTTCCATTTGTTTTATTTACTGAATCATTTCCTGAACTTGTGTCACACATTTACTCTAAAGCTTAAATTACTAATATCGAGGGTCTTACACATAATTTCTGTGTTCATAAAGCAAGAAAAAGCACGAGAATGGATTTTCAACTGGGAAGAGTCAGGTGATTACTAGAGTAGAGAAAGAATATTTGAAGCCTACTTACTCCGCCAGTATTGGAGAAGAACTTGAAGATGGTTTATTTGATGGTAATGATTTCAAAATGAAATTATTAATCTAGCAAGATTTAGAATTTACATAAATTTGTATATTGACTTGAAAACTACTTCCAGACTTTCTCGAATTGGCACTACAATTTGGGATGATCATGATGTTTGCATGTGCATTTCCTCTCGCCTTTTCATTTGCAGCCTTGGTAAATAAATTTTCTTCCAGCTCTTCCTTTTCATTCTAAGCGAGTTGTTTCTCTCTTGCTCTTGTTTTTTTCTTAATATTCTGTAGTTTAAAGATGAAATTATTGAAGTTTTGAATTGCCGCTTCATGCAGAATAATATCACGGAAATCAGAACAGATGCATTAAAGCTGCTTGTAATGTTAAAACGACCTATACCTCGTGATGCTGCAACAATTGGAGCTTGGTTAAACATATTTCAGGTCTGAACAAAATCTTGGGACATTTCACTAGAAATCAGTTAATAAATTGTTCTCTGAAAATAAGGGACAGGGGGAACTTCGTTTGAGGCTTTAGTCATTATCAGTAATTAATCCACATACCGAGAAGTAGATAAATTCTTTATGATGTTTTCATGAAATTGCATATGATCGATCCTACATACCAGAAAATGAGAATATAGGGCTGTCATTTAAAATGCATATAAAATGCAATTCATTTTGTTGTAGTAACTGGCATCATGGGTTTTGTGAATTGCAGTTTCTGATAGTGATGTCGATATGCACCAACTGTGTGCTTCTCGTATGCTTATACGATCAGGAGGGAAAATGGAGAGTTGAACCTGGTCTTGCAGCAATCCTTGTCATGGAACATGTTTTACTGATGATCAAATTTGGGTTCTCCCATTTTGTACCTGAGGTAATCCTTCTCGCCAACCAACGTGTATGTCTAATGCTACTTATCCTTGATTCCTTGTTTCATGTCGGATATATGAAACAAGAATTAAAACTCAATTCCCGTAGATTGTCTGAAGTCACTCATCTTTTCTCACATCACTTCTCATAATACAATCAATCCTTTATCCAATTTGATTTAGGATTGTCATAACCCCACTATGTTAACGCAGGAAAAATCATCATACCTACAAATTAACTTTAACATAGGTAAGTTTTATAGACGATGCCAAAGTTGTTAAAGGCAATGTGTTTTCACCCAGGACTTGGTCAAAAAACAAGTTGACCAAAGATTGTTAGAGGCAATGCCCGTCTTCCTTCTTCTCCGGCGAAACGTTGCTGGCCAGCAACCTTAACTCAAAAAGAAAAAAATATTCTCTTCTTCCTTTTTTTTCTTCTCCTCTTCTCTTCTCTCTTAATACTATTGCGAGCGAAGGGGAGGAACCCCTTCGCCTGCAATAGTATAGAGAGACATAGAGGAAAGGGAAGAGGAGAAGAAGGAAAAACGAGAGATATTTTCTTTTGGAGTTAAGGTCGGCGGCTGGCGGTTGCCAGCCTGCGACTTTACACCGGAAAAGAAAAAAGATGGGCATTGCGCTCAAGACCACATTGCCTCTAACCATTTGTTGGATTGCTTTCAACAACTTCGGGCATCACCTATAAAATCTCCCATTACTCTATTGCCCTTCATACCTTAATAGATTGTAGCGATAGGTTTTACGAGATATAGTAGAAGGTGGGTGATTTGGGAAAACCAGAACATTTTCCGGGAAAAACAAGAATTTAGGTGAAAAAATCTGATTTCCCCCAAACTCTTCTCTTGACGCCAGCAAGGGTCGCGGACGACTTGCAACCATCACCTCACCGGCGGGCCATCACTAGAAAAGACAACTTTTTTTTTTTCTTCGTCTTCATCTTCCCTCTTCCCCTCCCACCACCAGGGAAGTCGCCCCCACCACCGTTGTCTGTATTTCTTCCCTCTTTTTCTCCCCTTCGCCGGAACTAGAGAGTAGAGAGTAGAGAGAGAAAAGGAAGAATGGGGAGAGAAAGGAGGAAGAGAGATAGGTGGAAGAGGAAGAAGAGAGATAGAGAGAGATGATGGTGGTGGGCGATTTTCTGGTGGTGGTGGAAGGGGATGAAGTTGAAGAATTTTTTTTTGTGATGGGCCAGCCAGGTGACAGCCCTCAGTGGCCGGCGATCCTTGCCGGCATGAAGAGAAGAGGTGGTGGATGTTTGGGGGAAACAAAAGAGAAACCGAATTTCTTTTTCTTCCACCTAAAATTTTGTTCCGCGGTAAACATTTTTGTTTCCCCAAGTCACCACCTAATAGAAAGCTCTCAATTCTGTTTGTACAAAGTGATGATTTACGGATGATTTACTACCACTATTTCGGGCTCAAGCATCGTAGTTTTCGTTTGGGCTTGTTTAACTGTTTCTTTGTAGATCATGGAATAATTTGTACTGTATTTACATTCTAATGAGCAAGGAACCACCATATCTCGACAGGAACCAGCTTGGGTTAAAGCTAACCGAGTGAAGAATGCCGCTCAAGCACAAAACGTTTGCTCGAAGCAACTTTTGAGAAGCATCTCCGGAGAGAAGAAGATGGATTAACAATGAGAAATAGGAGAACACTCAAAATATTTTGATAACCGCAAGTCATTTCCTTTTTACCAGTATCATACTATCGTATATACAAATTACTCGACCGTGGAAGGAAGAAGCAGAAGCTGATATGCCAGCATATGGCTGTTCGTATGGTAGAGCCTGTCAGTGTTCATCGGTATCTCGCTTTGCAGGTCTGCACAAATTGCAAACATGTAGGCAAATGTAATGTAGTGAACTTTTTTTTTTGTTACAATGTAATGTAGTAAACTTGGACTCCGGTTTCGGTTAGAGTTTCCTTTATTTATGTTAATACTTGTGAGATTTAGATATCAGAATTGTACAACAGCTTTATTTGTTGAATGTATTGACTTTTGAGATGTAGTTTTAGTCTTTAAAGACTTGTAGCACTAGATATGTTCATTGCATTGACTTATGTTAATGGAATAAGCATAGAAGTGAGGCATAACAAAGCTTTTAAACTCTTCTGTAGTTCTGTGTTTTTCAGAGTCATTGTTAATCTATTATATGATATTTTGTTATTGATTCAAAGGCCTGTTGTCTCCGACCTTGGTTTGGTATGGCTCCATCCTTGATGTGTTAAGTTTGTGGTCATTGGACTCAAAACTAATTGGCAATGAGTGGAGAGGACTTAAACATTATATTTTTGGTTGCTAGATGCCCATTCTCTCGTGTGGGACTATTCTATCACGTGTTTTTTTTTCGGGTGACGTGGAACACGTGTGGCTTTTAAGCCTATCACGTGTGGCCTAGCTTTGATACCGTGTTAAGTTTGTGGTCATCCAACCCAGTATGGCTCCAACCCAGGCTGCGTTGCGTTGAACCACTCTGTTGAAAGTTCGGTTTATTATATGTACTAGAGTGCATCCCCATAGATCAAGATCTGCAATTATGTAATCTGGGGTAATGTGTTTTGTGTGATTCAATTATGTAATAACATTATGCCCGTACCATATACTTTTATCACCTGTTTATATCAAAATTCAAACATATCGTTATATCACCTTGCTCCAGTTGAATTCAAATTTAGCAATATATGGCCATCTTCTAATAATTTTGCGAGTCTGGATCTCCATATCTATGAACGAGTTTTCTGGATTTGTTGTACTGAAAGTTTTCTCCTTTAGATAAGACTAGTAGTATTTGGCACTCCAAGTTTCCTCCTTTAGAGCATCTCCAATGGGACATTCAATCTCTAACACTTAGAGTGCCACATAGACTTTTTGGAGTTTTTGTTAAAAAATCATCTCCAATGGAACACTTTATTAGACACTCTAATATGAGGTGGACACATTTATTATAGAGTGTCTAGAGAGAGAAACTCTAAAATGAGAGTGTCTACTTGAGACTCTCTAAGTGTTACTTTTAATTTTCAACCAATAGAAAATCTTGCTTTTCAACTACTTTTTATCTATTGAATAGAAGAAGGACATGTGTGTTAAGTATAGACACTTTAGAGATCTCCATTGGAGACCAACAACAATTAGAGTGTCTCTATATTGACATTTAAGAAAGAGAATCCCTATTGGCTCTTGACAACTAGGATTTTTAGAGTGTTTGTTAGAGTGTCCCATTGGAGATGCTCTTAGATAAGACTATTAGTATTTGGCACTCCAGAGATGATGGGTTAACCTACTCTTCTCGAGCGATAAAGAACTGGCGTTGGGTTCTAACATTTTCTTTGATTCAAAATTTGTTCAACTTAGGGTTGGTTATGACTTGTTATAGGCCAAACATTTTGCGTTGTTATTAATATTGTCCCCTTTGAAACTTCTGAGCCCTAGGGTTCTAAAAAGCCTCAATAGGGGAGGGTGCTTAACCTCTTAAGAGGAGCACCACAGTCCATCTCGCCACTGATGTGGGAACACTTACAATGGGCCCACCCAAGACTATATCACAGTAGAGCGAATTTCTCTGATAACGTGTTATAAATCGTTGGTTTATTTTCTGCAGGAATGATCTATATATTTTTATTTATCTGCATGCAACTTAATTAATGGAAAAGGAAAAAGGTATATAATTATGTCAAGACAAGAGATACAAGATAAAACTAAAACAAGCATATAAAAGAAAACTATCTTCATTTAAATAATTCTTCTCATACTTATCATGTTTCAATTACTAGAACATTTACATCTACTTCTAGGGCGGAAGGAGTATTAGAATGGTGACACACAATCTCATGTTTTGTCGCAAGTATGATGCGTTGCCTCTACCAAGAAGGCACATCTCATGTGGACCTCCCATATGAATACATCACATCTAGAGATCGTTTACATAACCTTCTTTGATCAGCTATTCACTAAGATGATTGTACCACATTCATCTAGGTTGTTTCAATCCTTATAAAGCTAGATTAAGCTTGGAGAGTACATGGTACAGGGGTTGTCTTTAGGCAGTTTAGATCCTTTAATGACTTTCATATAAATATCAGTATAATTTTGTATATAGATACGAAGTGCCCACTGCTGATGTCAAAATTTGTCGACCTAGGAATCAGTCAGAGAAAAGAGACTCAATGGTGGATCTCATATGGATGAGTGATTCTGCTTCTCTGATTATCGCTCCCGCTCTTGAAAACTTGGGGGAAAAATCTGCAAAGAGTTTGAAAATCTCTCAGACACTTAAAACAGTCAGATTGTCCTTTGCAGTTAAAGAATGAGTATTGAATGATCCTTGTGGAGCATACCTTCTTTAAGGTGATCTGGTGCCCTTTTATAGGCTGTTTTGGACCGAATGTTGATAAACGGTGTGGGTAAAGTGGTTGAGATCCCCTATTCGGGATTAAGACTACTCTTCGGTAGTTCGGAGATTTAGAGTTTTCTTGTGGGTTTTTCTCGTATGGTAGATATTTGGAAATTCCTATGTTCAAGGATCCTTGCTAGATATCATGTCGAGTTGATGAATTCTTTAAAATATGTTTCCTCCTTTGAAACTCTTGGAGTCAAGTCACTAAAATACTTAAGATCTCGACCGATTGAGATCTTTGAGAAGATTCAAGATTAAGACGGTGAACGTGTTTTGTGCTTCTTCCTTCTCATGTTCAGGGAATTGACGTCGACCTTGCTTAAGTAGACCCCCTATACTTCTCACTAATCCCAGGGCAGACTTGGTTATAATTGAGGCAGGGAAGGGCTGGAGCTTCTTAGATGATCTTGCCGACCTTCTAATTCTGGGCTTAGGTGACAACCCTCTTTAGGCTCAGCGGTCCTGTAGCCTTGAGACGGATTGACACGTTTGGTATTTTCTTGACTTATTGACGATAATCAATAGGCGACTATTTTATGTATCATCACGAGTCCCACCATCTTTAGTTAAAAGAAGAGGAACTAAAGAGTAATAGTATTCAGAATTCTTTCCTGCAAACGATTAAGTAGTCCAAAAAATTTCTTAAGTTTCGAATACACTTGGACCATGGTTGTGTGTGAAGTCTGGTCGTCCTTCGGGTGCTCGGTCTTTTGGAGCTCTACTTATCAGGGTTGTTTTTGCAAAGTTATCCTTCGTGCATTCGAGCATTTAGAGCTTTGCTTGTCGTGGGTGTTTTTGTCAGAATAGACCTAGTTGTAAAGTTACGGAGGACTTGTCAAGTGTTGATTTGCATGTGACGAGTACGAACTCCTTGTCTTGGAGAGCAAGTTTTTGTTTATTCGTTTGAGTTTATGATGTCATGGATTCGATTTACTGATCACACGTTTTCTGTGTTGATCTTTTGGGTTATTGCCCATGGTACCTCTACTGCCATGCGTGGGGCACGTGCCTTCTTCTGGTTGGATGAATACTTGAACCGTTTCAAGTCTCATTAATTCTTCTGTAACTTGGTTAGTCTTTTGCCGCAATTTGACGTACGATCATTATGACTGCGTCAATTCTCGAGGCACCTTTATTCTTTTCTTAATGTATTCTTTTGCAGAGAAACCCTTGGTATTCTTCCCCCAACTATAAATAACTGCATTTGGCTTGAATTTTCTTCAAGAACAACTTTTTCTTAGTTGTTTTTTCTTCTTTTGCATTTCTTTTTGCCTCCTGATTCCTGATAAATTTGCAATGAGGTCCTCGTTTGATTTTTGGCTTGAAGCTTCCCTGATTGATTCTTTCTATAATGGAATTGGCAATTGGTAGGGCATCCTATAATGGGAAGGGCAACCAACACGGGTCTTCATCGTCCGGGATGATAGCGGTGATTGCATCTCCCTTTTAGTGCGTGGGTGGTCTTCCCTTTTCCGAAGTCTGTGACAGAGATTGGTGATCCGCCTGCTGGTGGAGTAATGCTATAATGGATGAGCTTTGCAGCGTCCTAGCATTTCTCCTTCTCTCTTGGTGTGACTGGTCCGATCTCTGTTGTTCCGCTTTACGATTTACCAAACGAGCTTTTCTTTCTTGATTTTAGGCAAACAATTTTGTCGTCTTTTGTAGCAATTTCTTCTGTAGTGGATGATATTATGAATAAAATTAGTTTGCCTTTTGCTTTTGTTGCTCTTCTGTTGGTTGGCCATGCTTGTTGACCTTTATTATTTTGGACGAACGCTTCTTGATCTGGCCAGGACTGGTGAGATCCGACCCTTTATGTTCCACGTGTCTACATTTCACGTGACCTTGGTCTTTGTAGATTTGCGGCCGTTTTTCGACTAATCTTTTCTTTCAAATATCGTGTTTTTTGAAGCGATGTTTTACTTTCTCTCTCTCTCTAACTTTGCTTTTTTCCTTTCTGAACGTCTCCATCTTCTTTGCTCTAAAAAGATGGCTACTTCTTCTCCTGATTTTGCTTTTTCTAGTCAACAACGTTGTTCTAGGACCATGACGGAGGAAGATCTCAAGTCTCTTTCCAAAGAACATCCTTAGATAAATCGTACTAATAGTAATAAACATGAACAATATTGTGTAAAATATTTATTGCAGAGATCCCCACTCAAACGACATTAAACACGTATTTCAAGAGACCCTAAGAAGAGCGAGTGCTATTTCGTTCACGTTCAGAGAAGCGTGACAGACTTCGATTTTAAAGGCTTCTTTGTTCAAAATGGATGGAAGGTTCTTCCTCTCTTCAGATTCATTCAGCTTAGTGAGAACCTCTTCCCCGAACCTCATACTTTTGATCCTTCTAGATTCCAGCTCCTTCCCCGTCTCTCTATCTTTCTCTTTAGTATTTATTTCTCCTCTATGATCCTTATTAATGAAGAGTGAGGGGTAATGATGCAGGTGCCACCAAAACCTAATTCTTACATGTCATTCGGTAATGGGGTTCACTCATGTCCTGTCAATGAGTTGGCCAAGCTTGAGATACTTATCTTCATTCACTATCTCACCACTACCTATATAGGTACCTCTCGTCATTTCTCTCTTTCTCTGTGTCTTAATCTTATTCTAGGATTGACCTCAAGATTTGTGTTGCTTCAGGTGAGAACCTATTGAGGATGACAAAGATGACATATAATATAGCTCATTCCCTGTACGACAAGATTCAATGAAATAAACAAGCATATAATATGTTGTGGTTGTTTGTGAGAATGTACGAAGGAGAGGATTTAGATGTGAAATAAACTCAAACTCAATTCTCCACAAATTAGATTCTCAAATACCAAAGACTAATTACTTAAAAACTAGGTTAAAGATTTAGATTTTGGTTGAGTAAAACCATATACCTCCAAGTCTATTTATAATCGAATAGTAATACAATGGTTGGAAATAATTAACATAAATATAAAAATAATCCTAATTCTAGTGTATCCATATATATCTTAGATTTATATCATGGGTAGGAATATTTGACTTGAGTACCACAAGATTCAATGAAATAAACAAACATATAATATGTTGGGAAGTTTTATAAGGCCTCCCCAATTTTGTTAAAAGGCCTCCCCATGAACCATTTTACTTGCTAAATTATCACTGAGGGGAGGCCTTTTAACAAAAATGAGAGGGCCCTATAAAATCTCTCTAATATGTTTTGGTTGTTTGTGAGCATGTACAAAAGAGAGGATTTAGATGTGAAATAAACTCAAACTTAATTCTCCACAAATTTTATTCTCAAATACAAAAGACTAATTACTTAAAAACTAGGTTAAAGACTTAGATTTTGGTTGAGGAAAACAATATACCTCAAAGTCTATATATAATAGAATAGTACTACAATAGTTGGAAATAATTAACATAAATATAGAAATAATCCTAATTCTATTGTATCCATATCTTGGAGATATATATAAGAATATTTCCTTGATTTGTATCATGGGTAGGAATATTTGACTTGAGTACCACTTTTACCCTTATTACTAGGTACTTAAGAGAATTAGATACGTAACAGTTAATAGAGATAAAGAAAAGGAAACAAATCATCAGTATGCATTATTTATTTTTATTATCATCGGAGTTAACAAAAAACATAACAGTAATAAATAAAGTGATACTATGAGATATAAAATGCCGCATAGAATAAAATCTACATGGGTAACGAGAAATAAAACTTAGTTTATTTTATTACCTTCACAACCCTAGAGAACCCAAGTATGAGATATAAATTGGCTCAAATCAGATTTCAAATCTAACTTAGAAAAGAGAGACACCATCTAAATCTACTGAAAAAATAGTTCAATTATGAGGTATAATCTTAAGTTATCTACATATTAATCAAGTTTCCCTAGATCTTAATGGAACCAATCTAGGGAAAAATCATCACATTAAGATCTAGGGCAAAATTTGAACAAAACCAATAAGAAACTCATCACATAAACCTTGAAAGTTGTAATAAACAATCATAACTATTTCACAATAAGTAACCTAACAAAATTATTGATCTAACAATCATAAGTATATACAACAACAAAGAAAAGGTAAGGCACATTTTCACACAATAGAGAGAGATATACAGAGAGAGAGAGACTATACCTGGAAAAAACTTTATGCCCTGAATCGATTGATACTTGAAGAATTAATGATGAAGAAGAACCTCATTTGGATGAAAAATTGAAACCTTCGCTTTGTTCTTTGTCGAGCTCTTGTAAATATTTTTGATTGGGTTTATTTAGTTTTTTAAGAAAACCCCTCGTTGTAAATAAAGGAAATTTAAAGGACCAAATATAAAAATCGGTGAAATGAGATTATCTTTCATTTCTACGTATGATGTTATGCCCGACCAACGCGGATTGGGGTCGGGCATAACATCATTTCGCTGAAAATTAGGGCTTACATGAATATGAAACTTACAGGACACATGATATGATTCTGATATTCGCCAACATTCCGATGAGGGTTTTCGATTACAATGTTTTTTCATGATCTGAAACTTTTTCAGAGTTCGTAACTTTTGTCATTATGGGTACCTTTTTTTTTCCTTCTTGCAGGAAGAAGGTTATTAGGTTGTGCTGATGTCGAAAATTGGCTCCCGGTTAAATCAACATGAAAAAAAGAGTTGATGCATGACAACCTCCGTTATGATAGAATATTCTGTTTAGAGAGGTGAGATTCCTCTGTTCAGCTCTGCTTCTCTGCTCTGCTTCTCTGCTCTGCTCCGCTTCTCTGCTCCCTGCTTCTTGCTCCAGCTCCTGACTCCTAGCTCCAACTCCTGATTCCTTGCTCCTGTTCGTCTGTTCCCAAAGGGGGGAAAACCTGCAAAGGGTTCGAAAACTGCTCCGACGCTCAAGACAGTCAGGTTGCTCTTTGCAGTAAAAGAATGAATATTGATTGATCCTATTAAGGGCGAGTTATGAGAACTCTGAGTTTTGGGTGATCTTTTTGGGAGAAGAGATCGTGTCCTGAGAAGGACGATGTGGGGGGCCTTTTATAGGCGATGTTAGGCCGAGCAGTGGCGGTGGTGAGGCGGTTGCCGTCAAACCAATATAGAAGTTACATCTTTTGCGTATCTAGGGTTTCTCTTCGAGTCTATCCCGGATCTCTAATAAATGAAAGTTCCTAAGTTCAAGGATACTTCGTTCTAATTTTTGCCAGAGTGATAGACTCTAAAGGAGAAGTTTCATCCTTTGGATACGTGGAGTCCAACCTAGCTTAAACACTTCTAGATGTGTAACCGACTGAGATCTTTCTGGAAAGTCCGGGATTAAGTCATTAGGTTGCGCAGCGCTGATATCTTCCAAGTTCTGGGCGTAAGATATGGGCCGAACCTGTGGAGACCCCCCTTATTCCTTTAGAGATCCCAGGGCTGATCTGTCCATGCCAAGGGCGTTTTGTGCAGAGCTGGTTTCTTCTGGCCGACCTCACTGTTGTGGGAATGTGTGGTGGACCATCAGGGGTTTTAGCTGTCCTGCTACCTTAAACCGAGCGGTTCCAAGAGACTTCTGGTATGATCTTTGACTCTTCAGACGTTAGTCAACGTCTGGACATTTTATGCATCATCATGAGTCCCGCCACTCCTTAGTTGAAAGTAGAGAGGCTAAGGAGTAGAAGTAACTCGTGTGTTTTACTTTGAAGGCCGGAAGTCGAAAGTTTTACCTGTCCCAGAGCTGTATCGTAAAGCTCTTTGGGCCTTACCTAGACCGTGGCTGTTTGGTGGAGTTCTGTCTTACTGTCAGTATTCCAGAGCTGATTGGAGATTTTCTTTGATTGTGTATTAGCTCTGCTAGAGCTGATCCGATTGTGTTTTTATACGTGGCTTATTATTCCAGGGAACGTTTCGTCTTCTGCGCAAGTAATCAATTTCTTATTCATGCGTGATTTTATGACGTCATAGATTTGATTTTCTGATCATGTGCTTCCGGCGCTGATCTTTTGGATCTTTTCACACGGCAACATGCTCTGCCGTTTGTGGACGCGTGGAACGTCCTGATTGGTGGACGAGGCACGTCTCCTTGAAATCCGCGGGAGCCTCTTTGGTAACCGCGATTCTTGAGCTGTTTATACTTCCTAGTTATTATTCCGCTGAGTGTTTTCGAGGCGCGTCTGCTCTATCGCCTTTAATGCTTCTTATCCATTTCCGAGAGATCACTTTGTTATCCTCTCACTATAAATAACCTGCTCTTGCCTCCCAATTCTCTACTACAGAAAAGCTTGAAAAACATCTCGGTTGTTCTCTCCTTCTATTGTTGCTTCATCATTTCTTCTTGTCTATTTTTCTAAGGCTCGGGATGAGGCCTCTGTTTGAGTTCCTGCCAAACGTTTGCTTTGACGAATGTTTCTTCATAATGTCCGTGATAAAGGATAGGCTTCTTCATAATGGTCGTGATAATTTCACGTGTTGTTATGTCTGAGCTCGGAGGGGGGTGAGGCTTGTTAGTAGTTCCTCCCGCTTAGGTGTTCAGGACAAGGTGATGATGTCAAGAGGGTTCTTTTGTCCTCGGTTGTCTTCCGATCTTGTTTACGTTTCTGGGAAGGGATACCTGGTAAACTTTCATTTCCTCTTCAACCGAGACGTGTGATCGTTTTTTTGTGGCTCACGTTTCTTGATTTTTCTTTGCCCTTCAACTATTGAATTTTTGTAATTTCTTCTGTAATAGACCCAAGTGCCAAGGGGGTTTTGGGTGTCTTTTTTTTTTTGTAATTTCTTCTGTAATAGTTCCTTCTTATGAATTAATACAGAATCATATTTTTCCTCTTTACTTTTGTGCTTCTCTTTATTTCCCACGTTTAGGTCCATTAGTTCCCCATGACTGCTCGCCGCGACTCTTCGTTGATCACGCCCCATTATCACGACCTTTTTGCCCTATAAATAGATGTTAAGGTAAGAATAACTTTTCTAAATCTCACCATGCCTCTCTTAATGGTTAGCAGAACTCTCCCTGGTAGTGACGTTAGGGTTGCCTTCTACATGGTTCTGAACCGTGATGAACTTTCCATTGAACACTTCTGCATGGAAGTGGCTGGCGAGGGTTTTGTTGAAGTCCTCCGTCCGCGTGATCTTATGGATGACAATCACCTTTCAGCCCTCAGTTCCTCCAGGCCACTTTATCCTCTGGTTTATTCTCTGACTGGTACCACCAGCACTTCTGAACCTGCTCTTTTTTCTGCTGTGGGTTTTCTGGTTCGTCGCCGTGGGGGTGGTCGCCTTTTGGCCGTCATAATCAGGGCTTCGGTGGATATTGGTGGTCCGTCTTTATCTTCTTCTTCCTCTGGTGAATGAGAGCTTTCTGCCAAACTGTATTTTCCTGTTTTCTTAAACATGTAATCAAAAAGTTGATGTAATTAGCCCCATACTTACTAATGCAATTTTTCTTAGGCTTACTACGCATGCTCCGAATGATCGCTCCTGCATAACAAAGAAAAGTCAGACCTGTTCTATCATGACCTAGGCTTACTAATTCCCTCTGCAGAAATAGAACCCAAGTTAGCCCTGTATAAAAGTATTGAATATTTTATGAACCTGAGCTCTACCCCTTGTTGTAGCTTGCGCTACTAGGGCTGGCTTCGTTGGCCTAAGCACAACTAATTTAGCTAGGTCATCTCCTTAGACCTCTAGTTGTAGCTTTTGCTACCAGAGCTGGTTTCGCCAGCTTGAGCTTGACTAGTTTAACTAGGACTTCTCCTTAGACCTCTGGTCGTGGCTTTCGCTACCAGAGCTGGTTTCGCCAGCTTGAGTTTGACTAGTTTAATTAGGACTTCTCCTTAGACCTCTGGTCGTAGCTTTCGCTTCTAGAGCTGGTTTCGCCAGCTTGAGCTTGACTAGTTTAACTAGGACTTCTCCTTAAACCTCTGCTCGTAGCTTGGGATATCAGAGTTGGTTACGCCGGTGCGGGCACGACTAGTTTTCGCCGGGACTCCTCTCGTGCCCCTGGTCGTGGCCTTAGCTACCAGGGCTATCTTCCTCATTCAAGCATGAATAGTTTCGCAAGGACTTCTCCTTATACCCCCGGTCACCTTCATCTGGGCGGTAGTTTAACTAAGACTTCTCCTTGGGGATCCACAGGGACCACGTTTCACTCGAGTAAAGGGTTGAGTTTAACTAGGACTCCTCCTTGTGAGGCCTCGGGTCGTAGCCGTGGCTACCGGAGCTACCTCCTTTGCCGGCTTGAGCCGATCAGTGTAACTATGACTTCTCCTTAGGACCTTGGTGAGGGGTCGGTTTTTACTTAAGCAAAGTTCAATTTAACTAAGACTGCTCCTTAGGGCCCTCGGTTGTCGCCGCAGCTACGGAGGCTATTCTGTTCCTGATCGTGGCTTTCGCTTAGCAGGGCTGTTTAAATTAGGGCCCTTGGTCGCTGCTCTCACCTACCAAGGCTGCCTTTAGGTCCCCTGGTCGTGGCTTTCGCTGTCAGGGCTACCTGCTCGATTCAGAGCGAGATGAGTTTAATTAGGACTCCTCCTTTTTATAGCATTTTGTGCTAAAAAATATTTTTATTTTATAAGGTAAAATATGTAGCTAGTAATGCTACTTCTTTTGCCTAATGGCTTTATTCAAAAAGGAAAGATAGTAGGAGTAGTGATGACCTTAGTTTTTCAGCTTTGCATATCTGCCGTCGGGTCATCGTAGAACACTTTGTTTCCTCCAATGATGACTGGATTCACTTCTTCTTGTTCGCAACCCTGGGTGGAGATGAGATAACATTCCCATGCTATTTTCTGGTCTCCTCTGACCGTTCCGATGAGATTCATTCCCGGAATTGGGAACTTCATCATAAGATGGTTCATGGAAACTATTGCTCCTGACTCCCTTAGGAAGTTTCTGCCCAGTATGATGTTATACGCATACATCTTATCGACGATCACAAAGTTTAGCATTATCGCCTTCGCCGATCAACACTGGCAGGGTTGCTATTCCGTCTATTTCGACCTGATTGTCTCCGAATCCTGTCAAACAAGATTTATAAGATTTGAGATGGCGTTCGCTTACCCCGAATTTCTAGAAGCATGTTCCACTCATGACCTCCGTGGAGCTCCCTGTATCGACAAGAATACGTCCTATCCTCCAATTGGCAACTACGGCTGTTATCACCGACGGATCTGCGTGTGGAGTTATTACCCCGACCAAATCGTCGTCTGTAAAGACAATGGCAGAGTTTCCACGGCAGGCTTGATTAGGAAGACCGGCTGGTTCTTTGCTTCGTTGGCGTACCTGCGCTGTTCGCCTTTAGTTCTTCCTCCGAGGGTAGGTCCCCTTGATATGGTATTGATATTCCCCATTACTCCGGCGGGCCCCTCTGGACCTTTGTTTGCTTTTCTAGAAATGGGGCCCTGCCGTTGATTTCGGATCCCGATCCGATTCCTGCTTTGTTTACCGACTTTTTGTTTCGATATTCGTAGGGTCGTTGTTCTTGGTGGATGTATTTATCCAGTTCTCCTTTTCTTACCATCTCCTCAATCAGATTCTTGAGGTTCCGACAGCCGTCGGTCTTGTGGTCGTAGCCTCTATGAAAGGCACACCATGCTGTCATATCTCTGGATCCGAACTCTCCTCGGTCGTCATTAGGTTTGGGTAGTTCAGCCTTTCCTTTTGCTATCAGTATCTGCAAGATTTCCTCCATTCCTTTTATTAGGAGGGTGTATGTTGCAAAGTCAGCCATGGGCCTCCTGCCTCGCTCTCGTTCCCGGAGTAACCTGACTTCTTCCCTTCTCTTTTTCGGGGGCGCTCACTTTCGTAAAGAATATTGGCCACCTCTTTCATCCGCAAATAATTCTCCTCTATTCTGATAAGTTGTTGCAACCTTTCTATTAGATCTGCGAGGGTGCCTGGCTTTCTCCCCGAGATATCTTTGAATATGTCATCTTGTCTGAGACCCCTCTATAGGGCAACAAAAGCAACGTTTGATTCTAGGTCGGGAACTTGAACCATAAGGTTGCGAAATCTCTACCAGTAGCTCGCCAGCGTTTCGTTTTTTCCTTGTACTACGTTGAACAGCTCTTCGGTCCCTCTCTTGATACTTGTGCTTCCTCGGAAAGCCTCACAAAAAGCTTGGGCGAGCTGGTCAAAAAACTTTATTGACCTCGGGGCTAGCGCTTGGTACCATGCCTGAGCTAGCCCTTTTAGGATGGTGGCGAATACCACACACCATATATTTCGGTAGGGCGTGCATAGATTCATCCTCGCAGCATAGTTGTTAATGAATACCTCTGGATCTTCCACGCCGTGATAGTTCTCCAGCGTGGGACACTTGTAGTTGACCGGTTTTTCGGATTCCAGTATTTCCTGGCAGAGAGGTGCTGCCGAATTACAGTCCTTCCCCAGAGTTTGTCCTTCTCCTTTTCTCTTGTTAGTTCCGCTACTTGGTGTATGAGCAACTCGCATAGGGTGGGGTCGTCCACACACCCCTCGCCTATCCCAGCATTCCTGGGGGTATAAGGTTCGTCTAGATTTTGCACACTTTGTTCCCTCAAGATACTCTCCAGATGCATCTGGTCGTCTGGTTGCAGAGTTAGGGCCTCAGGTGTGTACGTGTCTCCAGGCGAGAAGAGCCTTCTCGCGAACGTCTTGAGCACTTCCTTCCTCTCATTAGGTGTTGCGGCCTTCCTGGCTATCTCAGCCTTGCGGAGGCTTTCCTCCAATCATTTTGCGTCCTCGTCCCTTCGGAGGTATACAGTCTTGTGTTGTTCAAGTTCTGCCGCGAGATCATCTGCGCTCCGGGATCTATGGGATGTTCCATGTGGAGTGTGCTCGTCTGAAGACATGTTTTCCTGAAGAACTCAGGGAAGTAGTTAGTTCTGAAAAAGTATTGAGTAGGATTCGAGTTACCGAATGTGATGATTTGCTAGAGAGATGCCCTCCTTCTAGCGCCAAATGCTGATGTCGAAAATTGGCTCCCGGTTAAATCAGCTTGAAAAAGGGAGTTGATGCATGACAGCCTCCGTTATGATAGAATGTTCTTTTTCGAGAGGTGAGATTCCTCTGTTCAGCTCTGCTTCTCTGCTCTGCGCTTCTCTGCTCTACGCTTCTCTGCTCCATACTTCTTGCTCCAGCTCATGACTCCTAACTCCAGCTCCTGATTCCTTGCTCCTGTTCGTCTGTTCCCAAATGGGGGAAAACCTGCAAAGGGTTCAAAAACCGCTCTGACGCTCAAGACAGTCAGGTTGCTCTTTGCAGTAAAAGAATGAATATTGATTGATCCTTTTGGGGGGCGAGTTATGAGAACTCTGAGTTTTGAGTGATCTTTTTGGGAGAAGAGGTCGTGTCCTGAGAAGGACGATGAGGGGGGCCTTTTATAGGCGATGTTAGGCCGACTATGATCAGTGGCGGTGGTGAGGCGGTTGCCGTCAAACCAATATAGAAGTTACCTCTTTTGCGTATCCAGGGTTTCTCTTCGAGTCTATCCCGGATCTCTGATAAATGAAAGTTCCTAAGTTCAATGATACTTCGTTCTTATCTTTGCCAGAGTGATAGACTTTAAAGGAGAAGTTTCCTCCTTTAGATACGTGGAGTCCAACCGGGCTTAAACACTTCTAGATGTGTAACCGACTGAGATCTTTCTGGAAAGTCTGAGATTAAGCCATTAGGTTGCCCAGCGCTGATATCTTCCCAGTTCTGGGCGTAAGATATGGGCCGAACCTATGGAGACCCCCTTATTCCTTTAGAGATCCCAGGGCTGATCTGTCCATGCCAAGGGCGTTTTGTGCAGAGCTGGTTTCTTCTGGCGGACCTCCCTGTTGTGGGAATGTGTGGTGGACCATCAGGGGTTTTAGCTGTCCTGCTGCCTTAAGCCGAGCGGTTCCAAGAGACTTCTGGTCTGATCTTTGACTCTTCAGACGTTAGTCAACGTCTGGACATTTTATACATCATCAGATTGGATGATCTTTTCACTGAATACTAGAAGATCTAGAGTAAACTGGTCGATGAGGGATCTAAACGACCAACTTCTAAGAAATCCTACAACTCAGATGATGAAGAGGCATTACACATTAAGAATTAGATACATAACAGTAGTAGAGAGAGAAAGATATAGAAACAAATCACCAGTATGCATTATTTATTTTTATTAATTATCATCAGAGTTAACAAAAAACATAACAGTAATAGGGAATATGTTAACTAGGAAATCTTCTTATGATGACTACTAATTTTGCAGAGATCAAATCAAGAGTAAGTAACAAAATATCCTGACCTAAACTACTAATTCTTTCTAATCCTCAAATATACTACTAATTCTTTCTTATCCTCAAATATACTACTAATTCCTTTGAGATCAATTTATCTCCTCAACTGTACTACTAATTTCTTCTTATCCTCAACTATACTACTACTTCTTCAGAGATCAAATCATCTCCTCAACTATACTACTAATTCCTTCTTATCCTCAACTATACTACTAATTCTTCAGAGATTAAATCAACAATATGCATCATTTCTCTACCCATATAAGATCTAATCATCACCCTTGTCTATCATTATGTAAGGCTTATTCCATATATGATCCCAATGGCTGTGAAAGTAAATAATTCCATCGGTTTTGGGAAGCATAACAGTCGTTATATAGGGATCCCTCTGAAACTTTCCAGTTTTATAGTAGTCAATGAAAAACCCAAATTAATAAAAGGTATATCTGGATTCACCTTTTAAATTTTGCTCCTTCATGTACTCTGCTCTAGCAGATATTACATTTTCTCAGATATTATTCCGAAACTTTTAACTTTGGGTAATTCTCCAAAGTTTTGTCAATAAACACGAGACCTTCATCTTCCAATGGTTTCTTCGTGTGTATAATAGGTTTACTGATTTTAGATTGAGAATTGGTAAGTGAACAACGTAACTTCAAGTTTTTTTTGTCTATTAAGCTAGTAAGGGACTGAGACTTTTTAGACTTTATTGAACTTGAACAGAAAGGATGAAGTAGGGCAGATTGAGAATTAGATAGTAAACAAAGTAACTTTGAGTTTTTTTTGTCTACTTGAGCTAGTAAAAGAGATGCACATTTTAGGTTTTCTTGAACTCGAACAGAAATGATAAAGTAGGGAAGTCATGATGAGATAGCTAATGTATGAGAGAAAGTTGTTTGATAAAAAAATCCTTGTTTGTAAGAAAAACCCCTCTTTGTAAATAAAGGAACTTTATAGGACCAAATATAAAAAGTGGTGAAATGGGATTACATTTCATTTCCACATATGATGTTATGCCCGGTCGGCGCAGATTGGGGTCGGGCATAGCATCATTATCCTCAAATATACTACTAATTCTTCGGAGATCAAATCATCTCCTTAACTGTACTACTAATGCCTTTTTATCCTCAACTATACTATTATTTCTTCCGAGATCAAATCATATCCTCAACTATACTACTAATTCTTCAGAGATCAAACCATCAGTATGCATCATTTTTCTATCCATGTGCAATCCAATCATCACCTTTTCCTGTCATTATGTAAGGCTTATTCCAATTATGGTTGTGAAAGTAAATAATTTCATTTGTTTTGGGAAGCATAACAGTCCTTTATATGAGCCCTCTTAAACATTCTAGATTTATAGTAGTCAATGAAAAACCCAAATATAAAAGGCATACATGGATTCACCTTGTACATTTTGCTATTTCATATATACTGCTCTAGCAGATAATACATTTTCTCAGATATTATTCCGGAACTTTCGGCTTGGGGTAATTCTCTAAGATCTCTCAGTAAATATACAACCTTCATCTTCCAATCTTTTCTTTATGTGTGGTATACTGTTGATTCAGTTTGAGAATTGGAAAGTAAACACCGTAACTTTGAGTTTTTCTGTCTACATAAGTAGTAAGGGAAAGGGACTTTTTAGGTTTTATTGAACTTAAATAGAAAGGATAAAGTAGGGCAAATTGAGAATTGGATAGTGAAGAAGGTAACTTTAAGTTTTTTTGTCTACTTGAGCTAATAAATGAGATGCACATTTTAAGTTTTATTGAACTTAAACAAACGGATAAAGTAGGGAGGATATAATGAGATAGCTTATGTAGGAGAGAAAGTTGTTTTTATAAACAGTATCTCTTTTTAAGAAAATCCCATTTTGTAAATAAAGGAAATTTAAAGGACCAAATATAAAAATTGGTGAAATGGGATTACCTTTCTTTTCCACGTATGATGTTATGTAGTGCCAGCGCGGAATGGGGTCGGGCGTAGCATCATTGTCGTTACAAATTAAGGCTTGCACGAACATAAAACTTATATGACACTTAATATGATTCCGATACTCACCAACATTGCGATTAGGTTTTCAATTACCATTTTTTTCATGATCTAAAACCTATTCAGGATTTCTAACTTCTGCCATTATAGGTATCTTTTTTCTTTTTCCCTTCTTGCAGGAAGAAGGTTATTAGGTTGGATGATCTTTGAACATATTACTACAGGGATAAGAGTAGACCGACCAACAAGGGATCTAAAAGACCACCTTCCAAGAAATCCTATAACTCAGATAATGAAGAGGCATTACCCAATAAGAACGAGACACATAACAGTCGTAGAGAGACAAAAAGCTCGAAGCAAATCATAAGTATGCATTATTTATTTTTATTATCATCAGAGTTAACAAAAAACATAACAGTAATAGAGAAAGTGTTAACTAGAAAATCTTCTTATGATGACTACTAATTCTTTAGAGATCAAATCTAGAGTAAGAGTATGTAACAAAATAACATCAATTATACTACTGATTCTTTCTTATCCTAAAATATAATACTACTTCTTCAGAGATTAAATCATCTATTCATTGATACTACTCATTCTTTTTTATCCTAAACTATACTACTATTTCTTCAGAGATCAAATTACCTCCTCAACTATACTACTAATTCCTTCTTATCCTTAACTATACTTCTAATTCTTCAGAGAACAAATCAACAATGTGCATCATTTCGCTACCAATATGCAATCCAATCATCACCCTTGTCTATCATTATGGAAGGCTTATGATAGAGAAAGATATTCTTTATATTTAAATTAGGAGTTTCTATAATTTGGAAGATATTTTATAGTTATTTAGTATTAAGAGTTTCTATATTTTTAGAGTTTCTAAGTAAGTTTATATTTTAGAGTTTCTAAGTAATTTAGGAGTTTCTATATTTTAAAGTTTCCAAGTAATTTAGGAGTTTCTATATTTCTATATTTCTAAATATTGAGTCCTAGTTAAAGTCTAATTTGTCTAGGTTTAGCCTATATATATGGCTGAGTTCATAGTAGTTAGATATGAATATGAATCTTGAAGTTATTAATAAAGTTTTCTATTAGTATTACGTTAATCTTTGGCTGGCCTAGAGAAGGACTTAGGTTTTTATCAATTGGTATCCAGAGCAAACGCTCCTATCATTCGCTTTCCCATTACTTTTATCTTCGTTAGAGAATCTCGTTTATGGTACAAACTCGAAAAGAAAAAAAGAAAGAATGGAGAAGTGATTAGGTGAATTGGCGGAAAAGATGACTGAGATGACGGTAAATCAATCATTATTGATTGAGAAGATTGGTCGATTGGTCGAAAATAGAGAGATTGTGTCTCAAAGAAGTGATCGTTTTAAAGGTGAAAGGTTATATTTTGCACGGTTTAACAGATCAGATGTGGAAGGATGGATTTTTCAAGCTGAACAATATTTTGAATTCTATGACACTGCACAAGACCAAAAGATAAACGTAATACTAATATAAAACTTTATTAATAACTTCAAGATTCATATTCATATTCATATTCATATCCCTAACTACTATGAACTGAGCCATATATATAGCCTACAATTAGAGAATTTAGACTCTAACTAGGATTTAATATTTAGAAATATGGAAATATGGAAACTCCTAAATTACTTACAAACTCTAAAATATGGAAACTCCTAAATTACTTACAAACTCTAAAATATGGAAACTCCTACTATTAGATAACTATAAAATATCTTCTAAAATATAGAAACTCCTAATATTAAATATAGAGAATATCTTTTTCTATCATATTCATATTCATATTCATATCCCTAACTACTATGAACTGAGGCCAGTCAATTGATGCCAATTGATAAGTAATACTTGTATCAATTTTGGGAAGCATAACAGTCCTTACATAGGGAGTTCTCTCAAACTTTCCAATTTTATATTAGTCAATGAAAAACCTAAATATAAAAGTCATATCTGGATTCAGCTTCTACATTTTGCTCATTCATATATTCGGCTCTGGTAGATAATACATTTTCTCAGATATTACTATAGAACTTTCAACTTTGGGAAATTCTCCAAGAGGTTTGTCAATAAACACACGACCTTCATCTTCCAATGTTTTCTTTGTGTATATAATAAGTTTACTGTTAATTCAGACTGAGACTAGCAAAGTGAACAACGTATAAATAAGTTTTTTGTCTACTTAAGCTAGTAATAGAGGGAGAATTTTTAAGTTTTATTGAACTTGGACAGAAAGGATAAAGTAGGGCAGATTGAGAATTGGATAGTGAACAAAGTAACTTTGAGTTTTTTTTTGTCTACTTGAATTAGTAAAAGAGATGCACATTTTAGGTTTTACTGAACTTGAACAGAAAGGATAAAGACGGGAGGCCATGATGAGATAGCTAATGCATGACAACAAGTTGTTTGATAAACAATCTCTCTTTGCAAAAAAGCCCCTCTTTGTAAATAAAGTAAATTTAAAGGACCAAATATAAAAATTGGTGAAATGGGATTACCTTTCGTTTCCACGTATGATGTTATGCCCGACCAACGCAGATTGGGGTTGGGCATAACATCATTATGGTTGAAAATTAGGACTTGCACAAATATGAAACTTACAGGACACTTCAAATAATTCCGATACTCGCCAAAATTGCGATTAGGATTTTCAATTACCATGTTTTTTCATGAAATGAAACCTTTTCAGAATTTCTATGTTTTGTCATTATAGGTATCTTTTTCTTTCCTCGTTCTTGCAGGAACAATGTTATGAGGTTGGATGATCTTTTCACTGATTACTACAAGGAAAAGAGTAAACTGATCAACGAGGGATCTAAATTACCAACTTCTAAGAAATCTTATAATTCAAATGATAGAGTAAACTGGTCGACGAGGGATCTAAACTAATTCCTTCCTATACTCAACTATACAACTAATTCTTCAGAGATTAAATCAACAGTATGCATCATTTCTCTACCCATATGCGATCTAATCATCACCTTAAGTATCATTATGTAAGGTTTATTCCAATTATGATCCCAACGGATGTGATCCCAACGAATGTGAAGGTAAATAGTTTCATGGGTTTTGGGAAGAATAACAATCCTTATACAAGGAGCCATCTCAAACTTTTCCAGTTTTATAGTATTCAATGAATAACCCAAATATAAAAGTCGAATCTGGATTCACCTTTTACATTTTGCTTCTTCATATATTCTGCTCTTGCAGATAATATAGTTTCTCAGATATTATTTCAGAACTTTTAACTTTGGATAATTCTCCAAAAGGTCTGTCAATAAAGACACAACCTTCGTCTTCCAATTCTCAATAAAACTCAAAAAGTCCATCTCCCTTACTAGCTAGTAGGGCAGATTGAGAATTGGATAGTGAACAAAGTAACTTTAATTTTTTTTTTGTCTACTTGAGTTAGTAAAAAGAAATGGACATTTTAGGTTTTATTGAAACTTGAACAGAAAGGATAAAGTAGGGAGGCCATTTTTCATCAAAAAAAAGTAGGGAGGCCATGATGAGCTAGCTAATGTATAAGAGAAAGTTGTTTGTTCATTACCGCCATTTTTAAAAATCGGTACTTCCTTTATCCGCGTGAAAATCAAATAACCAATCAAATTCAACTCGCGAACCAAGTCACCTAAAACAACCAATAAAGACTAAGGTTATTTTCTTTCGGAGTCCTTAGTATGTGACCAGCTTTTATTTTCGCCCATGTGTTTCATAAATTCGAAATTGACTCTTTTTTTTTCTAAAATCGTCAGTTAACTTTAAATTTTTATTTCTCTTTTATTTTCATAATTAGTCTTATCTTCGTCCTCTACATTTTTCTTCTTCTCTTTCTCTCTCTAAATCTTAGGCAGATAAATTTAGTTCTAAAATCTTATCTCCAGATGCCAACAAATCTGATCCTAAATTCTTAAACTCAATAATCTTCTCAATCCCAGGACAAGTAATCCAGATCAAAAGAAGAAGAAAGAAAAGGATATCAACATCAAAATCCTAAATCCAACCCCATACAATCAACACAACTAACCGTACAAATATTTTCAACCTACAACCCCAAAACCTGACCAAACTCCATCATATCCCATTGATTTCTTCCCATACACCCATACCCGAATCCGTAATCCAATTCCATACAATAAACATATTTTATTTCATATGATATAACATATCCCATTGATTTCTTCCCATACACCCATACCCGAATTCGTAACCGAATTCCATACAATAAACATATTTTATTTCATATGATATGACAATAATACTAATAATAATATTAAAATAATAAATGTCTACCAATTGTTCATCAATGTCCACGGATATCCACGAATATCTACAAAAGTCGAAAACTATATTTTGAAATATTAGTACACATATATATTATTTCTATAATTAAACAATAATGATGATACTAACATAATAAATGTTCACCAATTGTCCATCAATGATGAGATAACAATAATAATAATAGTGTAATAATAATAATAATAATAATAATAATAATAATAATAATAATAATAATAATAATAAATATCTACTATACATTTTTGTTTTTGGACTCAATATCTTGGAATTTCTCTAGGACATTTTGTCTATGAACCAAATGTCATAAAATTTCTATACGACGTTTTGTTTATAAATCAAATGTCTTGAAATTTCTTCAAGACATTTTGTTTACAAACCCAATGTGTTAATGAATGTTAGACGAGTAGTTTTGACCAATTGTATTATCTTAGAGCATCTCCAATGCAATTCTCAACTTGAAAAAAATCAAATTGACACCTAGCATTACTCGAGTTTTTAACAAAAGACATTCTCCAATGCAAACACTCAACTTCAATCTCAAGATGATGCGGCTACAATAAATGTTGAGATACTCAAAAGAAAACTCAAACTTGTTGTATCTCAATTGGTCTACCTCATCATTTTATATAATAAAGACCAAGATTAAATCTAAAGTAAATGTTGAGTTTTTTAGTGTTGCATTGAAGAAGTATTTTGGATTGAGTTCTCAATAGTGTCATCTAGGAAAGAGAATCACAAATCATACTTGACACATTGGATTAGTTGAGTTTTGTTGAGTGTTGCAGTGGAGATGCTCTTAAACGTGTATAGGAGAAAGAAAATGATAGAACGTGCGAATTTTGCGAGAGAATCGGGAAGGAAATCCGACGTGGGCCCACACGTCACTTATCAGTGTTGTGCTGACGTCTTAAAGGTTATCACTTCTCTTATTATTATTACTAGGGTATATCCCGTGCCCTAGGGCACGACACTTGTATTAATCAAACTTTGCGAAATTTATTGTTATATTTTATTGAGAGAGAAAGATTTTAGTAGTTATTATTTTTTGTATTATTTTTTTTGTTCCTTTTCTCTAAAATTAGTTATCATTTTATTGAGAGAGGAAGATTTTAATTTCTTTTTCTAACCCTTGAAATTTATTTATTATTATTTTTTTAAAATTAGTTATTTTATTTCTAAGAAGGAAACGATTATTGTTTTTTAAATAGGTAACTTTGTTTCTACGAAGGACAATATTTTAAATTTTGAGAAGGGCTTTTAGACAATATCCTTTATTAAAAAAAGATGTTTGTCCCAGTCATCGTTTTCCCTTCTGTTTTATTATATAGATTATTTGGTAAAGGAGGATCTTTCAACAAAAAAAAGGTAAAGGAGGATGAGAAGGCACGAGAGGTTATATCATCATCATCATCATCATCTTTGATGATGGCTCTAAGCCATTACCATTCCTCATCCTCGTACTTTAGTTGCTGTTAAAACCCCTCATATTCATACAACCACCATGACCATGATCACTACTACTATTATGATGCAGGGAGATTTTCATCAGATATTCCAAGTATCTTGGATATCTTAAAATCTAGTTATTTTAGTAGCATAATATTTTTGTTAGTAGAGAATTATTATTTTTAGCAGTTTTATATTTTTTATGAAACTTTTTAGGTTTTAGATTCTAGTATTTTTTTATTTAGAAGTTGTTATTAGAATTTGATTAGGTTTAGGAAAGTAGTATTTTATTTATTAGAAATTGTTATTTGAGTTTGATTAGGTTAAGGAAACCCTAAGTCAATATAAAGGGGGATCTAGGAGTTGTTTTATTCATTCAAGTTGATCAATAATATTCAGTATTTTAGTTTATTCTTATTAATTCTTATTAATTTCGGTTCTATAGTCTTTAAACGGAGTTCTAAGGCTTTTTTCAGTTTTTCCGCTGCGTCAAATAACTAGATTTTAAGATATCCAAGATACTTGGAATATCTGATGAAAATCTCCCTGCATCAATTACCACAACCTTTCATTGCTTAGTTCTCTCTATCAATATAAAGAAAGAAACCGCTTGGATTTTATGCCACAATTACCAGCGGACTCTTTGTTAAAAGAAGAAGATCCTTTGTTTCAAGTCTACTAACAGCAGCTTGAATGCAAAGAAGACATCCATCAGAACTGGGCAACAACTTTACCTTGCCAAAATTGGACCACAGTATCAAAATAAAGCCTAGAAATCCCCATTTCTTTTTTAGTTTGGAGAAGAAAGGGAGCAGCAGAATCTGCCTTTTGGGTGGTGAGAAAATCACTCGGGAACTAACTATGAACCTTATAATTTCAAAATGGTGACGCCAACAAAACACTGATATCCGAAGTGGCTCCCCCACGTACGATTTCACTCCCAATTCCCTCGCAAAATTCGTACGTTCTATTATTTCTCGAAAAAAAAAATTGTAGGGGCCAAATGTTCTAGTTAATCATAAGTTGGAGGCCAAATTAAAATTAACCTAAAATATAAGAAGACCCCAAAGTTCTCAGACTTCTTGGTGACGAAGCATTCAATTTTGACACCGAAACTTTCTCATCTATAAATTGCTTTTCAACCTCCTCTCTCTCTCTCTATTCATTTGGGTTTCCTAATTTCTTCTGAGATCTCTCACTTTATTTCCCTTTTTTCTTTTCTTCCAAACCTGAGGGTTTCAAAAAAGCTGTAAAGTCATCTTCTTCTCCACCATGAATCCTGAATAGTAAGCTCTCCATCTTCACCATCTTCTTCTTCTTGTTTACCTTTTGTGAGTTCTGATTGTTTTTTTTTCGATTTGAGAAGGACACCCTATGTTTCTCCCCTTTTTGCATGTTTTCTTTCTTGTTTGTATTTTGGTATGATAGATCGGTATCTTAATCTGTTATTGTTTGAATTTTGGATCTGGATCAGGAAATTTCGTATAATAATTTCATGAATTCATTATATTTCGCTGAAATTTTTTGTAATTAGTGAGATTTAGGTTGTTCTTAGAGTTTTATTAGGGTTTTCTTAGCTTAATAGTAAAATATTGTTGTGATTTAGGGATAATTTATCTTGTAATCTTAATTTCATTTTAATTCTTGCACAATTTGATTTCATTCGTGTTGATTTATGAACAATTAGAAGCATAGAAAATACTCCTTAAAAAATTCTTTGCAAGTTATATGTGTCTGTATTTAGGTTACAAACATGAAATAAAAGAATGGTATAATCGAATATCGTATGTTTCTTAAACTTATCAGCAGAAGGGTAACGTTAGAAATGTGAACTTTTTGTGCAAATACTAAAAAAATCTTATTGTACAAGGTTTGTCTAAAGACTTCATGTTTAGATCCTAAGACAATTAAGAATGTGATAGGACTTTATTGTGCTCCAACAAGGCTATCGGCTGATGGATAAATGATCTCCTATCATACTGTCTAAATATGTTCGTACTTCATGAACTCGGCAGATCTTTGTCCTATCTTTCTGTGTTTGACCCACTAATGAAATAATTTATATTTGGAAATTTTGGAAAGGCTTGCTTTATTGGTTTCTATATTTGTTTGCATGTGAACACGTTCAACATATTCTATTTGCAGTGATTATCTATTCAAGCTTCTTCTTATTGGAGATTCTGGTGTTGGAAAGTCATGCCTTCTGTTAAGATTTGCGGTAGGTTTCCTTTTCCAGTTTCTCTTCCGATTTGGTGCTGACCTCTAACACTGTGTAGTCTTCTGTTCTGTAACCCTATTATCTTAACATTTACAGCCCTCTATAAATTGTCCGTAAGATATGAACAATTTTAAGGGGTGTAAGTGGGCCTGTCGTTGAGTCATCGTGAAAACTATCCTTATTAAACAATAAAGACCAATTTTGTAAGGTTTAGATACATGTTCAAGTTGGTTGATAATATTGATATAGGTATTGGATTTTGGAGTTATTACTACCAGTGGCTCACTCGTGAACTTCAGTTACCTACCAAATTTTCTTCATAGAATATCTTGTACGTTGTACACGTCGGTTGGAAAATTAATTGACGATAGTATCTTAGGATGGCAAGAACGTCAACTGTGAGCGAAAAGGAGTCTCTTACATTGTATGTGGTGAATGAGTGGAAAGCTACTGGATAAATATCTTCCAGTCTATTCTACCTAGTGCATCAGTTAGTGGAAACTGACAAGGATTCATATTGAGTGGCTGAAATGAGAGTAGATAAGCAATGTTCCCCGGATATGGATATTAGTGGGCATTTCCCGATATAAATATCTCCCAGTTTATTCTACTTAGTGGATCGGTTAGTGTGGAAACTGACAAGGATTCATATTGAGTAATGGAAATGAGAGTAAACAAGCATGATATTGTGGGCATGTCACCTGTAGATACTACCCATAGTGTCTAAAATTTTATCTAGCATGATTTTCTACTTGCTGTTTCTGACAATATATTTGGCAATCGTGTTTCTCTTAACTCTTTTTTTAATGATATGTAGGATGATTCATATTTGGAAAGTTACATCAGTACTATCGGTGTTGATTTTGTAAGTATAATATAACTATCTTCTTCTTGTTCAGTTAGACAGTTCAAGAGTTCGTGACATAATCGTATTCTCATTCTCTTTTTTTCTCTTCTCAGAAAATACGCACAGTGGAGCAGGATGGGAAGACCATCAAACTCCAAATTGTAAGTATTTGGTTAGTTTAGGAAATGGAATATGAGTGACCAGTTTCCGTTTTTAACTGTTGAGTACCTATTTTGTTTGCTCTAGTGGGACACTGCAGGACAAGAACGTTTCCGTACTATTACAAGTAGCTATTACCGTGGTGCTCATGGAATTATTGTAAGATACACTTTTTTTTAATAATATTATCCTTTTAAATTATTCTGTATGTACCTTACAGTTCCTTATTTGGATTTGTTTGCTAGGTTGTTTACGATGTTACAGACCAGGAAAGCTTTAATAATGTTAAGCAATGGCTGAGCGAGATTGATCGCTATGCAAGTGAAAGTGTCAACAAGCTTTTGGTTGGGAACAAGTGTGATATGACAGATAATAGAGTTGTTTCCTATGAAACTGGCAAGGTAAGTTAGTTAAGCAGTTGGACTCAGGCATGGTCGGGCCGTGCCGCATGATCTGGCCATGCCGCATGATCAAGCTAAGAATAGCCGGGTGACTTCTGAGTCACTCGACTGAAAACTTGGCTCGTTAATATTTTTCTTTAATATATAAATTATCTTATTCTTAATATTTATAATGTGGGAACACGGCAGTGTTCTAGGCCTAGGCTGAGAAGATTTGAATTACTCGTGCCAGAAAATTGCATAGAACTGGGAATTCTGCTAAATGAGAGCTGATTTCTTTTTCTTTTACTATCTTAAGGCATTTGCAGATGAGATTGGTATTCCATTCTTGGAGACAAGTGCGAAAAGTTCTACCAATGTAGAGCAAGCGTTCATGACCATGGCTGCTGAGATTAAGAACCGGTGAGTTTTTGTTTCTCACATTTATATTTCTGAGAATCTCCCTATATATGTCTACTTTCAGCTTAAACCAGTTCTGGATCTGAAGTGGTATTTGATATGGTTGTCCCATTTTTCTTCGGTTGGGAAAGAAGGTGAATTTGATGAAGCCAGATTGAGATAAACTATTCTGCCTATACCGATCATGTGCTAGTTTTCAGTTCGATCTTTGAACACTTAATCATGAAATTTATTTAATAGCTATGTTAAACTGGATTGAAACCTAATTTATACCTGTTAAAGTGGATAATATTTCCCCCTTGTTTTATTTTCTATTTGTAGGATGGCAAGTCAACCGGCAATGAACGCCAATAAACCTGGAACTGTGCAAATGCGAGGGCAGCCTGTCAATCAATCGGGTGGTTGTTGCTCCTCTTAAACTCGCTTGGCTGAGTCGAAGCTGATCTTGGAGACAGGTGCTCCCGATTTGGTTCGGTAGAGGATTGTGGGTCTGGTGATTGTTAGTGTTTCTACCAAATTAAAAACCAAATCCTTTGTGTATATAGAAGAAATTGCACTATGACCGCATTATCTCCGTTGTCTATCTTTAATATAAATGTTGGCATTTGAACATCATGGAGATCACATTTGAACTCAGTAAAAAGCTGTGATTTTATTTCGTCTAAGAAACACCCTCTATTTCAATTGCAACTAAGTCACTTTTTTTCTTACCGAAAATGGCTGTTTGGGCCAAATAATGTGATCTGATAATTGAACTATGACGGCATTATCTCTGTTGTCTATCTTTAATTTAAATGTTGGCATTTGAATATTCTGGAGAATTACGTTTGAACTCAGTGAAAAACCGTGATTTTATTGTTTATTGTCTAAGAAATGCGCTTGATTTTAGTTAGTAACTACTAGCAAGTCTATTGTAGGGGCTTCCAAATTCAAATTATGTACGTGTGTGGTGTTCGTGTGTGGTGTGGATTTGTGATTCAATTTTCAACCATGTTCATGCGAGGGATTTGTGATTCAATTTTCAACCATGAAATTATTTCATGATCCAAATTATGTACATGTGTGGTGTACGTGCGAGAGATTTGTGTTTCAATTTTCAATCATGAAATTAGGATTTGTGTTCTGTACGCTTGTGGGATTAGTTTAACATGTATTTGCCTTTGCAATCAATGAAATATCTACTAAAAAAGTTTACATTCGAAAAGATTAGAACATGTCTGTATTTAAACAAAATAAAATTTAAAAACAAAATAAAATTAAAAAAAAACAAAAACAAAAATGGGGTGGAACCCCCTAACTAGCCGTTGCGAAACTCCCAATGGCACCATCATGGGATTGGGGGGCTCCCGGGTGGAGTTGTCCAAGGGCTGGGACCTTAAATTTGGGAACCTCAGTCCATGCAACTTGGACTTGTTCTAAGTCATTTATTCTTACCAAAAATGGTGGTTTGGGCCAAATAATCTGATCTTCAAACGGCGAGAAAGCGAAATATAGTTCAGGCAGATGACGTTCGTGTTTTACTTTTTTTTATGTTGATGAAACTGCCTTTCCAGTATGCATAGATGTTTGTTTCCTAAAATCGTTGTTTGTTTTTAACAAAATTGTTGTCTATTATAGACAATCATATATGTCATAAGTTAGCATAACGTTTTTCATTTGTTTTGATCTTTTTTTGATATTTGACTAGGTTCCCACCGCGCCCTACGAGCGAGATAGATCCCTCTTGGTTAACGCCGTCGAGATAGATCACGTGGTCTGACTTCTCGTGTCGAGCATACATCTACAAGTGCATGTTCCAATATGTCTATTTTCACACCTTTTGGTGACATGTAAATACACATGATCTGAAATCCGTACACGATTTCATACGAAATCGATACATAATTTCAGATAATCGATACTCGCTTGACCCCACAAGATATGGAAATAGGCATATTGGAATATGCACGTGTAGATGTATGCTCGACACGGCAAGTCAAACCACGTGATCTATCTCGACGGCGTTAGCCAAAAGGGCGCGGTGGGAACCTATTTAATTATACATCGGTGTCGTCAGTTCGATTTGGTTTGTGTTAATCTGGCCACTTCGATGGGGTTTCACCTTTTTTTTACTTTTTAAATGCCGGAGGAAATTTTTTTAGGTTTGTCTAAAATTTGAAGATTGATGAAAAACAGGAAACAAAAAACCTAAAGAGAGAAAAAGAAAAACTATAAACCATCAAACTTCATATTATTAAACTCTTCAACATATAACACAAACAAATACTTTATTCCCATAAAAAAATAAATACATTACACTCATCAACATTTATGCAGAAAATAATTAGTAACTACTCTTCTCAATATTTTTTCCAAACACATCTAATACTGTATTCACATACTAAACTTGTATGCAAGAATCCCAATTTAAATGGGAGATTACTTCAAGGAAGGAAGAGATGTTGCAATTGACTTCAATCTCTAAGAAGTATTTTCTCAAACAACTTGTGCGCCATCATAACTTAATTACCACTAAATCTGTAAATTTCCACACAAATGAGGGGAAGATGATCATCTACAAATCGAAACGTGAAATAAAAAAAATGTCGGTTTAAACATGTATCTTCAAGATGTAGTGAATAACAATCTGCAAACAATATATTGGATAAAAGAAATTATAATTTCGACTTTCAGACCTAGAGAAGGTCTCAGATATACAATTGTTTGATACAAAGTCCAATCCTTCGTTAGTTTTAGATGTGTTACTTATAATATAAAAAAACTCATGTATGTGGTTGGCACGCGGCCCACTTTACTAATATTTGACGAAAAATCGAGAATGAGAGTAAACTACAAACATATTTTCATATCGGGGTTGTAGCCTTAAAATTGCTAAATAACTGGGGGTCAATGTTTAAGTAAACCTAAATATCCAATGAAGGGTATTTTTTTCATAAGTCACGCATGTGGTTGGCACGTGAACCACTTAACTGATATTTAACGGAAAAATCGAGAATGGGAGTCAACACCATACAGATTTTCATTTTGGGCGTTTAGTTCTAATATCGCTAAATAATTAGGGGTTAATGTCTAAATAACCCTACATATTATCATTTTGAGGGTGTATTTCTAATATTGCTAAATAATTGGGGTCCGCCAATGGCTCTAGTGCCATTTCCATGAACACCACTGATAGGCCCAAAATGGGTCTATTCCCGCAAGTATACGGGATCAAGTTATAGTAAATCCAGAAGTCTAAAATCAATCCACGAGGATAAGTAATTTTGGTTTAAATCTTAAACTAACACCCTTTTCGCAAAGTTGAATTTGTTGTTGGAAACGATTTCAATAAGTAAACGATAATAAACTAAGAAGAATGAACGCAATATGAGAAATGATCTAAGATTTTCAATTCCACCACATGCACTTAATTAACTAATCATTTTTTTTCATATAACTCAAAATCTAATATAATAAACTAATTAAATTTCGGAAGATATTTTTGATAAACTCATTTCATAATTATGTGTTTCTAATTGCTATCATATAAAGACTATACTCTTTAACTATTATTCATGATCTAACAAGCATATTCTATCTAACAACTTAACGAAAGTATGAGATATCTAATTATGAAACATGAACAAAGAAAAGAAGATATACTTCAAATGGAAAGACAACTAATAGACAATAAAGTTCAATTAAAGGATTCAATCATTCCCACATCTCAAGAAAGATCAAGTATGAATTTCCTCTACAATCCTAGACATGAAATTAGATATTCATTGAATTTAAAGATATATTCATTGATAAAACAAAATACATGAAACTAAATGAGACAAATAAAAGAAGACGCCCAAGAAATCAAATCATTGCTCCAAATATGATCCAAATTATGCTCCAAATCTAAATAATAACACTTTTTACTGTTTGAGAATATGTGAAAGAATAAAGGTTTAGAAGAGAAATTAAGTTGTAGAAAAGAAATATCAGAAAAAGATAGGCTAGAAATAGAAATTAAATCTAAAAATTAGAAGTAGAAAGGAACTGAGAAGATGAGATGAAGGTGGCTAAAGAAATAGAAGAAGATGGATTTTAGGGTTAAAACTAAAGAAGAGAGAGAGAGAGAGAGAGAGAGAGAGAGAGAGAGAGAGAGAGAGAGAGAGAGAGAGAGAGAGAGAGAGAGAGAGAGAGAGAAGATAGGGATAAGATAAATGAGAGGGATATCAAGTCTACCTCTTAATGAGGAGAAAGAGGTTTCTTTATATACGAGTTGGTGGCTAGGGGTTTGAAAGATATAAGAGAAAAGGCTAAAATGAGAACTTGTGATTATATTATCTTAAAGAAATGGACACTTGTTGGCTATATAACTCAAGTGGGGACCAGATGGGGGGTTAAAAGGTAATTTTTGAAATCCTAATTCCCTCTTTTACAAGTTTTGGTGGCTGGGTTATAATACACGGCTTATCTGGAGTCGGGTGTATGGAGTTAAGTGGAAACACAAACAACAATCGCCAGATTTGGAAGGCACGGAGGCGAGCGCGTCGTTAGCACGGGAAAACGTTGCGCGTGGATGCACTGAATCGAGCACTCCAAATCACGCGATTTGTTTTTTCGCGGTACAAAGTATTAAAGTGCTCACGCCATAATATCACGCCACGTCATTTGATCTTGTCTCACCAGCCAAAATCTTAACCAAAAGTATACCGAATTGTCCCAAATCTTCTTCCTTCTATAACTTTCTCGTCCGGATTCTGATTTGACTTCCGTTTTCACCTATGGGCTCATCTCAGATGAGACATTTTCATGACCCATCAACAACCGACTTTATTAGAACACACATGAGATTGTAAAGTACCAGGATATGCAATATTGTTTCCTAATCATTTATCTTTTTCGACTTCGTGAAATCATTCAGTAATTATTGTCCAGTGATTTGTCATAAGAAATTCACTGTTGACTCAATTGAACTGATAGACTTATTCTTCTCCTTCCTTCTTAGAACTTTGAATAGTGATTTAAACTAAAAAGTAATGAAGTTTGTAGGGAATAACTCAAACAAAGAGATGATTTATTTGGGTAACGAGGATTTAAGTTTTTGTTGGCAGAATTGAAAAGAATTACATCGTCACGAGGAGAAACAAAATACGGAGAAGAAGCACATTTTTTATTTGTTTTTGAAGACATGTACAGTTCTTTAATTTATATGAGCAGGAAGAATGGGTGATGTTACAAAGAAAACAAAGTACATATATGATGTTAGCGACTAGATTGTGTATTGAGTGCATACTTCGCATTACTCTATATCATGGACTTGTGCAATGTAGGATGAAAGATAATTTTTTTTATTCTTAAAGAAGAAACTTGCAAATCCGAGGTTACATTCTCCAACCTAAGTTTTCACTTTACATTTTGCAAATCGAGTTTGCGGAAAAAAAGATTGTCGTTTTTTTTTCTGAACTTGTTTTTCAGAAAAGGTATTGAAAGTGAAATTTGTTATAAAGTTAATAAAAAATATTTTCTAAATATATAAATTTCATAGAAATCCGACATCTCAGGAAAAAGATATAAATTTAAGTTTAAAGAAAAAAAAATTAAAGAAATTAGTCACACAACAAGAGAGTATTTTTTTTTTTTAAGTTAACTTCATTGATAGCCAAAAGGCAAATGAGATTACAAAATGAAGTTAGAAACAACACAGAATTCTCCTTCAACAAACTAGGGGACTTGGCACGAAATACGGCAAAAACTAGGGATTCAACGTTGAATGGGTAAGAGAGTGTGCCAGTGAGTTGTCTTTGCATGGAATCCAGCTAAACTCCACTTGTTGGAGTTGTGACTTTGTTGGGATGCTTCTAACAAAATGGGCTTAATCCTCCATGAAAACTCATCCGGACCGTACAATAAAGCATCCACGACCATCCGATTATCTCACTCATGTATAATCCCTTCTAACCCTAAATCTAATACCATTTCACAACCGAGCAAGAGAACTCTGGCTTCACATTCCATGGTCGTCTGTGCTTGCATTCTTTGAGCTCGTTGATCCATCCTATTTCATCTCTTTCTGTTGGATCTTGACCATCTTCTTTTTCATTTGATGCTTCTTTTTTGTCTTGCTGCACTATTTGATTAATGTTTATCGGTACCTGGTTGAAGTGTGCTCTGTTTCGACCAAGCCAAAAGAACCAGAAAAGGTAAAAATAGAATGTAACTTTCTTTGTGTTAGTCTTACTCATCTCTAACTGAGATCTAATTAATTTTACTGGTTTTGATTCTGGAATGAGGGGTGTTGGTTCATAGATCTGAGCTTTTATCCACAGAGCCAAAAAGATGGAGCAACTACCAAAGAGATGATCAGTCGACTCAACTTCCTGGTGACAGCGGATGCATGTCAGAGCCAAAAAGATGGAGCAACTACCAAAGAGATGATCAGTCGACTCGACTTCCTGGTGACAGCGGATGCATGTAGTAAAGATGTTTCGATTTTCCCAACCTATATTCTACAATACAGGTAAGCCATTATTTAATAATTTCCATATAAACAGTATTACCTTCGGTTTGATGTGGTTAAGTTTCCATAACCTCGACCAAGGGAAATGAGCTTCGACTCTTGGGTTGTTATGTTGAGGGATTATCTTTGTGTAAAAAGATTTTGTTGTAAATTTCCCTTGTGGTTGTGCTATCCATATTAATATGTCCACTGACATAAATCTTGATATTTGAATACTTAATATAGCTTTTGATGATTCCTGTTCAAATAGATCTTCAATCAAATGTATTTTCCAGCCATTAGTTTGTTAATCTATCATACCTGAAACCCAAAATATATTGCCTGGTATTACTGATATGATTGTTGGCACAAAATTTTGGATGTTAGGTACCCAAGGGTCATGTAGAATTTTGATTGATGATTTGTCTCCCACGTGCCAGCAACATTGCTACCGAAGATCATCTCTGATTTCAAGTAAAGAAGACCACAAGGCTGACGAGTTTGGCTTTTTGTTTCATTCCAAAAGTTATATGTACTGTAATACTTTGCCTTAATAATACAAGCCCATGTAGTATGTGTGGATCGGTGAGGAGTCTCCAGGCCACCTTGGCCATGAGACTCTGGTTGACTTTGGCCAATGCCCTGATGCCCAGCCCTCCAAGTTCATTAGGTCTTGGATCAACTCCCATTGCAGGAAGTGCATTTTGTGTGTATCTAGTTCATGGTCCCACCAAAAGTTCCTCTCTATCTTCTCAAGTTGGTTAAGGACCCCCTTTGGGAGTAATGAAAGACCCAAGAAATATGTGCAAATAGGGCTCAATGTCAATTTAATTAAGGTGGTCCGACCAGATTGAGTTATCAGTTTCCTTTTCCACCTCGTTAGTCTGGATCTAAACTTCCGGATTAGAAATTCATGAGAGTGGATACGACTTCTTGGTTTTAGGATTAAAGTACCTGGGTATTTCTCTGTGTCATCCATAAATGGAGCTTGGAGTTGTGATATCTACTTCTGTGATCTATCTGGAGGAGTACCAGTACTGAAAAATAAGGAGGACTTAGAGAATTTGACAGCTTGTCCTGAGAAACCTATATATTGCTCTATTATATTTTGAACAACCTCTAGGTTTTTTGTTGATGCTTCACCATAATAATCAGGTCGTCTGCGAATAATAAATGTGAAAATCTAGGTGCAGCTCTATTAACACGGTAACCATCAAATAATGAATCCCTTTTATACTTTTCTATCAGTAACGATAAAGATTGTGAGACCAAAATGAATAAGTAAGGGGATAGTGGGCATCCCTGTCGAAGTGCTCTGGATGACTTAAAGTTGCCATACTTTTACCATTTACAAATACACTGAAAGAAGAAGTCGATAACAAAACATAATTAATTTTAATAGGCCATCTAGAACTCCAGTTCATTCTGTCATACGCCTTTGCCATATCTAGCTTTAATACAAATGCTCCCATTTTTTTCTTTTGATAATTTCATTGAGTGCAATGATTCTTGGATTATGATGATATTGTCCACAATCTGTCGATTTGGAGAAAGCACTTTGAGTCCACTGAATGCAATTATCTAGTAGTGGCCTTAGGCAATTGACTAGGAGTTTGGTGATGAATTTATAAAGTGTATTACACAAAGAGATTGGTCTAAATTCAGCAGCCCGTGTCGGGTTTTTTGGTTTTTGGGATCAATACAAGATTCGTCTCATTTAATTCTCATGGGAAGCGGCCTTGGCTGAAGGTCTGTTGGATGAACCTAATGATATCTGACCCGACAACTGCCCATCTATTTTGATAAAATAAGCACTGTAGTTTGTCTGCACCCGGGCTTTTAAGAGGGCCCATTTTCATAACCACATATTTGATATCATCTTCCGTGGGAATTGACAAGGTGGATTGCTGATTTTCAACTTATATTTTCTTATAATGAAGTAATACATCAATTGGGTTAGATATTACCTGTTCTTCTGTAAATAAATTCTGAAAGTGAGTAACCAATAGATTTGCAATTTCCGATTCCTCTGTTAATTGACTACCTGTGGAATCATTTAAACTCTGGATTTGGTGCTTACGCTTTCTGGTTGCAATTGACACGCGAAAAGCTCTGGTATTGCGGTCGCCGTTCAACGCCCAAAATTGCTTCGACCGTTGTTCTAACCGGTTCTCTATATTTCCTCTAAAGCTAGAATATCTTCCTGAATTTGTGATTCCTGCTGTGTGACCCATTGGGTGGAGGGCTGACTTTGTTTGATCAATAATCTTGGAGGTCAATATATGGACAACTGACTTTCTTATATGGACAATTAAAAAAAATTAAAAATTTTATGTGGACAACAATTTTAAGGGGGCATCACTCTATTACTTTTCATTCTTGTCCTCTAAGAATTAGAGATTTTATTTTAAGTCCTCTCTCTTTTCTTCCATAAATCATACACTTTATTCTGCTTCTTCTTTTTCATCACTTACAAATTTGTAGAGAGAGAAATTTTGGAGAGACATTGTATTTTTGGATCAAAATCTACTTCTCTTTTCTTCCAAATTTTTTCTTCTTCATGACCATAGAACCCCTTGAAATAAAAAAAAAACCTAGAAAATTGTATTTTTGGATCAAACAGTAGCAATTACTGTTGAAGCCACAGTCATGAGTTTGTGATAGAGAAAGATATTCTCTATATTTAAAATTAGGAGTTTCTATATTTTGAAAGATATTATATAGTTATTTAAGATTAGGAGTTTCTATAATTTAAAGTTTCTAAGTAATTTAGGAGTTTCTATATTCTATTTTTCTAAATATTGAGTCCTAGTTGAAGTCTAATTAGGAGTCCTAATTGGAGTCTAAATTGTCTGGTTGTAGCCTATATATATGGCTGAGTTCATAGTTGTTAGGGAGATGAATCTTGAAGTTATTAATAAAATTTTCTATTAGTATTACATTTATCTTTGGCTGGCCTAGAGAAGGACTTAGGTTCTTATCAATTGGTATCTAGAGCAGACACTCTTATCATTCGCTTTCGTATTACTTTTATCTTCGTTAGAGAACCTCATTTATGGTACAAAATAAAAAATAAAAAGAATGGAGAAGCAATTAGGTGAATTGGCGAAGAAGATGACTGAGATGACGATAAATCAATCATGATTGATTGAGAAGATTGGTCGAAAATAGAGAGATTGTGTCTAAAAGAGGTGATCGTTTTAATGGTGAAAGGTTATATTTTACACGGTTTGACAGATCAGATTTGGAAGGATGGATTTTTCAGGCTGAACAATATTTTGAGTTCTATAACACTGCACGGGACCAAAATATTCAGTTTGCAATCAATTACTTGGATGGAAAAGCATTACAAAGGTATCGATGGGCTAAAAGAGGTAACTATTTTCGTTCATGGGAAGAGTTTGTCGAAGCGGTTGTAGGTCGGTTCGGGAGAACGCCGTATGAAGATGCAGGGGCTGCACTAGCAAAATTACGAAAACAGGGTCCTACTTTGAATGTCAAGAAGAGTTTGAGCGTCTTTCAAACATGGTTAATGATTTGCCGGAGAGTTTTTTAATGAGTTGTTTCATTAATGGATTAAAAGATGAGGTCAGACTAGAAACTAAATCCTTTAGTCCAGTAAACTTACATGATGCAATGTCTATAGCTAGATTACAAGATGAAAACGTCTCTTTGAGGTGCCAAAGTTATATAGATATAACAAGACCAAAACCCTTTATCAACGCAGAACCACTAAACCCAAGACCACTAGCAATACTAAATCAGATTAATAATAAAGCACCAGTAGTTCCCCGACTCACATCAGCTGAGATCGAAAAAAGAAGGAAACAACAGTTATGTTACAATTGTGATGAGAAGTGGCATCGTGGCCATCGATGTAAGACACAAACTTTATTCCTCATTGAGAAAGAAGAAGATAATGACGATGCCAATCAGAATGAAACCGAGAGAGTTGATGAAAAGATGCACACACAAGAAGAACATGTGGAGATTTATATGCATGCATTGGATGGCTCCCCCGCACCACAAAACAATGAAGGTCCAAGGAGAAATTAAAAGAGTTCAAGTTATCGTTTTAATTGATTCAGGTAATACACATAATTTTATTGACTCTTCGATTCCAAAGAAGTTAGGTATCCAAATTGTACTTAACAACTCTTTTGAAGTTATAGTAGCAGCTGGATCAAGAATTGCTTGTGAAGGGAAATGTGTTAAACTAGAGTATAAAAATAATTAATATGTCTTCATGGGAAATTTTTATATACTGAAACTTGGTGGTTGTGATATGGTATTGGGAGTAAAGTTGGATACAAACACTTGCGCCAATAACTTGGGATTTCAAGTACTTTACAATGAAATTCACTATACGAGGTAAAAAAATTAGTTTGAAAGGTGTAAGAGGAAGGAAAGTGAAGATCGCTAGCAGCCATGCCATGCAACGACTCCTCAAGCAAGGATCATTGGGAGTTTTATGTCAAATTATTTCTAACCTTAAGAGCCATCTTAATATTACCCATAAGATGAAACAATATGCTGACAAGGGCGGAGGGATGTAGTATTTCAAATAGGAGAATACGTGTATTTAAAGTTACAACTGTATCGGCAAAGTTTTATGGTAAGAAGGTCGTCTCTGAAGTTATCTCCAAAGTACTATGGTCCATATAAAATACTGGAAAGAATCGGTCCAATAGCATATCGTTTGGAATTGCCAGAGGGAACTAAAATTGATCCTGTTTTTCATGTTTCTGTTTTGGAGAATGCACTTATTCACAATACTGCGATTGATGATGAAATACCAATTGTCTAAGATGAGGGAGACCCGGTGTTAACTATGATCGAGAACATCCTTGAGGGCAAGGATGCTGTCAAGGGAGAAGGAATGATAGAGAAACATATTCTTTATATTTAAAATTTGGAGTTTCTATATTTTGAAAGATATTCTATAGTTATTTAATATTAGGAGTTTCTATATTTTAGATTTTTAAGTAATTTAGGAATTTCTAAATTAATTTCTATATTTCTAAATATTGAGTCTTAGTTGAAGTCTAATTAGGAGTCCTAGTTCGAGTCTAAATTCTCTGGTTGTAGCCTATATATATGGCTGAGTTCATAGTAGTTAGGGAGATGAATCTTGAAGTTATTAATAACGTTTTCTATTAGTATTACGTTTATCTTTGGCTGGCCTAGAGAAGGACTTAGGTTCTTATCAATTTGAATTTCCAAAAACTAATACGCATCCTTGGACTAAGTCAGACTGCTGTTGGGGCCATTTTTCAGTCTCCATCTCTGTTCTGGCTTATATTTGAACTACTTGGAATCGCCAAAATAAATTAGAAGATGCATTAACCATCAAGAGAGATTGGTGCAATGCCTGATGGAGTTAAATCTGTAGAAAATCATGGAGAACTTAGCAAGAGGATTTCTTTACTTAATTCTGACTCGAAGGGACGAAGAGTTTATAGTGATGGAAAGCACGTGAAGAAGATTTTGGTGCTTTATGTTCCCTCCAAATGAGTTTGTTATTAGGAACAATATACATGGTATCTGCTAGAAATTAGGTTATGTGATCTTTATTGTTTAGAAGATCCAAAACCGTTAGTATAGGAATGATATGAATGTATAATATGTTGGTCGGAGCCAATTTCGGATCGGTTCGGATCGTCAAACTCAGAAACGAAGCACGCCATTGTGTTCTCTCGTCGAGCTCTTAATTTTAGAGCCAAGAATCACTCAAATCTGATTTCGGATGAATGAGATATTCAAGTCTAAAGTTTGGACAGGAATTATTTAAGTTAGGGACCAAACAGCGATAAAGAAATGCTGGTTTGAGGGCCATTTGCGCAAGGAGCGGACGTTGAGATCTAACGGCGTGGGTTAAATCCGCGTTCATCCTACGGCTCGCGCTAAGTCCCTGTCAGGCACAATTCAGGCACCATCTAACGGAGGGCGTTCATCCCGAGCATTAGAACGAGATCTGACGCTCCTTCTTGCTGCTGACGTGATCAGTAGGGAATTAAGTGAAGCGTAACTTATTTCTCTTAACAAATGTGTCCCTAAACCCAACAGACATGTCCCTAATGAATATATCTTTTCGAAACCTATTTATGGGATCCAAATGAACTCCAAATTTGATTCCATTTTTCCCAGAGCATTAAGCATTTTTAGAAGATCATATTAGAGTGTTTAAGAAGAAGAGTTAGCAAATTTTTCAAGGAGTTTCATTAGAAAAAAGTTTGGTCCATTTGCATTAAGTCAAAGGTTAGTATACTTTCAAGTGCGACTGCTTTCTGATTTGAAGTACCATTGAATCGAAAGGTTAATCGTTGTATCCTGAGAGACAAAGGCCGGTGATTGTTTGGTACTATATAGGGCGTCAATTGTCTTAAGGAAACAGGAATACCTTGCCTCGATTAAAAATATTCTTCTTCTTATCCTCCGATTTTTCTTTTTAGTCTATCTGATTTCTTAATCAAAGAAATTTTGATTTTTCAAATCAGAACTGTGTTTATTTTAAAGTAATAAATCAGAAACACAAAAGGAATACAATTATTCTTTCTGATCTTAAATCGATAGTGAGAGTCGACTACGAATCATCTGTTCTGGATAGCAAACATTATCGGTCAGAGATACGAAAGATAATGAGTTGTCATATTCCTTAGTGTTTCTCCATTAATTTGGAATGAAAGTGTTTTCAATTGATTTACAAATAAAATCATAGTAGTAACCAGTTTCACCAGTGATCCAGATAGAGACTCGCTGAGTCAACTCGTTTAATCAGCACACCGCAATCCAACATAATGGAGTAGATTTTTGTACACTTATAGTGATGGTGAATTATAATGAAATTGGCAATTCTCTAAAAAAAAACATAAACTCTCACATGACCTTCCGGTAGACTAGACGGTCTCCTCTTCACTTCACAACACAGTATCGCCTTTAATAAACTAGTCATATTGTTTTAGAATTGATGGCAGTTTAGAGAGAGAGATGGGTAATAGTTGTTTATGGAAGAATTAGAATTAAGCTAGGGAGAAGAAATTTGGTTTTCGATTTTTTAATTACTCCCTCCGTCCTAAATTAAGAGTCCACTATTCCTTTTTGGGATGCCCAAATTAAAGTCCCATTCCTAATGTATCATATAAAATCCATTACTTTTCCATGAATACCCTTTCTTTAATATTTCCACGTATGGTGCATTTATTAAGCTAATTAAGGCATTTGACACTTTCCAATACAAAATTTGATTTTTCCAATCAACAAATTCTTTCTTTTAGATTAATATAGTTTAATTTAAATGACTAATGGTCAAATTTGATTGATAATTCTTGAATTACTCTAACAAAAGTTATCAAATAAATAAGGGTAAACTTGGAAGAAGAAAAACTATGAAAATAAGTTGGATTACTAATATGGGACGGAGGGAGTATTGTTTTTGTTAATGGTCCACAAACTAGTAAAGGTTGATATTTAAGGTCTTATGGAGTTGTCCCCTTATTAAATCAAAGTCAACTAAGTCGAACATAATTGACTTGCACTGGATTCAAAAATAGTTGTCCATATAAGCAAATTGGTTGTCCACGTATTGACCACCATAATCTTTGCCTTTTAGTCTTTATATGTTTTTCTGATCTGAATAATAATTATGAAGTATTTTATAATTTTACTTATTTTCAATATTATTTTAACCTATCTCATTAAAACTTCTTTCTAAATTAGGGAGAAGTAGAGAACCTTTTGAAAGGATATTCTATTTTTGGAGAAATAAATGACGCTTGGTGATGGTCGAGCACTAACCAAAATATCTCCATGATCTTAGGCTGTTGTTGTGGAAGGAAAATGATAGAGTGACTTAGAAATTGATACTTAGAGGATGACATGTTTCTTCATTTGGAAACAAAAACGGTCCCCACCGTGATCAAACTTTGAAAAACCTTGGGTCTGTTTGATAGCCAATTTTCCCCGAGAAAATTGGGAAAAAGAGAATTTTTTTCTCTAAAATGTACATTTTTCATGTGTTTGGTTGACAAACAAGAGAAAAAACAAGATAGGTCACGTGACCTTTTTTTTCTCTAGCTTTCTTCAAATAAGAGAAATCTTTTACTCACCTTTTACGGGAGAAAAATATTCCCAACAACTTTTGGGTAAGTTTTTCTTTATAAATAGAAACCTAGCAGCTAGTTATCAAATAAAAAAAAGAAGAAAAGGACAGACGAAGAACAAAAGACGCAGGAGAGCATAAAAACAAAAGAAAAAAAAAGCAAAGCACATCACATCAAAGGGTACGTCTCTCTCTACTTTTTTTTTTAGTACTTCTCTCTCTACTTTTTTTAGTTTCAGACTTTTCTCTCTCTTAGTTATTGTTGTACTTTTCCTATGAATTTTTTAATAGTTTGTAAACTTGAATGGCATTAATTTTTTTATTTTATTTTATAGTCCATCTTTATTAGGGTATCTTTTGGTAGTTCATTGTAATTGATTATTAAACTAGATAACTAGAATAGTAATTGATGGTCAATACTAGAGTACAATAAACAAACCTTCTCATTATGACTTTTATTTGTGAGTTCTCATTGTTTTTTTTGTTCTCAACTCTGGTTATGATGGTTGGTGTTGAAATCATCTAGTATAAGTTTATATGGCTCTTTATTTAATTTTTAATAAAATAATTATTATCATATTCAAACCAAAAAAATAATTATTTCAAACCAATAAAAATATATTGGGCAAACAATGAAGCAGATAGTTTCAAAACAATTTTGTCTTGTAAAACTAATATTTAAAGTATTTATATATTATACCACAACAGTAATATATTAACAAATTAATTATAATCTTTATTGTTTTAAAACATTTATACATCTCTTTAACTTATGAAATTTTGTACTTTATTTTAGAAAATAAGAAAAATAAAAGAAGTACTATTTATAGTAAGAAGTAGTTTTTCTTTGTAGTATTTTATTTTATTATATAACCAATTAGATATTATACATTGATACATTTTAAATTTGGTATAGTTGTTTGCTACGGTATACAATGCAAACACCACAATTAAGGTTACGCATTGCATGCACAATGATGATTATCATCATATACGCATACTTGAGTAATCGTCGTAGGAGACGTGTTGTTATTGATAGAAGAGCTTACATAAATCGAGACCAAGATAGAAACAACATATTGCAAAGAATTTACTTCGAGAGTGATAGATATTGTCATGAACAACTTCGAATGAACCGAGGACAATTTCAACGCTTATGTGTATGCTTACGGGGTTATGGTTTATCCGACAATCGACATGTAAAGGTCGAAGAACAAGTTGCTATATTCTTAAACACAGTTGGACACGATCAACGTAATCGCAATTCCGTTCTTCAATTTATTCGATCAGGAGAAACTATTAGTCGATATTTCCATATAGTTTTATCAACAGTACTTAGGCTTTACAAAGATGTTGTTAGACCAGCGACAAACGCGAACTCTCCGATGGATGGAAGTCGTCGGCAAACTTGGCATGAGTACTTCAAGGTTAGTCTAGGTTTAATAGTGCTTCGCTCTTTTCTAACTAAATTAAATAAGTACTTTAGTTAATCACATCATGTATATTCTACAGGACGCTGTCGGTGCAATCGATGGTACCCATATCAGAGCAACTGTTCCTATCAAAGACCAACCTAGATATCGTAATAGGAAAGCTTACATTTCTCAGAATGTTCTTGTAGCATGTGGGTTTGACATGAAATTTCATTACGTACTTGCTGGGTGGGAAGGGTCTGCTCATGACGGACGTCTTTTGAGATGTGCAGTCTCTCATTGTGGACGCAAGTTAACAGTTCCCATTGGTATGGAGTTTTAAATAATTATATCAAATGAAATAACTTATTTAGGTAAAAATCTATTATGGTTTTAAAAAACTTAACTACGTTATGTTAGTGTAGGTAAATATTATCTTGCTGATGCTGGATTCCCGCTAGTACCTGGGTTTCTCACACCGTATCGTGGCACACGATATCATCTGCAAGATCATGTTGGTCGTCGACCTCAAAATCCTAAAGAACTGTTTAATTATCGTCATTCATCTTTGCGAAATGTCGTCGAAAGGACTATAGGTCTGTTAAAGAAAAGATTTGCATATTTGAGAAATGCACCATTCCACGATATTGATACACAAGCAAAGATTGTGATCGCATGTTGTGCTTTGCACAACTTCTTACGAGATGGAGATCCTAATGATATAAGTACTGACGAAGATAATGAGAGCGACGACGATGAAATAGGCGAACTAGATGATGTAGACCGATCCGTGCAAGATGAAGAAATTAATATTGTCCCATCACAAATTTGGACAGCAAATAGGGATATAATAGCAGAGGACATGTGGACTGTTTTTTCGAATTTATAGTTATAGTAATTTCCCCGTTCATGTTTAAGTACATTTTTGAACATTTTTTTTCTCATTTTCACAAATAATTATCATATTATTTTCTACATTATGGTTTATCAGACAATTTATATAGTTTTAGATTCTCCAAGTAAATGACATTTTGATTTTTTCTATGCTGATAAAGATGGCTACTGAGTCTGGTCCTGCCAATTCAAACAAAAAGTGTAAGAAGCCTACTGTGACATGGAGCACTATAATGGATGATATTCTAGTAAATACGCTTTATGATTACATTTTGACTGGAAAAAAAAATGGAAATCAAAAAGTAATCGATGAAAGATATAAGAAGACAAGAATCCTTATTACTGTTGAAAATATCAAAGCTCGTATGAAAACATTCAGAAATCATTATATTACCGCGAACAATGCAATCAACTCCAGTGGATTTACCTTTAACAGTGTAACTTTTCGCATTGAGGCGGATGACGATGCATGGAGAGACTATGTAGAGGTACGTATTTCTATTTATACTGTCTTAAAATTTTTATAAACAAAGTTTGACTTTATCTTTCAAATTGCTTATTGTCAGCAACACCCTACAGCAAAAAATTTGCGTACGAAGAGTTTTCCTTATCAAGAAAAATTGGGAGTCATCGTTGGGACAAAACAAGCCACTGGCAGTAGACAAATGGAGGCTGATGATATTTCTCATGAACTACCTGGTTAGTGAATCTTTAGAAATTATCATTTAAATTTTTTAATAAGTTTGTTTGTATGATTAAATTATTTATATTATAGGTGAAAATGGAAATATGGCGTCCATTAATCCAGATGAAGATGAAGGTCTATGCTCTCCAACTTCCGTTAATCGAGATCAATTTATAGCGCCAAAACGTAAACGACGGTCAGAATCTGATGAAACATCTATCTTACTTGCGCAAGCGGCAAACAAACTTGCCGAAGCAGTTCAAGCTCCTTCAGTTCGTGGTGTGGAAGATGCATTGATGGCGATTCCAAACTTGAGTGAACAAGAGGTTGAAGACGCTATGTATATGTTCGGAGAGAAACCCGAACTTACACGTATATTCCTTGATTTTCCTGAATCAAGAAGAGCATCATGGTTAAGGAGAAAGTTAACTAGCGTTTAATCGAGGGTCAAGTAGTTACACTTTTTTGCGAATTGATAAACTCTAGTATGACTCAAATTAGCATTAGTACTACTAATTTAGGAGACTGCATTAATTTTTATATTTTTTAAGTAATTATTAGCATATTAGCTTGATTCGGTGAGGTAGTTTCTATAATTTTTATGGATAATATGATTTATTTTGAAGTTTAATAAAATATTTTAGTTGGTTAACCAAACGTATGAAAAAAGAAAAAAAAAATAAAAAACTTATTATTTCTCTCAGCAAACCAAACAGTGGAAAATTGGGAAAACGAAATTTTTTCTCTTAATGAACCAAACAATAGAAAATATGGAAAATAGTTATAGAGAAAAAAATTCTTCGAGAAAAAGTTTCTCCGAGTAATTTTTTCTCTATTTTTTTTCTTTACCCCAAATTGCTATCAAACACAACCCTTGTCTTTTAGTGAATTCAACGTCATTATGTCACCCTCTAAGTCATCCTCTAAGTCACTCTAGCATCTCCTGTTGTAGAATTATTAATTCCGAAAGTAAAGAGACCTTCATAGGTGATCATAGTACAAGGGAGAGAGATGGGTGATGAGCCCTCAATGCACATCAATATAAGGTTTTCATTCTACCTTCCTCCATATCCGTGCAACTATTAATTTTAGAGATAAGTTAACACTTGAATAGTTTTTTTTTTTTTTTTTTTTTGTTGAAAGACATAAATTTTGGTTGATTAGTGAGAAATCCAATGAGTAAATTAGGATATTAAAAAATATCAGGTGTGGAGTGATTTTTATAACTCATCTTACCCAACTACGGACTCTTAGATATTTTGATACACATGTTAAATATTATGATTTATCCGTCATTTCAATTGCATAAATATTTTATTAACATATTAATATTCATAACATTTTTACGACTAATTTTGAAACAACTTTATGATATTGTCGTTCAACAAAAAAAAACTTTATGATATTGTAACATGTAGTGGGGGTTTGGGTGTGCACTATCGGCGCCCCCCGCCAATAGGGGTTCTCTTTATTAGAGTTCTCATGAAGAAGATAGCTGCACCAAGTCTCATCCAACATCACCACACTGGATCAGACACAAGCTTATGTTGTTTAGTTAGTTGAGGTCGGACCAAACTTGTTAGTCTTTGATGTATTGGATAACAATCACCATTTGGTTGTTATTGTTAGTTACTTTTCTGTTAGAGAATTAGTTATGAGTTTGTTACTCATCTTTTCTCTCTATTTAAACTCATGTAATTCTTTCATTTAGTTTTTAATGAAAATGAGTTCAACTATGGTATCAGAGCTCTGATCCATCGTTTCTCTCTCTAAAATTTCTTCTATCTTCTCCTTTCTTCCTTCATCTTCTTCCTTATTTCTTCTTCCTCTTCTTCCTCTGGTCTTATTCTCTTTCTCTCTCTAAGCGAATTGTTCAATCTTCATCTTCTTCCTCGAATCTTCATACTTCAATTATGGATCATCCTCGAATCACGTCTTTAGCAATTACTTCTATGAGTAATATCATACCAATTAAACTCCAAAGTGACAATTATCTCACCTGGAGATCTTTATTTCTTCCAATTCTCAAGAAATATAAAGTTTTGGATCTGATCGATGGCTCTCGACCTCAACCAGACCAATATCTTGATAGTGAAAGAAGGCAATTAAATCCAGCCTATACTGAATGGCTTGAAGAAGATAACACGTTATTGATTTGGATTAATTCAACCTTATCTGAATCTTTTATTCCATATGTTGTTGGCAATACTTCATCTCTAGAATTATGGCGAAATTTGGAGGATTCTTTTACATCTGCATCTACTGCTCATATCTTTCAACTTCAAGAAAATTTAAGAGATCTGAAGAAAGAAAATGATAAGATGCCTGATTTCCTCACTAAAGTGAAAAGAATCTCTGATTCTTTAGCTGCTGCTGGAAGTCCAGCTTCAAGTGCAGAATTAGTGGTAAGTATTCTAAGAGCCTTACCATTTGATTATGATTCGTTTTCAGCTGCTATTAGATTGAGAAAACCACCAGTTACAATCACAGAACTACAAAATTGGTGATTAGTGAAGAAATTACTATCTCTGAAAGACAAAAGAGATCACTCAACAATGTTAATCAAGTCTTGTTCACAAACCCTCCTCCTTATAATCGATATTCTCAAGGAAGATCAACTAATGCTAATTCTTCAAATCCTAATTGGAATAGATATAAAGGTATGAGAAATTTCAATAATAACTCTCAACATGGAAGAAATTTCTCATCTTCCTCAAATCAGAATCAGAATAAACCTAATCAAGGTCCAAGAAACTATGATGGAGATCGTCCTACATGTCAAATTTGTCATAAGATTGGTCACACAGCAGCTGAATGTTATCATCGAATCAATTTTGCCTATCAAGGTCGGAATCCACCAAATAATATTGCTGCCATGCTTGCATCAGCTAACATATTTGGGGAAAATCCATGGTTTGCTGATACTGGAGCTTCACATCATATTACTCCTGATGTTTCCAATATAGCTTCTTCTTCTTCCTATAAAGGCAAAGAAACTGTTTCAGCAGCCAATGGCCAAGGTATGATTATCACCAATACTGGTAATTCATCTTTTATGACTAAACATAATACTTTCTCTCTCAAGAATGTTTTAGTTGTACCACAAGCATCTCATAATCTCCTTTCAGTAAACAAGTTTACAAAAGATAATCACTGCTCTTTAACTTTTGATCCCTTTCATTACTATGTGAAGGATCTATATTCGAACCAGACACTTTTCCAAGGGCCAGCTAAAGGAGGTCTGTACCCAATTCCTCTCCAAGCTGTGCCTTCTCTCCCAATAAAGTCTCAAGTTCAAGCTTTGAGTGCTCAAGCTACTTCAACTGCTCAAGCTACCTCAACTTCTCTTTGGCATAAGAGACTAGGCCATCCCTCTTTTCAGTCTTTACAAAAGTTGAAGCATTTACTTCCTAATAATTCACTTAGGCCAATCTTCTGCTCAGATTGCCAACTTGGCAGAAGTAAGAAATTACCATTTCAAAATTCGAGTACAGTAGCTAGTTTACCTTTACAACTACTTCATATTGATCTATTGGGACCAGCTCCTGCTCCTTCTAGTAGTGGGTTTCATTATTATGCCAATGTGATAGATGAATTTACCAAGTACTATTGGATTCTTCCATTGAATAATAAATCAGATTTTACTTCTGCTTTTATCTCTTTTCTTACTGGTATTGAGAATCAATTAGGGAATAAAGTTAAGGTTATTAGAACAGATGGTGGTGGAGAGTTTATATCCAATTCTCTTAAGCTGTTTCTACAGGGAAAGGGGATTTCTCATCAGATGACTTGTGCTCACACACCTGAACAGAATGGTGTTGCTGAGTCCAAGCATAGACACCTTTTGGACCTTACTAGAACACTTTTAGTTCAATCAGGTCTCTCTAAGTCCTTCTGGCTAGAAGCTTTGCATACTGCCAATTATCTTGTTAATAGGCTACCATTACAAGTTTTACAATCTGTATCTCCATTGGAGAAACTCTTTTATTCACCACCTGATTATGCCTTCTTGAAAGCTTTTGGATGTGCTTGCTACCCATGGTTGCGACCTTATGTCAAGAATAAGCTTGATCCTAGGAGCAAAGAATGCATCTTCATTGGGTATGCACAGAATCAAAAGGGATATAAGTGTCTTGATGTTCTCACAGGCAAAGTTTATGTCTCTAGGCATGTGACTTTCAATGAATCTCATTTTCCTTTGCTAGCACATCAACCCACATCATCTTCCTCAGTTCCTAAAATTATGACTTCTCCTCATTCTGTCATCTCTAACATTCCACTTACCTCTCCTCCCATCCCTCATATAATTACAACTCCAATGCATCTCCACTTGAACCAACACTCTCAAATTTACCTACAACACCACCTAACTCACCTGTCATTCTATCTTACCTGAGCCCTCAACATCTTCCTTCATTGAACCAGCTGCACCTACCTCACATGCTCAGACTGCATCCACCTTACCTGAGCCAGCTGCACCTATTTCACATGCTCAGACTGCATCCTCTTCTATAGGTTCTACTCATCCAATGCAGACAAGAGCAAAATCTGGTATTCATAAGCCAAAAACATTCTTAGCTGCAACTAAACATCCCATCTCACCCAATATAGCTTCTATTCCCTTGCCCAATACTCCTACTTGTTTCACAAGCTAACAAAGACCCAAATTGGAGAGATGCTATGTTAGCTGAGTTTAAAGCTATAGAGGACCTATAAACCTGGTCTTTAGTTCCTCCACATCCTTCTCAAAACCTAGTAGGGTGCAAGTGGGTATTTAAACTTAAACAAAAGTCAGATGGTAGCATTGAAAGGTACAAAGCTCGACTAGTTGCTAAAGGATTTCATCAAAGAGAAGGTCTTGATTATTTTGAAACCTTTAGTCCAGTAGTAAAACCTGCTACAATCAGAGTACTTCTCACTCTTGCTGTTCAGAATGATTGGTTAATTAAGCAACTTGATGTGAGTAATGCCTTCCTTCATGGTAAGCTAAAGGAAGAGGTTTATATGATGCAACCTCCTGGATTTCAAGACAAATCCAAACCTAATTTTGTGTGCAAACTTCACAAGTCTTTATATGGGTTGAAACAAGCTCCCAGAGCTTGGTATGAGGAACTGGTGGATTCTCTCTTGGCTTTTGGTTTTCGAAAATCTCTCTCAGACACTTCATTATTTGTTTACTCAGAAGGCAGTACTTTGCTCTATGTTTTGGTATATGTAGATGACATTTTGGTAACTGGGAATTCTCAATCAGCTTGTGCTTCTCTTATTTCTGAGCTCGGCTCTCAATTTGCAATGAAAGATTTAGGTTCCCTTCATTATTTCTTAGGTATGGAGGTTGTTCGAGATAGCACTGGTCTGTTTCTCTCCAAACTAAATATGCTTTAGATCTCCTGACTAAAGCTCAAATGGTTGATGCTAAGCCTTGCGCTACTCCATTACCTCATGGTATCAAATTAACTCCTCATGAAGGTGACTTACTTGAAGATCCTACTTATTATAGAAGTTTGGCGGGAGCTCTACACTATTTAACATGGACCAGGCCGGATTTGAGTTACTCAGTCAATTTAGTTTGTCAATTCATGAGTAAACCTACTCATATTCATCTCCAAGCTGTTAAGAGAATATTAAGATACCTCAAGGGCACAATTACTCATGGAATTCAGTTTTCTAAGTCATCTTCTTTACAAATTCAGGGATTTGCTGATGCAGATTGGGCAGGAAGTTCCTCTGATAGCAGGTCTACTTCTGGTTTTGTGATTTATCTAGGCAATAATTCTATTTCATGGTCAGCTAAAAAGTAACCAACTATATCAAGATCATCTACTGAGGCTGAATATAGGTCTCTTGCACATTCGGCTGCTGAGACTCTCTGGATTTGCTCCTTACTTCAAGACCTTCATGTCTTTCTTCCTTCTCCACCCTCACTATGGTGTGATAATGTCTCAGCTTTGGCATTAGCATCAAATCCTGTCTTTCACTCAAAAATTAAGCATTTAGCCTTGGATTTTCATTTTATTCGAGAACACATTGGAAATAAGAGAATCAAAGTGTCCTATGTCTCAACCAAGGATCAACCAGCTGATATTTTTACTAAAGCATTACCTGGACCACAATTTAACCTTCACAGATCCAAGCTTGGCCTTCGATCCAATGGAGTCTTGGCTTAGCTTGAGGAAGGGTATTAGAGTTCTCATGAAGAAGATAGCTGCACCAAGTCTCATCCAACATCACCACATTGGATCAGACACGAGCTTAGGTTGTTTAGTTAGTTGAGGTGTGACCAAACTTGTTAGTCTTTGATGTATTGGATAACAATCACCATTTGGTTGTTATTGTTAGTTACTTTTCTGTTAGAGAATTAGTTATGAGTTTGTTACTCATCTTTTCTCTCTATTTAAACTCATGTAATTCTTTCATTTAGTTTTTAATGAAAATGAGTTCAACTACTCTTCTGTGAATGATTCTGTTCTGTAATACATTCATTGATATTGGTTGCAATGCGTCTATAGAGTGAGCAAACTCTCTTATTTCAGAGACTAATTCTTTTGTATTGTAAAATTCCTTTTGTCGAGGTTTTGAATTTAGAGCTAGAGATTGCTTTATTTTATGCAGAAATACCCATTTGGATAACGTACATTATCTCCATTACTAATCCTTAACTCCGAATCCTAATAAATGAGATATTCATGGTCGAATTCATACTAGATATGAGTAAATGCTTAAAATGTGGGAAGTTAAAATTTACATTTTACATTGACAAATCAAAGAAGCTTTTCAGTATACAAGTATCTAATCTCCTACTCACACTACCACTCGCAGACACATACATAGTTACATACATACAAGTGTGTATTGTGTGTGAGCCTCTGTGGCTCATTAGTATAGAAATAATTACTTCAATTCAATAATCTCTTACCAAAATTTTTTTTGAGCTTTAACATAACAGTATAAAAGACTCTGATTTATAGTTTAGTACCGGACCTCTAGGGGACACTAGTGTTTTTTTTTTTTTTTTGTTGAACTATTCTGTCATTAATAGGAATAAACGTTATTACAATATTTATCAACTAAAATACAAGGAACATTATGCCACATTTTGCTTCTATTCTTCTTTCTCGCCCATTTTGCTAGCTTATCTGCATTCAAGTTGAGATCTCTCCTGGTGTATTTGAATTGCACTATATCAAATTCTCTTCTGCTTTCTCGAATTCTTCGGATATGAATCAACGATTGCCAGTTGACAGAGTGTCTTTTATCATGGATGTTCTTGATTAGATTTAAGTTGTCACTTTCTATGATTATTGATTTGTGATTTTGTTCTTTCGCCCAACGTAGACCTTCTAAGATTGCTATTGCTTCACATTCTTCACTATTTCTTGCCCTCAATGTTTTCACTTGCGCTGCTATGAATTTTGCATCTGCATTATGTGCGATTAAGCTGATTCCCGAATTGGATATTACATTAGTGAAAGATGCATCAACATTAATTTTAATGAAAGGTACTGTTGGCGGTTGCCATTTCCCAGGAGGTTTTTGATTGATTTTCATAGGTTTTTTGTTGGTTTATGGAAATGCCTTAATCATTCTAATGATGTTATCAAGATCATTTATCTCGTGCTAGAAGCAGTGGTCACATCTAACTTTCCATAATATCCAAAGGATGCTAGCAAAATGAATATCGTCATTAGTATAATAAGTTTGGTTATTCTCTTGCCACGAGAAGATCCATTCCGAGATCGAAAAAATATTTTCAGATATAATATTAAAATTAAACCAGACATTTCTAGCTATAGCACAGTGTAATAGTGCATGTTCAATTGTTTCATGGCCCAAATTCTTTTCCGCTTTCTCTATTAATTTTCTAACTTCAATATCGTCCTCCTGAGAGGAACACCATTTAAAGTTTGGTACTATATCCCCAATTCTAAGCCAGGCCTCTGTATTTAGGCAGCTAATTGACTTTTAGTTGTGGAGTTTGTTGAGAATTTGGTTCCTATTGTTTTAATTATAAGCAATTGATAACAAAGTATATAAATTAGTCTTGTACGAGGATTGTCAAATTAACTTTTAAGTTAAGGGTTATTTCTCAAATGGCCCCCAACTTTGTGACCAGTTTCCTGCCTAGTCCCCTATTTTAGCAAATATTCTCATATGGTCCCCTTTTTCCGTTATCTTTAACTGTCCGTTACTCTCACTCCTCCACCTCATTTCCTCTCTCTGCCAAGTCACTCAAAATGCCACATCATCGTCTTCTCCGGTCGGGGTCGCCGGCCGGCGATCTTCAAACATTAAAAAAAAAAAAAATTCCCTCTCTCTCTCTAAAGAAGAAAATATATTTTTTTTCCCTTTCTCTCTCTAGATCTGGTTCACCAGGTCTGATTCGAATCAGACCTGAACAGACCTTCAATCAATCGAATCTGTTCAGAGAGGGTCTGTTCGACTGAAACAGACCTTCAATGAATCAGACGAACAGACCTTCATTGAAGGTATGTTCGTCTGAACAGACCCTCTCTGAACAGACCCTCTCTGAACAGACCTTCAATGAGGGTCTGTTCGACTGAAACAGACCTTCATTGAAGGTGTGTTTCAGTCGAACAGACCCTCAATGAAGGTCATGGTGAACCAGATCTAGAGAGAGAAAGGGATTTTTTTTTTTTATTTTAGAGAGAGAGGGAAAAAAAAAATTTATGTTTGAAGGTCGTCGGCCGGAAATTTGGCCGGCCGGCGACCCCTGCCGGAGAACACGATGATGTGGCATTTTGAGTGACTTGGCAGAGAGAGGAAATGAGGTGGAGGAGTGAGAGTAACGGACAGTTAAAGATAACGGAAAAAAGGGGTCATATGGAAATATTTGCTAAAGTAGGGGGCTACGCAGGAAGCTGGTCACAAAGTTGGGGGCCATTTGAGAAATAACCCTTAAGTTAATTGGTGTTGTCAAAAGATTGTTCTTGTTTATCTAGCAAAACTTTAACATATGCTATTTTAGAGAAAAGAAGATTAGGTAGGATACAGGAAGTACCAAACTCAGGTGGTTCTTCAACAAAAAAAAACTCAGGTGGTTCAAATTGGGTTATTTTCCAAACGACCATGGATTCATCATGCATTGCCTCCTAGTTTAATGAAAAATGTCAGAATGGCTTCTATTTTTTTTTCTGTCCGTTAATGTTGACATTTCTAATCTTATTTTGTCGATATGTGTAGTCAACAATATTTCTAATCCCACCCCATTATTTCCTTCCTTTGATCCTCAAGAACATGTGGAGTTGGTCGTCTATGGAAAAATTGTGCAATGCTTGCTTGAAGAAGTTGATCTAGCTTCACCCCCACCCCGACTGTAATGGCAAATCCGGTGGTGGTACCTAAGTGTTATGCGAGTGTAAGTTAAGCTTCGTGAATTTTGATAAAAGAAATACAGATAACCATAAAATGGCTAGTCTTTCTCTATTTCTGAAAATGGCTTGTAAGTTACTGAATGATCTTTCTTTATAAATTTTAAATGAATTATTTAGACCAGGATTTCAAGTCATTCAAAACTCGTTATTTCTTTTCGTGAATTTATCAATTCTTGTTGTAGATGTTTGTCTGTATCATGTCGAGAGCTCTTCATAACCGAACGAATTATTTCTAAAGAGAGCATCAAATTTTAAACTGTAAAATTCAAGCTTTCTTTTCCTTTATCTCAACTCATCACTAGACAATGAGGATTCTATTACTCCTTATGTCGATATCAACTTTTCTGGCTTATAATGGATTTTACTCTTCAACTCCATCATAAAGAAAGATGAACATCTCGACGAAGATAAGATAGCTTTGACGTATGATCAATATGGTTATTCTAAGGAACGAATATTTTGACAGTTATGGTCATTTTAAGAACCCCAAATGGAGATCATGAACATTATAAACCACCTACAGTTGATGAAAATGATGTTGTGGTGTTGGGAGAAGAAAATTAATTTCTAGATAGAGAAAGAATGGAAAGTAAGGAAAGAACGGGATGAGGATTATAAATGTCGCTGATAACATATAAGGGCAAAATGGGATAAGATATGTTAAAGTTAACGAACTGTGGATGGAAAAGAAAAAATGAGCCATTTGGGTATTTTCAGTAAACTATGGGGCCAAACAGGAATCCAGTCACAAACTAAGGGGACATTTGGGAAATAACCTTTCTTAATTGGATCTAACACCACCACGTGTTTCTATTGCAGCCCTTCGGCATGTGGTTCATCCATATCAAGAAGATCCATCACTTAAACATCTCTCCTATAGGTCCATCTCTTCACAAGACCATTTTGCCTCATCATGACCTAGTGCAGAAAAGAAGCATTTCTGCTAGCTTTCCGGTTGGAAGATTACAATCACAATTGGGATGCTATTTCAGCAAACACTGTATGCCTAAGGTGGTATTTGTTTTTCGTTCATTGTCTAAATCTGACTCATCAAACTCAAATAACCCAAAATGATCCAAACCATCCATTTGGATAACATATCACAATCCCTAAATCTAACCTCTGATGTTTGAGTTAATTCAAACCTCTGAGTCAGTTGTCGGATGTGGCTTAGAAAAAATAGTACCTGAGGTTCGGGTTGTCTTAGCTCCCACCTTTACTTGTTCTTTCATATCCAGTTTTTCTGTTTCACTTCAGTACATTCATTGTTCGAAAAATTAATTAAATGATTCATAACTCAAATCAGATTTTGTAGTATTAACTCTTAAAACAATAAAGTTACATAAAATTTTAAGCAAACCAATCGGACAAAGTCTCAACCAAGCAAAAATGGAAATTTGAAACTGGAATGAAGAATTATACTTAACTGAGATAATTCAAATCTAAAATGCGGGCTAACATCCGAAACAGCAAGAACAATCAAAAGGACAAAGAGGAGTATATCCAGGTCTCGACTTTCCAAACCCTATTTCTTCTTCTGTGTAGACAGTCAGCCCATCTTCTGTTTTCTTTCTTGGTCGAGAAGGTGGGTTTACAAACTTATCTCTCTCAGAATCCCTACTTGTTTTCTTCTTCTTCTTCTTATTCAATTCCTCAAGTTTCAAACGTTCATTTTCTGCTGCTGCTGCTGCTGCTGTTTCTATCTCTTCTTTCTTCCTCTTCTTCCCAACTAAGAAAATCTCGTCAATCTCATTGTTAGGTTTTTTCTTTTCTGGAATGGGTTTTTTCTGATTTCCTTTAGGAGTTTCTTTCTCATCTACTATTTGTTTCTTATTCTTGTTCTTTATCTCATCGATCTCATTGCTCGGTTTTTTCTTTTCCGGATTGGATTTCTTACAGTTTTCCTTACGAGTATCTTTCTTATCTACTACTTGAATCTTGCTCTTGTTCTTACTAGAAAAAATATCATCAATCTCACTACCTAATTTTTTCTGACCTAAATTACGATTTTTTTGTTCACCATTTTCTGCAGCAACAACAGTTGGCTGCTTTCTCTTCTTCTTCTCAACAGAACCTTGCTTGAGCATTGATGAAACAGAGAACTGCAAATATTCCCTACAGTAAGACTTCAAATAGTAGGTAAGGTATAAGAGAATTAGAGAAAGACTGGCAAAACCCTAGACAGGGAGAGACAGCGAGAGGGTAAAGGTAGTAAATTCCAATTCCGTCGAAACTCCTACACTTCTGCTTAATCAAATGAACTCATCTTTGTTCAATATCACATAAAGTAGGGCAGAATGGCATATGAAAAATTAAATCTTGCGGAAAAAACGATATTTTTATGGAGATTAAATTAGGGTTTCAAAGACTGAAAAGTAAGAGTCTATGTTGCAATACACATCAAGAATCATTTTTTCTGTACGAGATATCTGATAAAAGCTAAGAGAAAACTAGGGTTTTAAACAAGAGAAACTCCTGATATACGAATTAAACAAATAAATTCTAGAAATTAGTAGGATTTAGAACAAGAAAATGGAAGAGGAAATCAAGATACTAGGTTTTCAATAGCAAGATCTTACCTTTACAGTTGGAGTAACTTCGTTAAGTTCAATTTCCTCGTCTTTGCATTGCACCTCTCCCTCTCTCAGGTCTCCAGCTTAAACCCTAATTTTCTCCCCCAACTTCATATATACTCTTTGCCCTAAATGTCGTGACCCGATTACCAATTAAGAACATTCTCAACCCGAACCCGTATTTTGAAACCCGTATCCCACAAACTTCACGGCAGTGTACATTAGTTAGATGTAGATCCATGTAACATAAAACTAACAATGGGCTTTGGGTATTTCAACAACAAAAAAACGATAGGCTTTGGGTCCAAAATAGTCCAAAAAATAAATAAAATGTAAATCTAGTTCAAAAAGTAAGTCTTACTTAATCTTCAAACTAACCTTCTATATATAATGCCTTTCATTTCCAGGTATGTTTGATTAGAGGTTTCCTAGAGAATATAGAACAGTTTCTCTAAAAAATTAGATTTTTTAAGATGTTTAGGGAATCTTAAATTTTTCATTCACGTTGACAAAAAAATTCCAAATTTTCCACAAAATAAGGGAAAGTCATAACCTTATCCCCCTCAAAGAATATGTTTCCCACGTCCCTCTTTCCGACCTTCCATATTTCTCCATCTTCATTTCTCTATAAAACGAACTTTACCTGAGATTTTCATAACTCTTCTCCAATCGATATTTGCAAAAACTCTTCTTCAACCCCGAGATTTGTATAAAGAACAATTTCATCAAAAAATATCTCTATCTCTCCCACTTCACCTTATAGTTTCCGATCTTCTCTCCCTCGATTGATTATTTTCACCCACTACACTATCTTCTTCAACTGACTAATGTAATGATTTTAACAAAATTATATTTGCTTTCACTAGCTCTCTCTAAATAGTTGCTAAATAAGAGCAGAAGATTGAAGAACATAAAAGCAAAACCAAGATAAGTTGAGTTCTAGCATCTCGATTAATTTGTCATAAATAAATTTCATAATAGTGCAGAAGATCAGAACAAATAGAAAAATTCATAAACAATGGAAATTCATAATAGTGTAGAAGATCAGAACAAATAGAAAAATTGTAACACTTAGCACCTGTGAACAAAATATAATAGTCCACACTGCTTCAACAACAGGAATGTAGGATCAACTTGTAATGCAACAAAAAATTGGAACCAACCAAGTACCTGCAAGTTCAAATGTTCCAAAAGTAAGAATAAAGAACGAATATCATAGTGTAATACATGAGAACAAATAGAAAAATAGAGATACTTAGAACCTATCAAGGATTTGTCGTCGGGCCACTTGTGGAAGCGGGAGAAGGAGAAGGCAAGTTAGCAAGACAATCATCTTCTAATGGATCGAATGGGTTAAGAATGTGCTGAAAGGTAGCATGCCGCCAATCCTTCATGACAATACACACTTCCACCATTTCTGAAGTTAAACAACTACGATAATCACCAACCACTCGTTTTCCCATCGAAAACGCCGACTCTGAAGCCATAGTTGAAACAGGTACAGAAAATATATCTCGAGCAATGGAAGAAAGTATTGAATACCTCTCCTCGTTGTCTTTCCACCACACAAGCACATCAAATTTACTATTGTCAGGAATATAGGGCTTGTAGGGTTATGGAGTCACTTACTAGTGTTGTATGCGGTTTACTTTGACATCCAATGTCAAACACTAGTATTCCCAAGATCATCATGCATAAGCTAATAATCAACTAAGAGTTAGAGATTTACCTTAATCGCTAGTTTTCCCTCGAACCTTTCCAATCACTTTGAAGAAGACCAAGAGCTTCAATTGTAGCTCATCTACTTGGGACACTGAATGGTCTACTTAATCTCCTACCTTATATGTTAGCTATAACAACAATGGTAGTTTGATAAGAAGAACTCCTTCTTCTTTAATTGACTAGTTGACAGCTTTTGGGAATTAGCTCACTTTCTCTTCTCTACTTGATGTGGTAGAGTAAGAAAGCTCTTAGAGAAATTTCACACCTTATTCAAGTCCCTAAGAGACCTTATATAGAGTTCTAAGTTAGAGTCCAACCCTAATTAGATTCCTAAAAGGTCCCTTTTGAATAAGATTAAGGAAATAGTTAAAAATGGAAACAACTAGTTTTTATTTCTTGATTCCCTTGATGTATGGACGTCCAAACCATGCCCAAAAAAGTAGATTTGACCTACCCATTAGGGGAACCATCCACCCAAAGATGGGACCAATCCGAGCCCAAAAAGTCGTCTTTTTGCTCCCGACCCAAACCCCCTCTTTCGGGCTTTTTTTGCTATCTTTGCCCAAACTTCTTTTAGGCCTATGAGACATATTTATGGGACTCTCTCATGAATATATATCTCATTCCCACTAGTCATACCATTCGATCAAGTACCCATTCTTATGTGTAACCCGATGTAGGATCTGGTCGAAGTTAACCGCGAATTACTTCGTAATTCGACGATCGTAGTTGGTTTCTAGCTAAACATTACGATCCCTAAATCAACCGGATTTGATGATCTTCTTCATCAATTTTCCTATCCGACAAATTGCTCGCATTGCAATCTTGGTCGAAGGACATCTATTTCCTAAAGGAATATCCTCCAGACTCCCACTTGTACTTAAAACAAGTGTAATGCTCGATTCTCGTGTCAATTTGTATCTCATCTGATACGTCATGTCTTTCAGACTTCCTTGATCCCGGGTACCACTGTCAAAGACAAATGATTAACTTTTAATCCATTTGAGCGCTGCCACGCATTTTCAATTGCTACTCATCAAGCGGCCTTGAGACACGTTTTCCTAATGTAATTAGGATGACACAATCCATTCTTGTGCTCCCAATCAACTTCATGTCTATCCTGTCATTCCCAGTATCCGCTTTTATAACCTCCCTTTACGGCACGACGTTTGACGGAACCAAAGTCGGACATTCCTTACATAAGACGAGTGAAACACTCATGTTTTGAGAAATCTTTCTAATCTTGTCAATGAGAAGCGTTTTGACGTTCATCACGATTGATGTGCTTCTCATTTTGAGGGTTATCCATTGTATATTCCCAATAGTACACCCACGTATTCGATTCGAATACCCTATTCCTATAGCCCCTGAAACAACGTTATCTTATCGACTCACGTGCTAGTCTTCTTGAGTCATTGTTGTCCATGCAACGACCTGGACTAGGGAGATTATAATTAAATATTCCAAGTTCACTTAATAGGGTTTCATTCATCAGATCACATAGCTGATAAAGCTATTCAGAATGCTTTATTATTCGTGAGTTGTCGTTTAAATACTAAACCAAATTTAGACAACTGTGAAATAAGTAGCTTATTTCTGATAACGAGAGTTTGTAAAGTTGAGCCTCTTTCGTAAAATACCTTTACCCGCTCAATTTTATCAGTCAAGGTTATTCACCGAATATACCTTATGCTTTGGACACTTAGTATAATTCTCATACTTTCGTCCTCGGTGACAGTTTAGTTGACTACGGATGTAGTCCAATTTAAACTTTGCTTATCAACTGATCAGAGGTCGATACCTTTGATTTTCCATTTATAGTTTCTAGTAGTCAGTCTTGGCTTCCTATTCTTTCTTTTAGAGTCTGCAACATTTCCCGACTAGAAACACTTTCTACCTACTTTCCTTCTAAGTCTGGAAGTTTGCATTGACATGTTCAACTTTTTCTATTCTAACTCGTCCTAGCCCAGTTCGGATGTTAACATCTCTTAATACGATAAGTATTTACGATGTCTTGGGTAAATGCTAAATCATGTCTCATATGACCGATCTTATGCCTATGGCATAATTATCTTTCTCATGTGTGCTTGCTCATCAGAGTTTCCTTGCTCTGGATCTTTCTGAGCTATGCGCCATGAGTTTGGGTCGAATATCTCTTTCATAGTCTTTCGTGTTCTGACTATTAAGAATCCTAAGTTTTCTTATCTTAGTCCTATCATCACTTGATTTATACTTATAGTCCATTGATGCCCAAAGCATTTTCATCCATTGTGGTCCATCCTTAATTAATTGATTCCAACATCTCCATGTTCTTCTCTATTCTGTGTGTACACTGCACATCGGACCTGAAAAGCATTTCTTCGTTTCCTTTAGGAATGAAACGCCTTTGATATCTTCTTGAAATCCTTAGATTCACGATACTAATTACTATTAAGTTCTAAACTAGATCAGTGTCTAAAAGAAGACTTTGATCCCTTTCAACATCCCTAGAATTACTGCTTCTGCTCCCTCTTGGATCTTTTCTCCTTTTAGTCAAGTATGTAATATCTTAAGCTCCTACTAAGCTGCTAATCTGGTCTTAAATACCTGATGAAGGATTTCTATGATACTTGCTTAACTTTGTTAACAAGGATACCGGAACCGGAATTCATAATTCCATTCCTTCGTCCTCCAGGTGCTAAAGGTAGTTTCATTGTTAGAAACATCCGCAGTAATGAGGAACAATCTTGATCATGAACTCGGCAACTGCTTGCCTCTTATCTGATCAAATGTTTGTCTCACTTGACTGACCCTTTGCCTTTTTGAATCTCAAGAACTTCTTCTTAGATTCCTTTCACCAAATCTCAAGAACCTTTTCTTAAATTTAATATACCCGCTTGTTCTGCTCAGTTGTTTATAACAATTTGAGTGACTCATTCAAGGTCTCATCTATTTTGTTCAATCGACATTAAACTAGGTGATTGATGAACTCTGATGTCTTCTCTTAAGACGATTTTCAGATTGCCTTGAAGGTCTCGTACCTCTCCATTCATGACTACTGTAGGAACTTCTTCCTCAGTTTGTCTTAATGGTCGCGCTAGCATCCATTACTCTTCCAAAGAGAATGTTCTAAGATTGCTTGCAAAAGGCTTTTGACCTTCTCCGGTATGAGGCAACATTGGGATTGGGTATTCTAGTACGCTTTCCTTTTAAATCTGAGAACCATTCTTGGATTCCTTCTTCCATTCAAGGAAGTTGTGCTCATTCAACTTCTCTTTGTCGAGAAGTGTGTGAAAGTTGAAGTTCTCTTTTGTCATCTTAAAACTACATGAAAGAATTGCAAAGTTTTAAAACTCGTCATCGTTTTTAAAAAAAATCACTTTTCGCACATTATTCAATAAAATCGTCCCTAATTGAATAAGGTGATTCCAAGATCTAGTTCTCCGGAAGTTAAGCGGACTATGACCCTGCCCTCAACTCCTTTGTTCTAGGTGAGTGAACTCCTTCACTAATCATACCATTATGACTCTTGGTTGATAGATTTCATTGATGAATGCCTAATCTATTCTTTTGCCGCGAGAATTCAAAACTCTATTGCTGATCTCTTTGAGAAAAACCATTTAGACGTGTAGACCCCTGTAATGAGTCTACCGCATTGTCCCAAGATGGGGAATGGCACTCTGCTACGGGCGACCCACCATCCACGATCAAGGGCGCAAAGGGTGTCTTAGTCTGGGGAGGCATATTTCTCAAAGTTACTTTTAGGGACTTTTACGCTAGGTCTGGAATGCGTTATAGTGAACTATTTAGCCTAACTAACATCCACAACATAAAGCGTAAATAAGAAAGTAAATGCACGCGAGAAAGTAAATCAAGCACATATGGATCCTAGTCCTAAAAGATCTAATCTTCTTAGGATTTCATCTTGTTTCGCCTTTTGGTTCGCCATCTTTGAACCTCCTTTGATTTCTCTAACTCAAATTAGGATCTCCATCCTTGAGTTTCTTCAATGGACTTATAGACCCTAAACTCTAATTATAAGACTCAAACGATTCGTAGATCGTATAAACTTGAAATTAAAATTATTACAAACTTGCACCCATCCGTGCTTAAAACAAGAATGAAAGAAGAACTTTCTAAGGCCATACTAGTTTCCGCATTCTCACCACATGTATTCATATAATATTCAAGGCTAACTATTATAAGTGCATGATAATCTGTGAGATACTTTTGTCGACATCTCTATGTCACATTACGGACCTTAAGTCTAAATTCGACTAATGGTGCGTTCCGGTTTTATCTTTTATGATTTCCAAAATCAAAATCAAGAGAAAACTCCGTTTGGACTTTTGAAGAGCCAGGGTCAATTTCGGAAAAACTTGGTTTGACTCTCAATGATTTCCCAAATCAATTTCAAGAAAAACCCGTTTCAGGCCTTCTGGTGGCCCGATACAACTTCAGTAATATTTGGGTGGGATCGGGAAAAAAGTTTAAACTTTCGTCGAAAAACTCCTACTCGGTTAAGACCCGTAAAACTTCGACCCAATGACCCTAGTCAAATTTGAAATAGCCCGGAACACTCAAAAGTCAAGGCCCAAGACCCGGAAGTCAAGGTCCAATTGGATGGTCCGACCAAAAGGAGATTCGGGTCTAGCATAGGTCCGACCGAGCCAGACGCGTCTCGGTCTCAACCGAGGCTTAGGACGCGTCGTGGCCCAATTGTAGGTAAAATTCCTGGGTAAACATTCCATTAATTTTAACTTTGGTGAATTGCTTTCTGGTCCATCGCAGGCAAACCGAAGTAAGATCACACCGGCATCAGGAGCCTCGGTAGCGCCTTCAATGGGTATTCTGACCACATTCGGGCCAATGGGACTTGCTGCATCTACCTCCATCATGAAATCATTACACGAGGATGATCAGATAATGACAGATGGAAAAGAAGATAGACCTAAACGATAGTACAAGAGGTCTGCCAAGCAAATTGCTCTCGAAAACAATGATGAAAGGGTCACTGCATCCCAAACGTCGCCGAACCAATGAGTATTCTTGCCTGGAATTGTCGGGGAATCAGGAATGTCCCGCCAAAGGACCCTCAATCAGTTCCTACTTTCGACCAAACCAGATTTGGTCTTCCTTTCTGAAACTCGTATTATTAATTATGAATTTTTCTCTTTCTTTAATAAATATGAACTTTTTAATTTCCACCATGTTCCGCGAATGGACGAAGTGGCGGGCTTCTGGTTCACTGGACAGATTCTATTGATGTTAATGTGGTCTTTTCTAATGCTAATATTATTCATCTTAGGGTCAAACGACTATCGGATCTAGACCACTGGGACATTCTTTGCATCCATGGACCTCCTAGGGTCCAAGACAGACTTCCCTTTTGAAACAACATACTGAACAAAATCCGTAACATTTCCAACCCATTTATATGTATCGGCGATCTTAACGCCTTATCTTATAGAAATGAAAAATGGGGTGGTACCATTAATATTACTTTCCTGACTCAGTTTCAGCAATTTCTTTAGAATGCTCAATTGCTTGATTTAGGGTTTAATGGTCCCGGATATACTTGGACAAATAACCAATCCTCTCACCATCTCACTAAAGAGAGATTGGGTAGAGTTTTGTGTGATTCAAATTGGCTTCTGCAATTCCCGGACGCGGGGGTCTTCCACTTGCCCCGTTACAATAATGATCACGCTCCCATTCTCCTCAAATTGAAAGTTCAAGGACAGATTCTCAGTACCATCGATAGGTTTGAAACCATTTGGACAAAACATCGAGATTACAATGTGATGCACCCGAAAAGGTTGCACACCCAAGCGGAGGTATCAAGTAGTAATCCGGCAAAGCCGGGATCGATCCAAGGATAGGAAGGTAGCTTGGATGTCGAAGGGTCTTATCCCCCGGTCTATGTAACAAATGCTAACTTAGACTAAATCGGAAAGGATACAAAGATAAATGGGGGTTTTAGATTGAATAAGTAATAAGAGAAGAAAACGAGTAAAGCTAACTAGATAATGTAATGTAAATGGGCGAGAGAGATTCGAGAGAAGTGTCGGAGGAACAAGAGTCGGGAGACAATAAGACTCGATTCGGGCAACAAATAGGTGAGAGAGGTGTCGAAGTCCGGGAATCCATAATGATAAACCTACGACTATATGTAGTCCGATCTAATGTTTCAAAGTATAAACGACGTTCGACTCCTAAAGTAGATGCCTCTAAGTACTACGCATATCTGGAGATCATACTTAGTCAAACAAACGTCTAAATCGGTTTATCCCGAGTCAACGAAAGTGTTGTCTAGTCGCCTAACTATGTGAAGTGCATGACAAGACACATGAAATTATGACTTAGACTACGATCGATATCGAATACTTCGTTTCGTCTATTAACTATGTGAAGTGCATGACAAGACACATGAAAATACGATCAAAACGATAATTGAAATAAATGAACATCAATTTATAATCAAAACATCAAATCATATTAAACATAATCACGAATTCATCACATTTCATCTCATATAATCGACACACTAAAGTTAGCTAAACATGGTGATTGAATACAAAATGGAAAGGAAATGATGAGAGAATCCCCCTTTTTCGATGCGGTATGAGGCTAAGATCGTCGGAAAATATGAGTCTTTAAGGTGCAGCCGATCTCCCCTTAGCAAATTTCTGGGTTCCCCATAGCGACCATCATCATCTTCTCCATTAAGAACTCAACCTCCATTAAAGCTAAACCCTAGCTTTCTCTCTCTACAATTTCTAGCCTAAAACCAAATCAACCCACATGGGTAGCTAGCCAAGGATGAGGGGAACAAAAGCCCTATGGTTTCCGGCCAAGAAAGTGGCCGGAAACCATAGAAGAATCCGACCAAACACAAGAAGAAATCCGGCTAAATGGTAAGATCCGGCCAAATGAGGTGGTGTCCCGGCCGGATGCATCCCTGTCCTGAGCATGCGCATCCATCCGTGCACAGTCCGAGCTCGGGAAGCTTCCCAAGAGTGCTCCACAGCTGCTGGTCCGTGCTGATGCTGTTGTGCGTGCTATTGCTGCTGGAGCATCCCGTGTTCCGGTCGGAGCTGCTGTGCGCGTCCCGGAGCATGCTGCTGTTGCGCCCGTGAAAGCTTCCTGCATCCCGTGCTTTTGTTGTTCCAGCCGGTCCTAGCTTTGGCCGGCCGAGCGATGTTGGCCGACCAAGCTAGAACCGGCAGCCTCTTCTCTCACAAGCTCCCTCTCTTCTAACTCTTGCCTTGAAACCCTAGAACAAGGAAACCCTAGCCTCCTTTCTCTCTCTCCCTTGGTTGTTTGAGGAAGAAGATGAATAGTGTCCTCCTTTGATTCCTTTTTCTCACTTGTGTATACACGACCCTAGACTTAGTCAAACTTGACTAAGTCTTAGACCATTTTGACTTGAACCAAAAAGGTGCCCATAGAATCTCTATTATTCTCTTCCTCTTTGGGCTCTTGGGTTGAGCTTCTTTCTAAAGCAAGGGAGTGCCTTCATAGAATCATTGTTTCAAGACCGAACTTCGGCTTCTTTCATTCACAACTTCTCCGTTCGAACTCCGAATCGACTTCCGTTTTCACCGTCGGACTCGTCATTGAATTTATTTGTTGTTTGACTTCTGATTTTGACCAAAATAACCCTGGTGCTCTTTTCTTCCCTTTTGCCGCATAAGATGAAAATGTGATAATTCGCTCTCTTTATTCCGAATTACACGCCAAATCCCAAATAAACTACCTAGCAATAGAAACACATAAATAATTAGAAATAAAACTCGAAAAGAACTAACTCATCAAAGTTAAGTGACCTAAATGTGGCATTTTCACGCCACATCAACATCCCCAAACTTAGAATTTGCTAGTCCTCGAGCAAACAAACAAAACAAGACAATAAAGTAAACCTAGCTCACTTTCGGAGGACTCCCGGTTGCATTTAGCGTATGCAACAAGCCTTTAAACCCTTAGGTTACCCCTAAAGGACGAGTTTTGTCTCGTGAGGGTTTCCAGTGAATACACCCACAAAGTTCTAGATTCCAAGGGACAAAAGAGTTCAACTATCGATGCAAATAAGGTGATGATCAACAAGTGAGAGACTAAAGTATGTCAAACATATGAATCAAACCAATAAACACAAAAGCATGCTAAGAGTCTCCTCACTAATAGTTTTATACTCAAATGTAAGTATCCCATCATCATGAGTATCATCCAAGGCTAAAGTAACAAAACCTTATTTCCTATCATAACACATTTCGCCTCGACTTTAGCCTCACATTCATACGCTCTTAAACATGCAATCACTCAAAATCGAATCGTAGTGGTTCACTCTCAGGTGTGAGCATGGAATAAAGTAAACTCAACACAACAAAATTAAATGAGGATAACAAGTTATAAAACGAAATGATATCTTAGGAATGGAAATAACCACTAACGGAATGGGGAAGCTCACTCACTCTTCTCACCCACTCTACCCTCTAATAATGTCTCCTAAAGGTCAACGGATACAAGTGATGGAATGGAAGATGATGAAATCCCGAGAATGTCGACGCCTTCTGATGAGAAATGAAAATGTCCCATCTGAATCTCCTAACTCGGGTTAGTTAGTTAATTTCGAGCAGTTACTCTTATGATTTGATTGTTTCTCTTGTCCAGGTGTCTTTTACGGAATTGAGATCGGAAAATAGATAAAAGAGGGTATTTTGGTCATTTTGGTAGTAAGGATAGTCGGCAAGTTGTGGCCGATATTTATGCTCAGATGAAAGTAGAGTTGAAGACGAAGCCAAAGGCGAAAACGGAAGTCGAATCGGAGTCCGGACGAGCAAACTAGAATGGGCCAAAGTTTCAGTCAAAATCAAAGTCACTAGAGAACTTCCAGAAACACGTGGCATGCGTTTTATGGGATGAGGGCTTCTTTCGGTCACATTCAGTTGTACTTCGGGATCTTCCACAGCACATTATTCCTTGCACCCGCGCGCTAATAGGTATCGTACTCCTCTCTAATTGGATCTAACGGTCGATCTTGTTCCCTAGCACGTGGCTTCATCGGAGGGTAGGATACAACTTGCTAAACTATCCCGTGAAGCACGAAATCAGAGCTCGTAGCTGCCACGCGACAGCTTCACGCGTTTTGATTGGAGGTAATAACCAAAATTAGTTTAGATTCTTGCTCTCTCTCTCTCGTCTTTATCTATTCTATCCAATAACAGAAACTAAAAAAGGAGAGAAGTGGTGTTTAAATAGAGAAAGAGATTTTATTTCTCTCTGTTCAAACCGAGAAAGAAACTTTGAGAGAGATTAAAAGAGAGCTGGATATGTGAAGATTTAAAAGAAAAGGGAGAAGCAGAAAGTTTCTAAAACCGAGAGATTGAAGATTCTCATTGGTATTTAGAGAGAGAAGTTGAAGATAGAGATGATCAAGGATTGATGGAAAGATATCATGGAGGATTTGATTTTTCGATTTTGATTCTTATTTCTCTCTTACATAAGAGATAACCGAGAGAGCTGAAAGAGAAAGAAATCAGAGAGATAATCGATTCTTAGCTCTCTGGATTCGAGTGATTGGAGTAAGTTCTTTTGTTTTTTTCTATCTATATAACAACAAAGAAATACAGGGAGAGGAGGATCTCGGTTGGGGAGGTCGAATTCTCTCCTTTAGCTCAACTAACAGAAACATTAGAGAGAGAGAAAGAAGGTTCATAATTATACCATTTATCTTTTCTTCTTCTTCTTCTTCTGTTGTTAATCTTTTAGTGAAAGAAATAATTATCAATAAAGAAAGAGAGAAAGAATTGTAAAGAGAGAGTTGTAACAGAAAGTTGAATAAGAAATTGTGTTTGATATTTATAGTTTTCTTTTACTTCTTCATTATTTTCTCTGATCCTTTCGGATATAGAAGAGAGAGAAAGAGAGAGTGATTTAAGAAGAAAGAAACAGAAGAAGAAAACAGTGGAGATTTCAGAAAGTAGAGAGAGAAAAAAGAGTTGGAGAAGACGAGAAAACAGTGGGGAAATAATTTTCTCACCAGGAAATCGTTTCCGGGAAGACGAGAAAATTATTTTCCCTAAGGGTCTGTTTGGCAGAATTTTGGGAAAAACAGAAGGAAATCATTTCCCTAAGGCCCTGTTTGGTTTGGAAATAGCGAAAAAGTTAAGTTTTCTTCCATTATCTTTTATTATTCATATTTATTTAAATCTCGATCATGATTAGCTAAGACTCTCCATCTAGGGTTTTACGATGAAACCCATTTTTGATCTTTTAGAGATATAATTTTTATTGATTAACTCTTGATGCTTCATAGTTTAATTCGTTTTAGTTTGATAAATAGATTTTCTTTTCACTATTTATACTTTTCGATTTGATGCATCGTGCTTATGTTAAATCATTTGACGGTTCATACTTATTAATTGATAAATAGTAGTTTAGAGATTTATTTATTTAAAATAAAATGATTACATTGTTATGTTTTATTCGGTTTTAACGAAAACATCTCCCGGAATTAGGATAGTTCATTATCCGAAATTCTGAGTTATAAAAAAAAAGAGAATTAACCATTTTAAGTATTTGTTTCTAAAGGTGATTTTATGTGGTGAATTTCTAAAATCCTAGGTCCTCTCCCCCATTTGAGTTCATTTTTATTTCCGTTATTTTATTTAAATATTTTTATCACCAAAAACCCAAAAACAATTTTCTAAGCAAAACCGATTTATTTCCAAGTCTTAGAATAGGTTTCACTTAGTCTCTGAAGAACGAACCGGTCTTACCGGAATTTATTACAACTTGACACCCGTGCACTTGCGGGTGTAGACCTATTTAGGGTAACCTTTCTAGGCCCATCAAGTTTTTGGCGCCGCTGCCGGGGACTATGTTTTAAATTTGTTCTAATCTTGGAAAGTTTTTATTTTTGGTAAGTTTTGATTTTTGACCACTTTGACTTGCTTCTCTATTTTTGGTATGTAGGGCATTAAGGAGCGAAAGAGAAGGCGCAAACAAGGAGGAGGAGTCGAAAAGAAGAAATTTACAGTTTTATTTTTTTTATTTTTGGTGAGAAAGAGAGACTTTAGACTTTCTTAATTTTATTTTTTTGGATTAAAGTTTTGACCCTAAATTAGAGGGCTTTTAAATTGTAACCGAAAATCAAACGAAGCCTCGGGTTCGAACACTCGCGGGGAGAGTGGCCCGGGTCGTCTGCAAAGGTCGTCGCCCGTCTCGAACGGGAGGTAACTTTCTCTAATCACCCACGAATCCCCTGTTAGTGGGTACTTTTTATAAGATCTTCGTAGTGCTTCCTCGGTTTTCGTGTTAAAAAAAAAAAAATTTGATGAGAAATGGATAGATCGTGGTCCCAACATAATGGCAGAAGGGAAGAGAGTTCTTCAAATCTACCATGGTGGTATTTAGCAAATGGGCAGAATAGTAGTAGTCATCCTAGAGACAATGTGCATAATGATGGTCGTAGGGATTATTACCAACCTCAAGAAGGTTATGAACCATATTATAGATATCCTGACAGATCATCTTACATGCATTATAGTAGAGAGTCTTATGCTCCAAATGTGTCCCAACCTCAATGGGAAAACATTGAAACTAATGACTCTTACATGCATTATAACGAAGAATTTTATGCTTCACACGTATCTCAACCTCAATGGGATAACGGTGAAATTATTGTTCCTTCATCTTCAGCATCACCTTCGTTGGCCGAAACTATGAGTATGTTAAAGAAGGTTCATGAAGAGTTTATGAGTGCACTAAGGAGGATTAGTGGAGAGTCTTATGCTCCACACATGTCTCAACCTCAATGGGATAACGGTGAAACTATCGACTCTCCATCTTTAGCATCATCTTCGTTGGCCGAAACTATGAGTATGTTAAAGAAGGTTCATGAAGAGTCTATGAGTGCACTAAGGAGGATTAGTGGAGAGTCTTATGCTCCACACGTGTCTCAACCTCAATGGGATAACGGTGAAACTATTGACTCTCCATCTTTAGGATCATCTTCATTGACCCAAACTGTTAGTGATCTTCAAAAGAGTACTTTCGAGTTTTGTCAGACTTTAGAAGAAAAGAATGACAATACCTATAGAACTCTATAAGAAATAACAACTAGTATTATAGAAGAAGATCACCATGATAATGTAGAGTACGGTCCACAGTGTCCTGTGTACTATGATGACGAGGATACAATTTTAGAGGAGTATAGTTCTCCCGACAACATCGTTATTGAGACTAAAATCTCAGAAATGATGGAGGCCGATATTGAGATATCCTCTCATTGTATCGAACTTGAGATCCATTCAGACCATAATGAAGAGTTCACTAGAGTTGAAGATAATTTGAAGTCGTTTGACTCAACTGAGGATGATGAATCATGGTTGACCAATTTGCTAAATGAGAGTAATGACCCGTCTGACTTAGACGATGATCTAGAATTTTTAGAGGACCCCGATTACATCGTGATAAAAGAGATTACAGAATGTCTATCCGACCCGACTTCTAGGGACTTTGAGTCTGATAGTAGGGTTTCTCCATTGAAGGAACCCGAAGTACCTGTTTTAGAGAGCCCTAGTTTAAGTCCGGGTATCATTGATAGTCCTCTAGATAATTTTGCATTTTGTCTTTCAGATACATGTGTAGATTTTGAAACACTCTCTCCCGATGTCTATCATCAATATAATGACCCCTTCTATCCGATTTTTGATCTCTCTAGTGCAGTACCAAACTTAACGACCTTATTGTCGTCTAAGTTTGGGGATTGCCCTTCTTTCTTGATAGTCTCACTTACACTATCACCAAGTTACGAAAATGTGAGACTATCGTACACTGAAAACTTTGTGTTTTGGGTGGACCCACAGATGTATCGATTATTGGTTTACAGTTAATCACATATTTGTAATCCAGTAGGTATAATTTTTTCTATTTTTCGAACCATCTGTTTCGTCTGGCTGAAGACGTTAAACTTAGCGCTTTCTGGGAGGCAACCCATGCAGAGGACGCTGAACCGGGTAATATCTCTCCATTCACCCTGTTATTTTTGCATAGTTTTTAGAACATTGAGGATAATGTTCGGTTTAAGTTTGGGGATAGGGGATTGAATTTTTTGCTAAGTCCTTATTTCAAAAATTCAGAAGGGTTTAAAACTTTTTTCAAAATTTTTAATTTTTGGATTGAAAATGTGAGTCTAGTGTTTTCGCTTGTTAATGGTCCCAGAGTCTAGTTGGTTGTACTACACTTGCTAAAAGTTTTTCCACGAATTTCGAGTCTTGAGGTTGTCTGTGCACTAGTCATGTGAGTGTTAGATAGGTGAAGAGTTGACTTTTCTGAGAGAACTTAATCGATCATTAGTGGAGACTTAACCTATGTGAGATTCTGAGCCTTTCTTGTTGTTTTGAGTGATCTCTTCTGAGCTAATTCCGAGTAGAGTGAAGAGCTACTCAACCTCGCAATATTGAAACGAACTCATTTGATCTCCTGAGTTCAAATTTTACAACCACTATGGATGTCATCGGGAACTGAACCTTTCTCTTGTAGTCTGGAAACTTGAAAATAATGTCAACTAGAGGAAGATAGAAATCCGTTTGTTAGAACCCTGAGAATAAGGCATGAGGCAAAATGAAGAAAATTTTACCCAAAGAAAGAATAATGTGAAGAAAGTCCTATTTTTATTATGATTACCAGAGACTCTAAAAATAAAATAAATAAAAAAAAAAAGAGAAAAAAAAAAAAGAGAAATAGAAAAATCAAAGAAAAAAATGTGTTTGTTTCGTTTAAGTGTTTATCCCTTGAATTAGTTCTTGAAGATTGAAGACGTCGAGTTCTCAGGAGTTCTAGTCGTATCCTCATTAGTGTCTATCGACCTCTACGAAGCATTGTTAGAAAGTACATCAGGTGAGAAGAGTTGGTTAGCTTCACCATCCCGTATTAGTGGTTGTTTTCTTCTTTGAGATCAGTCGTCCACAAAATTTTAGTCTGTCTTTTTCATGTGTTGAGTTTTCCTTCATATTCATACTAACACATAGAGAGAATCATTCTTGAATGACTTTAAGTTTTGAGTGTATGACCGTGAGGCAGTAGTCGAGGCGAAATGTATCGAGACGGTAATCGAGGTCTTGTCTTTTCAGAACCGAAATGATACTCATATTGGCTGGTCACGTGCACTTCGGGTCTTGATTACTAGTGAAAGGATTTTTAGCATTTGTATGGTTTGGTCGACTTAGATTTCATTTCTATTAACTTTTGAAAATCTACCGGATAAACATTTTTAGTCCATATCATATTAGGACCCTTCTGCATTTTTGAGATTTTTGAATTTTGTGGGTATATTCACTGCAAACCCTCACGAGACAAAACTCGTCCTCTTGGGTAACCTAGAGGTTTAACGGCTTGTTGCACGTGCTAAGTGCAATCGTGATTCCCTACGAAAGTGGTGAAGTGGGTTTAGTTTTATTTTTCTGTTTTGCTCGAGGACTAGCAAAATCTAAGTTTGGGGATGTTTGATGAGACATGAAAATGTCCCATCTGAATCTCCTAACTCGGGTTAGTTAGTCAATTTCGAGCAGTTACTCTTATGATTTGATTGTTTCTCTTGTCCAGGTGTCTTTTACGGAATTGAGATCGGAAAATAGATAAAAGAGGGTATTTTGGTCATTTTGGTAGTAAGGATAGTCGGCAAGTTGTGGCCGATATTTATGCTCAGATGAAAGTAGAGTTGAAGACGAAGCCAACGGCGAAAATGGAAGTCGAATCGGAGTCCGGACGAGCAAACTAGAATGGGCCAAAGTTTCAGTCAAAATCAAAGTCACTAGAGAACTTCCAGAAACACGTGGCATGCGTTTTATGGGATGAGGGCTTCTTTCGGTCACATTCAGTTGTACTTCGGGATCTTCCACAGCACATTATTCCTTGCACCCGCGCGCTAATAGGTACCGTACTCTTCTCTAATTGGATCTAACGGTCGATCTTGTTCCCTAACACGTGGCTTAATCGGAGGGTAGGATACAACTTGCTAAACTATCCCGTGAAGCACGAAATCAGAGCTCGTAGCTGCCACGCGACAGCTTCACGCGTTTTGATTGGAGGTAATAACCAAAATTAGTTTAGATTCTTGCTCTCTCTCTCTCGTCTCTATCTATTCTATCCAATAACAGAAACTAAAAAAGGAGAGAAGTGGTGTTTAAATAGAGAAAGAGATTTTATTTCTCTCTGTTCAAACCGAGAAAGAAACTTTGAGAGAGATTAAAAGAGAGTTGGATATGTGAAGATTTAAAAGAAAAGGGAGAAGCAGAAAGTTTCTAAAACCGAGAGATTGAAGATTCTCATTGGTATTTAGAGAGAGAAGTTGAAGATAGAGATGATCAAGGATTGATGGAAAGATATCATGGAGGATTTGATTTTTCGATTTTGATTCTTATTTCTCTCTTACATAAGAGATAACCGAGAGAGCTGAAAGAGAAAGAAATCAGAGAGATAATCGATTCTTAGCTCTCTGGATTCGAGTGATTGGAGTAAGTTCTTTTGTTTTTTTCTATCTATATAACAACAAAGAAATACAAGGAGAGGAGGATCTCGGTTGGGGAGGTCGAATTCTCTCCTTTAGCTCAACTAACAGAAACATTAGAGAGAGAGAAAGAAGGTTCATCATTATACCATTTATCTTTTCTTCTTCTTCTTCTTCTGTTGTTAATCTTTTAGTGAGAGAAATAATTATCAATAAAGAAAGAGAGAAAGAATTGTAAAGAGAGAGTTGTAACAGAAAGTTGAATAAGAAATTGTGTTTGATATTTATAGTTTTCTTTTACTTCTTCATTATTTTCTCTGATCCTTTCGGATATAGTAGAGAGAGAAAGAGAGAGTGATTTAAGAAGAAAGAAACAGAAGAAGAAAATAGTGGAGATTTCAGAAAGTAGAGAGAGAAAAAAGAGTTGGAGAAGACGAGAAAACAGTGGGGAAATAATTTTCTCACCAGGAAATCGTTTCCGGGAAGACGAGAAAATTATTTTCCCTAAGGGTCTGTTTGGCAGAATTTTGGGAAAAACAGAAGGAAATCATTTCCCTAAGGCCCTGTTTGGTTTGGAAATAGCGAAAAAGTTAAGTTTTCTTCCATTATCTTTTATTATTCATATTTATTTAAATCTCGATCATGATTAGCTAAGACTCTCCATCTAGGGTTTTACGATGAAACCCATTTTTGATCTTTTAGAGATATAATTTTTATTGATTAACTCTTGATGCTTCATAGTTTAATTCGTTTTAGTTTGATAAATAGATTTTCTTTTCACTATTTATACTTTTCGATTTGATGCATCGTGCTTATGTTAAATCATTTGACGGTTCATACTTATTAATTGATAAATAGTAGTTTAGAGATTTATTTATTTAAAATAAAATGATTACATTGTTATGTTTTATTCGGTTTTAACGAAAACATCTCCCGGAATTAGGATAGTTCATTATCCGAAATTCTGAGTTATGAAAAAAAAGAGAATTAACCATTTTAAGTATTTGTTTCTAAAGGTGATTTTATGTGGTGAATTTCTAAAATCCTAGGTCCTCTCCCCCATTTGAGTTCATTTTTATTTCCGTTATTTTATTTAAATATTTTTATCACCAAAAACCCAAAAACAATTTTCTAAGCAAAACCGATTTATTTCCAAGTCTTAGAATAGGTTTCACTTAGTCTCTGAAGAACGAACCGGTCTTACCGGAATTTATTACAACTTGACACCCGTGCACTTGCGGGTGTAGACCTATTTAGGGTAACCTTTCTAGGCCCATCACCTTCAACGATAAAAGAGCACTCAAACAACCTTTAAACTTAACTTCTTGCATTGAATACTTTATTTTCATAACACTTACACAAACACAAAATAACACATATAAACAAACTTTCTTTCTTTTTTCTTTTAGTACTCTTTTTTTCTTTCTTTTCTTTTTTTCTTTTTTTTTCTTTCTTTTTCACTTTTTCACTTTTTCTTTTATTTTTTGCACACATATCCAAACACCAAAATAAAAATACAACTAGTATTCTCAACAAATCACCTTTACTTTCACATTTTGCTTTCACATTCTTTCTTCTTTACTTCTCATGCCTTCATTCTCGGGAATAGTATGATGAATGAATTGGTGAAATATCCGTTTCCCTAAAGTTGACACCATTATTGGGTTTCATGGACTACAAGAGTGAGGTTTATTTGCTATCCTGATGTCACTCCCAGTGGCTAAGAAAGTTGAGCTCATGAGATCGTCTAAGCTCTTTTGAAAGTTGCGAAGTTGAGTAGCTCTTCATTCTACTCGGAGTTAGCGCGGAAGAGTACACTCAAAAGCAATAGAAAGGCTCAGATATCTCAGATGGGTTTAAGTCTCCACTAATGACTATTTTAGGTCACTTAGAAGTGTTCCTTCTTCCTTAAGATGATACTCACATGATAAGACACCAATACCAAAGGACTTAACATTCATGAAAAGACTAAGAGCATGCATAAGATTTATCAAGAAAGAACCACATGCATCAACATACTCAAGAATACCACTAGAGTCATACCAAATCTACCCAAAAATTTTCAAATTTGGTCAATTTGTTGAACCCTCTTGTCTTTTGAAATCTAAGGTCATGATGTCATGCGACCAAAAGATCGTATCCCCATCCCCAAACTTAAAACTAACATTGTCCGCAATGTTCTAAGCATATGTTCACTAAAATATAAGAGGTACAATAAGTTAAAGAGAAGAGTATAAGGATATTACCATAGCCGAAGGAGATAAAAGTGATACTACCAAGACTTATGTAGTCGAGTTTCAAGTTGATGATAGCCCATCGCCATCCCCAAACTTGGAACGAACCACGCCCCAAAAGTATACAAATTGAGAAACACTCCGAACACATCAATAAATAGAATAAGAATGAAGCATAAACATGACCATATAAAAATGACCACTCACGCAGGATCACTCGATTGCATTAAGCTATGCAACTAGCCATTGAGTCTCTCGTATGCACGAGAGCACGAGTTTTGTCTCGTGGAGGGTTTCCAGAGATGACACCCACAAACATCAAAGCCCATCTTAATCGGTTCAACGATCATAGAGCAAAAGACGAAAGATTTGGGGGTCTACCCAAAGAAAAGATGTAACCGGTAAGAACTGTCTCACAAAAATGTAATGGCGTTGGTACATTAGTGAGGCGGCCACAAGGAAGAGGTAATCCCCAAACTTGAATGACGAAAAGACAATAAAGTTTGGCATACTAATAGAGGGGACATGCATTTTACCAAAATGATCTACAAAGGTCTAAGGAATCAAACTAGTCATGTTGTTATGGTCCTCCTGAGCATTAATAGTATTGTCCCTTTGAACTACCGGTGCAAGCATATATATCACAGGCAGGGAATAATTGTTGAGAGAATGAGGGTTTAGGTCTATCAACTGGTTTTGGTTCAGATTTCGACTTTAAAGCCTCGTTATGTTCATCTCCTCTCGCAGAATTTGTAAGATCCTCGGGTATATCTAACTTCATAGGGGTCTCCAAGTTAGATACTTCATCTATTTCGAGAGTGGAACTAAACGTAACACATTTAACACTAGCACTAGGTGTATTACCCTCACCTATACCCTTAGAATTTGTTGGAGTTTGGGGTTGGGAAACCCTTTTCTCGATGTCTTTCAATTTTTCCTCCATCTCTTTAAGGGCGTGCAAGGTGTTTTGGCTAATCTGAGTTTCTGCCTCATAAAATGATTTTGAAACATCTTGAAGAGTCCTCTCATGATGAGATGCATAAGAACCAACTAAGGGCTCTTGAAGATTCTCATAATCATTGGTAAAGACATCACTCCTCGAACCTACGGGCTTCATATGAGTGTTTACGACATTTGTGCATCCTAGCGAGACATCTCGACAAATAGAAATAGTATGGCATTTACTCGCTAGGTGTTCTCGACTTGCACAAATGCTACAGACACTATCAGTCGCTAAATCACCATCATGCATATCTATAAATTCTTTCCGAGCCGTGTAGGCAATTTTATCTTCCACTTCCCCGTTCTCCTTTAAAAAGCATATGCCTCCTTTTGAGTAATGGTTTCCTTCGGTTATATCCCCGTCACTCTTAACGAGTGTGTCCCAATCCTGGGCCTTCTCCGCTAAGAGGCCGAGATACTCCCAAGCCTCATTAGGACTTTTACTCATAAACTCTCCGTTGCACATCACTTCCACGAAGTGTTTCATTTTGGAGGTCAAGCCATCGTAAAAGAACCCGATGACCCTCCATATTTCATAGATATGATGTGGACATGCGAGAAGGAGGTCTTTAAATCTCTCCCAACACCCAAAGAAGGTCTTCTCTTTGTGTTGCTCAAAATTCATAATTTCTCTTCTTAAGGTGATGGTTCGATGGATTGGGAAAAACTTTTCCAAAAACGCCCTAGTCATCTCATCCCAACTTCTTATAGTCCTAGGCCTTAGAGAATGAAACCATATCTTCAACTTTTCTTTCAATAATAATGGAAATAGTTTGAGTTTAGCGACTTCCTCAAGTACTCCATTGATTGGGAGTATCGAGCAAATCTCATCGAACTTTCTCAAATGAAAATATGGATCTTCATTCTCTAGGCCTCGAAATATAGGAAGTAATGGAATAATCTCAGGGTCTATGTCTAAATTACACTCATTACTCGGAAATATGATGCATGAAGGTATGCTAACCATATTAGGTTCAAGGTAGTCTCTAAGACTTCTAAGTGGTCGATGAACCTCATACCCATCATTCCAACTATCATTCCCATAAACATCCATTGAAGCACAATTAAAGCAAAATGCAAGCAATCACAAGTGTTCAATTCAACTACTACTATCAATAATAGACAAGATGCAAATGCACTTAAGCTGCTCAAATAGGTAAAGGTTAGGGAACGATACTAGAGGTGGCGTCTGTTACCACAATTTGATCCTCTTCCCTTTTCTTGTGTCTCCCTTTATATCCCCAAACTAGTTAACTTTCGTCCTTTAGAGCACCTTGGATGAGTACCTTAGAGAAAATCAAAAAAATTAAGAAGAAACTACGAAAATAAACAAAGAAAATAAACGTCCAAGTAAGCAAATAACACTAAACTAATGAAGGAAACACGTAAACGATATCTAAACTACTAAACCTATCCCCGGCAGCGGCGCCAAAAACTTGATGCACCCGAAAAGGTTGCACACCCAAGCGGAGGTATCAAGTAGTAATCCGGCAAAGCCGGGATCGATCCAAGGATAAGAAGGTAGCTTGGATGTCGAAGGGTCTTATCCCTCGGTCTATGTATCAAATGCTAACTTAGACTAAATCAGAAAGGATACAAAGATAAATGGGGGTTTTAGATTGAATAACTAATAAGAGAAGAAAACGAGTAAAGCTAACTAGATAATCTAATGTAAATGGGCGAGAGAGATTCGAGAGAAGTGTCGGAGGAACAAGAGTCGGGAGACAATAAGACTCGATTCGGGCAACAAATAGGTGAGAGAGGTGTCGAAGTCCGGGAATCCATAATGATAAACCTACGACTATATGTAGTCCGATCTAATGTTTCAAAGTATAAACGACGTTCGACTCCTGAAGAAGATGCCTCTAAGTACTACGTATATCCGGAGATCATACTTAGTCAAACAAACGTCTAAATCGGTTTATCTCGAGTCAACGAAAGTGTTTTCTAGTCGCCTAACTATGTGAAGTGCATGACAAGACACATGAAAATACGATCAAAACGATAATTGAAATAAATGAACATCAATTTATAATCAAAACATCAAATCATATTAAACATAATCACGAATTCATCACATTTCATCTCATATAATCGACACACTAAAGTTAGCTAAACATGGTGATTGAATAAGAAATGGAAAGGAAATGATGAGAGAATCCCCTTTTTCGATGCGGTACGAGGCTAAGATCGTCGAAAAATATGAGTCTTTAAGGTGCAGCCGATCTCCCCTTAGCAAATTTCTGGGTTCCCCATAGCGACCATTATCATCTTCTCCATTTAGAACTCAACCTCCATTAAAGCTAAACCCTAGCTTTCTCTCTCTACAATTTCTAGCCTAAAACCAAATCAACCCACATGGGTAGCTAGCCAAGGATGAGGGGAACAAAAGCCCTAAGGTTTCCGGCCAAGAAAGTGGCCGGAAACCATAGAAGAATCCGACCAAACACAAGAAGAAATCCGGCCAAATGGTAAGATCCAGCCAAATGAGGTGGTGTCCCGGCCGGATGCATCCCAGTCCCGAGCATGCGCATCCATCCGTGCACAGTCCGAGCTCGGGAAGCTTCCCGAGAGTGCTCCACAGCTGCTGGTCCGTGCTGATGCTGCTATGCGTGCTATTGCTGCTGGAGCATCCCGTGTTCCGGTCGGAGCTGCTGTGCGCGTCCCGGAGCATGCTGCTGTTGCGCCCGTGAAAGCTTCCTGCAGCCCGTGCTTTTGTTGTTCCAGCCGGTCCTAGCTTTGGCCGGCCGAGCCATGTTGGCCGACCAAGCTAGAACCGGCAGCCTCTTCTCTCTCAAGCTCCCTCTCTTCAAACTCTTGCCTTGAAACCCTAGAACAAGGAAACCCTAGCCTCCTTTCTCTCTCTCCCTTGGTTGTTTGGGGAAGAAGATGATGAATAGTCTCCTCCTTTGATTCCTTTTTCTCACTTGTGTATACACAACCCTAGACTTAGTCAAACTTGACTAAGTCTTAGACCATTTTGACTTGAACCAAAAAGGTGCCCATAGAATCTCTATTATTCTCTTCCTCTTTGGGCTCTTGGGTTGGGCTTCTTTCTAAAGCAAGGGAGTGCCTTCATAGAATCCTTGTTTCAAGACCGAACCTCGGCTTCTTTCATTCACAACTTCTCCGTCCGAACTCCGAATCGACTTCCGTTTTCACCGTCGGACTCGTCATTGACTTTACTTGTTGTTTGACTTCTGATTTTGACCAAAATGACCAAAATACCCCTGGTGCTATTTTCTTCCCTTTTGCCGCATAAGATGAAAATGTGATAATTCGCTCTCTTTATTCTGAATTACACGCCAAATCCCAAATAAACTACCTAGTAATAAAAACACATAAATAATTAGAAATAAAACTCGAAAAGAACTAACTCATCAAAGTTAAGTGACCTAAATGTGGCATTTTCACGCCACATCACAATGACACTTTTCAATCGGCCTGGCTTCACAGTACCAGATCTTTCTCAGAGAAACTAAGTCAGGTTAAAACCATCATCCACTCTTGGAGCAAGACTGCTTTTGGTATTATTAAGAATAGACTTCTTATTCTCAGGAAACGTCTCAGAGATATTTAATCTCTTACTCCTTCTGATGGTTCCCTTAACATAGAGAGTGAATTACAAGAACAGATCATACATTAAGAGGAGGTACAAAGATTGAAGGCTGAACAAAGAGCCAGATCAAAATGGACTCACAATGGTGACCGTAACACAAAAGCTTTCCATATGGCTATGTCGGCAAGACGACACAAAAACAAAATTCAACACGTCACACTAGCTAATGGAGAGAGAAAGATTTGTCAAGATGAAATAGCGGAAGAATTCATTGGCTATTTTCAGAATTTGTTTCAGGCAGATATGGTCGATTTCCCACCTACCGAGATCCTTAATTCGTACAAGATACTAACGGTCGAACAGTTTGGCTACATCTCTAGGGTTCCGTCGTCTGAGGAGATAAAGCAAGTCGTGATGGATATGCCAGCAATTAAAAACCCGGGTCCCGATGGTTTGCCTCATTTCTTTTTTTAACACAATTGAGATATTATTGGAGCAGATCTCACCACTTATATCCAATCGGCATTTCAATCAGGTTGTATTTCTCCTTCTCTGAATTACACGACTATTACTTTAATTCCCAAAATCAGAAACCCGAGTATGGCCGCAGACTATAGACTGATTTCTCTTTGTAACTCGGTTTACAAATTCATCACTAAATTCATCGCCAACCGTCTGGGCCCATTTTTAGATGAATGTGTGATGTGGACCCAAAATGCCTTCGTACCAGGCAGACAGATCATGGAGAATATTATCATTACACAAGAGCTTCTACACTCAATGCATAAGTCTACTACTAAAAATGGTCATTTCTCACTTAAAATGGACATGGCTAAAGCCTATGACCGTGTTAGCTGGAGCTTTTTAGAAGCAGTTCTCCGTGCCACGGGTATCAATGGTACCCTGTTATCCCTAATTATATCATGCATTACTACTACTCACTTCAACATCCTCCTTAATGGTAATCTGGTAGGGGACTTCACGACCTCTAGAGGCCTTAGGCAAGGTTGTTCGCTTTCCCCGTATCTTTTTATTCTAGCCTCCCAGTCTCTCTCCCTCTAAATTTCTCATTATGAACAACAAGGGAAATTTACAGGTTACAAGGTTAACCAGGACGCCCCTAGTATATCTCACTTATTGTTTGCAGATGACCTGATTATATTTGGTAAAACAACAAAAGAAAACTTGGAATCTACTTTACAAATTATGGATGTTTATTCTAAGTTTTCAGGGCAAAGTGTAAACTTCAGCAAATCATCAATTCACTTCAGCAAAGGAGTTCCAGCCACCACTAGGAATGCATATACCTTACAACTCCAAGCTCCTCTTATGAATGATCAATCTAAATATCTTGGCTCCTTCATCCTCAAGCCGAGCAACAGGATCAAAAGTCATCAATGGTTAGAAAAAATTCACAAAATCCCTATGAACTTGGAAAATGAAATATATAACTCAGGCAGGAAGAACGGTACTCATCAAAACAATTTTATCTTCTTTCAGTACATATCCATTTAGTTTCCAAATTTTACCCCAGACTGTCATTCAAAAGCTAGAAAAAGTAGAAAGGAACTTTTGGTGGGGTCATGACAATTCACATAAATTGTCTTTGGCTAATTGGAGATGGTACAAGCATCAAAATTAAGCTAGACCCATGGATCCCTGGTTTTCAAGGACATCAACTACAGTTTAAACAAGAACTTCCAACCAACATTTATTGGGTAGCGGACTTAATTAAGAGTGATTCAACGCCAAATCAGTGGGATACAGAGATTTTAAACACATACTTTGATGCTTCAACAGTACAGGCTATTACTAATATCGTGCTTCCACAACATCCACAAAATGACAAGCTTATTTGGACATGTGTAGAGAGTGGCAAATTCTCAACAAAATCTTATTATCAACAGATCAAATCCACTCCTATACTATCTGATCAAGCATATAACTTTCCATGGCAGAAATTTTGGAAACAGAAAGAAATGGATCCTAATATTCAAGTTTTTATATGGAAGTTAATTCATGATGGTTTACCAAATCGAACTAACATCAGTAGTACGATTTCCAACATACCTAATCTTTGTATCATGTGTGATAGACGGGAGATCGAAACCAGGGACCATTTGTTCAGTTGCTGCAAAAGTTTCAAAGACTTCATTAGTTATACTAATAATCAAGATCTTCACCACTTAACTACAGATTTAGTTGGAACTTTGAGATCTATGCTTCTAGATGATAAATATGGTAATCATACATGGTAAGAAGCTACTTATCTTCTTTGGAACTGGTGGAAGATGAGGAACGAATTAATCTTTAATCAAACTCCATTAGACATAGCTGGATGTTGGCGAAGAACAAAGGATTCTTTGAGGTTTATGATCCCTAACTTTACTCCTAATGATTCTAACATTTTCGTGCAAGAACAACAATGGCACCCACCTCCTGTGGACAAAATAAAGATCAATTGCGATGGATCTTTTAGATCAATCACGGTTGGTTCTTGTGTTGCGGTTGCAAGGAATAGCTTCGGCGACATTATTGGACAACAAACCAAACTCATCTCACCGGCGACTGCTCTTGAAAGTGAAATGCTTGGAATAACTTTAGGGTTAGAGTTGGCCACTCAACTGGAGGTGGATGATTTTATATTGGAAACTGATTTTAGGGTTATGGTAGACCTTCTTACAACCGTGGATCCTTCAATTCCTTGGAGATTATGGACGGCTATTAACGAGCTTCGTGTGGATATCTCTCACTGACGCGTGGATATCTCTCACAGACTCAAAATTCTACGGAAGAGGTTAACTGATATTCAATCTATAAATCCTACGAATGAGTCTCTTATCTTGGAGCAAATTTTAAAAAGAACTTTTGCATTTAGAGAACCTGCAATGCACACGAGCGGAACAGAGAGCTAAATCCAAATGGGTGAAAAACGGGGATAGAAATACAAAGGCATTCCATGTTGCTATGTCGACTCGGCGACAGAAAAACATGGTACATCAACTTACTCTGCAGTCAGGCCAAGCTTCAAGGGACCCGGACCAAATTGCAAATGAATTTATCAGATATTTTCAGAACATATATAGGGCAGAAACGGTTGACCCTACCCCGACTGAGATCATCAATGCTTTTAAGACAATTACGACTGAACAACTGGACCACATCTCAAGGGTACCATCAACAGAGCAGATCAAAGTTGTGGTTATGGAAATGGGATCGACTAAAAGCCCTGGGCCAGATGGATTACCATGTTTTTTCTTCCAGCATCATTGGGTCATTATCAGGGACGAATTGGTGGCCCACATTCAATCAGCTTTTCAATCAAGTTCAATTGGTGGCCCACGGGAAATTATGGATATATATGCTCGGTTTTCAGGTCAATAGGTAAATTTTAGTAAGTCTTCACTGTACTTCAGTAGAGGGGTGGCCTGCAACATCCGGGACTTATATACTTCCCAACTTCGAGCTCCCATGATGACAAACCAATCCAAGTACCTAGGAGCCCTCCTCCTCAAGGCCGGAAATCGAATACAAAGTCATGAATGGTTAGTTGACAAATTTCAAAATTCACTCTCAGGTTGGAAACAAAAATATATAACACAAGCAGGTAAAATAGTACTTATCAAATCTATTCTTTCTTCTTTCTGTACCTATCCTTGTAGTTATCAAATCCTTCCTATTACTATTATAAACCAACTTGAAAAGATTGAAAGGTGTTTTTGGTGGGGTCATGGCAACAGTGAAAAGAAATTGCATTTTATCAAATGGGAGATTATTACTACACCCAAGAACTTAGGGGGCTTAGGTATAAGATCCATCAGAGAGGTTAATGAATCTCTTATTGCCAAGATGGTTTGGAGGTTCATTACACAACCCCAAGACATTTGGGTGCAACTTTTAAAAGCCAAGTATGTCAAATACGATAATTACTGGTCTGATATAAATTCTTATACTACTTCCAATTTTTGGCAAGCCATGAATACAGTTAAGCCTACAATGAGAAACAATATCCTTTGGATTATTGGTGATGGTACTAATATAAAAATCAGATCGGATCATTGGTTGCCTCATCTCCCTAACAAACTACCTATCATGATCAATGAGTTACCTGCTAATGTCATTTGGGTCTCTGAATTATTTAAGCCTAATACCAGAATGTGGAATACTGACTTGATTAACTTATATTTTAATGATGAGACTATACAGGCTATCAATGAGATAACAATCCCTCAAGATAATCATCATCAAGACAGGTGTCCGACTCCATCAGGAAAATTCTCGGCTAAATCAATACTATAAACAGATCAAGGAGACACCACAATTAACTCAACAACCTCAGCTGTTCCCATGGAAAATTTTTTGGAGAATAAAGAACATGAATCCCCAAGTTCAACAGTTCATTTGGAAACTAATCAATAATGGGATACCAGCATTAAACAATATAGGTAAGAGAGTTCCATATGTACCTCAGATTTGCAAGATGTGCAACACTAATAAAGTGGAAACAATAGATCACTTGTTCAGTTCTTGCCCTAAGTTCCAACTTCTAATCCATCATACAAATATACAAGATCTGCAAACACAACACACAAATCTAATTAGCCTCCTTACAAATCTAGTTCAAGACAAAACTAATGGACATAAAAGATGGTTTACATTCACCTATATCATATGGAAATGGTGGAAACTTAGAAACGACTTCATATTCAGAAATCAGCAACCAGATTTGGTGAGATGTTGGTAGAAGATCAAAGAATCTCTCAGGTATATCCCTAACATTATTCAAACTTCATCTTCTAATCTCGTTTTGCAGGAAAACCATGAAGAACGATGGTGTCCTCCACCTCAAAACCAAATCAAAATTAATTTTGATGGATCTTTTCGAGAGAATGAAGCTTCAGCAGCTGCTATTGCTAAGAACCATGAAGGAAACATTATAGGGAGCAAGACATTAACATTTGAACCGATTTCTCCTTTTCATAGTGAGCTGCTAGGGTTTCGTCTCAGTTTGGAATTAGGAGAAGAACTACAGCTGAGAGGTTTTATAGTAGAAGGTGATGCTAGGGTTATTTTAGACCTAATCTCAGCCGTAGAATTTGATGTTCCGTGGAGATATTGGTACGAGATCAACGACCTCCAGGAACTATCGCGGCAGATGGAAGTCACGTGTATGTATTGCCCCAGATTCTCAAATCAGCCAGCTCACAATCTGGCAGCATCCGTGTTAGCCCTCCAATCTGCTTAAATTGAATATTAATCCTCTTGTTGTTAATTTGTTATTCAGTTTAGTCCCTCTTTTAACTTTATGAGTAGAGAGTGATGAACTTTGTAACCCAGTTCTAGTAATGGATGTTTTAGCTAAAAAAAAAAAAAAAACTATGTAATCCCTTTCGTTTATGGTATTTCCATTCAAAAAAAAAAAGATATGGAAACTTTTAATTAGGGTTTTGGAGCAAGTTTCTAACTGCTGATTCTGTAACCAAATTTGAATTGGGTTTTGGAGGAAGTTCCTATCTTTAGGGGGGGTAGTGGAGCAAGACTTTCGCGGACTCTTGAGAGTCCGCGAAAGTCTGAGGCATTCAAATCCAGACATTTGAGAGTCCACGAAAGTCTGAGGCATTCAAATCCAGACATTTGAGAGTCTACGAAAGTCTGAGGCATTCAAATCCAGACATTTGAGAGTCTATGAAAGTCCGAGGCATTCGATTGTAGACAAAATATGTCTCAGACTTTGGTAGACTTCATAGTTTGATGAATTTGTGAAGGATTTGGGACAAATTTGGAAGCCAAAATGTCTTTCAAAAAACAAGAGACGTTTGAAGTCCATCATGTGATAAAAAAACAATAATAATATTAAAATAATAAATGTCTACCAAATGTCCATCAATGTCCACAAATATTCACAGATGTTTACGAAAGTCGAAAAATATATTTTTGAAATGTTAATATAAATATATTATTTCATGTGATTAAACAATAATAATAATATTAAAATAATAAATGTCTACCAAATGTCCATCAATGTCCACAAATATTCACAGATGTCTACGAAAGTCGAAAAATATATTTTTGAAATGTTAGTATAAACATATTATTTCATGTGATTAAACAATAATAATAATATTAAAATAGTAAATGTCTACCAAATGTCCATCAATGTCCACAATATTTACAGATGTCTACGAAAGTCGAAAAATATATTTTTGAAATGTTAGTATAAATATATTATTTCATGTAATTAAAAAATAATAATAATATTAAAATAATAAATATCTACCAAATGTCCATCAATGTCCACAAATATTCACAGATGTTTACGAAAGTCGAAAAATATATTTTTGAAATGTTAGTATTAATATATTATTTCATGTGATTAAATAATAATAATAATATTAAAATAATAAATGTCTACCAAATGTCCATCAATGTCTACAAATATTCACAGATGTCTACAAAAGTCGAAAAATATATTTTTGATTAGCACAAATATAATATGCATTACACATTTTGTCAATGGACTCAAGATCTTAAAATGTCTCCAGGACATTTTGTCTATGTATCAAATGTCTTGAAATGTCTATAAAGACATTTTGTCTACAAACTCTCAATGTCTTGAAAATGTCTATGAACACATGTTGTCTATAATAACTCATCCGAAATGTCTTGAAATGTCTACGGGACATTTTGTCTATGAAAGTCTGTGAAAGTCCCGCTCCACTACCCCCCCTTAATCTCCACTTTCTTTCTCAAATCTCAAATCTTTATGGTGACGATCGTGTTTGAAGTTGACAATAAGATGAGTTGTGTAGCAACTATTAGGGTTTTAGGGTAGAACTTCAATTGAATCAATTCGTTTGGGAGGCTCCTATTTCTGGTGAGTAGTCAATAGTTACTTTGATTCTAACCATTTTGATGAGTCTATCTGATAATTGTAAATATGATTTAGGTTGTAGCACAACTGTTTGATGAAATTCCTCTCATAAGTTTTTATTGCAGATCAATTGAATTGGATATTTATATTCCTATTATCTTTATTGTTTAGTTGTTAAGGTTGTTTACTTGATGTGCCAGACTACATAAGAAAAATCGAGCTTATGTCCATGTTTGTTATTGTTTAGTTTATGTTTGATAATTAGGTTTGAGATTTTATCTCAGGATATATACCTATTGAATTTTTTAATTACAACTGGGATTTTGTGTCCATCCAGGCATCAGATCTGTAAATATTGATCATATAGTGTTTGAATGAATCCCATGTTTCCGTTTATGATACCCTTTTTTATTAGCTCAACTTTATTCCAGGGGGAAAGAAATTTTTGAAAAAACAAAATAAGGGGAAGCGTTCGAGCTTCGACATCTGTGTGCTTTAGATGTTTCCAAACTCACCCAAGTTAGATAATAGATGTGTTTATATTGGTACGTTTTACCTCATATTTCTAACAGAGTTAACATCTTTGGCACGATATGATTTGGCGAATAAGGTCTGACTATCATAGTTGTTCATTAGATTGTTTCATTTGTTAGGTATTATAAACTTATTTATGTAAATCATCCCCCATTAATTATTTCCAAACAGTAATTTCTAAAACCCAAGTTCTTCTCAAAAGACAACTCTTTCTACTCTCTTTCACTTTCTCTCGTAGTTTCGTTGGAGGAGGAAGCAACGAAAAAAAGATATGGGAGAAGCTGGGGAAGATCATATTATCGCGTCCGTGCGATCCACTGTGTTCAAAGAATCGGAAACCTTAGAAGGAAGTTGCAAGAAGATTGAGGGTTATGACTTCAATCGAGGTGTTGATTATTCTGAGATCCTTAAATCGATGATTACAACTGGTTTTCAGGCTTCTAATCTTGGAGAAGCAATCCAAGTTGTCAACCAGATGGTGAGATTTCTTTCCCCATTCAACTTTATTATTAAAGATTGAACCTTTCTTTTTTCTTGTTTTTAAATGATCTTTCTTGATGATTTGAAGCTAGATTGGAGGCTTTCAGATGAGCCTGTAGCTGAAGATTGTAGTGAAGAAGAAAGAGAACTGAGTTTTAGAGAGTCAATAAGATGCAAAGTGTTCTTGGGTTTTACTTCCAATCTTATTTCATCTGGTCTTCGAGAGACTGTTAGATATCTTGTTGAGCATCATATGGTAAGCCCTAATAAGTTCAAAGTTCTCTCTTTTTTACTTCTCATATACTGTTTTTTTGTATAACTCAGTTGCCCTGCTATTATTTGTTAAATTTTGTATATAGAACTGTGAATGTTTGGTTGGTTTGATTAGCTTTACTTTCAACGTTTCACTCTAAGTGCCTAAAGGAAGCTGAAGCAACTAGGTTTGCGTCAAGGCAAAGTTTGTTAGTGAAGTTCCTTGTTATTATCCGATTTTGTAGCTTAGGATCAACAGTCACAAAGAACATTAGTGGTATAAGACTTCATTACCAACGGATGACCCTAGATATAGTATTGGGTAGTCGCAAATGGACATGCTTTTAGCTAGTTGTGGAAACTGTGGAGCACTCAAGTTAGTGGTATGGGTTTCAGAATCTAAAGTATCCTTCTTGCACTTTTTTGGAATTTGAAATTTGGAAGTTTTTAAGAGGATAAGATAAAACTTTTTTGCTATAGTGTTTACCTCTTGTTCAAACCGCCTGAAATTACGACAACAATGTGTCTACAAGGTTTATGAAGACAATCCCTGAAACCTCAAGATGGATTCCAAGTTTTAATTTGTTGGTTGAATTTATACAATTTTTATATGCTCTATAGTGCACCATGATTTTGATTTGACTTGGTAGAGTTTGTAAATGATCAAATATGGCAACACTATATTAAGCTAAAAATAACAATGTGGTCTCTGATAAATACAGTCTTGTACTATTCAAGCCCGAATGCCCGAGTACTGGTTCTGCTCGAGCTACGTAGTCTAAATTACAACGCAGGTTAGTGTTCAACCCGAACCAAATAATTCAAATTAAATATGGCTTAATAAGCTCATCTCAAGGAAACATGTTAATTGGCTGAACAGATGGAGAAGAAATATTACCATTAAATCTTTCATTACATGGTTTCAAGGAACAGCCACAGATAGAAAATTAACTACAACTCTAGTGCCATGAAATGATTGATCTTTCGGCAGATATGACATTTTATGTCCTTATGTTGCATCGAGACAGTTTGTCTACTAGGTGCTTTCTGGATTCTACTTTGTGCTAAGATCAACTTTTCTGACCCCCTTATTCCCCAAAAGTAAAGAGTGAAGCTCTTGGACCTTTTGTTGCCCTCAACCAGGTAGCTGTTTATTTTACTTGAAGACTCTTAGGACAAGCAAATAACACTCTTATCTTGACACTTATTGTTTCATCAATATGCTCCCATGAAGGAGTGTAAAATTCAGATTGCATAAACAAAATCGGATAGGGTTTTCTGTTCATTGTTCACCATCAGAAAAAGGACAAACTACTAGGCGTTTGATGAACAAGTTTTTTCAGAAGGGTATTTTTTTTTCAGGATGGGCGAGAAAAATATCGTAGCCATATCTAGCATCTGCTGAGATTCAGATTATTTAGCTTTTTTATTTCTATAATTGCGCGTGATATAAGACAAGTCCTACTTGTTATGTAATTTCAGGTAGACGTAGTTGTTACGACGACTGGCGGGATCGAAGAGGACCTTATAAAGTGCCTTGCACCTACATATAAAGGTGACTTTTCTCTACGTGGAGCTTACTTGCGCTCAAAAGGATTGAACCGCATTGGTAACCTATTGATGCCAAATGACAACTACTGCAAATTCGAGGATTGGATTATGCCAATTTTTGACCAAATGCTAGCTGAACAGTTTTCGGAGGTATGTCAGTTATAATTTTTTTCCCATAATTAATAACTGTAGTTGTTTTGTAACGGTCATGATTGCTAAGTTTGTTAGTTACACATAATGAGGTTCTGCTAATGATACTCGGTAAAAATATAGGATTTTTCTTGGATCTCATTTATGTTGTTAGGGTTTCTTTTGCTACTTGAAGAAAGAGGACCAAATTGTATTTGGCTAGGCCCAAATGTGTAGACCTGTCAATAGCTAACATATACTCTAATTAATTAATCGTGCATATTTTGTTGCTTATACCACGAAAATCGTAAAAACAATGTTAAATGATGCAAATCTTATCAATGGGTTAATATTGTTAATCGATGCAACTCCCATTTAGGGAAGCATTGTATTGTAACCTGTTTTCGTTTTCTATTTCATAGTCATACTAATACGTTCCTATTATAAGCTAATGACTTAGCACTTCTATCTTTTCTGTACAGAAAGTACTTTGGACACCATCGAAGCTCATTGCTCGCCTAGGAAAAGAAATAAATAATCCCGCCTCTTATCTTCACTGGGCATACAAGGTAAGTGCTTAATTAAGGAAGCATGTAAACTTTAAAATTGATGAGGAAGTCATAATTAAAGCGTAGAGGTATCATGTTATTTATTAGCAGCAACGTACATTGTCATCATCATTGTTCTTACACTTATTCAATATAAAAAAGATTCTTCCACATTTTTTGAATTTAAAAAGCCTTTAGTCTTACTGGAGGTACTAAATGCATTTGTAAATTGGCGAATTCAAGTTTTACGTATATGATGAATGCATAGGGCAGAAATTTTTTGTGATAAAGACAAAACTTTAATTAGCCAGATCATTAATGTTGTTTGTGGAATTTGTCATCACATTGTGGCGTTTGTATGCACATCATTGTGTTTGAGAGTAACTGACATGAATCACAAGGCAATGAAAATGGAAAATCGTGGAGTTCCTTTAGAGCAAATACTTGTAAAAGTTCTCTAATCTATTGACGATGAAGAAGGAAGTTTGTATTTGATTGCCAACTCATAGTCAGTGAAGATTGAAGATCATTGAGTTAGTTACTCTTTCTAATTCAAGCATATTTATGAACCTACAAACCTTAAGAAAAATGATAATTTCAGTTCTTCAAATGTGCAGATTGTTGTGCTAAAAAATATTCATTTGAAATTCATTCATGCATGCTATAACTACTTACTTTCTTTCACTGTGGCTACTCGATAACTCTCTTTGTTTGCTTCATCCAGAATAACATCCCAGTATTCTGCCCGGGCCTTACAGATGGTTCTTTAGGGGACATGCTGTACTTCCATTCCTTCCGCAAACCAGGTTTAGTTATTGATATCGTGCAAGGTAATTTTTTTTCCAAATATTCGAGGTAATATATTATTACCTAGTATTGGCTGATTTATGTTTCTTTTATCGAACCTTTATATAGATATAAGGGCCATGAACGGGGAAGCTGTCCATGCAAATCTTAGGAAGACAGGCATGATAATTCTTGGAGGAGGGCTTCCAAAGCATCACATTTGCAATGCAAATATGATGCGAAATGGTGCAGATTATGCTGTTTTTATTAATACAGCTCAAGAGTTCGATGGGAGTGATTCTGGAGCTCATCCCGATGAGGCTGTATCATGGGGAAAAATACGTGGGTCTGCTAAAACTGTTAAGGTATACTTCAAAATTCAAATCATATATTTCCGTTTCCTTTTAACTTGTGAAACTTAGCATGATTCCTCTTATAGAGATTCAGGCTTCAAAACCTGAATATCTCATAATTGTTTTTCTAACCACTTATAGATGATGATTAACTCGTTGAACTGCCTGTTGCCTCGATCCCCTATCAAATAAGTATATCTGGTTCTTCTTGATAGTTCATTACTGGTTACTCGGACATCTTCCTCTCTGACATTTGGTTTGGAAAAAAAAATATGTTAAAATGTATTTCAAACTGATGGAATGAAGTTTGATTCCAGTTCTGTTTGATACCCAGTATCTAAAACAGAACTGGTTCCCTAAGTGCAAATAATGTTGAATTAAAATTGACAAACCCACATGGTACCTTTGTTCTCCACTCATTGATGCATCCATTCTGCGTCTTAAGCTAAGTTTCAGTCTTGGGATTTTTTTCTCAAGTTCTAGTAATTGATCAATAATATATTTTAATTATTACTGTACTGTCCATTTTTTTGTTTGACAAGGTACATTGTGATGCAACAATTGCTTTTCCGCTACTGGTTGCTGAAACATTCGCCAAAAACACGAAGTAAACCAAGATTGAAGCCTAACTAGCAATGATGGAGACCATCCACGACTAGATGGGTCTCATGAGCAAGGTTAATGGACCACTCGTCCAAGTCCATGTTTAAAGATAAGTTTCTTTTACTTTAGAAGTTTAATTTAGGTGTTCAGTTATTTCGAAAGTTTAGGTACTTTATTTCTTTCCTACTTCGTGAGAATAGGAAACCAAGGGTTTAGTTATTTAGAAGTTATCTTTTTCCTAATTTATGTTTATCTAGAAGTCCTAAGACTCAATAAAATGGAGTCTAGTATTTTTTGTTATTTAGATCTTCGAATACAATCAATCAAGTTTATTATTTATCAAATTTATTGTTTTGTTGTTTTATCTTAATTATTTTATTATAGTTTTAATGGTGCATTCCATTTAATGCTTCCACAAGATCCTATAATACAGATACAGTGTTGTAGTGTCCATCAATAGCCTTTCCTAAGAGACTAAACACCGAGACATGGTGAGTTGGAGAGTCACCTCTTCTTGAAATTCTATGTTATAGTTTGAGTTTCTCATGTTTTTTTTTGTTGTTGAAAGATTTGAGTTTCAAATACTGGGAGATTAAAATATCCTTTTGTTCCATTAAATTTTGAACTAGTTATTATTTACTAAAGGTTCTTGTTCAACCAAAATTGTTAACATTGATAATGACTAAAATCAAAAGATTCAAACTTGTTTTCAGAAAGGCATAGAGACTTAAGGACTAATTGACAAAAGTCACCTTTTCAGAAAGGCATAAAGACTAGTAATCTATTAGGACTCATACTAGTTATGTAGACATATACGTTTACTTGCAGAAGGTAAAGAAAGCTACTTCAACACGTACCCTGACAAACTTCATGAAGTATGATGGGCCTAAAAAGGTTACCCTAAATAGGTCTACACCCGCAAGTATACGGGCGTCAAGTAATAAGTCCGGTAAGACCGGTTCGTTCCTCAGAGACTAAGTTAAACTAAAATCTAACCTTAAAACTATTGAGATTTAAAAATGGTTTGATTGAGGTAAAATAAAAATAAAACTCAAAAATAAATAAATAAGTCGGTATTCAGAAAAAGGGAACCTAGGGTTTTCGAATCCGTCTTTCTAATAATTCTAACGACAATTTAAGGTTGATCTAATTAGAGAGTTCTTTATATAACTCAGGTTTTAGTCCATGAACGGTCTAAAAACCCGGAAGATTTTATCGTTAAAATGGTAAAAACTTTAATAAATTATCGAGAAAACAATTATTATGACTTCATCTAAAACCCTAGATAAGAAATTTAGTTTCTCATGATGATAGATGGAAGTTTAACTAAATAAATGCTTGGAGAAAAGTAGAAAAAGTTGGATTTCTTACTGATTTTGCAGCCAAACAGAACCATAAGGAATTGATTTCCTTCTGTTTTTCCCGGAAATCTGCCAAACGCACCCTCTGGGAAAACGATTTTCTCGTCTTCCCGGAAATGGTTTCCTCTCTGAGAAAATTATTTTCTCACCTTCCTTAACTCTCTTTCTCTCTCTAAACTTTCTGTTTTCTCTCTCTTTTCTTAATCTCTCTGTATAATCCTTTTCTCTGTATAATCCTTCTCTCTCACAAAGAAAGATAATACAAGAATCAAAAGAAACAAATCGAAAACAAATTTCTTTAAATTCCAATATTCATTAATGGTGGTTCTTGTTTTTTCTCTCTCTACAATGTCCTTCTCTCTCTCTGTTAATTCTCTCTCTATCTCTCTCACAAAGACAGACTAATAAGAAGTAGACAATCAAAAAGATAAAATTAAAATCAAAGAAATACCTCTATGGAAGCTCTCGGTTCTCTCCTGTTCTTCTCTGTCCTTGTTCTCTAAAAAACCGATTCCCTCTCTGTTCTCCTCTCTCTCTTTCTCTAATAATTTCTGTTAGGGTTGAGCTCCGGGAAGATGAACCCCCAGCCGAGAGATCCCTCTACCTCCTGTTCAACCTCTCTTTTTATAATCACCAACCGAGTCTCTCTCTCTCTAACTTTCTCTCTCTCTGATTCGAATTAATCTCCCAAAATCTGAACCACCTTATTCTTCAATCCTTCTCTCTCGGTTTTAATTGATCTTCAATATCTCCAACCGAGAGATCCCTCTACCTCCTGGTTTTCTGCTCTCTCTCTCTACCTTCTGTTTAAATCCCCTCCCTCTCTTTCTCGGTCTTATATGAGACAACTTCCATAAGCATTAGATAGAGACGAGAGAGAGAAGGAGATAATCTGTTTTGATTCTCTCTCTCTCGGTTTCTCTATCTAACTGTTCGAAAATAATGGCAGCTCAACTTTCACGTGAGGAGGGATCAAAATGATCCAGTGTATCGCGGAAGAGTTTAGACCGGTACTGTACTACTTTAGATGTCCACACGTGTCACGTACATGAACCCGGCCATTAGATCCTCACGGGTTACTCCTTTATCTTGGACCGCATCATATGGAATCAAAGACACTAGAAAATCCCGAATGCCATCCTTCCGTACCCGAATGTAGCCCGCGTCTCTCCTGGTTCGTGCGATTGTTTCGTGGATGCATGCCATGTGTCCATCTTGTCATTTAGTCCACTAAGTTTGACTCGAACTTTGACCTTCTCTATTTCGTGGATGCAAGCCAGTCTTCCGAATTTTGGATATATTCAAGAAACAGTTGTTTTCTCACGCAACCTACTCCTTCTAAAGCTAAAGCCATGTAAGAGGATTACAAGATGTAAATTAGCAAATCTGACGCAATTTCTTTAGAAGAAAGTTGGGCTTCACCCAACCGATGAAGAGAACAAAGTGTTTGTTGCTCATGATGGTATCCTTCTAATAATTGGTTCCGAAATGATAATTAGTAGGATAAGTGGGAGGAAAAGTCGAATGCTTCGATCAAGAGCAACAAAACTGTTATATAACAATGGGAGGAAAAGGCATAAACACCTACCTCGTAAAGACGAATGGGGATTCGTCAGAGAACTATCAAGTAGTTGAAAGTTACTCAAAAGGATATAGACCTGCGCAGAGACGGAAACCAACTCGATAGTTGGCTAGGAGTCAATATCTTATGGAATCCTTTTTCGTCAAGATCGGAAACTTCATAATTGGTTAATGGAGGAAAACCATTAGACGAAAATTAGTTTTTTCAAGAAAGAAAACTGAGAAGGATGGAAACATTGGTGTTTCCCAAAACTAGACGAAGAAGATTAAGATTGTGGATTCATACCAAGAGACTATGAATGAGATCCTATATCAGTCTATGTTTAAGTTCATAACTAAACATGAGGAAGTAAAAAACCGTAATTGTCGCTGACTTTAGTGATTAGTAAACAAGCATGCCTCGGAAGATCCATTAAGGGATGAAGCAAGCTAGAGTTGGAATTTACGATTCAAAAGAGGAAATCAAAGGCGTTTGATTCCTAAAGAATGAAGAAAACCTTGAATCTCGGGATTTCAAGATGGCTAGTGGGAGAAGAGCTTTTTTGTGTGCAGTGTACATACCAGAATTGAGAACAACATGGGGATGTTCGACCCAAACCTCATGACGCATAGCTAGGCAAGACTCAGAGTCGGGGGACTCTGATGAGTAAGCACACATGAGAAAGATAATTATGCTATAGGCATATAATCTGTCGTGTAAGACATGATTTACCATTTGCCAAGACATCGTGAATACGAGTATTAAGAGATGTTAACATCCGAACTCAGATAAGACAATCTGAAACCACAACTAACATCCTAAAAGGCTTGTAAAATTTCTAGGATAAGTTTGAGTGGAGAACGTTGAACATGTCAATGCAAACTTCCTGACATGGAAGGGCAGTAGGCAGAAAGTGTTTCTAGCCGGGAACTGTTGCAGACTCTACAAAAGAAAGAATAGGAAGCCTTAACACTAGTAAAGAGTTACTAGAAACTATCAATGGAAAATCAAAGAAATCAACTTTCGATTAGTTGATAATAAGCAAGGTTTAAATGGACTACATCCGTAGTCAACTAAACTGTCACCTAAGACAAAAGTATGAGAATCATACTAAATGTCCAGGGCGTAAGATAATTTCGGAAATAACCTTGACTAGTAAAATTGAGTATGTAAAAGGTGTTTTACGAAAGAGACTAAAAAATTTACAAACTTTCGTTATCGGGATTGGAGAGATTCCTCAAAACATGAGTGTTTCACTCATCTTATGTAGGGAATGCCTGACTTTGGTTCAGCCAAAAGCCGTGCCGTGAAAGGAGGTTATAAATGCGGGAAAGACATGATAGGCATGAAGCTGAGTGGGAGCACAAGAATGGATTGTGTCATCTTAATTACAGTAGGAAAACGTGTCTCAAGGCCGCTTGATGAGTAGCAACTGAAAATGCGTGACCGCGTTCAAATGGATTAAAAGTTAATCATTTGTCTTTGACAGTTGTACTTGGTGTCAAGAAAATCTGAAAGACGTGACGTACTCAATGAGATACAAATGGACACGGGAATCTAGCATTACACTTTGTCTAAGTACAAGTGGGAGTCTGAAGGATATTCCTTTGTAAAGGAAATGTCCTTCGATCAAAGATGAAATGTCCTTTGATCAAAGATGAAATGCGAGCAATTTGTCGGATAGGAAAATTGATGAAGAAGATTATCAAGTCCGGTTGATTTAGGTGTCGTAGTGTTTAGCTAGAAACCAACTATGATCGTCGAATTACGAAGTTATTCGTGGCTAACTTCGACCGGATCCTACACCGGGTTACAGATAAGAATGTCTATTTGATCGGATGATATGACTAGTCGGAATGAGACATATAATCATGGGATAGTCCCATAAATATGTCTCATGGGCCTAAAAGAAGTTTAGGCAAAGATAGCACAAAAGACCCAAAAGAAGGGATTTTGGGCAGGGGCACCAAAAGGGTATTTTGGGCCCAAAAGGTGGACCAACCATGATCAATGAGCTGCCATAACAGCCCGGCCAGATCTGGACATTCCCATGTGTATGGGACGGCAACAACTCAGGGGAATTAGAAAATAAAAACTAGTTTTTATTTTCGGGTATTTCCTTAATCTTATTCAAAAGGGACTTTTAGAAAACCTAATTTGAGTGAGACTCTAATTGAATGCTCTATATAATGTCTCTTAGTGTTTTGAATAAGGTGTGAAATTTCTCAATAAGATTTCTTACTCTACCACATCAAGTATAGAAGAGAAAGTGAACTAATTCCCAAGCTATCTAACTAGTCAATAAAGAAGAAAGTGTTCTTCATATCAAACCACCATTGGAGTTCTAGCTAGCTACAAGGTGGGAGATAAATAGATCATTCGGGTGTCTTGAGTAGAGGAGCAACACGTGGAGCTCTTGGTCTTCGCATTCGAATTGGAAAGGTTAGAGGGAAAACTAGCGATTAAGGTAATCTCTAACTCTTAGTTAATCATTAGCTTATGCATGATGATCTTGGGACGTACTAGTGTTTGACATTAGATGTCAAGTTATCCACATACAACACTAGTAGGAGACTCCACAACCCAACAGAAACCCTAACCACGAACAATGAGAAACTTCCCCAAAACGGTGGATCACAACTGCCTCATCTACACCGTCTATCACAGTCGGTCTAATTCAACCTATAAAAGGGCCCCCCATCGTCTTTCCACAAGACACAACCTGAAAACTAGAGAAGATCACTTACACTGAGTTACCACAACTCGTCCCCCCAAAAGGTTCAATTAATATTCAATCTTTTACTGCAAAGAGTAATGTGACTGTCAGGAGCGTCAGAGCGGTTTCCGAACCCTTTGCAGCCCCCTAGGTTATGAAGAGTAAGGAGCACGAGCACGAGGAAGGGATCTCGCCCAATCTAACATAATATTCTATCATAACGGACGTTGTCGTGCATCAAGTTCATATTTATTGTTCCCTTCGTTGTTTCTTGTTTTCGGATAGGGAACAATGGTTACCCTGAAAATATGTTGTTTTTTTATTATTTTAAAATGTTTAGCTCCTTTGATTAGAATATTACTTTTTCTAGATTTCAATCATTCATGTTTAAATGCACAAGACTAGGTAGCCATTGACATGTGTATGAACTATGAAGAACCATAGTTTAATTTGATTGGAAACAATTATGAGTAGTAATTTATTAATCCCATTTAAGTTCATTTATTAATCCCATTTAAGTTCATTACATCTGCTAATATTATTTCATTGATCTGATTATCTGGTTGTAATTCGTGATTCATAATTTTCAAAGCACTAGCTAGTTTTGTTGCTACAATTTAAGCATCTTTACCAGCAAAAGAAGGAATTGGACTAATGCAAGCTCCTAAAACCGATATTTTTGTCACGACGTTCGTTGCAGGAACTGTAGAACTGTTGTTAAAGCTTTTGAATCTTGAAAAATGTTCTGATTATCTGGTTGTTAAAAAAAAAAAAAAAAAAAAAAAGCAATGACTATTGGTTCTGCTGCATTGGTTGCCGCTTACTGATAATAGGAAGATAGTGGCAGGTGTTGTTCTTGGTTTTATCCACAACTGCATATTGTTGTTCCACGTTGGGGCTCTAGGAGGCCATAAGCTAAAAGCTTATTTTTTTGTTGCAAAAGCTAAAAGTATACTTTTTTTTTTGTTAAGAGGGCTAAAAGTATACTTGGAAAGGTTTTGACTTCACTTAAAAGAGAAAAAGTTTCATGTTAAATAGTTAACAATGCGAGAGTTTTAGAATATATAGGGCAGTCACGTGGATGAAAGACGAGATGTCCACCTACTAGAATGAGGGTTTGATTCCCCTCATGATGACGAGATGTCCACCTACTAGAATGAGGGTTTGATTCCCCTCATGATGATGCGTATGAAGAACTCAAACAGAGAGATGATTTATGTGGGTAACGAGGATTTAAGTTTTTGTTTTTTTTTTTTTTTTGTTAAAGAGTGCTATTTCATTAAGTAATAAGAGTGTCATTACAATACAGTTTCGAAATAAAATAAGGAATTCTACTCCAAGTTTCTGATTTGTGTTTTTTCCGTGCCCTCTTAGCTAGCTTGTCCGCTGCGGCATTAGAAGACCTGCAAGAGAAAGTGAAAGAGACTCTATCCAGCTTGCTTTTAATTTCATGGATTTTTTGGATGTGGGTGCAGGATTGCCATTGAATTCCATTTTTACTGTTTTTGATGTTCTGGATGATATTAAGATTATCACTTTCTATGTTTATAAGGTTATAGTTATGTTCGACCGCCCAGAGCAGGCCTTTTAGAATTGCTATAGCCTCACCTTCTTCGCTTGTTCTACTTCTCACAATGGAGGTGTGAGCTTCTATAAATTTAGCGTCCGAGTCATGAATAATCAGACTCGTACCCGTTATTTCGTGAATATTCATGTAAGATGCATCAACATTCATTTTCAACCATCCACGTTTAGGTGGTGTCCATTTAGATTCCTCTGGTTTGTTTTTATTCAGCTTAATGTTATCATTTCTAGGGAAATTTTGTATCATTTTGATTATATGTGTAAGATCATTAATTTCATGTTGAAAACAGTGGTCACATCTGATTTTCCATATGATCCAAAGGATCGTAGCTAAAAGGTTCTGGATCTCATGATCGTTCAGCGGGGTAGTGTTTTCCCAAGAAAAGATCCAATACGCCACATTCGATATATTCTCAGAGATAATATTGAAAACATCACATCGTCATGAGGAGAAACAAAATACGGGAAAGAAGCATATCGTTATTTGATTTTGAAGACATGTACAGTTCTTTCGTTCATATGAGCAGGAAGAATCATGTGATGTTAGGAAGAAAACAAAGTACAAATATGATGTTAGTGACTAGATTATGTACGGAGTGCATACTTTGCACTATGGACTCATGCAATGTAGAAATGAGCAATAACTTTTTTTTTTTTTTCTGAAGAAGAAACTTGCAAATCCGAGGTTACATTCTCCAACCCAAGTTTTCACTTTACATTCTGCAAATCGAGTTTGAAAAAAATTGCAATCAGTTTTCAGAAAAAACGAAAACAAGAATGTCATTTTTTCTAAGTTTTTATTTGAAAACAGTATTGAAAAAGTGAATCTTGTTAGAAAACTAATAAAACATATTTTCTAAATATATAAATTTTATAGAAATTCGACATCTCAAGAGAAAGATATAGATTTAAGCTTAAAGAAAAATATATAAAAAATTAGTTAAACAAAATGACAAGAGAGTATTTTAGTCTTTATATGTTTTTTTATCTGAATAATAATTATAAAATGTTTTATATTTTTTTTACTTATTTTTTATATTATTTTAACCTATCTGATTAAATCTTCTTTCTAAATTAGGGAGAAGTGGAGAACCTTTTGAAAGAATATTCTATTTTTGGAGAAATAACTAACGCTTGGCGATGGCTGAGCAATAACGAAAATATTACTCCTTTAACTTCCAAGCTCTTCATATATTCCGCAGGAGGGTTTCTTTGTCCGGAATTTCCTCTTGTTTTGTACTATACTAGGCATGACCCGTGCCTTCGGCACGTACTATTTCATATGTAAGTCGTAGAGGAAGAGAATAATTTATGCTTTTGACATGTTAACTTCGTCATTTATTGTTATTCTAAAGACACTCCTAACAATTACAAAATATTTGTTAGCCCAAAAGATAACTTAAACACCTAATTGCGGTTACTGTTCGCATGGTTAGATGTTGAATTACCTTGGTTGTTGTTGTCTGATAATTTCATTTTTAAGTAAATAGGAATGAAACATAAAATAACAAATGCATCAGACCATAATTAGAAATAATTTTACCTTTGTTAGACTGAGTCGATTAGTTCAAAATATTACCATCAATTTTCTTATAATACGGTCGACCACAAATGTAAATATACAACTTTCTTTACGACGTTAGTTACATTTGTCAGAATGAATTTCAAGCTGAAAACCGTATGCTAGAATGAAATTATCGAAAGATGGATTTACAAAAACTAAAAAAATCAAACTCAATAGTATTTACAACAAAAATAGAAACTGATCACCAATAAAACTAACTTATTGGTGTAGAAACGACCTCGGACTTTCAGAATACACTCTTGCTCGGACCTTCAGAATCTGGAAGGCCCTCCTCTGTAACTGGAAAATTTTCTCTGCAGCTGTTGTTGATAGTATTATTGGAAGTTGTCACCCACGAAAATTGCAAATTGTGGCCCTGACAGCATTTACCATTCAAAAACGCCCTCTTAGCTGATCGACGAGTTGTAAAAGCAATACGAGGAGAATGGTTTTCAGATGGCTCTGAACTACTTGTAGTAGCATCTGCATCTTCTAGCTCAACAGTAGAGAGATCACCGAATGGCGAAAAATGATTCTTCAACACATTCATATTTCCTCCTACTATAGCAGCAACCAGGTTAAGTTCGATAATATCTACGTCTAAATATAAAAAATGAAAAAAGAAGAGAACTTACATATGCAAGATCAGTAGGTAACGGAGGAAGAATCTGAAATGTAGTAGGACGATTGTCCAACTTGAACCTATTCATTAAAAAGGGTGTTCCAACTGATGCTAACTGATAACCTGATGGCATTAAACTCCTCGGTGCAGTTGATTTAGTTTTAGAATTAGGAGATAAAAGATTTTCCACAGGGGTGCTCTTATCCTGCTTCTTCTCAGTTACTGGATTAGCTGTAATTTTTACAGGACTGATGGACTTGGGCGTCACAAATGTTGCACCATCTGTCACCTTCCATACTTTCTGTTTCTTAACAACTTGTGTGGCACTTACTTCACCCTTCACAGTGACGGCCTGGAAAAAGTGTAAAGTTTTAGGCTTGTATCCCAAAACTATGCAGAAATTTTTATGTTATAATGACTTAACTTATTGCATAACAATTTCTTACCAGAGTCGATTGAGTGATGTGTGGTATTTAATAAATTCTAAGAAACTTATATGCATCAATGACTATGTACACTCTGTAGCTCCATATGGGAACTTAAATTTACGGCGAGAGAAATTAAGGTTTTACAAGTAACTAATAAATAACGAAATTTAAGCAAAATGTTGAAGAAATAAAATGCGGATAAAAGGTACTACCTTTTTCTCAAGCATATCCAGTTGACGACGGAAGTCATTCCGTTTCTGTTCTAGCATTTGCTGCTTTAAACGAATTTCTTCCTTCGGAAGCTCCAAATTATCCAACTTCTTTTTCGAAGGTGGTTCATTGGGAACATTTGTCACCAGATGCCTTACGTTGACCGCTTCAGGGATAGAAGTGTCCGGATCAGAGATTGCAATATTCTTTGGTGCTAAAGAAGGCAGATTTCCTGTTCCATTTTTATACCATTTGAGGGAATACTATCTCGGTTAGTCCACCATAGCTTAATGAAATGGTTACCCATTACAACATCCGGTGAATTTAAGGCAGATTGTGCTTCTTCTCGTGCGGAAAACTGGACAAAGGCTTGCTTATTGTTAAGTGGTACATAAATATCAATTACCTTCTCAAATTTCTTGAAATGTGAAAGAAGAGCCTCCTTCCTGTTACTTTGTGTGGGAATACCATTGACTAAAAGCAAGGAATGAAACTTCGGTTTCGGTGGAAGTTTCGGTGGGTCCAAATGTGGAAACGTTTCGTGGAAACGTTTCGGTCTGTATGGAAGTTTTACATTTTTGCCGAAATGTTAGATTTATGATGAAATTGTACATAACAAGTCTCTTTAACCATAATTAAGCATAAAAGATGTAATCTTCATTTTAACAATAGTTTATAAGGTAGAATCGTAAATTACTTCCATTTTGTTACATAAGATATTAAACCCAAAATGATCTCCTACCCCCTTCATCACCGTCGTTGTTTGGACGTACATGAGATTCATTTACCATAGTATTGCAATATTCATACCATGACATTCGGTTTCGGAACCAAGTCTGATATTGTTCAATGTATGTCATGTATTGCTCTTGACGAATTCCGCATAGTGGTCCAATTAGGGGATATTGATGCCAGCCTATGTCGCCCGATCTCCCTTTACGTGACATTCTTAAGAAAGAAATAACAAAAGTATGTCAATAATAGGGCTAATTGGCAATATAATATGTTAGTTAGAGGGCTAATCTGTGATATATTCAGTTAATTAGAGGGGCAATTTGCAATAATAAAGTTAATCAGCAATAAAATGTTAATTTAAGGACTAATCTGCAATAATATCAGTTATTTCAGGGATTAAAATAAAACAAAAGAAAAATCAGGGGGTCAAAATAAATGAAATATCAATAATAGGGCTAATTGGCAATATAATATGTTAGTTAGAGGGCTAATCTGTGATATATTCAGTTAATTAGAGGGGCAATTTGCAATAATAAAGTTAATCAGCAATAAAATGTTAATTTAAGGACTAATCTGCAATAATATCAGTTATTTCAGGGATTAAAAAAAAAAATCAGGGGGTCAAAATAAATGAAATATCAAGTTTGATATACCTGTTAAACACCAAAAACTCAAATCAAACCTATTCCCTTCGGTATCGTCTTCTTCAACCAGAGAAGAAATCAAACCTATTCCCTTCTCTCTCTCTAGATTTTTGAAAACCAAACTTCTTTCCTCTTTCTCTATAGATTTTCTTCAACCAAACCTATTTCCTCTCTCTAGATTCTCCTCCAAACAATCAATTGAAGAACTAAAGAAGAAATCAAGAACAATTAAAAAGCAAAAACTAGAGAAGTTGAAGAAAAAATCTAAGGTATGAGTTCTTTGCTCTGTTAATTTTATTTTTATAAATAGAACTCATCAATTCCGACATTGAAACTCGAATCTTATCACTTGGCTGTCCCTTCCCTCAATAATTTTTGCTTTTCTTTAAAGGAAACAGTCGAATCCACTAGGGTTTCTGACTTCTTCTCCAATTTTCGAAATTTCGGTCAGATTTCGGTCGAAATCTGACACGAAAGATGTGTAAGTGTGTTTTTCTTTCGGTTGGGTGAAATTACGAAAAATTTCGACCATGTCGGTCGAAATTTTTCGAAGTTTCATTCCTTGGCTATAATGCTTAGGTACCACTTATCCGAATAAACCATATCAAGTATATAGTAAATGCTTTAACGGCTTAGAGACAAAAGAACACACTTTTTCCAAGCTTTTCCTTCTATTGAACTGAAGTGGAAGTGGTAGCTATGGTTTATTCGGATAAGTGGTACCTAAGCATTACAGCCAAGGAATGAAACTTCGAAAAATTTCGACCGACATGGTCGAAATTTTTCGTAATTTCACCCAACCGAAAGAAAAACACACTTACACATCTTTTGTGTCAGATTTCGACCGAAATCTGACCGAAAATTGGAAAAGAAGTCAGAAACCCTAGTGGATTCGACTGTTTCCTTTAAAGAAAAGCAAAAATTATTGAGGGAAGGGACAGCCAAGAGATAAGATTCGAGTTTCAATGTCGGAATTGATGAGTTCTATTTATAAAAATAAAATTAACAGAGCAAAGAACTCATACCTTAGATTTTTTTCTTCAACTTCTCTGGTTTTTGCTTTTTAATTGTTCTTGATTTCTTCTTTAGTTCTTCAATTGATTGTTTGGAGGAGAATCTAGAGAGAGGAAATAGGTTTGGTTGAAGAAAATCTATAGAGAGAGAGGAAAGAAGTTTGGTTTTCAAAAATCTAGAGAGAGAGAATGGAATAGGTTTGATTTCTTCTCTGGTTGAAGAAGACGATACCGAAGGGAATAGGTTTGATTTGAGTTTTTGGTGTTTAACAGGTATATCAAACTTGATATTTCATTTATTTTGACCCCCTGATTTTTTTTTTTAATCCCTGAAATAACTGATATTATTGCAGATTAGTCCTTAAATTAACATTTTATTACTGATTAACTTTATTATTGCAAATTGGCCCTCTAATTAACAGAATATATCACAGATTAGCCCTCTAACTAACAAATTATATTGCCAATTAGCCCTATTATTGATATTTCATTTATTTTGACCACCTGATTTTTCTTTTGTTTTATTTTAATCCCTGAAATAACTGATATTATTGCAGATTAGTCCTTAAATTAACATTTTATTGCTGATTAACTTTATTATTGCAAATTGCCCCTCTAATTAACTGAATATATCACAGATTAGCCCTCTAACTAACATATTATATTGCCAATTAGCCCTATTATTGACATACTTTTGTTATTTCTTTCTTAAGAATGTCACGTAAAGGGAGATCGGAGGACATAGGCTGGCATCAATATCCCCTAATTGGACCACTATGCGGAATTCGTCAAGAGCAATATATGACATACATTGAACAATATCGGACTTGGTTCCGAAACCGAATGTCATGGTATGAATATTGCAATACTATGGTAAATGAATCTCATGTACGTCCAAACAACGACGGTGATGAAGGGGGTAGGAGAACATTTTGGGTTTAATATCTTATGTAACAAAATGGAAGTAATTTACGATTCTACCTTATAAACTATTGTTAAAATGAAGATTACATCTTTTTATGCTTAATTATGGTTAAAGAGACTTGTTATGTACAATTTCATCATAAATCTAACATTTCGGCAAAAATGTAAAACTTCCATACAGACCGAAACGTTTCCACGAAACGTTTCCACATTTGGACCCACCGAAACTTCCACCGAAACCGAAGTTTCATTCCTTGATTATAGCGGCTCAACCTCTGAATGATGATAAACTGTTAATTGACTGGAGTTACCTAACCAATATATAGGTTGGATGTGATGCTGAAAAAATCAAACCCAACACAACCCTTTCTCTGTATCAGATTTCAACCTTTGGAGTAGAAACGAACAAAGAACCTACGAAGTCCATATATGAACTATCCCATGTGATGTTGTTGAGCAACCTTTTGGTGCTCGTTTTCACGAGACATTTTAAACCGTTCATCAAATGTTTAAGCAGAACTAAATATCTCTAGAAGAAGAAAATTAAGGAGCGACCAGAGATCACTTAGATTGTTCTGCACAAATATGATATCAACTATCAAGTACATTGGGTTCCAATAGAAAATTTTCTGACAAATTGATTTCAACCATCACAAAGCTATTGTTAGTTTATAACCACTTAAAGAAACCTAAAAACTCGTCTCGCATAAAAAACCCAATGGTTCCACACCTAAAATAAGAGAAGGATTATATTCTTACTTGAACCAAGAAGGCACAGACAGGAGGGAAGAAGACATTGTAGAAAGGAAAGAAGGTTTTATATGATTTAAACTAAGGTCAGACTTTCATGAAAATCTGAAAGGGGAAATGGAGAAACAAATTGCTTTTTCTTAAAAGAGTACAGTACCGACATGTACTGACCTAGGACGATTGTCTTCCGAATAATCAGAATTCTGCATCTTTTGCATATGTCCACCATGACCTAAACAATCACGCGCTATTGCCGACACGGGTTATGCATTTAAGTAACAAGTATTATGAAATATAAACCGTATCGTGTAGTTTTTAAGGAGATTTACATGAAGATATAGTAGGGTAGGTTTTACAACATAAAATATAGAAGAACAAACTTTATAGAAAGTTACATAACAGTAACAGCTATTGCTCAACTTCTCCATAACTTAGTCTAGACTACTTCTCGACTTTGCCATAACTTAGTCTATACTATTGTTGAAGTTTGCCATATTCAAAGATTCGTATTTGTAGAACCAAGTGTAGTTCATTTCACATAAATGTATTTACAGAAAAACTACGCACTTTTCAGTATAATCTCAATAAACTAAACCATCAGCTAATCAACTAATTATAATCCTTTAAGGATGTAACCATAGGAAGAATCCTCATTCAATTTCTTTCTGGAAAAGACTTTCTTTGAGAACGTTAGAATAAGCAACTATCCTAGATTGTCACCATAACTTTCAGGGTCAACTATAATAATTTGAGAATATACACCACACATTTAACTTTTAAGATATATAAATAATTAGGAATGAAACTTTGATTCAACCACAAGTTCTAGATTCTTTGTATTTTTCTTTATGAAGTTGAATAACACATAAAAAATTTGTGTACGAATGTTAAATAATGATGCTACAAATTTATACAGAGAGAGAGAGAGAATGTAAATTACCTTTCAAGAGGAGGATGAAAGATGTAACTGATCCCAATTTGAAAGATGAGATTAACATAGAAACAGGCATACCCTAATTATGGAGCTTGTTCTTATAAAAGTGATTTGGTATTTTTGGGGAAAATGTAATGATCAGTTGATTTTCAAACTCTGAAAACAAACATAAATTAAGTCACCAACATGAATGCATGATAGGGTTTCCACATCTCATAAAACTAGACAGGCTTGAGAGAGGAAGAGTTGAAGCAAAGTTTTGAAGAGAGAGGGGCAGAGATAACTTGATTGAACTGATCGACTGAAATTGATGATGTTGTATCAGTCTATCAGACGTTGGATATAGAAGTGAGTTTCTGAGATAGAGAAGTAGAAGAAAAAGAAACGGTTGTGGGAGATCAACTGATCGTGGATGAAAAAGAAGAATCGAGTGGGGGAAGAAGAATAGTTTTGGGTGTCTCATTAATTTTGAAATAAAATCTCACATTAAAAGAGGATGGTTGTGAAATAGGTTGCCCAAGTCACTGTCCACCTCAGCAATAAGACCATTAATTTTGTCTCAGTCAGCTTGTCCTAGTCACAACCTTTCTGTTTTGTTATATAGATATTTTTATTTTAATGTATAATAATCATTATTGGAGGTAGAGAGCAATTAGTTTTTCATCATCTCTTCTTCTTCTCTCTATAATGAGATCCCATCTCTCCAAGCTGCCTCCTTCAGTTACCACTCATGTCTATAATGATCTAGGAAATTAGATAAACCAAGCTTGAGGGAATAATTACAGATGTTAGGTTACCGACAGTTTCAAGCAAAAGGGATTCTGGGAGATAAATAGGGAAGAGAATGGCGGAATTAGTTTGTAGTTTTGAGAGATTTTTCAAGAAAAACAGGCAAAGAAATGGGAATTAGTTAGAAGTTTCTATTAATGGCAGAGGCGGCCCAGGCCCAAAGCGGCTGCTTCGGGCCCCAACCGATTCGAGGGCCTGTTTTATGGGTTTACGGGGGTCAGTTCGGTTTTAATAAACAAAAATAACTAAAATTTTGACAAAAATGACACAATATCTCAGCGGTTTAGAAGTTTGATTGTAAGGTGAAATGTAAGGGTTCGATCTCATCCAATAACATTACTAAGAATTTTTTTTCTTCAATTTCTGCTATAGTGAAGAGGCCCATTTCTTCATTTGGCTTTGGGCCTCAAATATGATAGGGGCTGCCTTGATTAATGGAGGAAGGAAGATTATACATAAACAACAAGAAGATAAAGTCAACCTTCATCTTTGAAATCAAATGTCAATGTCTCCAGTGACATACATAAATTCACTCAACCATAATTCGTCTATACTTGGTTCATCCTGATTAAATATATTTAAGTATAATACAGTTCACGACTTTTAGGGTCCTCTTATTTGTGATCTTTAGGATATTTTTATTTTGTGACATCTAGGGTATGTTTATTTTGTTTTTGCAATGTTATACTCCTTTACCTTCATGTTGTCTTTACTTTTGTAGGTTTCGTGTTGTAATTTACAACAGTAAATCCATGTTGTACTTAAAGGAGTCAAAAGTCTTCAAGCCATGTAATGTATTGGATTTAATTCCTACGTGCGAATGAAAGTTCTGGTTTTATAAAAAAAATTAACGAAAATATCTCATGATCCTATACGGCTGTTGTAGCATTAATTTCGAAAGTAACCAGAGCTTCATAGTTGATCATAGGTTAATTCGTACAAGGAAGAGATAAAATTGATTAGTGGGACTGTGGGAGTAGGAGAAGAGGGGTTGAGGAAAGTGCGGAGCCCTAGGAGCAATGAAAACTCTTTCTCTTTGTCTCTTTCCCTCTTATTTTGTGTGGTGAGCACTCAATGCACATCAATATAAGGTTTTCGTTCTCCCTTCCTCCATATCCCTGCAACTATTAATTTTAGAGACAAGTTAACATGGGAATAATTGGGCCACATTTTTTTTTTATTGAAAGACATAAACTATGTTGATAAGGGAGAAACCAAAGGAGTAAACTAGGAGATTAAAAAATATCAGGCATCCAGTAACTTTTAACTTTTTATAACTCGTCGTACCCCATTAAAGACTAGTATATATTTTGATACACATGTTAAATATTATGATTTATTCTGTCATTTGAAATGAATAAATATTTTATTAATATATTAATATTCATAATATTTTTATGACTAATTTTGAAACAATGTTGTGATATTGTAACCCGTGGTGGAGGTTTGGTGTGCGTTCGCATCGGCCCCTACCAAATAGCGGTTCTCTCCAAAGGTTATGTTCTATAATACATTTGTTATTGATATTAGTTTCAATGCGAGATTGAGCAAATTCTCCTCTTTCAGGGACTAATTCTTTTGCATTGTTGTATTCTTTTTGTCGAGGTTCTAAATTTAGAGCGGGGGATTGCTTAACTCCGAATCCTAACAAGTGAGATATTGATGGTAGAATATCATCCTTAATAGGAGTAAATGGTTAAAGATGTGGGAAGCTAAAATTTATATTTTACATTTGATAAATCAAAGAAGCTTTTTCAATATACAAGTATCCAAATCTCCTACTCCCATCCATTCAGACAACTTTTTTTTTTTTGTTGAAGATCCATTCAGACAACTTGTAGATACATACATAGTTACATGCATACATACATGTGTGTATATTGTGTGTGCCTCTGTGGCTCATTAATGTAGAAATAATTACTTCTATTCAACCATCTCTTACTAAATTTTTTTGAACTTTGATATTATTGTATAGGAGACTCAGTTTAAAATTTTAGTATCGGACCTCGAGATTCTCAACCGCACTCTTGTCACTGTATAATTGTAAGGGAAGTTTTATAAGGCCTCCCCAATTTTGTTAAAAGGTCTCGGGGTGGGAATCGGGCGGGTTCGACGGGTTCGGGCTCACGATTTTCGGGCACTGGTGGGTTCGGGCGGGATAGCAAGCCATCCGATCGGGATATCGGGCGGGTTCGGGCAGGTAAATATGAGCATGTGGGAGCCCGCGGTCCGATTATGCCCGAGTGCCCTTTCGGGCTCTAACGGGCTCGGGCGGGTCGGGTTTCGGGTTTCGTTTATATTAAACTAAATTAAAAATAATATACATAAAAAAACATAATTAAAAATATCAAAAATTAAACTAAATTTCATCTATTATATTTGGTGGTTATGAAGTGGTGGTGTTACTGTTACAGGTGTAGTGGTGGTGGTATATGGTGGATCGGTTGTTCGGGAGTGGTGGTCGTCGGCGGTGAGTGACTGTCAGTGTGAGTGAGGCGGTTTTAGTTTAGGTTTAGGAAGAGTGTTCTTTTGAGAGGGTATATATAGGTTAGATATTTTGATCCAACGGTTGATGATTCTCAACCGTTGGATCATAAAGGGATTAAAGAAATGTGTCTCGGGTAGCGGTTGCGGGTATCGGGCGCGGGTATTGGTTGCGGCGATTGGTCGCAGGTAACGGGTTTAAGTCGCGGGCGGGTAAGAGTTTCGGGCGGTCGGGCTTGAATTTCGGTCGGCCGGGTCGGGCTTGAATTTCGGTCGGGCGGATCGGGCTTGAATTTCGGGCGGTCTGTATGGGCCGGACCTCGGGTAAGACCCCCTACCCGATGTCCGCCCACGCCCGCCCGCCCGAAATTTCGGGCCGGGTAAAATCCGCGTCGGATCTCCTTCGGTCTCCGGGTCGCCTCGGATCGGGCGGTTAGGGCCGGGTTTCAGATTCTCGGACTGTTTTCCCGTCCCGGGCCTCCCCATGAACCATTTTACTTGGTAAATTATCATTGAGGGGGGGCCTTTTAACAAAAATGAAGGGGCCCTATAAAATCTCCCTAATTGTAATCGTAAAGTTGAAGATATCAACTTTGAAAATGTGGAAGCGATTTTAGTACCTAAGATCACATAAATCAGTAAAAACTATTAAATTGAAGAGAACAATGAAAAAATTAAAAATAAATTATGTAATATTGGATTCAATAGAGCATTCAAACACAGGTAGATAGTGTAACTAACTAAGGACATCAAAGATTCAAAATAGGTCGTAAGAGGAATACCATTTGAAGTTTGGCACCATATCCCGAATTCTAAACCAGGCCTTTGTACTTAAGTCAGCTAATTGACTTCTAGTTGTGAAGTTTATTTAGAATTTGGTTCCTATCGTTTTATTTATAAGCATCTTATAACAAAGTATATAAATTAGTCATGTATTATCAAATTAACTTTTAAGTTAATTGGTGTTGTCAAAAGGTTCTTCTTGTTTATCTAGCAAAACTTTATTAGATGCTATTTTAGAGAAAAGAAGATTAGGTAGGAGGATACAGGAAGTACCAAACTTCAAACTTGAATTTTTCGTTCATCCGGATTTGAATTCGAGTGATTCTTGGCTCTAAGTTTTAGAGTTCGATGAGACGAACGCAATGTCGCATTCCATTTCTGAGTAATTTACTGAAAATGTCCCTATGGCCTCTATTTCTTTTTTAAGTCTGTTTACGTTAACATTTCTAATTTTATTTTGCCATTATGTGCAGTTAATAACATTTCTAATCCATTTTGTGAAACGATAAATACCTATGTGTGATAGCTCGGATGAAGCCAAGGTATGGAGGAAGCACTCGGGTGGAAACCGAGAGAGATGAAGTGATTGAGTAAGCTCTCGGTTGAAACCCGAGGAGGAAGATGACGACAAGCTCTCGGCTATGACCGAGCTTGACTGCTTGAGGCTCTCGGGTATGACCGAGAGTTGATGATGGCGTCTCTTGGTTATGACCGAGAGAGATGATGATGGTGAGGCTTGAGTGAACCGAGAGATGAAGATGATAGAGAGTTGATAGTGAGAGAGAGATAGGTAAATACCTTGTTTATTAACACTTACAACTTGATGATTACATTGTCTATAGAGATACATATTTATAGGTTTACAACTTAGGAGTCTTGTAAAATCGAAAAACTAAACTCTATCTTTATCTAGTGTAATCCTAATAGAACTAGGACTAATAATCCTAATAGAATTAGGACTTAGTGGAGACCGACCCACTCGGTTGTGACCGAGTGGAATTGACTCTCTAACACTCCCCCTCAAGTTAGAGCGGGAATGGAAGTAACGCCTAACTTGCCAATAATGTTTTTGAACGGTTCTACCCCGAGTGGTTTGGTGAAGATATCTGCAAGCTGAGAGTCTGAACTTGTAAAGCGCGTGGCAATGACGTTATCTTTGATCTTCTCACGAACGATGTGGCAATCTATCTCAATGTGTTTGGTACGTTCGTGAAATACTGGATTATCAGCAATGTGGAGAGCGGCTTTGTTGTCGCAATAAACTGTCATCGAATCTGAGTGATCAATTCCAAAGTCAAGTAATAAATACTTGAGCCATTGTAATTCGCATGTGAGGATGGCTAAAGCTCGATATTCTGCTTCTGCCGAAGACTTGGCAACGGTGGGTTGCTTCTTTGATTTCCATGAAAGTGGACTAGATCCCAACATTGTAAAATATCCTGTAGTTGATCTACGGGTCGAAGGACAACCAGCCCAATCTGAATCACAGTAACCTGTAATATGGAGAGAGCTGTTTGCGGATAAAAATACTCCTTTATCAAGGGTGCCTTTCTAGTATCGTAGTACGCGATGGGCGGCGTCTAGGTGTACTTGACTGGGTGTTTGCATGAATTGACTCAGGTTATTCACAGCAAAAGCGATATCTGGCCGTGTAACCGTTAAGTAGAGAAGCCGGCCAATTAGGCGACGGTAAACCGACGGATCCGTCAAAGGTGTACCGTCAGAGGGACTAAGTCGAAGTTTCTGTTCCATAGGGAACTCAGAGGGACGTGCAGCGGTCAGTCCAGAATCTTTTAAAATATCAAGTGCATATTTCCTTTGACATAAAAATATGCCTTGTGACGAACGAGAAACTTCAATACCAAGAAAGTACTGGAGACGTCCTAAATCCTTTAGTGAGAAAGCATTATTTAGGAATGATTTTAACTTGGAAATAGCATGATCATTATTTCCTGTGATAATGATGTCATCCACATAGACTAGAACATAAATCTGAGTGGAGGAGGAACGAAAGGTAAAAAGCGAATAATCACTCTTAGATTGAGAGAAACCACGTTCAATTAGAACGGAGGAAAATTTGGAAAACCACTGACGGGATGCCTGTTTTAGACCATAAAGAGATTTATGAAGGCGGCATACTTTAGACTCCCCCTTAGATGAAAATCCGGGGGGAAGTTTCATGTAAACCTCCTCATGGAGGTCGCCTTGAAGGAAAGCATTGTTAACGTCCAACTGATGGAGAGACCAGCCTTTAATGGCGGCGAGAGAGAGAAGAACTCGAACGGTTACTAGTTTAGCAACCGGAGCAAAAGTATCATTGTAGTCCAACCCCTCTATTTGAGTATAGCCTTTAGCCACTAAGCGAGCTTTATAGCGTTCTATGGAGCCATCGGGCTTGAACTTTATTTTATACACCCACTTACAACCAATAGGCTTCTTGCCGGGTGGTAAGTTAGTGAGAGTCCATGTTTTGTTTTCTTCCAAGGCCGAAATTTCCTTAGCCATGGCCTCCTTCCAATGAGAAGATTTCATTGCTTGGGTGAAGGAAGTGGGTTCGGTCGAGGACAAGACCGAGGAAAGAAATTTTTGATGAGAAGTTGAAAAGGAATTTATAGAAAAATAGTTTTCAAGTGGGTATTTGACGGTAGTTGTGTTGGAGCAAACATAGTCTTTGAGATGACTAGGAGGTTGGCGAGACCGAACCGGTCTGCCGGAGTCAACGACGGGAGCGCCGGAAGTGGGAACACCGGTCGCGGGCGGTGGAAGAGAAGAGACCGAACCTGGAGTGGTGACAGGGGTTTCTGTCGGCACCTCTGAAGCGGGGTGTGTGTCAGAATAATCTGTCGGCACCCCTGAACCAGGGAGCATGTTAGTAATATCTGTCGGCACCCCCGAAGGGGAAGTAGGGTATTCTGTCGGCACCCCCGAAGGTGTGTGAGCAGGGGTGTCTGGAGGCACCCCTGAAACAGAATCCAAAACCGGGACGACAGGGACAGTGGGTTCTTCGGTGAACCTGCTGCTGTCGGATGGAGAATCGGGAGGAGGCTCGGTATTCACCGGAAAATCAAAGGTTCCGTCATCATCAATAGAGAGGGATGGAGACGGGTCGGCGAGAGGAGCTTGTGCCGGAGGTGGAGAAGCCATTGGAAAGCGGCTTTCGAAGAATGTAACGTCTCGTGAGATGTAAATACGTTGAGTAGAGATGTCGTAGATACGGTAACCCTTTTGTCCACTTGGGTAGCCAAGAAAAATGCCGGCGGAGGACCGGGCGTCCATCTTGGTTTTGACCAAAGGGATACGGGCATAGCAAAGGCATCCGAATACACGTAAGTGTGAAAGATTCGGAGGAGCACCCATGAGGATTTCATGAGGGGATTTCCCATCAAGGATTGGTGTGGGTAATTTATTAATGAGATAGACGGCGGTTAGAACGCATTCTCCCCAAAACGAAAGAGGGAGGTGAGCTTGAAGTCGTAAAGATCTAGCGACTTCAAGAATATGGCGATGTTTTCGCTCTACAACACCGTTTTGTTGAGGGGTATAAGTACAACTTCGTTGGTGGATGATCCCTTTTTCAAGAAACCAACTTTGGAGAGAATGATTTATGAACTCGGAACCATTGTCCGATCTAATCGTTTTTATCACACAATTAAATTGTGTGTGAACATAATTAGAAAAATTCCTAATTTGAATGGTAGAATCCGATTTAGAATTTAGAAGGAATATCCAAGTACAACGAGAAAAATCGTCAGCAAGGGTCAAAAAATAACGACACCCGGAGGTGGAGGGAACCGGAAAAGGACCCCATATATCGGCATGAACTAACTCAAATATATGAGTGGAAGAAGTAGTGCTAGTAGGAAAAGGCAATCGACATTGCTTAGAAAGTGGACAAATATCGCACGGCACTTTATTTGATAAAAATTTAAAATTCATACATGGAAGTCTTGAATTAAAAAATTGAAAACGAGAAAAAGATGGATGGCCTAAACGGCAATGCCATAAAGAAAAAGACTCATGACTAGATTTATCTTGGACTAAATTGGAAACGGAAAAAATTTGACGCTCCGTGCGAAGGAAGTAAAGGTCGTCATGAAGACTACCATGCCCAATCTCCATCTTCGTTGTTCGGTCCTGAAAAAGACATAAGTCATTGTCAAATAAGACGGTACAACGAAGAGATTTAGAAATTTGAGATATAGATATGAGATTAAATTGAAAAGATGGAATATGAAGCACATCTTGTAAATAAAATCTATTGGAAAAATAGACCGAACCAATATGGTGTACTTTAACTCTTGATCCATCGGGTAATCTAACAAATAAATCCGGAGGAGCAAGAGAATAGGAAGAAAAACGGGATAAAACCGAACATATATGTTTAGCGGCACCGGAATCAATAACCCAAGGAGGGTAAGAAGAAGAAGTATACTTACCGGTGAGATTAACGAGTGGATCTTTGTTGAGACGGATAGAGGTTGTGGGCTGTTTGTGTTGATCTAACAATGCCAAAACCGATTGATATTGTTCCGGGGTGAGAGATGTTGCTGTAGGCACCCCCACATCGTTTTGATGTGTGACCGAGTTGGTGGCCGAATCTTGCCGAGAACGTGGTCTTCCACGTTGACCGTAGTTTGGTGGATAACCATGGAGTTTATAGCATGTGGAAATATCATGTCCATGGAGTTTACAATGATCACAAAACAGTTGTTGTCGTTTGGGTCTTTGTTTATCGGAACCATAAGACCGATTTTGATTGTATTCATTGGAACCAACGGCTAGGGCAGCAGCATTGTTATCTATATTCATAGGAGAAACAATGTTTTGTTGAACCTCTTCTTGTTTAATAAGAGAATGAATTCGAAGAATAGAAGGGAATGGTTCAATCAACAAAATTTGACTCCGAATTGAGGAGAATCGATCATTAAGACCTTGGAGAAACTCCATAGCTCTATCTTGATTTGTTCGTTCAACCAAGGAGCGACCATGACCACATGTACAAGGCTCGGTAAGTAGCAAAGAGTTGAGTTCATCTTGAAGAGCCTTGAGTTTGGTAAAGTATGTGGAAACATCGAAATTGTCTTGTTTAAGACAAGAAATTGCTCTCTTGAGTTGGAAAATCTTTGGAGCATTCCGTTGATGAAAACGGTCATAGAGATTATGCCATATATCATAGGCCGTCTCATCATATAATATTGATGATCGAAGAGGTGGATCAACCGAATTAATAAGCCAACTAGAAACAAGGTCGTTACATCGTCCCCATTGTTCTAGTTCGATAGGATCGGTAGGTTTATCGATACTTCCATCAACAAAACCGAGTTTGCCTTTAGCTCGTAAGGCTTTTGACATTCCTCGTGACCATGAGGAATAGTTATCACCGGTTAAAAGCGGTGTGATGATAATAGTAGTGGGAGAATCCGAGTGATGAACTTAAAACGGTCCACTATTAGTGATTGCATGAATTTGAGAAGTTTCGGAGACTTCGGGAGTAGTCATGATTCAAGAGAAAAAAAAATTGAAGGCTCTTATACCATGTGAAACGATAAATACCTATGTGTGATAGCTCGGATGAAGCCAATGTATGGAGGAAGCACTCGGGTGGAAACCGAGAGAGATGAAGTGATTGAGTAAGCTCTCGGTTGAAACCCGAGGAGGAAGATGACGACAAGCTCTCGGCTATGACCGAGCTTGACTGCTTGAGGCTCTCGGGTATGACCGAGAGTTGATGATGGCGTCTCTCGGTTATGACCGAGAGAGATGATGATGGTGAGGCTTGAGTGAACCGAGAGATGAAGATGATAGAGAGTTGATAGTGAGAGAGAGATAGGTAAATACCTTGTTTATTAACACTTACAACTTGATGATTACATTGTCTATAGAGATACATATTTATAGGTTTACAACTTAGGAGTCTTGTAAAATCGAAAAACTAAACTCTATCTTTATCTAGTGTAATCCTAATAGAACTAGGACTAATAATCCTAATAGAATTAGGGCTTAGTGGAGACCGACCCACTCGGTTGTGACCGAGTGGAATTGACTCTCTAACACATTTCCCATTATTTCCTACATTTTCATTCTTTCTCTCTCTACAAATTAATTAACTTTGACTTTCTTTTTCTACGTCTCCTTCTGAAAAGAGAGAATTGTACAAAAACAGCTGTTAGTAAAGATAAGACTTCTTGAATTTACCTAGGAATGTGGCATCAATTTGTTGGTGAATCTCAAGAAAATGTTGAGTTGGTCGTCTATGGAGAAATTGTGCAATGGTTGCTTGAAGAATTTGATCCAGCTTTACCCGCCGACTGCAATGGCGAATCCGGAGGTGGTGGTGATGGTGCCTAAGTATAATGGGAGTGTAAGTTAAGTATCATGAAGTTTGATCATCTCTAACCACATCTGGTTCTCTTTCAGACTCAATCTGGACATCAATTGGATCCAACACCACCACATCTGTTTCTATTGCAACCCTTCTGCATGTGGTTCATCCGTATCAAGAAGATTGATCACTTCACCATCTCTCCTATAGGTTAATCTCTTCACGACAACCTGTTTAGGATACATCACTAGCTTTCCAGTCCACCGACAATTTTGCCTCGTCATGGCCTTTGATATTTTCCCGAGTTCTCTTTCTGGTGGAGGGTTTTCAGGCTAGTCTATGCAAAAACATATATATGACAGATATTTTGGTAGTCCCAACTTCAAACAAGGTGTTAGGATTGTATCATCCATAATCTGAAGTAGTTCTGTCTCGGATACACCAACCTGATTCTCACAAGCGACCAGAGGTCGATAATAACACTTTCTTCTAGCCTAATTTTTTCACTGATTATATCCATCAGACGAAGCAATGTCAATTTCTTTGAAAGAGCAACTTGAATGTCTGTAATCATGAATATCAATCCACTTATGTAATCGGATGGACTCACGACAAGCATATCTAGATTTGTCCTTCCACTAGCCATCAAAATGAATGATAATGTTGACAAAATTTGGCATTTTAAACTCACAGAAACCCTCAAGATAGACGCAAACTTCTCCAATACACAACAAAAAACCCTATAAACAGTGAACATGAGTTGGCCGGTTGAACGTACAAGAAAAAAAAAACTGAACAGAAGAAGTAGTTGCCTTGATTGAACCAACTTCGGCTAAAAAACGTTACCCCGGTTTTAGAAGAAGAAGCAGTGGCGTCGCTTGATAGAAGAAAGAAAAGCTTAATAGAAGAAGATGAGCATAAAAATTGAAAAAATAAGTTTAGACTGATGATGAAGAAGTGTCTCGGGATGGGAAGGAATAGAGGTAATAATTAGACGGTTTGATTTGAGAACTCGAGATTAAAAGACGATTTTATCAGAGGGGTAGACTGGGTATAGAAAAATAAGAATTTTGACTTGTTGATGTGTTCACTACCCGAAAAGTGCTCATGGGGACCAAATCAAACTCCCGAACACCTACGGAGACTAAAATAGTGAGTTGGTCACAAATTGAGGGTCAAAATGAAATTAACACTTATTGGCGTTACGTTCTTATACTTATATTATTTTGATCTATATAGAAATTACCCCCATCATTAATTCCTTAGCCTTCACGACATCAAATGTGTTCGGGTTCTTTTGAAGTCATGTCTCTCTCTTTTTTTTTTCTTCTTTTTTTGTTGAAAGAAGTCATGTCTCTCTTTATATTGAAAAGAATAGAAACCTCCCAAACAAGATTTTTACTTTATTAACCCATCGACAAAAATTGTGCTACTATTGAATGTCACCCACATTTTTTTCTAATGAAATTGGATAACCTAGATTTGTGGTCTAGTAAAAGATACGAAAATAAGGGTTAATAAAAAGTAGGGTCAAACCCTCAAAGTATCTTACTTTAGTTTTGCGTCCCTAAAAGTTGTCAACTTTGATGCATAAACCCCATTAATTCCAACATAAATTTTGTTGTGTACTAAATTTTTCATTTGTATATCACATAATGTCACATGCATAACATTGTTATACATTTCACACGGTTGGTTTATCATTAATAAAAATGTAATTGATGTCTTTTATTTTTTGTTTTATCAAATCGAACGTCTGTACATAAATGCCATTGTACAAACGATTATCGTTGTATCAAATACAAATATGATTGCTACGTTATTGAAGAAGTGTTGAGTCATTTGACATAGACTTACGTTTGCGTAACATTAACACATCAGTGTTATGATGTATTTTAGTTTTTAGCCGCGGAATATGACATTCTACACGTGATTAACCACCTCACCATAATTTATTTATTTTTTGTTGCAAACCTCGACATAACTTTTTTTTTTTGTTGAAGGAACCTCGACATAACTTACCAGCCCAACTAGAACTTTTGGACTAATTATTTATGTGTTTTTCATTTTGACTAACAAGTAGAAAGAAGAAGTTCTTTCAACAAAAAAAAAATAGAAGAGAAGTTCTATCTGCGCCCCCGTATAAGTACTATTGGCGCCCCTATGCAAGCAAGGTTTGTGTGGAAACGGGGTGTACATACCAGAAAGGTGGGGCACCTATAGAACTCCCCCATTAGAATAGTAATTTGTGGACAGATTTCCCCTCAAGTTTTCTTTGAGGATTCTTATGTCCTTTCCCCTATCTATCATCTATTAACACCTTCTTTTGAAGGGTAGTGACCGACAGTGTAACACCTACCATGAAAATTGACAGTTGGTCTATTATTACTTTTTCTGCCTTCAATATAAATTCAGACAACTTGTCTCTCTCTCTCTCTCTCTCTCTCTATAACACTCACTCATATAAGTTAAGTGGGTTGATCATCTCACCTTCCCAAAATCAAAACAGATCAAAGAAAGTGAAGAAGAAGAATACTTGAAGGTATGTCTTGAACCAGCTCTGTGCTTGATTATGTGATTTTGAGCAGCTAGCTCATTTTGGTTTAAATGGGTTTTGTCAGATCTTGCCATGCATGATTCTTCTCTTTCATTTGTTTCAAAGAAATCTCATATTTTTTTTTTGGGATTTAATGATAGTGGAGAAGATAATGGAAGGAGAAACAAAGAAACTTTCTGTTTCAGATATGACAAAAAGTGAAATGGGATTATTGCAGAGCCAAGAACTCTGCCAGGTTGATTGATTCTTGTTTTACTTTTTTTTTTTTTAGATGATTCTATAAATTATGGGTTTTAATGATTTTTTTTTTTAAATTTTTTTAGTATATATTGGAAACCAGTGTGTACCCAAATGAGCAAGAGGTTCTAAAGGAGCTAAGACATGCTACTTTATCCCATCCCAGGTATATACTATAAAATGCTACAGTCACTTCGAGTTTTAACTTCGAGTTTTAATCAAAGCGTGAATTGAATTGCCATTTTTTTCTAAAACACTAAGATTTGAAATCTGATCTATTTGCGACTTATTTATTCTTACACTCTACTTCCAACCCTGCCATGAGACACTTTTAATTTATAAAAAGCTGAATTTGAAAATGTTAACTCATGTCATTAATATAAGGGAGATGCTAGGTTCACAAAAAAAAAATTTGATAAAATTTTTGGCGAAATGACATGGGAAGATTCTTTTCAAATTTTGACTGAATCTAGACCGTTCTCTTTTTGTCAAATTATGTTTTAATTGTCAGGATTCCGTGAAACTTTGAAAAAGAGACTTGCCACATCCATGGGGGTGTTCTTTTTGACAAAATTTCCCATAATATAATCCCACCACATGAGCAATCAAATGCATTGTGATGTTCTTTTTTAACTTTAGATTTCTCTTATGTGAGATCTATATTCACTCGAGTCAAATGTCAGGAATAAAATTTTATCTGAATCTCTGATTGTGGCATTCTTTGAGCTTAAGACGTTTTTTTTCTTTAGCTTTGTGATACCATATTAAGTTTGTGGTCGTCCAACTCATAACCAATTGACAATGAGTGTAGAGGACCTAAACATTATATTTTTGGTTGTTGGAGTCACCATTCCAACTCTGAGACTATTCTCACAGATCACTCACCGATAAACCAGATTGAGACCATAGAAAAAAAAACTAGTAACTTAGTATTAATATTTATATTAAATGCCATTTGAACACAAATACTTCTCTCTCGGCCCTGGCAGGAGTTATATGCTTTGTGCAGCAGATGAAGGACCATTAATGGCCATACTTCTAAAACTTGTCAATGCAAAGAAGACAATTGAAATTGGAGTTTTCACAGGATACTCCCTTCTCGTCACAGCTCTTAACCTTCCAAAGGATGGCAAGGTTTTCACATGACACCCCCTATCTCTTTATAAGTTTTCTTTTTGCATATTGTAGTTCTAATCATTTAGATGATAAAAATAAAACACACAGATTGTAGCTATCGACCCAAGTCGAGAAATGTTTGAGGTAGGATTGCCGTTCATCAAGAAAGCCGGGGTAGAACATAAAGTGGAGTTCATCGAGTCAATTGCCCTCCCTGTTCTTGACAAGCTACTTGAAGATGTAAGTATAATTTGTATATTTATATTTTTATATACACAAACATCTCAAAACTTCATCACCTACATAACGTTACGTCTCAACTAGCTTAGCACACTAACAAGTGAAGTCTAGATATGTCATGTCTGTATTTAACTTAGGGTTGGGGTAGTCGTTTTCAAAGGGGTGTGGCTACTAAAAAAACGGGCCACAATGACTTGCTTATTGGTCAAATGGAAACTGCACAACCTGTTTCCAAATAAGCAGTGGTGTTCCAGAGGGTTTTCTCTATCACACTCGCCTGGAATGGCTCAACGTCTATGACCCTGTATGCGTGAAGGGCACACGTCAAGACACTACGACATGTTTCAAAACACTTGTTTGGCAAACTTGGGCCTAAACTCCTTGGGCATGCAAAATAAAGATCTAAGCTAATTACAACTATATGTCTTATATAGACGAGCTTAAGTACAACGTAATGTTTCTGTATTAGGTGTGGGCTTCACTATGTAACGTGCTGGCTAAATAAATATTTTGTTCTCGGAGACTTCAAAACAGAGGGGTGGAACCGACATTTGAAAATCGGACTCAATTTTGTTGCTAGACATAGTACTTGATTTACATATAATGTTGGATTAGCTTAACTTTTTTGTGTTTTTGTGTCCAAAATTGCAGCCTAGCAATGAAGGTTCGTTTGATTATGCATTTGTTGATGCGGATAAGCCTAACTACAAGTATTACCATGAAAGGCTAATGAAATTGGTTCGAGTGGGCGGTGTTATTCTTTACGATAATACCCTTTGGTCAGGAACAGTTGCTTGGAAAGATGATTCATTACTTGATGACCATATGAAACATTTAAGAAGTGTAATGGTTGATCTGAACAAGTGCTTAGCAGCTGATTCAAGAATTCAAATTTCGCAGCTTCCTGTTGGAGATGGGGTCACTATATGTATGCGCCTATCTTGATTGTGAGTTATTTTGTTCGGGGTTTTCAATTTCTTTCCTGTTGGAATAAATGACATCGCAGACATGGGTTAATAAGATTCAACGGCTTACAACGAGCTAGTTGTTTCTCCTCTTCGTCCACTTGTAAGGGTCTAGTTTGTTTCTCCGTATGAATGGCAATGTTATTTTCGTTTCTAATGAAAATATTTTACATTTCTAAGAAGTTGCTTATTGTATTTTAGGAAATAGTGTTTATGGTCAAGTCAACCGACTGAAAAAAATATTTGCACGAATTTGTTTCTTGGCGTGTCCTATATATTTAAGAGGGAATGGATGAAAGGCCCAAAGTTAAGCCCAAAATAAGGGCCCGGTCCAAAGTTGGGAAAAAATGTAAAAGAGGTCCTCTGTGTCAGATTTGAATTTGGAGAAACCAAATACCCTTACTTTATTAACAAATTACAATTCGTGCCACTCAAAAATTACGATTCGTACCACTCAATATTTACGATAGTTGCCACTCAAATTGCCCGGGAAACGCGAAAAAAACTGAAAAATTCGGCCCGATGTGACAGTTGCAGGTGGAGGCGTCCCATCTCCATCACTCTCTCTCTCTCCCACGCCTTTACTCCAGCAAAACGTTCACTCTTCTTCTATTAACTTCTCCATCACTCAGAAACCGTTCCCTCTCTCAAAATCCCTCTTCTTCTATTAACTTCTCCACCACCAGCCATTAAAGAACTAGAAGCCATAAAATCCCTCTAAAATCAGACCTCTTTCACCTGATTTCAGTTCATAAACAGAAGCTAAGAAGGAACGGTTTTCTCTCTCTCGTCTCAGCCCTCTTTCACTCGATTCAAGTTCAGCCCTCTTTCACCTGATTTCATTTCAAAGGTAGTTTTTCTCTCTCTCTCTCTCTGTCTCTCTCACTCTATATCATGAACATACATTATTGTTATTTTCTCTGGTAATTTATCATTCAAAAAAGCCCTAATGTTCTCTCTCTCTCTCTATCTATCTCTATATCATGAACAACTAAGAGATTTCGTTACTGTGTGATATTACTTTGTTTTGGACAGATGGTAAAGCCTACTTCATCAAAACAATCAAGTAAGAAAGTATCCATTGATGAACCTCGGTCTAGCAGATCGAAGACAGTTATTGAAGAACAAGTAAGTAGAAGAATGAGCCCTAGAAAAAAGGTATGTAACTGAAAACTTTAACAATTTTCTGTTTCATAAACTTATTCCGAGTACATAATAATGTTTCCTGTAGATTGATCTGTTTCATAAAGTTGTGTACTGGTACAACCAAATAGTTCCAGTAAACCAGTTGATTTCTTGTACACTGGATAGTTTCAAAAAAATTCAACTCTTTCTTACGTAACTATCTAAGAAACAGATAAATTTTTCAAAAAATTCAACTCTTTCTTATGTGAGTGGTTTGTAGTTTTCTTTTTTATAAAGCTGTATATTTTACATAGAGGAATTCGCAAAAAATTTTACTACGTACTAGTACAACAAAATAGTTGCAGTAAACCAGTTGATTTCCTGTACACTGAATGGTTACCATAGTTAAGTTTTATTTATGAAACACACAGATGATTGCCCGAAATTCAATTCTTTCTAATGACAATGGTTTGTAATTTTTTCAGGTCTCACAAGATGATACCTTAACAGTGGTGCCACAAACAAAAGGAAAGAGAAAAATGGCAAATGTAAAACCTGAAGGAAGGCCAAAAAAGAAGACACAACAAGATGTACCTGAAGGTGACTCTGCAAGGGCCTGGGTTGGCTCTCCAAGTGAGCCAAAAAATAGACCCGAAAAATTGGTAACCAAGTTGTCCAAGGTGTACAAGATTTCTCTTAAAAACACATGGACCCAGTTGAAAGTAACATATCCAAAATTGACAAGCAGGCAGAAGGAGTTGCTTGCAGAGTCTCCCTTCAACAACTTGGTGAACGCGTTTCTAAATGACAGGATTGGCCTAGACAGCACAAGCAGACCAAACAAGGCGATATTTGAACTACTCTGCTTGTATTCCTCTTCCACAAAAACCTTCAACCTAGCTGGCAAAATGTTAGAGCTGAAGCCTCAGGATGTTTCTTTGATTCTGGGCATGCCATTGAGAGGGGAGGTGACAGAGCTTTTCTCGTCCACCAAAGCACTGAAGAAACCACAACAAGATTTCTGTGTAAAGTACTTTGGAGAGGTGCCTCCAAAAGTAACATGCATTATGATGGCTAATGCACTGAGGATGGCGGTTGATGAAGAGGATGAGTTGGATGCCATCAGGTTGATAATCATATTCATTGCTGCCAATGTTTTGTTTCCTTCAACAACCGGGTACTCGATTCCACCACATATTCTGCTGTACCTGGAATCGATGGAAACAATTCAGAGTTATAATTGGCCAGTGGTGGTGCACCAATTCATGATAAACTACATGAACAAGCACCCGAACGACCCGATTAAAGCTTCAGGCTGCCTACTACTCCTGCCTGTGAGTATGTTTAAGTTCATTTCAATTATATATTAGAATTGAAGTGCCTTATTGAATTTACAAATGTGTTTGTCTTATTTAAAGGTATGGTTCTGTGAGCATACTCTATGCTATGAAAGAGAGGAGAGGTATAAAGATGAAATCCCAAGGATTGTAAGGTGGTCTCTTGTGAAAATAACGGATACGTTTGACGAGAAACTGGCCAGCCTGACATCTGAACAGGTATAAAATAACATTTACATACCACTAAACTTGTGGGTTGAATGTAAACTAACTTATGTACTGGAAACTGTTTGGTTTACTGGAAATTTATTGGTTTACTGGAAATTTATTGGTTTACTGCTATGGTTATTACTGAAATGTTTTTCATTTTCTTTCAGGTAACTGAAGATTTTGTTTTCCCCCTCAACGAAGAAGAAACCAAGTTGGTGCAAACAATAGAGACCAAGTCCAACGTAAGTGACTTGATTCTTGAGATTGACCAACTTAAGCTAAGAAATGACCAACTGGAGAAAGAGAATGAAAAGCTTAGGAAAGAAAATGAGGAACTTCAGGCAGAACTGGCAGAAGCTATTGAAGAGAGGGACGATGCATTCAAAGGTTATTCAGATCTTCTGGCAGAGGGAATGATTCCAGTAGCCACTTATGTTCGATCTGCGGATGGCATTTTAGTGCCTGTAATGGAAATGAATACAGAGAATGCACCAGAACAATAACAGGACGCTCAGGAGAAAGAGGAGAAAGTAGAGGAAAAGGGTAAAGAGAGAAAAGAAGTAAAGGAAGTAAAGGAAAAGGAAAAAGAGGAGAAAGTAAAGGAAGATAAGGGAAAAGGTAAAGAAGTTGCAGGAAAAGGTAAGGAAGTTGAAGGAAAAGGTAAGGAAGAAGGTAAAGAAGTTGCAGGAAAAGGTAAGGAGAAAGCAAAAGGTAAAGAAGTTGAAGGAAAGGAAGATAAGGGAAAAGGTAAAGAAGTTGCAGGAAAGGAAGTAAAGAAAATTGCAGGAAAGGAAGATAAGAAAAAAGGTAAAGTGAGTAAGGAGGAAGATTCCGAAAGTGGAGAAGAAGATACGGATGATGAAGAAGGTGAGACAGTACATTTACAAGCTTCACTTTAGTACATTTACCAGATTCACTAGAAACAATGAAGGAAACCTAGAGACATAGAGACAGTACATTTACAAAATTCCAGGAAACAGTTCAATGTCCAACACATTACTAAATTTACTAACTTATGTGGCACATAAGTTACACAAAAAAAGAACAGCAGAATGTTAACAAAAACACAGACTCTCTTCATAATCTGAAAAACTTCAACACTGTAGAAGCTATTCAAAATTGTAGAATGTCCGGTGCACACTCTTCCCCAGCTCAAATGAAGAACATTTACAACCACTAAATAGGTTGGTTGCACGAAGCACTGTTGTGATAACAAAGTTGTTTACATCGACCACATACCCTCTGTCTTTTCCGAAAGTTCCCGGCACTTTCAATCCTAACAGTTCGCGGTCTCCCGGGACGCTTCTTGGTTAAGGGAGGAAGTATCATGTTGGCTTTATCGAAAGACTTTGGTGCATCAAAAGTAGGGACAGGGTTGATTGAAAGACTGTAGGTTTTACAATAAGCATCCGTTGTGACAGCAAGATCAAAAAACTTTGAGGAATCACCTCCATGCACTTTAATACACAAGATAGCATGTTCACATGGAATACCTTGAACTTGCCACTTACGACATGAGTGAGTCAGATTAGCAAGATCAACGAAGTGGCTGGGGTTCGACATAACTTCATATTTGAATTCAGAAGACTGAAGACATTTCCAACTGCAAGCAACATTAAATCTGGACTTCATTGTCTCATTGACTTTTGGGCATAGGAATGAGTTCCAGGAGGCCGATTCAATCCTTCGATCGTTCATCATGTTCATTATTTTTACCCGCAACATATCGAGCATGACCGAAATGGGAAGAACTCTCTCGTCCTTTATCCAAGAATTGAAAGACTCCGATAGAGAAGAACAAATCAAACCATACCTATTACCTGGAAAATATACATCGGCCCAGTTTTTAGGATTGACAGAGTACAAAAATGACTGCACTCCAATGCCGCCCATGACAACAAGTTCAGTAGTGTACTTTTGAAAGTCTGGAACAGTTAGCGCCCGAGCAGCTTTAAATATTAGTGACTGGAAGTAGTCGGACTTCTTGGCACCATTTTTGACACGTAAATTCATATTGTTGCGTAAATGCCATACACAATATGAATGGTGGGCCTCTGGGAATATGTTGGAAACTGCATTTATAATACCATGGTGCCGATCAGACATAAACGTCAACTCTGGACTACTAGCGACAACTCGTCCCAAATTGCAGAAAAACCATGTCCAGTTTGGATCGTTCTCTACATCAACAACAGCGTAGGCAACAACAAACAATCCTGCAATGAATCAGTAATGAATCAGTGTAGGCAACAAACATTTATTTTATTTTCTTACCAGAAAGTTTTCAAAAAACTGGGTAGTGGTCAGAAAATCAGGTAGTTTTCCGAAAACTATACTAGGCCGTACGTACCATCGTTTCCATTCTTTGCTACCGTTGCAAGTATGCATCCATTGTATTTGGTTTTGGCAAAGGTACCATCAACAAATATTAACGGTCGGCAGTGCTTGTAGCCTTCGATACTCGCTCCAAGAGCAATAAAAATTCTAACAAAACGACGAGAAACTGGATCGACTTGAAGATCAATATGACTATTTGGGTTAGATCGAGATAGTGCATCCACATACCACTGGAGCTTCGCATATGAATCCTCTTCTTCACCATATGTTAAAGAAATAGCAGCATTCCGAGCTTTATATGAATAGTAGTAGCTAAGAGCTATACCATAATCCTTTTTAAATGATGTTATAATGTCTTTCGTACTCTTTGTAGGATTCTCTCGGATGTCATCAGCTATTAACTGGCTGACAGCTTCTGTAGACAGCCTAGGCTTACGAGTAGACAATACAAAATCATCACACGTATGGACAGGGTTGAAAGCTTTAAGAACAAACATGGAACGGGACTTTAGAGGAGCAACAGCATGAATGGTCCAACCACAGCTGGGGGTTTTGCATATACAAGTTATCCGGGATAGATCATTCTTAAGAAATTTATAATTGTATCCATGTTTTATGGAATATCGACTAAGAGCTTGTCGAAACGCAGGAGCACCTCCGGGAAATTCCTGCCCAATGGATGTAAAAATTTCTGGCCAACTATCTGATCGTAGAGGTTCACTCCTAACGAGCGCAGTAGATGCCTCAGCATGAGTTGTTGAAGAGGGAGATATAAAATCTTGTGGGAAACTGCATGAAACATAACAATTGTCAATAGCCAGAAAATCTAGTTCACATAAAAACTTTCTGGTTTCCAGAAACCTGTTAGTGCACCGGAAACCAATGAGTTTATTGTAAACAAGACTACGAACATATATGAATAGGGTAATTCTTATTTTACAGGAAACTGAGTTTATTGTAAAAAACCATTAGATGTCCAGTGAAAAGTGGATAAGTTCTAATCTAATGGGAAATAATATGAATAGAAACTATCAAGTTTACTAGAAACCAGGTAGTTTACTCGAAACAGACTAGTTTTACGGGAAACATCGACTTTACTAAAACAAACACAGCTTACGCAGGTATATGATTAGAGAACTATGTAGTTGACAGAAAATCATCTTGTTTACTAAAAACCAGTTGGTTTACTGAAAATCAAAGAGTTAACTGTAAATAAGACAATTTACGCATTTATCTAAATAGGGTAATTACTACTTTATAGGAAACCAGATTGTACAATGGAAATCAATGAGTTTACTATGAATTATTATGAAATATGAGGAGTATTAAAGTAGACTACCGCTGTCGTTCCTGTTGAGCATATCTAGCGTATGCTACAGCTACAGGAGGAGGGGTAGAACAAAAAAAGTCGCGCTCCACCCTGAGTAGTTCAAGTAAACATTCATTCAAGTAATCGATGTAAAAGCAAAAGAGAAGTATTAAAGAAAGTAACATAAACATCCATTCACCAGAGAGGACCGGTTGATCCAACATTCAAAAGCATTTGACTGAAAGGAAAACAGAAAAGAAAATGAGAATACGAATCTTGTTATCAACAAGGATTCAGTTTTTACATAACAATATCAATTTACTTCCATACGTGAATGAAACTGTGTTTGACAGGTTGGTTATTTCTTCAAGGCCATCCATTATGTAACGCCAACAAATAAACCTGGAATATAAGAAAGTTTGAAAAAAACCAGAAACATTCAGGGTGAAACCTTGAAGGTAATGGTTTAGGAGAGCATTAAAGATTAGTTAAGAAAGTCAGAAATATTCAGGTGACATATTTAGGATAACATTGAAGACAAAGAAGATAATGGTCTCATGGTTTCGGCTGAAATATTTAGGATAGCATTGAAGAAAAAAATCAGAAGCATTGAAGACAAAGGAATAACAAATAAGAAAGTTTCACCTGAAAGAAGAAAACAAAGTCAGAGGAAGAGCAGAGGTTGGAAAGATAATGACCAAAATCTCGGTATAAATAAGCTTCTCAGACTCAATCTTTCTAACTTATGGGCGGGCTTTCAAATTTTAGCTGAAAATTTGGCTGAAAATTTAAACTTTGAATGAAATAGAGAGAGATGAAACTGTTTTGAGAAGGATTTAGAGAGAGAAATAAGCAGAAAATAAGGAGATTTGGAGATATTTAGGTGTGATTGCCAGAGTTTAGAGAGATTTTTGGAACAATTAACGTCAAATCTCCATCCCTCATTAAATGGTATTAATTGCTCCCTCTCCATCAGCTGACAAAGGCGTCAGGAAGTAAGAGGAAGGGTAATAGAGGGATTTTTAAAAATCTGTCACAAAAAAGTGTGAGCTGTCACAGAAAAGTGTGAGCTGTCTTCCCTCTTTGGACTGGAAATGCATATTTGGCTGAGAAGGGACAAAACGCCAATTTCCCCCCAAAATTTTGGACCAAACGCTCATTTTTTGTATATTTAAATAGGTCAGTTGGTTATTTTGGAGATAATAAGTATGGTTGTCTCTTGTAATTTATTTTGTTGGGTGTTTGATAAAGCTCAAATCTAAGGTAGAAAGTGTGAGAATAGTCTCACATGGGAGAAGTTAGTAACTATCAATCCTCTTCACTCATTGCCAAATTGGTTATGAGTTGGATGACCACAAACTTAACATAGTATAAGAGCTAGGCCCACACGTGACAGGCTTAAAAGCCACACGTGCTCCACGCCACCCGACGAAAAAAAAACACGTGTTAGGCTAATCACGCCACACGTGAGGGGGCGTGTGAGAATAGTCTCACATGAGAGAAGTTGGTAACTAGCAAACAGGAATATAATGTATAGGTCGTGTCCACTCATTGCCGATTGGTTATAAGTTGGATGGCCACAAACTTAACAAAAAGATTTTTTAATTTGGGAAATTTGGTCAGAATGCATGAGAAAGTCGGTTCGAGCATACCCAAATTCAACTCCAGTACCCAATCTTTGGCATTGGAGTTAAATTTGGTGCCCTCGAGCCAAATTGGTGAATACAAATTTGACTTTTGAAGTGGGCATACCAAATTCGACCCCTAAACTCAACTAGTTACTAGAGTTGAATTCGGTCGCGTTAAGATGAATTTGAGTAGCTTCGTCTACACGAGTTCACCGGGTTCACTCCTGAAAGCTTAAAATAGAAGCACGAATTAAGTTCGGCCTGACCATGTCGAACCAAAGTTCGACTATCGGTCTGGTTCGATCGAGCTTAAACTCTAACTATCAAAAAATATAACCCTAAAAGTGTACAAATTGGTTTTCTTCCTTACGAAGTTATCGGTTATGGATTGATGCTACCGGCTACAGGTGAATCGATGAATGAGAAGGAAGAAGCAAGAAGAAAGTGAATCAGAGATGAAGAAGAAGATGAATGAGAAGGAAGGAGGTGACACTCAAAAGTTTTAAAGATTGAGGGTTGAATGGGAGATGCTCTAACAGGTAGTTCAAATCTTGAAACAAGTCTTTTCAATTTTAAGACCTAATTACATTACTAGAAAGGCATAGTATAGCAAACATCACCTTCAACAACTACATAAATTTATAAACAGAGGTTGATACATAGATACATTGATACACAGGAACAAGTAAATAACTTAAATAACCGCCACAAACAATTAACTTAAAGGAAACAATTGAAGAAGAGGTTTTTTCTTTTCTTTCCATTAATGGAGACGAATGCAAATAGTTGAACCATCACTTACAGGAATATGGGCTATTTGAATACGAGTATCAGTTGCCAAGAACTTGTTCAACTCAATAGCAAAAGGCGTATTATATATGTAGTATGGTTCTGTAATAGTAGACTTATCTTCTATGGCAACTGTTCCTCCACATAGTGTGTTATCATAGAGAATGACCCCCCCAACCCTAACCAGTTTCAATAGCTTCTCATGATAATTTATGTAGTTATCTTTATCTGCATCCACGTAAGCAAAATCGAAACTCCCTTCGTTTTCAGTCTGCAAAAGAATTCAAATAGTAAACGAATTAAGTCTTTTTTGAATTGTTCAACGTGTGCCTCGAACCCTTGACCTCTAAGGTGGAAGATTATACCTCTTACCACTCCAACCAAGGGTTGTTGGCGTAAACAAATTAAGTTTCTCAACACTGCCCAAGTATTTGTGCTATGAGTATTATAGATAGATGTATTATAACACACTATGACTTAGGGATGTGTTATTTGATTTTTTTCGAATTCAAATCCAAAATCTAAATTTGCTTGAGCAAGATTTCGGTCGTATGCAATAATCTAAAATGACAATTGTGCCCTTCATTGAAGTTGTTTTTAAGAGGAAGTGGTAGTCAAAACATACATTTTCTAGGAGTTTGTCTAGAACAGGATGAGCAGGAGATACAATGAAGTCAATTTTGTGTTCAACACCAGCTTTTCGAACAATGGGCGCCCCAACCGTTTCATATGCTTCTCCATTTATATCGATCGCTGTAATCTGCATCATTGTGAAAAAATTTATCGGGAGAGTTAGGAACTATAAAGTTTGTAGATATCTTACTAGCACAAATTTCTTGACGGACGATGAGACATGAAACGAACAAAATGATGCAGATCACAGAGGAAGAAGTGAACCTTGCCGTCTTTAGGCAATGAAAGAGCGGTGAGGAGTAGAGAGTATCCTGTGAAAACACCGATTTCGATCGTCTTCTTCGCATTGATTAGCTTCAACAACAATGTCATCAATTGTCCTGCATCTGGTCCAGTACCCATACAAGCCCTGTAAAGATGAGAAGGTAAGAAAAATATAAAAGAAACATGGTTAGGGACTTAGGGCTAGTACTTTTCTATTAGGTTTATGTCATAATGTGGTGAGAAAAAATTACTCAGGGTGTTTTGCAGTAGCTTCTCTTAGCTCTTTCACAAACTCTTGTTCTGTTGGGTATACACTGGTTTTCAAGAGATACTGTAATTATAATTCAAACATAGAATTAGTAAAAGAAAACAAGCAAATTTTATGAGTAAAGAGAACTAGACTTTCATATTGCGTCATATAACCCAACGAATACAGTAGAAATAGCTTGTGACACTACCATAGTAAATATTGGTACGGTGGGGACGTGGGGTATTACACGATTAGTTGTGGCACTTGCTATAACAACCTGGTCAATGTTAGCATCTACTGATGCATTCCTTTGTCGTTCTAATCTGAAGTCCAAGTGAGAATAGTCTCACTTTTGAAATGGATATTCTAATAACCAAGAATATAATGTCTAGGTCATCTCCACTCATTTTAAATTAGTTTTGATTTGGATAATCATAAACTTAACAGCCCACTTACGCTTAAGCTTACATAAGATATTCCATGCCAACAATGGTTATTTGCCTAATGAAATTGTGGGTTTTCAATAACACGATAGATGGTTGTGTCGATTATGGACCTCTATCAAACGAAGAAAAGAGAAAGAAAAAAATACCTGATAGAGCTCCTTGCTTTGCAAAAGTCCTGCTTCCTCCATGGCTTGTCAACTATATTTCTTACACAACTTAGAACTTTTAAGCTTCAAGAAAGGCTTGGAAAGAAGTGCTCAATTCCATTAAATTGGACTTATACTTATAATGATCCAATCTTACAATAATTACATAAATGAAACTATATAATATTCTCTTAAACTACGATTAATAATGTTTTATATAAAGCTAAACAACAACCATCTCCCGCCAATGAATCTTGATTCTCGACATAGTCATAATAATATGAGTAGATACCTCCTATTTTAACCTTGATTGTGTACTTGGTCGTAATCTGAAGTAGGTATATTCATATATTTTATGTATACTTGCATATAATTGTGTTACAATATAATTATTGTGTTTAAGTCTAAACTTTAAAGCTTCTACCAACTACGATGTTCAACTACACCTATTCGTTTAAAATAAAATATCATCACTACTTGTCTTTGTGGTTGGAAGTCATGGAATAATACTACTTCGAAATAATTTATATTTAGATTACAATTTTCTCCGTCAAAGCCTTTATGATTGGAAAATGATATCATCACTAAACGCAACAGTCAATTTGAAAAAACTCAAATTGATACATAGGATTACTTGAATTTTTACCAAAAAAAACACTGTCCAATGCAACAATCAACTTGAATCTCAATATGATGTGACAACAATAAATGTTGTGATACTCAAAAGTGTGAAACTAGGGTTTTGAGTAAGACTACAATAAGGAACTAGGGCACAACTTTGCCTTTTATACGTAGGTCATTTCTGATTAAGTATGACCAGTCAAAGAGATACTCTTCTCCGTCAAGCACATGAATAAAGTCAAGCCCAACAGAAACAACTAAAGACCAGCACAACTATGAGTTGAGATGAGTTGGGCACTCCAGTCAACCTGTAACAACAAAAATTAGTTAAAGTCAGTTTACTAACTAATTTTTCTGTTTCATAACAGTTTTTTCTGTTTTACTTTCTTCTTTTCTAATTGTATAAATATAGACAATCTGTAATAGAAGAAAGTTTGATTGAAATAAAATCAAGTTCTTGAAGAAGGATTTCTTACAAAAAAGAAAACCCAATTGGCCACATCATCATTTAATATGTTAAAATAAAAAATAAGAGTAAATCTAAAGTAAGTGTTGAGTTTTTTAAATGTTGCATTACGGAAGTATTTTGAATTGGGGGTCTCAATAGTGCTACCTAGAAAAGAGAATTTCAATTCATACTTAGATAAATTAGATCATTAGTTGAATTTTTCTTCCGTGTTAGCGTTGGAGATGTTCTAAAAAAAAAAAATTAACCTTCCCCATGCTTTTATGTATATATATATATATATATGTGTGTGTGTGCAGGGTCACCAATTACCACCTTCCTTCGAACCAGTCAGACGTGGTGGTATTTAATGGAGCCCCCTATTATAGGGTCAACTCATTGAACGGAGAAACTATAGTTTCGATGTTGTGCAGTAAAAGGTGTGTGGGTTGTGGGACACTGGCACCCAATCCAAGGATCTTTCATCTTTCTTACCTCAAAGATCAAATACAACTTTTATTATACTAGAAAAGCTAAACCATTGACATCACAACAACAACACGTCACTTGGCACGATGGATGGAGTCCCAAACAGATATTCATGCTTCATCATTGCTTTTAATCTGTTATCTTTTTTTTTTTTTTTTTTTTTTTTTTTTTTGTTAAAGCTTTTAATCTGTTATCTAGCATGTTCATTTTTATAATCTAATTTTGAAACTTTAATAGCTCAATTTTGGTGTAGTATTTGCATAGAAAATAAGCCACTAGGAGTCCATAAAATTCTTTCCTTATTTAACTCCCGCGAATGAGGGACTGAGAGACCTTCGCTGAGAGAGAGAGAGGGACTGAGAGAGAAAAATGTTCTCCGAGAGAGAAACATAGGGACTAAGAGAGCAGGGCCGGCCCTGGGCCTAGGCGACCCAAGCGGACGCCTAGGGCCTCCAAATTTAGAGGGCCCCCCATTTATGTTACATAGATGGTATTATTATATGTGTTATTTTATGTACATTTACATCACTTTTGTTTGGGTAGTAGAGTTGGTGGAGTGGTTTTTTCCTAAACCTAAGGTCATGGGTTCGACTCCCACGACTTGCATTATATTTTTGATAATTTTTTCCTACTAAAAACAACCTAATTAATATGAAATTTAAGAGACAAGTCATAACATTTAAACTTAATCAAAGAAAAAAAAATCAATTTAGACACATTCTCATAATTTAGTTTCTTCTCTAATCTAATTTTTCTTCAAACTCCAATATAACATGTCAACTTTTATATTGTTTTAAACTTTAAGTGTAGGGATCCCGTCGTTACGTTCGCCTAGGACCCCCAAAAGTCGGGACCGGTACTGTAAGAGAGGATAAAGATTCAACCCTTGCCGGATCTTCGCCTGATTTTTCCGAGCGAGAGATAGAGATTGGGAGAAAGAGATACAATATGTAGAGAGAAGGAGAAGAGAGTGAGAATGAAGAGCTTAGGTTTTTTTTCTTTTATTCCCAAGAGAAGAGAATGAGAAATAGGTTTAAAAATATCATATAGGGGTATGTATGTTAAAATATAAATTCAGACCTACTAATTCAGATTAAGAAAACAAACATCCAACTTGTAAAACAATTAAGTCAATTCAAAATCAATAAATTCAGATTCAGCCAATTCCGATTCAACAAATTCAGATTCAGACGTACAAAAAACAAACAACATCTTAGATGCATTCTCGGTTTAATAGGAACAGTAATTGAAGTTCGACACCGGATCTCTAAATTGTCTGTCACAATCATGTGCAATTCAATATATATATATATATATATATATATATATATATATATATATATATATATGTATATTTCTACGCACACATTAAGTGTCCACCGCATCCTACGGACGCGGTAGATCTCTTTTGGCTAACGCCGGTGTAAATTGATTAAAGATTAACAAGTTAAAATAGATCTAGCATAACAGTAGTTGATTAAAGAACACCATTAGGAATAAAAACAAAAAATATAAATACAACATAAAGAACCCATGAATGCAACACGATAATTAGTTTAGGGGGAGAGAGAGTTGTGTGAAGAGTGGAGAGAATAAAGAAGAAAAATATGCTTGAGTATTTACATACACGATAGGTAGTTTTGGGAGAGATATTGTTTTTGGTCGTGGGTAAGTGAAGATAATTACGTGGGTGTGGGTAGTTTTGGGTGAGGTAGTTTCAACCGAATTTGATAGAGATAAATTTTAGGGAGAAAGTTAGGATTATTGATTGTGGCTAGTTTTTTTTAGTAAGTATAAACTTTCGTACAAGATCAAACAGTTGTCTTTGATACAAGAAGTAGAAATAAACAAAACCAAAGACAAAGTAACGACAGTTAACTGAAAGGACTAAATCAGAAACGATTAGTCTTGAGGGGCTAGAGCAAATTGCGCCAAATTATGTGCCTCACTATTGCAAATACGCGGTCAGTAGATGATCTCCACCTGTTTTGATCTTAGTCGTTCACGTATAATCTCTACTTCTGAACTTAGGCGCCACGAGACAGATTGAAGTCCATCGCATAGAAATCCAGCGATCGTAGAGGAATCTCCCTCCAATATAAACTCCTCGAAACCTAGGATTTCCGCTAGATTTAACCCAAACGAGAAACCCTTGACTTCAATGTGTAGCGGCGAGAAAGTCTCTGAGATCTATCCCACCACCACTCCGTTAACGATTAGTTTTTAGTTGTTTTAGAATCGTTGGATCAAGAAATTTAGATGATAATCGGATGAACACCAAACAGAAAAACAGGAGTAATATACTAATATGTTTACTTAGTTTAGCTCCTTGATTTTGATTGAAGAGAATAATTCTTCTTTCAATAATACAACGTACCAAACAGTTGACATTATTGGTAGTTTTTTTTTGTTCTTTGAAGTTCTTGGTAGGTAGTAGGTGAGCTCACAAAAGAATAAAGTAAAGTCGGTACGTGAGATTTAAGAATCAAACAACTTGGTAATGTTGTAATTAGACCCTTACCCTGGGTTCGTTTTTCATCTATTTGGAGGGACTTAAAAGGCATCAAAATTAGAATCTCTCCGGCCCCTTAGATTCTTGTTTTCGAGCTTTTGAATTTAGATCTAAAGTTCACCTAATTCCGGTTTCAAATATTGACGTTTCGTTTTAGATATAAATATTGAACACGCAAGTATTACTTAAAATTGAAAAGTAGTGAACTTTAGTTTAGTACCCCATCTATGGGCGTTCTACATCACTTTGGCCATGCAGGGAAATCGGTGTTTTGGTTGAATTACGAATTAGGACATTGTCGAATTAAGATGTACTTCACATGTTTTCGTTGAACTACCAATCACTTGTTCTACTATTTAATGGACTTTGGATCTGAATCAAACATCCTGAAACCTTAAATATCTTTTTGAACAGTTGTTTATATGTTTTTTTCGTTTCAATTTATGATGTGTTTAGACGAAGGAATCAAGAGTTCAAATGTTTTTTTTGTTTACTTGGTAATTAATTTCTTCCATTTATAATTAATTGGTTTTCTTTAAACGCATCTTTTAAAGCAACAAGTTGAAGAAACCGTTTTTTTAGGAAATCGTAAGAAAAAGAAAATATTTTTTCCTTAAAAAACGCTGTGTTTTAACTTTTTTTTAATGGTTTCCTGAAACTGTTCTCTCGAACGAGGGTTTTCAGAAAAACAATTTCCACAAAAATATTTTCAACAAAGCGGATTTCAACAAACAAAAAAAAGATGTTTGGGAAACCAAATAAATAAAAAAGATTTCAGAGAAGTGCTTGAAGAAAATGGTTTCCAAAAAATCGGTTTCTGGAAACAGTTTTCAGAAATGTGGTTTTGGGAAGAAGATGGACGGTTTTTTTGAAAAAAGTATAGTTTCCCAAAAAACTAACGGTTTTGGAATAAACTATATTTTCAAAACAATTATTTGTGAAAAAATTTGTTTTAAGAAAAGATATTATGGAGTATTTGGGGTTGATCTTTGAAATTTAGGTCTAATAATTCAAAATCTTCTCGGACTTTAAGGGGTAGAGTGAGATATTGGTCCAATACAAATTTAGAACGAATTTTTGGGCTTATAATCCAAAAAACGGACCCTAATAGGACTTTTAGTCCTCTCTAATCCTATAAAGGGTTTCAAAACCAAAAAAATAATACAAATTGATATCTAGTCCATTTGGTGTCATCTAGAGAGAAAACACAAATCCCTAGAATACCAAATAATTTATAATACCTAAACTAACCTTCCATATATATAAGATCTAATTTAAGCTCAAATCAACCAATATTCGTTTTCCTATTTTATCTCCCTGTTTCTCTCTCCAATTACCGACTCTAAAGGAAGAAAGAAATCTTTATCTTCCTTAAATTTGTAACCGAAACCTTCTCTTCCTATCTTTCTCTCTCTCTCTACATCTTCATCTTCTGAAACTATCCTCCATTAAAACAAAAAACTTTGTAACCGAAACCTTCTCGTCCTATCTTTCTCTCTCTCTCTACATCTTCATCTTCTGAAACTATCCTCCATTAAAACAGAAAACTGAGTTTCTAAGTTTAGGTAAAACTCAAACCAAATTTTATGTTTTCTGATTATGTTTCGATTGAAAATCTTCCATTAACTTGTTTCATTATCATTAGAGCTATTCAAAATCATCATCTTAATTGTTAATCAGGTAAACAATTTTCTTATTTGATGATTTGTTTCAGATCAAGAAAGTTATTATTGTCTTTCTCTCTCTAAAGTTTGTATTAATGATCACGATCTTCATGAGATTAATACTTCATTTCTAAATCTTACAAATCGAGTTTACTTATTGTTTTCAATCAATCGTCATATCAGTTATCAATAGATTTGGAGTTTATGCAAAGTATGATATTCAAATTTTCTCCAGATCTGATTTTTTTTCCGTACAGATTGATGAAACGTGATTCTGTCACACGGTTACTCGTAACAGAATTAACATTATATATACTTTAGAATAAATTACCATAATGTAACGTAAATTATATAAACTTTTCCCTGCGATGTATATCAAATTGAGAACACAATATATGTTCTGGTTCTGCAAATTTTTCACAAATAACATTAACATTATATTATTTTGTGTAAATCATACGTAATTTATGGAACATTATGTATGATTTAATATCAAAACAGTTCTCGTTTCATTATTATAACATCTTTGATTTACATATGTAAATCCTGTGTACTTTTTTGTAAAGTACATGTAATTTATTCAAATGTTCATATAATTTACTGCAAATAATATACTTGTATATATAATTTATTTGAATTAATCTATCTCACTTTGTTATCACAGATGGAGTTCCAGGCAGAATCATCAAATCAAAATAAGAAAATCAAACTGAAATCAGATGGTTGGGATAAGATATTTACAGAACTAGGACAGTTATTTCCTGGGGGTGCAAAAGCTTTTCGATATGCTCTTAGGCAATATAGCATCAACACCGGGCATGATTTCAAATTCATAAAGAATGATTCTAAGCGTGTTACTGCTGTGTGTCCTGTTGAAGATTGCAAATGGATAGTGCATGGATGGGCACCATTGAAATGCGTGCATGGATGGGCACCATTGAAATGCGATTTCATGTTCATATTGAAAGACATGGAAAGGAAACATGATTTCATTATTTGTGATAAATGTCTCATTATTTTTCATAAAGTTTGCATAATTTATTGTAAATTATACATAATATCGTATTTACAGTTTAGGTCAGAAATTACAAGGTTTGATCAATTAAAAACTTTTAAATTTTTGCTGTTATCATTGGTTATTTATAAAAAATTACCAAATCCTGTGGTAAATCACGGATACTTGTGAATAAATTATACATACTTTACGGTAATTTAAGTTATACCAGACAGAAATTGACATAATTTATCAAACAGATCTCTAAAAATTGATTTATGACGAAGCTTTGAACAACTATGTCACAACAGAAAAAACCATAAAAATCAACCCAAAATCTCACCATAACGTTGAAACAATCTTCTTTATGATGAAAAATAACCATGCAAAAAAAACTTGTGAAGAAATTATACATACTTTACAGTAGTTTTGGTTAAGATTTTTGTTTCTGATTGATTCGGATAATAGGAAAGAGAAAATTGATTTGGTTTCTAAATCTGTAAAGAGAGAGAGAAAATTGATTTGGAAATATCCGTGGTGATGACGTTTCGTTTTGGTTAGGATTTTTGTTTCTGATTGATTCGGATAATAGGAAAGAGAAAATTTGTTTTCCAAATCTGTTTAGAGGAGAGAGAAATTATGATTTGTTTCTATCCATTTTTTTTCTAATAAATCTCCATATTTTTTGCTAATAAATCTCCACGTCAAATTTGAGCGTGGGACATTGACGGTAATGTGTTTAGAAAGTGAGGGTTTTTATGTCCATAATGTAAAAGGACTAAATATCCATATTTTGAGAAGATTGGATCATAAACCTTTTTTGAATATTATTTTGGTCTATATACCCACCGACCCATTTAGAACTTATAAATCGATTTAGGATTTTTAGTAGCCAGACAAACCAAGAAATCTTGATTCCTACCATATCTTATTTTTCGTAGGAATCTTACTTAAATCCTACATCCGAACGCATCATTAATTAAATTTATACAAAATTCTAAAAGCACCCCCTAATCCAATTTATATAGTACTTTATAAAAGGACATCTTTGTGTCCAACTTATACATTACTTTACGAAGGCACCCCTTGTTTTCCTACTCTCCATCAAACACTTTAAAACATGTGAAAAGTTTGATTTTCTTTTTTTTGTTTGATTTTCTTTCTCATCAGAAACATTCATTTTCACATCCAAACGGAGCCTAAAATCAAAATATTGCTTAAGACAATAAAACATACGGAGGAAGTCTTATGGATGCTAAATATTGATTAGGTCATCTCTCAATTCTTCCTAGAGGCTTAGCTTCTATTGATTATAAAACATTGAGAATAATATCTTACTAAAGCATGATCCTTTTGATAAAGACAATAAAAGACTAATGCAGGCGCACGCAAACCGTAGATCCATCGCCGACAGGAACCTGTGAAATTTGAATGCGAGAGTCCTCAGCCAAGAACTTATTGAGCTCAATAGTTAAACGTCTAGAGTTTCTATTGCCCTCTGGAACCAAAGATTCATCGGAAGTTGCCACTGTTCCTCCCCAAAGTGTGTTATCATAGACAATCATCCCTCCAACTCTCAACAATTTCAATAGCTTCTCGTGATAATGTCGATAATTATCTTTATCTGCATCTACGTAAGCAAAGTCAAACGTTCCCTCATTTCCAGGCTGAAACAAACCAAGAGACAACAAACATATACAAATTCAGAAAGTTAATTAACAGCATACTAGAGCCTGTCTAGCACAATGCAAGTGGAAGCAGTGGTTTAGAAGACGAATGTCATAACGAAATAATGAAAATATTCAGGTAACAGTAGAGACCATTTCCCTTTCTCTGTTTTGTGCAATACACCTTGTTAAGACAACTTTTATGGATATTTGACATTGGGTGCGAGTCGTGGAGAATAATGAAAAAACTTACATCCTCCAATAGTTTGTCAAGAACTGGATGAGCAGCAGATTCGACAAACTCTATTTTATGTTCAACACCAGCCTTTCGAATAATTGGCAATCCAATCTCTTCATATGCTTCTCGGCTTAAGTCGATAGCTACAATCTACATCATTGTGCACAAATTCATTTAGAGTTAGGAACTCAGACATGACTTCGTAAAAAATAAATTAGGTGGTAAATATATGAGACCTTTCCATCATCTGGCAATGAAAGGGCAGTCAGGAGGAGTGAGTATCCTGTGAAAACTCCAATTTCTATAGTTTTCTTTGGATTGATTAGCTTCAACAACAAGGACATTAACTGCCCTGAATCTGGTGCGGTAGCCATTATAGCTCTGTGTAGAGAAAGAAGGTTAAAAAAATGTATCAGAAGAACGTAGTTCATTGACGAAGAAACTAGATTAATTTCTATGTAACATGGACACTCCATATAGATTTTTTTTTTTGTACCGGATTCTTGGATACTGATGTGAAATGGAACTTTAATGTGCGAAGCACTTAGTCTTACATTGATTAGTAAGACTTTCCAGACTTGGGTGATAGCATTATACCTTGTCTTACATATTTGCTAGGCCTTTTGGGTGAGTTTGGCGCCTAGATTGGTCAGACAGAGAAGCTTGCGGCAATCTGAAGCAGGCCATGTCAAGGACAAATCATGTACGTGGAACTATTCTTGTAATTGCGTGTGGCGCCTAAATGTTAGAGAATATGGCTAGTATTGGGGCAGGTGTGCGTCAGATACTCATGACGGGTACTTCCAGTCAGTGGGCATAACGGGAGATTTTGTGTGTAAGCTTGTATTTTCGTTTTGAGCGTTTTCCACTTATCATACCTGACACATTACCAGCATTTGATCCGGATATTTATAACAGTGTCCATGTTACATTTGTTTTAAGCTATCATATCATATTAAATTAAACAATTACCGGGGATGTTTTGCCGTAGCTTCTCTCAGCTCCTTGAGAGGCTCTGGTTCTCGCGGAAATACGCTGGTTTCCAATATATACTACCCACAAGGAATTCCAATGTGGAGTTGATAAATTAAAAACATAGAAAGGAGATAATGCAAAGAGATATACAGATTAAAACTATTAAAAGCATACCTCATACAACTCCTTGCTTTGCAACACTCCCTTGCCTTCCATTCTTCTCAACTATCTTCCAGCAATCTGAATCAATAAATCTCTTAAGAGGATAAATGTGCAGGTAGCTACTTAAAAATACGCTTTTTTGTTAGCACTCAATACCCTATATAGCTTCAGTTGCATAATTTTATCAGGAAATTTGACAAGGAAATATCCGATAGAGTGGATAGCATATCGTGCTGCATTTAGAGAGGATAGCATATCGTATTCCTAAGTTGTTCCTATAGTTAAAATTTCACTTCTACTTCGAAAAACATACTTCTAAGTGAAGATGTACAACCAATTTTACATGACATTTACCCACAAGAATGGCGACATTCGAGAAATATCCGATAGAGAACAGATATCGTGCATACCGTCTAATTATGTTAGTTAGAAGTTTATTTACTTCATATAAAAATGTCGACTTCTCACGCAGCAAAAAATAAAATGTATGAACTTAAAATTGCAATTTCTAATGCCATACCTTGTTAGAGGTAGAATTCTAGAAAACAGGCTGCAGTTTGGTAGCTTCTGTTGTAGCTTATGACTTTGTTTGAAGGTTTCTAGCACTTCAAGTTGTAACTCCTTATATATTGTCTGTGTATGTATGTGTGTGTATTATGTATATGTTCATTTAGTGTACAACAACTAAACAAAACAGCCGAAAAAGTGGGCCAACCACAGACCAAAATCTGACGTTGGCCGGCTCCCACTGGACGGACCATTTCTCTCTCACCAAGGCCCGTCCAATGGGAGCCGGCCACGGCCACCTCAGTTTTCGGCCTGTCATAGGCCCTTTAGCATTTTTATTTGTTATTCCCAATGGTTATGCTCTATTTAGTTTCTTCAACTTTTCAGAAGCAAACCCTTTTTGTACAAATTTTGGGCAGGGTATAGGTTTGGATAATTTTGGCCACTGGATGACTTAGACATAGGAAACACCCCACAGGCTTTTTTTTTTTTTTGTTGAAAGTACCCCACATGCTTTACTAAATGAAAATATTAATAGGGTTGTTGATATGATGGTTTTTTTTTTTTTGTTGAACTAATTGTTGATATGAAGTTCAACAAAAAAAAACTAATTGTTGATATGATGGTTGATTATAAACAAATGAATTAAAGATCAAATTACATGAAAAAGGTTTTTTTTTTAATTTGAGATGAAATATGATCCAAGAAACATAAGAATAAGGTTAAAAAGTTGAAAGACAAATAACTTACCCAAGGAAGTTGAAACCTCTTTTGATCAATCACCCACTCCCAGACCTGAAATCTGATCAAAATAGAGTGAGAAAACGCCTTGCTCCTTAAAACCACACTTGAAAATTTGGTAAGTCTAATATGAGTAGAAATGCAATTCTATCCCTAATTTTCACTTTCCTAATCCGTTCTTTTTTTTATATATATATCCAAAATATTATACTAATTTGGTAACTTAATAAGTACAAAAGGATTTGGACGGTTGTCTCCGAATCAGGACTCAGGGGACTTCTATATACACGAGTGACATGCCGACTCTCCTTCACTAAAAGACAAAATCCTTCAAAATTTTACTGCCTTCTAGACTGTTATTTTATCTAGGTGAATGATGATGTCACAAATTAACTTAAGATTTTATGTACATTTAGCATTTTTCTATTTTCTTAATTCTTGTCCTTCTAAAAAGTTGTCCATTACTACTCTACTTATTTCAACATAAGAGCTGGAAATATAGCATCTTTATCTGATTGAATTTTCTCGTGACAAGACCCTTTACAACAATGCTACACTTGTGATGATATACACTATGCGATCATTCTATGGATCATATAGAAAACGAGATGTGAACACTGTTTCCAACACGAGATTAATGACATTAAAATGGTGATCAATATGATTATAGCATTCCCAAAAGTCAATAAAAAGTTAGTGAAACACAAACAAAAATCTATCGAAAAATGGCAACCGCCAATCGACCCCTTCCTCAAGATGAATGTAGATGCATCCTTTACAACAGTTGAATCAAACATTGGAATTAGCCTAATTATTCATAATGTAGAATCCAAATTTATTGAAGCTCAGGTTAAAACTTCCAATGCGAGAAATAGCGGAGAAAGTGAAGCTATGGCCATTCTCAATGGACTAGAATGGGCAAAGGAACAGAACCACAGGTCAAAAAAATATAAACTTCAGGGCCATTGGCTTAAATCCATTTATGTTTCTATTTGTGAGCCTATAGCCCACTCGAATAATAGTTACGGCGGATAATGACGTTTCTGCCTTTCCGATATTCCTAGTTGACTAACAGGGAAATGGCGCAAGAAGAAACAACGTATATGATAATTCCTAAGGTATTGCAAAAATACGAGAAATCTAGAGTGAGAAAAAAAAAAATCTTAAGAACTACGATCGTTTTGATTATGAGAACCAAAAGTTTGTGTAACTCTATATCAAAAGAGCAATCGAAAGATCACACATGATATAATATAAATGGACAAATGAATTCGACAAATCTGTTAAAATGATTGTTTTTGCCTCTCCAAATTTTCAAGTCTTCCTCTCACAATTTTCGGGTTTTGATACAAAATTATGTATGTTATGTTCATAATGTCATATTTGTAGACTAATTGATTTTTTCCCCTTCTGTTGTCTAATCGCATATAAATGGACCCGAAGCAGATTTTTGGACCATGATGTTTTATTTAAACTTTCAACTGGTTTCTATTTCTAATTTCTCTTTCAAATTATTTTTTCTCTCTGAATGTTATTCTTTCTCCCTAATCTCTCAATATTTCTCACTCTTTATCTCTCCCTTTTTTTCTTTTATTTCCTTTCACACATATTTTCTCTCTTCAATCTCAACAAAATATTCATTCTTTCTTTACAATTTTTTCTCTCTAGATTTTCTGTTTTCTAAATTTTGTATTTTCTTTCACTAAATATTTACATTCAGTTTTATACTTTCTTTTCATTCTTTTGTAGCTATTTTCAATCTCTAAAACTTTCTCTCATTATATTTTAGGCAGACTTTTTTTTAAGTTTTTTTATATGTAAGAGACAACCACAAGTTTAGTAACGCCCCAAAATTGTTTCGCATTTAAAAATACATGATATACAAACTTTCTCTCATTACAGATCTAACAAACTTTCCCTCCAAAACTTGTGATCCTCTTTTTCTCTCTAGAACTGGTACAACTAAAAGATGTAATCCAAAATATCATACAATGAAATATTACTTCTTTTCTGAATTATCACTTGGCATCAGAGCTTAAGGGTTCTACAAAATTCATTAATGGAGGAAGCAAGCTCAAATAGTGGTTCAGTGTCGTCTTCTACTTCCCATACTCATCCTCAAACACTGAATGTTACTAATTTCATTTCTGAAAAACTTGACGAAACTATTTTTTTTACTTTGGCGCGATCAATTCTAAACAATTTTGATAAGTAATGATCTAATTGGTTATGTAAATGGATCTATAACAGCTCTGACACCTTTGATAACTGAAGAAGGAAGAGAAGTAATGATTATTACCTATCAGATCTAGAGGAAACAAGATAATTTTGTCAAATCATGTTTAAAGGACACCTTCTCCAGATCTATCTCTTCAAATGTATTAGGAATAAAACTTCTCAACAAGTTTAGAGTTATCCAATATGATTTATGCAGAAGAGTTCGAACTTAAACGATCTTCTCAGACGAGAGATTCAGAATACAAAGAAAGGATCAACAACGGTTGGTGAGTATTTAAGGAAAGTCAATTCACTCTCAAACTCACAAACGACTATAAATGAAAAAATCTCAGAAAAATAGATGATTCTTATAGTACTTCGAGTCTAAGAAAAGATTTTAGTCAACTTATAGTAGATAATGATAGAACTGCTCGGGTTACTTTTCCTGAGCTCAGATCTCGTCTTCTTCACCATGAACAGTGGTTATCATCTCGAGAGAAGAAGGACGATCAAAATGCATATTACGTGAAGCAAGAAAGACATAGAAATCAGAATAACAGGAAAAATCATCAAATAAAGTCAGGTCTTAAACAAAACTATAGATATAATTCTGATTGATCTAATAAAACACAAAACCACCCAAAACAAAGAGATTATCAACAAACAAAGGCTTATACATCAGGTACAAATCAAAATCATCATAATACTCAGAAAATACATAATCAAAAGAAGAGAACTTTGTTTTTTCATCTATTCCTTGTGGAATATGTCAAAAATGGGGCCACGAAGCAAGCAAATGTAGGTTTCAATATGCTACTTCTAGAGATGCAGACCCTTCTCATAATTTTGTTGTCCTTCACATTAATGGTTCATATAAAGGTAACTATATTGAAGAAGAAACTTTTCTTTCAGATGAAGAGTGCAATGTTGTAATTCTTGAAGAATGTTTAATTTCAAATGCAAATTCAAATAGGAACTCCACTTCTTGGATAGGAGATATAGGAGCATGAAGTCGACTCGTGATGAAAAAGTATTTTATATTTGTCAACCTTATCATGGAGTTGAACTTGTTATGGTTGAAACTGGCAAATTTATTCCTATTATGAGCATTGGTCACTCTGAAGATATGAATTCTTCACATCAGTTTGATTTGAATAATATTTTACTTGTTCCTAGTTTTAGAACAAATTTGCTATCTATTTCTAAGTTCATTAAGGACAATGACTGCTCCGTGGAGATTTTTTCCTTGGGGATATAGTGTCAAGGATTTATTTTCTCAATTTACAATTACATAAGGACCAATGGTAAATAATTTGTATCCTATTGAGTTTGATAGTCTATCTACAACTCAAATAGAGGCGTTATCTGCAAATTTGACTGCTTTTCTTACTTATGCCATAGGAGACTTGGTCATACTGTCAAAGGAGTTCTTTAGTCTCTTCATAAATGTAATTTGATTCACATGACATCTGAAGACCTACCACATGTCTGTGAACCTTGTCTACTTGGTAAGAGCAAATGTTAGCCTTTTGAGTTATCTTCTAGCTTGACTCCAGCTCCACTTCATCTTATTCGTTATACGTGACATTTGAGGCATTCTACAACCTATGGAATAAGATATTATATTCTATTTGTGAATGATCACAGTCGATTTTTATGCATTTATCTTATGAAACAAAGAAGTGATAGCTTTAGTTTCTTCAAGAAATTCAAATCTGCTTATGAAAATCTACTATCTGTTAAGGTGAAATTCTTTCAGTGCGATGGTGCCCCTGAATTAACTAAAGGAGAGTTCAAGAAATATCTAGATGACAATGGAATTCTCCTTAGGATATCTTGTCCATATACTCAGCAAAATGGCAAAGTTCAGAAGAAAAATTGGCAAATAACAGAGATGGCTAATACACTTTGTTTCCAAGATTCTGTCCCAAAGAAATTTTGATTTGATGCTTTCGAATTTGCTACTTACATTCTCAATAGTCTTCCTACTAAGCTTCTTGATGGGAAGTCCCTCTATGAGGCATTATGATGTGGCGTGAAAATGCCACATTTAGGTCACTTAACTTTGATGAGTTAGTTCTTTTCGAGTTTTATTTCTAATTATTTATGTGTTTTTATTGCTAGGTAGTTTATTTGGGGTTTGGCGTGTGGTTCGGAATAAAGAGAGCGAATTATCACATTTTTATCTTATGCGGCAAAAGGGGAGAAAAGAGAACCAGGGGTATTTTGGTTATTTTGGTCAAAATCAGAAGTCAACAAAAAGTGAAGTCAATGACGAGTCCGACGGTGAAAACGGAAGTCGATTCGGAGTTCGGACGGAGAAGTTGTGAATGAAAGAAGTCGAGGTTCAGTCTTGAAGCAAGGATTCTATGAAGGCACTCCCTTGGTTCTAAATGTAGAGACAAGATGAAGGCACTCCCTTGCTTTAGAAAGAAGCCCAACCCAAGAGCCCAAAGAGGAAGAGAATAATAGAGATTCTATGGGCACCTTTTTGGTCCAAGTCAAAATGGTTTAAGACTTAGTCAAGTTTGACTAAGTCTAGGGTTCTTGTTCTTGAGTTTGAAAGCTTGAGAGAGAGAGAAAAAGAGAGCAAGAAGGAGGATCCGGCCAAAGCATAGGCCGGCCAGCACACTAGGCCGACCTAGCTTTGGCCGGTCGAGCTGCTGCTCGACTGCAACACGAGCAGCAGCTCGGGAAGACGGGACAACAGGCCGGAACAGCAGCAGGCCGAGCTTGTGGAAGCTTCCAGTCTGTGCAGATCAGCTCGGGCAGGAGCAACAGATCGGGACAGAGCGATCCGGCACTAGGACGCGTCTGCAGAAGCTTCTTGGCACGGGTCTGCTCATGGGACGCGCACATGCAAGCATCCGGCCCGGGACAACACATTTTGCCGGATTTCAAGCTAAGTTGGCCGGATTCTTCTTATCTTTGGCCGGAATTTTCATGGTGTTCCGGCCTTGGGGCTTTTGCTCCCCATCATCTTGGCTAGCTACCCATGTGGTTTGATTTAGTTTTGGACTAAAAAGTTCTAGAGAAAGAAGGCTAGGGTTAGCTTTAATGGAGGTTGTGTTCTAAATGGAGAAGATGATGGTGGTCGCTATGGGGAACCCAGAATTTGCTAAGGGGAGATCGGCTGCACCTGAAAGACTCATATTTTCCGACGATCTTAGCCTCGATCCACATTGAAAAAGGGATTTTTGAGTTTAAGGTCCAAAAATAAGGGGGGTAATGAGCCATATATCCACTCCTAAATCAATAAATAAAATAAAACCAAAATAAACCGAAAATGTAAAATAAGTCCAAAAAATAACTATTTGGTGGGCCCCATGCATCAATCCTTTAATTATCTCTCATTTTTGCCCTTTCATAAATATTTTTGGGTTAATTCCATTTTGGCCCCCTAAAGATGACCAACTCGCCAAAATGGCCCCCTAAAGATGACCAGCTTCCAATTTGACCCCCTTTTGAGTTATTCCGTCAGTCAACTTTAACTGTTGATTTAACTTTTCCTTTTCTACCCCTCTATTCAAACGCTTTACCATCCTATCCTTTGTCATTTTCTTTACCAGCTATCATCATTTAAAAAAACTTTAATGTAATTCTTATCTCTTTTTACTTAAACACCCTAATTTCCTCCTTCTTTTCTTCTCTTCATCTCCCCTCTCTCTACTTTCTCTCTCTAGAAATGCTTGTGGGTGGTTTTGGATTAAGTGGTAATCAAACTTTATCCTTGTACCCATAATATCTTTTGAAAGGCCTGGGTGCATAAACAGGTAACAAAAACCCAAACAAATTAAAAGACCAAAAACCCATATCAGCAAAAGCAAGTCCTCTTCCAATATACAATCTCATCTCTCATCCACTATATACTTCATCAACTTTCCCTATTTCAGCTTTCAACCATTCCATTATACTCAAAACCCTCATTGCATTATAAAAAACAGGTACCATTACCCTAATTGGCAATGAAAACCGATCTGAATATGTTACTCCTTCCATAAAAACTTGACTAGCTAAAAGGAAAACATGGGGAGCTGCTGCTTTAATCTCTTCTTTATCACCATCATAGATTCCATGAAAATGTAAGCAATGGGTAAGAACAAACCAATTAGGGCAGCAATTGAGACATAAATAGTCAAGATTCGTCTTTTTTCACCAAAGATCGGTGGGTTTTCAATCGATGGGGATAAAGGTGGGAATGCAACTTTGGAGAGGAAGAGAATGTAGAAGAAAGATACGACAACAAAGGAGAAATCTTGTATACTTACCATTCCACTTGCTGATAAGACTATTATTAAAGCCAGAGCATTTAATTAGGGAAATGAAAGTAGTCTTTGGGTTTGTAAGGGTGACTTTGGTGGTTGTTCATGTACTACATCACCTTATGACATCTTCACTTTTCTAGAGAGAGAAAAATAGGGCTCTTGAAATTTTGAGGTGATGATTGTAGTTTGGAGATTTGTTTAAGAGAGAAAGAGGAAGAAGGGGGCTTGAGGATTTTAGAGAGAGAGAGAGAAAGAGGGAAGTGTGATGATAGAGGTGGAGGAATAAGAGGTGAGATGATTGTGAGGATGACAAGTGTTTTGGGGAAGATAATTACATTTAATTTTCTTCTTGCCTCCCATTACCACTTAATCCAAAATCACCCACAAGCATTTCTACAGAGAGAAAGTAGAGAGAGGGAAGATGAAGAGAAGAAAAGAGGGAGGAAGTTAGGGTGTTTAAGTAAAAAGAGAGACTTTCATAAAAAAAAAAGTAAAAAGAGAAAAAAATTACATTAAAGTTTTTTTTTAAATGGCGAAGTTGGTAAAGGAAATGACAAAGGATAGGATGGGAAGGAGTTTGAAGAGAGGGGTAGAAAAGGACAAGTTAAGTCAACAGTTAAATTTGACTGACTGAATAACCCAGAAGGGGGCCAAATTGGAAGCTGGTCATCTTTAGGGGGCCATTTTGGTGAGTTGGTCATCTTTAGGGGGCCAAAATGGAATTAACCCAATATTTTTTAACCATTGGTAAACCAAAGGTTTATACTGGTTAAGTTAATAACTCTTTCCATAAATTTTATGAAAGAATATTTATGTTGGATATTTAATACCAATCTTTATTTCCATAAACTCCATAAATATATAACCAAATCAGTGGATATTTAACAAAAACGAGTTACCTTCTAAAAAAGACGAGTTTCTATCTATGTAACTCTATATTCTTTGAATTCAAGAAAGTATATTGTTTCTAAATTCGTTGTATTTGATTAAAGTAGCCTACCAAATCAATGGATATTTACCTAAAACGAGATGCTCAATCCCAAAAACGAATTTCTCTCTCTGTAACTCTTTGTTTTTTGAACTTCAAGAAAGTATGAAGTTTTGATTTGCGTTTTATCTCTACCTCGATCTAATTAGAAATCTACAAATTCGTTTGTGAGGTATGTCCAACTTAAATTGATCGTTAGAATCTATAAATCTCTATTACTACAATCTTCTTAAAATAATTATTTACTCTAACAAAAAGCTTATATGTAACATTTTTTATCACTTTTTGGTAAAAAGTGAATGTTGAACTCTCTATCAATTCAATATTTTTTTCATAAAAAAGTTTTATAAAGTGAAATTGTGTTTGCTACATTTTCTGTATGCTACTAGCATTTTCTACATTCTATTAGCATCTGTTATGAATTTGTTACAATAGGTTAAAAACCAGATACTATTTTGTTATCATCTTATTGATTCTAATAACATTTTTTACATTCTATTAGCATCTGTTGAATGTATTTATTACAGTAGGTTAAAATGCAAATACTATTTTTCTAGCATCCTATTGATTCTACTAGCATATTCTACAATCTATCAGTATCTGTTGAATGAATTTGTTACAGTGGGTTAACAAATACTTTTTAGTAATTAAAATGTATAAGGTGAAATTGTTTTTGTTACATTTCTCGTATTCTGATAGCATTTTATGGATGCTAGTGACATCTATTATGAATTTGTTATAGTAGCTTGTGTATGAGGTATGCTCATTTCCTACCCGCTCTGTCAATCTCATTGATCTCACATGTAGTTGCGGTAGGTGGTCGATAGATGGTATCCCTTGTCAACATGCTATGTTGTGCATCAAGAATTATGACGGTGATACGACAAGTTTTTTTGATCATTTTCACCAAACAAGCGTTCGTCAACACTTATCAATATTATGTCTACCCAATACCAAATTATGATGAGTCAATGGAGTACAACGATGAAACAAGAACACTACCTCCGTTAACAAAGAGAAAACCGGGAAAACCAAGGACAGTAAGAAGAGAGAGCTCATACCCAAAAAAAATGAGGGTTTGCGGTCGGTGTAAAAAACCGGCTTATCACAATAGTGCCTCATGCACGACAGCTATATAATAACTAACTTAAATTTTGATTATGCAGGTTTACTTATTCTGCTAGAAACATAAATATTCTATTTATGTCTTTTATATGTTTAGAGAATTTGATCAATGTTACCAGATTATCGTATTTAAACAAGAGGATTTTCCTACTTCCTATTAAATTTTATCAATGGTTACGATATTATTGTAGTTATACTCATATGTATTTGGATCAATGTTTCAGTTGGTATTATGATTTGGCTAGAGTAAGTTACAAAATGTCGAAAAACTGAAAAAATACTGGTAATGTTGGTGAAATTTTGTCAACATCATACGGGTATCTTTATACCCATTGGAAATTGCTAGAAAAATTTGTTTGATGTTTCTAGCAATTTAGCAATTTTTAATACAATCAAAGCAGGTTGGTTTTAGCCTTTGTTATATTTTAATCAAAATGTCCAGATTTTTTATATATTTTTGTATGAACTATTTGTTTCCTTAGTTATATATGTTATCAATAGATTCAGCATTAAGTGTTTGAGTTCATCATGCCTTTGCCCTACCACGTATTATAATTGTATAGTTTCAGTAGTGTCCAAGAAATTTGAGTAACATCTTTATCATATCTATAAACCTGTTGAACGACATCCAAAATATAATATAATTGTGGTATTATAGAACATTGATAAATAATCCCATAACTGCTCAAGATGTTATTCAAACTTAAAACATAAACATGTTTGCTACGTTTTATCACATAGCTGTTACAAAATACAAGTTAAAGTACTTAAACATTTTTTCTCCATATATCCTTCGATTCATTCAGCAACAACCAAGTTAGTTCACCCCTCTTTCTTTGCGCTAGTTTTGTCCAATCATCTTTTGCCATCTCGTTAGGAAAATGTTTATAGTTCGATTCGATATAAAGTTCTTCCATATGCAAAATCACATACAACCCACAATCAGGCTTGTCAAAGTTCAAACAACAAACCAATTCAACATCTTTGGGTTGTAACCATTTATGCGTTTCTATAAGAAACTAAAAAATGCTAGTCAAATAAGTCATTTTTCTTATGAAACCAGTTTTGAACAGTAACCATTTCAAGTTTCTATGATAAACTTCAAAAATGATAGCCAAAAAAATGACATTATTTTTACAGTTCAATTTATTCTCTCATTTTTTTCTATATTACACCATGTAATGTTCTATGGTTGTCAAAAAATCAGGTTTGACAGGTAACCATTGATAAAGTTTTATAAGAAACTTAATAATGCTAGACAAAATATTAAGTTTTTATTGAAAGTAACTATATTCTGGATCTAACACTATGCTTGAAAGTCTACAATACATAATCCTAAATTAGATAGAACCCTAAATTGTCGGTCTAAAATAAAAAATTTAAGCAGAAGATGTAGTAGTAACTACAATTATAAAGAGATCAAGCTTCATATGTTATTTCTTCAAAGAAATTACACAACAACAAAGACAAGGTAACCATACAATTTTTTTGTTGCATGCAAAAAAGAAACATACTCTTCACTTTGAACTGATTATAGAGTTTTGAAACTAACTTCCATTAAATCACTTCGAAACAACTAAACCCTAGAAATTTCTTATTAGCTAATCAATTTTAGAAAAATAAATCATAGTTAAAGTTGTAAAAATCAAAACCTAATTCGTTTTGTGTTGTAGAAATCAATCTAAATCATAAACAAAGTTGAAGGAACAACAAAAATGGGGAAAACCAAAATAACTTACTCTTTACTGTTGATGATGATGAACGAAACCAACAATAGATTCTCCCTCTCTCCTACTCGATGCTCTCTCTCTCTGTTAGGTTTATTTTGGGCGTGTTTAAGATAAGACTTTCCCTCTCTCTCTTCGTTTTGATATTTGAGGAAAAGGCAACTTTTTTTTGGTTATTTTTTTGAAACAGAAAAGGCTATATTTTATTGTTATGTTAAACGGAAAAGGCAAATTTTTCCAAGGAAAGAAAGTTTGTTTTTGAAGAAACAATTTAATGACTCTCTATATATTATGGTATCTTTTATTTTGGGTTGTTTTGTTTTTACCTTAGGATAGATTAGGCAGTAAAAGAGAATAAGAGGATATACATGTAATTACTTTGAGTGGATTTATTTTCTATTTCAGATTATCTTTGGTCTCTAGACTCGTTGATCATGCGATTTTGGACTTAAATCCCATCCCCCGTTGAAAAAGGGGGATTCTCTCATCATTTCCTTTCCATTTCTTATTCAATTACCATGTTTAGCTAACTTTAGTGTGTTGATTATATGAGATGAAATGTGATGAATTCGTGATTATGTTTAATATGATTTGATGTTTTGATTACGAATTGATGTTCATTTATTTCGATTATCGTTTTGATCGTGATTATGTTTAACTATGTGAAGTGCATGTATTCGCATAGTTAATAGACGAAACGAAGTATTCGATATAGATCGTAGTCTAAGTCATATTTTCATGTGTCTTGTCATGCACTTCACATAGTTAGGCGACTAGACGACACTTTCGATGACTCGGGATTAACCGATTTATGATGTTTGTTTGACTAAGTATGATCTCCGGATATACGTAGTACTTAGAGACATCTACTTTAGGAGTCGAATATCGATTTACCTCGACACATTAGATCGAACTAAACATAGTCATAGATTTATCATTAGGGATTCCCGGACTTCGACACCTCGCTCACTTATTTGTCTCCCGACTCTTGTTGCCTCCTGATGGGCCTAAAAGGTTACCCTAAATAGGTCTACACCCGCAAGTGCACGGGCGTCAAGTAATAAATCCGGTAAGACCTGTTCGTTCCTCAGAGACTAAGTCAATCTATTCTGAAACTTAGAAGTAAACGGTTTTCTTTTCGAAATTGATTTGGTGATAAAATACTAACGCAAATAATTAGACAAGTAAAAAAATGGGAAGTGAACTCAAATGGAGAGAGAGCCTAGGATTTCGAATCCGTTCTAATCATCCACAACCGTTGACCTAAATCTCATATCTTTTATAGCTCACTATGATTAATTATTGAACTCTAACTATTACTTATCAACTACCAAGTATCCATCATTAAAGAACCTAACCTAAATATGATGGATCAAGACTTATGAAGCATAAGCAATGAAAGATTAGCCGTGTTTCAACATTCGACTATTAACTAAGAAGCATTAGTCATTAAAGATACTACTCTAAATATGACAAATCAACTTAACAATATAAAGCGAAGAAGAATTACGAACATTAATCAAAAATCAATTCACATGAGTTGCCTATCAAATTTGTAAGATAATAAATCAATATTCGTGTCAACAGTTGGTAGCCCAAGTGGTTCCAAGGTGTTGACATAAACTCCAGAAATCCCTAGAGGTCCCAGGTTCGAATCCCAGAGAAGGTGGAATCTTTGGTTATTTGAATTGGGGTTATTAGAGAGTAAATAATGTTGTTGGGCTTTAGGCCATGTCTTGTTGGGCTATAGGCCCGGTTCTGTTAGTGTTTGAGTGGGCGGTTATCGAGTTTATCACATCTATGATATATCAAGTGCCAAATGTAACGACTTACGTAGATCGTAGTCGACTTCCAAAAAAAATAAAAATAAATAAATAAATCAATATTCGTGTAAAACCATAACTTCATCAAATCCCTAGACTAGAAAATTAGTTACTCATGATCATTAAAGCATCTCAGATAAGGGTTTAACTGGAAAATTTAGAACAAAGAAAGAACAAGATAGAGATCACCAAATTGAGACTTCAAGATGATATGATGAAGAAGATGGCAGCCTCTTAAGTCTCTCTCTCTCTCTCTCTCTCTCTCTCTCTCTCTCTCTCTCTCTCTCTCTCTCTCTCTGAAATCATCATCTGTTACATCCAACTCCTATTCTCTCTCTCTCATTGTGATTCAACTTTCTCTCACAAAAAATTCAATTACAAGCAAAGAAGAAGAAGATAAAAGCTCCTGTTCCTTGAAGAGATGATGATGATCAGTTCATGAAGCCTCCCTGTTCCAGGTATTCTGTTCAGTCCAGCCCTTTCTCTCTCATTAAAACTTAACAGATCACAACATAAAATTCTCTCTGTCTCTCTCTCTACAATTCTCTCTCAAAGAAATATATAGAAAAAGAATAGGATGAAGCTTCTCTGTTTTAGTGGATCTCTCTCTCTCTCTCTCTCTCTCTGAATTTCTTATGAAAAACAACCAAGAAACTGAAGAACGACTCTGTTACTTCTCCTTCTCTCCCTCTAAAATTATACCATGGAAGCTCTGGAGAGAGGAAGAAGAACAGAGCACCTGTTCTTTCTAGTTCAGTCCCTGTTTTTGGTTCCAGCAGAAGATTCTCCTCTTCTCTGTTTGAGAGATGATATATATGAGAAAAGATTCAGCCGAAGATGACTCCTCTGGTTCCAGCTTTATCTCTATTGTCAAAATCACATAAAATCTCCAGCTCTTAATCTTTCTAAATCAGAGAACAAAATCTTCTCTATTTCTTCTTCAATCAACCAAAAAGATCAAGCTCTCCCCCTCTCAAATATCAGCCGAATCCTTCTTTCATTGTTAAGTATCCCAATCAAATCATCTCTCTCTTTCTATTTCAAGGAATAAGAGAGAAAAGAATTCCCTATCAATCTCCAGCTCTTCCTAGGATATCCTCTCTATCAATCTCTGTTTTCTATTTCATTTAAAGAACCAGAGAAGAGAAAGAAAATCTTCTCTCAATCTTAATTTCAAATGTTTCCTGTAATCTCTGTTTTCATTCTAAAGAATTAGAGAAGAGAAAGAAAATGTCTCTTTCTCTCTCTCTCTCTAAATATATCTAACAGTATCTCCATCTTCTTTGTTAAGAAATTCCAATCTTTAAATCTCTTAATCATCTCTTTCCATTGATCTCTAAAATCTTTCTTCAATCTCAATAGTACACGGTGACGTCATGGCTCTGTACACGTGTCATTGATCGATATATGTGACTTTAGTCAATTGAATTGACTCAAACTTTGACCTGCTCTAGTTTCTCCATCCGGACTCCATTTTGACTTCCGTTTTCACCCACGGCCTCGTCTTGGACTCTACTTTTTATCCGACATCAACATTGGTTAACATACCAGAATCTCCAAATGACCAAACTACCCTTTTGTTCGTCTTTCTCTCGTTTTTAACCATTTCCAGTGCTCAATTGCATAGAAACCACCTGAGTAAGAAAAATAGGAAAATAATTAGAGTAACCGCTCGAAAGTGACTAACTAACCCGAGTTAAGAGATTCAGATGAGACATTTTCGTGTCTCATCACCTCCCGACTTTTGTCCCTCCGAACTCTTCTCTCGAATCCCTCTCACCCGTTTTACCTTACGTATTTAGTTTTACTTGTTTTATTTCTTATTGCTTAATCAATCCAAAAACCCCCGTTATCTTTGTTTCTTTCCTTTTTAGTCTAAGTTAGTATTTGACATCTAAACCGAGGGATAAGACCCTTCGACATCCAAACTACCTTCCTATCCTTGGATCGATCCCGGCTTTGCCGGATTACTACTTGATACCTTCGCTTGGGTGTGCAACCTTTTCAGGTGCATCAAGTTTTTGGCGCCGCTGCCGGGGATAGGTTTAGTAGTTTAGATATCGTTTACGTGTTTTGTTCATTAGTTTAGTGTTATTTGCTTACTTGGACGTTTATTTTCTTTGTTTTTTTAGCTTCTTTTAATTCTTGTTTTCTTTGGAGTACTCATCCAAGGAGCTTTAAAGGACGAAAGCAAACAAGTTTGGGGATAAAAAGGTAGAGACAAGAAAAGGGAAGAGGATCCAATTGTGGTAACAAACGTCACCTCTAGTATCATTCCCTAACCTTTACCTATTTGAGCGGCTTAAGTGCATTTGTATCTTGTCTATTATTAATAGTAGTAGTTGAATTGAACACTCGTGATTGCTTGCATTTTGCTTTAATTGTGCTTCAATGGCTGTTTATGGGAATGATAGTTGGAATGGTGGGTATGAGGTTCATCGACCACTTAGAAGTCTTAGAGACTACCTTGAACCTAATATGGCCAGTATACCTTCATGCATCATATTTCCGAGTAATGAGTGTAACTTAGACACAGACCCTGAGGTTATTCCATTACTTCCTATATTTCGAGACCTAGAGAATGAAGATCCATATTTTCATTTGAGAGAGTTCGATGAGATTTGCTCGATACTCCCAATCAATTGAGAACTTGAGGGAATCGCTAAGCTCAAATTATTTCCGTTTTCATTCAAATAAAAGTCGAAGATATGGTTTCATTCTTTAAGGCCTAGGACTATAAGAAGTTGGGATGAGATAAATAGGGTGTTTTTGAAAAAGTTCTTCCCCACTCATCGAACCAACACCTTAAGAAGAGAAATTATGAACTTTGAGCAAAACAAAGAGGAGACCTTCTTCAGGTGTTGGGAGAGATTTAAATACCTCCTTATCTCATGTCCACATCATAACTACGAAACATGGAGGGTCATCAGGTTCTTTTACGATGAGTTGACCTCTAAATTGAAAAAATTTGTGGAAGTGGTGCAACGGAGAATTTATGAGTAAAAGTCCTAATGAGGCTTGGGAGTATCTCGACCTTTTAGCGGAGAAGACCTAAGATTGGGACACACCCGTTAATAGTGACCGAGATATAGCCGAAAGAAACCATTACTCAAAAAGAGGCATATGCTTTTTAAAGGAAAATGGGGAAGTCCATGATAAAATTTTCGACGTGTCTCGGAAAGAATTTATAGATATACATGATGGTGATTTAGCGACTGATAGTGTCTGTAGCATTTGTGCAAGTCGAGAATACCTAGCGAGTAAATGCCATACTATTTCTCTTTGTCGAGATGTCTCGCTAGGATGCACAAATGTCGTAAACACTCATATGAAGCCCGTAGGTTCGAGGAGTGATGTCTTTACCAATGATTATGAGAATCTTCAAGAGCCCTTAGTTGGTTCTTATGCGTCTCATCATGAGAGGACTCTTGAAGATGTTTTGAAATCATTTTATGAGGCAGAAACTCAGATTAACCAAAACACCTTGCACGCCCTTAAAGAGATGGAGGAAAAATTGAAAGACATCGAGAAAAGGGTTTCCCAACCCCAAACTCCAACAAATTCCAAGGGTACAGGTGAAGGTAATACACCTAGTGCTAGTGTTAAATGTGTTACGTTTAGTTCCACTCTCGAAATAGATGAAATATCTAACTTGGAGACCCCTATGAAGGTAGATATACCCGGGGATCTTACAAATTCTGAGAGAGGAGATGAACATAACGAGGCTTTAAAATCGAAATCTGAACCAAAACCAGTTGATAGACCTAAACCCTCATTCTCTCAACAATTATTCCCTACCTGTGATATATATATATATGCTTGCACCGGTAGTTCAAAGGGACGATACTATTAATGCTCAGGAGGACCATAACAACATGACTAGTTTGATTCCTAAGACCTTTATAGATCATTTTGGTGAAATGCATGTCCCCTCTATTAATATGCCTAACTTTGTTGTCTTTTCGTCATTCAAGTTTGGGGATTACCTCTTCCTTGTGGCCGCCTCACTAATGTACCAACGCCATTACATTGGTGTGAGACGGTTCTTACCGGTTACATTTTCTTTGGATAGACCCCCAAATCTTTCGTCTTTTGTTATATGATTGGTTGGTCTATTGAGATGGGTTTGATGTTTGTGGGTATCATCTCTGGAAACCCTCCACGAGACAAAACTCGTGCTCTCGTGCATACGACAGACTCAAAGGCTAGTTGCATAGCTTAATGCAATCGAGTGATCCTGCGTGAGTGGTCATTTTTATATGGTCATGCTTATGTTTCATTCTTATTCTATTTATTGATGTGTTCGGAGTGCTTCTCAATTTGTATACTTTTGGGACGTGGTTCGTTCCAAGTTTGGGGATGGCGATGGGCTTATCATCAACTTGGAACTCGACTACATAAGTCTTGGTAGCATCACTTTTATCTCCTTCGGCTATGGTAATATCCTTCCACTCTTCTCTTTAACTTATTGAACCTCTTATATTTTAGTGAACATATGCTTAGAACATTGAGGACAATGTTAGTTTTTTGTTTGGGGATGGGGAAACGACCTTTTGGTCTCATGACATCATGACCTTAGATTTCAAAAGACAAGAGGGTTCAACAAATTGACCAAATTTGAAAATTTTTGGGTAGATTTGGTATGACTCTAGTGTTATTCTTGAGTATGTTGATGCATGTGGTTCTTTCTTGATAAATCTTATGCAGGCTCTTAGTCTTTTCATGAATGTTAAGTCCTTTGGTGTTGGTGTCTTATCATGTGAGTATCATCTTAAGGAAGAAGGAACACTTCTAAGTGACCTAAAATAGTCATTAGTGGAGACTTAAACCCATGTGAGATATCTGAGCCTTTCTATTGCTTTTGAGTGTACTCTTCCGCGCTAACTCCGAGTAAAATGAAGAGCTACTCAGCTTCGCAACTTTCAAAAGAGCTTAGGAAATCTCATGAGCTCAACTTTCTTAGCCACTGGGAGTGACATCAGAATAGCGAATAAACCTCACTCTTGTAGTCCATGAAACCCAATAATGGTGTCAACTTTAGGGAAACGGATATTTCACCCAATCATTCATCATACTATTCCCGAGAATAAAGGCATGAGAAATAAAGAAGAAAGAATGTGAAAGCAAAATGTGAAAGTAAAGGTGATTTGTTGAGAATACTAGTTGTATTTTTATTTTAGTGTTTGGATATGTGTGCAAAAAATAAAAGAAAAAGTGAAAAAGTGAAAAAAAAAAAAAAAAAAAAAAAGAGAAAAGAAAGGAAAAAAAGAAAAAAGAAAGTTTGTTTATATGTGTTATTTTGTGTTTGTGTAAGTATTATGAAAGTAAAGTATTCAATGCAAGAAATTAAGTTTAAAGATTGTTTGAGTGTTCTTTTATCGTTGAAGGCGTCGACATTCTCGGGATTTCATCATCTTGCATTCCATCACTTGTATCCGTTGACCTTTAGGAGACATTATTAGAGGGTAGAGTGGGTGAGAAGAGTGAGTGAGCTTCCCCATTCCGTTAGTGGTTATTTCCATTCCTAAGAGATCATTTCGTTTTATAACTTGTTATCCTCATTTAATTTTGTTGTGTTGAGTTTACTTTATTCCATGCTCACACCTGAGAGCGAACCATTACGATTCGATTTTGAGTGATTTCATGTTTAAGAGCGTATGACTGTGGGGCTAAAGTCGAGGCGAAATGTGCTATGATAGGAAAGAAGGTTTTGTTACTTTAGCCTTGGATGATACTCATGATGATGGGATACTTACATTTGAGTATAAAACTATTAGTGAGGAGACTCTTAGCATGCTTTTGTGTTTATTGGTTTGATTCATATGTTTGACATACTTTAGTCTCTCACTTGTTGATCATCACCTTATTTTCATCGATAGTTGAACTCTTTTGTCCCTTGGAATCTAGAACTTTGTGGGTGTATTCACTGGAAACCCTCACGAGACAAAACTCGTCCTTTAGGGATAACCTAAGGGTTTAAAGGCTTGTTGCATACGCTAAATGCAATCGGGATTCCTCCGAAAGTGAGCTAGGTTTACTTTATTGTCTTGTTTTGTTTGTTTGCTCGAGGACTAGCAAATTCTAAGTTTGGGATGTTGATGTGGCGTGAAAATGCCACATTTAGGTCACTTAACTTTGATGAGTTAGTTCTTTTCGAGTTTTATTTCTAATTATTTATGTGTTTTTATTGCTAGGTAGTTTATTTGGGGTTTGGCGTGTAATTCGGAATAAAGAGAGCGAATTATCACATTTTCATCTTATGCGGCAAAAGAGAAGAAAAGAGCACCAGGGGTATTTTGGTCAAAATCAGAAGTCAAACAAAAAGTGTAGTCAATGACGAATCCGACGGTGAAAACGGAAGTCGATTCGGAGTTCGGACGTAGAAGTTGTAAATGAAAGAAGCCGAGGTTCGGTCTTGAAACAAGGATTCTATGAAGGCACCCCCTTGGTCCTAAATGTAGAGACAAGATGAAGGCACTCCCTTGCTTTAGAAAGAAGCCCAACCCAAGAGCCCAAAGAGGAAGAGAATAATAGAGATTCTATGGGCACCTTTTTGGTCCAAGTCACATTGCTTCATAAAGCCCCTGAATATTTCTCCATTAAAGTATTCGGCACAACTTGTTATCCTCACTTGGCAGGATCTGACAAATTGATCCCTTAAGTCAACAAGATGTGTTTTCTTATAATTAGCTATCTTCATAAGGGGTACAAGTGTCTTGACTTGAAGATTGGTAAACTCTATATTTTTAGACTTGTAGTCTTTGATGAAGAGTCTTATCCGTTTTTGGATAATATAACTTCTTGAACTCTGTCAGATTCTTCATCTACTTAAGTTGTGTTGCATATGTTATATCAGCCTTCTCTAGTGCACTCTTCTTCAGATTGTCCCTTCCAAAATTCAGTCACAACACCTAGAGAGTCTAACTCTAATGCATCCTGTTTTGTTGCTCTTGTGTCTTCTACTGTGCTACATGTTCACGCTATGATAACTAGAGTTAGAGCATGTGTTCATAAACTAAACCATCTATCTGATTTTGTTACTCATCATATTGTATGTCACCTTAATTCCCTAAGGCTTTTGTTGTTCTTTTGGATCATTCTGTAGATCCTACCTCTTATCCACAAGTTGCTAAGTCTCTGGAATGGTGTCAAGCTACGAGAAATGAGATTAATACTTTGAATAAGAATAAGACTTGGTCACATGTACCTCTTACTTCTTCTATGAATGTTCTCGTGTGCAAGTGGGTGTTCAAGACTAAGTGAGGATATGATGGGATTGTAAGATACAACTGGTGGCTAAAGGATTCTATCAAATTGATGATTTGGATTATAATGAGTCGATCTTTAGTATTGTAGTTAAATCTACTACTATTCGAGCAACTCTGACAGTCGTTGTCTCCCATTCATGGGCTATTAAGCAACTTGATGTGTCGAATGCCTTCTTACATGGGACACTTGATGAAGTGGTTTATATGAAACAACCTCCTGGTTTTGTTTATCTTCTTCACAAAGATTATGTGTGTTTGCTTCACAAAAGCCTATATGGTCTTAAGCAGGCTCCAAGAGCTTGGTTCTAATAGATTTGTTGGGTTTTTTTTGGATTTTGACTTTCAAAAGAATACTATAGACCACTTTATGTTTCTTTATAATGTTAGCATAGATACTATGATTCTTCCACAGTTACCTAATTCTTCTGGACTTCTGTTCACTTAAACTAAATACACACTAGAATTGCTTCAGAAAGCGGGCCTTCTTGAGTGCAAACCTATTTCTACTCCAATTCCTTTAGGCAAGAGACTCTCCAATCATGATGGTGATACGCTAGAGGATCCTCTTCAATTTCGCAGTCTGGTAGGAGGGCTTTAGTAGTTTACTATGACTCGTGTAGATATAGCTTTTAGTGTCAACTATGTTGCTCAGTTTATGTCTGCTCCTCGTACCTTTCATTTTTAGTTGGTGAGACACATATTTAGGTACCTTAAAGGGTCTCTTGAATCTGGTGTTCATATTCTTCCGGGTGATATCACTTATCTTCATGCCTTTAGTGATTCTGATTGGTGGATGTCAAGATTTAAGGCGTTCCACAACTAATTATGGGGTGTTTCTTGGATCTACTTTGGTAGCTTGATCTAGTACAGAAGCAGAATATAAGGCAATGGTTAATGCGACTTTTGAACTACTGTGGATCTTTAATGTGATGGAAGAATTGGGGTTTCCTCTTCAAACACCTTATGTGATGCCCTTTGGCAACTTGGGTGCTTAGCATTTGTCAATGAATCCCATTTTTCACTCTCCGACCAAACACGTTGACATTGACTACCACACTACAGATAGATTGGTTTTAGCTATGCCTTTTTTTGCTATAGATCACACGTACCGCTATGGATATTTATTGATCATAGCAAATGCTGACCAATAGCTACAAACTTAATGTGCACTTGTTACACATGGGTATGTATCATATACATCACACACATAAATTATCAGAAAAATTGAAAAGTGTCTTTTTTGCTACGGTTCGTTAGGCATGACAATATGTGAGCATTTGTTACGAATAATTTGTAGTTAGTGGGTCAATAGTTGTAGCATGGGCCGCCCCCACATTAAGGGTGAGGTTAGGATATAATCCTACCCTCCAATAAAGAATATCTCAACTAGGGGTGGGAAAACGGTCCGGGAACCCGAGATCCGGCCCGATCCGCCCTGACCGTTTGCATCCGAAAACCGATTGCTACCCGAGCCGAGCTTACCGGCCCGATGGCTCGGGCTATAGGGGGCGGGCCTCGGACAAGCACTTGTATCCGAGTCCTGGCCCGAAATACCCGCCCGGTACCCGTCCGCGAGGATCCGCCCGCTAGCTGCCCGACTAATACTACCCGAGCAAACACCCCTTTCATCCCCGTATCACCTAATGAAATTTATATGATTCAAAGGTGTGGGACTAAAGAATTGGAGCTACTAAAAATTTTGGCTTTTGTCAAGCCTTGTTTTGTGAAGCAAAGGAAGAGGTTGATATAACCTCTCTTCTTGCTTCTTTACCTTTATCCCAACAATGTGGGTTTAATAGATGGAGCTTACTTAAAGTTTGTGCTTAAACAAAGCATATCTTCAAATCCAAAGGAAGAGGTTACATATAACCTTTCCCTTTGCTTCTTTTATCTCTAACTCAAAGGTGTGGAATTAAAATTTGAAGCTTCCTTGAAGTTTGTTGTGTGATTTTGTCCTTCTTGTGACCTTCACTAACTATGGGACATGGTCTATGGTAATTGACTATATCAAATGGTCTCTATGACCATGTGTTTTTTTTTCTCTTAATTTTGATGTGTTTTATTTTTCAAACACAAAAAATATTTGGATAGATTTTTCTAAATAAAGTTTTGTAAGACATTATAAATACTTAATACATTTTAATAGGCATGATCAACGTGCCTACTCCGTATTTTAATGTGCATACTCCATCATTCAAATCATAAACCATGCTTATTTGGGAGGACCTAAGTCTAAGCAGTCATTCTAACCTTTTTCTTTGGAAGTGCAATAAAGAGATACATAGAACAAAAGTAACTATACTTATTGTAAGGGACCTAAGTCAAGTGGTCATCCCAATCTTTTTCTTTTGAAATACAATGAATCATACACATGAAACACAAGCCCATGTTCTAATTACATGACGGACGGAAGAACTATCTTCCTCTGGAGACATGCTCTTATGTGAGGTACTAACTAGTGTTCTTCTATTAACACTTTTGCAATTTATTAAGATTTTTTTTTCTCTAAGCACTTTAGATGAAACTTGACTACTTGTTAATTGTGATGATTTGATCCCAAGAAGAGGGTTTGTTTTGATGGATCATTCCTTTTCTTGATCATCTAATACTGTTCTTGTCATCTTGATTGATTAAATAGAAAGTACCCACTTTTGACGATGAAGTTGTGGTTTGGGTCTAATAGTGAAAATCTTGTGTGCAGACTCAAAAGATATTTGGTAATAGATGGACGGATAATGCAGGGAAGAATCGGTTTACTACCCTTTGCAAGAAAAGAGCTAAGCATCAAGATACAGTATTAAAAGAGAACAAAAGTTTCCGCATCAATTAAAACAATAAGAGAGTTATATTTCAGAATGGATCCATTAAAGATGGATCATCTGAATCTGTTGCACCTCTATAGAAGACGAGGTATAAAAGATTAAATGTTTTAATAGAAGACAAAAAGTATATAGATCTTCAATACGACACTTACGTTTGTTTGATGTAGGACCCATATTTCGGACGTCACTGAAATGATAAATCCGAAGGTGAGGAAACTAATTTGATCTTTCATTTTGATGAAAGAAACTTCAATGATATCTGGCCACGATTCCATGAATAATAACCTTCCGACAACACACTTACATATATTGGACATAAGCACCAGATGCTCCACTCCCTAAATATCACTAAAAAAGTCGATCTTTTTTATGACCACATCCGTGAAAGATATGGACAAGTTACATCATATATGATAAGGTAATACAAATGATCTAAATATCCATCGTGTAAGATTTTGATCGTCTAATCAAGCATAACTCATGAGATTTAGGTAGGAACGGTGGAATGGCATTCTGAGCATTAAGAATGATGTTCACAACACTTTCATGTGAACTATCTGAAAGGTAGTTACAATCTTTGAAATGGGTATTGAATGCATACTAATATTTCGTCAAAAATAATCGAAGTGACACAGAAAATTCATTTGGTCTATCTTATAATGTTGTGGAATATGCATTCAGGAACTTCATGATTTCTTAAACCGAACCCGCAAAAGTGATTTACCAAGAAACAATGTCTTAGTCTCATAGAAGAAGATTTCCGCCTAGAAGATAAAGAACTTGATAGAAGACTTGAAGATTAGAACACGTTTTAATCCCCAATCCCCCTGATATCAGAACAACCTCCACCTGAGTTGTGTTCATTACAACAAAGTAAAGACGTGGAGCCACAGCCCACAGTCAGTCCATATATTAGTAGAAAACTACGGTGCTTATAGTTGGGACGAGTTCTCAAGTACAAGTGATGCCAATAATAGGGCACAGTTGATTCATGCGAATGCAAAGAGTAGAGATGATACTCATCATTCGGAAGGATTTGACGATGTGAAGAATATTTCACAAGGTACAAAGCCTGTTCATTTTCGATCCAATAACCCACAATTTGGTTTGCTTTATAACGCATTTGAAAGTATCAGTCAAGAAAAGAGGGAAACACCATTAGTCCCACATTGTCTATTTAGACTTAAAAGGTGATTGGAGACTTATATTTAAAGGAAGGGAAGGATGCAAAGTAATCTAAAATTTAAAAAGTATTAGTCCCACATTGTGTATTTATAATTACAAAGTGTTTGGAGTCTTTTACTTAAAAGAAAGGGAAGAAAGGTTTGTTAACTAAAATTGTTAGCCGCACATCTGTCAGTTAGAATTAGAGAGGGTTGATAGTTTTTATATAAGAATGGGAGGCTTCTTAAAGTTATAAGTTAAATATTTTTCCCTATAAAACACCCGAGCCCGTCCGGCCCGAGTCTGATGGAGCCCGCTCGGGCAGGCAGGCTACGGGCTTTCAATTTGTTGTTTCTGTCCGGCCCGATCCGCCCGCCAATTAGTCGCGGGCTAGACAATGTAGTGCCCGATCCGCCCGAGCACAGTTATATTATGTCCGAGCCCGTCCGAACCCGCCCGATTCCCACCCCTAATCTCAACTAGTCGTGGCTTAAATTGTATTGACTGTTTTTATTGCAATTATCACTCAATTGATGCACCTCGCTCAATTGGTCTGTATCCCAACTTTCTCTTGTCTGGTGACAAGATCGAGTCGAGTCCTGATGTAGTTTGACTCTAATCAATCCCGACTAAAAGCATCTACGAGGACAGGACAATCCGAGACCATTTAAATTTTTCCAGATTTGAAGAAACCGACTACTACTTACAAATCACTCTAACACCCCTTGAAATCAAGCTAGAACCGATGATAAACACTTTTTAGACACTAGATTAAAAGATAAAATCATATAAATAATAATAATAATAATAACAAACAAACAAACAAATTAAGATTTTTAAAAGCGGCTTCTAGTAAGAAATGAAGATCTTTTGAAATCTTTCTGTAGTCTCTTACTTCAACGAACGAATTTCGAAATCTTTCTTTAGTCTCTTACTTTCAAGAAACGAGCTATAGATGATACCCATAAAAAAAGATGAAGAAATCGAAGGTTTTGATGAAGATTGTGCGAAAAAAGAAACTGAAATGAAAATGGAAAAGAGAAAGAAAAATTCAAGGAGTGCTCGAGAAGCCAACAAACAACACCGATGAAAAGGTGGTGCGCCTACAGAATGGCAGGCCTAAAGCAAAAAAAGTGGGTCGCCTATAGAGGCACCCATTTTTTTTTTTAAGTACTCCTTTTTTGTACTTTCAACTTTTCTTTTGCAATTTTCTGATCTATTGTTTTCCCTCTAAATCTGTCTCTTTTATAAACTTATGCTTCACTTGAACATTTTCTTTCCTACATCTCTTTCTTTTCCTCTCTTCCTTAATTTTCTTTTCGATGCTCTTTCTTTCTCACTTAAACTTGAGATAAGAAAGTAGAAGCACTTCATTTAGCCTTCAGTGAAAATTCAAGGAGTGCTCGAGAAGCCTTCAAAGCGTAAGTTCTCATTCACATTTCCCTTTTGTACAATGTATAGATAGCTGTTACAATGATGAAGATTCTACCGACGAGATTATATATACAATTCAATATTCAATCAAGAAGCCCAAGAATGATTTCATTTATTCGGTTTTGATTGATGATAACCTAATGAACAACCTCAACTCAAAGGCCCAGAGGGTACTAGAGCAACGAGAGATCGAATCTAGTTATGATTTTTATGAATGTGAAAATTTACAGAGAAGTTCATCTTCAAGATGCAGAGCAAATTTTCACACATTGACAATAATCAACTCAAATCATGGAAGTACTTATACTGGTTTTATACAAGCATGTTTTATGCAATAATAAGAGGCCAAATGTCCTTTCTTATTAGAACAATCATCAGATAATCACACCACCAGACCCCTGAAAGAATACCCAATCTCGAAATTCGTATAACAAAAAAAAAGGAGTTTAGAAGTATTAGCAAACCTAGGATGAACGACGGTTTGACCTTAAAGACTCGAAGTGAGCTGCAAATGTGTCATAGTCTGGAAGTTTAGGATGAACATGACCAGCCTTCTTTAGTGAATTTGAACCTTCACTTGATAATGATATTGATGGCTTTGAAGTCATGGTTTTTTCTGCCGGAACAGTCTTGGATGGAGCTATATTGCTAGATGATGCAACTGTTTCTGGCTCTGGAGTAAGCTTGGAAGACCGATATCCAGTTGAGGGATCAGTTTTTAGCACCCGAGACCTTGGACTTCCTTTACGTATCGAAGCTTCAGGATGTGACAAAGGGATATGAGTCTCTTGTTCAACTAATGAATCACTCTTTGACCAGTTAGAATTCCCTCCTTGTCCTTGAGAAATTTGTGTCGAGGCTTTTTTTGTGATGCGGCCACGAGGAGCCACTTGCTCAGTTGACCCGTCCATATATGTTGAGTGGCTTCTAGTATCAGATTCTGCTAGTGAATCTCTTGCCTTGTTAAGTCTTTCACTTGTATAACCTTTACTCCGAAGAGTTTGTAGTGAGAGTGGTTCACCATCGTCACTGTCCGAGTCAATATATGATTCTGGGTTTCTTGAGCTAAATTCTTTGTAGGCCTTCTCTGGTTTCTGATTATGCAGCTCCAAGTCTCGCGTTTGAGAAGGGGTTGAAGACTTGAACTTGGGGGAATCATTTGGGGGCTCACTGAAAGTAGAAGTATTTTCTGTTGATTGTTGAGTGGATCGCGGTGAAGCATCAGTATAAGAATCCTTAGTGTAAGTTCGACGAGTCTTACCCTTGTTCCGCAACCCACCTACCAATCTTCCCAAGTTCAATCCTTGATTACTTTCAGCTCCTGGGTAACTTGAGTATTCTGCGTCATGTACTGTATCAGGTGTTGTTGAATCACCGAAATTGTCCTTAGCTGATATCCTAGAGGTTTGCAGAGGTTGCTTCTTCTCAATTCCTTGCGCAAGCCTAGACTCGAGATTTCTCGGAGAATTTGTGTGCCCGTGAACTCCCTCAACAAGGGGTAAGGTACCACGGCCATACTCGTTCCTAGATTTATATCCAAAACCACGCTGATTTCCTTGGTCTTCTGAGATCCCCTCAGATTCTGAATCATCAGAGGATGAAAGTGGTTTTCTGTTTGTTTCTGGAGCTTCTTTTTCAACCAAGGAGGGTGTTCTTGACAAATGACCACTATAAGTTTTTGTAGATTCACCTCCAAAATTCATTGTGCGTGCTTGGTTCCGCATGCTACTCCCATCTTCAAGTTCTAGATTAGCAAAAGAAGAACTCACAGAAGGATTCTTATAGGTTTCTACATTTGTTTTTCTCGAAAAGGAGGATCTAGTTGACCCGTGATCCCAAATGTCAGTTGATCCATAGGTTCTTTTATTGCTTATCTCCACATCACTCTCAGAACCCAAGCCATCTGAATCATCAAATGTTGCAGGTATTAAGTTATCTGACTTCGAGTTCATGTCTATTGGAGGTTCAGGAAATTCAGGAGAAGAATGGGATTCAACATTGGAATGCGATTGCACATCAAAGATATTCTTCCTGGGCTGCCTACGGGCCCAACTATCTATAGCTTGCGAGGAACGAGAATCTGACTTTCTAAGTGAAGGGGCATAAGGATCGGAATCATGTCGCTTATACTGGCTCCCCTCATCCAAGTCAATGTCCTCGTCAAAACTATAGTTATCAAAAACTGCACCAGGGTAACTGTCGAAACTAGGTTGCTTGTTGTCAGTTTGCTTGTTTCGCTCACCAGTGTTCTTAAAAGACTGTTGGCGAACATTATTTCCATAATTTTGATCTGGTTTTGAAGTTGTACTCTCACCAACACCACCTCCATGAGACGAAAAGGTAGATTTTGAAGAATTTTGTCTGTCTTTTCCTTCAAACTGGGAACCAATATTCTGTGGCCGCTGGTCAACATAGTATACCTCAGAATCCGAGTCACTAGATTGATTCTTGATACTCACTTCATCATGAAAGTGTCTCTTCTCAGTTTTCCTGCTCTCCCTATTGATATTGGTGGATTTCACCTCAGGTAAGTTTCTTTCGTTATATCGACCGTACTTTTGGATATTCGGCACTGCCATCCTATCATCGTCATCATCGGAGGCCGTCGTAAAACCTGGAGATACAGACTGGTTCGTTCTTCTATTACTAGCATCATATGTCATCTGAGGATCTCCCCCAAGATTATCCATCGCCTTACTATATCTATCTTGATTATGAGTTCTCTGGTCCACACTTCGGGAAGAACTTGTCCGTGAATCATATGTCATCTTCTTAGGAACTTGATTACCATGTTGTCCATAGTCTTCCTCTCCGACACTATAATCAAATGACTTGTGAAATTCTGACGAATATTGCCTCACATTTTTTTCACCACTTGAGAGTTCTGCAGCAGCTCTAGCAGCTATACTTGCTCTTTCCGCAGATTCAGCAGCTACCTGTGCAGCTTCAGTAGCATCTTTAAAATTCATATTCCAACTTTGCTTACTCACAGGAGAAGCACTGCCCTCTCCATAATATGACTTCTCGAATAGTGGCCCCCTGTTGCCACTCTCTGTTCTCAGAAGACACATTTCATGCAATATTTATAATATCGAAAAGAAAACCACAGCTTAAAACAGAAACAGAATGGTAGTATACGTGTTTTACTTCACATACCTGAAGAGGTTGATTGGAGATGAGAAGTGGTAGACTTCATGCTACTAGAAGTACTTAGAGAAGCATAATCCTGGGAATTTAGTGACGATCTGATTGACGGATCATGCTTTTGACCATGATTAGACTGGGGCTGGGGCTGAATACTTGGGGATTCCATCACCATATTCGTGGTCGTCCCCAACGTAGTTGGTCCATTCTATTCAAGAACAAATGATACGTATTTAATCACATAATGTCAAGTCAAAATAATCACTGTTAGAAAGTCCAATTCATTGTCCCTTACCAGCAAGTCCTCAGGAGGCTTTAATTCTTTCTCTTCAAAGTCTTTACTGTCCCAATTAACATTATGCTCTTTGGCAATGGCAGTCAAGATCTTGATTTTGGTTTCCCCATCAGGTGCTCTTACGGATAATTTCTCAACTATCTGAACCATGATTAAGAAACACTTGTCATTATCACCTTTATAATAAATTATACTGCTTCTAGTAATAGAAACTCACTTGGCGGCCGACACCACAGTCTGGACGCAGCTCGAGGGCTGATGCAATAAATTCTTTTCCATACTTTGATGTAAAATGCTTGCGGACATCAAGGAGTTCTGGTAAATCCGCACATCTTGGAGATGCAAAAACTACACTAGCTATTGCTTCCTTCAAGTCGACGGGGCAGGTTCTGGAGACAATCAAAAAAGTTGAACACTAAATTATCTGAAACCGAGAAATTTGATATAACAAACTCAAGACAATTTTCTTGTCCTAGACGGGAAAGAAGCAGCTCATGGCATGAAAATGTAAAAGACACATACTTCGCAACATTTAGAAATACTTGATCAAAAGACGTGTACCCAACTTCACACTCATCTATTATTATGCATACCAATCGGTGTTCCAATTTGAATTCTCTGAGTAAGTGCCCTTTTGGTTCGCGACCCAAAAATAAGTGTAGGCAAAAATGCCCACTTAAACTAATTTACATTTGAGAACTGGCTTTAGATTTACTATGAAATAATAGACGATTTAATAAGACCACAAAATGTTGCTTTGGGGGTTCTCAACAAAATCATTCTCTATAGTTGAATGAGCAAATATATTACCATGAGGTACGAAATGTTGATTAATTAGGTGTGATTAGTTTTTGAATACTTGTTTACAAATCACAAATCAAACCAGCTAAGCCGACACAACAAGATAAAAATACATACAAAAGTACAAGTGAAATAGGCTTAACCGTTAAAGTTCATTTTTACGTCTTCAGATCTTAAAGAGGTACTATAAGTACAATACATGGCAAGATACAATTAAGTTTAGACTTTAGAAATATACGAGTAGAAGAAAACCACAAGTGATTGCATCGATCATTACCATCGAAATAGTGGTAGGGTTTTTATTGTTGCGAAAGCATCATAGATGCTAATATCGTTTTGGTTCAACCTTATGTTTCTTACATCGCAAGTTTCCAACCATCGAATGATGGTATCCACAATACATGCTTGATTATGCTAACTACTATGCTATAAGAACATAACTGACATGATTTATCTAAAAGACGAAACTGCTCTCTTTTTCTTTTCAAATACGCAAAACAACAGACCAAACTGGCAGGAAATCTCTCACTCGTTTTCACGTTATCAAAATGTCAAATATCCCCTCGTACGGGCTCGACAACAGTATGTATTATTATGAAAATGCTACACGAGATAAGAACAAACAGTCTTACAGAATTGCGTGTAATTGTTCCGAACAGAGCTATTTACCATCTTTCTTTTCTCTTTTATAATCATAGAGGACATAGAGAGTTCGAAAGAGAGGTGCAGTTGATTTTAAAGATAACATGAATATACATACTTCTGTGATTCAATAACCGGCAAGCGTGCCACTATAAGTTCACAATATATGTCAATGAGATCGTATGCTGCCATGGTTTTCTCTTCCCTCACCACATGTTCAACCTAAAATAAAACAAAAACAATCAGCTCCGGAACGAGGATTCTTTAGCACCAACAAGAAAACTAGGGCATAGTATGACATCTCAATTATTCAGAAGTCAGAACTGGCCGATATGTTTCATTTGACCGACAAGATTCAAGATCCTAAACTATAATACACAGTCAAAACTCAAACGTACAAAGTCAGACGAAGAAACCTATTTACCAAGAAATCAACATATCAACTGAAAAACAAATATACAAGCTCCATTGTTATCAAAAACCTATGTACCATGGACACTCCTTGTACAAAACTTTTTGGAGTATTTAGCTGCCCCATTACATTATAATATATACTAATAAAGGGCGTCGAAATATACTTGTCGGATACTACTTTAAGTTGAAGTCTGTTACACGTAATGTAACAATGGTTGGTCCGAGCTCCGAAAGCAAAGAAGACTATATGTTTGTCTGTTTGTACAATCATATATCCCATATTCAATTTTCAACTCGTTGTATTCGAGACCTCCTACTAGCATCGATACACAAACCTCTGGTAGCCAAAAAAAGTAAATATATACCCGAATTCGAGCAGTTTGAATTTGTCCAGACTCAAGAAGCTGAGCTAAATCCCGTTTCATTTGCCTCAACTGAACTTCTCTTTTGTTCTTTAACAGCTTTATTCGAGCAATCGCTAGCTTTAATGATGTCTTGCTGTATAACCAATTCAATTTTTCAATCAAAATAAGATAAACAATCAATCATCTAATTACCCAAGTCTCAGAATTCACCAAAATTACCCTTAAAACAATCACATAACCTAAATCAAAACAACTTCTACTACCATAATTAGATAAACACAAAACAGAATTGAAATTCAATAAAACAGATAAAAAAAAAAGAAAATTCACCATTTTCCGGCCTTGAAACTTTTCTTAAGCATTATTGAATCTCCTGAATTTGTGGGTTTTCTCAGCCGAAGAAGCTTAGATAGAGAGATTGAAGTTTGAGTGATTGGGTCTGGTTATGGAAGAAACTGAAATCTATATTCTCTCCAAAATCTATTTGGTATTTAGGGATCTTCTGGGTGAAGTAAAAAACAAAAGGGAAAAATCAAAGAAATTGATCTGGGTTTTTGGAATTCAATGGAGTTTCGTATTAAACAAAACAAATCCAAAAGATTCAAATATTAAAAAGAGACTTGGGACTAATCACAACTCACAAGAGAGAGAAAGAGAGTAGAGAGAGAGAGAAGCAAGAAGAAAAGGATAAAAAAGAACTTTGTTTTTTGCCGCGGTTGACTTTCATCTAACCAAGTTACCTTCCAATTTAGGGGTCGGAATGGGTCTCAGTCTGGGTCGGGCCAGTTGGACTTACATCATTGGTTACCTTCCAATTTAGGTGTGGGAATGGGTCTCAGTCTGGATGGGGACAGTCGGACTTACATCATTCATCGAGTTGGATCAACTGATCTCTATCCATTCGAGTTCTCAAGTTTAATTAGACAGGTTATTTTAAAAAATTTAGTATCTAAAAAATTTGTGCACGTCCTTCGAATTTTTCAGGTACCAGGTGGTCGGATGTCGAGTTTTCCGAAAAGGATAGAATTTGGAAATGTTAAAAGAGACTTTGTTTGCGGGGTTGACTTTTCATCTAACCAAGTTACTCCGGGATCCAGTCTTCTTTTATCGGCTCCGAAATTTTGTAGTCCAATTGCGGTTTGCGGCTCACTTTGGTATCCCTTGAATTTTTGGGTAAGGAAATTGGGTTGTCTTTTCTTAAAAGGACAACTCAAAATTTTGTTCCGTTTTGTCCTCATGCACTTTTGGGAAATGTTAATTACACTCATCATTTTTGTTATATGCACTCACATCTCCCTGCGATTCTATTTTTGGTTGCAAACATCTTCTTCTGACTTGAACAAAAAATACCAGTGATGTGAGTGTATATAACAAAATTGGTGAGTGCATTTAATATTTCCGTGTACTTATTCACTTAAAATTTTGAAGAGAGATCATATAAGCAATTTTTTAGGTTATTGAAGGCAAGCCTGCAAATGGTTAGAGTAATGTGGTCTATAGGGGGCAATGCTCCTGCTATGTTTGACCTAACGGTACAATTGACGTCGTTAGGTTAATGGTTAGTCAAAATAGTTGACTTAATCCTCCCTCCTAAATTAGAAAAGAAATTATTTTCTTAAATTTGTTTTATCTTCTTCTTCAAACTTCAAATCAACTTCTCTTTCTGTGTAACTATTCAACAACATTCATATTTAACTCTCATCAACCTCTCTCATTTTATCCGTCCTTAAACATCAAGATTGTCCAAAAATCAAAGAAAATGTAGGACTTTGAGGGATCAAATTTTCTTCACATACTATGTGGCAAACCTTCATTTCAGTGTGTTGGGATTCTTAGAGTGTTCATCGAAACCTTTCAATTGGTCATATTCTTAGAGTGTTCATTGAAGCCTTTCAATTGGTCATTTTAGTCCAGACTTCAGCCAAACTCAAGAAAGAAGAAAATCTTCCCAATTTAAGGTAAACCCTAAAAAGAATTTCCTTTTTACTTATTTGATCTTAAATGTTGTATGGGTACGTTTTAGTGAGTTAGATGGTTATTTTCGTGTTGTTTGATTGTTGAACATTTGGTTGATTTAAATAACATTTTGTAATTTCTTTTATTTGTTTTAAAACTAATGAAACACTTAAAGTGAACAGGCTGACCTTACTGTTTACAGTAGTAAGGAGAGCTAACTCGTACTCCAAACACCGTTGGAGCCTTGATTTCTTGAGACAAAACCAAGGGAAAGACTTGAGAGAAGTTTGCTGGGGAAGAAGATCTGATATTACTTGGTTGTATGAGAATTCTTCACTGATTTTCCAGACTAGAGAGATCCCCATTTATAGGACCACACTATTACATTCCCTAGGCAATTACTAGACACTTCTTAAGACTAAACTCTTATATTTCCTAGGCAACTACTAGATAATTCCTTATAACTCTATTCTTACATTTTCTAGGTAGTAATAAAATTAGATGACTAACTACTAATCTATCTTGACCCTTAAAGAGATACTTTGCATCAACCCTTCCTTCCTGAAGAAAACTCGTCCTCGAGTTCGTTATTGGTCGCGTCATCCCCTTGATAAGCATACAAATCTGAAACGTTGAATGTAGAGTCAATGCTCATGTATGGTGGTAAATCAACTTCATAAGCATTTTCCCCAATCCTTTTGATAACCCGATATGGTCCAATTTTCTTTTTGCTCAGTTTCGAATAAGTTCCTGCTGGGAACCTCTCTTTTCTTAGGTAAACCATAACCAGATCCCCTTCTTTAAAAGTCTGACCCTGTTTCTTCTTATCTGCATGTTCTTTGTACCTGGCATTGGATTCTTCAATCTTCAACCTGATTTCATTATGAAGCTTCTTCATCTCCTCAGCCATGTCTTCTCCCTTTCCATTTCCCTTACTGTTGTTTACTATGGGAGTTAAATCAAGAAAATGGAGTGGTTGTTTTCCGTATACGACTGCAAAAGGACTTTTACCCGTGCTTTGATTCTTGGAATAGTTGTAAGCAAATTCTGCCTGAGCTGTAACCACTTCCCACTGTTTAAGGTTATTGATGGGCCTAGAAAGTTTCCTAAATAGGTCACCACCCGCAAGTGCACGGGCGTCAAGTGATAATTCCGGTAAGTCCGGTTCGTTCCTCAGAGACTAAGTCAATCTATTCTGACTCCTATAACTAATTTGGATTTACTTTGGAAATTGATTTTTGTGATGAGACGATAAAAATAACGAACTTGATTAAAACAACGGAAATATAATTAATGGAGAAACTTATGAGGAGGAAACCTAGGGTTTCAGAATCCACCTTATCATGTATGTAAAATGACCTAGTTTTTCACAATCAAATATTTTTCTTATAACTCAAGGGAAGGCAACCATTCGTACCAAACCTCGGAAAATTATAATCTTTTAAAACGACATAAACATCTAATATCTTAATTTCAAGACAAATATTCAAGAGATGCTCCAACTATTACATATCAAACCCTAAGCATGATACATTAAAGACTCTAAGTCTAAACATGTAACATCAAATTGTAAGCATAAATAATGAAGGAGATACTATAAAATAAGTGCAAAGAAATTAAATTTATCTATCAAATCACATCGAATATATTTATCGTGAGAAAAATGTCATCCTATCATACAAGATTAAGGCTTCATCCTAACCCTAGATTAGAGAAATTAGCTACTCATCACTAAAGAGATCATGATCATGGTGGGAGAGATAAAAATTAATAACATTAAAGAAAGAAAAAAAATTCGGAGAAGAAAACACCTTTTTTTTCACTAAATTTCCCTTTGCGCAGCCAAACAGACCCTTAGGGAAGGGTATTTTCTTTCTGGTTTTGCTGATTTCTGCCAAACAGACCCTTAGAGAAAATAATTTTCTCGTCTTCCCGGAAACGGTTTCCTGGTGAGAAAATTATTTTCCTCGACTGGTTCTTCTCTCTCTACTGTTTTCTCCTTCTTTCTCACTCTAACCTTTTTCTTTCTCTCTCTTTAACAATACTATAACTCTCTCTTTTTCTCTCTAACAGAAACAAGAAAGAAAGAAGAAGAAAAAGATGGTTTCAATGGATTTTATAAATAATTCAATCTATTTCTCTCTCTACAAACAGTAATCTCTCTCTCTCTTAACTCTTCCTATCTATCCTTTTCTCTCTCACAAAGAGAAGGATTAGAAGAAGAAGAAGAAACAGAAACAGCAACGTTTTACTAACTTTCTCTCTCTAACTCGGTCTTATTCTTTAATGGCCGTGAGGAGCTCCCTCTCTCTGTCTAAACTATCTTTTCTGTTTCTTTCTTTTTATTTCAGCTGTGTGGAGATGATGGATAAGCTGAATCCTCCCCCTTTTATTCCCAGCCGAGAGCTATTGTCATAACCGTGGAGTGATCTCCTCCAAAAACCGACATATCTCTCTCTCTCTAAAAACATTCCTTCTCCAACTCTCGGTTATCTTCTATCTTTGAAAAGAAAATCCCCCAGCAGCTTCAATTCCTTCTATGTTTATATATCTTTCCTTTAATCTCATCAAAACATCTCAATCTCGGTTTCTCTCTTTCTTTCTCTGTCTCTTATCTAGAGAAATAAATTTCTCTCTCTATCGAATAAGCTAATTTTTGGTTTGAGAGAATCCCACAAATTTGGTAACCTGCTTGCTGGTTGTTGTGTGTGAAATGGAGGGCGAACTGTTACTGTACTTCTCGGGACTACGGAAAGAGATGCAACGAGTTGCCACGATGACGGAACAAGAAAGGTGGGAGCGCCAGCCGTTAGATTCAGCCCCGCGCCTTAGGGAGTACTGATGAAACTGTTGCTTGTGAAGCACCAAATCATGTTTCCGGAAAAACCAAAGTACCGTCCTTCTTTACCCGACACTATACCGAATATTTCACGTACCGTCAGATTGAACAATATCACCAAACTGGATCATTGCCACGTGTCATCTAGAACATGGTCAATCACCTTTGACTCCAATCTTTGACTTCGGCTAACATTCTCATCTGAACTCCGATTCGACTTCCGTTTTCGCCCACAAGTTCGTCTTGAACTCTACTTTCACATGAGCACTAATATTGACCATAATACCCTTGTCATTAAAATGACTAAAATGCCCCTCAAGTATGTCTTTATCACGATGTTTTCGCATCAAACTCCGTAAATGAGACCTGAGAAAGAAAATCAAACAAATCATCAGAGTAACCGCTCGAACTGGACTAACTAACCCGAGTTAAGAGATTCAGATGAGATATTTTCATGTCTCATCAGTTATCCCCAATTAAGCAACGTAGTAGACTTCCAAGGCTTCGATTGACCACTGATGAGACATGAAAATGTCCCATCTGAATCTCTTAACTCGGGTTAGTTAGTCCAAGCCTTTACTCTCATAAATTGCTTGTTTCTCTTACTCAGGTGTCTTCTAAAGAATTGAGCACAGAAAACGGATAAAATCGGGAGAAATACACACTTGAGGGCATTTTGGTCATTTCAAGGTTAGGGTATTCTGGAAATTTTAGTACTCGATTGAAAAGAAGAGTTCATGACAAACTCAGAGGCGAAAACGGAAGTCAAATCGGAGTCCGGATGAATAAATTAGAGCAAGTCAAAGTTCGGGTCAAATTTGGTATACTAAAAGTCAAGAGGGATACGTGGCATGCATCCGGCAAGAAATCGAATGGACCAGGGAATGCGCGGGCTACTTTCTGTCACGTCCAGAGGTACACCAAGCTATACGCGTGACCCGGACACCCCAACCCGACTCGATGACGTCAGCTGACGTCATCGTCATCTTCTTCCTTTTATTAGAACCGAAGCTGTTCTAATTTTCTTCAAACCAAGATTTTTCAAACAGAGAAAGTTTCTCTATAGAAACCGAGAGAGAAAAGGAAAGAAAAGAGAAAAGGAAAGAAAAGAGAAGAAAGGAAAGAAGAGAAGAGATAACCGAGAGGATATACTCGGTTATAAGAAGAGAGAGGGGGAAGTGAAAAAGATAGCTCGGTTTTGGGGAGCTCACGGCTGAACCATTAATCATCTTCTCTCGGCTGGGATATCTCTCCAGAACTCAAGTAAAGATAAAAACAGAGTACAAAGAGAGATAGAACAGTAGAGATTACAGAGAAAGAAGAGAGAGATTGTAGAGAGATCATCTCTCACGACCAAAAAGAAAAACCGAGTTAGAGAGAGAAACAGAGAAGGAGATCATCAATCTATCAACATCATCATCCATCTTTCATCTTCATCTTCTGAATTTCTCTTAGTGACAGAGAGAAATTAAGAGGGGGTCTCGGGTTAAACAGAAACGAAAAGAAAGAAGAACAGAGACAGAGGTTAGAGAGAGAAAGAAACAGAGATAGAAAACCGTGGAGAGATCATCATCATCATCATCTACCTTTCTTCTTCTTCTTCTGTTTGTAATTTTTCCTTTTTGTGAGAGAGAGAGAGAGAGATTATAGAGGAAGACAGAAAGATTGTAGAGAGAGAGAGAGATTAACAGTGAGATTATTTCTTTCGGTTTTAAGGAAATTTTAAATTGTTTCAATCTTATTTCTGGTTAAATAAGTTCAAGAGATAGAAAAGAAAAGTTAGAGAGAGTTTATAAAGAAGAAACAGAAAGTGTAGAGAGAGAAAGAGAATTGGAGAAGGTGAGAAAACAGGTGAGAAAAATTATTTTCTCACAGGGAAAATATTTCCGGGAAGACGAGAAAATCGTTTTCCCAGAGGGCGCGTTTGGCAGAGCAGTGGAAAATCAGAAGGAAATCACTTCCCTAAGGCTCTGTTTGGCTGGAAAATTTAGTAAGAAATCCAACTTTTCTACTTTTCTTTCCTTTTTCCATATATTTAAGCTTCCATCCTTTATCATGAAGAACTAATTTTCTATCTAGGGTTTTAGATGAAGTTTCGATAATTATTTCAATGATAAATTTATTACAGTTTTTATTATTTTAACGATAATATCTTCCGGGTTTTTAGACCATCCATGGACTGAAAACCTGAGTTATACAAAGAACAATCGAATTAGACCAAATTAATTTGTCCTTAGAATTGTTAGGAAAACGGATTCAGAAAACCCTAGGCTATCCCCCATTTGAGTTCCTTGTATCATTTGTAATTATTTTCTTTCCGTAGTTTTATTTTAATATTTTATTTATTTTATTTTAAAAACCAAAACCAAATCATTTTACAATCTTATTACTTCCTAATTTTAGAATAGGTTTGACTAGTCTCTGAGGAACGAACCGGACTTACCGGAATTATCACTTGACGCCCGTATACTTGCGGGTGGTGACCTATTTAGGGTAACCTTTTAGGCCCATCAACCACCTCAGTCTGCCCATCAGTTTGTGGATGGTGGGAACTGCTATATTGAAGTTCAGTTCCAAGCTTTTACCATAAACTCCTCCAAAAATGTGATAAGAACTTAGAGTCTCGATCTGATGTAATGGTTTTTGGTACCCCATGCAAGCGAACAACTTCACGAAAGTAGAGATTGACAATGTGAGAAGCGTCCATAGTTTTCTTGCAACAAATGAAGTGAGCCATTTTAGAAAAACGGTCCACCACTACAAAGATGGAGTCCATTCCTCTTTGTGTTCTAGGCAGTCCTAAGACAAAATCCATGCTCACATCTTCCCAAGGTGAAGTAGGAACCGGAAGAGGGGTATAAAACCCTGTATTTTGCACCCTTCCCTTAGACTCTTGGCATATTTTACATTTATCAACAAACCTGTAAACATCACGCCTCATTCGGGGCCAAAAGAACTTTTGTTCCACCATAGCATAGGTTTTATCCCGACCAAAATGTCCCCCCAAGCCACTTCTATGCATATCAAAGATGAGTCTTTCTCTTAATGAGCAATCGGGTATGCACAACTGGTTGCCTTTGAAAAGGAATTCATTGTGCAAGACAAAATTACCTTCCTGCCCAGTTTTAGAGTCATTCCAAACAGAACTGAAGTATGGATCAACAGCGTACAACTCCTTGAAACAATCAAATCCTTCAATTTGTCATACTTGTCAAAAACATTGTTCTCCTGCTGAGTGCATCTGCCACTTTATTGGAGATTCCAGATTTATGCTTTATGGCAAATGTGAATTGCTGAAGAAATGAAACCCAACGTGCATGTCTTTTGTCTAACTTCTTTTGGCTGTTAATATGTTTTAGTGCTTCGTGGTCAGAGAACAAAACGAACTCCCTTTGTATCAAGTAGTGTTGCCAATGCCTTAATGCTTGAACAATAGCATAAAATTCTTGATCGTAGGTACTATATCTCCGCCTTGTGTCATTTAACTTCTCGCTGTAAAATGCTATTGGTTTACCTTCTTGGCTTAGGACTGCACCAATCCCAACCCCAGATGCATCACATTCCACTTGAAAAACCTTGTCAAAGTCCGGCAATGCTAGAAGAGGTGATGAACACAACTTTTATTTTATATCTTGGAAGCTTTTCCCTGCATGTGTTGTCCATTCGAACTTCCCTTTCTTCATACAATCAGTTAATGGAGCAACTATTGTGCTGAAATTTCTGATAAAGCGTTGGTAAAATGTTGCTAATCCATGAAAGCTGCGTACTTCTCCGATTGTCGTTGGTGCTGGCCAGTTCTTAATTGCCTCCACTTTACTCTCATCCATTTTAATTCCACTTGCACTTACCACATAACCCAAAAACAGCAAAGAGTCAGTGAGAAAGTCACACTTCTTCACATTAATATAGAGCTTTCCTTGGCGTAAGACAGCAAGTACTTCCCTTAGATGTAGTAGATGTGCTTCTTTGGATGGACTATAGATTAAGATGTCGTCAAAATATACGACCACAAACTTCCCAATGAATGGTTTTAGAATTTGATTCATCAAACGCATAAATGTGCTCGGCGCATTTGATAAACCAAAGGGCATCACCATCCACTCATATAACCCTTCTTTTGTTTTAAAGGCTGCCTTCCACTCGTCCCCTTCTCAAATTCTTATTTGGTGATAACCACTTTTGAGATCAATCTTGGAAAATACTCTTGCCCCATGCAACATATCTAACATGTCGTCTAATCGGGGTATTGGGAAACGGTATTTGATTGTTATCTTGTTGATGGCTCTACTATCAATACACATTCTCCACGATCCGTCTTTTTTTTGGTGTTAACAATGCTGGAACAGCACAAAGACTCATTGATTCCCTAATAAATCCCTTCTGAAGCAGCTCTTCAACCTGCCTTTGTAGTTCCCCATGTTCCTTAGGACTCATTCGATAATGTGGCGGATTCGGTAAACTAGATCCTGGCACCAGATCTATATGATGTTGGATACTCCTTTGAGGCGGTAATCCAGAAGGTAGATCGTGAGGAAATACTTCTATAAATTCACCCAACAACACTTTTATTTCAGCTGAATGATTTTGGTGTAGCTCCCTTACTTCTTTCACAAAAAGAACATATGCCACTGAGTTTGTCTCAAGCTCTTCTATAAAGTGTTGGGCTGTCAATGAGGCATGTTCCCCTTCTTTTTTGAGCTTAAGAAAGTCTCCCTCTATCATTGGGGCAGGAACCACTTTAACGCCATTCTTGAAAAAAGCGTAAATGTTCTTTTCTCCTAGATGGACAGTCTTGTTGTCATATTGCCAAGGTCTCCCTAGCAATATATGACAAGCTTCCATTTCCACCACATCACATAAAACTTTGTCCGAGTAATTTTTACCAATAGAGAAAGGAACAAGGCATTGATGGGTTACCTTTACTTCGCCCCCTTTCTTGAACCAGACTACTTTGTATGGCTTTGGATGTGGCTGCATCTCAAGGTTCAGTTTCGTCACCATTTCTTTAGAAACAAAATTCTCACAGCTACCACTATCAATGATAACATCGCAAAGCCGTCCATGTGACGAGCACCTTGTTCTAAAGATGTTATTACGTTGTGGCTTAGCTTCAATAGCTTTAGGTGTTAGCATGGCCCGTCGAACAACTAAAGCTGGCAGATCTTTGTCATCATATAAGACTTCATCTTCAGTAAACTCTAACAAATTTTCCCCATTAATGCTGTCACCATCTTCATAAGCAGCTCCAAAGTCCTCAACTTCTTCATTCACTAGTAAATTGGCATTCTTCTTTCGACATTCAACAGACTTATGCCCCTCTTTTCCACACTTGTAGCACTTCGTTTTTTCGCCCACATATTGAGTTGTATTGTCACAACCTCCCGTATTGAAATTTGGTGTTCCACTTCCTCGATTCTGTCCACGCCCTTGGGAGTAAGGTGCTGGTCCAGAACTTTGTGTAAATGAAGGTCCTGTTTCGATCTTCTGAGTTGACCCACCTTGACCACTATAAGGCCCTGTTTGCACTTGCCCTCTGTCCATTTGATTTTGTCGATTATGAGGTCTTGCTTGTTGTAATTCAACCTTCATTGCCAACTGAACAGCACTAGCCAATGTCCAACAAGGTTGTAACTCGACCCAGTTTCTAATATTTGGCCTTAGTCCCATCAAATAACGATGTATAACTTGTGTTTCTGATTCAACTAAGTTTGCACGAGTCTTTGTTTTGTAGAAATCATTGGTGTACTCTCGAACTGAACGGTTTCCTTGCTGAATGGATTGGTATTGTTGGAACAACATACCTTCATAGTTTAATGGAAGAAACTGACTCCGAATCAACTGCTGCATCTTTGACCATGTCTGAACTCGCTCCTTTCCGGTCTGCCTTCTTGTGATTTGTAATTGCTGCCACCAAGAAGATGCATACCCTTTTAGTTTAACAGCCACCAATTTGACTTTCTTATCTTCTGGTAGCTCCAAGTACTCGAAAATTCTTTCAACCTCATTCAACCAGTCCAAAACTTCTTCTATTTGTTCCTCTCCGGTAAAGTCTGGAATTTCTACTCTCACATGTGGATCTTGATTACGTCGAGTACCAAAATCGAAAGGAGGTTGTCTTTCATAAGGTCGGTCTTCACCTTCCCCGTCTGAAGATTCTTCTACATGGTGTTGTATTTGTACCCTTGCTGGATCTGGTTGTCTTCTTCGATGATACGTGTGCTGAAATATGGTGGCCCGTGGCTCTCTTTGTTCCGTATTAGCCACATTACGAGGCCCGAAGATTCCAGCTTGCTCAAGGCGATCACAGAGTTGTGTAAGTTGCTGCTGAAGCATCTCCATCTTCTTTTGTAGCCATATTACTTGCTGCTGGATTTGTTTCGGTACTTCCTTGACTTTGCTCCACGTTATTACCCCGCCCTGTCATAGATTCGCAGAATCACAAATCTAGCGTGGCTCTGATACCACTTAATGAAACACTTAAAGTGAACAGGCTGACCTTACTGTTTACAGTAGTAAGGAGAGCTAATTCGTACTCCAAACACCGTTGGAGCCTTGATTTCTTGAGATAAAACCAAGGGAAAGACTTGAGAGAAGTTTGCTGGGGAAGAAGATCTGATATTACTTGGTTATATGAGAATTCTTCACTGATTTTCCAGACTAGAGAGATCCCCATTTATAGGACCACACTATTACATTCCCTAGGCAATTACTAGACACTTCTTAAGACTAAACTCTTATATTTCCTAGGCAACTACTAGATAATTCCTTATAACTCTATTCTTACATTTTCTAGGTAGTAATAAAATTAGATGACTAACTACTAATCTATCTTGACCCTTAAAGAGATACTTTGCATCAAAAACTTATATCGGTGGAACAAAACCAACAATATGAGATCAACCGATTGGGACCTCAGTGGAGAGGCCAGATTACTAGAGTCCTAACCGATGGCCTCGTGTCGACTACAAAACGACACTAGGCCACCGAATTGGACTTTCGTAACTTGGCCTCTCTACTAAGGTCCAATTCGGTGGCCTTGTGTCGATAGGGTAACTTGTTACCAATACTTGACTACCGAATTGGACTCTAGTAGCTTGGCCTTTCTAGTGAGGTCCAATTCGGTGGCCTCGTGTCGATACAGTAACTTGAGATCCACACTAGGCCCCCGAATTGGACTAGTAGCTTTGCCTCTTTAGTGGAGTCCAATTAGGTGGTCTCTTCGGTGGCCTCGTGTCGATACAGTAACTTGAGATCCACACTAGGCCCCCGAATTGGACTAGTAGCTTTGCCTCTTTAATGGAGTCCAATTGGGTGGTCTCGTGCCAATTTTCTCCTTAAACTTCGACACGAGCCCACCAAATTAGATATCGGTAGAGAGCCCAAGCTACTGGAGTTTAATTATTCGTTAGCCTAATGTCGAAGTTTGGGATGAAATCTACACGAGGGCACCGATGCTCTATGTATCTATTGATTTTCCATCACTGATTCCCTCTAGTTTGTGACTTCTTGAGATTTTTATGATTTTGATCAAACTTTTCTTAATAATTAGTTAATTTTTTACTTTTCTAACTAATTAGTTAATTCTTAATATTTAGTTCGTTCGTTACTTAGTTCATTTTAGTCATGACAAACCGTGTGCCTCCAACCGGGAGTGCGAAAAGAAGGGGAGAGGAAACCCATAAGAAACAAAGACAAGACCAGTGGATAAATTAAGTTGGGGAGTCTTCAAATGCCGACAAAGATTAAGAAACTTGTAAGAATAAAACACAAGATACGTAATAAACAAATACAAAGACAAGACCCCTACAAAACGAAGACAAGACCCGGAGTCTAGTCCAAGCACACACTTTTCAATACGAAAAGTGCATAGTAAACGATCGGCTTGTGGGAGGATTTCACTTGTCCCATTGATCAATGCTTGTTCACGATCCATTAAAAACACCTTCGGCATAGAATTCTGAGGAAATAACGTTCTCAGACGATTCAATGTCCAAGTGTATAAATGTTCGGCTCCTCCATCCATAAAAACCAAGGTCCCATTGAATGATTTCGTAATCGAAGTCATCCCAATAATCTCAAATAACGATTTTCCATATCAGTATTGTTTTATAGGTACAACTTAGCATCAATACCGTGTATAATGACTTCACTAACTGAATTGATTCGGGGTGTGCCCAAAATAAGCTTGAGATTTCCCATGTCTCAATTTCCTCTCAATGCCAAAAAAACATAATTGCGGTCTATCATCAACTGGTTCTTCCTTCAAGTTGCATATACCGAATCGGATCCTTTCATTATATGGTACGCATTGTCGAGGTGTTGGTATTAAATCTGCCTCGTGTCTGAGAAAGAATTTGTCGGAGTTCGGTACCAATCTTGAGTATTTCTTCAACAACAACCTTTCTTCTGAATTTGAAAGGACAATTGCATTTTTTTCATAAATTTTTCCTCTTCTTTGGAGGTTGTTCTTTGATATTTGGGAGGACAAAATTCATAGTAGTGAACGGTAAATTCCACTTCTTTCACATTGTAATTCAACCTGAGGTTTTTTACCACCTCTTTGTCTCTCGACTATGGATGCCCGGGTTCAAGGGTCAAGCCTGTCTGAGTCAGGTATACAGCGCCCATGAACCCCATTCAGGATGGACGAGTACGTGCCGGGCTGCATACTCTCATACAAAACGTTTATGATGAGGGAAACTTTACCTGTTCCCTATTTCCCATCCTTGGCAATGTCTTTTTTTTTTTTAATTGTTATCCTAGGCAATGTTGGCATCGACATCATCAGAAATTAGGCAGAAAATTGATACAAATAGATTTAACTCGTAGATTTCACCCAAAGTAGAGTTCTTTAGGAAGAAAAAACATCGAAGAAATCGTAAATTATTGGTGCTATCACGAATATCTCACTCTCTTGTTAGACAAGAAAAACAGTGCAGAAACTCAATCTAGGAAAGTAGGTCGTGTGAGTCTGTGACTATGAATTAAGACATGACTGGTCCCAAAATGCAAACCTTCATAACCTTTTGTTACAAAGTAATTGACCTCATGGGTAGTAACCGGTGAATGTAAACCCTCTTCCGACAATCTCACCACCACAGAACCAGCAGAAACACTCTAGCCCAAAAAGAGCAGCAATTCCGGCATCCTCAACTTTCAGCTCCTGCCTGTTCCTCCATAGATGCTTCACGTAATCCAACTCCTTCCGCAAAGTCTCAGTTCGTCCAGGGATGCTATAGAGAATAAGAACTTGATAAATAGTAAAGAAGATAACGATCATCTGAATGTTAGAATTTGTAAATATCGTCTACTAAAGTATTTCTTTCTGAATTGGAGACACTCATCATGTCAAAGTCTAAAAATTAGAGCTAGTTGCAAGGCATGTCTCATCGCAGATTCACGTCTAGCAATAAACCTAGGGTGATCGATGATTCAAGTCAAAGATCCTAAGACATCAAAAATAATTACTAAGGAAGAGTCATAATGGATTGGTGTTGATCCAAGACAATTTTCTTGTCTCTGCCAACTTTATTTCATATAGAGAGATGTAACACCACAATTGTTCGGGTATGAAACCTTTTGGGAGTTTTCCCATCTCCATATAGGACTAACTTGAGCCAAATCAATACTTGATATCCTAGAAGCAACTTAGGTAGTTGGGCTCGGGAGTCCGCTTAGGCTAAGCTGAGCCCACCCACGCACACCACCACCACCACTTTTTTCCTTTGTTTTTCCGCATTTTTATTTATTTTATCTACGTAAAAATGAATAGTAATAAAAATAATAACAATATTATTTTATTTTCATATAAGAAATATTACGTTTATGGTTATACGTATACAAATATATTGGTAGAAATATCGTCTACACGAATTTTTGCCCAAGTGGCTTAATATCCTAACAAAGTAAAGTTCACCAACATCAAAATTACAGCAAAGAAATCAACCTCAAAGAGAACCAGTGATAGCTATTCGGAATCCGAATACCAAAAACAGGTCATTGTGAAACTAGCACAGTCGGCGATAAACATATAAACAAAAGAAAGACAATATACACTAATATGAGAGGAAATAGTACCTGGCAAGACGAGTATAGAACAATTGCTTGGCTAGTAAGTTGCATTTCTCCACAGTAGCTGGCTCCTGAACGTATTGTTTGTTCTTCTCCATTAGCTGCTTGTAGTAGGAGCAACCATGTTTAGACACAACTTGTGAAACTTGAGTTGCTTTCGACTGCAACTGTACCAACTTGGATGCCATTGAATCCAAAATTCAACCTAAATTTTCAGAACCCTAAAATCATCAAAACATCATCTGCTGAGATTCAAAATGATATGTTCAAGAATGTATTAAAAAAATTATAAGCATTTGATTGTCAAAGTTCTCTTTTATAGAAGCTCCTAATTTTAGGGGTTTTACTTCATAGAACAATACTAGATCAGTGATGTTGGAATGCCCTAACTGAATAATTCAAGAATCAAACATATTTTACAATTGATCCAAAAAAATTACAGAAAATCTACATTGACCAAAAACCTAAAACTATATAAACCCAGCTTCTGAAATTATTCAAATCGATGCAGAAGACCTCCAAAATCAAGTAAGAACTCATATCAAAAATAAATCAATACAATTCAACAAATGATAGAAGCAAAATTAATAAAGGTCTACTCACTCAAAACAAAAATCCCTTAATTGACTGGATGATTTCGATAAATTAAGAGAAAAATATGAACTAGATAAGTTTTAATAATCATATGACGGGATTCCCAATTGGGGCAAAATATAATTGGAAATCATTAGAGAAATGGGAGAAATGTAGTCGATAAATTGCTCAATGAAAATACCTTTTAAGTTCTCACCTCTTGTGTTACAGATGCCGAGAGAACTCTCTCCTCGCTGCTCTCTCTATTTGTCGAGTGCCACTTCAAATTTGGCCCCCCAACTTTATGATCATTAATCTTTTCAACACTTTTTCCCTAAATACAAGTTTGGCCCTCTTTAGTTCAGAGTACCCCAGTGCACTACTGCAACACTTAGAGCATCTCCAATGGGACACTCTAACAAACACTCTAAAAGTCTAGTTGTCAAGTGTCAATGAAGATTTCTCTCTCCTAAGAGCATCTCCAATGGGACACTCTAACAAACACTCTAAAAGTCCTAGTTGTCAAGGGCCAATAGAGATTCTCTTTCCTAAATGTCAATATAGAGACACTCTAATTTTTGTTGGTCTCCAATGGAGATCTCTAAAGTGTCTATACTTAATACACATGCCCTTCTTCAATTCAATAGATAAAAAGTAGTTGAAAAGCAAGATTTTCTATTGGTTGAAATTTAAAAGTAACACTTAGAGAGTCTCAAGTAGACACTCTCATTTTAGAGTTTCTCTCTCTAGACACTCTATAATAAATGTGTCCACCTCATATTAGAGTGCCTAATAAAGTGTTCCATTGGAGATGATTTTTTAACAAAAACTCCACAAAATCTACGTGGCACTCTAAGTGTTAGAGATTCAGTGTCCCATTGGAGATGCTCTAAGTGTCAATATAGACACTCTAAACTTTTTTTGTCTCCAATGGTGATATCTAAAATACCTCTACTTAATGCACATGTCACTCTTCAATTCAATAGATAAAAAATAGTTAAAAAGCAAGGGTTTTTATTGGTTAGGATTTTAAAGTGACACTTAGAGTGTCTCAAGAAGACACTCTAATTTTAGAGTGTCTCTATTAATAAATGTTCTACATCATTATAGAGTGTCTAGTAGAGTTCCTCATTGGAGAAGGTTTTTTAACGAAATCTCTATACATCCTAAGTGACACTCTAAGTTTTAGAGTTTGAGTGTCCCATTGGAGATGCTCTTAATCTTAGGAACTCAGTGTTTCACATAAGATTTTTCTCCAAGCAAAAACTTTATTTCGATATCCAAGATGATGTGGCGGTATTTAAGATACCTATAGTTGTCCAATTCATAATTTTAAAAAAGACCAATTGAAATCAAGTCTTTATGCATCTTTTCAAAATAAAATAAATATTTCTGGGGTTATTTTCCGATTGGCCTCCTAAAGTATGACCAGCTTTCCTTGTGGCCTCCTAAGTTACGCGAGATGATCCCCTTTATGTTTTTTCCGTCCAGCGTCATCTTTTCCATTCCAATTTTACCCTCTCGTATGTTAGTTACCTCGTCAGCTCATTTTAGTTGTTTGGTAATTGTTCCTTCAGTTAATTGCAAATATTTCCTAAATCTTTTTTTCCTATAAAAACACTTTTTCTCTTTCTAATTGTATGTTCATCTTCTCACCCAACTTAACTGAAAATGTTATCTTCTTCTCTTTCTCTTCTTCATCATCCGTAGGTTCTTCTCTTCATCTTCAATGCGAAAGTCATTAGTCGAGAAACTGGTTGATGGTGAATCTGTTGTAATGGTAAGTAAGATACTAAGTTTTGGTTTCTCCCTGTAAGTTGCTACTTTTTCTAGTTTTTCCTTATTGTTTGTTTTCGTCTCACATCTGTCAAATATGTGATGAAAAGCTCTCATTATGAGTTAGATTGTCCATGGATAGCTTAGGAATACCCATCATATCTCCAAGTGTAGCTCTCCATTACACATCATCATGAGCCATGAATTCATCCCAGTCAAATGAAACCCAATTAAATAAAGCCTAATCGAACGAAGTAGTATTCGCAATCACTCCCCATCTCAGTATCATTTCCCATTTGGCCCCCTTCTTTTGTTGTTCTCATTTCAGAATTCTTTCCCATTTGGCACCATGAATATGTTGTTCCCATTTTCGTATCCTTTCCTATTTTGTCCCCTTCATCTATTGTTTCCATTTCTGTATATGATCGTATTTGGCCCTTTCATTTGTTGTTCCCGTTTCCGTATATGTTTTGATTTGTCCCCCTTCAAAAGATGTTCCTATGTTTGTATTTGTTTCCATGTTCCTATTTGTTCCTATTTAGGAAAGTTCTCTTAATTTCGAAAACAAACCGACGCTTCTAGGGTAGAGAGAGTGTAGAAAGAATCACAACCGTTTCATGTATAAAGGCAAGATCTCAGGATATATGGTCGCCAATTGCCTTGGGAAGGAGCGGCTCCAGTGTAATGATGAGCTGACGAGGTAACTGACACACATAAAGGTAAAATTAGAAGGGCAAAGATGACGATAGTTGAATGGAAAAAAATGAAAAGGGGGTCATTTGGTGTAACTAGGGGGCACTTGGGAAGCTGGTCGTATTTAGCGATACCCCCTCATCCCTAATGTCCAATTAGGGATGCCCCCTTTTTTAATTGGATATTAGGGATGCCCCCTTTTTTACACTTAAAAGTACTTAATTACCATTATCTTCATTTGTTTTCTTCAATTTCTTATATATCTTTGGTGGTATGCTTACCAACAAGTTTTTGTTTCTCATATTTATTTTTCTCTTATCCATCATTTTCTAATTTCCCAACAACATTTATCGAAAATTTAAAATTGATAAATCACAACAATTTGAAATAAAAATCGTAAATTGTAATAAAATTTTTTTAACTTACTAATTTTTTTAATGTATATGAGTTATAATTAATAAAAAGAACGATAGGTATCAAGAAGTCTTCTTCAAATTAGTTACATATATCAATTTTAACGTAAAATGAAAAAACAAATGTGAAGTTAAATTTTTTTCTTAAAATTTACAATTTTTATTTCGAATTGGTTTAATTTATTAATTTTAATTTTTCGATAAATGTTGTTTGTAAATTATAAAAAGATGGATAAAAGAAAAAAAAAACTATGAGAAACGAAAATAAGTTGGTAAGGATAACATCAAAGAGGTATAAGAAATTGAAGAAAAAAGAAAAAATAATAAGGATAAGGGTAATTTTGTACTTTTAAGTGCAAAAAAGGGGGCATCCCTAATATCTAATTAAAAAAGGGGGCATCCCTAATTAGACATTAGGGATGAGGGGGTATCGCTAAATACCCCGTCATACTCACTTCACTACCTAGGGTCGCCCATATAGGAGTTAGTTTCTTTACTTATATGTACTTCTTTTATAGGAACCATTGATTCTATAGAAATAAATCATAGCGACTCAAAAAGTATTAAGGGAAAAGCATACTTTTTTTTTGTTAAGCTATACTTGGCAATTTATACAAGTGACAACCTTCCAACTTACTATAGTTTAAACTAGTACATCTCTCTATCTCCCTCCGTTGAACTCAGGGGCGTGTTTGAGGGGGTGCGACCGGTGCCGTCGCACCGGGCCCCCCTCAAACCACATAATTTTCTTATAGAGATAGGGGCCCCTAAATTCTGATTAGTTATATTAATTTAGCAGTACACAATGAAACAAGATGGTGATGTAGCTGAATTGGTAAACCTCTTGAGTGTTAACAAAGAGGTCTCAAGTTCAATCCACCCAACAGTCACTTTTTTGTTTATTTTATGAACTCGTTATTATCTCCAACTGTTTCTAACAACAATTATTTTCTTCACAAAAAAATAACAACTATTAGTTATGGTATATTATGGATAAAGTGATAAACTATTAGTTTAGTTTGTATGTTTATGAAGTTGTATGTTTATGAAGTCGAATACTTATTGTTCTATCTTTTCGTGGAAGGAGTGTTGTCAAATGTGTATGGTTTTTGCATAGAAGTATTTGGGATGAAAAAATACACAACTTAGAATAAGTATTCAACTTCACGGAAGGAGTTAAACTTTTTTTCTTATCGAACTTAGTTTCTTAAGAGATAATTACTAAACGTATAATGTGTGAAAAGAGTTTACGTTTTGATATCAGTGGAGAAAGGGCCCCAAATATTTTTTTCGCACCGGGCCCCCAAATTCTCGGCCACGCCAATGGTTGAACTAAATCAAACCATAAATCTTCCTCTTCTCCAACTTTCATTTTCATTAACCTCCATTTCTTACAGACATAATGTGTGAATATGACTCAATTAAAATCCGTAGCCCCACTATTGAACTAAATCAAAACAAATGTTTCACGGCATTTTAATGGTGATTGTACTTGTTATTTAAGTAATAGTATGGGTTATAATCAAATAGTGGAAGGTTTTCCGTACTGGGTTCGAGGGTTTCATAGGGCAAAGCCCTAGGATACGAGCACTTGGTTGATGATCTAAGGGTTATTTCACGACTGGTTCCGTACAGTGTGATCGAATTCCTGCGTAACCTCTTAAGTTAGGGGAAATGTTGAGGGGGGCCTCTTTTTTGTTTTTTTACGTCTGACTGTTACCGCCATAATTTCCTTTCTTATTTTACCCTTTCGTATGTCAAGTAGATGATCATCTCGTTGAAGGATGCTCCTTTCCAAGACAATTGATGCCATATTTCAACAACAAAAAAAAAAAAAAAAAGACAATTGATGCCATATTCTGAAATTCCACACCAAGACAATTGTCATATTTTGAAATTTCACACATGTTTTCATCCAAGGGCTATGATTTCATCTTAATTAAAATATTCCATTAGCCCTGGAAATACATGTTAAAAGGCTATTTCGTGCTGTTGGGCCAGTTAGAGGGAATCGCAACAGTAGCTGGATTGCTAGAATTGAAATAGCCCCCAACTTTGTGACCAACTTCCTGCCCAGCCCCGTACTATCAAAAATACTCAGATGACCTCATTTTTCAGTTACCGTTATAACACCGTTAACCAATCATCATTTCTCTCTCCTCCATCTCATCACCTCTCTCTGCCACTTCATCTTCTTCACCGGCGAAGGTCGCCGGACAATTTTCCGGCCGGCGACCTTCAAACATTAAAATATAATAATAATAATTCTCTCTTTAAAAAAAAAATAATAATACTCTCTCTCTCACTCTCTTTCTCTCAAAATTCTCCGGCGACCTTCGCCGGTGAAGAAGATGAGGTGGCAAAGTTCTGGGTACCCCATTTTTCAGTTACCGTTATAACACCGTTAACCAGTCATCCTTTCTCTCTCCTCCATCTCATCATCTCTCTTTGCCACCTCATCTTCTTCACCGGCGATGGTCGCCGGCCAATTTTCCGGTCGGCGACCTTCAAACTTAAAAAAATAATAATAATAATAATTCTCTCTCTTTAAAAAGATAAAAAAAAAATTAATAATCCTCTCTCTCTCAAATTCTCCGGCGACCTTCGCCGGTGAAGACGATGAGGTGGCAAGAAGATGAGGTGGCAAAGAGAAGTGATGAGATGGAGGAGAGAGAAATGATGACTGGTTAACGGTGTTATAACGGTAACTGAAAAGGGGGTCATCTGAGTATTTTTTATAAAGGAGGCTACTAGACATGAAGCTGGTCATAAAGTTGGGGGCTATTTGGGAAATAACCCTTATTTCAATTACCCCCCTAAATCAGTCCTCATTTCAATTACTTCCCCAAATCAGTCCCATCTTCTCTCCATTGCTTTTGCGCTCTTTCTTCTCCTATTTGAGATGTTGAAATTACACGTGTTGATTTCAATTACTTCCCCAAATCAGTCCCATCTTCTCTATGCTGTTCAACTCTTTCATCTCCGACTTGAAATGTGTACCATATTTAACGAGATGATAAAGTTAAAGATGTAAAACTCCACTATATGGTAGTTGATGGTTGTAAAATACGAATTCTAGCAAGAGGATGACCATCATGGTGGTTCATGGTTGTGAAATTCGAATTGCAACATGATCAAGAAGATTAAAAAAGATAGGTTGGTCATACAAGATATATCAAACAGAAATCTGCAGCTAAACCAAGTTTTAGTCAAACAAATAACCTGAAGTCTTAAAACATATCCCATACCCAACATCAACATCTCTAGTCTCTAGACTATTAAAACCCTAATCTGCATGACTGTATAAACTACACCAAAACATCCAAAGAAACTCCACCATAACCTGATTGGTAAACAAACTTCATCTTGTTCTAGTTATCAACTCGGGGGCGAGGCCTTGGCAGCACCACCCTGAGAAACTGTGGCAGCGTCATAGGAAGTACCTTGCCCTGTCCCGCCAGTAGAAGCACTGTTACTCGAGTGAGATGGAAGTCGTGAATATCCAGACTCGAGTTGCTGCTGCTGCTGCCCATAACCTGCTTGGGAAGTGATGGATGAACCATAAGATGGTGGCTGCCCATAACTAGGTGCTGCCCCATACCCCGAGGTTGGGGGCTGATAATGAGCAGAATCTGGCTTAGCATATCCAGGTTGTGCGTTAGATGGTGGAACAGAATGTGGATATCCGGGGTGAACTGGAGCCGACTGCATATTGCCTGGTTGAGTGCTTGAAGGAGGGGGGCTACCGTACACTGCTTGAACAGGAGGCAACTTCTGTCCCTGAGGCAGTCCATGTCCAGTCTGAGCTACTGGTGGTGGTTGGCTTCCGTAACCAGGCTGTGAAGTTGGGGAAGGCCCATAAGCAGGTTGAGAAGTTGGGGGCCACCCATAACCACTAGGCTGCCCTAGACCTTGAGAAGGATAGCTTGAGAGTGTGGAATTTGGCTGTTGACTGCCATACCCAATTGAATTTGGAGCAGGTGACACTTTCTGGTTAGGAGGTAACTGAGTTGGCCCCTGTGCTCCGTAAGGTGGTGGAGCTCCTTCCTGGGATGGGTTAACTCCCGTACCATAGGTTTGTCCTGAGGAACTGTATCCTTGCTGCTGCTGGTCATATCCTTCTGTCTGAGAATTAGTTTGAGAACCATAACCAGGTTGAGGTGCCGGTGGGTGATAAACACCATAAGCATCAGTATAACCTTGTTGACCAGATGGAGGTTGGGAGTAACCAGATTCTCCATATGACCCTTGTTGTTGACCATAAGTAGGAGTAGGTGCTTGACCATAACCATAACCCCTGTTATCTGTTGTAGTTGAATGCCCACCGTGCGGCTGTTGTTGGCCATAGTAGTCATACCCAGTATTACCCTGCACAGTTGACTGATTGGGCTGACCTGGTGTCTGATCCCATCCAGAGGAAAAGCCACCTGGTGTAGGTTGGGGTGGGTAGCCGGGATAAGGTGACTGAGAAGTATTGCCCTGAGGTGTCTGCCCAGGATAAGCTCCAGACTGCTGCATGTAGCCATACCCAGGTTGCTGCATTGAAGGTCCAGGTGGACCCCAACTTGGAGCACGGTAGCCTTGCGGAGGATATCCTCCACCCATTGATTGATTTCTAACACGATTCTGCAAAAAAATAATCTCATCATATGAACCGTAGTATTCTTTTCAAATAAATCAACTCAAGACAAGAAACAAAGGGGCAGTAATAGAAAGTGAGATAACATTATCAATGCACATGGTAGATAAGCAGTTTACAAGTGAGCAATCATGAATGTAAGTTGTCAAGCAGTTAAATCGTAAACAAATTACAAATGACAGTTGTCCTCTGTTTAATAAGTTATTGCATCAAGAGGGTAAACACACCTACATACCGTGCCAGGGTGAAATCAGTCATGCCAGCGGATGCGCATCCTCTTCCTAATCAAAGCTTAATGGCCACAACAATCGCAAAAAAAACACCATATACGGACAGTACATAAAGCAAAGGGGCATCCAGACTCATTTGCAAAAATACGACGAATAGTGATTTATGAATACATGAATATGCCATAAATATGGCAATAAAGTGGCATGACCAGGAGAGAACTAGAACCAAATAGGAAAGATGATAAAGTTGCAGTGTGGTGTGGATAATATATTTAAGAATATAATCAGGCATCTTCATACAAAATGTACTATATAACAATAGTCAGGAGCATATTATTAATATTAACAAAGAGCAGACAGAACTCCAGATAGATAACACCATGAGACAGTATATTCGTAAAACAAGTGGAAGTAGCTGAAGACTAGAAGTCTAGAATCAGATAGCAAAAAGTTATTTTATTCTTAAGACCGATCAGGATAAGCACTGGTTCTGCTAGATACAGTATCACAAAAGAGCAAACAAGCAATTAAGTAGTATGAAGTTGGATATGTTACTGAAATATCATAAGAGTTTACAATCTCAGGGGATAACTTTCAAGACCAGTCATATGATTATCTTGATCTATTGTAACATAACAAGTCACTGCGATGGACTATTTCGAGCAGCAGAAATACTACAGAAGAGAAACATATGCTAAAAGAAAATTATTTTCCATGAAAAATATTAGGAGTCGTAAGCCAAGCAAAAAATATTGAGATAGAAAAAAGATGCTAAATCTGATAAAGAAGACAAAAGTAGGAAAAGGTTTCAGCCACAGAAGCCATTAAAGGAGAATGATCGGAGTCATTCTGATGAGATATTGAGATCAATAAGAAGAATTACATTAAGCAATCAAAATCATGGTCACACAAACATGACATTTGAACCCATGTTTACCGGCTCAATGAATTAAATGATCCATACATATATATCACAAATCATTTATTCACCACCAAGAAATGATATAAAGACATCAAAACTAAACTAACGGAAGACCAAAAGACAGGCAGCTGCTTATAACAAACTAGTGTAACCAAGCCAACCTAACGAATAATAAGCAATAACCATATCAGAATACACAGTGAGTAAAGGCATTCAGACAAGCTGGCAATATTATCCTAATATTATTTGGGGATTCAACTGAGAATGCTTATTCAGACATTATTGGTAACCCAGTAGCTTAAATACAGATCAGGAATGTAACACCTGAGAGTGAAATAACGAAGGAGACTCGTGATCATAAACCTGCACCATGTTGGTTTCTTCGCCAAAACAAACTAATCCAAGAATTATCCCAAATAACTGAGTTAAGATATATAAAATCCCATTAAATAGTATCTTGGCCATTTGACTACTAATAAGCACTGCACAATATTGAGATATATCCTGAAAATCAAAAAGCATTTACAGCCCATATCTTAGTTATGGGTCAAGAATGCAGAACCTGCTAGACAGACCAGACAGCAGCACCTGCTCATAACCCTGCTCCATTTTAATATCACCAAAACAAATAAATCCAAGTTATCCTACACAAGTCCCCCTATAACTGAGCCATGAATCACAAGGAGAATAGAACCATCTAGAATTAGCCAAACGGAGCAACCTAGAATAATCTCTTGGATGTTCAACTAAGAATGGTAAATGAAACATATCCAAATATCTTCTTAAAACCAGTAAGGTATCAAAAACCCAGTAGCTAAAATTGAGATTAAAAAGGAAACACTTGTGAAGTGTCTAGAATTAGGACATCTAAATCCTGAATAAAGCATACTATTTCTGCAGTTCCTTCTTAGTATCAGGCATGTCGAATGTTATAGGGCATCACCTTATATTTACAGCACCTGACTGCAAATAAGCATCAAACTTGAAGAACCTGCAACCCAATTACATATCCACAGCCCCGACAGAAATAATATTTTCATAATGATAAAGCAGATCCAACTTAATTATAACAGTCCGATTATGCAACTCACTAATTTACTACTTACAAACCTAACGAATAGATCCAGCAATCTCACTACAGATAATCTTCAGATGCCCAACTCTTTCCACAAGAACATATGGCTAACCCATATGATGTGCCGAAAATAGATTCCTTTTTTAACAGAAATATATATACCAATCGACTCTCCACTATGTAAACTAGTAGTACACTAGTACGTGACGTAAGCGAAGCAGTAGTTGCAAAAAAACAACAAAAAGACAATATCATGTGAAGAACTGGAGAGTATCCAATAGGAAGCTAATGCAACCAAATAAATATTGCAATTCGGAAAGAAGCTTCATCCAATTACATAAAAATCAGCTGAACGAATTATTCTCCACTAAGACATACCAGCCTGAGCTTAAATCCCCATTAGAATGCCAAGCAGCAAACAATACACAAAAGAAGCAGAATATCTAATACAATTATTACCATACAATAAAAGAACATGTAAGACATCCTTAAGTAAGAGAAAGGAGAAAGCAGTATCTAGAAGACTAGAACAATATCATCATTATCAAGACAATTTTTTTTGCACCACATATCCAGATGGATATGTTTTAAGCTGTAATGAACAGTCAATAGGACGGGCCTGGCAGTTTGTAAACTGCAATAGCTAATCCACAGTAATATAGTAACTAACACCTATGATGTTATTCTTTTTTCAACACATTTTATGGATTCAATTTCTATATCTTTTATTTACAGGATTCTTTGTTTACATCAGTTGACCACACCCTCAAAAATGTGTCTATGACGACCCTCTGTGACAAGAGTGATCAGGGAACTGGCTGGGTACAGATCTAGCTAAAAGTAAGAGGGCATTCACCAATACCTGACTTATGACTTCATTGACCAATTCTTTTGCAGATTCAATTTGTTCCGGGGTGCCATCGATATAAACAGTTCTTTCAGTAGATGTATCGCCAGGGGGTGGATGTAACGGTATCACCTAAAAAGAAAGCATAAAGGGACTTATTATTCAAAAGAAAGCATAAAGGGACTCCTCTTACTACTTCGAAAACTAAATGTGGCCAAACATAGCTCAAATAAAAATAAATAGAACCACCGTTTAAAAAACAAAAACATTCTGATCTACAAACCTGAATACGAGCGCCGGACCTGGCTTGCATATTTTTTATTGTTTCACCTCCTTTCCCGACAACCAGACCAACCTAATAAACCCATCTCCATCAGACTATGTAAATTGAGGAACGCAAGAAAACAGAATCTAGGTCTTAGTTGTAAATTTTGCTTGCCTTACTGCTTGGAATTTTCATCTGAAATTGATCAGCTCCAGCTTGCGCCGTGAACCTTCGACCACCAGTGCCAGAACCGCCAGCTTCGGCCTGTATCAGTATTAATTACATAATCCCAAGCAAGGAGAAACATTAAAATTCTAATTTCTGGACACAAGCATGCAGTCTCATAAACCTCTTTCACAGTAATGTTTTGTGCTTTCTCGGAAGCCAGTTACAGTCACTTACAGATTCATAATCCACGTTAATTTAAGCTCTAAAGCTATGTGCTCGGACTCCCAAGTAACACAATAGTAACTTGCCCAGATAGGGACTCGGTGCGAGACAAATCGGAACGAACTACCCAGCCCAACTACTTGGGTTTTTCAAGTCAGTTACTCTAAGGATTAACCGGTAAAGGACAGAAGTAAAAAGATTGTTTCAACCAAATTTAACTTCAGACAGGTCATTTTTAATCAGGATATTGAGGATAATATACGTAGTTAGTGCGTTACACATAATGTTCTTGGGCATTGTTTATTGACTGCTATTCTAGGTATCATACGTACATAGATTAGTGTATACTCGACCATGATCACTTGGTCAGTTTTCTGAAATTAATATGTCAACCAGACTTCATCAAGACAAACAAAGACTCCGAAACATTAAAAGAGAGTACTACCTCTGCAAGAACATCCTTAACTAACTGCTCTGCCTTGTTGATTTGCTCAGGTGTACCCGTTAGTTCGACCATTCTAGTCATGGAGTGTGGATCAGCATCCATATCTCTAGTTACTTGAATCTTGGCTCCTGACTGAAGCTGTAGATTCTTAATTGTCTCCCCACTCTTACCAATGATAACACCAACTCTTCCATTCGGAATCTCAATCTTTCTGCTTGAACCTTGAAACCCATATGGGTCTGGTACTGAGGAAGGCTGGTTTATACCAACTTGGGAACTAGGTATTTGCTGACCTGGGTACCTGGGTGCAAAATCTATGGCAAAAAAATTTATTCAATGACATGAAATCCATCAATCTAATCTAAAGACAAAACCCTAAAATAATTCAGATACAGCAAGAGCTATATTGATCTAATTAGAGACAAAAATAAAACCACCTGAAATAATGAAAAATCCCAAGAAAATAAATATAAAACCCTAAAGAGTGAACCAATTCAATCCTAATCATGTTCAATAAAAATGAATCGACAAAACATGAATTGTAAAGAAGAGAACCCTTACCGTCTGAATCATTGGTTCCACCACTATTTTCGACGCGAGGACGTTTGGCTTCAGCGTTGTTGTAAATACGAGCAGCGATTTCCTGTGCACGAAGTTTGGCAAGTTGTATTTCATCAGCAGGAGGAGGTACGTTATTGTATGAAGGGGGAGCAGAATCAGAAGACTGAGAAGTGATCGGAGCAGAAAACCCAGTAGGACGACGAGGGCCAGATGAAGGAGGTGTCTGATGATCATCGTATTTTCTCTTATTGTCCATCCGATACTGTGATTCTTCCGCCATTGAAGAATTCTTTGTGAACCAGAAGAAAAAGGTTTGCGCGAGAGAAACCCTAGAGGAGTCGATTGGAGAGTGGAGTTAATAAGAATGTTGGACAAAAAAATAGGGGAAAATTTTCAGTTCGTCAAAATTGGGGCGAAATTGGAATTAACCCTAAAAATAGGGGTAAATTCCTTTTTGGCCCCCAATGTGTTACAACTGGCCTTTTTAGCTCCTACTGCGTTTGAGCTTCCATTTTGGACTCTAATTGTGTTGGGTCTTCTGTTTTGGCACCAAATCTGTCTCACTTTTCGATTTTAGACCTTTATTGAAATTCAATTGAATTTTTTTGTTATTTTCAATTCTTTTCACTCTTGTTTTCTTCTCTTCGTCTTCCTTTCTTTCTCTGCACTACCTCGTCTCCCCCTTCACCACCACTGACCTCGGCAGAGGTCGTCGATCAACAGACTGTCTATGGGATACCTTTGATGATATTAGTTATTATTGTTTCTGTTTGCTCATCTTCAACTTCTATATCGGCATGTGGTTCTAGATTCGTTGGTTCTTCTTATCCTAAAGTAGCTTTTGTGGTAAGACTATTCCTTCTCACACCATCTTCTTTAAATCTATGGCATTCAAATTTTGTCTTTTTTTAGATTTTTGCTTCATTAACCATCGACTTGAGCTTAGTTTAACCAGATCAATATTTTCTAAAATACTAAACCCTAAAAATCTAGTAAAACTGGTAGATTTGCAAGTTGTATTTATATGTGTAAGCTTAATGTGATGAATTTTATGTACAGTGGCAAAAGAAAATATCTGAAGTTTGAGATTGTCTTCTAGGAATATAATTAGATTTGATGCGCCAATCCTATTAGCTTGTGGTGGTGAAAGCAGTGGTGGTGGCGAGAAAGAAAAAGAAAGAGAACGAAGAGAGAAAAAAAAAGTGATTGACAAGTTGCATGTTGGCGAAGGTTGTTGGTCGTCAACCCTTTGTGGGTGACCGTGTTCGTCAAGAGGATATATGAGGTGGAGGAAAGAGCAAGGTGAAATGAAAGGGAAAAGAAAATAATAGTGAAAAACAATACAAACTAATTGAAAAATGGAACAAAATTAGGTCCCAAAATGCAAAAATGAAAACCTCAATACCGAGCCAAAATGGCCTCTTATCATGAATTGGGTGTCAAAAAGAAATTACCCTTAAAAAAATAGACCAAATCTAATGTAGAGAACGGCCTTTCCCGCATGTAGTTTTGGTTGCAAGTCATGAACACAGTCAATCCAATTTGACCCAAATGACTTGATTAGGTTAGGAAACAACCTAATTTCAAGAGGCAAAAATTAACATGTACTTTTTACCACCTATATATTTATTTTCACTTTATCTTCATTCTACTTCCACCATATCCCACCACCAATTCCACAATATAAAGGATAAAACAAAGGGTAGAATAATTGCAACTTCCACCATATCCCACCACCAATTCCACAATATAAAGGATAAAACAAAGGGTAGAATAATTGCAAACGAAAGAATTAGACTTAACATTCTTTTAGGAGTAGTTCCTAATCTAAAATACACCTATGGTGCGTTTGGTTGTAGGATTTATGAATCCACGGATTCATAAGTCCTTGGGATTCATGATTCCACGGATTCATGAATCCAAATGGTTTCTTTTGGTTTGTTTGGTAACCAATAAGAATTATAGGATTCTTGATTCCTTCATTTAAAATCCTTTGGTTTGTTTGTCTATTATACTTGGATTCTTATAAAATAAGATTTTAATTAAAATAATATCCTTCAAATTAATGAATAATATCCCCAAAACAAAATCTCATCCAAATATTGTCTCTAGGTAACTGAAATTTCATGAAACCTATTTTTTTCCGGTAACTGAAATTTCATGAAACTTATTTTTTTTCACGAAAATTTCAAAAATAGTTATTTCTTTCTACAAAATATATTTTTTTAAATCATTATTTTTTCGAAAATTATTATTTTTTCAAAATCATTATTTTTTGCAAAAACCATTATTTTTTTTCAAAAATCATTATTTTTTATCAAAAATCATTACTTTTTTCAAAAATTATTATATTTTCAAAATCACTATTTTTCAAAAAACATTATTTTTTCAAAAAATAGGTATTCCTTCTACAAAATAATTATTTTTCAAAAATAATTAAAAAAATAGTGATTTTTGAAAAAAATAATGATTTTTGAAAAAAAAATAAAGATTTTTGAAAAAATAATGATTTTTGGAAAAAAAATTGATTTTTGGAAAAAAAAAGTGATTTTGAAAAAAATAATGATTTTCAAAAAAAATAATGATTTTTTAAAAAAAATAATGATTTTTATTATTTTGTAGAAGGGAAATAAGTTTTTGTTGATTTTAAGTTTGAAATTTAGTTTTATTAATCCAAGCAAATCCTAGGGGGTAGGGTGGGATTTTGGTCTAATACAAATTTTGGAATTAGGAATCCTTAGGATTCAAGAGTCCTAGGATTCTTGGTAGCCAAACAGACCAAGAATTCATGATTCCTACCAAATCCCACTTTTGATAGGAATCCTACTTAAGAATCCTACAACCAAACACACCACAAGTGGATTTTGTCAAACCCACAGGCTTCTGCCTCAAGTGACTTAGATTAGGTTGGACTTAACATTCTTTTACGCCCTAATCAGATGTAATATGAAAACACAAAGTGCATCTTGTCAAATAACTTCACCAGTTCCTAATCTTTTTACAAACGGATACCTGAGTCCTGAAGTGCTTATTACCCGCAAGAGAATTGGATCTTAGTTTGAGTAAGAATAGCAGCAGGAATACTCGAAACAAAATATTGAGAGAGAGGAGAGAGAGCAACTAAAATGTAAAGAGAAGGCAATCGGAGAAAAATTCATGTAGCATTTCAAAGATGATTACCTGAATCAGGTTTACTTGAATGGAAACCATGAATCATGCTAGGCACACCCCAAAATTCGACACAAGATTTTTTACCCAGTTGCCCTATACAAAAAATCACTCCTCTATTTGTTTTGGTCAGACTCACTATTTTACAAATTATTTCAGAACAGGATTCGTTAGAAGTAGATTGTAAACTTACACTACATTTGCACTTTCTTGACCATATCTACTTCACCGAATCAAAGCCATCTTAAGTTTACACTTGATGTTTCTAAAAACATAATAACTACTGAGAAAAGAAAAGAAAGTAACACCAAGGTAATCTTCAGCTCGGTGCGACCTACAAGTTAAAGTTCTCCTACATTTAGACATGGAAAAATCCAGCTGGAGATCCATATCTTTCTATCAATCAACATAGGCCCTTGTTCGGCTCATACTACACGGAAGGACTATATCAATCAACATAGGCCCTTGTTCGGCCCTTTTAATGGTATTTCCCTTCATCAAAAAAAAAAAAGGAGAAAACGAGGACTAAACAAATAAAAATGTCTTAATTGAACACAAACATGAGCACAAAAGAAAAAAGAGAAACAGAGAGACATGCTATGAAGAATACAACATGAAAAAATATATAAATGAGAAGATTCCACAAATCCTAGAAGAGTAATTAGGTTCAGATAATACAAGGATAAAAAATCTTCAATTGGTGTCAATGAAATATGTCTTAACAGAACAAATTTTACTTTCTAAGCTGACCTAATTGTTTATCTCAACCACTTTTGGTTGCAAGAGAGGTACAATCATATTTATCTTCAACCTAATAACTGTATTTTTCTTAATAAAAAGAACAAAATAATAATTAAGCTGCCCGCCCGGGAACAAAAGACATGTTAAACTTCCTCTTGGATTCTGCGACAGCAAATTCTGAAAGCCGATATTGGAGGGAGATAAGAGAGAGAACCTACAAGGCAGCTGCACCTCCTCGCTGGTTTGTGCGAAGAGGCACCATGGACTTTGCCCAAAAAAACAAGCCATAAAGTTTCAGGAACCTGAGGAATGAAAATGCTCCAACGCCGTCTCTTTCTCTCTCTATGCATAATACATGTACAAACTGTTTGCAGCAGCACAAGCTATTGCATTCTCAGTTGGGTGCCATGCCAGATGAAGCAATTTGGTTGTAAAATCAAAGGAATTTCCATTTGCATCAGCACCAGCGTTATCTGCTCCTGTTATAAGTACAGGGAATGCATACTCTACGTTAAGTGTTAAGTTTAAGAACATTAATTACCAATTTAGAAGTGTATAACCAACGTCTGTGAGGAAATTCAATGGTATAAATCGAACAAACATATACACCAGAGCAACTTAGGGATTGGATAGGGATCGACATCAGAGGTAGCTGGAGTCAACCCCAGGTCGATCCCTCGAGTTAGTTGTTATGTTCGAAACGATAATTATTCGAATTCAATATGAATTATTAGAGTAGACTCAATGGCATGTGTAGAGACAATTTCATACATATGAATACAAACATTTTTTTGATATATATATATATACACACACACACATCTTATGTAGTATACATGTATCTGAATATCCAGTATGCGTATGTATGTATATATGTATGTATACAATGAGAACCAAAACTCGACTGAGTTACTTGATGAGGATTGATGGTGATTCTGGATCAGCCCCAAGCCGATCTCCGCCACCAACAGCTTGGTTTTTTACTTTTAAGTTAAGTTTGTAATATTACATCAAATAAGACTAACCTCGTCGTACAACACGTGTTAGGCTGCTCAGCGATCTTGAAGGCCTTGAAGGTGTCTGTACTTGTCTCCTGAAAAGGAATGCTTATAACATGAATTTTTATTCTAATTAATAGACATTTCAATCAGATGTACTCTTTTGCCATCACATCACTATCGTTAAACACTTGTTCCGTGTTGTAAGGTAACAAGTTTGCCTTCCAACCAATTTGAAAGGCTCTATTTTTATATTAAAAAGAAAACTTTTTTCCACCTCAAGGAGGTTTGCTCCGGAAAAGTGAAGCACTGCCTTGAGACTTACACTTCCATGCGTAAGGTTGCACATTAATTCTTTTAGAACAAAAAGAAATGATACCACATTTAAAGATTTATATGAAAAGATAACATAATATAGTCTTTTTTACTTAGCCACAACAATAAGGACACAAGTGTTTAACAAACAAGGAATATAAATGTTACTACTCCCTATGTTGCATAAACTTAATCAATGCTTGTATGTTTTGATTGTAAATGTGTATGCCTCGAGGTGAAAACAAAATGAAATGCCTTCAGGCGCACACACAAACACCGAATTCTAAAACATGAACATTTTATGCTCCATCTTACTGATTAACCATCTTTTTTGGTATCAATAATAAACTTTGGTGTTTGGTAATTCATAAGTAAATATTGTATACATATACACTAACATATAATTCTCTAGGATCTAGGTGACTAGTTCATTACGTACAAGGCATAACAAATACCTATATATTTTAGGGTTAATTGCGTTCGACCCCCAAAATTTGTGCCAACTGGCTTTTTGGGCCACCATTAGTGTCCAACAATTCGTTTTGGCACCTCAAGCCTAAATTTGTTTGTTTTTTCCAAAAGTACCCTTGTGACATTATTGTAATTTTGGTTCTTTCAAATTTATCCACCTCATCCTTTTTTTCTTCTCCACGTTACCCTCTCACTCCGCATCATCAAACCTTCCACCTCATCTTTTCTTCTTCACGGTCGGCGACAGAAGGTCACCGTCCGACAATCTTCACCGGCGACCTTAAAAAAAAAATCTTCTCCTCCCATCGCCACCAAGAACTTCTCACTCTCTTTAGGTTCCCCTTTGCCAACAAGAACCCTACAAAGGGAAATCTGGAGAGAGAGAGAGAGAGAGAGAGAGAGAGAGAGAAGTTGTTGGTGGTGGAGGCGGTGGTGGGAGAAGAGGAAATTTTTTAAGGTTGTTGGTCGTGATGAGGTGGAGGGTTTGATGATGTGGAGTAAGAGGGTGATGTGGAGAGAAAAAAAACTGAGGTGGATAAATTTTCAAGAAAATCAAAATTACGATAATGCCACAAGGATACATTTGGAAAAAAATTAGGGTCGTGGTGGCCAAAACGAGTTGTAGGACACTTGTGGGGGCAAAAACGGTCAATTGGTCACAAATGGGGGACAGAACGGAATTAACCCTCTATTTTATAATATGGATACAATATAATCATATTTATCTATATTTGGTAACTTATGCGGCCTCTTCGCGAGCCGCCTCACTAATGATATAGTTCTGCCCATTAAATTTTGCTTTAAGTATTTTTTACTGTTACTGTTACAGTTGACAAATCAATATGTCAATATTATTTTTAAATGAACATTATACAGATAGGTATATATATGGCTATGGGTGACTAACTAAGATTCTTATATTATGTCCATTGAGTTGCAACATATTTGATTAACGGTTTCTTCAAATCAAAGCAAGTGTGAAATTCATGTCACCAGTATCACGTGCAAGCAACTAATTTTTATTGAAAACAAATGCTCATGTCCATCTTCCTTCAAACATATTGAAGTTATGATATACCTCATGGGGTTTTTGCTCGCTTCAAGAGTGGTTGCTTCAGTACTGCCAGCCGCACAACCAAATACCCGGAATAGATTGCTGCGATCACAAAAAAAGTATTACCAATTTACCATCGCATAATCAATAATGGCATCAGAATATAGGGTTCAGATCACTATAGGGACAAAGACAACAGACCTGTAAGAACCAGTGGCAATGCGAGTTCCATCTCCACTCAGACAACACTCGAATTTGTCAAATATTGAATCATTTTCGTATAAATCACAGAGCTGTTAAAGATTAATTTTCGTAATGAACAGCCAGTTATAACGATAGATTCATTCTGTAGTAGATTTAGTAAATTTCGTTTATTGAATAGCATAATACTCACCTTAGGCCTCAAATGTTCGTGAACCTGGAAAGTTGCAACTGGACCAGAATCCATATTTATATCCCACAGCTATAAACCACATATAAATTAATGAGATTGTATCATGTAGTCACTTCTTTTACAATGAAAATAATTTAGCATGCTAATTTTCATATCTCGAACAAATTAATTATAATCTTTTGTTTCGTTTCACACTTCTCATCGTAGTTTTGTACAATAAATATCTTGGACGGGTCAGAAGAATCAATCAGTGACATATTTTAAGCCAGAAGAAAAAATCAAACAGTAAGCACTTCAAACTATGAAACTTACACGATGGGATTTAATCGGGGATTTGTAGAGTTAAGAATCGCTTTATGAGGTCATGCAGCCATACAAAACTCCGACCAGTTTGATGGGTGAGAGATTCAGGTAAGCAACATTGTCTTAATGAAAATTTAAATATCCTACTTAAAAAAAATTTCTAAACATTTCCCTTGGTACACATTCCAAGAGTGATTTACGGGACGAAGAATCAAGCTTGAATATAAACATGAGAATTGATGGAGAGCGCTTAAGGGGAGATCAGATAAAGAGATAGCAACAAGCTTTTAGTACTTGGATCCCTAAATTTACATAGGTATCATCTTTCCTAAAGTTAATGAAACTAATTTCTTGAATAAGCAAAAGAAGCGTACTATAACAGTTCAAAGTTCTAACTTCGAAGTAGCATATAGTACAGATTTCTTTTTCTGGATTAGGCAGCTCCCATTTACTTGTCTAATGTAGTTGGAGAAGACAAACTTCAGAATCAAATATATTTAATAGAGAATATTAAGACATGAACCTTGAGAGTCATGAAATCACGACTTAATATGTGTCTTCCATCCTTTCCAAACTTAATATCGGAAACTGAGGCAATGATCTCTGTGAAAAAAGACTTTGAACCAGACGTTTCTTTCTCCTCAAACCTATAAAGAATAAATAATAATATTGACTACACATTGAAGACATTAAAAAAAACTACTGATTATTAAACGCATATATAGGTTCCTTTATTTTTTAACTTTAGACCAAATCTTTCTTCACATGTAGTGCTTCAGTCAGATCTTTCTACATAATGCATACCAGGTGTGTCGATAGCATAACAAGAGGGAATGGACCACTTACAATTTACTATGGTTATCGCATAAAGCAGATTCACGCAAATCAATAAGTCGAATTGAACCCCTTGAGCTACTGTATGCTAACATATTACAATGACTAGGGTGAAATTCAGCTGATGTTATCACCTCTGCAAATAGGCATGGAAGTTTTAAGTTAGCGAATTAAACTTAAAGAGTACTGAATGGTTAAAAGTACACAAGGTCATAAACAGAGAAAGTAAAAGTTAAGTTATTCAAAAGAAGCTAAGAAATAATTCCAAACAAGCCAAGAGCTGTTCCTCCCAGTTATTTTGTTGATGATTTGAGCACTACCAGTTTATATTACATTTCTCTCACATAAAAATCCCTTTAAGAATACAACTGAGGAAGTATATAAAACACTTCAAAAATAAAGAACAAGGTCGACATGTTACAAGTTTTCACCACCACCCAACTTCAAGAAAGCTTTCTTAAGTTTTTTTTTTTTAACTTTAGATGAATATATAAATAAAAAAGTTAAATGTGATTCTTCTTCTTCTTCTTCAAGAAAAAAGGAACAAATGTGCAACCTATAACATCTCGCTACCATATACGTTATGTATTATGTTCCTTTTAAAACTTCAAGCATCAGGTTGTCTATCTATTTTCACCTTAACGTTGATTTCAAAGTTACATTAATAAATTAATGAAAAAGTATGGGAGAGATTTTATTTTCGCAAGTAGTAGAAGACTCCAGAATATTATACTAATGGGCCTGCCTTGGTCTTGATTTTAAAAAATCTTTCGATTCACTAATATGGAAATTTGGGCTCTAATAGTACTTCGTGTGTTACATATATTGATATATAGAACCTGGATATCAGGGAATGCAGCGTCTCTAGATTGGAAAGATAAAAGTGAACGAAATTTAATTTTCAAGTAAAAGTGTAAAACACAAGGTTTGCTCTTATATGTTTTGTTTATTGTTAATCAATTATGGGAACTCTTGCTTGTAAGATTCAAAATTGCTATATCAGTGTCAGCACGTACAATGCAAGACTTCAAATTACAGAAAGAACTCACAACCACTAGAGATGAAATCTTGAAACAACCTCAAATCAAAATGCATATATACCAGTTAGATCTTCCATGTTTGCAGGCTTCACATCAAGAATATTGAAACTCTGGCTGCTTACTTCCAAGTTCCAAAGATTTATCCGCAGATCATCAGCTGATATGAAAGTCTCCCCATCACTGGGCAAAGAACATGAATGTCTGAGTAAAATATATGAATTTCGAGAAAGAGATAGTGACAATAAGAGACTGCAGATCAGACTACATGGATGGGAAAACTCAAAATACAGTAGTAAACAAATTTTACTACTTAGATAAGGTTTGGGATGAAAAGAACAGATAACAAATTTTTAAACAATTTAAGTTTTAGTATATTAAATAGAACCTATCACTATTGAAATGTATATGTATGAGATGCCGCGATACAGTGATGCAAGGAACTTGGAAGGGCGTAGGCGTCATTGCCTAAGCCTTCATGGATATATTGTATGCTCTACAAGTGACTCTACAACCGATTTAAATAAGCCCTAACCATCTTGAGGCAGACCTCTGAAGATGAACCAACACATTTACGAAACATTTCACCATGTGACACATTTGATTGTTCAAAAACCATCTAAATAGATAACATAATCACAAATATTCACATGAAGAAAATACTTTTCATGTCAAACCTAATGAGTTGAGCTAACCTGAAATAGTAGAGGATGAGAATCAATAAAAATACATTATTCACCTGTTATTTGAAATTGAATTGATGTGATAGTCATGAGCATGTGCATATATTCTCCGACGTTTTGCCACAAGGCTTGTCTCATGGCTGGCTACCTAATGAGTATGGCAAGTGTTAGTTAAAAGAATCCAATAACCAGAACAAGCTTTTCAACTGGGTTGAACACTATATGCATGTCAAATGTATACAGTAGTAGTAAAGAAAATAAATAAGTTACCACGAAATGCCTTTCACAACTTGCAGTAGGCAAAAAATTAACTACATAATTAATATTTGATATACATACTAATGGGTTCACAAGCAATGTATAGCAAGTGGTGTATGTCTATCTGAGCTAGATGGATAGATTTTGAAATAATAATTCTACCAACAAAAAACAACATTTTCAGAAAATAGAAAGAAAAAGATGTAGTTAGTCTAGGAACAAGTACCACAGGTAAATGTAGTGATGGAACGCCCTCAGGGGGGAATGAGAAATCAGAGGTCAAATCATTGTAGGAATAAGATCTCTGTGGACTTCCACCGTTAGCTAAACATGGTTTTGGACTAGTTGAGGTACTTGAGCCAGCAAGGGCACCATTTCCAAGAGCCTGTGAGGGGTTAACATTCATCTCAGAAACTTTCTTCAGCTTCTTCTCTTGTACCTGTTCAATGAGCATAAGAAAATAGTACTAAAATTAGGAAGTAAGCTGGAACCCGGAAAGATCTCTAGCTCGTTGGCATTAACAAATCATTACCCTCAAACTAGGATAAATTTTAGAGTCTGGACCCTGGAATTAGACACTTCAGAAGGAAAAGAAATGTTAATTGCAAAAAAAATACAAAATGCTGATACTGAAAACAGCCATATAAACTGATTAAAACATAGGAACGAATCCTACTAGGAGTCTAGAACATCTTATGATGCCTTAAAAACTTAAATTTATTCTCTTGCATGTCATTGAAACTTCTTGAAGAAAACCGACTCACTACATGGAAACTTTTGATCATATCTCACTAATATAATCATATGGCATGCCCATATGACTGTACTAGGTTTTACCCAAACTGGAGAAGATAAATGAGTAGCTGGTTAAGAGTTACTCCTACTGACAAGTTTGAGGTTAACTTGAAGAACAAATATTCCGGGCTTGGCTTGCTTAAGTTGAGTATCTAGAGATGAATAATGGGAGTTTACCGTCGAGCATCGGGCTAGTTCCAGATTGCCGTAGTTCCTCACAAAGTGAAAAATAAACTTCATGCAAGGATGAAAGTATGAAGGCAACACATTTCATATTCAGATTGTAACGAAGATAATGCCCATCAAATTGTAACGAAGATAGTGCACATCAAATTGATGGATAGGGAAAATGTGCGCCCAGAGTACCAAACAAGGAACTGGAAAAATTAAAAGAGAATGAGAACCACACTCCTTATAGCCATACCTTCCAAAACTTAATTGTTTTATCATTAGTTGACAGAAGAAAAAGGGCACCATTAGATGTCTGGCACCATCTAATCTTGTTGATTTTCTCCTCTATCTCCAAACTCTTGAGATAGTCAAACTGAAATAGAACAGAAGCAGTTTCCTCATGATTTAGCTACAAGAGTCCATAATGCAGAAAATAGAATCAATAGCATTACCGAAAAACTTCAATACCTCAGGTTCATGGCTCTGAAACTCTGTTTTGTATCGAAACTCAGGATGCTTACTTATCTGGTAATCCACCTTTTCTTGATCTTTCCGGTATTCATGCTACACATATATTCATAAGATATTTAATATTATTCCCTTAAAAAAAATTGAAACATCATACTGAGCTTCTTAATTGTGCAGAAGAATGATAACATACATCTTTCGTGTCAGTCCTCTCAAATAGTACCACTCTTCCCCCTCGATCACCAGTAGCAAGATGATCCCCGGTTTTATCAAACTCAATTGCTGAAATTATATCAACTACAATAGGTAACAAGATAGTTAGAGTGTTAGCTAAGATATAGAAAAACAAATATTGGTGCCAATGAGTAAAATTATTTGCTCGCACACAAATGGAAAACGACCAACAAAGGTAATAAAACACTTTTCTTTTGGAATATCTAGAAAGAAAGATTTAATCGATAAAAAAGGACACTCAACTAGTATAGTGCCCATACAGTAACAGTATTGGTCTCAGCATCCATGTAGTAAACGAAGCGCATGGTTGTATAAAGAAAATGCAGTTGATGTTACATTGTTTTACTGAAGGCAGTCAAAAGCTAAAGAGGAATAAATGAATCATTAATTTTTATTGTGAAGTTAGGCAACATGCCGCATCAGGAAGTTTAAAGAGAGTCACGTGAATTTCTTACAATAGTCTAGAATAACATGAAACTAACAACTAGTGCTCAACTTTGGCATAACATAGTCTAAGTAGGTGATCCTTTTTGCACTTTCTAAGTGTTGGGCACTTATTAAGTGCAAAATATCAAATTTGGGGTGTTTGTTTTAGCACTTAATTTTGTGCACTTATAAAGTTCAAACGAAGTAAGTGCAAATATAAAGCTCAAAGTTGGAGGTTTATATTTTGCACTTGCACTATAAGTGATACACCCTAGAAGATTATAGAAATTTCTTTATGTCCCAATTATAGTTTAAGATACCTATTTAAAATCAAACCCTAGATTGTTAGTCCGTGTTTTGAGAGAAAATGCCGTTCACACCAACCAAGAAGAGCAGAGCTAGTTTGCTTCTTTCTTAGCAATAGTGGCATTTAGTGCTTATACTTTAGTCACTATGCTCTATGACACATGATGATCATCTTAATTTAACATTATATTGTGGAAGTTTAGTTTATTTGTGTTTATTTTGAAAAATAAAAATATATTCGTATGAAGTATTCAACACTACGGAATTGTATGGATCATATGGTAATATTGTCAATTTGATTAGTAAGTGATTAAAAAACAAACTGGTTGCATTTACAAGCGATGTAAAACAAACGACATTGCACTTATAAATGAGATTACAAGAGCACTTAGTTGTGTTAACACTTATAAGCACTAAAAAAACAAACACCCTCTAAGATTTCATATTTGTAGAACCAAGTGTAGTTGATGTTATTCTTATTCATACTGTATCTTTAAAAAGCTATGCAGTTTTCAATAAAATCTCAAAAATTCAGACAACCATCTAGTTCTAATCCTTTAAACTTGCAGATAACAGCAAGGACCGTTCCTTTTAGGAGTTCAAATGATCAAACCATAGAAAAAATCCTCATTTAATCACGTTTCTGCAAGAGACTCTCCTGTAATAGATTATGGAACAAGCAACTATAATAGATTGACACCATGATTTTCAGGGTCAAATATAACAATCAGCGATTACATTTCCATCGTGATCGATCAAAACGAAATTTCAGCTAAAACTCTTTGAGTGATCTGATTATGAAACTAATTACCTACGAAATCATAGGATTCAACTTGATACAGAATGAATGTAGTCTAGAACAAAAATCAAAGTAAACAGAAGTTATATATGAAGTTCGATTTCATACTGTGGAATGGATTATTCTCTACCAATCTTACAACCACTCAGATCAACCTACCACATTATCCATCAAGTACTGTACAGAATCTCATTTTTTTCCCTAAAATCCGCCAATAAACAAATAGTATGAAAAAAAAAATCACAACATTTAACGATCTGTATAAACAGATCGGCTAAGTGAGATAGCGATTTAAGATCATAAACAAATACAGATAGAAAGATCATACCTTCCTGAACTTCTTCACCAGCAGTCCTTTCACCAAAAACCTGAGAGAATTTCCAATCAAGATGTTCTAATGATCTTCCTGGAGTAGCGGATTCATTCACTCCTCCACCGTTCATTATCCTTCTGTAATTATTTTCTAGCCAAATCTAACACTAGAAATCAATTCAGTACCAATCGCCTTTTTTAAGTAGAACAAGAAAAAGAAAAACTATTTGAAGATCATAACTATAGACTAAGGTTTCATGAAGAAATCCATTAAAATGCAGCTTTTTTGATAACTAAAATTGACTAGGTTGAGAGAACTCAGATGGTTTTGACGAACAACGATCTCTGTTTCTCTCTCTACTCTCTCTCTCTCTCTCTTTCTCTCTCTCTCTCTCTTGTGTTGTTTTCTCGGTAGAAGGAAATAACGGGAGAAGGAAATGCGATCTACCGGATCCAAAAGAGTCTTCAGTATTCTCTTTTCTAACTATGTGTTGGGGTGGGACCAAATTTTATGTCAATTGAAGTTATCAAAAACATTTGGCCTTTCTAATTCATCAAATACTATTAGATTTGTTGTCGGAAGTCCTTTTCGTATAATTGACTTGCTGTTTAGATTTCTTTTTTCGAGTATTGTATTTTGTAATATCTTTTGACGGAATCATCTGAAAATATTTTGTATTTAAATTTATACTTTAAAGTAACATTGTGGACTATATGTATAAGAATAAAAATCTCAAAAACAAAATGTTATCAAAAATAATAATATAAAAAAATAAAACAACAAAATAACAACCCTAAACATAAGAACTGGAGTACAAAGGTTTACATGAACATAAACAATCTCTAATCATCATCATTTTTTTTTGTTAAATACTCTAATCATCATCATTTGATAAAAGAACTTGCAAATCTTGAAATCAAAACAAACTATTTAATTTATAAATTTCGAGAGGAAATGAGTGAATTGAAGTTTTTGTATGCAAAACCAAAAATAATGATTAAGGAATAAAGAAGACTAGAGTATTCTGGAAAACTTTAAAAGATAAGAAAGACATTTTAGAGAGATGTCAAACAAAATCTATGATTGAGTCTAAATAGAGAGAAATGTTAAAGAAATGTTAACATGAAATTCTGTTACATAGGAAACTGATATTGGAAAAAATTCTATTACGAAGGTAGATAGATATACACTGCTATATCGTCAATGTTTGAAATAGTTTATATTTAATCCAGAGCTTGATATGAAACTCGAAGACACCAACGAGAAGCATATAATGACTACCTGTAGTATCCCGACTGCCACAAATTTTTCGATGATAGTCTTGCTCTCTATTGGATGTACAATCAATGACTTTTTTTTTTGTTGAAAGGTACAATCAATGACTTCAACATTGATTTTACACATTGGCAAAGAGTCACTGGAACTATAATAATTAATCCAACATTTTATTGTAACAAATAACACTGAGAGAGAATAGCGAGGAAGAGATCATGTTGGGCAATGGATAATAATAGATTTTAATGCAAAATGAGATTTTGACTTAGGAAGGTACATTCCAACCCTGTGTACATGATAACTATGAGTTACGGTGTGTAGATGTCGATTATTCCTAAAAAATTATGATGACTGGCCTTTGATGTGATTTGTTCGTCTTAGTATGTAAATTTTACATCTTGAAGTTTTGTCATTTCTTAAAGATCTTCAACAAAGAGCTCACTTAGACAACCTAACTAGAAAAAGGTTATGATAAATAAGTAACTTGGGAGCTTAATTGCAGATTCATTAAAGAGATACATAATAGCAGCCAATGACAAAGCCCTCCGAGCCACTCGAGAAAGTTCTGATGCATAAAAATACCAAGTATAAAATACAAAACTTGAAAGGCAGATCCGAATATGCATCGGAGATGAGTTTTCTAAGGTGTTCATTTCGAACATTTCTATTCTATTATAGTATAGAAGAAACTAACAAACAAAATAAAATAACACGAGAATGGTGAACTTAGCAAAGTTTGTAAATCTTGGGCATTAGATCAATATTTGACTTCTTACGAATTAGCACGTTGCAACATCGTCACATATTATGAGGTGCTCATGGGAAAAATGTTCAAAATAAAATCCTAAAAGGATTTTGGGTCATATTTTGCTAAAAAATGAATTTTTAGTCATTCAGGTGTTTTGCCCACAATAACCTCATTTGTGTCTGTTAAATTCTTTTCTATCCTTCTATAAATATTCTGAAGCTCTTTAGAACCCTTTTGGTTTCTTCTCATTAGTTTTAACGCATCCTCTCTCCAACAGAAAATTACATTTTCTCCCTCGAACCATAATCATAGTTCATCTTCTTTATTCATCTCTTCTATAACAATGTTTATTTTAGGTTTCAAGATTCGGTTTTTTTTGTTTATTTTCTCATATGTAAACAACCATGTTCATCTTCAAAATAAAATAATTAAACCATGTTCAACTATGATATCGGTTTTCCCATAGTTAAGGATGAAACAACCAGATTTGAAGATGAACATGGATGTTTTGGTTTTGTTCATCGTTTTTTTAATGGTTTTGGTCATTTTCGTTTTGACTCTGGTCATGTTTTGACTTTCAATATATATGGTTTTTGTAGCTTCAAATATGCTTTTTGCACCTTCAAATATATTTTTTTTGTAGTTTTAGATCTGGTTTTTAATGGATTCTCAACATTTTTTCAAAAAAAAAAAAGAATACAACTTTGATCTATTTTTCTCGTTTTCTCTCTCATCAACTACTTTTTTTCAGCAGTCATTATTTTTTACAACCTAAATCATATCATGTCGAGAACATTGTGTATTTTTTTTTACTAAAAGATATGAACTTTGGAGCAAAATACATTTCGTAACATCGAATTTATGTGATCAAATTCAAATTTCAAAATTGGCGCCATGTCTTTGTCACACGCTTGATTTGAAATTTGGAGCAGAATACATTCTGTTTTGTAATCCCCAATTCGTTGGTTAGTTTTGTTCATCGCAAAATGTGTTTTGTAGGATATATATAATTTTGTAAGCAGATACAAAATGTTATTTATATATGTAAAATGAATTTTGCTTCGACTTTTACTTTTTCCGTTATGAACTTTTTAAGAACGATTTTATTCTTTATTTCTTCATACTTTCAAATTTTTCAGGAAATGTTACAGAGCAAATATAAACTCTCTTGTTTACCGCATTTTGTATTTTGCGTTACTAGTTCTTAGGCTTACACCAAAGCAAACTCAATTAATAAACAAAATAAGTTTTGTTATGACAAACTCAACTAATAAACAAACGTAATGACAAGCACAAAACAAAATTTAACTACAACAAATTACGTTTTACCCAAACCAAATATCATTACAAAACACATATTGCCACAAACAAAACTAACTCATGACGATTCATAACAATGAATGGGTTTTACAAAGAGAAATGCTGCTTGGCCCGAGGGGCAGTCCGACCTAGGCCCGAAACCTGTCGTGGACTGTCAAGTCGGACCAAGCTGACACTTCTGTATGAAACATGGGACGGTTTTATGAGATATTATCCTTTAGTCCTTTGATTTATCATTTAATTCCTTCTCCCTCCTGTCCTCATTTCTCATTTACAACGGACGAGAGAGAAAAAAACTCACGAACAAGAGATAGAACACGAGAGAGAGAGCCCGAGCAACAGAGAGGATCGATTTTTTTAGGGGATTCAAGGCTTTCAGCTTCCTTCTCAATGTACTCTATTCCTTCTAAACTCTAAGTCAGATTGAGTCATTGTTATTCATCTTTATTGGTAGAATATGAATTTTATGGTTTAATTCTGTCATAGTTAGGGTTCCAAACTAAACCCTAGAGTTTAATTTAGTCAATTGTTTTTCATCTTCTCTTAAGGTTTAATTTTTTGGGTTTATTTTAGTCACTTTTAGGGTTCCGAACCAACCCCTAGAGTTATTCATCTTTATTGTTAGGGTTCCAAAACCAAGTCTGTCTCACATACATAGAGATGATATATTCGAGTTCATATGTTTAATTTTGTTGATATATTCATGTTTATTGATTCATTCTGGAAATAGAAATGCAATCGGAAGATAAATAATTAAAACTTTCTGAGTCATTGTCAGAGAATGAGAACGAGAACCTGGAAAAAAAAAGATGTTGACTCACAAGTTGAAGCACCGAGAGTTGGATTAGAATTCAATGATGTTCAAGAATTGTACCGATATTGTTTGGCGTATGCTAAACGAGTTGGATTTCCAGCGAGAAAGAGATCGACGAAAAGAATAGACGGTCTTTTAAGATATGTTACGATATCATGTGAAAAAAATGGCAAACAAGGAACAGGAGGAAGCAATCCAATGGCACTATATCCTTGTAGTAGAATTGGATGTAAGGCTAAAGTTGGGGCCAAATTACTAGATAATGGGAATTGGGAAACAAGTAAAGTTCTTCATAATGTTGTTTATGAGTCACTTAATCCAGCGGAGTTCGAACGTAATTGGAATGCCAACATCTGATCCACCTACAAAAGAAAGTACCTTAAGTGTTAATGTGGCAGCTAAGAACATGTATTTCACACCAGAAGCACGAGGGGTAAGTTCCTTTATTTATTTGCTTTAGAAAAGGTGAATTTAAATTCTTAGTATTTAATATTCATTTTTGTTTTTTGCAGTCGAACATGGACTTGTTACAAGGAATGTATCATCCTCAACCGTACTTTCCACAGAGAATGTATCATCCTCAATCGTACTTTCCACAGGGAATGTATCATCCTCAACCGTACTTTTCACAAGGTGCATACAGTGAAAGTGATGGATGTGGCCGTTTGTCAAGTTTTCACTTTAGGATTGAATAGATAGTTGTTCACGGTTCACCATATACTTCGTAATTTGAATAGTTGCTTCGAATGGTTATTTTAGGTTATGTATTTGTTTTCACTTTAGGATGGTATGTTATTTTAAAATCAAACAGGAACCTGAAGATTAATTTCTATTTAGTAAAGTTTTGTGTTTTCAGAGTTTCGGCCATCACTTTTTTAAGTTATTTCAGTTTATAAGTTTTGTGTTCATGAGATGAAATACTCGAAGTGGTCTTTATATTGAATTTCATACTAGTTTGAATGTAATGGCTATATTGAATTTCGTAATAGTTTGAAATGCTTAATGCAATGTAAATTTGAAATGCTAAACAGATCCTGAAATTTCAAATGCTGCAGGCAATGTAGAAGATGTCAGATATATATACTAAATAGGTGCTGAAATTTGAAATGCTCAAGGCAATGTAAATTTGAGTGCATAAAGCTGCTGTTTGAAACAAGTGAACATAAAGCTGCTTGTTTGAACATAACCATTATAGTGTTACACATAAAACAAGTGAATATTTACTCATACATAGAACAAGCTGTTGTTTTAAACATGAAGGAACAATGTTAAACAATTTCAACATAATCCCTCTCCCCATCTCGAGCTTCAGTGTTCGACTAACCCAACTAGTTTCTGTCTCTCGTTCTTTTAGTTTTATCCTTCGACTAACCCAACAATTTCAGTGTTCGACTAACCCACCAATTTCAGTGTTCGACTAACCCACCAATTTCAGTGTTCGACTAACCAAATAATTTCAGTATTTGACTAACCAAACAATTTCAGCATGAATTGGAGCTTACTATTGTAGTTGTTGGAGTAATAAAAATGTTTGTCGACAACCATTCATATAATACCTGCAGTCTTACACAAACATTCAGATACATGTAGTCTTAAAGAAGCATTCAAATACATGTAGTCTTAAAAATTTAAATACCGAATGATCTCCAAAAGTACCAATCAAAATGGACACAAGAGAAGGACGAACTAAAATTTTATTCGATGAACTCGAAAAAGTTACAGACCAGAACACACTGATAGGTTTACAAAAGGAAACCAACACTCAAAATTTATAAGAGACTCATAAACATCTAACCTTAACTTTAACTATAGCATTTTCTTAGCTAAAGAGCACAAATTAAGAGAAGATCAACACATATTGACTAGTTCCTATCGTTAAAACACTAGCAAACACTCGAAGAACGTTCGAAGCATCAATATCCATACAAATATTGATTTTCATAGATCCTTTTGGTCCTGGAGGAATTACTACCACCTTGAAATAACCCAAAAGATAATTCCCTTCAACTGTTGTTCCTTCACCTTTATAAACATCAATTATTAGTTCGGTTTGATTTTTATGTGCCGTGGTAAAGATGAATTCCTTTCTTGTCGGCATTCTACAGTTAACATATCGAAACTTTCCATTCCCAATGGACCACTGATTCCTAAAGCTACTACCCCTTCCAAGGCAGCCAACCCCATGACCAACAACTTCGAATTCATACACCTCAGGATATGGCTGCTTCTTCTTGAACAAACCCAAGACTAGACTCCTAATCTTGGGTACATTTGAACACCCACCAATCAGAATTGCTTCTTCTCACATCGTTCATGCGCTGCATTACTAGTTTCTCATAGTCCAGGATACTGTGAAACGAAAATAATTAGCAAGAAGGATTTGAAATCTGAATCTCAAATCTAATAAAAATTTGAAATGTTGAATTAATTTTCTGATTGCAAATCTATATCCAAAAGAATTAATAAACATGAATGTATCAACAAAACCATATATATGAACATTAATATATCATCTCTAGTTTTTGGAACCCTAATAATAAAGATGAACAACTCTAGGGCTTAATTATAAGTGACTGAAATAAACCCTAAAAATTTAAACCCTATCAGAAAAGATGAACAACAATGACTAAATTAAACTCTAGGGTTTAGTTTAGAACCCTAACAATGACTGAATTAAACCACAAAAATTTAAATTCTAACCATGAACATGAATAACAATGACTCACTTTAATTCTAGGGTTTAGTTTGCAATAACTTACCTTACGATTGAAGCTGGAAGCCTTTAATCCCCTAAGAAATTATTAGCAAATCCTCTCGATTCCTTCCCTGTTGCTCGAGCTAGAGTTCGTGTTCAAGAGGGTTCGTGAAGTTCCAGGGTTCGTGAGTTCTCTCTCTCTCTAGTCTGTTGTAGATGAGAAATGAGGAAAGGAGGGAGAAGGAATTAAATGATAAATCAAAGGACTAAAGGATAATATCTCATAAAACAGTCCCATGTTTCATACGGAAGTGCCAGCTTGGTCCGACTTGGCAGTCCACGTCAGGTTTCGGCCCCAGGTCGGACTGCCACTCGGGCCAAACAACATTTCTCTTTTACAAAATGTTTTTGCTCATAAAACAATTATCATTTGAAAGTAATTACCTATTTATACTATAGTTGTACTCTTGGACTTCTTTTTCGAAGTGAATTCCTTCGCATGCCTCTTCGTTTTCGTTGAGTTGAGTTCAGTAAGAGTTGCTTCCATCATCTTTCGATTTATGTGTGACACTTAATATCTAATATATGGAGAGTTAACGAGGAATTTAGGGTGTGTTCGATTGGGAATTTTCCCGGTGAAAAGAGAAACAGTTACCCTAGAAATAGTATTTTTCATATGTTTGTTGAGTATTTTAAGGGAAATGAAATTTTCACTCACGTGATCAAGTTTTCTAAATTTTCTCTAAAATTAAGGAAAGTTGTTTCCCACCTCCCCCTAAAGAATATCTTTCTCAACAACTATTTTATCCATTTTACCATATTTTCTCCCAACTACTTTCTCTCTCTCTCTGTACTACTACTTTTATCTCTCGGGTGAATAAGTTTAAAAAATCCCAACACTTCTCTCTCTTTGAACTATCTGTACTATAGAAAGTATCACTTCCAGATATGTCACTAGTATCACAATTTAATTTATATTGCTATTTAAAAATACTATATTTTTCCTTCATTTCATGTGAAACGATCAAAAGAGATGCAACCATTTTTGTTGGATATGGAAAAGCAACCCCCAAAAAAAACTTGAATACAATAATGACAGTAATAACTTAGATTCTTGTATTTGACATCACGATTATAAGAAGAAAAATATAATCGGTTTAGAGAGAGATGTGAAATCAACAAAAGAAGCAAAATCCATGCATGAAATTATAACTATGTGGGTTAAGAGATGAAGTCCTATAAAAAAACATAGATAGTGGAACAAGTTGATGATTGTGGCCGATCTACTATAATGATATTTAGTAAGTTATTTCAATAAATGTTTTTAATTAAGATAATGTAGGACAAGTATTTGAGCCATTTTGAAGCTTTTAAAATAAATGCCTATTTAATTCGATGAAGTATTATGTTATCAATAATATTTTATAAATAAATATTTTTCTATACGCTGAACAAACAACGGAAAATAATGTGAGAAGTGAGAATATAACTTTATTTTCTTCGGTAAACCAAACAGTAGAAAATTTTGAAAATGTTTCAAAGAATCATTTTCTAGATGAAAATATTTCTCGGAGAAACACTTTCTCTTATTTTTTTCCTTTCCCCAACTTAGAATCAAACACACCCATAGTCTTTTTGAGAGAAGTGTTGATATCAAGTGGTTAAAATTATATCTTTTGCTTATAGGGAATAAATTATTATTTGTGAGAAGGTAACAAATCTAAAGGTCGAGATTTAAGATTAAAAGAAACAAAAGACCACATTTATCTCTATGTTTATCCCAATCAATACTTTTCGACCTGTTTTCACTGCATCATACAGGCGCAGCATATCCCTCTTGGCTAATGTCGATAAATGTGTTTTTTCTGATTTACAACAAAGGAAGAAGATGGAGACAATAATAGTTAAATTTTTTTGTTGTGGAAGAAGAAGAAACATAAGAAAAAGTAGCTGCTTTGGGGCATTCTGAAAAATCTCCGGGGAATAAAGACTTCGATAAACTAAATTTGACCTAGAAAATATATTTATTTTAAGGGTTAATTCTGTTTTGGCCCCCAATTTGTGACCAACTCACCGTTTTGGCCCCCATAAGTGTCCGGGAGTTCAATTTGGCCCCAAGGAGAACTTTTCGGGCAGTGATGACGTCAGCAAGTTAAAACACTTACTTTTCTATTCCCAAACTACCCCTCTGACGAAATCTTATCATCCCATCCCCAAATATCTACTCACACGTGTCATTCCCAAAATTGGCCAACAAGTATAAGGAACCAAGCTTTCTCATCACATGTCTCATCCCCAAATATCCCATCATCTCTTACACATCTAGAAAGAGAAAGTCTTCAATAAATTTTCAGAACCATCTCTCTCTAAAATTCCAGAGTTCACACCTTCTTCAATCACAACACAAAAAGATCCAGAGAGGAATAAATACCTAATCCCATATTTCATGAGAAAAAAATGTTCAATTTCAACCAATAAAATTTTGGAGTTTATATTGACAATGAACTTTGAATTTGTTGGATATTTTGGAGTTTCCTTACTTGTAGTACACTATAATTACCTTGGCTAAGATTTTGCTATTTCGCCACGAATACGGAGGGCGATTATGAACTGTGATTTTTCAAGGTGGATATCAGTTTTTCTGAGTTTAGGATTTAAAAAAAATCGAATCGATCAAAATGGGTTTTGATGAAGAAGCAAGTTCATGATGAAATGTTCTTCCACCATTTTCAAGAGAAGATTCACCTCTTATTTCCAAATCCCCACATCTTTCTTCCACTTTGAAAACTTTAGATAACATCTTCGTCGCCATTGTTGGTGTTGGTGTTGGTGTTCTTGGATTACCTTATGATTTTCTTCGTTTCCATTCCTACTTATCATTGTGATGCTTCTTACCAAAACTCGTAGGAAACTTGAAAAGGAAGAGGGATTTTCAAAAATCAATTCTTTTGGTGATTTGGATTTTACTGTTTGAGATTTTCTGTTGATGCCATGATTGTTCTAACTCAAGCTGGATTTTCTGTTGATGCCAAGTTTTTTCAAATGATGCCATGAGGAGAAAACTTGAAGAAATGGGTTTACACTTTGATGAAGAAGAAATGTCTCGGGAAGAAGAAATGTCTCGGGAAGGGAATGATAGGGTAATGATGAGCCCTTTGGATTTGACACCTTGGAATTAAGAGAAGATTTCGTCTTAGGGATAGTTTGGGAATAGAGAAGTAAGGGTTTTGACTTGCTGACGTCATCGCTGCCCGAAAAGTGCTCTTTGGGGCCAATTCGAACTCCCGGACACTTATGGGGGCCAAAACGGTGAGTTGGTCACAAGTTGGGGGCCAAAACAGAATTAACCCTTATTTTAAGTCCAAAAATTAAGTTTCTTTTTCTTCATCTCTTTCTCTCTTCCTCGATCTCTCTTCTGGCTCTTGCTCATCTAATCACAATTTTTCTTCCTCTTTCGGCTCTCTCTCTTTCTCATTGTTTCTCTCTCGGCCTCTATCTCACTTCCCATACTAAGCGAAGTAATTTAATGTCTGGTAATGGTTGCCAATTCTTGAATCTCTAATGACATCAAAGTAAAAAAAGATTCAATTTCATGCCTTTAGCTAACCCTCTGCAAGTTCATTAATGAAGTTAAGAGAAGGCGTCTCTGCCTCAATCATCTATGTTTTTTAGGATTAGGCACGCTTAATACACTTGAGGCCTTGATAATGAAAGAAACTCTTAGGATTCCCCAACCTTTCTTCTTCAGAAATATCAAGTAAAGATTTCCTTTTCACACATTCAACATAATCTCCTGCAACATAAACCCTAAAGATTACTCCGTCATGATTGACAAATTCTTGTAATCCAATTTGGGGTTATGTTTGATCAACCATCTAGGTTAAACATAGCGACACCTCGTGAGATTCTTCGATCACTTCTATCAGCCACCAAAGGCTTCGCAATCACAAGAAAGTTCAAACCATACATGCCTTCAGAATTTTCCAACAAACCATCAATTTAATAGATAGAGACCAGGAGATAGAGAGAGAAAAACAGAAGGATGGTCGGTGATCAAAAATGGTAGTGGTAGACGGTCAGAAGTCTACGAGTCGGAAGTCTACGAGTCGAAAGTCAAAAGGTCGGAAGCGTGAACGCCTTCTGGAATTTCAAACGTCGAGATCTTGATTGATGAGGCACAAACAACATCTAGTTGAAACCTGCAAAAGAAGACGGACAGACACAAAAAACCTCGTGAAGGCTTGGGAGACACCGGATGGTGTCTGCCAAGGGGCCTACGACAGTCAAGTTAGCAAAGTATAATAATGAATAATAAACGAAATGTCGAGGATTTCACAGTTGACGTGTAATCGGAGAATGGTCAGGCTCGTAGAATGACTAGAGCATGGGTCTACGGGAGAAGATGATCAGAACTGTGAGCTTTAGATGTTACCAGAAGCGTCGAGAAAGCTTTGGTCTCCTTGAAGATCTCAGGAAGCGTCGAGTGATGGGCCTAAAAAGTTTCCTAAATAGGTCTACACCCGCAAGTGCACGGGTGTCAAGTTGTAAAATTCCGGTAAGACCGGTTCGTTCCTCAGAGACTAAGTCAAATTTCAATTCTAATCTTAAAACTATTGTGTCTTCAAAATAGTGGTTTGATTGGTAATATTTTTTTTTCAAATAATAAAAAGATAAATAGCAATTAAAAATTAAATAATACTAAAGTTGATATTCAGATAAAGGGAACCTATGAGAAGGGAGAACCTAGGGTTTCAGGATCCACTTTAGCAAATATGACATCTGACTTATGCAATTTAGATCTTCTTCTTTTATAACTCAAGGAAGAATAACCAACCTCGGATCATCTTTACTTTTCAGGACACTTACTTTAAAACTTTCAATTTCGGTACATAAAATCACGGGTACTCTAACTATTAGATATCAAACGTAAGCATGATACATTAAAGACCTAAAGCCTAAATATGAACCATCAAACATAAGTATAACTAATGAAAGGGGTTATTGTAAAAGATACGCGAAGAAATCAAAGTATTTAAGTACTTAAAAGAGATTAAGTCAGAAAATCACATAAAACTAAAGCTTAACCTTAACCCTAGATCGGGAAAGTTAGTTACTCATGATGGATGAGATCATAATAATGATTAAAGAGAATAAAAATAATAACATTAAAGAAAGAAAAAGAATCGGAGAAGAAAACACCTTTTTTCACTTTTATTCCTTCTGCGCAGCCAAACAGACCCTAAGGGAAAATTGTTTTCTCGTCTTCTCGAAAAATACTTCTCTGTGGGAAAATTATTTTCCTTCTCTGGTTTTTCTCTCTCTCTACTGTTTTCTCTTTCTTTATCTCTCTAAACTTTCTCTTTCTCTCTCTAAACAAATATAACTCCCTCTTTCTCTCTCTAATCAAAACAGTAAAGGAAGGAGAAGAAAAAGATAATTCAATGGTGTTTTTCAATTAATTCAATCTCTCTCTCTCTCTCTTTCTACAAACAGTGGCTTTCTCTCTCTCTAAATATAAACCTCTCTCTGTCACTAAGAGAAGAATAAATAAGAAGAAGAAACAGAAGAGCAAAGCTTTCAAAATCTCTTTCTCTCTCTACCTCGGATTTAAGCTTTAATGGTGAGGGAGGAGTAGTTGATTTCTGCTCCCCAAAACCGAGTGTACCTCTTCCTTCGTTAGTCTCTGATTTTATAGAAAGATCAAGAGAGGCCAAATCCTTCCAAAGATATTTCTCTCTCTCTCTACAACTTCGATTATCTTCTGTCAATCGAATCCTATCTCCCTCTCTCGGCTATCTTCTAATTACCGCCATCCCCTTCTCCTCTTTCCTTCTTTGTTCTTTCCATCAATCTCTATAATCTCTTGAAATAACTCTCTCTCCAGACCGAGACCAAGTTCCAGCTATCTTTATTTCCATGTCCATGAAGTTTCTAAATTTCCTTCAAGTTCTTTCTCTTTTCACTGTATACTAACAAAATAGTTTTAGGAAATAAAGAGAAAGATAGTGGACCCAACCGAATTGACGTCTTGCTGGCTATAGAAGGAGAATACGGTGTATCAGCAGCAACTTAAGAAGGTGGGAGACGCAAATACAAGATGCTGGATATTACGGGCTGTAAACGTGTCTAAATAGGATCTTCAGTACACCTGAACTATCATGCGCCGGGTTACACCAAATCGAAGGCAACTGGAATTCCCGATGTACCACTGTCCGTGACCGAAACTAACCTGAACCACCCCTCAGCCGTCAGATCCTTCTTCACTTTCGCACCACGTGTCTCTGGAGTAGGTTTAATCAACTAATTTTTCTCCCAACTTCGACTTACTCTATCTTTCTCGTCCGAACTCCGATTTGACTTTCGCTTTCGCCGTTGGATTCGTCTCAGACTCTACTTTCACATGAGCACTAATATTGACCAGAATACCCTTGTCATTTAAATGACCAAAATGCCCCTCAAGTATGTCTTTATCACGATGTTTTCGCATCGAACTCCGTAAATGAAACCTAAGAAAGAAAATCAAATAATTCATCAGAGTAACCGCTCGAATTAGACTAACTCGCCCGAGTTAAGAGATTCAGATGGGACATGTTTCATGTCTCATCATCGAGCAAGGAGAAAGCTTTCATACCCTTGAGGACGTCTAGTCGATCTGAGTAGTGAGAACGATTGTAACCATAAGAGTATGTAAAGTAAATGAGGTAAGGCGTCAAGGGACCAGGTAACTCGTATGCAAACGTCTCAAGAATATTCAAGAATAGAGGGCGAGTGGAGAAGAAGAAATGGTGTTGTTTTGCTCTGCTTTTAATGTCTTGAGAAATGGAGGTGTTCCTCTTTATATAGGCACGAGGAATGTTCCGTTGGGAGGAGTAATGGTTGACCTTGAAGTAAATGCATGGCGTGATACCTGGGATAATGTGACGTGTACACTAGCTATACATGCACAACGATTGTGCGTGTTATCTGGTAAGTGCTCTGAGTATGTGTACACGATCTCACCAACGGGTGAGATGTTGCCACGCTATAAGTGTCATAAATGAGGGGAATATTTTCCTTTGGAGGCTTGTTGACCAAGTCTGTGATCTCTGCCATTTTGGGTACACTTGACACATAGAGGATCTCTTCATTATATGTTTTGTCCCACGTGGTGCATGGGGTTTTGTGCAGGTGGAAACTCTTTACACGTGTTTGGGTTTGGACATGAGCTTCAGGGGTTTAGTCGGCAAGAGGCCATCGAGAAACTTTTGGGTTGGGCTCGAACAATAACAAGTGTGTCATGTTGAACTTGACGTCTCAATGGACATTTTACCACTGAGGGTCCTGGTGTAGTTTTTGGTCAACACAATAATGGTGGTGGTGAGGGAGAGGTGGGGATGAAGATCAGGGGGCTAACAACAATCAAAAGGATTTTTGGACTTAAAAAAAATATATGAACGCTAAAATCTTGATTGACTAAGTCTTTATTCCCTCGAGACTTTTCTTTATTCCCCAAAGAATCCACCTAAAATAATACTAAATAGTGTTAATAGTTAATTTCTTTTCAGATTTTATATCAGACATCAGATGTGACTTTATCAAACTCCGGATAAAAAATAGACGACCAAACTTATACTTTGGGAAACTGTGTGAGCTATTTTTATTATAATTTATGTAATAAGGGAGGAGGGTATCTACCCCGACCCTCATCCCAATGGCTAAGATTTGCCCTCTCATGTTTGTCTCTAATGGTTTGGATTTACTCTCTCAAAGTTTGAGGGTTTAGATTTGATTCAAATTCATCCAAGGGTTAAGATTATAAGAAAGAACATCTTTTCAAAGATCCCATTTTATCTTTGTGAAGACTTAAAGGTGCCAATATTATTGTTGTAGGTGCCTCATAATTTACATATGGATCCCTTAAAATTTTAGCCTTTGAGGGGCGCCTATAGCTGTAATGTGGGGCACCTATAGATCACCTTTCTTTGTCACGCTCATTTCCCCCAGAGGCCGAGACATCTCATTCCCTCTTCTTCTTTGAATTTGATGTCACTGTCCGTTTGATACGTGCGAAAATAAAAGTGAGAAAGTCATTTTTATAAGAGAATAGATTTTCTGGTGTTTGATTGGACAAAAAGAGTGTGAAATCAGCTTTTCGTGGGAAAGGAATGTGGCAAAAAAGGCGGAAACTTTTTCCCACCCTCCACATGTGAAAAGCCATTTCCCACGCTCTGTCTCCATTAGCGTTTTCTCTCTCCTTCCTTATCTCTATCCCCCTCTTTCTCAGCTTCAGACTTTTTTCTCTCTCTCTTTCTCAGAACTCCCTATACTATGAGATCTTGAAACTAATGGTTATGAGATTGAAACTAATGGCTATGAGATTCAATATAGTGGCTACAAGATTCAAACTAATGGCTACGAGGGATTCAAACTAATGACTCTCAAAATTTGAACTCCTTCTTTGAAGAAGAAGACAACCGAATCCCTCTCTCAAAAGTTGAAATTCCATATTCAGACTAATTGCAACCAATCTTAGAAGATAACAATCGAACTAATGACTATGAAGGGTGCTGGTGGTCGATCGGCTTGAAACCAACTAATGACTATGAAAACCCTAATTTCAAGAAGGCTGGAAGTCGAAGCTTCTTTGCACCAACTTTAAATCTGTTCTTTATAGCCCGTTGAGTGTACATGAAAGTTTATTTGCGCTTGGTTCTCGCCAACCTTCATTATCACCAAGTTTTGATTAAGTGCAACAATCATGTCAGTTGCCTGAACCATAGAGGTGACTGAGATGAAGATATATCCCATTACTTCCTATTATTTTTGTTCTTCATTTTCTTTTTCAAGAAGTTCTTATTTTGAGCAGTGAAAATATAATAGATATGGTGATCGATTTAGTTCAGTATAGATTTGGGCATTTCTAAAGGTGCCCCACCTTTTTGCAGTTGACGCCCCTTCATTGGTGATGGGCCTAGAAGGTTACCCTAAATAGGTCACCACCCGCAAGTATACGGGCGTCAAGTAATAACCCGGTAAGACCGGGATCGATCCACGAAGATAAGAAGGTAATACGAATATCGAGAAAGTCTAACCCACCGGTTTAAATGTCAGTCACTAACTCAGACTAAAAACGAAAAGATAATAAGTTGGGTTTTTGGATTGATTTCAAATAAATAAACAAATAAGACTAACTAAACTAAAGATGAGAGATTCGGGAAGAGTCGAGCAAGAATCGAATGAGAGGGATACTTCGATCCACAAAGTCGATAGTGACTATTACTAATAATCAATAAGCGTGAAAAGTTAGTTAACTTCACCCATTTACTTGGATTGGTCAACGAACTCTTTGTATAACTCAGATTCTAGTCCATGAACGGTCTAAAAACCCGGAAGATTTCATCATTAAAACTCATTTGTCACATCAAAACATGTATCACGAGTATCCGAATACAAAAGTTAGCTAGACATGGCGATACAAATAATAAATGGGAAGAAAATAAAGAAAGACATGAGTTAAGGTGAGAATCTCCCTATTCCGATGAGGCGCGAGACTAAGATCGACGGGAAATATAAGTGTTCAAGTGCTGTCGATCTCCCTGTAACAGAATGCAGGGGTCCCCTTAACAGTGTATAATAGGTGTCCTCTCAGCAGAACTTGACCTCCCCTTATCAGCCCGTATCATCTTCTTCCTTGAACAAAATCCACCATTAAATCTAGCTTCAAGCTTTCTCTCACTAGAAATTGGCAACAACCAAATCTCAAATAAATCACAACCAAACACAAGGCAAACACAAAGAGATGGAGACAACAAATTCCCAAGTAAAACCCTAGGTTTTCCGACCAAAGGAATGGCCGGAATAACCCTTGAAGATCTCGGCCAAGAGAAGTGAAAGCCCGGCCAAGTAGTTGCTGTCCCGAGCCACAACTCTATCCCGTGCTAACTGGAGACAACCCGAGCTGTTGCCAAACTTGAAAGCTGCTGCCGTCCTCAATGAAACTCGAGCTGGTGAAGATCTCTACCCGAGCTGCTGTCCAAGATTTGAAGCTTTCTCGAGCAGCTGCTGTTGTGCTATTCCGGGTCGTTTTTGTGTCGGTCTGGTGCTGTCGAGATGCTCCTTTGCCGTCCCTTCTCGTGCCGGCCAAAGCTTTGGTCGGTTTAGCTTTCCGGCCGAGCTTTGGCCGGAATCCTTCACCCACTTTTCTCTCTCTCCTCTTCCCAACTCCTCTAAACCCTAATCTCTGATTATAGAAGATGAAGTCCCCTCCAATCAGCCTTTTCCCCCTTTTTGTTCTTCATGGACCCCCAAATACAAATCCTTGACTTGGTTTAGGCCCATTGACTTGGTCTTGGGGTGCTCATAAAGCCTTCTTGACCTTCTTCTTTAGCTTTGGGCTTGGATTTGGGCCTAGATAAATAAACCAAAGGGGGCGCCCTCATCATTCTCTACACCCTCTAACTTTTGGTAAAGACCGAAATACCCTCCAACTTGTTTCTTCCGTAATTTCTTCGTCCGAACTCCGATTCGACTTCCGTCTTCGCCGTTGGACTCACCATCGACTCCACTTGCCACTTAACCTCTGATCTCTGCAAAAATTACCAAAATACCCCTGGTCTCTCTTTCCTTCCGGTCTCTTCCACATGAGATAAAATGTGATAAATGTTCCGTTTTATTCCGAATGAAGCGTCAAACTCCGAATAAGGTACCTACCAAGAAAAACTTATAAATAATTAGAAATAAAACACGAAAAGAACTAACTCATCGAAGTTAAGCGATCCAAATGTGGCATTTTAACGCCACATCAATTGGTAAATTAAGAGCGCCAAAAGTTCTATAGTCAGGCGCCTTAAAAAATTCTCCACTTATTTCCTCGTGCCATATCAAATCCAAATATTTGGATGTTTGGAAGAAAAACTTGGTTTCTTTCATATGAGAAAAAAAAAAACGATTTTCACATCAAATATTTCCACACGTATCAAAGGACCCTTATATCTATTAAGTTATAGATATTGAGTTAAGCCACAACGATCTTAAAGCCAGCCTCACGTGACGCATTTGATAGAACTGTACGTGAGCACGAGTTATACCCTCGTTTATAGATACTAGTCCTGACGCATTTGATAGAACTGTATGTGAGCACGAGTTATACCCTCGTTTATAGATACTAGTCCTTTCTATCAGTTTTGAAGCGCCCCCAATAAATATTAAAAGCGCCTCCTCCAAAGAAAATGTGAGAATGAGTTTATGCCGGAAGGAGGGGCCTTTGACACTCATTGGGGGCGCTTATACAACTACCCTAGTCTTTATATTTTGATTTTTGAGATGTCTGGGCATCAAATGATGGATGAAGAGAGAAAGAAGCCATTCCCAATGGCTTCATCTTCCTCACCTCAGTATTCTCTAAATCCTCCTCAAATTCCTATGCAACTTCACGCTGAAAACCGATCAAAGCTAATTAGATCTCTTCGCGATCACCTTTCCTACTCCAATCTTCCTCATCAAGGCTTCGTCTTTCTTCAAGTAAATCATCTCTCTCTCTCTCTCTTTAATTTTATTGTTTATCTTCTAATAACTTATTTATTTTTGATTGATAGGGAGGTGAAGAGAAAACGCGGTACTGTACCGATCATGCTGAACTTTTTAGGTAATTATTTTTATGCGGTTTCACCTTTTGATGAGTTTGTTTATGTTAGAAAACAATGTTCATTTTGAGGGGAAATTTCAGTACTTGATCATTGTTATTTGTACAGAATTCATCTTTGTTTGGGATTTAATTTGGTTTTATTTTCCAATTACTGTCTGTTACTTATAATAAGATTAAGTTTGTATTTCGGTTGATGATTTATAGACAGGAAAGCTATTTTGCTTACTTGTTTGGAGTGAAGGAACCTGAGTTCTATGGAGCTATTGTAAGTTCAGAAAGAAAAACCTATCTTTCCTCAATTCGCTTTTTATATGAAATTCCCAGTGTTATGATTTTTTAATGATTCGTAAATCTAGTATGTTATTGATAATATGGTCTTATGGGTTTATTTTCGTAGTTGGAGATATTGAGGTGCTTCTGTTATTTGAAGTTCTGAGGTGTTACTGTTTGATTCTTGCCTTGTTTGGAGCATCTACCAGGGGAGCTCCTTCCCTCCAAACCGAACACAATTCGGAGGGGTTGAGCTCCAACCTTATATGGAGGGGCATTCTTCATCCCTCCAAATTGAAGAGATAGTTCGCTTTTGTTCTTTTGTTTTTTCTGTTTTGTTTTGAGTCCCTATTATTATTTTTAAGTCCAATTGTATTACTTGAGTTCTTATTTTTAAAGTTTCAGTCCCTACTCCATTATGTAGTTAACTTTATGTCCTTAATTTGGAGGAGTTTGGAACTTGCCAATGATCAACACTAAAAGAACTTTAAAATGCTATGTTATCAAAGGCACGCCAAGGCGCCAGGTTCTGAAGGAGGTCGCCTCCTGTGGAGGCGAGTTCCCTCGGTTTCCGCGATTGGTGACTTGGCTCCGCCTCTGGGCTTGACATTGAGTGTGCATAGTCCTTGTTCCATAATTAGTACATTCTTTCTAGAATTGTATGCTAAAACATACTTACTATGCTTTCTTACAATTGGGAGGCAATCTTTGACACTAAGTAAATTGTTTGCTTTATCAGTACCGTGCAAGTGTCCATTATTTTCAATCTAAAGCTTTTCTTCTCAAAAATACGTGTTATTTTGTCCCTTAAGGATATCTCGACTGGGAAATCAATTTTGTTTGCTCCAAGACTACCTGCTGATTATGCCGTTTGGTTGGGGGAAATAAAACCATTGGCGTACATCAAGGTGACATTACTTTTACGCTCTTACCAACTCTTGTTTTGATTGATCATCAGTAGACGACATGTTGAAGTCTCCATTCTATCCCTGCAGGAAATTTACATGGTTGACATGGTTCACTATACTGATGAGATTGTGGATGTTCTATGTGCTCATCATGGAGGATCAGGAAAACCTCTACTATTTCTCTTGCATGGACTTAACACTGACAGCAATAACTTTTCCAAGCCTGCCGAGTTTAAGGTTCTTTCCTCTCATGCCTTTCACTATAAATCTCGTCCTGGTCTCCACAATAGAAACTCGAATTACTCAATGGATTTGGCCAAGTGTAGTATAAGAATAATGTTTTAGTATAAGAATAATGTTTTGTAAATCAATGAACTGCATAGTAATGTGCTTACATGACATCATAGTATGCTTTCTCTATTTTTCTCTATACAAGATATTTCGTGTATTGCCCTTTATGAACATGGTTTTGAATTACAAGGGCAGCTGTAGTTTTACCATAATACTATTTCCATGTTCAATTTAAAGTTTTGAATCGACATTAATGTGATGAATGCTGCATCACCATAAGATGTATAACTTATGGAATTTCTTAGCACTCGCTCTGTACTGACAACTATTGTTTCAATTGAAAATTTGAATCTTAAAATGAACTTGACATTAGAGAGAAATTAACTACTTATTGCGGATGTGTTACTTGTGTCATCTCATGGTCCTTGCTTAATCTAAAAAGGGTGATATTACTGATGGTTGTATTGTTTGTATAATCTCTATTTCCGTAGGCATCAATGTTTTTCCAATGAACACCTAGAGCAAAAGAATGAATTTGTTAAATTGACTTATATATTCTAGTGAGACAACTAGAATCCCTTACTTTTTCACCTTCTATTTCTCATGTGGCTTGTTACTTCGGTTATCATTATTTCATCTGTACACGTTCGTTGGACGTGGTTTTGGGTTTATGATAGATATCTAGGTCCACTTTCCTTGCCTTCTGGATCTTATAGCTTTGACACATTGCTCTTTATTTTACAGGAAATGGAGAAATTTGAAACAGAGTTAAGCACGCTGCATCCAATTTTGACTGAATGCCGTATTTTTAAATCTGACTTGGAGCTTTCTCTCATTCAGTATGCTAATGATAAAAGCTCAGAAGCTCACATTGAGGTACTTGTGTGATTTATTTCATAATGCCTTGTACTTTTGTTCTCAGAAGCTCACAAAAAGAGCTTACAAACTAGCTTATGAAAAGTTCTCCGTTTATGGCCTGGTTATGTTTTTGATCAAATCACTCTTTGATAGTCATATGTTGTTGAAGATCTTCTATAACTTTCTCTTAGATATTTTATGTTGATTTCTACATTTACATTGATAATTCACTTTGTAACTTAGGCAGTTTAGCCACGTTCCTGATTATGAGTAACTAATTTGAACTCCTTTTCAGTTGTGATTTATCTAATCTGCTAGGTTTTTACTGGTTCTAACTTCAGCAAGAATGACTTCTATAGTTTTTACTACACATCAGGCGTCTCTATCCTTCAATTTATCCCTTAAATCTGAAAATGTTCTGTTTCGGGTAAAACTAGTTTAATCAAATTGCTGCATTCTTTTAGGTGATGAGAAAAGTACAACCAGGCATGAAAGAGTACCAGCTAGAAAGCATATTTCTTCATCACGTCTACATGTATGGTGGTTGTAGGCATTGCTCCTATACATGCATATGTGCTACTGGTCAAAATAGGTGGGATTGACGCACTGAGGCTTTTGCATCCCTTTCTACTTGATATCCTCCTTAGGAAAATCTTATGGACGGATTAATGTTGAAGAAGTAACACTGCCTTCGTAATTATCCTTGTTAAATTTATATAAACATGATGTGAATCCTGAAGCATATTTCCCTGTACTAATTGCCAACCACTTCATTTATTTCAGTTCTGTTCTTCATTATGGGCATGCAGCTGCTCCAAATGACAGGGTATGCTTGATCTTGTACTTTGGTTGTCTTTATGCTTTAGTACAATTGAACTTGAACAGTTAATCTTAACCTTTTGTCATGCTAGTGTAAGGGCATTAGTGTTGCTCCGCTCCCACATTGATGTCCTTTTTTACTTGACCGATCTCATTGCTTCTTGAATCATCACAACTCATTCCTATTTTCAAATATAGAAATAGAAGGGTAACTAACATTTGCTTCATACTTCCATAAATTTTGAATTCTTCCATTCATTCAGACTTTGAAGGACGGAGATATGGCATTGTTGGATATGGGTGCTGAATATCATTTCTATGGTTCCGACATAACATGCTCTTTTCCTGTGAGTATATATGTATTCAAAATGTAAGCTGTCATGTCATGTGGTCCTGCCACGTAGGCATCCATGTGCATTCTTTCATGTGTGTAATTTGGCCTTATCATATTTTCCATTAAAGACAAGTAAAATACTCAAACCCACATAGCTTACTAGGAGTAGAAGATATCCTAGGCTTGTTGTTTCACTGGAGCAGAAATCTAAAATGGGCTAAGACAAAAACATACTGTGGCTTTATTAACAGTTGAGAGGATATGGTGATGGAACACAACTCTCCTCTAAAATTGTATGTCCTTTTCTCAATAAATGTTAATTCAAAGTTTCAAAATAAGAAAAAAAAAAAAACAAGTACTAATTTATCAAACTGAGTTCCATAATAAGGTAAGATTTATCACACTTCTTAAACTCAGTGGCTTAGGCACCTCTAAATTGCATTTTTAGAGGTTAGCACAATGACTGCCATTTGCACATACTTGTCCTTACCTAATCTTCTCCTGCGTCCTTTCTTTAACTAATGTTTATACCAGTGGTTTGGCTACTCTCTACATTGTTTACCTGTTTTGAACTTCAATATTAAAATTGCATGTATTTGCGTATTCTTTCAGGTCAATGGAAAATTTACAAGTGATCAATGTCTTATTTATAATGTGAGTACTTTCTTTTCTGATATTGTTGTCTACGTTTGACGATCAGATCATAATTAGAAAAATCAAGCAAGAGATCTTCTAGTCTCCAATGTACTTGTGATCTTGCCTATTCTTTAACTACACAATTATAATATCTTGCAGGCAGTTCTCAAGGCTCATGATGCGGTCCTATCCACAATGAAACCTGGAGTTAACTGGGTCGATATGCACAAGTAAGCTTAGTGATTCGACCATCCTCTCCTATTCCTTTCCACTACTCACTCATTGAACAAAGTGTCCAAGGAAAAACAAGTTAATTTTCTCCAATTTCTTCGGGCACTTTGTCATTTGTTGCCACCATTAGTTAGCACTAGCTAATGCTTTATCTGAACTCTGACGATATATGAAAGTATCCTTGACACACCTCCTATTATGTTAACATCACTTTCCTATTTGCAGACTAGCAGAGAAAACTATTCTTGAGTCACTTAAGATGGGAGGCATCCTTGTCGGGTATTTCCCTTAAATATACAATATCTGAACGCCAATCTGTCTTTATTACTAATTTGTTCTCTGCTTACGTAATTGTTTGTAGTGATGTAAATGAAATGATGGTTGAAAGATTAGGAGCTGTCTTTATGCCTCATGGTCTTGGACACTTCTTGGGTATTGACACCCACGATCCTGGCGGCTACACCAAGGTAGTCTTTACTATTTTTTTGTTAGTAAGAAATCATTTTTCCACCTCATGTTTGTCTGGAGAGGTGGAGAAGGTAAAAGCTTACATTACTACAGGATATGGAAAGGCTAAAAGAACCTGGGTTGAGGGCTCTGCGTACAGTTAGAGAACTTCAACAGAGAATGGTAAGTAATGAATTATTCTACTCTTAAAACTCATTCCTTATCCTACCATAATAACCTTGTAGTATATGTCTTCTATGGTTGAATGTACAATAGCTGTGTATATATTCCAACAATTCCATCTTCATATACCTTAGAATCTTAAAATTGTAACTAGTTGCCTAGAAAGTGTAATAGTTAACCAAACGACTAGTTAATACAAAACAATTGGGAAATTAGGGTTCGAGATTTAGGTACTCCATATATAGAATACTAGATTGCTTAAGTACCATAAAATGGTACTGGAAATCCAGATTCCAGAATGTTGCACAGGGACGATAGAGTTTCTGGGAACACTGGTTTCACCATCCATCATATTCCAGATTGTAACCATTTAATGTTGTGAAAATTGTTCAGAAGGAATACGACATAAAAGAAACTCATATTTCAGCACTGGCATTTATTTTATTATCTAAGTAGTAGTATATGTTGTGCTTTTTCTTAGGCATCATCTTTTGGTATATATACATCAAATCTGGTGGTGGGAAGAACATCCACGAAAAATCTCAAATCTGATACACCGTCATGCTTAATATTTTGCTTTTCTTTCTTGCTAAAGGTGATAACAGTAGAGCCAGGATGCTACTTTATTGATGCTTTGCTGGTTCCGGCCATGGAAAGTTCAAATACATCAAAGTTCTTCAGTCATGAGCAAATTGCGAGATTTAAAACCTTTGGTGGTGTCCGGATTGAAAGTGATGTGGTAAGACATTGAATTCCTACATGAAATCATTCATAAAGTCCTTACCTTTTTGCAGTTGGCGTTTTTGATTGTTTCGTATGAATCTGAAATCTGAATCTAGAAATAGTCAAATAGGTCATGTAAATTACTTGTTATATGACTTTTTGCATGTTTTTTTATCTCTCTAGTGAAATCAAATGCTGTTAGAAGTTGGTTATTTTGTTATTTCTGTAAGTTGATTTTGTGGTTAGTGTTTTCATTTCTTGAGGATAACTCCGAATAGTGGAGAAGTTATCAATTGTAGTTGGTTTAGTGGGTTAGTGGAGTCTGATTTCCATGGTCAGTTTGGTTGTTCTTCAACATATATCGTACTCTGACTTTCAATTAAATCAATCTGAAATAGATAGTTAATAGTATTAACAATTGATATCAGACCCACACACAACACCTGTTTGAAATTTTTTCCCTTGAAGCAGTAGTTTTCTTCCTTGCAGCTATGTCGTCTGATAAAGTGGTAGACAACTATGTTCAGCCAGCTATACCCCGTTTTGATGCTCACTATGATCATTAGAGTATGTTTATGGATAATTTTCTGAGATTGAAGGAGTATTGACTCTTGCATAAAACCGTATTATTGAACCAGAATATGTGTCCCAACTCTCTGAATTTAAGACATCTTAAACCAGTTCTAGTACAATTTTGGCTGTTCTTGTATCACTTCATTTTGTTCACGTACTTTATTATTTGTTCGTCTCTTTGGAGCTGATACACTTCAAAACTTGCATATTTTGTGTACTACTTGTGTTCATTATTTTAATCTTCACATATTTTCTTCGGTTTGTTTGTTTGTTTGTTTCAGCTTGTCACTTCTAATGGTGCTCAAAATTTAACAAAATGTCCAAGAGAGACTGGGGAGATTGAAGCTGTGATGGCTGGTGCTCCATGGCCACTAGACAAGACATCCGTCAACTTAGATAATACTCCGCAAACCTAGTAGAATGTGCTCCTTGGCCACTAGATAAGTATTTTCTCACTTACCGTCTCACAATAACTTTTTGAAATAGTTCTACTTTAGTACATGTTTTTTTTTATGGATGAATACGTACGATTGAGCAGTATAAATTTCATCTAGATAATGAATAATTTCTGTAAACTGGTACAATATACACTACTATAAGTTTTCATTTTCGGGACTGGCAGTAGATCCACGAGTTTCTTTTCGAATAATTGGAAGGGAAGTTGTAAAGGAACTCGTGTTTTTACTAAACGAACTTCCGGTTATCCTTGACTCTAATCAATTTAATTAGACTTCAGAAAGAGGTAAGAAAAGAGAAGAAGATGAGTATTGCTGATCTTTTTCATCTTCATCTTTTCTTCTTTGTCTTTCATCATCTTCATTTGAGGCGGATCTAATAAGAGGCATAAAAGGCAAGGGGATGCTATTTTGAGAAAAAGGGGTGTGTAGCGAGTTGCCCTTGGAACTATCGTAATGGAATAGATGAGGAAGTTAATTGTCATTGGCTCATGTGCAAGCCTAGTATGGATGAGAATGATTACTAGCCATTATCTTTAGAGCATGTCTAATACACCACAATCTTTGAAATTTTAAGGGTCAACATTGGATTTTCAAAGTTCTTTATAAGTTCTCTAAAGTATTTCAAGAAGATACAAAAGTAAATTAATTATTTCTAGAATGTCCTCTTAAGAAATATCTGATTTCCCAATTCATTACTATTTGAATTTGACTAATAAAAATAAATTTTCATATATGATCAAAATAACTAAATATCTTTTATAATTTTTGAGTTCCTAGTCAAAATATCTACACCCAAACACACATTTAGTCCACCATAATATTAATGTAGGATTTTAAGCCAAAATAATAATTATAATGGATATTTTGTCCAAATTGACCAATTTCTATAGAAAAACAGATCTATATCATTTCTATTTAATCATAATATCCATTATAACCTCTTATATAAGAAAAAACATACTTTTGAAAATCAATTCCCAAATTTTTTTTTTCCTCAGATTCTTTCTATTGATTTCAAACTTACTATTTGTTTCGTAATATAAACGTTATTTAGTATCAATTACGTATATTTCTACAACAAAACACATTTAGTATAGTTAAAGTGTCTAGATGTCAAAGTTACAGTGTTTTTCTGTTTATTGATTCTTGTTTTGTTTCATAAATAACGTATTATTTATTGTTAAAGTTTCATACTGTATTTTATTTCATTTTTTTATGTGTCATACATAACAGATTATGTATCAACAATGTCTTTCCGAAAGGGAAATGACTAAAATCTTTTTTTCCTAGGAAGATTGGACCTTAATCTCTTTTTAAATTTTACTTTTGGCCTAAAATTCGTGGACCCTATCTTTTATAAAAATAACAATGTTATGTAGTAAACAAAATAAACATAGAGTTTTGATACATAATTGAGGATTTCTATTTTACGCACTTAAGAATGAGAATTTCAATCGGAATGTGACACAGATTTTTTTGAGTCTTGCACTGGAGATGCTTTTAGTACTTGTTCCAAGCTAATGTTTTTGATACTTGTCCATGCTAACATTTTCAAATCTTGACCTACTAAAACAACTAAAAGTAAATATCTTCGGTTTGGGGACACAAGAAAATTTACTGGAGCTCAAAATTTTGAGTGGAAATTTTGTACTATTTTTTAGTTTCCCTTTTGTTTCTCCGAAGTGCCACCACCATTCCTTTTCCACGAGGATGATGGTCGTCGGTAAACTGACGTTGTGGGTTATTTATTTATTTTTTTCTTTTCAAATCTCTCTTTTTCTCCCACTACGACTTCTGGACGACTACCTCCTCCCACCACCATAATTTCTCTTTCCTCGTTTCTCCTCTCCGTTCTTTCCCCTTTCTCTCTTTCTTCCTTTTTCTCTCTCATTGTCTCTACTTTTTTTTTTGATGAAATTTTTTTGTCTCAACTTGGGTGCCCAAACACAAGAAATTTCAAAGGCACCTATTGTGCTCAAAATATAAGAAAAATTTATAGATCACACTAGTCTTAACATTCACACACATATAAAATAATCATGCATTATGACATTCACAATATTTTAGAGTTAAGAGGATGCATCAAACTCTAAATTTATACATGTGATTTTAGGATTCCTGACATTACGGAGTCACTACAATTTTGAATCATTTATGATTGGGTTAATTCCGTTTTGGTCCCTAATTTGTGACCAACTCACTGTTTTGACTCCCCGCAAGTGTCTTGTAGTTCAATTTGGTCTCCAAGGGCCAAAAACATTTAAGCTTCTTTCGAAAGTACTCTAGGGGCTATAGTAGAACTATTTGTCAAAAAATTTGAAACATTAAAACCACCTCATCTCTCCTTCTCTCCTCCATTTCATCATCTCTCTTCTACTTCATCTCTCTCGCCACCTCATCATCTTCTCCGCCGAAGGTCGCTGACCGACTAAAATTTCCGGCTACCTTCAAACTTTGCAAAAATAAGAAATTTAGTTCTTCATCTTCTTTCTCTCTTTTCCTCTTCTTCTTCTTCTCCCCTCTCTCTGCTCTCTTTTTCCCTCCCTTCTTCACTCCTTTTTCTCTCTTCAGAAATTTGAAATTGTATTTTGTCAAAAAGAAAATAGCATTTTGCTGAAAGCAACACATCTTTTAGAAAGGTAAAATGCATATTGCTCGTGCCACGATATAATTTAGTTTGTTAAACATAATGATTGCGGAGAAAACAGTCGTTGATGAGAGAGAAACAAGAAAAATAAACCAAACTTGTATTTTTTTTGATAATCCATTAAAAATCCGATCTAAAGCTAAGAAAAATATATTTGAAGGTGCAAAAAATATATTAAAAGCTACAAACACCAGATCTATTTAAAACCAACCAAAACATGACCGAAATCAAACGAAATAACCAAAACCATTACACCAATGATGAACAAAACCAAAACATCCACGTTCATATTCAAATTTGGGTGTTTCATCTTTAAATATGGGAAAAGTGAAATCATTGTTGAACATGGTTTGGTCGTTTTAGTTTGAAGAGAACATGGTTGCTTTCATGAGAGAAAACAACCAAAAATCGAATCTTGAAACCCAAAAGAAACATTATTGGAGATGAGATGAATGAAGTACAGGAACTATGATTTCGGTTGGAGAGAGAAAATGTGGTTTCGTGCTAGAGAGAGACGATGAGTTACAACTAATGAGAAGAAACCTAAAAGACTTAAAAACAAAAATTTCCAAAGGGTTGGAGAGAGACGATGAGTTAGAACTAATGAGAGGGAAAATGTGATTTCTTGTTGGAGAAAGACAATGGTTTCATGTTGGAGAAAGACAATGTTTTCATGTTGGAGAAAGACAATGATTTCGTGTTGGAGAGAGGATGAGTTAGAACTAATCAGAAGAAACCTAAGAGACGATGAATTAGAACTAAAAATTTCCAAAGGACTATAAGAAATTTATGAATGATAGAAAAATAATTTATCAAACAAAAATAAGGTTATTATGCACAAAACACTTAAAAAGACTTAAAAACGAGTGGCTTCTTCTCCAATTCTCCCTACTAAAATTTGCCTCAAAGGGGGAGGGATTTTCCCTTCCTGCAATATGAAACACCATTACTAGCAATCCTCATTCCCAAATCGGTGTCCCAAACACGTACAAGTTGTCCTATTTTACCCAAGAGGAGTAAACTCACAAAGTGTGTTCTCATCTCAAGTATAAATACTTCTCTTATTTTTGGGCTTTCGCCCTAACTTTTCTCTCTCTTCTCGTATCAGCCCCCCATTTCCAACTATTTAAACCAAAACTAAACAAAACCCCGAAAACCCACAAACTTCTCTTTACTTCAACAAGCTCAGCCTATTATATACTGCTGCAAACCCTAATTTCATCAAACATAAAAGAATGGGTCGCCGAAGGAACAACAATAATCAGACTTCTTCAAGTAATAACAGCGAAAACTCTAATCACCCACAAGTTACTAAACTGAGTATCAAAGAAGAAGAAGAAGAAGAAGAGTTTGTTGAAGAGATGAAAACTGAAAGTTCTAATCTTGATCATTCTATGAGTGAAGCTGATGGTACCCTTATTGGTGCTGATAAAACCAGTGCTGATTATTACTTTGATTCTTACTCTCACTTTGGTAATTTCTTCTCTCTCTCTGTAAAACTGATTCTTTTTTTTGCTTCTGTTTATTGAATAGCTTATTGTGTTGTTTGTTGTAGGGTTTTTGGTTCATTATATATGTTTTTTCTGGGTTGTTCTTGTTCAGTTATCTTTATCACAATAGTTTCATGTATATAAGAAAAGATAACTCTTTTTTTGTTCTGTTTCAATGAAGTTTGGGTGTTTGTTTTATTGAACTTAAGCTTAAGCAAGTAAAGTTTCTTGTTTTGGGTATTCTTCTTTCATTGGTGAGTTTGAAATAGAATGAAGCAGTAGAAAATGTGATGTATTTATCAGTTATTACCATTATCATAATCATTAGTCTCTGTTATTTTGTAACTTTTCTCATTTTTCTATTTTGTTATTAACTTGTTATTTACGTTTCTGATGTTTTGTTAGTTCTTGTTCAATTCAAGTGTTTTTGAAACTTCCAATACAAGTGTTACGAGGGGTTTTTTGTTTTTCGGCTTCCTCAGTGTTCTTCATTTTTTTCAATTCAAAAGAAAATTTGGTGGTTATGTATAGTTGCACAATTCATCATTTTATAGCTGTATGTTAGCATAATTTTGAGCTGATTTGGTTGGTTTTGGAAGATAATGTAGCAACAGAAATGGTTATCTTAGCAAAAATTTGGTGAAACTATGATTTGTTATTGTTTTGATGAAAAAGAGTAAGGGGTTCAAGGGCTGATTTCTTCTTTCTTTGTTTAATATGCAGGTATTCATGAAGTAAGTGTTTCTCCCATTCAGATGTAACAACTTGGTTATTGTTGCTTCACTCAGTAATGATTTAGTACTAAATTTTATTACTTGGTCCTTTATATTCTGTGTGTTACATTTTTTTTTTTATGTTAAATCTCTATTTTAAGCTTATGTGTATTGAAAGAATGGGCACGAATCTCTGTATATAATGCTATCTTATCGGTAGTGATTGTAAAGAGCATACAGTTATTTACTCAAGGTTGTATTCGGATTGTAACTGTTCTCAGAATTGTGTAATGGGTGGTTTATTAGTTACTGATTGGCACCACGAGTACTTATAGTTCTTAATAGGAGCTCTTGTTCTCTACTTATCTTAACGACAACGATTTTCTTCTTTTTGTTTTTGCCTTAAAAATACATTGTTTCGCGTTTTGGTAACATGAAAGACTGTTCTTTTGTATAACCAAGATAGACCAGTTTCATTTTTCTAAGAATTTGTACTCTGCAGGAAATGTTGAAGGATACAGTGAGAACTAAGACCTATCAAAATGTTATTTACAAGAATACTTTCCTTTTCAAGGACAAAATTGTTCTTGATGTTGGAGCTGGGACTGGAATTTTGTCCATGTTTTGCGCTAAAGCAGGGGCCAAGCATGTATATGCGGTATGTGATCTGATTGTTATCTGCTTTTGTGGTTTGATATTCTCTACAAAAATTTGTTGTCATTGTTACAATCATTAGTGAAATAAAATATATTTGCAATATATTGGTACTGTTATTATTAGTCTTTAGCTTTGAAATTGGAGTCCGCCATTCATCACGAGCTCTTTCTCACCGCAGTTACTATTAGGAGAACCCATGTTATTCCTATTTCCAGGACTAGTTTGGGGTTTTGAAATATTACTTCTTTGCTTTTTGACTTTTTCGTGCCACAATTTATTCCGACTCATAAAGCAACCCGAATATTTCCTGCCGCAATTTGGAACTGATAAATCTATTTTGCTACAGATTGAGTGTTCGCAAATTGCTGACATGGCGAAACAAATTGTTGAAGCAAATGGACTTTCTAATGGTGATTTTCTTTTTTGGCACTTCATTACCTATATGTATATTCTTCAATAGTACGTTTCTTGTAAATGCTCTTTACACTTATACAATTGTTCATGTTTTCAGTTATTACAGTTTTGAAAGGAAAGGTCGAAGAACTTGTGCTTCCAGTTCCCAAAGTTGATATCATCATTTCTGAGTGGATGGGCTATTTTCTGTTGTATGAGAATATGTTAGAGACTGTCTTATATGCACGTAATAAGTGGCTTGTAAGTCGATTTTCTTTAAAATTTGAACACATTCCTTCATCACATTCCTTGTATAGGTTATGTTTAACTTCATGTTCAGTTTAACAACTTTACTATCTCCTCAGTTGTATTTCATTCCTTTGCATCATCATAATCAAGTACTTGAATAGATTAGCCAAGTTTTTGGAGTAGGTAGTTACTCACTACTCAGCATGCACGTACCTGTGACGCTATGTGTATTCCAAGTGTTCGAGATGTCAACTTTTTTGCAATCAACTGTTGCTATGCATTGATAGTCTTACAGTTTTATCCATCCTGTTGAGGGAATTAATTTTGTGCTATGTTCGAGACTCAAAAGGTTGAAAGCTTCATTTCGACCTAGGCCTTTGGCTACTCCATGTAGTCTACTTCAAGAACTGGAAATTTTTTTGCTACACTCTACACATTTACCAATACATACTGAAAAACCTTAAAAATTCACGAAATTAAGAACAATGGGCATCTCTTATATGGTTAAGCTTATGTGCAGAACAATGATGGACTCGTGCTACCAGATAAAGCATCACTATATTTGACAGCTATCGAGGATGCTGAGTATAAGGAAGACAAGATTGAATGTAAGATTGTCTGTCTATTTATTTTATACTGCTTATTGATCTTCTGCTCTTAACTTGCATCTATTGAGCATGCAGGAAGTGTAACTCACAGTCTAATTACTTCATTTCTTTGCTATAATGATTTGGTGATTCCGGTTTGATGTCTCTTGCCTCCTATTGATGGTGTTGTTTTGCTTTTTCAGTCTGGAACAATGTTTATGGCTTTGACATGACCTGCATTAAAAAGGAATCTATGATGGAACCTCTTGTAGACACAGTTGACCAAAACCAAATTGTCACAAACTCCCAGTTACTCAAGGTGGTTGAGCAATTCCCTTTTCCTATATATATATATACATATTGTCTAAATTTTTGGATTTTGCTAAGTTTTTTAAATTTCGTTTCAATGTCCTGGTCACTCCGAAGTGTAAGGTTAGCAGAATATGGTTTAATGTTCTTTATGGATACTTGTTTCAGACGATGGATATCTCTAAGATGTCTTCCGGGGATACCTCATTCACGGCACCTTTTAAGCTTGTGGCAAACCGCAGCGACTATATCCATGCGCTTGTTGCATACTTTGATGTTTCATTTACCAAGTGTCACAAGTTAATGGGCTTTTCTACAGGTATCTTATGTTCATCATTTCTATATCCTCTCTGGAATTTAACTTTGCATTACTGGATTTTCTAGTGCCTATGATAATGAAGCAGTTTCAACAAGTAGTACAATAGCTTCTGAGGGTGTATCATCACGGGTGTTGTGTTGGTTGTTATGTTAACTTCTTAGCTGCTCTTTTATCTCTGTTGTTGTTCCATTACGTTGGCTTAGTAGCCAAATTTATGCTCAAGTTAGGAACCATCGTGTTACCCTCTAGAATCTCAACAGTGCTACTTCGAGTTGACTACCTACTCCTAAAAAAATATCGAAAGTATACTAGTATAGCGTAGAGGTTCATGTAGGAATTGGTCGAGCATTTCTAGTCTAGTAAGTTCCTGTGCCTAATCATCTGGGAGTAGTATATCATCTTGGAGTAGTAGCAACGTGGAACAGAAATTTCATGTGCGAGGCACTTAGTTCTACATTGCTTAGGAAGACCTTCCATACCGCGATGTAGTAAATCTTGTCTTACATATTGGCTAGGCCTGGGTTTGTTGTCTAGATGGGGTAGGTGTAGAAGCTAGGAGTGGTCTAGGGCAGCTTGAGGGCCGTGTCAAGGATAAACATTGTATTATGTGTAACTATTCTAGTAGGCCTATGTGATGCCTAAATCAAGGGCAATATGGCTGGTAGTAACTAGTAAGACTGGAATTTCATCAAGTAGGAACGTACAACTTCCATTGATACACCCAGCATTTATCGAATAGTAAACTTTTTTGTGGGCTTCCTTTTCTTTTGTTCTCTTAGTGGGTTCTAAAAATTTTGCAGGACCAAAATCACGTGCCACACATTGGAAGCAAACGGTGTTGTACCTCGAAGACGTCATAACCATATGCGAAGGAGAGTCAGTAACTGGGACTATGACCGTTGCACAAAACAAGAAGAATCATCGAGATGTTGATATTACACTCAAATATCAAATGAGCGGCCAGCATTGCCAGGTTTCAAGAACTCAACATTATAAGATGCGCTAAGTAAGATCCCTCCTCATCTTCCATGCCCGTTTATCATCGTTCGTCATATCCACTCCAAGAATTTGGAGATACTTTTCCTATTAGAACTTTTAAAATTGCTCTTACTATTTGTTTGATTCAATGAAGTCAAGCAGAGTAACACTGATAATGTAACATGCTTGTAATATGAGCTAAGAGCCGATCGATGCTGAAATTTTATCAGTTCATCACTTTTAGTGCGGTTTTGGTAGATTTGACAATCATTTTTTTTGGGCTGAAGTTTTGAGAATGTATTTCTAGATTCTTTAACCATTCATGTTTTGATTTTTTTTGCTTTGAAGACAACTAGTTCATTTTCTCTGCGGTTTTAGTTGATAGGTTTCGCTTATGCGAAAAATATGTTTGGTTGCATTTTTATTACCATGGAAGTGTGGCCTGTTAACATTCTGTGAAACGCATGGACAATAGTACAATTCCGTGAAACCTGTGGAATATTTTCTCGCTATCAAACACGAGAAAACTCCTTTTTGTTGTTGCTTTTTGGTTTGGTGAAATATAAATGACAGCTAGAGCTACATATAAGAACTCAATCTTAATAAGTGGTGAAGTCTTTTAGTGTGAAATGAAACCCCAAGTCTTTTGTGTTTCATGGCAAAAGCATGATTAATGTAACTGAGGAAGCTTGAAACTAGACTATACCATCTTTTATAGCAGTATTATGAATTATTACCAAGTTGTTGTAGTCCATCTCTTTCTTTCCCATATTCAAAATCTTCGTCATTTGGTTATTCAAGCATTTTCGGGTTTGAAAATTTTTTCCGCTTCATGTTTCTGTACGGACTTCTAAGGGGGAGTCTCCCCGAAAAGAGTTTTACTCTGAAAACAAGGCTTTGCCAAATGTGGTAGACCGGTAAAAGAAAAGCCACGCCATGGTTGAAGTATTAGCTGTTCAAAGAAAAACATCAGTATTTTCGATGTTCCAAATTATTTTTTGTAAAAGAAAGTAAACTTAAGATATAGCCAAATTATTTTTTATAAAAGAAAATAAACGTAGTATGTAGAAACGATATGACGACCTTTACCATCTGCACTGGTGTCACTTTTACAACACTTCCGCTCCTCATTTGATTTAAGGCCGAGGTAAAATCACTCTCTTCCTGTTTTGAGGTTTTGTACTTTTCTTTGTTTTCAACATTTCACAATTATGTTCATGTGAGGGTTTGCAACTGAGATGTGCTTGCCTTATTTTGAGTCTCTGGTATTCCAACAAGACAGGTACAAGATTTGGTATAAGCAATTGGAGCAAGCTTAGGAGACATAGAATAGTAAACATTTTCAACGAGGTGGGCTTTATGTCTTTCACGGTTTCATGTGGTGTGGCTATGGTGCATAGTTTTTCTCTACGATTTTCTACCCGTCCGGGGAAGTAATACCAATTTATCCAACTGATAGACAGTTCAACGGCGAATTACAAGTCCCGAAATGATCAACGCCGGCAAACAAGACAATCTTTATATCTGTCAGTGGACTCATTTGTCGTGGTTATGATCATTTCACCTAAATAACAATTTTTGTTTGGAGGTTTTTCATCTCCCACTGGACCCGTCTAAAGTGTAAAATTGCTATGGGTTTATCTCATGAACAAAAAAGAAGTGCCGAAATGACTATTTTCATTATTGTTCTACATTATCTCATTCAACTTCTCCATTTTTTCTAACCACTGATTTTACTGATTTGAACTTGAATCATTTTCAACTCAATGTGATCGAAAATTTTTCTGTAACTAATTGCTTAAGTAAAAAAAAGATAGAGAAAGCTACAAAAACTTATGCTCTTACAGAAACGAAAAAAGCCGTGTATTATCCTAAAGTTCAGTTTTGCTACTTTTAGAGGACTTTTTTGAACCAGTTTTCCTTTTTCTCCACCATTGTTGAATTTGTCGTGATGTCTTCACAGCGTGTTTCTTCAGCTTAGCACCTGTATCTGAAACTCTTTTTGTTATCTTCTTCACCCAATCTTCCTTCTTAGGTTCTTTCTCTCGCAGTACTTTACCCTGTCAGCCAAAGAAAAAAAGAAAAGGAATGTTCATATTTCAATTACGAAAATTATTCGTGCATATGCTTATATACACACACACACACAGACATATGTATACATATATGCAGAACCAGATCTGAATACTAAGAGGTAACGCGATATATATGTTCAGTACCAAGTTTGAAGGAAAATCTTTCTCGGCATCATCGTCATCATCATCTTCATCAGCGTCTTCATTCCCGAAATTGTTGTTTAAAAGATCTTCTTTTGAGTACATTTTCATTCCTGGAGCCCCTGGCATACCCTGAAAGTATGAAGATTAGAAATTTAGAATCACTCACAATGGAAGATTATCAAAATTTTAAGATCAAGCCCATCATGAAGTTGTTTTGCACATTTACCTGCATTGATCTCATTATCTTTTCCATTTCAGCCTCCTTATCTGACTTGGGAAGGAAAGGTTCTCCTGGTGTTCGATCCTGAGAAGAAAAGAATTGAAATTTCACCTTTTTGCGATATTATAAAGGTTTAAGATTTCCATTGCACCAGAAGGGAAGAAAAACTAGCAGCTTATTAAAATGTGTAATAAGAGAGTGGAATGAGGATCAACTGATTAAACAACACTTCTGATGTCAATCATAAAAATGAGATAAGTTTGGGCTGCAACTATTCTTTAGGCTAAGCCGTAAAAAAAATCTTGAGTGGACTCTAATAATCTAAGAAGACGATTAAGTGTACTGATATGGCCTTAAGTCAAAATCAAAGTACAAGTAAAATAACTGACTTGAGTTTCATAAGATTTGAAAAGAAAAGGATCGTCATAAACCAAACTTTCGAAGAACGCGCAAACCAAAACCTTGATACAATCATAGCATGTAAGTTAGATTGGCTTTAGTTTCTATTTATCTGAAAATAGATATTATTACCTTTGGAACCAACGGTGGCTTGACAGAGCATGATTTTGTAAGCTCCTTACAGAGATAGTTCACCAATTTATCGACCTGGGGCTTGTGTTTGTACATATATTCTGCAACATCGGTATCTGACAAACCCATAACCTGTAATATAGATTTACGTTTTAAAAAAAAATTGCGACTCATTTAATAAATATAGCTAAATGAGAATTCTATCATGATGAGATGCTGACAAAAGACACACTACAATTCTAAGCATAAACCATGGACCCTTTATTGCCTCGAACCATTTAGTTTCGTGCAGAAAATCATTTGCGATCTATGTGATATTAATATGTCATTTAGGTTTTACCTTTGTTGTATCAGATAGTTGGAGTCCCCTTAGTTGGTATAATGTGAGAACTTGTATGTACATCTTTTCTAATTGAACACAATCATGTTTAGGAACATAAAATCATTTTTAACTTAACATTTTCTGTTTGCAGCGTACTATAGGTTATCTATTAGTAAGATACTGACAAAGAAGATATGAGGCCACCTTCTGGCATTTCTGCACTCACGCATCCGATAACCAGTACTAGTGTTAAATACTGACAGACATACCAGTGGGCATGTACATGGTTTGGGCTCAAATTGATCCAAAAAGAAAGAAATAAACAAAAGATTTACCTCATGACAAGCCCGTTCAATCGTCTTACACTCTGAATTACATTGACCTTCAGTATCTTGTTCGACAAGCTGGAAGACAATAAGGGTGAAAAGTGAGGAATGTAAGATTAAGCAACCAAACTAGAATAAAATTCATAAGCTAAGGTATACCTACAAAAATACTTACTAAATCAAACAATGATTAGCATCTTAACCCATTTACTCTATCAACTTTCGAAGAATAATTGAGAGAGGTAATCTTTTTGTTGAAATATTCTACATGGTGATAAATCATATCCCAAAAAATCAAACTAAGATTAATCCCCATTATGAATTCCAATGCATGTAGGAGAAAGGAGAAAAGATGAAACATTTCCAAGAGGAAAGACCCAATGATCAGAAACATAATAATAATTGTGAGAACAATCCCATATGGGAGAATGATGATGTAGCAACCAAGAATATAATGTCTAGGTCTTCTCCACTCATTGGCAATTGATTTTGAGTTGGATAAACACAAACTTAACATGGTATCAGAGTCAGGCCTAGAGGTGATAGGCTTAAACCCCACAAGTGAGGAGGCATGTGAGAATAGTCCCACATGGGAGAAGGGCGAGCAACCAAGAATATAATGTCTAGGTCTTCTGAACTCATTGCCAATTACTTCGAGTTGGATAACCACAAACTTAACAATAACAAATTGTCATTTTTCTCCCATTAAGAAATTTAGAGTTAACTTAGATCAACCTAACAAATCAATGCCCATCAACAAACATCAACAAAAAGAAAAAAAAAAAACAAGAGATAGATATGAATTTGAAGTCAAAACCTCAAAAGAGGAACAAATTGCCATAGCTTCATACCTCCAATTTGTTCCCTTTCTCAACAATGTCAATTTTTAAGATCCAATCAGCTTCTTCTTTTTTCAAATTACAAACATTTTCAGCAATTTCAATGATCTCAAACTCTGAAATCTGTTAATGGGAGACACAAGAAATACTAAATCAAATGAGATTCAAATCTAATCAATCAAATCCAAACTACAGAAAATAAAAAACTGAAGAATACCCATTAAAATTGAACAAAAATGGTACCTTTTTAGGAGAGATCTGAGTCTGTTTATTATTAACTTGGTGATATAATTGATTTGCAAGCTTTTCACAGACCTGACATTTGATATATGGTATATCTTCTTTTCTAGCAGTTAAAGTTGGTTTCTTTGCAGAAGAAGAAAGAGGTATCCATGAAGATATTAGTAAAACTGAGATAAGAAGAAGAAAAACTGATTTCATCTTCTCCATTGATGAGTTTCTTCCCAATGAATGATCTGCAACTCTCTCTCTCTCTCTCTCTCTCTCTCTCTCTCTCTAGAAGATGAAGAAGACTAGTGTAAAACAAGGGGTGTTTGAGTAGCGAACACTTTAAGAGATGGTTAGAGAGAGAGAGAGGAAGTGAAGAAGAAGAAGAAATAAACGAATAATGACGTTTTCTGTGAATTTTTATTGGGTGGAAGAATTTGTGAGACGGTAGGCCCATGTTCTCGACCAATGAAATACGAGTATACACGTAGTAAATCTATTCGGGCTGTTAAATAACGTTTAGGGGGTAGTGGTTGGGGATTCATACTTCATAGGGACACTCATGAACAACATGTCTCCAAGACATTTCTAGACATTTTCAGACTTTTCAAGACAAAGTTTGTAGATATTTTAAGACATTTAGTCCATAAATAAAAGAGTTAATTCCTATATGGCCCCCTACTTTGTGACCAGCTTCCTTTATGGTCCCATTTTTTTCGTAAATTCAAATCTGGCCCCTATTTTCAAGTAAATGTCCTAATTGTCCTTCCTATTTATAATTTTTCAAAATAAAATTAAATACATTCCACCTCACCTCTATCTCCACCTCACATGTCTCTCCACCTCACCTCTCTCTCTCCACCTTTCTTTCTCTCTCTCCACCTTTCTTTCTCTCTCTCTCCACCTTTCTTTCTCTCTCTATCCACCTTTCTTTCTCTCTCTCTCTCCACTTTTCTTTCTCTCTCTATCCACCTTTCTTTCTCTGTCTCTCTCCCACTTCGTCTTCCCCGGCCATGTCGCCGGCCGGAAAATTTTCCGGCCGGCGACCTTAAAAAAAAAAAAAAACTCTCATCTCTCTCTCTCTCAAAAGATTCCGGCGAAGGGGTTACCCTTCGTCGGAATCTGTTCGGAAAAGACCCTTGAAGGTCTGTTCCGAGCAGACCTTCAGATCTGAAGGTCTGTTCCGAACAGACCTTCAGATCTGAAGGTCTGTTGAACCAGACCGGTCTGGTTCAACAGATTCCGGCGAAGGGTAACCCCTTCGCCGGAATCTTTTGAGAGAGAGAGAGATGAGAGTTTTTTTTTTTTTTTTTTTAAGGTCGCCGGCCGGAAAATTTTCCGGCCGGCGACATGGCCGGGGAAGACGAAGTGGGAGAGAGACAGAGAAAGAAAGGTGGATAGAGAGAGAAAGAAAAGTGGAGAGAGAGAAAGAAAGGTGGATAGAGAGAGAAAGAAAAGTGGAGAGAGAGAGAGAAAGAAAGGTGGAGAGAGAGAAAAAGAAAGGTGGAGAGAGAGAGAAAGAAAGGTGGAGAGAGAGAGGTGAGGTGGAGAGACATGTGAGGTGGAGATAGAGGTGAGGTGGAAATGAGGTGGAATGTATTTAATTTTATTTTGAAAAATTATAAATAGGAAGGACAATTAGGACATTTACTTGAAAATAGGGGGCCAGATTTGAATTTACGAAAAAAAGGGGGCCATAAAGGAAGCTGGTCACAAAGTAGGGGGCCATATAGGAATTAACTCTAAATAAAAAGTTGTTGACATTTCAAAGATTTGAGTTCTTAGACAAAATGTGTAGTGAATATTTTACTATTACTATTATTATTGTTGTTGTTGTTAAAAATAATATTTTTTTACTAATATTACAAAAGAATATTTTTGGAGTTTCATATACATCTGGGTATCCGTAGACATTGACGAAAAATTGGTAGATATTTCTTGTTTTAATACTTTTATTTTTGACTTTCGTAGACATCTAACTATCTGTGGACATTGGTGGATATTTATTATTTTAATATTATTATTAGTAGTAGTATTATTGTTTTATCATACTAAATAACATATTTTTATTAATATTTTAAAGATATTTTTTTAAAACTTTCTAGAACATTTGCATGTTCGTGGATATTGATGGGAAATTGATGAATATTTACTGTTATACTATTATTAACAAATATACATTGTTCAAACTAGTCCAACAATAAACTAATTTATACAAAGTATATATTGACAAATTCATACAAATTAGTCTCAAAATAAACATATTTCAAACAAAACAAACACATTCAAACAAAATAAACATAGATCATACACGTTAAACAAGTGTTATGATAAAATAGTTCAGACAAAATAACCCTACATTGTTCAAACAAAATAAACATAATTCATACACGTTAAGTTAGTTTTGTAGTTCAACGTCTGCCCACATATGATTACACAAGCTGTCTCGCCATTCATTAGCTTCTTCACGTTGTCATTGTTGGGATTGATAAACCGAACCAGTATCAATTTCATCATTTAAAACTGGCAAGGGAACTGAATACGGCTGATTTTCTTCTTCTGGAGGAAATTCATCAGTACGAAATTCTTTGCGAAGAAAATTGTGCAATCCTGCACATGCTAATACTATCTCTGCTTGAGTCTTTAACGGAAATGGAGGTGCGGACTTGAATATTGTAAATCGAGATTTAAACACACCAAATATCCTCTCGACTACATTTCTTAAAGAAGAATGTCGAAGGTTGAATAACTCAACAGCTATATTTGGATCACAACCTTCACCAGCAAAATCTTGAAGATGATAACGAACACCACGATACGGAGCTAGAAATTATCGCCGATTTGGAAATCCACAATCTACTAGATAATATTTACCTAATAAAATAAATATTTTAGATGCACGATATAAGTTTCTATAGGTATGGTAAACGTAAAAGTAATGGTTACCTTGTGGAACTTTTAGTCCATTTCTTCTTGTAAGAGCATCATTTAACACTTTTGAATCATGAGCTGATCCCTCCCAACCTCTAAGCACATATCTGAACTCCAAATCAAAGTTACAGACTGCTAATACATTTTGAGAAGTTATTCCATGGCGGTTACGATAAACACATTCATCGCGTTCTGGTACCATAGCTGGTATATGTGTACCATCCACGACTCCGATGCAGTCCTAAATAAATATTATAAAATAAAATTGCATCTTAGCAGGTCAACAACTAAGTTATGCACGTAAAACAAAAATTAGAATTGAAGTTCAGATAACTAAATTCAGCAGGTAAAACAAAAATTAGAAGTGAAGTTTGGATACCTTAAAATATGGATAAAATGTGGTACTGTCCTTTATTTTAGCAGGGGTTGTTGTTGCAGGTATGACCATCATCTGTGGTGCAATTGTGTTCAAGGCTGTTAATATTCGATGAAAATTTTTACTGACTGACCAACGAGATCGACCGAATGTCTCGCGTACCGTACAATATCGTGAATTTTGACCAACGATAAGTAAGAACGTTGCAAGCATTTCTTCCACACAAATATATCTTGTGTCTCGTAGTGGTGTTTTCTCTCTGATGATGTTGCATAATTTTCGAAATGCATCAGGACACATTCTATACATCCGTCGAAAGTTTTCTTGATCCTCATTTAGTACTCTTTCTATAAATTCATGCCCAAACCTAGTAATAGGACGTTGAAATAACGGATACTCAATTTGCCGATGACCTGAGATTTCTATTACTTTTGTCGCGACACACACTACTGAATAAGCACCAGCCATTACAATCTCAACACTATCATAAAATTCGTCTTCTTCCCTCGATTCATTATCACTATCATTATCACTACCGTCAATGTTCTCTTCAGTTTCTTCACTAGATCTGACATTTTCGCCTTCATTACGTGTATCCATTTGTAGAAAATCGTACCTATACAAATAGACATATCCATTGCATTAGTAGTTTACAATTTCTTCATGCCAAATATAAATAATTACATTAAAAGGTAAAAGAACTTGATTTCAAATATTGACAGAGATGGTAAAACATTCAAATAACTTATCAAAGATTTACTATAAAGTTATCAAACATTAACAAAACTTTCATTGATGTTAACTTGTTTTAGCAACTTACAAAATACACATAAAAGTTATTTCACAAAAAAGATCATGTAAATGTTACTAACTAAAAGATTCAACCATAAGTTATATATAACAAGTTAACAAGTTCAAGTGACAAGATCATTCCAAAAGATGTCACTACGACAAAAAACCAAAACATTTAAGCACACTTTTTACTGATGGAGCTTTGTAGAAATCCAATTCTTCCTTTCCTCCGGTGCTAAGAGTTTAAACATCTCTTGTTTCCCTTTAGTGTCAAGCAACTCTACTAACTTAAACTTATCGTCAGTAGATAAGTCAGACATTTCCATTATAACATCTAAAAAAGTAGTTTTTCTTTCCTTTTCTTTCCTAACCCTTTCTTCCATGAGACCACGAATTGCCTCTAGATTAGTTGCAACCGATACCACTCCACTTGGTAAAGTGTCCATGACATCTTTGTCCATAAGACTACTTTGTTCGAGATCTTTCCTTGGCATTTTTCTAGTGCGTGTAGTAGGAGTGTTTGAAATGGTTGCCTCACATGCATTATTGGAACTTGTTGGAAAGGGTCCTTGTGGAACTTCATGCTCCCCCTGGAATGAAGAAACATTATCGTATATGAAAAAATTACCCTCATCATCAAATCCACAATCATCCAGTGTTGGACCTCCGTGAGTACTTTGACAATCTTGATAGGTTCTTGCATCGTTTTGTTCAAAGTGTAGACTCATTGCTCCTTTTCCACTAGCATTTTTATTTCCGACCACGAGGCATATATCTTCATAGTCATCACATGCCTCTTTCATCGATCTAGGCTTTGGATGAGACTAGAAAATTCACCAAAAATATCTTATTAGTGTGGATACCAAATATAAAGAATGTGAATACTCAAGTAAATAAACATATGCAGACCTTCACATAATTATCCCATATTTCTTCATCGGCGGTGAACTTCTTCGTTGTTGAGTCATTACCAGATCCAGAGCTGAATTTCAATAACTCGTGGTATGCTTTATATCTCCTCTGAAAATATTTGAAGTGACTTTGATTGTTCGGCATATGATATGGTGCAATTAAGTTGAGCATTTAATGATGGCAAGATCTTAGTCTCCACCAACTTCTTATTGAAAGATCCACTTCTATCCTGCCAATTGAAGCCTACGGCTTCTACTAGAAGCTTCAATAAAAGATTCGTCTCTTCCATAGTCCAAATCTTATAAGCTACTTTTTCTTTGGTTGCATTTATTTGCTTTGAAGTATCCATTTTACGGTACTACGTATAAGAAGAAAAATACTTAACATTACTTTATATCCTCAAGAATATAAATATCACAACAACTACTACATACATATTTTGAAACGTCAAAACTACAACTATTTATCTTTTATAAGTTCTATAAGTCCTAAAGAGTTAAAATTGAATTATCTAAAGTTAATAATACTACGAACAACTACAACTGTTGTCTAAAACAAACATAAGTTTGCAAGAACTAACATCTTCCCAATCTTCCACAAAAAAAAGTTTACACAAAACATGTCAAAGTTATTAAAAAGGAAACTTAAAGTTTGCAAGAACTATCACTTGATCGATGAGATATCATTTTGGTGTATATACATGAGTCAGGTCGACTTTCTTAACCAACAGTGACAAACATGATATGACAAAACAAAAGTTTACACAAAACACGGAAAGTACAAAGGCAACTAATAATTTGATAGAAAGTACAATTCAAGCTCCTTTCAGACATTTGCTTTTTTATAACTTTGCATATATCACCATGGTTCATATTATATTCATGTACATAGTAATATGACAAAACAATATCTGCTGCAGATGCAGTTTTTTATTGTCTTGAAGTGGGTTGGAAGCTACCTAAAACTGACCTAATTATTTTAAACAAAAATGGATGATTCAGGAGACAACTACTAATCAAGAAATCACCATACAATTGTTTGTCTATTAAGCAAAAGATCACCATTCAAATCTTCATACATTAAGCAAGAGATCACCATTCAAACAACCTAATAACCTAGTAATCTTTAATAACTACTCATACTGTTCATTATTTAAAAAATCTTTAACAACCGAATACTATTCACTATCCAAAACAACTACTCATACTGTTCATCATTCAAACTTGAAAAAATTGGCCTAATAACCTAATAAACTTTACCAATAGAATCTTTAACCTAATAAAAAATTGAAGTTCAGTTTATTACCTGTAGATTTTTTGACTGGAAAAGTGTGATGATGATGATGATGGTAAAGAACTTTTAGCCCCTTCTTGCCCTAAAAACTTAAAAAATGAAAAAATTGACTTGAAAATGAAGAATAGAAAAGAGAATAAGAAGAACTATAATGAAGAAGAAAAAGGAGAAGAACTATGGTGAAGAACTCGGTCCTTACTTGATTCGGCTCCTTGAAATCGATTTTCTCTCGAACTCACCCTTTCCTGCCCGTGAAGAATGAAGAGATCCAAAATGTCCCAAATGTTTCTCCTTTTTTGGTGGACACATGTGGGTCAAAAATCACAAAAATCTCTTCTTAAAATCTTCCAAATGTCCCGCATACAAAATGTTCCCAAATGTCCCAAGAAATGATGTCTCAAACCAATAACATGGACATTTCGAGACATTTAAAATGTCCCAAATGAATAACACGGATATTTCGGGACATTTAAAATGTCCCGAACCAATAACACAGACTTTGACGGACATTGCCATGTCCCTCAAAGTCCACAACCACTACCCCCCCCCCCCCCCCTTAGGGTCATTATCAAACAAGAAATTGGTGATGCCTATACTCAATATTAGGCTATCTTGAAACTAAGATGAATAGATGATAATCCGTTCTTATGGACAAAGATGAAAACAAGTATTTTTGCCACGAAATCTTTTTATCAAGAACTTCTTAATCGAAATTCTGTCATTTTTTCACCAGGAAACCGCGGCCGAAAGAACTTGATAAAAATAATATCCTTCCACCAAAAGTAAGATGTTTTGTTTGGAAGTTGATCTATAACGGTTTGCCTGTTCGAGCAAACCTAGGGAAACTTTCCCAATACCACCTGACCTTTAACCATGTTGCTCTCTACAACCAGAAACGACCAAACACCTATGTCAAGACTGTGCGCAAACCCGACGTCTACTTTAGCTATTTAATATTGAGGCAACTCATGCCCAAGATCAAATATTGATTCAATCGTTACTTTCAGACTACTTAAATATGCATCATACATGTTTTAACAAATGTTGTTTATTATTATGGAATATGTGGGAAGAAAAATATGAAATACACTTTAATTCCACTACTTTCAATTTCAATCAAGTAATACACATAATCAAAATGGATTTGAAGAAACTACCACATGACCAGTTTCAAGGTTCTGCTGATGTCAAAATTTGTCAGTCTGATTATCAGTCAGAATAAAGAGACTTGATGCTGGATCACGCCTGGTTGATTGATTCCGCTCCGTTGATTCCTTCCACCATCAATCTTGCTCATAAGAACCTGGGAGGAATTCTGCAAGGAGCTCGGAAATATCTCTAACGCTCAAGACAATCAGATTGCCCTTACAGATAAAGATTGGGTATTGAATGAACCGTGGAGTTCTTACCTTCTTCGAGGTGATTTGATTCCCTTTTTATAGGTTGTTGTGGCCGACTGTTGATAGACGGTGATGATGAGACGGTTGAGATATGTCGTGTTACATAGGAACTACTATTTCGTAGTTGAGAGATTTACGATTTCCTTTTGAGTTTATCTCGTATCTTTCAAGTTTAGGAGCTCTATTTAAGGATCCTCGATAGATATCTTTCCGAGTTAATAGATTCTCTAAGAGAAGTTTCCTCATTTTAAGACTCTTGCGCCTAAGTTAAAATACTTAAGATCCTCACCGACTGGGATCATGGACTAGATTTTGGCTTAAGTAGGTAAGCGTTTATCACGCTTCTACCTTCCCACATTTAGGGCTTAAGGTATCGACCTTACTTATGTGGACTTCCCTAGCCTTCTCACGAATCCCAGGGCAGACTAAGTTGTATTTGAGCCAGGACAAAGGTGCATAGGACAATCGTACCAACCCCCAATTCTGAGCTTGAGTCGCAGACCTCCTTCGAATTCGACCTCCCTTGCTGACTTGATGCGGGTTGACCCGCGGGATTTCAGTATTCTCTTGAATCATTGACCTTAGTCAACTTAATTATGATTATTTTTTGTATCATCACGAGTCCCGCCACTCCTTAGTCGAAAGTAAAGATGATGTAGTCGCAGCGGAATTAAAAGAAGAACGATGTAAATAAACGAAGAACGGTAAATAACTGTAAATAAACTAAACTTTATTAAACTTCAAGGGGTTTTTCTCTTCAATATGAATACCAATAATAGACTGGACCTCCTTTTATAGACTACTAAACTTTCCTAGATAGACACAAACTAGACTTTCCCAAATAATAGAGTTACTGAAATAAAGAAACTTCCTAAACCTAGATTCCTTATGAATCCTACTATAATTAGGACTCTTACTAAACTGCTAATCTTTGGCCAACTAGGCCATGGTCGTGTAACCTTGTGGGGTCGTCTTGGATGCGCATGTATCAGCTCCCCGTTCCCCAGAAGGTTCGTCCTGAACCGTCTTCTGTAGGGTGGTCAACTCAGTAGAGCCGTCTTCAATTGGTAATAAAGTGATAATCTTCTTCTGCCATGGAAACTCATAAACGTTCAAACGTCCTTTGTAAGTAGCATCCACATCCAATTGGCAAGGTCGTCCCAAAATAATGTGGCAGAGATCCATATCGGTAACATCGCAAGTAATATCAGACAAATAGGAAGAGCTAATATAAATTGAAAAGGTACATATGCGATCAACTCGTGTAGTGCTACCAGATTGAATCCAAGCCGTACGATAAGGATGAAGCTTTGGAATCGTAGGAATACCCAAGTAGGCGACAAGTCTAGCTGAAATCAAATTCTCTATGCAACCGCTATCAATAATAGTACAAACTTTGTCTAAAACCGTACCTCGTGTAACGAACAAGTTCTTCCGTTGAGAATGATCTGGCGCAAGAGGAGTAAAAAGCACCCTTCTAGTTACTAGCATGACACGGTCGCCGGTGTCGGGGTCAAGGTCGACACGCTCGACGTCATCATCGCCCGAATCCAAGTCTTGAATTTTCTCCACAAGATTTGCTTTACCACGTAAAGGGCAAGCATTAGAATAATGACCCGTTTCAAAGCAACGAAAGCACTAACTAGAGGGGGTCTTTTATATGGGTTTTCAGGTAAAGTCTTTGATCCGTCGTCCGTTGTTTTGTGTTGATCCGAGTCATCTGGTGGTGGTTTAGGATAAGTATTACGAGTGTTATAACCCCGATAAATGGACCGAGAATCTGACTCAAAAGAACGAGCCACACTAATTCATTCAGAGACGGAGGAGAAAGAACGTAGGTTGACAAGATCCTTAATGTCACTTCGAAGAACGTCTTTGAATTTTTCCAATTTCATGGATTCTGTATCGGGAAGATTAAGCTGGGTACTCAAACGCTGAAAATCTGAAGCATACTCTTCAACTGAGCGTCGGCCTTGGCGACAACGAAGATATTCCAAATATAATTGATTCTCGTAGTCAGGAGGGAGGAATCGAGCCATCATGAGTGGCTTAAGTTCGGACCAAGAGGATATAGGTGGAAGATTTAATATTCGGCGTTGTTCGGATTCCTGTTTCCACCAAGTAAGAGCGGTTTTGGACAAATATCCAGTAACACAACGTACTTGTTCATGTCCGTGAACCTTCATAACATCGAAAAAGATTTCGAGACGGGAGATATAATCCAAAAAGTCCTCAATGTTTATCGTACCGTCATAGGCCGGGACATCCATTCGAATACGGTAAAAAGAGTTGGTTTGTTGGTGATCATTGCCGTAGTCGGACGGGTGAGCCTCGGTTTTGTCATGTGGGTGACGAGTAGGTGTTGCTGACCGTGTTCGTATGATGGGCCTGGTATAGGGTGGGTACGGTTCACGGGTGTGTTTACGGATATGGGGGTGATCTGGTTCATAGGTTTGGGTTCGGGTTTGGGAGTGGTCTGCTTCTCGATTTCGTGGGTAAGGTGGGTAATCGTGGTGGTGGTTGGTAACGGGTTCGTTGTCACGGTTTCGTGATGGGGTGTGCATTACTGAATAGCGGGTGTTGGGGTTGGTTTCGGGTTGGTGGGTGGTTGAAGGTGACGTTCGGTTTAGTGGGCGAGAGGGGGTGGACTCCTGTCGGTGTTGGATTCAGAGGGGGCTAAACTCGGTTATTCGTGATTGTTCGAGGTCATGGTTTCGATGGGAGTATGGGTTAACGATAGGGTTGGTTCGTGTGAAGTCTGGGTGTTCGAGTGGGGGGTTAGAGGAGTAGGAACGATGGTCTATGTAAGGTGGGATCGTCCTTGTGGATTGGTGGAGTTGTTCACTTTGGGTGCGAGTTGATGTGTAGTGGTCTTGGGGCATCGAGTGGCGTCGATCATCTAGGGAATAGGGTCGTGTGGGTGATAGCCGACAGGTGGGTGAATCGAGTCGGTGAAGGAGAAGGTAGGTGCCGATAGGGTAGTGGGAGTGAGGTAAGGTAGAGAAAGAATTGGTGTGGTGTATGGTGGTGTTATGGTTTTGGAGGTGTTGGTCATCGATGGTGTTATGGGGCAAGGGTTAGACACGGTGTGGCCGAAGATAGGGTTAGTGGTGGGGGTGGTAGAACCGGTGATGATAGGTGTTTTGGTGATGGGTGGAGTCGGTCGGTGTGATGAAGGTTGGTTCGTGGTTGAGGTCGATGGTATGGAGGTAAAAGAGGGTAACTTGCATATACTTTCGAGTTGTCGAGACAAATTCTTGATGGAGTCATTGACTTGATCGAATCTATGATCGATATGGTCAAATTTTTCCATGTTTTCTTTCTTGTAATTTTCGAAAGCTTCTTCCAGTTTTGTAACCGAGGATAACTTATTGTTGATGTTGTCCCATTCGGAGGCAAAAGTTGGTGTCCTCTCTTTAATAGGTGTAGCAGGAACGGTAGTGTTAACCATTGTAATTGGTTAAAAAAAATGGCTCTAAATACCACTTGATGTAGTCGCAACGGAATTAAAAGAAGAACGATGTAAATAAACGAAGAACGGTAAATAACTGTAAATAAACTAAAATTTATTAAACTTCAAGGGGTTTTTCTCTTCGATATGAATATCAATAATAGACTGGACCTCCTTTTATAGACTACTAAACTTTCCTAGATAGACACAAACTAGACTTTCCCAAATAATAGAGATACTGAAATAAAGAAACTTCCTAAACCTAGATTACTTATGAATCCTACTATAATTAGAACTCTTACTAAACTGCTAATCTTTGGCCAACTAGGCCATGGTCGTGTAGCCTTGTGGGGTCGTCTTGGATGCGCCTGCATCAAAAGAAACTAAGAAGTCGAAGAACTTAGAAGTCTTTTCTTTGACTTTCTTTTATGCGTGCGATCTGCACGTGGGTTATGATGTTGCAATAAATAATTTAAACAAATAATTAAATAAGTCTTCAAAGTTTCAAGTATACCTAAACCAAGATTGTGCTGATAGCCGGGTTGTACTCCGTGAGACTTGAAATTTTTGGTAGAGCTGCATGTGAGGTCTGTGTTATGAGGCTCTTTCTTCAGGGATGCGTTGCTGGGTTGTTCTGTTGAGCTCACTTTTGCCAAGCTTGATTTTACTGCGTTCGCCCGCGTTTCTGTTTGCATGCGATGCGTGTTAATGGCTTTGCTCTTGGGAGTTGGGCTTCATTCCTTTATTTTTTGATCTTCTGACGTCAGACGCTTGATCTTCTGATCACACATTTTCTGAATTTGCCTTGTAGTTAATTGATCACGTTACCTTATCTCTGTCACTCTTGGGACTCATATTTTCCTTTGATTGATGCATGGCTCCAAGCGTTTCTTATCACATTAATGCCATGTCTGACTTCGTCAGAGATCCGTCGCGATTTCTTGTAGTGTCATTATTACTTAGTCAATTTTCGAGGCACTTTTATCCTTTAATGCCCCTATCGAGGCTTTTTCCCTCCAGCTTCCCTCAATAACTATTGTGTTTGGCGTTAGCTTTTCTTTATGGACAACTTTTCCTAAGTTGTTCGTTTTCTTTTGAAGTCTTCTGGCTTCCTCGATTTCAAGGATGAGACCTTTATTTAAGTTATGCCTTGAAGTTATTCATTCTTCATATTTCATGCAATAGTGTTGTCGAAGGGAGGGCATTTCATGCAATAGGGATGCCGACCTGGGATGCTTATTGGGGTCTCTTCTATGGGAGGCTCGGGATTCAGGCATAAACGAACATATTGTTTGACCCATTCTCTCGATGAAGTCTTGTTAGGGACTAGGAAACTTGTTGATTTAGGAGAAACCTTGAGATCTTCCCAATCGTTGTCTTTCAGAGTCGTCATGCTACTCTTGGATGGTTCATTCTTCAGCTCCCCTTCCCTTTCCCTTTGCCAGGTTATGGGAGAATTGATAAAATTTCTTCGACTATCTTACAATATCTTCTGTAATAGACCTGAGCAAAAATGTTTACTCTGTAATTCGTTAGCTGTAATTTCTTCCGTAATAGACATTGAGATTAATACATTTTTTCTTTTATTGCTTTTGAATGTTTCGCACTTATCTTCATGTTCTTCTGCTTTCTTTGATTGTTTTAATTGTGTCTATTCGTTTCTCCATACAACGCCCTTTGTCGTTACATCTCTTTGATCGTGGTGCCTGGTCGCCTCGAATCCTTCTTATTTATAAGTATCGTTTGTTCATGGAGGACATGAACATTTCTTCTTTTTATGGCCTTTCTTGTTGTCTGTGTCACCCTTTCTTTACGAATAATCGGTATGACCTTCTACACGACCTTCTCTAATCCCGAGTTAACCGTTGAAGATCTTCATGCTGAGGTAGAAGGAGAAGGTTTTGTGAGAACCTTTTGTCAAAGGGAATTGTCTCGACTCGCAAATTTGGAGCTTATCCTTCAAGCCCGTCCTTTCTGTCTGTTAGTGCAATCTGAGAGAGGTGTTCTCAAAGATTCCAGACCCGTTGTTTTAAAAAGTGATGGGATATCTTGTTCGTTTGAGAGTAATGGTAGGCTTGCAGTCGTGGTGATTTTTGCTTCTGTTACCCCGATTGACCCCCCTTCGGCATTATCTTCTCCCTTTTCTTCTTCTTTCGATGTGTAAATATGATGATCTTTTGACAGTGAATGTATTAGCTTTCTGATTCTGTTTCTTCTCTGTTTATCTTCTTGCGCTATTTTCTCTGCATAACCCTCTTACATAACAGTAGTTGTTAGTAGGTTAGGCTTTATCATGCATGACCTAGGCTTACTACATGATGAACCCCGACTAACTAAAATGCGGGGTCTCATCTTGCAAAATGTAAAAAGTATTAGCGCAACAGATAACCTGCCTAATTCGTAGTTTTGCCTGCATAACAGGGCTTCTTTTTCATTTGATTCTTGTGTCTCCTTGCTTGATCATAGCTTGGGCTACCAAGGTTTTGATTTTGGCCTACAAGGCAGGGCTTTGCCATTTCGCTTGAGGAACAATGCTTTGCTTTTGGGCCTGCGGAGCAGGGGTTGGCTTTTTTGCCCGTGGAACGGGGCTTTCCTTTCTTTCCTGCGGAGTAGGACTTCGCTTTTTTGCCTGCGAAGCATTTGCTTTTGGGAGATTTGCTGTTTGGACCCCCTTTCCTATAATTGACTTGTTGTTTAGACCCCCTTTTTCCAATGTTGCACTTTGGACTCCCTTTTGACGGAATCAATAAGGAATATTCCTTCTCTAAAGTTATAGTTAGAAAAATCCCCAACCTACTCTAACATAATCAATTTTGGAACTTCATGTCCTTCTCTTGTTTACTTTCTCACTCTCTTATTTTCTCTCTCTACCTCTGATAACCTACCCCTTTATCAACTCAACACCTTGTATCTAGGGAGAGAGAGAAAGTATGTATATGTGTATGTGTTTATCTAACTTCATTATTTTTTATTTTTTGTTGAAATGGGTTAGCACAAGCAACTCAAGAAAAACAACCATTTGTTGGATAAAAACCCATACGACTGAGTTTTAATTGCCCTAAAACTATCATAACAATTTGTGATTATGAATTGTTGTCCGCCATCTAATCTCTAGTTTAACGTTCAAGTTTGTCTCACCGATTTAACCTAAGTTTCAGCTTATATGAACCTCATTAGTTAGCACCCAATAATTTGAAAATGAGAAATAACAACAATGAATATTTACAACTTGAATTAATGACAAGTAGCAGAAGTAGTAAATTCCATTGAAGACCAGATATTATCCAAGAATTAACTACTTTATATACATCATTTAAGAAAAATTTATATTCTAATTATGAATTCTAAAACGAAATCAGTCAATTCTGATGATCAAATAGGTAAAAACAAAAAAGTAAAGCTGAATCGATTCTAACACCTTACATAATCAATATAAGAACACGTCTCTAATCTCTTATCTCCAACTAACCTAGTTTCATTTCTTTAATTAGAGAAAATTACCCACCTTCTTCTCTGTGATACAACCCCAATAATCTAAAAGCCCTTCCTCACTCTAAAATTTGTGTGATTATTGGAGTACCCAATAATCCATTGGATCTTCAAACTCAACCGTTGCTGTTTGGATTGACAAAAATGGTGTATGCTCTAGAGGATGATTGAAATGGTCCGTTTAGATAGAGAAAGTAAACAAGAGAGGGGCATGGGATTCCAAAATGCAATATTGGTCCTTTGGAGAAGGAACATTCTTTGCTGATTCGGTCAAAAAAGAGTCCAAAGTGCAACACTGGAAAAAGGGAGTCCAAACAGCAACAAGTCAATTATAGGAAATGGGGTCCAAACAGCAAATCTCCCTTTGCTTTTTTTTGCTTGAGGAACACGGCTTTGCTTTCTTGCCTGCGGACTAGGCTCTGCTTTTTTGGTGGCCGGGTTATTGTTTTCGCTATCCGTGCTTAGGTTTAACGAGGTTCGGATAGAGCCCCTCCTTTAGGCATGCGTTTTAGCAGGGCTAATTTTTTAATGGCTGGGTTATTGCTTTCGCTATCCGGGCTTAAGAGTTCTGAATAGGGCTCCCCCTTTTGGCCTACGTTTTTGTAATGTTTTTTTTGTTGGCAGCCTTATCGCTTGGGCTACCCAGACTTATGAGTTTCGAATAGTACACAACCAGCTGAGCTACAAACGCATTGTCAAAGAGTAAAATTCGACCTAGTTGTGTCGTCTATTCTGAGGCTCTTTCTACAGGGATGAGGCTCGGGACGGCCTTAGTAAGGCTCGTGACGACCTTAGTAAGGCTCGGGACAACACGGGACGCCATGGGACAGCACGGGACGCCATGGGACAGCACAGGACGCCATGGGACGTGCGTTGCTGGGTTGTTCTGTTGAGCTCACTTTTGCCAAGCTTGATTTTACCGCGTTTGCCCGCGTTTCTGTTCGCATGCGATGCGTGTTAATGGCTTTGCTCTTGGGAGTTGGGCTTCATTCCTTTATTTTTTGATCTTCTAATGTCAGACGCTTGATCTTCTGATCACACATTTTTTGAATTTGCCTTTTAGTTAATTGATCATGTTACCTTATCTGTGTCACTCCTGGGACTCGTGTTTTCCTTTGATTGGTGCATGGCTCCAAGCGTTTCTTATCACATTAATGCCTTGTTTGACTTGGTCAGAGATTCGTCGTGATTTCTTGTAGTGTTATTATTACTTAGTCAATTTTCGAGGGATTTTTATCCTTTAATGCCCCCGTCGAGGCTTTTTCCCTCCATCTTCCCTCTATAAATACCGTGTTTGGCGTTAGCTTTTCTTTATGGACAACTTTTCCTAAGTTGTTCGTTTTCTTTTGAAGTCTTCTGGCTTCCTCGATTTCAAGAAAGGATGAGACCTTTATTTGAGTTATGCCTTGAAGCTATTCGTTCTTCATATTTCATGCAATAGTGTTGTCGAAGGGAGGGCATTTCATGCAATAGGGATGCCTACCTGGGATGCTTATTGGCGTCTCTTCTCTGGGAGGCTCGGGATTCAGGCATAAACGAGCATATTGCTTGACCCATTCTCTTGATGAAGTCTTGTCACGGACTAGGAAACTTGTTGATTTAGGAGAAACCTTGAGATCTTCCCAATCTTTGTATTTCAGAGTCGTCATGCTACTCTTGGATGGTTCATTCCTCAGCTCTCCTTCCTTTCTCTTTGCCAGGTTATAGGAGAATTGATAAATTTCTTCGACTATCTTGCAATTTCTTCTGTAATAGACCTGAGCGAAAATGCTTACTCTGTTATCTTTAGCTGTAATTTCTTCTGTAATAGACATTAAGATTAATACATTTTTTCTTTTATTTCTTCTTAATGTTCCGCACTTATCTTCATGTTCTTCTGCTTTCTTTGATTGTTTTAATTGTGTCTCTTCGTTTCTCCATGCGACGCCCTTTGCCGTTATATCTCTTTGATCGTGGTGCCCGGTCGCCTCAAATCCTTCTTATTTATAGGTTTCGTTTGTTCATAGAGGACATGAACGCTTCTTCTTTCTATGGCCTCTCTTGTTGTCTGCGTCACTTCTTTACGAAACACCGGTATGACCTTCTACACGACCTTCTGTGATCCCGAGTTAACCGTTGAAGATCTTCATGTTGAGGTAGAAGGAGAAGGTTTTGTGAGAACCTTTTCCCAAAGGCAACTGTCTCGACTCGCAAATTTGGAGCTTATCCTTCAAGCCCGTCCTTTCTGTCTGTTAGTGCAATCTGAGAGAGGTGTTCTCAAAGATTCCAGACCCGTTGTTTTAAAAAGTGATGGGATATCTTGTTCGTTTGAGAGTAATGGTAGGCTTGCAGTCGTGGTGATTTTTGCTTCTGTTACCCCGATTGACCCCCCTTCGGCATTATCTTCTCCCTCTTCTTCTTCTTTCGATGTGTAAATATGATGATCTTTTGACAGTGAATGTATTAGCTTTCTGATTCTGTTTCTTCTCTGTTTATCTTCTTGCGCTATTTTCTCTACATAACACTCTTACATAACAGTAGTTGTTAGTAGGTTAGGCTGGATCATGCATGACCTAGGCTTACTAGATGATGAACCCCGGCTAACTAAAAGCAAGGTCTCATCCTGCAAAATATAAAAAGTATTAGCGCAACAGATAACCTGCCTAATTTGTAGTTTTGCCTGCTTAACAGGGCTTCTTTTTGTTTTGATTTTTGTGTCTCCTTGCTTGATCATAGCTTGGGCTACCAGGGTTTTGATTTTGGCCTACAAGGCAGGGCTTTGCCTTTTCGCTCGAGGAACAAAGCTTTGCTTTTGGGCCTGCGGAGCAGGGGTTGGTTTTTTTGCCCGTGGAGCGGGGTTTCTTTTCTTACCTGTGGAGTATGACTTTGCTTTTTTGTCTGCGAAGCATTTGCTTTTTTGCCTGAGGAGTTGGGCTTTGCTTTCTTGCCTGCGGAGTAGGCTTTGCTTTTTTGGTGGCCGGGTTATTGCTTTCGCTATCCGTGCTTAGGTTTTAACGAGGTTCGGATAGAGCCCCTCCTTTAGGTATGCGTTTTAGCAGGGCTAATTTTTTAATGGCTGGGTTATCGCTTTCGCTATCTGGGCTTATGAGTTCCGAATAGGACTCCCCCTTTTGGCCTACGTTTTTGCAAGTTTTTTTTGTTGGAGGCCTTATCGCTTGGGCAACCCGGGCTTATGAGTTTCGAATAGTACACAACCAACTGAGTTACAAACGCATTGTCAAGAGTAAAATTCGACCGAGCTGTGTCGTCTATTAACCGTGTCGCACTTATGCTTCAAGATTGGTAAAATTCGAGCACAAGTTAGCCATTCCCCAAGTTTGCGAAGTAACCTTGACTATAGGCAAACAATATCCCTTGGTGGCAGAATCACACAAGAGACCTAAGTCATTAAAGTACTTAAGAGAACTAGCAAGAGTGCTCTACTTAACTACACTAAAACTTGGTGGAAGGGTCTCTTCTATTTCCTTGAGAACTCTCAAGTACAAGTGTATACACGCACGCTTCCCCAAGTCACTCACACTTTTGACTCACTTGCTTAGATCACTCCTTGGATGATTTACAAATGAGGAGGTTAACCTCTATTTTTACTACTAGACCCTTACAATGGACGATCAAGATTAAAAACATGTATAAGATCTAAAGGCTAGAAAGTGCAGAGAGATAGAAGCCTTCTAGAGTACTCCTTAATGCTCCATGTATCTCCAGATAATTCCTCCCTTAGCAGTCCATAAATGTGTCAAACATGGCTCAAGTCTATTTGCTAGGCCTAATATGATGTCCTCTTGAGTTCTCTAGCTAATTTTAAAGGCTCCCACTAAAGAAAGGGATGTCACATATGCCCATAGACCGGCTTCATTACATAGCTAAAATTTTATGGGTGTGACAACATCTATTATCTATTATATAAAACAGAATGGAAAATCTATTATATAAAACAGAAGGGACAAATTCCTTATTTAATTATATATATATATATATATATATATATATATATTGTCTAGAAGCCCTTTCCCATTATTACAATATAGTCCTTCTTAGAAATAAAATAATATATCTAAGAAAAATAAGTATAAGGAAAAAAAAAGATTTTCGGTTTAGAAATAAAATAAGGGTCCATGGGTTTTAAGTCCAAAATAAAGTTCAAAAAAAGTTTAAGGTCCAATCTTCCCAGAAAATAGGTTTTTAGTCCTTTTCGTTTTGGAAGAAACATTGTTGATAAATAATGTGTTATGTATGACACATATAAAAAAAATGAAATAAAGTATGAAAAACATAAAATAAAGTATGAACTTTAACAATAAATGACAGGTAATTTATGAAACAAAACAAGAATTTTTCAACAGAAAAAACACTGAAACTTTGAAGTCTAGATATACTTTAAATAATTTGGACTAAATATCCATTATAATTATTATTTTGGCTTAAAATCCTATATTAATATTAGGGGGGACTAAATGTGTGTTTAGGGGTAGATTTTTGGACTAGGAACCCAAAAATTCATAAAATAACCCATATAAAATAATTATTTCTTGCACAACACAGGTTTAGAATTAAAATAACATATTTCCTTTTTTTTTTTCTCATAATATCTATTTCCAAAATAACCTATCAAATTGAAAAATTACAAGTTCTAGGGTTTAGTACTCATACCGTTCAGTTTGATTTCTTCATATTACATTTCTTGGTAATATGTGTTTACGAGAACTTAATGTTCGTTTGATTTCTTCAATAATTTCGTTGAATGTTGATTGATATAACTGTCCGTGCCCTCAGGCACGAGCAATACCCTAGTGTACTCCTGAGTGACCACTTTAAAATTCGTGTATATAGCAAAAAGTTTCGTCCAAATATCGCTAGCCTTTTTCTTAACGGTCGTTTTTCTAGGGTCAACGTAATCTCGCAGTCCAGAATTACTCACACCCGTCCGATCGGTAGTTCGCGTATTAGTGCTTTAAACCCTTACTCTCCTCCGTTTCTCTTACTAGAGCGAAGCTAGGGTTTTACTGTTCCGCGCCTTCATTACTCTTGTCCATTCGAATTTCAATTTTAGCCAGAAAACTTCCAAAATTTAGGTTTCCTAAGGACGTTCATCTGCTTCTTTACTTCTCAAGATGGATATGGTAGTAATGGATTCATCAAATGTCACCAAATCGAACAATTTCAGTTTTCTAGTAGGCAAAAATCACGAAATAATGTTAAAAGAATCAATTGAGAGATTTTTAGATGAATGTCGAAAAGGAATTTCGGATTTTTCAGGTTTTAGTTCGATTTTCTTTCGATTACTTCAATCTAGGGTTGATCCTCCACTTGAAACAATCTGGTTTTATTCTGCTGTTAGGTATCGAAGTAGTAATGAATTATCTGAAGAAAATGATTGTCTTGAACGAGTTTTAAAAAGTAAAGATCTGTTTCAGTTGATTTCTGCTTGTTCATCTTCATGTAGTGGAGTAAAAAGTGTAGCTGTTCTTGCTCCAGTTCTGTTTGATTTGCATCAATTGGCTATTGAGTTATCTGGAAAGAAGAACTTGTTATCGAAGAGAGAAAAAAAAGCGATGAGAGAACTTGTTTGTTTAGTTGATGGGATTATTAGTTATATTAGTATTTGTGCTTGTAATAACTATGATGGGGAGGAATTTTCTGTTGGTTTAGTTCATTGTTTTGCAGATTTAGTTCGTGTTTGGACGATAGATGAATCGAAGGGGAAAAATGATATTAAAGAAGTTATGAGAGTGTTTTTTCCATTAGTTAGTGATGAGATTAGAGATGGGTTTAATGGTCTGGAGATTAGGATTGATTACCTTGCTGGGGTTGTCATCGTCGAGTCTTTCTTATTAAGTTTGTGTTTGAAGTTTAATGGGGATTCAGGAAAATCTGAGTTGCAGAAAGAATTGAAGACATGGGCAGTTGGCGCTGTGACTGCTTTTCGGAACTGTTACTTCTTCGGTGAGTTTGTTTTCTAGTACTTGTTTGAGTTCTTTGGTTACTTGAATTGTATATTTGTATGTTTTAGTAACTTGGGAATTTATATCGAATTTGTTGTTAGTGCTCTTTTTATAACACTTATAAATCATACGGAACTTCCAAACTTTAGGTTGAAGTTCCTGCTATTTCACAAGGGTTGTACTAGATATGCCACTTAATATATACAATCATCTAAAAGTCCTCCATTTGCTTGAATTGTTTTTCAGTTGGTTAGGTTTTATATACGATACGATGAATTTTTATACTTGCAGATTCGTACTATTGAGTGACTGATTGTTCTGAATTTAGAATACCTTCAAATGATTTTAGAGACACATTGAAGGCGTGAAGTGCCTCATGTTAAGTACTTGAGCTGTTAAGGGTGCTGCTGGGTTCTACCTTGTTGTTTCTCCTTGTAGATTGGAATTATCAAGAAATGTAGCAACTTGAACGACATATGATGCCTCAAATGACAGATGCGAGCATTACCCATTGCAATAGCAATTTGACACAACTACCCATGGTCTCTTATAATCATCCGAGACTTTTTTCTGTGTATTTGAGAGTTTTTATTTGAGTACACACATAAGTAATGAAGTGTAAATATACAAGGGAGCATTTATAAGTTACAAGACACGTTCCTTTAAGTAAAGAATTGACAACTTTGAGTTTATCAAGTTGATAGGATTCTTGTGTTCTGCTCAATGATTATATAGGAATATGCATGTTGTCAGCAAATCGTTTAGCGAACTCAACTTTCCTCATAATTGGTTATTTAAGTTCTGCTTTGCCTAATTAGTTACGCTTTGGTGGTTTTCAGGGATGCTTCTGAGGCTACTACTGGAGCCAACATTGCCTGTCACTTCCTTATTGGTCAGTCATGCATTTTAATCAATTGTTATTCTTTTCTTACTAGTTAGTTGGCCAAATCATCAGGTGGTAATGGTATTAAACATATATTATCTACTAAACTGGAGCCAAGATTGCCTGTCACTTCCTTATTGCCAAGATAGTTTTTCAGTCTTCATTTTCTGCACCAGGGAGAAAATTCTAAGCGAGAAACTACTGGTCTCTTTCAGAGAGTATATTACGATATTGTGGTGTTCGGGAAGTGGACATGCATCCACTAGTTATCATAACGTACTATGAGACAAAATTGACTGACGATTAGTGGCCCAAGTTTCCTCAGTTTGTTCCAGATATATTCATTAATTATCTAAATAGAGATCCATCGATATCTAGTGCATGTGCTCACAATCGCAGGAACACTGATACTGATTTCCTCAATTACTTCTTAGACTTTCTCTATCACTTCTTAATACTTAATAGCTACTCTGTGTCTTTAGCTCATTATCTCAAAAATATATTTAGTCTTAGTTTTTTGTGATATATGGCAAGTTAAGCGCCTGTCTGATCTCAGGGTTCTGAAGACGAATTCTTATTACGTAAAGTTCTCTATGATGTTGTTGTACTGGTGGAATATTCATTCCTTACTCCTGAAGGAGAATCTGGGACGTCATCAGACTTCATGAAAAATCTTGCAATTACGAGATTGATTGTTGTCCATGAAGCCGTACAGGTTTCCAGGTGAGAGAAAGAAAAGTAGTTCTGACTTGGATTATTGTGAAACTGGTACTTCAGCATCTGAGTATATTAAAATCTGTTTGTTTTTACTGCCATGCAGATCAAACAAGGAACAGACAAAAGCAATTTCTTACATAAATGCATTATCTAATTCTCGTCTACCTTCTCAATTGGTTAAGTGGGCCTCTTATCAAACTGGAATGGATCAAAAAGCAAGCAAACTGAATGTCTCTTCACCCCAGGCTCTTCTCAGTAAGCTGTCTACCTTCGCCCTTCAGTCAGTTACTTCATATTTCATGATTTTCTCGTCTAGCTTTTAACTGAACATTAATCTTATGGTTTTAGAGTGGTTACTAAATCTAGAAAACCAAGGAGTGCAAGTATTTGATCTGAAAAATTCAAAATTATACCCCAAGTTAATAGCTGATTTGTCGAAATTGGATAATGAAGAATCAGTATTTAAGAAAGACAAAAAATCGGCAGATGAAGATCTTTTCTACATTGATTCAAAAGGGGAAGGAGAAGAAGCTGATAATGGTGAGGGTGATCGGGAAATGATCGACTCCATGGATTCTGCTTTTCTGGCTGCTGCCCAGAGAATGAAGTCTGCCACCCACGATACAAGAAGGAAGCGCAAAGATAATAGAAAAGGTGATGAAAGTGTTAAAGTGAAGTTCCAAAAATACGATCTCTCTAGGGTGCAGTTGCCTTCCGGCGATGACGGTAAGAGTAGTGAAAGTGAGGTAGAAAATCCGACCTCTGATGAAGATATCGAAGAAATGGTTGAATGAGGTGCTTCAATAAAATGTCACATGGCTCTCATGAATTACGCTTTTTAAATAGGTTTAGTGAATACCCGAATAGTCTACTGACATCATTCACGATTTTGTGGTTGCATCTCTGAACCTCGGTTCTGTCTGACCGTTTGTACTAAACTGAGTTCTGCAAATTTTGTTAACATTCAAGCAGTCTCTATGAAAGAAACTTCAGAATATCAGATGTTTAATTCTTGTAGGTTGGAAAGTATTAGTAATGTTTTTGTAGGTAATATCTGCCTACAAATTTTCATTTCTCTTTTGAGCTTTTCCATCTTGAAGTGTGTTATATTTAGCATTTCTGAAAATATTTTGGTCATCCATGTCTATCGAAATTTCTACCAAAATTGAAATTTCATTCCTTGGTACAAGCAACACAGCTTCGGGTTTATATGCAAGACCAAAGGCAAATGGGTGGGAATGTCTGTATGCCTCATCTATGTAAAGTGGATTCTATGTAGAGTGGATGTTGTATTCCACAATACAGGATGCCCCTGCATAACTTAAAACAACTTCAATCCCCTATCTTACTTAAAGTATCTTTCTTCGAGTATAGGGCCCCAAGGAGGTACTCCTAAGCCTAGCCTATGACCCCTATTAGTTAAAGCTCTTAAGCGAAAGCCCCTTACGCCATTCTAATATAGGCGTTAGATGCTCTTAAGCGAAAGCCCCAAGGAGGAACTCCTAAGCCTAGCCTATGACCCCTATCAGTTAAAGCTCTTAAGCGAAAGCCCCTTACGCCATTCTAATATAGGCGTTAGATGCTCGCTTTTGGTACTCCAGTGCTCCGTCAACTCAAAAGAACATTAAAGGGGATCTTTGGTTTTTCAATGAAACTTTAGTGTTAGTATACGAAAGAAAACTATGTCTCATCTTTAATAACTGCTAGATTGTTTCTTATATAAAATTGCTAGATAAATCTCTATCACAGTTCACGAGTCAAAACAAAAAATAAGACATAGTCCCATTATGTTATAGACTTTCTAATAGGTTATGTAATGAACAAAAAGAACTAGCCAAGAGTTTTAAAAGAAATATAGTTGTATAACAAAATAAATATCACATGCATAAAACAACAATAACGTAAAATATTGAAACCAAATAAAGATACAACAATGATAAAAATTTCTCTCTTAATGGGCTTCGACGAAGACTTGTTTACACCATTAAGAACCAGGAGTGGAAGCAAGCAACGCCATAGACTGATGTTTGATTTCTAAATTCTTCAAATTTCTCTCCAAATTCTCTAACTCAGCAATGAATCCCAAATCAGAAGCACTCAAATACAACATTCAGGAGTCACTTGGTCAGACTGACTTCAGAAAGGGTTGAGGTAAGCCAAGCATGAAAGTATGTCCAGGCTTTCAACATGGCTATAAATCTTTGAACGGGTGGTGGAGCTGCTGCTAACAGATACGAGAACATGAGAGAAAAAGGATTAGCATATCAGATTATAACTCTTTTGGAGAAACAAGATGTTCAAATTTGTAGAAGGCAGTGGATCTAATTGATATGAAATAATTTTACCTTACCCTTGGCTTTTTTTTTTCTCAAAACGAAAGCTTGAACCCATCTGATCAGATAGCTAACAACCTCACATCATTACCATGAGAAGATTTGGCTCAAGCCAATGAACCTTTTCAGCAGCACCCAAGATTCTGGTAAGGCTTACAATGTGCCGTCTGTTCGTCTTGAATGTAATAGCATGTCAAAGTAATCCTATAAAGTGGAACGAACTGACTTAGATTGAGAAAGTGGTGCAGTTTGTTACTATTGACGTATTTTCTGTTATATCGACAAGGGAAGGCCAACAAAAAGATGAAGTGAAACGGGGTGACAAGAAGCATTTTGCGGACGAACCCTTCCTTTAAGAATGCAAGTTTCATGGATGAACCTGGAATAATGAACAAACAAGGCATGAACATATTAGCAACAAAATTCATTATAAATAAAGATTGATGAAACCAGATAAGGTAATAAATGATTCTTAACTCGCTATTTATGCCAGCAACATTGATTAAACTGAAAACTGATTTTGGATGTAGAATAATCCAGTTGAAAGAGTTGTCCCTGGTTTGGTTCTCGAGTACCTAGTTCCTCGTTTTCAGGCAGTTATCTCTGCCTTCTTGGAATTGATTTTGCCAATATAAGATATATCATCTATCCAATCACCAATAATCGTGACAAGAGCAAGAGCCATTCTTGAAGTGGTGGAAACGACTAACATCGCGAATAACAATTTCTCTATCAATGATATCTGAGAGGAGTTTGATGGCATTATGACAGTCGCCACAGATACGTAGATTCTTGAAAATCCTTATTGGCTTACTAGGTTCCATGCTAATAAGGGAAAAAGCGAGGGCCAACCTTTCACTATGATACTTGAGACTCTGCCTTTTCTCTTCATCCGGAACATTATTAAGCACAATATCAGTATTTGGAACATATCCAGCTGACCTTAGTTTTTGGTTCAGTTCCTCCAACTTTAGATAAATCTCTTTAACATTTGGATGAGAACCATCTTTCGCCAGAAAAACGTGAACTTGACCATTGACTTCTACCCAGCTACACCCTGGTTCTTTTCTCACCCCTTGACTAGTCATCTTTGATCTTACCATAGCGACATCATCCCACCACCCCTTCATTGCATATATATTCGATAGCAGAATATAAGTCGAATCAATATTTGGTTCAAGTTCGAAGAGTTTTTCTGCTGCTACTTCCCCAAATTCAACATTACCATGCATTTTGCAAACACCAAGAACTGTCTGCCAAATCATGGTATTAGCGGTGAGATTCATTTTCTGGATGAACTCTTTTACCTCGTCAAGCTTGCCTGCTCGACCAAGAATATCCACCATACACGCATAGTGTTCAGTCTTCGGTGTAAGCCCATAAACTTTTTTTAACGATTCGAAGTACTTTTTCCCTTCTTCTAACAAGCCCACATTGCTACAAGCTGAAAGAACACCTAGAAAGGTTACCTCATCTGGTTTGATGCCTTCATCCAACATGTTCTGAAATGTTTCAAGCGCTTTCTCTCCCTGTCCATGCTGCGAATACCCACAGATCATTGTGTTCCACGAAACTATATCCCTTGACACTGAGCTTCTATAAACAGCCTCTGCATCTTCTATTGATCCACATTTTCCATACATATCGACTAGGGCACTCGTGACAAATACATCATCTGGTTGGCCAGATTTAATGACACTTGAATGTAACTGTCGGCCATTTTCCAGAGTCGCTATACTGGAACAACCTCTCAAACAACTCGCGAAAGTAAACTCATTCGGGTTTATGCCTTCTCGTTGCATTTGACGGAAGTACTCAATTGCTTTTTCCCCTTGACTGACCTGTGCATATCCACTAATAATTGCCGTCCATGTAAATAAATCTCGTTCTCTCAATCTTGTGAAAACCTTAGTCGCACTTTCCAAGCACCCACATTTCGTGTACATATCAAGGAGCGCTGTTCCTACAAATCCATCATTGTCTAATTTGTTCTTCACAATATGACTATGAATTTGCTGCCCAAAGCTCGCATTTGACAAGCTGGAAGTAGATCTCAACGTGCTAATAAATGTGTACTTGTTAGGCTTGAGACCTTCGATAAGCATCTGGTTGAAAATTACTGGTCCCTGAATACAAGCATCACCTTCATGGAATCCAGATAAGAAGGTATTCCACGACACTAAATCCCTATTATTCATGGATTCAAAGATCAATCGACCATCTTCAATAGATTCTGTTTTCATGTACATTGTTATTAGTGCATTACTAACTGAATTATCTGACTCAAATCCTAGTTTCAGTACAGTAGAGTGAATGCTTTTACCATATCTCAGATCACTCAAACTAGTTGCAGCACTAATAACACTAGCAAGAGTAAATTGATTAGGTTCCATGCCAACTTCCAACATTTCAGCTAAAAGCTTTGTTGCTCCCTGATGGTGTCCTTGCTGATCAAGACAAGAAATCATCGTGCTCCAGGCCACGACGTCGGGATTTAAAATCCCAACAAATGTTTTTTGTGCATCTTTGACCAACCCACACTTCGAATACATATCAAGAAGACTACTACTCAAAAACTCATCAAGCTCAATCCCATTCTTGATCACAAGAGAATGAACTGCCTGACCTTCTCTTGCGTTTCCTAAGCTCGCAATCCCCTTAAGCACAGTAGATAAAGTAAATTTGCTGAGCCTGACGGCTGAGTCGTCCATCCTGTGAAACAGAATCAAAACCTCCTTACCATTACCAGTCTGAGCATACCCATTAAGCAAGGCATTCCAGGATACAACATTTTGTTCTGGCATGCAAAAGAAAACCCTTTCTGCAAATTCCATTTCACCACATTTCGCGTATATGTCGACGAGGGCAGACCCAACAAATATATCCGATAAACAACCCATTTTAATCACTTCTCCATGCATCTGTTTCGCAAAGTCCAAGGCCAAACACATAGAGCAAGCTTTTAGAGCAGAAGCAAAGGCAAACCCATTAGGTAAAATACCTTCATCTCGCATTTGCCAGAACGACCTAATGCCCTCATAGCCATTTCCTAATGCAACATAACCCCCAATCAGTGCAGTCCAACCTACAACATTTGGTTCAGACATTCTATCTAACACTTTATGGGCAAAATGAAGGCACCCACATTTCGCATACATGTTCACTAGACAAATCCACAAATAAGAGTCTGGGTTTATTCCATTCTTTACAATCTTTCCATGAACTAACTTGCCTTTATAAAGAAACCCTTTTGAAGCACAAGTCTGCAACAATCCAGAGTACTGCTTCAATGTCTCTTTAGTGAAATTATTTTCTGTAGAATCAAGAAATAAGTTAGGGTTTTTATGAGGCCTTTCAAAGTGCAATGGAGAAGAAATCATTTCAAATTCTTTCTCCTCATCCCCATTGATCTCCACATTACTTGACCCTGTTTCACTAATCTTTAGCACACATGGTAAAGATGAATTATACTGATTGAAGCAAAGTAAAGATATGGGTTTCTTACTAAGAAGTTCCTGATGGAGAAAACTTGAAAGAGAGAGTATAGGAAAGAAGAGTTTACGAAAACCAGATATTGGTCTAAGCATATTGAAAGAGGTGATGCGCATTCCATTAGACTGAAGTTCAAGCTGCAAACTTTAAAACCAGTTTTGCAGAATCTTATCAATTGGTTCTACTGGATCAATATAATACCTACTAGGACAGAGAAAATCAGTTTTCGGCTGCCGTTGTTGTGGAAGATGAGAGGCGGTGCTCCACCGTTGAGCGTCGTTTGAGACGTCAATGGTTGAAGAAAGAAGGAAGGAAGCGAGTACTTGTCGTCAAGTATCAAGTTTGAAGTAAAGGAAGATTTTTACTAGGGGTGAGCAAAAACCGAACCAATTGGCCGAACCAAACCAAGTCGAACCGCACCGACCGATTTTTGGGCCGAACCGATCACCGTTCGACTCGGTTCGGCCGAAAAACCGAACAATCCAAATTCGGCTTGGTTTGGCCTCGACTTGAGTTTCTAGAAACCGCCCAAACCGAACCGACCGAACCCTAAGGAAAAATGAAATAATAATTTTGTAAAGTTAGAAAGTGCTAAACTAAAAAGTAAAAAAATTAGAAAACCCCTAATCGAATCTTCCATACTACTATCCGTCCTCCTCCCTAGTTGTTGTTGTCGGCTTCATCAACCACCTATTCAACTTGATCGAAAGGTTTTAAAGGTAAGTCTTCACTGATTTTCTATTCACCACAACCTATTCTTAGTTAATAACTTAAAATTATAGATTTGTATTCGTACTTCTATTTATTTATTTATTTATTTTTGTAATCGTGGAAAAGTACGATGAATTTTTAATTTTTATTTTTAGCATATGTAATGGTGGAAAAGTATGATGAGTTCTTAAATTTTATTTTCGATGTATGCAATGAAATGAATGACATTAGTTTACAATTTTCTCTAAATTGTGATTGGTTAAACCGATCAATCGAACTCAACCGAGCCGAACCAAACCGAGTCGAACCATGTCGGCCGGCCGAATGATCGGCTCGACTTCGGCCGACGATTTAGTCAAACCGTGACTTATTGGTTCGGCTTCGGCTCGAGCCAAAACCGAAAAAAACCGACCGTTGCTCACCCCTAATTTTTACAAGGAAGTGATTTTACTGGTTTCTTTTATCCAGAACATTAAGGGCCTGTTATTCGTTCAGACTTTTTTACTAAATCTTTTTTGTTCCGGACTTCCAAAGATCTCGTAACTTCTAAAGTGTTCTGGCACATAAATGTTCAAAACTTTAAAGGTTTAGAAACTTTAAAGTTTGAAACTTTTAAAGGTCCGGGACATTAAAGTTTTTAATCATTAAGTTCGGAAACCTTCTTATTAAAAACTTTGAAAATCAGGAATTTTTTTGTTAAAATCAAATTATATTATTTCAAATCTTAGCCGTCCAAACTAATGTTTGATATTACAATGAACGTTATATTATTTTAAGAGCTAAACTTTGAAATATTATTTTAGAATGAAAGCTCAGGACGTTCCTATATTACTGGCTATAATATTCCAATAAATAAAACTTAATTTCTATGTACAAAGTATTATTTTAGAATTTAAGAAGAAAATAAAAAGGTAGGCTCCCAAAATAAATACTAAACACATCTTCGACTTGCGTAAAAAGAATTAAAAGTAAAAAAAAAAATCAATTGCTTGTATGAAAAAATAATTTTTTTATAAGAGGTGGATGTTATGGAGACAAACAAATTATATTAGGAGTTCGAGGGGGGGGGGGGGGGGGGGGAGAGATTTGAGATAGGGAGAAATCAACAACATTATAAAGATAAGAAAAAAAAACATTTTTAGGTACATCCAAAGTAGGAATTCAAAGATCCACCTGTTTAGGTGGATCTTTGAATTTGACTAATTTATGAGTAAATTTGTCTCGAAAAGTCCTTCGGCCAGATCTTTGATTAAAAGTTCTTAATTTTTCATAAAAGATGAATAAAGCGTTCTTTTAAAATTCTTAAAAAAAGATCTGAACCAATAACACAAAACTTTAAAGTTCTTAAATAAAGGTCTGAACCAATAACACAAAACTTCGAAGCTCTTAAAAAAAGGCCGAAACCAATAACGCCAAACTTCAAAGGTTTTAAGAACTTTGAAGATCTGATAAAATGTCTGAACGTAAACTGACTTGACCGGCCCGCTTGGGTCCGTCCGGGTCCGTTAGGTACCGCGGGTACCCGATACCCGTGACGGGAAAAGCCCGGCCCGTTAGTCGGGTAGTTAGTAGTCGGGAAATGGTCATAGCCCTTTGACCGGGTGACCGTATCGATTAACCCGTCCGATTAAAGACCGATGGTTAATACCGATAGGCCCGACCATTAAGTACCGAATTAACTACCTACCCGACCGACCGCCCGCTACCCGTAGTAAATTAGTGTTAATCCAACGGTTGATATTCGGAGCCAATCGAGTATGATGCACTACCGTTGGATTAAAACCCTAGAGTCCAGAACATTCTACCCTCCTCTACATAAACCATCTAAACACCTCCCTTTCATTTGCGGCACCGTCATCTAAATCATCTCTCTCGCTCTCTGCCTCCATTCATCATTTCATCTGTTCTAAGTTGTAAACAACTAAACCTAGTCCGTTCTTCACTTCAAGTTCATCTCTCTGCCTTTCCCTTTCGTGTCTCTCACTCTCTTCTTCACTTCAAGTTCAACTCTGCCTTCACTTTTGTGCTTTTGTAATTTAAATAACCCCCAATACTGTAATGCTACTTTTTTTTGTTGAAAGTATTGTAATCTTACTTGTAAATTGTAAGTGACTAAGTGGTATTTAAAAGTATAAGAATAGTTAATGAAATCTCAGAATTTTAACTTTTCATTTAGGTATTATTTAATTATAAATTAGGCAGTTTGGTCTGATACCGTCCGACCGATACCGGTGAGTCCCGACCGGTCTCTCGGTCACAAGCGGGATTTGGTCAATGGAAATGTTGATTTTGACTGGACCGGACCGACCGAGTAACTAGGCGAACATTGATTTTGAGTGACCGATCGAGACTGACCGATGAAGTTAAAGCCCGCGGTCGGGCCCAACCGGACCGGTTCCCACCTCTGTCTGTTCTCATTAAGCCACCGTTAAAGCTACAAGCGGAAGGAATCGAAAAGGTTATTGGAGTCTTTTGTTTGTTTTTTTGTTGAAAGGAAAATACTAGTATTAATAACGAAGCGGGTGATTACAATACAATTTAGGAATAAAATTTGGTATATATTTCCATAATCTACTATCCTGCTTCTTCTTGGCCCATTAATACTAGATTGCGGAATGAGATTTTTGGTTTGTTGAATATGTTTTGTCGGCTCTCATTGTATCATTTTTATAGGATCGAGCAAGTGTTGGATCAGAGTCTTTGCTCGTTGATAACTGGGATACTATTTTTTTTTTTTTGGAAGTCGACTACGATCTACGTATGTCGTTACATTTGGCACTTGATACATCATAGATGTGATAAGCTCGATAACCGCCCACTCAAACACTAACAGAACCGGGCCTATAGCCCAACAAGACATGACCTAAAGCCCAACAACATTATTTACACCCTAATAACCCCAATTCAAATAACCAAAGATTCCACCTTCTTTGGGATTCGAACCTGGGACCTCCACGGATTTCTGGAATTTATGTCAACACCTTGGAACCACTTGGGCTACCAACTGTTGACGGGATACTATTTTTTGATATCATTATATTGGTGCCAAAGGGATAGGTTGTCACTTTAGCAAACATTAACTTTGACCTTCACAAGTCAACAACCCTTGGTTGGAGTGGTAAGAAGTATAATCTTCCACTTGGAGGTCAAGGGTTCAAGACGCTGACCAATTAAAAAAAAAGCTTTGACCTTCACGAATCTAACAACTCCTAAACTTTGTACACACGAATCAAACAACAACATTCATCCAAACGAATTCACCATCATCGCCATATTTAGCAACAATGATCTTGATGCAGAAGTAACACGACTAAAAGAGGGGAAGAAGTGATCTGCTGAAGACATTGTTCGGATGCAAGCAATCATCTGAAAGAGGAGAAGAAGCGATAGGCTAGAAACCTTGTGGTAATGAACACTATAGAAAAAACAAACCTATAACCTAAATCGTAAACCCTAAACTCAAATTTAAACCATAAATCCATAACCTAAATCAATACCAAAAACTCCATAACTTAGAGAAACTCCAACCCGAGAGGACTGACGCCCAAGATTCAAATTTGGCCTCATCCCCAAGCAAGCCCTCAGTCGACTTTAATGTAGAGCCGACAGAGGGCTTCTCCTCACATGACCATTGGGGTTCCAACGGTCATATGGGGAGTCTCCATGGTCGTTGGATGCTTTCTTTCTATTGCTCCTATAATTGTTTCATTCTCTCTCATTTTATCTATTTCTTTATATATTTGATCATTAACTTAGATCATATTTAATTAGCAGTAATATGGTTATCTATTTCTTTATATATTTGAGCATTAACTTAGATCATATTTTATTAGCAGTAATATGGGCCTACTTCTAGTACCTTATTGGGAAGTTATAGGGGCACACAGTTTCTTTTTTCTCTACACTCTTCCTTTTCTCTCTGTCTCTCTCAACTTTCTCCATCTAACTCCTCTTTGTCTTAATTGTATCTTTATTGACCCTCATTTTGATTCTATGAGAAGAAAAACTTAAATATTTAACTTTAGTTTTCCAATCTAATTCATTCCGTGTGAGGAAACAGAGCTTAAATATTTGATCTTGAAATTAAGAGCTTTTTTTTTCTTTTGACATTCTAGTTTTTGAAACAAAAGACTCCACAAAATAAAAAAATTTACTTGGACAATATGCTTAGTCAATTGTATAGCAAAATCAACAACTCTGCTTGGACTGATTCCTGATTTGATATTTTTTTCATTGTTCAATTATTTCAAATTTTTGTTTATTAGTTGTTGTTTCACATGTGGAAGGATACTATTTCATATTATTTTTCGTACAAAAAGATGTTTAATTTTATGTTCCCCTTCATTAATAGTATTCTTACGTATACTTGGGGAAGATTCAAAAATACCAACTTGGAAAAGTATTTCTCAATCTGATATTATTTGTATTGGTTTGAAAATAGTCCTACTTTTCTTTGGTCTTCGTATCCTTTATTTTTGTATGTTGTATGATGTGGATGTTCCCTTAGTACTTCCGAGTTTCTTTCTTTGTCTTTCTCTCGCGAGAATAATAATATTTGAAATCGAAACCTTAGAGGAAAAGTCAAATAGACCTAAGACTACCAGTATAGGCGTGAGAGAAGGGGTGTGATAGGTGTGATACTCTCACCTTTAGTTGTCTGTAGGTTAAACACTATGTTTTATAAATTTGAGGTCATGAGCTCAATACTTTTTTTTTTTCCAAATAGTCAATTATAAGCATATGCTTCTCTCTCATTTATTTTTTTCGTTTGTAATAGTCAATCACAAGTACATACTTTTAGGCTTCTAGCTAATGATATACCGAATTTGAAATTAAAAAATTATTATTCTTATTCTTTTTTCTAGACAATTATTTCTAAATGTGCTTATATAAAATTAGAATTTAATATTTTTGTGTAAGGTAATTCGGTTAATAAGTTTTGTGGCTAAGTAGTTTGAAGCACCACGCATAGGTCGTAATTATTATGTTTATTCCTATTTATCTAAAATATAGACAAAACGAGTTATGTAATCGTAAGTGGAAATTTTTTCCTACTATTTTGAAAAAGAACGATATTACATTATATCAATCGAAGACTCTAAATAAATTACGCATTGATCCCATTTTTCTCATCCAAGCCACGGTATACCAGTAACTAGTTAAGTTGATGATTTAATTGGGACCAGTTATTAGATCTCCATGGTATTTTAAGATAGGTTGAACAGTTGAACTTCATATCTAAATCTGATGAATCCATCATTCTGTCTATATATTAATGTACAATTCATATGACAAACTAACCAAGTCATGCTTCATCATATTTTTACTTTTTTTTTATGAGAATCATATTTTTACTTACTCCCTATTTATTTTAATATGGACTTGTCATTGTATTCGACATTGTATATAAACATCATGAATATATATAAATGAATTGAATAAGCCCGATAATTATCATCATTAAAGACGTATAAAGGTCATATAAAGATTCCTAAAATCATTTTAAGAGCATGAAAGCCCATCCAACCTTTAGTTAATATATACCGCGGAATGAACTTCTGAATTTTTGAAGTTGATGCATAACCAACTGATCAAGCAGTTGTTGAGAGTCATACTTCACTATAAGAAAGTTATATAAATTTGTAGTATATGTATTAACTTTTCATATGATTTGGTTTATCTGGAGGGCTAACATATTTGAATTTATTTGTGCACAAAATATGTATTTATGTAAGTGTAATAAAAATTTAGCATATCTTTAATTAGAAAATGACTTATTAGGTAGTAAATAATTTCAAAATAACTAAAAAAGCCCCAATCATTAACTATTAGTTATTTGCTATCAAAATATTAAGGCTAACTAGAGATTAGGTTTAAAATAATTTCATTAATTGTTATTCAGGTCAAAATTTTATAAGAATTTTTCAAATATTCCATTAATACCCTTTTAGTTCTATTTTGCTCTCTCTCTCTACCTTATGTCTGTTCGACCGGAAAAGTGGAGAAACTAGGGCATCGATTTTTCGATTTCGGTGGAGAGAAGACGAAGAGAAGACGATGATGAAGTTCTCTTGCTTAACCTAGTTTCATCACTGATTCATCTTCTCTTTAGTTTTCTTTTAACACAAATAATTAGGGTTTTTCCATCTCTGCGGGAGGTTTATATTCGCCTTGATTTGTTGATCAACTATTCACATTCGTTTTCATCAGTTCATCTTCTTCATCTTCTTTACTGTAAGTTAGTTTTCTTCATCCTAAACCTAGTTTTATTTATATAATAGTTTGTTATTTATCTTTTTGATTTGTTTCTTTGTTTATATTCCTCTACTTGATGAATCTGAGAGATAGTATATATGAATTTTGTGTTTTATGTATTATAGATTATGTATTATAGATTGCTTTATGTTTTAGTGTTTTGATTTTTTCATACATGGTTTGTTGGTTCTGATGATTTTACACATCTATTTTTCTGATGAATTTTGTTCTGCAAATTGTGTTTGCACAATTTTGGTAGAACTGCATATCGTGCTTGCACAATTGAGTATAACTTAGCTTTTTGTATTTGCAGCATTGTTAATAGATTTGTTTTGATGTTCAGGAAATGGATTTAGTTGAGTCATCGAGTGCTTCATCTTGTTTTAGTCAAGCTGGTTCATCGAAGTTGTTCCAACATCCTCTCAGGTCTGAATCTTGGGGATCTGTGTTTACTGAAGTTGGTCAGAAGTTTGAAGGAGGTGCCGATCAATTTAGGTTTGTATTGAATAGGTATTCAATCAAATTTGGTTTTGGGTATAGAATGAAGAGGAACCATGCTCATCGGGTAGTAGCAGTATGTCCGGTTGAGGGTTGTGGGTGGAAGGTTCATGGTTGTTCAAGGTTTGGTATTTCATCGTTATTTTATTTGAAGAAATATGTTCCTGAGCACACTTGCGGTGGGGGTTTTACTGATATAAACAAGCCAGCGGTTCATTCTAGAGTTGTATCTAATTTGATAGAAAGTGAAGTAAAGGTTGATCCGAAAAAGAAAAACAAAGCTATTATTACTACTTTTCAATCAGATTATGGTGTTAAAATCCCTTACTATATTGCTTACAATGCTAAGAAAAAAGCACTTGATTCTGCATTTGGTGATGAGGAATCTGGATATGCTAAACTTGATTGGTATACGAAGTCCATTATGAAGTGGAATCCTGGTAGTTATGTGCAGCTACAACTTGATATGGACACTTATCAGTTTGAAAGGGTTTTCATAGCATACGAGGCTTGTATTCATGGCTTTAAGTACTGCAGGCCTGTTATTTGGATTGATGGGACGCATCTTAAATCCAAATATAAGGGGACTTTGCTAACAGCTTGTGCAAAGAATGGCAATGAAGGTATGATTTCTAAGTTAATGAATTCATATAGTATTGTGTTATGAATAGTTGTTTGTTTATTGTTACTCAATAAAGAATTATTTGCCATTTGAATAGTTGCTTGTGCGAATATAGTTTGCTTTTGAAACTGTTGTAGGTACTTTTTTTAGGTTTCTGTATGCAGGCACCTGATTTAACAATGTGGTATGCAAACACCTGTTTGCATGTTTTTTATACAAACAGTTGTTTGCATCTGTGTGTTCTGCAACCATATTTGCACATATATGTCATGCAAACATGTTTTCATATTCAACCTCTGCATATATATGTCATTCAAACATGTTTGTTATGGTTTCTTAAGTTGATGAACTTATATAGTTTTGTGTAACTAGTCTTCTAGTTGCAATTTATTTATTTAACTACGTTTTTTTTTCAGGATTTTTTACTATTGCTTTAGCTGTTGTTAGTGTTGAAAACAATTCAAATTGGAATTGGTTTTTGGAGAATTTGGCTCGTGTTGTTGATAGAAGTCGTACATATACTTTCTTGTCTGACCGTCACCCGAGTATTATCAAAGGAGTTGGTGATCTTTTTCCAAATGCACACCATAGTTATTGTGTGTGGCACATTAGAAACAACTTAGTTAATGCAATTGGTTATGGTTCTCAAAGAGCAGATTACATAGAGTCTTTGTTATATCGGGCTGCTCGAGCGTTGACTAAGGATGAATTTATCATTCATTTTAAAGAGATGGAGTTAGTAGGTGGTAGACGTTTGACGGATTTCTTTAAGAATTGCCCATTTGAAAAATGGGCAAACGCTTATTTTGTCGGTAAAAGATATGGTGAGGTATGTTCATCCTTGTGCGAAAGTTATAATTCATGGATAAGGGAGGAAAGGGGCATGTCGGTAGTTCTCATGTTAGAAACCATTCGTATACGAATGATGGAAATGATGCAAACAAGACTTGAATTAGCTGAAAAATGGACTAGTTTGTTGTGTCCGGAGATAGATAAAATCATAAGACAAAGGCGTAAGTTCGGTTCTGTATGGAAAGTTGTAAAATCATCGAAATTTGTATATGAAATCTTTTCAACACCAAGTCAATTAGTTGATTTGAGTTCGTTCTATTGTTCGTGTTTGAAATGGCAAGTTGAATGCATTCCATGTGAGCATGCTATTACAGCTATCAAGTATGATGGACGACCAATGGATACATTTGTTGAACAATATTTTACGACTGAGAGCTTCAAGAAAACTTATGAACATGCCATTATACCTATTCCAAACAGTGATGAACCAAAGGTGTTTGCAGCAAATGAGACGATAATCAATCCACCATCAAATAAGAGAGCACCTGGTAGACCAAGGAGTGTGAGAATTGAGAGTGTTGGAGCAGCCAAGTTTAAGAAGAAGAGAAAATGTGGACGTTGTGGCAAGTTAGCGCATCATAACAAGAGAACATGTGCAGCAATATTGAATTAAGATTAATTTTGACATTCGTTAAATGTATGCAAAGATAATTTGAATATGAAGTGTTATTCATTGTTACTCGATAAAGGATTATTTGAAATTTGAATATGAAGTTTTATTCTGGCTAAATGTATGCAAAGATAATTGCTTTAAACTGTTGCAGGTATACTTTTTAAGTTTTGTATGCAGACAACTGATTGGAAGTGTGTTATGCAAACAACTATTTGCAGTATGATATGCAAACGTGTAGTACGCAAACATCTATTTGCATATTCAAACTTTGCAAACGTGTTTGCATATTCAACCACTGCAAACTTTGTTGCACATTACACCTCTGCAACCTTGTTTGCACACTACACCTCTGCAAACTTGTTTGCACATTACACACTATGCAAACTTGTTTGCAGTTTGTATGTTGCAAATTTGTGAACGAGTTTTTGTTTCCAACTAACTTATATGAAGCTTTCTGTCTAAAAAAATATTGATGGTTTTTTTGTTGCCCTCGAATTGTTAAATATTTTTACGGGGGTTCGGGGGCGTAGCCCCCGTTTTGTTTTAGAAAAAATTTCAGTGTGTCTGCTCTTCTTCTGTCCGAAGAAATGATTCATCGAAATAATGAGAACAATTTTTATAAAAATTATATTGATTGGAGTGAGTTGCCCAATTTTAAAAGTAAATAGTTGAATTTTTTTTTACGGGGGTTCGGGGGCGTAGCCCCCGATTTTTTTGAAATTAAATTGTCATGGAAACAAAAAGAAACAAAAAGGACAACTAAACTCTAGCAACAAAGACTAGAACCAAAGCAAAGACCCTAATCACTAAAAAATTAAAAACACATAAGATAACACACATAAAAAATAACTGCAGAAAAACAACCAAGTGTTTGCATTCTGTTTCAACTAGTCTGCAAACAAAAATAATGCAAACATTGTTTACTGAATACAAACACTTGGTTGCATATTTCTGCATACTTGATGAAAACAAAACATGATTATGTAAACATCCATCAGCTTTTTCATTATCAGAATTTAAGATCAAAATAAGTATCATTTTTTGTTGTCACTTGTTCTATTTCTTCACATACAAGAAGTTAAAACATCACTTAGTATTTTCATCATCACTAACTGTTCCTTCAACCCAAGGTTTGTTTGTCGAATCATCCAAAATTGCAGCTGCAACTTCAGCTCTTTTCCTTGAAGCCTTTTCTGACATTCCTTCCGGCCAGTTTGCCTTAAACAAAGGACTATCTTCATTTCTGATTACATCAGCATACAGAAGCACATACAGACCACAATCAATCCTACAATACATTATAAACTAATTAGTACTCATCATTTTATATGCCAAAACAATGAAATCAAAATAGATTTTATACTTACGAGTTTGTTTGTTTTGGGCAGTCAACTTTGGTTAGCTTTGGATTTGATTTGAGTTGTTTTTTAGTTAGTCCAGCTGCATTAATTATGTTCACCAATGAGACTGCAACCCTCTTTGCTTCCTTTGCACTTCTTATACTTATTTTTGGAGTTTTCTTCAAGGAATCATAATGAAACCAACTGTCATCAATTCTATCAAATGCAATAAGATGCCAATGGCAACCTTCGTGACTTTTTTCCTCAGCACTTGTGTTTAATGGGAATATGAACCAGTTACACTTCTTCTTATAAGCTTCTCTGAGTTTCTTTATTAGCATTGCAGACATGTTCTTTTCCGAAGCATCAAATTTCATTAAAGTCTACATGTAAATTAATGTTAATCTAATTAGATAAATAATATGAAACTTAATACAAAATATAGTTGTTTGAAAGATCTTACCCATATGGTTGAGCTAAAAACAGCCATATTCTTGTATCGTCCCACGTTGTTTTCTAGATACCAATCAATAATTTGACTATCAACAAATTCGTTCATAATCAAACCCTCGATTTGATCTCCAGTGATGATCAAGCTTTTGTTTTTATCCCAAGCAATTGAACTACAAAAAATTTCAACATAATCAACATTTTTGCAACCACACTTGTAGACACTATTTTGCAACCCTATGTTTGCAGTCATTCAGTTGCAACCAACTGTTTGCATATACAGAGTTGCAACCAACTGTTTGCAGTCATTTAGTTGCAACCAACTGTTTGCATATAAAGAGTTGCAACCAACTGTTTGCAGATAAAGAACTGCAACTAATTGTTTGCAAATAATAGTTGGTTGCAATTCACTTGTAAAACTTTTTAAAGTAGACATGTACTTACTTCCTGTTTGCCAATGCATAGAATCCTTTAATTGTTCTCAGTTCCTCTTCAGTGAATAGATTCCATATTTCAGAACTTTCCCATTTTTTGAATTCTTCACTGTTCTGACTAGGTTCAATTTCCTTGCTAGTTTCACTTCCCATCTTACTAACTTCACCTGCTTTCTTACTATCTACACTTCCTTTCTTACTATCTTTTGTTTCCTTACCATTTTCTGTTTCCTTCTTACTCTCTTCACTTGCTTTCTTTTCTGTACTTCCCTTACTTTGAACACTAACTTTTTCAATTGATGAACCTCTTGTTTTGCTGTTCATAACTTTTAACTTCTTTGTCTTGACTTGTTTCTCTGGTGTGACAAAGTCAGAAGTTTCGCCAACCTTTCTTTTTTGATACTTAGACATATCAACCTCTTCAAAATTTGTTTTTTTAGTCATTTCAGGACTAACAGTAACATTTTTCTCACTCATCTTGATTCTATTTGTTTTTTAAGCCACTTTTTTTTCAGGGCTCTTCTTCATTTTTGAGGTGTTCTCCTCAATCTCCTCACCGAACTTATCTAATATTGCTGTTTTTAGTTCTTCATTGTCTTTCATTAGAATCATGTTTGATTCTCTTACACATTGTATTTCTTCCTTCAACTTCTCCATTTCTACATTTTTCATACTCAATTCCTTCTTCAACTTCTCGATTTCTTCATTTTCCATACTCAATTCTTTCTTTTGATCTTCACATTGAATTTCCAACTTTTTGACTTGATCTTCAAGATGTTTCAAATAAGAAACATCAATTTCATTACCCACAGTCAATATCCCACCAGAAATTAGATTTTCCTCACTTTCCGAAAGTGGCACAAAAAAATCTTCAGACAGCTGAAAGTCAAACAATGTATTTTCAAATTACAGAATGCATTCAACAGTTTTGCAAAACAATCTTTGAAAATTACAGTTCATAACCCTAGTATACAAGTTAATGATTTGCAAAAATTAAATATATTATACCTGGTTACTTGCCACGTCTTCTAGAGCTTCAAGAAAATCCAACTTCATATGGTCAAGACTCCATCTAATTATGCGAGGACATTTGTCTTTTTTATCATGTAATCTTCTATAAAGATTTGAGTGCTCACAAAACCAGAACTGCATATATTGAACCCAAACATATTAGAAGGATCAAACCATGCAAACATCCTGATGAAAACAAATAATGCAAATAACATTTGCAAAAACAGAAAATGCAAACTATGTAAACTACACAATTGAATCATGATTAAAAATTATTTTACCGGTAAAAGAAGAAGACATCCTGATGCTTTTGCTGGTCTGTCGACATTTTCTTCAATCGACCTCATCATGTAATTATGAATTACAGTAGGCCATGAAATTGAGTTAATCTTCTCCATTGATCTCAACAAATTTGTGAACGACGTTTGTATAGTCGTTCCAGCTTGTGTTGCAAACAGGAAAGAAGAAGAAATATGCATTATCATTAACTTCACAAAATCTTCTGTTTTGTCATTATCCTCTACTAAAAACCTCTCGACTGTTGATTCTATGGTTGCTGTAGAAATCTTATACGACTTCCCAAAATATGTAGCAACAAATTCCTCATCTTTTTTCCCTTCGAAGGGTGAAACCAGCACACCTTCTTTTGGCATTCCAAGCAGAATTGCCACATCATCTACTTTGAATTCTAAATCTATGTCACCAAACTCAAATTTTCCTTTCTCTCTACTGTATCTTTTCACCAACTCAAAGATTATTGCTATTGGCCTTTCAAGATTTGTTGTTACTATCTCATCATTATAGAAAGCTTTGAAAATTGATCCGAATGGTGTTTCTGATAGTGCCATACAATGTTCAAGTTTCATCCTTGCACTTATTTTTTTCATGAACATCGCTGTATTCTTCATCGTACTCCTGTAGTTGTACGTTTCATATTCCTTCTTTACTTTTTTATTATCTTTTCTTATCTCCTTTGCACCTTCAGAAATCACCATGTCAGTGCTTTCAGATCTAGCACCATCAGTACTATCTGAGGGTACTAGTTGTTTTTCCCCTCTTTTTGCTTTCACCATTTTCTGCATAAATAATCAAGTGCATTTAATAGCAAACAGTTTGTTTAACTTTTGCTAATACATTTGAAAAACCTATTTGCAGAAGCACTAAACAACAAAATTGTTTTCAAAACCATTTGCAGTTTTTTATTACTGCAAATAGTGTTTGCAAATAGTGTTTGCAGTTATATTACAGCAAATAGTGTTTGCAAAATCCATTTAGAAAAGCACAAAACAGTTAAGGGTATGGAATCCCCATTTGCAGATCTTATACTGCAAATAAGGCTTGCATACCCTGCATGAACAACTTGTAAAACTCAATATATTCCCAAAATCATTATCAAAAAAGGTTTTGAAAACTCTAGTTGCAGTTGTAGATCTGCCATTCGAAAACCACGAACAAATCTAGTAGGTTTTGAAGACAAATTATTTGCAGATCTACAAACTAGGGTTTGCAAAGCCAAAGATTAACAAAAATAGTAGATTTTAACGACATATTTGGTAAATCTGATTCTACAAAACTTGTTTGCAACGCCATTAATAAACCCAAAAACAAAAAAAAATAGGGTTTACAAACCCTATTTTCGCTAGAGACAGAAAGTTTGAAAAAAAATCTAAAGAAACTTAAATATTCAGTTAAGATATGCTTACTTGTTGTTTGTGTAGTAGATTTCTGCGAAATTGAGAGATAGAAACCCTAAATCTCGTCGAAGAAGAAGAAGATGAACGGACAGTCGGGGGAAGAAAGGTAACTGTTCTCGCGCGAGGGAAATAGAAATTTGACTTTTTTATGACTTAAAACTGTTTATATACGACAGGATACGCGCGTCATTTTTAATTTGTTAAGGGTAATCCCGAAAATTCGCAATTTCGGGATACTTCCGGGATCTTTATGACCTCTTTAATAATTTCAAAATTTTTTATGTCTTTCCAACTATTTCCAATATTTTTTTGACCTTTATAGTAATTATGTCATCTTTAATTGAGAAAGTGTGACTTCAGATCCACATGTTTGATGTGTAATATTAATTTAACCGATATGTTGTAGCTCTTTATCTGGATACCCCATCTAAGGGTGGGAATCAGTCGGTCGGACTCGAACGCCCATGGGTACCTAGGGTTGAGTGTTCTAGGCAGCAAAAGTCGAAGACCGCTGAACTTAATGGGCGGGCTCAGACCAGGAAGAGACTAAATGCACAGAGCCTGCCACGGGTACTGCCCGCGAAGGATTAAACGGGCTTGGACATGCCTCCTTTCAGGTACATTCATCACATAATGGAAAGAATAAACTGAGTAAAAAATCAGAAATTACTCAACAAACCTTAACCCTAAACATTCAATATTGATGAAAAACGTCATGTTCAAAATCTGACTTATCAAATATTTATAAGCTTCTTAAACTAAATAATGTGTTGATCTAACACCTATACGGCATAATAAGAAGAAAAAAGTTACAGGTCCAATCTAAATTAGAAAAAAAGTAAAAAAATAAAGTTACTGACTATATCTTCTATAGATCTACATGAATTCTTTTTCCAAATTTACATGTAAAGAAAATACAAAATTGGAGTAGAAAGAGTTGTCTTTTGTAGATCTACGCCAAACTTAGTTTTTTTTTTCTTCTACAACTTATGGCTTGTTCTTTGAGAAGTTTCTTAGTCTTCTATTTAATCTCTTGGTTGTGACGTTGTTGGAGGAGGTTAAAAAACAACCCCATTCGTTATTCCTCTGACTTATCTCTCTCTACACTCTCCCTATACTTTCTCCGAAATGTCTTTCTCTTGGTATTATAAGAAATCCTAAAACTAGCCTTTTAATTCAACGGCTGAGCCGGAATCTCCTAACCGGACGGCTCATATGAGTCGGGCTTTGATATCGAGTTTGTTGCTCGAGTGGAGGTTTTTAGGGAGCACAAGTCCGCCCACCAAAAATCAGCGGGCTGGGCGGGCACTATATGCATGTCTTGGGCTTTTGCCTCAACGTTAGGCAATCGGACTTGGTGCGTCGATAGGCACACCCCCAAGAAGAAGAAGAACAAAGACAGCGAATCTAGGTTGCTTTAGTCATACATAGGACATGCACACAAAAGCCTTCGTAATACATGTACACGTGCACACATGAATAGGCATTTATAGTCTTCAGTTTTCTGTTTATGTAGTGATCCAAAAAACTGCAGATGGCTATAAAATGTTAAGTGAAGAAATAATAATATAGGATTTCTTTTTTTTTATTTCAACAAAAAAAAAATATAGGATTTTTTTATCAAATAAAATATATACTTGGGGCTCTTATAACTTTCACTCAATAAAAATTTTTATCTATTGTGTTCGGGTTAACTCTGTTATGGGCCTAAATTTATGATCAATGGATCGTTTTGGCTCCAGTAAATACATGGGAGTTCGATCTGGTTACCGAAAACTCCAAATATTATTTTTTTTCAGTTTAACTTGTATGACAGTTAAATTTTAAAGTCCAACTCACATTTTTTTCTCCTCGACTTCATTCTCTCTCTCCTCCACCTCATCTATTCTTGTTCGATATGAAAGTCGTTAATCGTAAAAAAAAAAAAAAAAAAAAATTCTCTTCTTCCTCTTCTCACCTCCTTTTCTCTCTCTCTCTCGGATATCTCCCTCTCTCTTGACTCTCTATCTCTCTCTCACCTCTCCCTCTTCCTCACCCCTCTCCTCCTTTTCCTTCCCTTCTCTCTCCCCCCTCCCCCTTTTTTTTGTAATGAATGAGATTCGACAAAGATGTCTCTATATGGCCCTCGCCCCATAGGAGCACCTTACAGGTTTTATATGGTCGTTTGGGTCCAAAATACCTTTGTGATGGTGGCTATATAGCTTACTCAATTCATGGTGTAATATATTCATGATGTATTCATGGCATATAAATGGAATGACTCTCGAGTCCATAACAGAGTTGTAGAACGGAAGAGAGAGAACTGTTGATGTTTGGGGACTGGGAAAGAATAAAACTGAAAAATATACCTAATTTTGTACTCTCACTAGGCATAACCCGTGCCTTCGGCACGGAGCATGTTATTATGAATTGAAGTTTGAAACCGGTATAAAAAGGAAGGAATTTTGGATGAGAATAAGATCAATTTATCTATCATTGAAAAAGGATATGTGGCACAAATCTTTGCTTTTTTTTTGTGTAGATACATACGGAGATAGTCTACATAGAGATACTCCTCGCCAGTTACCGCTCCTTGTGTCAAATTCATTGAAGTGTCAAGAAATAACAACCAAAATCCAACAACAATATTAAAACATCAGTGCTACGAAACTCACAAATTAGTTTTTTTTATGGTTTTGGACAACAAACAATAAAATTATTACAATATAGACTCGAGACTATTTAAGAGTAATGATTGAATCATCACTAAACCTTTTTACCCGTCATAATAACTTAACCCCAACAGTTATCCCCTTTCAATGAAAGAAGACTCAAATGGTAGAGATCAAAGAACTCTTATGTTTGTTGTTGTTGTTGTTGTTGATCTTCTTCTTCTTCCTTTTATTCGTTCGCTTTTGAGATAGTAAACGTATAAGTAGAAAACAATAAGGTGAAAAGCAAAGAGATAGTAAACAATGGAGTTAAAATCAAATTGTCGAATTATTACAAAAGGGGGTCCAAGACAATTTTCAAATTTAAAATCATCAAATACGTTTAGTTCATATTTAAGATATGGGCTCACGATAAATTTCTGTAAGCTACAACTCTTAGCATTCCACTTAAGGGCAAGCCTTCATTTGAGGGTTACATTACAAATAGAATTATATACACTGACACCTAAATAACCATATCTAACATCATACCTCCACCCTAACGTTGCAAAAAACCAACCTTAATGGTCTTGTTGTCACCACAGGCCACAACAAATAGTTGTTTGTTGGGGTGAGAGAATGCAAGATCATTTACCCCACCAGCATGTGCGACAATCTTGAAAGAAGAGGTGAAGTTAGAATTAGGACAATATAACAGCAAACATGTACATAAAAGAAAATAGTACATTCAATTCATACAGAACTCTACGATATAATCAATATAAGGTAATTAGTAAACGTACCTCCAAGTGTTGTCGGGCATCATCCCCTCCATGATAAGAGTATATCTGCACAATGTGTCTAGAATAGCCACCCCTGCTCAATTGTAAGATATCAAATTAATGAATAATCAGGTGCATTAGAAATAAAATACTGGCGGTCGTAGTTGCTTACCAAATAAAAGGGCTTCAAATATTACGGTTCACAGATACAGTGGGATGCTTAGCAAGAGCTGCCTGAATTTCTTCGAATTATATTTTAATTTTGCCTTAACTAATCGCATGATTAAATTGTCGTTCATTTCTTCTTGAAGAGGAATGAACGACAAAGAGAATTCCAAGTACTTTTTTCGAAGTATAACCCTGGGTGAGGAAGGGAATATACCTGCAGTGTCATTGACCAAGGTCCAAGATCCAAAACCTTGAATTTTTTCACAAACCATCTCTCGAGAACCAACTTCCCACAATGCAATGTCCCCAACGTTGGTACCAACTGGAGCATTAATAGCAGATATTAGTCAACTAAAAATTAGAGGGTAATAGCATATTTAAGTTTATCACATCGAATCACTGAAAGCTGCAGAAAGGAACATAGAGGGTAAGAGAAACTAACCCAAAAGTAGAGTTTGCTGAGTAGGATGAAACCCATGCTCAAGGGAGATGAGCCCTGACTAAATGTCATTGCAATAGTCTTGGGTTAATAATACATTACAAGTATTATAATATACTTCAAATTCAGTTCCAAATCTAAGCAATGAACATATAGAAAAAAATACTTCACATCAGCCAAAAATACTTCAATTTTGAGTTGAAAGAACTCCTCCATCTTGGTTTTTTCTTCCCTTCAAATCTTCCATAAGAACTTAAACTGCGAGCTCTAATAGAGGTTGAGTTATCAGGTAATCCCTAAGTAAGGAAACTTGAGATCTTTGTGTTGCTAGAAGATACAACCCATGGTAGAGAAGATGACCTCTCTCTCTTCAAATCTTCTATTTTACTGAATTCTAAATAGAGATAGATTAAATTATAACTCAACTTATGAAAAGAGTTCAAGAACTTAACAAATCAACATTCAAGTTATCAACAAAATATTAAACCCAAAAAAACCCTTTAATGAAAGCTGAACCTAATCACAACCCAATTTCCAAAAAGATCTCAAGTAAATGTCTTGTATCCTTGTAACTCTCCCTTGAAAAGAAAATGAAGTGATTATAGCAATTAATATAAACTATAAGGTAATATTACAACTTCAGATTACATCCAAAATCCTAACTTGAGCGTTGAGGAACTTTCTACTTAACAATCGTATCTACTTAACCATCACTAAGTTTAGTTTCAGTTAAGGCAAGAAAGTGAAACAAAGTTACCAACAATTCTAACCCTAAATTTATTTCAATAATCTGAAGACTGAATTGGAACTCAATATTACCTGGTGAGATTTAGGTGATTCAGAAGAACGTCGAAGAATCTCAACGAGTGGGACAACAAAAGCTAGGGTTTTTTTCGGAACCAGTAGCAACATCAATGAAAACATATTTGAAGCTGCAAAGAAAAGTTATTGTGGTTTCTTGAACTGGTGTGCAGATTATTAATAAACATCACGAATTGGATGTCTTCTATCCTTATTTTCAGAGTAGACCTTCACAAAGAACTTACAAGCTACCAAAAGCAGTTCGAGTTTCTTTCTCTCATTCCTTCTTCTTTTTCTCTCTCAGGCTTTATATCAAATACATCATATACGAATTACTAAAAACCAAATAATTTTCTTGCAAATTGATAATTTCTAATATATAAAAACACAAAAGTTGTTTCTTGCAAGTTGAATGTCTCACAAGTTATTCAATCATTCAAAGATTGCCTGAACTGTTGGCATAAATATTTCAATTTGGTCTTTCAATGTTATTGGTAATTTCTAAACCAAATTCTTTAACCTAACTTAGAATATTATAATGATAGATAACTTTAAGAAGTGATTACCTCTAGTGGAAGATTCAATTTTCCAACCTCGATTCCAAAGATCTGAAAAAACAGATGAACCAAAAGAAGCTAGATTAGCATCAATAACTAATGAAATTGAGACTTCAAAATTACTTACTCATGTGGAAAAATCTTCAATCTCTCGGTCACTTACCAAAAAACTCATCACCAAGAAGCTAGATGCATAAAATTGGTTGTTGAATTCAAGTTACCAGATCTTAAGAGAAATTCTAACAGTCGCCATGAAGATTTCTTTTTTTTTTTCTCAAGTTACCAAATCTTTGATTTATGAAGACCTTATCTGATTTCCTGACTTCTGCTTTAACCTGGAAGATGAACCAGTTTCTCTAGAGTATTCAGGATTGAAGTAATCCACTTTTCCATTTAAAAAGTAATTCACTTTTTCTTTTTCATCCTCTGTCGTTTTAAGTTTTGAAGAAGATTAAAGACAGAGAGAGAGAAAAAGAGACACGGGTTTGGAGACGAAGGGCTTGTTCATCTCACTCAGTGGTGCCCATAGTCTTATTCAACGATCCAGATTAAGTTTTGGGTCATTATTTTGTCCTAATCAGCTTGTCCTAGTCACAACTTTTGTGTTTTTATATATTACATTGTCCTAGTCAGCTTGTCCTAGTCACAACCTTCCTGTTTTGTTATATAGATGTATGCAAGGTTGAATCTATCATTAAGAGAAAAAAATATTTTGTTCACCCAGGTAAGTGAACAAATATTTTAGCCAAAATTCTCATTAAGGGTCTGTTTGATACGTGTGAAAATGTGAGTAAGAAAGTTGTTTTCTCAGGAAAATCAATTTTTCTTTGTTTGGTTGGCCACTTTGGGTAAGAAAATCGATTTTCTAAGAAAGAAAAAGTGCGTGAATGATCTAATTTTTTTCCCCACCTTTTAGATGGGAAAGTTGATTTCTCACTCTCTCTCTCTCTCTTCCTGCAACTCTCTCTCTCTTCCTGCAACTCTCTCTCTCTCTATTTCTCTCCTACCGTAACTCTCTCTCTTCATCTCTGTCAACACAAGGGGGTTTAAGGGTTTGTTGAAATTCGGTAGGATTTGGGGAAGAAAAGAACCCGAAATTCTAAAGGCACTCCACAAATGCTTAACATTATATAACCTTATACAAGCACCCACCACGATTTTCTAAAGGCACCACGCTTTCTTACCAACATTACCAAACACTTGAAAACTTGATTTCACATGTGAAAGAATTGACTTTCTTACCCATTAGAAAAAGTTTGATTTTGACATTCCCGCGTAACAAACGAACCCTAAATCAAATGATTTCATTTTGTCATATTATTTTGGCCCAACTCCCATATTGATATTGTGATGACTTTTTGCGGGTTAGACTAATTATTTTGGCGAAAACAATCATATTTTCTTCTTTAGGCTCTTGTACCGGGCAAATACTTGTCACACACACAGTATAGTTTACCAATATCAATGGAGCTGATGTAACATTATTTAATCACAAAAAATTATGAAAAGTGTTTGGGATTTAGATCCAAATTAAGGTACTTTTCATCCATTTGTAAATGGTCTCCAACTGGATGAACATTTCAGAAGTTCGTGACATATAAAAGCTGGCACAGTTAATTTCTTGATCGATCCCTGAAATCTGGCGTGACCTTAGCCCATACCTCACATGAACTTCTTCTAACATATATTAATGACAATTAAGTAGTGATTAATCAATCATCTTAAAGTGGGTGCAAAGTCATGCCATTCGTGTACGCGAACTTCGAAGTTAGAAATTCACAATCTCGATTCAAGTAATTATCATAATTCTATTCTGATTACAAACTTTTAATATTATATCTTGTATTACTTTTAAAGAGATAATCATAAAATTATTACGGTACAAAAATGTTGATAAAAATATGTTTTTTCTAAGAGTTTTTTCTCAAGTAACTTAAACAATTATTTTACCCTTAAATTTGGGAAGGTCAAACAAGATGCAAAAATGGAATTTTCTCAAGTGAATTATAAAGAGAAATTTAGATTTTGGATTTCATATAAGTTGGCTAATAGGTCGATTTTATAACATTGGTATTTAAATTTAAAATTTATATTTGTACAAATAAAATTAGTCGTACACAACAAAAATATAAATACACATGCAACAAATAAAAATTATATACACAAATATATCATCAGTTACATTCAATCGGCACCATATAGTTAGGATTATTATAACAAAACCTAAATGCAGTACGATTTACAATTTTCACTTCTTTACAAACATAAAAATTAATGAGAGAAATATCTATGGCTCTAACATATAACAATTTTATATGGAGTTTATAAAATGTTATTGTATTGTTCAAAGAGATTTGAATTATAGACCAAAAGACCCTGAATCATGATGCTAGAACTTAGAAGCATGTCCAGATTTAAAATTCATTTTCATAATTAAATAAAGCATGAAGTCAATACCCTGAAAATGGGCGGTCATAGAGATAGACTATAGTTGACTTCACAGAAAGAGGAGAGACGGAAGAGTCGGATGGCCATATCCGGCCACTCCCTTTCAACAACAAAAAAAAAAAAAATTATTTCAACAAAAAAAAGAAAAACAACAAAAAAAATTATTCGGCCATTCCAACTTCCAACACACTGTTTTCAAATTTGAATCCCCCTTATTTAAATATACTTTAAAGTTAAAAATCTCTATTTCTATAAGAATTTTACTTCGAAGGGAGAAGCACATATAAAAGAAATTTGTAATGAAAAAATTCGGAAAAAACTACTAATGTACTCATTAGCTCCATGATCACGGAAGTCAGACCAATAAAATAGATGAAGCAAAATTTGAATAGTATGGTTAGGTAATGAGTATATCGGATATACTTTTTTTGTTGTTGTTACAAGGATGATAACATTGATGAATCAGAGAGTTATTACAATAAAGATGCGACCGAGATTGAAGAATAACAGTAAAAGTTCTATTGTATTTGTGAGTTCTAGCCCGTTTTGCTAATCTGTTAGTCGGAATATTGTACTTTCTTGTGCTTTAAAATTATGGCAGAAATCTAGACTTACGATAAAAAGTGCTTAGTTGTTGTAAACACATGTTTCAACAACCTTTTTTGGGTCAGTAATTACATGGAGGGCCCTTGTTTGCTAGAATTTGATTAAAATTGACAATGTCATATGTGGGTTTAGTTTTTGAGTGAAGGCCAGAAAAATGGGTCTGATCGTGAACCAAAAGCCGATGAAGTCGATTTCCATTGGACTATCTATTTCTCTCTCGACTTTACCTGTCTAATGGAAGTCGATTACAACGACAGTCGGTCTATGATCAATCATCTCACTTTTTAAGCCATATAGCATTTCTCTTAATATTTTAGTCTGGTAGTGATATGATGAGTTTTAACGATTTCGTGTGTGGATCACCATAAGATGCTTAACCCTTATAAAGAGTGACATTTCAAAATTATTTGGGTTAATTCCGTTTTGGCCCCCAATTGTTGACCAACTCACCGTTTTGGTCCCCAATTGTGTCCGGCAGTTCGTTTTGGCCCCAAGATCCACTTTTCGGGCACCGCTGACATCATCAAGACATAAGCAATATTTTTTTATACCCGAAATACCCCTCTGACCAAATAAATCAAATCCCAAGTTGTCAAATCAATTAACTCTAATTATTAATCTTATTCCTTCTCCCAATGCACTTTCTTCTCTACTTCAATTTTTCTCTTCTTCATTAATCTCTATTAACAACTTCATCTCAAGTCATTCCATCCAGGCGTAGAGATCCAACATTTGAAAAATTAATGAAAAATTACAAAAACTACTTAAAAGTTGTTTCCATCAAAGATCTCATCCTTGCAGATCCAACCAGCTCATGAATTTCTTTTGGATTTTTATCTAAACTCATAGAAATCAAACCTAATGAAGTAATTAGGACAAGTAATCTTGATCATGTTTCATAGAAATCAGACCTAACGAATCATAGAAATCAGACCTCATGAACTCGACAAAAGAGGCAGAGCCACCAAGGGAAGAGACAGATCCGTTATTGGAACAATCTTGATCATCAAGAATCAAATCTTCATAAACCCTAATAACACAATTTATTATCAAGAATCAAATCTTCATTTGAATTCGGGAGGGTAGGAACCGACGCCATTGACGATTTGATAATGGTGAAAGATTTGATGATGGTTTTTTTATTTCTTCTTTCCAGATCCAGTTCTATCTCGTTTCAATTTTTTCGACACAACTACCGATCTAACTTAGATCAAGAAATCTCCATCTCAATCTTTGTTCATATCGATAGATCTCCATCACAATCTCCATCTCAAACATTAGATGTGAAGAAGAAAATGAAAAAGAAATATTATTTTGGGTGAAGATATGATGTCCGTTTTGGATATTCAGGAAAGGCTATGATTTATACCAATTCTTAGGGTTTGGGTATGAAAGCTCAAGCTTAATTAACTGTCTTGCATATTTAAGTTGCTGAACACTATGAGAAGCCCTAATTTAAGTTGTTGAACTTGGAAGCATGTTAGAAATTTCTAGAAATTACATTCTTATTGGTTATCATGCTAGAGAGAGAGGAAGAAAGGAAGTCTAAATGGAGAAAACAATTTATCTTGAAATTAGTGAACACTATGAGAAGCCCTAATTTAAGTTGTTGAAGTTGGTGACCGATGAAGAATTGAAGATGAGAAAGAGGTTAATTTGTGAAATGGAGAAAAAAATTTATCTTCTCTGATGTACAATAAAGGAAGAAGAAGATGATGACTAACTTGGGAGAAAAAAATCTTGAAATGGAGAAGATAGTGCATTGGGAGAAGGAATAGGAGTAATAATTAGGGTTAATTGATTTGACAACTAGGGATTTGATTTATTTGGTCAGAGGGGTATATCGGGTCTAGAACAGTATTGCTTATGTCTTGATGATGTCAGCGCTGCCCGAATAGTGGATTTTGGGGCCAAAACAAACTGCCAGACACAATTGGGGGCCAAAACGGTGAGTTGGTCAACAATTGGGGGCCAAAACGGAATTAACCCGAATTATTTCCTTTAGTAATAATATATTTTAAGACCACATAATAGTTAAAAACTATTTTGTTTGGTCGGTTGGGCGAACTTAGCTTTATGTTACTTGCACTCTCTATTTTGACATTTTCATTCCCCACAATTTTGAAAATTAATAAGCCATTAAAATTGAATACTTCTGATTACTTTTATTTTAAGTAATCAGCTCCAAATAGAAATCTCAACACAATGAAAAGGCTTATTAGTAGCTTAGCTTGTCGGTGGAGGGTAAAGAACTAGTGATAGAGTAAAGAGAGAAAATTTTCAACAAAAAAAAGAGTGAAAGGAGAAAATGACAAGAGACCATGAGAAACCATCCATTTACTAAGATGACTTTTTGGTGGAAGAAGACAACCATAAATTTCTAGTGAAGATACTACTTCATATCAATTATGTCTAGTAGATAGATATACTAGAACTAGTAGGTAGAAAGTCTGAAGTTCTTTCACCTTTTAGATTGTGTCGGATAACCTCTTTCCAATAGAATGGGGAAATTTTAAGATAATTCTACTTTGGCCCTTTAAAAACTGACTAACTTCGCAAATTGGCCCCTCAAGATGACTAATTCAGTCAACAACCTTTGGTTGGAGTGGTAAGATGTATAGTCTTCCCTCCTAGAGGACAAGAGTTCGGGACACGCTGAACAATTCAAAAAAAAAAAAGATGACTAATTCATATTACGGCCTCCTTTTCTATTTTTCTGTTAGTGATCTTTAACACATCATAATTTTTAATTCTTTATCCTTCATTTTAAAAAACATTCATTCTTGTCCTTTCTTTATTTCTTCATCGGAGACGAGGTCGTCTACAATGGTCATCTGACAGCTCGTCGGCGACCCCATCACCTGAAAAAACATATCTTCTTCTCCTTCTTCCTCATCTTCTTCTGCTACTCCCCCTTCCACAACGGTCATATCTCTTCTTCCTTTCTTTTTTCTTCTTCTTCTTTCTTTCCCCATTCTTTATCTTATCTCAGTGACTCTACTGTTCCGACGAAGGAGAGTTTCCCTTTCAGTGGAATCCACCTAAATTCCAGTTATGAAACGTGGGAGTTGGATCCTAGACGAATCTTCGTCTGAGAGTTCATCTCTCAAATTCCAGTTTGGAAGTTGCATAAACGAATCTTTTGTGGGAGTATATGAGAAGAGCATATATAGAGAGTAGAAGGAGATGAGAGAGAGAGAGAGAGGGGGAAGAAATGGGCAAGGAGCAAGAGATATGATGGTAGTGGTGGAAGGGAAAGAACAAGACGAAAAGAAAGAAAAAATTGTTAAGGTGTTGGGGTCGTTGGCGAGTTGCCAGCGGGCCGTTGTCGGCGATTTCATCGTCGATGAAGATATAAAGAAAATGAAAAGAACGAATGTTTTTTAGAATGAAGGGTGAAGAAGTAAAAATTATGTTGACCGTTAAAGTAGACTAGCAGAAAACTAAAAAGAAAGGCCAAATTAGAAGCTAGTCATATTCAGGGGTCCTTTTAATGAGTTGCCCGTCTTTAGTGGACCAAATAAAATTATTCAAAATTTTATTCAACGAGGGTGCAACTTGTGCATGTCAGACACATATTACTTTATCAAATGCATTATATCAACCTTTGGAGATAAGTTTGGGAGGTGTAATTTTTCCATTGAAGAGGGTTAAAATATAAGTTATAAGGAGGTATAATTTCAACCGTTAGCTATAAGTTTGGGAGGTGTAATCTTAGAGCATCTCCAGTGCAAAACTCAATCTTTGAAACTCAGAATGCCACGTATAATTTTTGGAGTTTTTAAATCCCCTCCAATGCAAAACTCAATTAAGATCTCAAAGATGACATGTCGAGAGTGAAATAGAAATATCCCAAGAAGACACTTTGAAAATAGAGTGTCCTTTTGAGATGTCTCTAATTCTCAAACTCATCAATACTTTAATTTGAACCAATAGAAATCAAGTCTTCATATATTTCTAAAATAACTAATTATTTCTTTACAAAAGTAACCATGCCACATAAGTAAAAAAAAAAAAAAAAAAACTGAGATTTTTGCATTTGAGACACACAAGAATTGAGGATCTCCATTTTTGCCACCTAGGAATGAGATTCTGAACTGGAACTTGAAAAGCAAAACTAATTGAGATTTTTTTTTAGTTTTGCATTGGAGATGCTCTTAGAGCACTTCCAATGCAACACTCGAAATTGAAAACTTAGAGCGCCATATAGGTTTTTTAGAGTTTCTCTTTAAAAACCATCTCCAATGCAAAACTGAACATGAATCTTTAAATGATGTATCAAGATTTATTTTAGAGATAATGAAGATGACAATTTAAATTTAGAGTGTCCTTTCTAGGACCCCTAAGTGCCACACAAACAAATCAACTAATTTTATGGTCAAAATATAAGTTTTAGAGTTTCTCTTCAGTGTTGCAGTGGAGAAGGTTTTCCAATATAATATCTCTAAGGTTGTGTTTGATAGCAACAAGGAGAAAGAAAAAAAAAAATAAAGAAAAACTTACCCGGAGAAAAATTAACTCGGAGAAATATTTACTCTATAAATATTTTTATAATTTCCATTGTTTGTTTTACCATTGGAAAAAGAATTATTTTTTTATTTTTTATTGTTTGGTATTTTCAGGGAAAAAATCCTCTAACATAAAATGGGATTTCATCTAATTTAATATTTCATGTACATACTTATATAACATAATTTGAATTTCATTATAAGAAAGAACGGTAAGATTACATGTTCATGATATGAATGTCAATAATAGTTAGAATGATTACAAACATGACTAAACAAAACCAAACTATCAAGTAATTCATGTCCAAAAAATGTGTTTAGACAATGATGGAGAAGTCAACTTCCTAAGCAGACCCAAACCTTATTTCATACAATATAGAGAGAGAAAGAGGATATATAGACTAGAGAGAGAAATAAGGAAGAACGTTGTGCTCCTGTGGAGATAAGCTTCTTCATTCGGTTTGGTGCCACCCACAACCACTACTCCCAGAATGTCCTAAACCTCAAAAGCCACCATGTCAGCCACTCCCTCCACTCTCTAGTTTCACTCTCTAAACTGGTTTCTATCTAAAGAATGTATTCTTTTCTTGTGTATAAAACATTATCCGAGAAAACAAAATCAATTCTCTAAAGAATTTCAAGGTTTTCAAAATGTGATTAATGGTTGAATTCTTAGAGATGATGTCTCAACAATTGGCTGAGTTTAAATGAGGACTGAAGGACCACCGAAGGCTTAGATCTACCAAGGAAGAAAGGTTTTGGATTTTCTCTCTCTAAAACCTCTTCTGAAGTCGTTCTCTCTATTCCATTGTTGTTAATTTACCTTCTCTCTGTACAGTGTAACAGTGGGGAGAGAGATCGAGAAAATGACTGAAAGAGAGTGGGAGAAGCAGTGATAGAGAGAGAAAGAGTAAAGAGATATTTTCTCTTTACCCAACGAAGAAAATCTTTCTCATCTATCCACAGGGTAACAAATTCCTTGTATTTTGAGAAAAATAAGGAAAAACGGGTCACGTGACTTCCTACTTTTTTTCTCCTAAACGGCTAACCAAACGCAAGAAAAATACAAAATTTGGAGATATTTCTATTTTCTCCGGAAAATCTCCTATCAAACACAACCTAATTGTACTAGGAAATAGATTATTTAGAGTTCTACTTTTCTTACTTGACACCTAGGATTTTTAGAGTATTCTTGATTCTTGCATTGGAGACGTTGTTAGCCATTGAATAAGATAGCATGTTCTGAAAAAGATATCCTCCTACCTTCTTAGATTTTTTCTTTTGCTTTCAATTTTTATTTATTTGATAAACAATGGTTGTAGCCTTTTATTAATAGATAGAATTGTCGATTACGATATTGGTTCTGTCGAACCTTAATGGACTAACAATGCAAGGTGGTATCTCTGTCTCCATCCATTGTTTGCAAATGCTGAATTCTAAGGCATTCTTAACTAAAGCATGTATGGCTCTATTTGGGGTTCTTGGAATATGTCGGAATGTAATTGCTACAAGTTTTGTCGTCTCAAATTTTGCTTTTAATTAAAATGATTTGTTTAGAATTACACATTCGCTAAGTAACAATTTCACCCAAAAACAAATGAAATGCGTTTTCTTGTTATTTATTTATTTTTCTCCCCAAGGAATAGCTTCATCGAAGCAGAAATAAATGTGATAATCCCACATCCCTCACGAGAGTGTTCGGAGTCTGGTCTATAGGTGTACGCTCAAACTTGGTAAGTGTCGAGGCCTTTTGAGGGGTCCGTGGAGCCTTTGCCAAGAACAAACCCCGTACCTGTGTGAGGTGTTTAAAACATAGACAATATCGATAACTGCTAGAGCTTGAGGCGTCACAAGTGGTATCAGAGTCGAGGTCGACTCTTCGCAGAGGGTGGAGGATTGTGATGGTCCCACATCGCTCACGAGGGTGTCCGTTACTAGGGCTATAGGTGCACGCTTAAGCTTGCTAAGTGTCGAACCATTTTCGGAGCTCGTGGAGCCTTCGTCAATAACAAAACCTCGTACATGTCTAAAGTGGAAACAATATCGATAACTGCTAGGACTTGGGACGTCACAAGTGACATATTTTTTACTTAAAAAAAAATCCATTTTCACAAACATATTTTTTTCTTTTGTTCACCATCCACTATTAGGTGGATTTGAGGTGTACACTCACTAACCTTCGGCCTAATAAAACATGAGAATAGTCTTGTTTGTATTTTTGCATATTTGTCACCAAATCTCTTATAATTTTCACGTGTTATTTGGGTTACCTTCTTAATGTGACCAGACTGTCGGTCTCTGACCATAGTTAATATTTAACCCATCACTATGGTTAAATTGTGTTTAGTATTGGAACCCATGACGAAAGCTGTCGACAGAAATCGTCGGTGGGGATTAACTATGGTTAAGTTGCAGTTAATGATAGATAGAGAAACAAATCCTAGAGAGAGAGAGAATCGCTTCGTTTATAAGCCAAGAAGCTAGAAGAAAATATTTTTAAGGCAACCGGGAAAGAAAAGATTAAGAAGAAGAGATAACAGAGAAAGAAGATAGAGAGAGAGAGAAAGAAACCCCTTGGATTTTAAACGAACAATACGGGATCTTGGTGGTCATGGGAGAATCAAGCGATTCTGTTTCCATTGATATGGAGACTATCTCTCTTGGTGGAAAGGTAAGATTTTCTTAAACAAATATGATAATGAAGTTTGGTTTTGTTAATCTTATTGCACTATTCAGGTCATTTTTAGCTTAAATTTTGGGCATTTTTAAGGGTTTGTTATGATTCATCAAGATCTTTCATGGGTTGATTTGTTTAATGGATTGATTATTGATTTTAGGTTTTCCATTGAGGTCTTTGAAGTAAATGAGCATTTCATATCTATAGTTTTTATCTGATTAAAACTTTTGCCCCCTCCCCATTTCTGGATTTTGAATTCTAACATTACAATTCATAATTGTGTTTTAAATTAGTTCCCCTTTGTCTAAATTTTTCAATGGCAAATTATAGTATTTGGGTTTTTTCTAGCAATTGATTCATTTTACTTTTTTGTTTGTTTAACCAGATCTCTCTTTATAGGGGGGCTAAGAGTTATTTGTGTTATTTCTCATTAGATGACATTCTGATTATAGAATCGGGAATTTGGATATATTTCCAAATGATTTGTTTCTAGTCTTTTATTCATTAAAGTTAGTTGTTACTTGAGCTAGTGAATTTTTCTTTTCTTGTTTCTTTGTTTTTACTAGAGATTCCTTTTATTTTTTTCTTTAGAAAAAGCAGCTAATTTGCTTTTCCCTTTTTATTATTAAAAGCTTAAAATTAGTTGTCAACCAGTTTACATACTTGATTCCTCTCCTTTTACTATGATTACTTATTATTGAGGATACCCTTTGTTTCTCTAATGATCTCTTTTACTAATAATGCTTGAACATGCAATTAAATTTTTATAAGCAGTATAGAGGAGATTCCCAAAATGGGTTTTTGCTTGAAACTTGTTTGTCATACTTGATTCGTAAAGAATGATTTTATGGAGAAAATACTATGGTGTGGTAAAATAGAAGAGAGAATCTTTGAATACGTAACCAAAATCGAAGCTTTAAATGTAAAATTCTTAACAAAGTGCATATTCATTGACTAGTTGAGAATAAGCTATTTTGGTAGAATCATTGTTTATCTTCTCAGTCAAGCTACTATGAGTAGTTGACTAGATGGGTAATTATGAGTTGTCATGAGGCTGGAGTTCTATAGTTGATTAACTTACTCTTTATCGTTGGGGTTAAAAGTTACTAGTTTAGCTAGCCGAGTTTATCGAGTGGTGAGAGTTTGATCCAGCATCTGGGTTTCTATATAGGTTTCACAAGTAATTACTAACTACTAATCCTGCTATGATCATTAATTTTCTATCTGCTGCTATGGTAATTTTTATTTATTTATTTTCTTTTCTTATCTAGTGACAAATGCTGACAATATTATTGATCTTCAGGAACATCTTGTCCAAACTAGCCGTGGTTCCGTGTCTGTCGTTGTGTTTGGGGACCAGGATAAACCGGCACTTGTTACTTACCCTGATTTAGCTCTAAACCGTAAGTGCAATTCTAATATTAGCGTCTCCATGAATTGCAAGATTCTTTCTTTGTTTCTTTCTTTAAATTTCAATAATATTTTGTCCTTATATTCGTAACCTAGTAGTAGGGAAGTTGTATGTTTGTCTTCATTAGCATCTATAGTGTTTCTAATGTATTTTCCCGGATAATTCTGCCTGGATTTCAACAGATATGTCTTGTTTCCAAGGATTATTCTTTTGTCCTGAAGCAGCTTCGTTACTGCTTGATAACTTCTGCATTTATCACATAAGTCCTCCGGGACACGAGGTCAGTGACTCGGTAGATTTGACCGTTCTTCAAACTGTTGCTGTTCGCCGTTAAATACCTATTTATGAAGGTTTTTATCTTGAATTCTTTTGTTCACATCATTTCTTTTATGGCGCTTCCCTCAAGAGCTCCTGCAGTTAGGAGCTGCTGCAATTTCTTCCGATGAGTCTGTACCCACTGTTGATGATTTGGCAGATCAGGTAGCTGAGGTTCTTGACTTCTTCGGGTAATCCTCTATTTACATGTTTGTTTTCTGGTTATTCTTTTAATTGACCAAATATTTACCCTATCATCAGTTTTATTAGCTAATGGTTTGAATATCTATTTCTCAGGTTAGGTGCTGTGATGTGTATGGGGGTCACAGCTGGTGCTTACATCCTTACCCTCTTTGCGGTATGCTATCTTCCGTCCTTTTAGAATGCATCCAAGATTGTTGACTTCAACTTATAATACCTTTCTAAGTTTAGGATTCACTTACTGAGACTTCTTTTACCGCAGACAAAGTATAGAGAGCGAGTAATTGGTTTGATACTTGTGTCTCCTCTATGCAAAGCACCATCGTGGACCGAATGGTTATACAATAAGGTAAGTTCATATAGCATATTCCCGCCATTAACCAATTTTAAACTGTATTAGTATATATATCTAAGATAGCAAATGAACGGCAGGTGATGTCAAATTTGCTCTACTTCTATGGGATGTGTAGCCTGGTCAAAGAGTGTTTGCTGCAGCGCTACTTCAGCTTGGTAAGTTGGTTCTTAAGCTCCTTCTCTCGCTATTTTTTTGTATGTAATTTTAAGGCACCATTTGTAAAAGTATCTAAACAAAATATTTTTCAATTCACCAGGAAGTTCGTGGTGATTCACAGGTCCCTGAATCAGATATTGTGCAAGCATGCAGAAGTGTTAGTTTTCCATCTACTTACTATGTCTCGTTTTTCAATTGGGTATTGGAAGTGTTAATTGATTCCTATGTTTTTGGTTTTGTATTTCTGCAGTTACTAAATGAGAGGCGGAGCACAAATGTAATGCGGTTTCTGGAAGCGATTAGTGGGTAAGCCTTCACTTTCTTTCCACTTATTCTCACTCTTCATTGTTCAAATTTCTATCAACTAGATATGACATTCATGTTTACTCGAAATGCAGGAGATACGATATTACGAGTAGACTGAAAAAAATACAGTGCCGGACGCTGATTTTTGTGGGCGAGAACTCTCCTTTCCATTCAGAAGCGATTTATATGACCTCAAAACTTGATAGAAGATACACTGCCTTGGTCGAGGTAAGCTACGCATTTTATGTACCACGGGTTTTTCCGGAATCAACTTGTAATGGATGCATGGGCTCTTCTGGATACATGTTTAATGTGAAAGTCGGTCAATGGTTTCAGGTTCAAGCATGTGGATCGATGGTGACAGAAGAACAACCACACGCAATGTTGATACCGATGGAGTACTTCTTCATGGGATATGGTTTGTACAGACCATGTCAGCGGAGTGAGAGTCCAAGGAGCCCATTGAGTCCATCTTGCATATCTCCAGAGCTGCTCTCACCAGAAAGCATGGGGTTGAAGTTGAAGCCCATCAAAACAAGAGTTACTCTTCATGCATGAACACACTCCAGTGTGAGAAGATGGTAGATCCTTGGTCATTGTATTGGGCACATGTGCAGTCATGTAACCTACTCTGTTGTAATGTAAAATTGAGGCATATTTTTGGGTTGGAGAGGAATAGTGGGGAAAAGTTTGGTGTATAGAGAGAGAAAGCAAAAAGTTCTTATATCTTATAATATATATAAAGGGAAAGAGGGAACAGTTGAATTTATTCATTTGTAGTAGGGTTCATAAAAGGGAGGAAAGAGAGAGAGAGAGAGAGAGAGAGAGAGAGAGAGAGAGGCCCATGAAAATTACTGAAATAATTCTAAATTAAAGGTCAAATTTAATAATGAAGATTTAGAGAGAAAACATTTGGTTTATTTGTGGGCAAGTGGAATTTGGTGGTGAATTGGTGGGTGGAGCCTCTATAATTTCAATCATATGGTAATGGGTCTTACTCCTTGATGAAAGATCCATGTGCCCTTCATTTTCTTGTTGAAATTTATACCTTCCTTTATGTTATCTCCTTTTTGTTTATGTACCTCTTTCTAATTCTTGGGGTACTATTGGTATACATGCCCTCTCTTCTAAATTAGGAATGTTGTCCAACTTTGTAGACAGAATGATAAATGTTGGCAATGTCCTATCTAAAGGATTGTACTCCATAAATTATTTTCCCAAATATCTCTTGCAACAATTTCTAGTCCTTCCGGCCACTCATGAGTTGCGGAGATGTATCGACTTCAATTAGAAGTGGTTTACGTTTTTTCTCAAAAAAGTTCAGAAAGTTTGAACTCAACACCTACAAATTCAAACCAATTTAATCAAAGTTATCGCAAGTTTATTCAAAATCCAAAACTCTACTCCTACCATTTTAACTTGTTAGTATCCAAACAAATGGACCTTCTAGGACCAAATGAGCAAGATGAGATGTGTCTTTCACAAAAATAAAAAGTAAGATTAAAAAAATTCAAGGCTCAAGAAATTTTAGTGAAACTTTACCTAAATAAAATAAAAATGTTGCTCTTTTAACAAAATAAAATAAAAATGTTGCTCCACCTCCTAACCACCTCTATTTTTATGTGTATGAAAAGTGGTAGCATTCTCATACTCAAACATCTCTCACACAAGCATTATTTCTTTTATGTCACTCATTTATATATAATATTAATATTATAACGTTGGGGTGTCTTTTTTTGTTTGCTGTGATTGATTACCTTCTTTTGGGGGTATTGCTTGTGACTTTTTTAAGTATATCTTTTTTTATTGTTCAAGTCATGTCATGAGGAGTGTAGTCAAAGCATTCTTGCAATCCAAAGCACTAAAATTTGTAAGTTCTGTTTTGAATTCAATTTTAGGTCTGGTTAGACTTTTACCATTGATCAGTTTGATATTTGTTTTTACTGTTCTTGTGCGGGGAACCATAGCCAAAATGGATTTTTCTGTTCTACAAGATGTGCTGACTTGTGATCTATGGTCTGCCAGCAAGTTGTTATTTCCATAATAAAGGAAAGACTATCATAGAAATATTATATGATTGAAAAATACAAGAAAAAGAACAATGAAATAACGGCAACAGTTTTAGGACAGCCAAAAAAATCACCTTGGAATAAAGACTTTGATCAAGGTTGTGGTCGTTCGACCACGACACACCTCGTGGAGGGTCTTGCCTGAAAATTTATCGGGTAATTTTATAGGCAATGTCCTTTATTGTTAAAGGCAATGTATTTTGCAAGCTTGAGTTGGTCAATTTCTTATGATCAAGTTTGGTTAAAGACAATGCTATTTTTGAATATTATTTGTCCGACAAAAACTCACCGGCCGAAGATTGCCGCGACTTTAAGAAATCTTTTTTTCTTCATCTTCTCCTTTCCTTCTTCTCCGGTGGTTGTGTGTATGACTTGTGTGTACATATTCTGCAAATTTTTGATGTCTATCACAAGTTTCTTCAAGACATGATAAGGTCAGATCCGTTACTTTTTTTTTATAAAATAGTACATAATAATGGCCTCTAGATTTTGAGAGGAAGAAGATGAAGAAAGAACAAGAGGAAGAAGAAAGAGAGAAAAAGTCAGTCAAGATCGTTGGTCAGAGCCTGTCGACGGCAAGTCCAACTTTGGTTGACGCATTGCCTCTTAAACAAACATTGCCTTTAACTAAAATTGAGATTGCCTTTAGCGAGATTGCCTTTAACAACTTTAGGCATTGCCTATAAAATCTCTCAAATTTATCTTCTTCATCTGAGAAGGCAGATTGATCCACGTTCTCAAACGAGAAGAGTTACGGCGAAAAGACCCATTTCCTTTGCTGGAACAGGAGAAACACTGAGGTAAGAGAGTTTTTTTAAGGAGGGTGTGAGAGGTAGAGGGATGAAAAGATAGAGAAATGACGTGATGGTGGTGAAGATGGAGAGTATGAGGTAAAATGTAAACATGTTAACTTTGGAGGTGAACAATAAGTTGCCCAGGGTTATCTCGGCTTGACTAAAATCTACCTGGCTCGAAATCAAAAGTGATTTTGGTTGAAAATTTTGACTATTATCAATTTTTCATTAAGTTAATGAAATTTTTAATGTTAAGCCAAAACTTCGTTTGTGTAAATGTTCCTTATAAATTTTCTGAGTTACATCATGTAAGAAGATGAGGAATCAAACTCTTTCCTTGCTTGTACTCTTCACTACAAAATTGATAGTTAATGAAGTTCAAAATTGATAGTCAATGAAGTTAAATTCAGGAAGATGTAAGAAAATTAATCAAACTAACAAGAGGTATGAATCTCTTCTTTTGTCAATGGAGATGAGGGTTGTGTTAATCTATTAGGCCATGTTTGGCACGCGGGAATCGCGTGAGAATGGAATGTGATTCTCAGGAATCACATTCCCGACTATCGTTTGGCTCGCGGGAATGTAGGGGGAATCCTATTCCCGGAGGAATGGGATTCCCCCGAAATGGGGTAATAGCAAACCCAGGGACGGGGGTGGGTTTGTGATTCCCATTCCCGGGAATGATTTCATTTAATATTTTTGGACAAAATAATCCTTGATAAAATTTAGAATTCTCATAATATTTTTACTAAAAAAATTTAAAAATCTAGGGTTTCAACTACCACCATACCAACACACACTCTCTCTCCCACCCCCTCTCTCGCTCAAACGTAACTCTCTCTCCATATCTCTAGTTTTTTTTCTTCTCTCTTGCTCTTTGTTCGTTAAAAATCGATTTCATAATGTTTAAAAAAATTAGTCGAGACCTTATTTACTTTAAATAAATCTTTAAATACAACTTAAATTAGTGTATTACGTTATTATTTCATATCTATAAATTTGAATAGACAATACTATTTAAAATATATATAACAAAGTTGACCTATAATTTATGTAGTTTGAGTAAAAGGATATAACAGGACTTTCGTAAAATTTACATTCCTATTCCTACACAAACCAAACAACAAGTTAGGAATCCATCGGGAATGGAATTCCTATTCCTGGTTGAACCAAACATTAAACCAAAATAATCTGATTCCTGGGAATCGCATTACGGGAATGTGATTCCCGGGAATGACATTCCATTCCCGCGCGCCAAACATGGCCTTAAGGTTTAGGGTTTCCATCGAATACGGTTTTAAGGAAAGGAGGTTTTCTTTCCGTAATAAATTTTGAGATATTTTAGAAAGAAGTATGATATATCTTTCGCTATTTTAAAAATATTACTCTCCCTTTCTAATGCAGCCTCAACTAAGTAGTGTTGTTCCCGTATCAACAAAAAGAAAAAGTAGTGTAAAATCATACTGAGTGGTTGATAAAAATATTTAGACAAAAGACACACCAGACTCTATGTCAAAAAAGAAGAAAGAAAAACAATAGACAAGTCTCTAGGTGGGATTTTAACCCGAGAGGCCGCTACCCACTACGGATGCCCGTGTCCGGATTGGCCCGTGGGCGCCTATACCCGAGATAGGCATTACCCGCCCATACTCGACGAATATTGGTGGACGTGCTCGGGTGAAAAGGCTTACCCGAGCTCCCGCCCACACCTGAGTCCGCATGCTAATGTTCGACGGGCGCCCGTAATGATTGGTCTATCATTTTAATAGCTGGGATTAAGATTGGTCTATCATTTTAATAGCTGGGATTAAGTAAGCCCGCATCGGAAGAAAGCCCTTTATTGAATTAAAGCCTCTTGCGAATTATAGTGTTGAGGTCATTGGTTTTATAACTCCAATTTCATACGAGATTTTTTCTTTGTTTTCAATGTGGTACTATATTCTCAAAGACTGAAGTTCAGAATAGCTTAAGTTACATAGTCTCACATCACTCATTTACAAAGGATAATGAGATTGAAAGCTTTTATATAAGGGTAGGAGGTTAAAGCTTTCGTAATCAAGTTAAGACTAGCTAAATGGCAGGCACTTAAGCTAAATGGTTGTGCACGGAAGGCTGCCTAATATATCTAAACCCTATTGTCGATGAGCAACTAGATGCCCGATTCATCCGAACCCGGAATGCCAAAGTGTATTGATGCCTTGATGCCCGACTCGGCCGAACCCGATACTCTACCCGTGGGCGCCCCTACCCGCCCTATTCCTAGCCCTACCACCCGCTAACTCTAAGGCCATGTTTGACGCGTGGGAATGGAATGTGATTCCTGGGAACCACATTCCCGTAACGTGATTCCTGAAAACCAAGATTACTGTAATTTGATGTTTGGTTTGACCAGGAATGAGAATTTGATTCCTGACGTATTCCTAATTAGATGTTTGGTTCGTATAGGAATATGACTGTAAATATTTTTAAAAGTTCACTTTTACCCTTACTTAACCTACATAAAATACACATAAACCTTTTGTTTTGCATAAAATATACACATCAACTTTGTTATATATTAAAATCATATTATTTTTTCAATTCGTAGATATGAAATAATAACACGATAAATCAAAAGGGTTAGAATTTAAAGATAATAAATAAATGTCTTAATAAAAATTTATCTAAAATAAAATTTTGTTCGTAAAACGAAATAGAAATTTATCTAAAATTAAATTTTGTTTATAAATATAAATAGTACTTATTAATACCAAACCCTACAAAAAAATTGATAATTCAATATTTTGTTAAAGATATATTTGTCAATAAATATAAATATATGTGATTCTGGGGGAACGGGAATCACAAACCCACCTCCCTCTGGATTTGCTATTATCTCTTTTTGAGGGAATCACATCCCCGGACCCACACCATTTCGTAAGCCAAACAATGATGTGGAATGTGATTTCCGGAAATCACATTCCATTCTCACTGGAAATCACATTCCATTCTCACTGGAAATCACATTCCATTCACAAGACATTCCCGCTCGCCAAACATGACCTAAGAGGACTACCAAAGCAAGCTCGAGTACCAAAGCAAGCTCTGTTGCCAACGAAGGGTATTGTCAGAAAGACATCTTCCACTAAATCTTAATCGTTGGATCATGACGAATTGGGATCTCAATAAAATCTGTAAGGTGTTCTCCTCAGGTTGGCTGCTAAGAATCTAATTCCCCGACCAACCCCTTTTTCTCTCTCTGCTCTTCTTCTACGTTAATGGCGAAGAGAGATGAGAGAGAAATACATCTTTCACAGGATGTTATTTTAGAATCCATGCCTGTTTTTGCCAAAGAACTTGTTGCTGGTGGTGTTGCTGGTGGGTTTGCTAAAACAGTCGTGGCTCCACTTGAGCGTGTCAAAATCTTGTTCCAGGTTTTGTATCAATCCCATCTTTTCTTCTTCTCCTTAAACATACCCATATAGTTTAAACAACCACTATTGTGATTATTAGTTCAATTTCAAGTTTGCTAGTTTGTAGAATTTGAATTTCCTTGTGGTAAATTGAACTCCCATGTCAGTATTATTCCTTGATGTTGAATCATAAATTGAGTTCTGGGTTGATTACTTACAATATGATTTCTTTACCTTTCAATCTCTGAGGAATTTTTCTTCCAATTGTGGACAATTTTACCTGGGTTTTGATTGTCTGAAGTTGTTAGTTTAGTGGGTTTTCCCTCTTTCCTCTTTGTATTTGGGAATTAAGTCATTCTGGCATGGAATGGTATCAAGAATTGGGGTTAAGATCAAACTTTTTAGGTTGGATTTGTCATGGATTAGGGTTTTGAGATATATATTATTAGCATTTTTCTACATGGCATTGGATATTGTAAAGCAGATGAATTGGGGGAATCCTATCGCTGAAAGCCACGTTTCAAGGAGAATCGGGCCCAAAGCATTTCAGGGATAAGTTGGGACTTAGTAGGTTGGCACCGTGTGGAGGTGGAGTGGCGAGTGACTCCAGCCTTGGCGTTGGGAGGTATTAGCATTATCCCACATCGCATAGGCATTAGAATTTGTGAAGTACATAAGTCGTATGTAATCTTTCCTTGCGAGTCGCTTTTATGTAGAGTTAGGCAAATTGATCTAACATTTGGAAATTGTTTCTCGGTTTTGATACCATAATTCAATTCGATATTTCGTTTTGCAGACTAGAAGGGTGGAGTTTCAGAGTATTGGATTGTTCGGATCCTTCAAAAAGATTGCTAAGACTGAGGGTATATCGGGTTTCTATAGGTAAACATGATGTGACTTTTTTATTTTCCTAAACCTTAATTGAGTTTGATAGTCTCTACAACGTTCTTATTTCTTATTTCTTTTCCGTGGAATGTTTTCCAGAGGAAATGGAGCTAGTGTTGCTCGAATCGTGCCGTATGCAGCTTTACATTACATGGCCTACGAGGAATATCGTCGATGGATTATACTAGGCTTTCCAGACGTTGGAAGAGGTCCTGTTCTAGATCTTTTGGCAGGTTCATTTGCTGGAGGAACTGCAGTCCTTTTCACTTACCCTCTTGATTTAGTTCGAACCAAATTGGCTTATCAGGTGAAGAACTTCGATCACAATGTTGAAATTTCTTTCTTTGCGAAGTTGAATTCTCAGTAAATAGAAGTTTAGGTGTAAGTCTTCATTGCTGGCACAGGTTGTTGACAGTTCAAAGATGAATATCAAAGGGATCTCCCAGGGCGACCAAGTCTATCGAGGAATCTCCGATTGCTTCAAAAAGATTTTCAGAGAGAGTGGTATGCGAGGCCTTTATCGTGGTGTAGGTATGAAACCAACTTCAAACATTTTGCTTCACAAACTGAAACAAGCTTTGGAAAAACTAAAGTCCCAAATTCTAAGGTCTATTTGATAACTCGAAGACCTTTTAGTTTTGGAAAACTTGTTGTTTGCTCGATACCTGAGATTTTTTATCAACGGATAAATAAAGCGGAAAAAAAAGAAAACTTAAATTTGATCTGTGACTTTAACAATTACTCAATGTGTGATCAGCACCCTCACTGTATGGGATTTTCCCCTACTCTGGGTTGAAATTCTACTTCTACGAGGAAATGAAGACGTTCATCCCTGCAGATCACAAGAATGATATCATGGTCAAACTCTTTTGTGGTTCCATTGCCGGTTTATTAGGACAGACCATTACTTACCCTCTTGACGTTGTACGAAGGCAAATGCAGGTACTCGTTCCATTTAACTTTCACTAACATTACGTGTTTGGGCTTGACAGTCGGGCCTTGCTCGCCCGAGTTCCCAAAACTCGCGAGGCCAACTACACATTCACAACCATAACAAAATGTTTACAAAACGTAAACAAATTTCCTTCTTGATAGGTACAACGGTTATCAACTTCTAACAATACAGAAATGAGAGGAACAATGAAAAGCCTTATTTCGATTGCAGAAAAGGAAGGGTGGAAGCAACTATTTTCAGGGCTTAGCATCAATTACTTGAAAGTGAGTTAACAACATTTTTCATTCTCTCTAAATATTGTTGTTTTCTAAATGTGATAATGGGTATATATATGTTGATATAGGTTGTTCCATCAGTAGCAATTGGTTTTACGGTATATGACGTTATGAAGTTGTGGCTGAGAGTTCCAGCACGAGATGATGCCGCAACTGAGCAAGTAACAGAACCAAGGACCACCATCATTTCATCACCCTCAAAATCGTCATAGTTTTAATCTTAGCAATAACAATTTTTTCAGATAAGTTATTGCTGAGGTTTGGCTTCCGAACTGGAATATAATCAGCATATAAATATTCCATTATTTCGATAATAGATGTATTCCATGCACAAAACTAGCAGTTATAGACTTATAGTAGTCCTGAATAAAGGGTCGGAATCGTAGCAAGATCTGACATCATTGAGATATACTATCATAAACAGATCCTTCATTTGTCGTGAAGGTGTTTCATATAGGTTCAAGCATCTAATGTAACTACATTTTTCTGTTAATAGACACTGTAAATTGATTCTTTCCAGATCAGTTATATCAATCTCATTGAAGTTTGAAATATGGATTCTTGTTTGGTTCATGATTTTTTTTTCCGTGTTAATTCCGTTTTGGGACTCCAATTTGTGACCAACTGGCCTTTTTTCCAATGCTACCCTTACGCTAGTCGAACTGTAAATTATTCCTGCACTATTTTATCCGTCTTGTGTTTTTGTCTCTCTCCTCTACTTCAACCCACTCTCTCTTACACTTCACCTTCATCAATTTACCGTCACTTGCTGGTCCTCTGTTGACGAACTTCATTGAAAATGTAATGCTTTCTAGGAGAGTGAGATGCGGACAGAAAGAGATGAAGTTTATGATTATGAGTGGTGGTGGTGGTGTTGAGAAGAGGAAGAAGAGAAAAAGGAATGTTAATTTTTTAGATCGCCGACGTAATTGCCCCCTGACAACCCTGTATGGAGTGGAGGAGAGAGCTAGAGATGAGGTAGATAAAATAGTGTAGTAGCAAGAAATAAAAAAATTGGGGGCCCTTACAGCATCTCCAATGCAAAACTCAACCTTAGAAACTCGGAGTGCCACATAGGATTTTTTGAGTTTTTCTTAAAAAATCATCTCCAATGCAAAACTCAACAAAGATCTCAAAGATGATGTGTCGAGAGTGGAATAGAGATATCTCAAGAGGACACTCTATTTTCCGAGTGTCCTCTTGAGATATCTCTAATTCTCCAACTCATCAATATTTAAATTTCAACCAATAGAAATCAAGTCTTCGTATATTTCCAAAATAACTAATTATTTTTTTACAAAAATAACCATGACACGTAAGTAAAATAAAAGAGTTTAGAGTGTTGCATTGGAGACATACAAGAATTGAGGATCTCTATTTTCGACACCTAGGAGTGAGAATCTCAATTGGAATTTGACAAATAGGACGAATAGAGATTTTTTTGAGTTTTGCATTGGAGATGCTCTTAGCTAAAACAAACGGCCGCACGTACAATTGGAGCTCAAAATGACTTGTATCACATGGTTTGGGTAGAAAACCGAATTAATCCATTTTCCTGAAAAAATTGCATGTCTATGTAGGAAATTAAGAGAACATATATATTTCTCATAAAAAAAAGAGAACATATATATTGTCCAAACAAATTTTTTTGTTGAAAGCAAATACATTAACTTAAGAGTCTATTACAATATCCAAATTAAAAAAACAAAACATAACAGTAAATAAAGTAATACAACAAAATACATAATTGAGGAATTGCGTAAAATAACTAACTTCTAGTAGTGGACCTTCCTTCATTTTGTAGCGTATACACCTGACAGCTCTTCAAAAGGATGATGTGAATTTTGGTCTTGAGACTTCTTCCGATAGATTGAAAGATGAAACTAGTATCTGCCTTCTTGTAACATTGAAGATGGATTAAACAAACACCCGGAGTTCCAAAATGAAACAAGGGTGTCTGTAGGGTGGAACCAAAAGATGGTTCCAAGTTATCCCGCCAGTATTCTCCATATGCAGAGACCATATCCGTTCGAGTTCCACAATGTAGAATTTGATCAGCTACCTGGAAATTGGGATCGCCGTCATAGCCCAAGTATAAATACTCCGCTAATCCGACAAAAGATCGCAAATGAGTTGCGAAGAGGGGTGGAAGTGAGCATGTTAAGTACCTAGGATAGTTAGTTAAATCTATTCGAACATCAAACACGAAAGAATTCGACAGGGATTGAACTGAAGCGTATGAAACAAAAAGTGGGGTACCAAGATGAACAAAAATATTTGAAACTAAGTGTCTACCGGGTCGAAAGGTAAGTTAATACTAATGTTAAATCTCTTATAAGACAGATGATATGAGCTCATAATCCATAAGGTTAAGCGATGGATCCAAATTAATATGAATTGATCCCAAACGTTAAAACCTTTCTTGGTGATGCAATGTGATATAATAGATAACGGTCTGAGGTTAAAGTAATATTCAGTTAAAGTAGAAGAGAAATTTGAACCTAAGGTATGATCATCGGTTAACTGGAAGGGGGCGAAAACCACCAACCGAGGATGAGTTCTAAGATTGACCTCTAAAGATGCACATCTAAAAGCAAAGAGATGCAGAAAATTAGACATGTCTGTGGGTATACAATTACCGACAGATCTATAGATCACAAAAATTAACCAAAGAATGCAAGAAACCATTTTTAAGATACTAAATAAGGATGAGAACCAGAATTAAAAGACAGAAAACAAGGATTGAACCTAAAGAAATCTATCTATCAACGATCTTCTCTGAGTATGCTAAACTTAAGTCAATAACAGATTATGATAAGAGGTGAAATCAGAGATGCACTAAGAAGGGTATTGAAACACCATATGGAATCACATGCATGAAGAGATGAGAGTGAAATTAAACTAATAAACCTAAAGAAATCAAAACCAAAGATTAGGGTTAACGAATAACTTCCCTGCAATTTTGCATTTGTGACGATGCTTCGATGAGTACTATCTCGATGGGTTGCTCTTACTATTTCTCTGCAACTTTCTGATCATGATGAAGTAGACGAACTATCTGAGCGTGATGAAGATTATTCCCTTAATCCAAACCAAGATTTCTCTTTCTGCACCAAGAAAAGAAAGAACAACCTAAATCTATGGTTTTGAAGATTGGTGGCTATCTGTTGATCAGAGGAGGAATTAATTGTTCCTGTACTATTTTATTGATGGTGTGGAGAGTATGTGGTTGGTTGCATGTGGGATTGGAAGTTTTTGGGATGATGGTTTTGGCTTAGTTTCTAGGGTTTGGAGTGGATTTGGGGGCAAAAGGAAAGGAGGGAGACTGCTCACATCATTCGGCTCTTTCTCTTTCCTCAAAAACCCCGGTTATCTATATAATAAGGGAGGAGGGTATCTTTTCCCCTCCTCCCAACGACCGAGATTCTTCCTCACAACAGATAAAAGACGGTTCAGATCTGTGTTGCCAAAATTTGATGGTTGAGATTAGAAGGAAAAATGATCCAAGGGTTTAAAGAAAAAGTAAAGCATCTTTGAAAAGATGCCATCTTTTATTCTCTCTCCGAAACAAACCGTACCCTCTCTGATCTCTCTTCTCGCACCCTCTCTCACTCTCCTCTTATTTTATTTTATTTTCAAAAAACTCCTTCCCGCTCTCTCATTGTCGTCACCGAGTATCCCCCCTCTCTCTCGCGCACACGCTCTCTGTCGATCTCTGATGCAGGTATCCCCATCTCTCATAGGATGTTTCTTCTTTAATCTTTGATGAAATTCTTAACCCTAATTGGTTATCTAAAATTGATTTTTTATCTAAAATTTAAAGTACCTACATTCATCACTGAACCACAAACATGATTTGTGCATTCTTCAAGTTCTTAGGGTTTGCTGTGGTAGAAATTAGGGCTTTCTGTTTTTTTTTTTTTATAATAAGGGGAAACTTTAGGGCTTCTTTAGGTTGATGATGGATGATTATAAATGCTGATTTAGGGCTTTCTGTTTTTTTTTTTCTTTTTTATAATAAGTACATAACCATTCCTTTTATTCTCTTTCAGTAATTTTACATAACCAGACCTTCAAAAGTTGTTCGCGCCAAGAACCCATTAATTGTGTGTATTTATGATCAACAATAGTTGAAAATTTAGAATTGCTCTTATTTTTGACATTTGTTAATTTCTATTAATTCGTGTTTGTTTGGTATGTTTTTCATTTAGGTGTGATCATAGAAAATGCGTGGGATAGTAGTTTTCATTAATGAAGTGTCGACTCACATCAGCAATGCAGAAAATAACAACAATGAAAGATATAAGAAAAGATTGAATGATTGTAATTCCATAATTGTTCTTTTCACTATATGCATTGGATAATAGTTTTTATGTTAAAAGTTCAAATGGAGAAACACGTTATATACTCAAATCAATGTCTTAACATACTAGACTGTGTTATATACTTAATTGGTAATGCTCTCGACTAGAGATTTTTATGTCATTGTTGAACGTGTTTGACTATAGAAGATGCTGATAAGAAATCAAATTCAAATACCTTTATCCTTATGCTAGAGCGTCTAAATTATGTGCCAGCTCTCTCCAGTTTCATGCTTGATGCTTTAAACAATGTTAACTCTCTTACAGTCTTACTAGATCCTTTTAGTTCTTCGTGTTAACATCGCTTTGTCAATTTTCTCTTTGTTTCTTTTGGTTTCAGTTAAGTGAATTTGATTTACACATCTACAGTATTACCATTTTAACACCCGTTTTCTTGAATTTTCTGCAGATCTTAAACAACTTGCTTGCTTACTGGTTGATCTTGGTTATGTGCAAAGAGAATTGCATAGTTTAGTGTTTGGTGCATGAGAATCTTCTAATGATATCAAAGGTTATCAAAGTCTTTATTGGTTTTTTTCTCAACTCTTAAGATAATATAGTGCTTGATAAATGGAAAAGAAATGGCAAAAAGGGTAAGAAAAATAACCATCTCATGGTATAGAAATGTGTGGTTGTTTTGTTTGTGAAGATTGAAAACATGGATCAAAAGACACGTAGTTAACATAAATATTCTAAATGTGTAATTGATTGTTCATAGTTGGATACTGTACAAACACAAATCCAGTGTATAAGTTTTTTCTAGCATTCTTATTTTGCAGGAAAATTTTGTTACAATATGTGTTTTAGGATATTGTTGCCCATTGAATATTCTTTATCTCTTTGTATCTTTGTTTACAATTATATAGATTTGTGTCCTGATTATTGCCTTTGGACCATCACTTGATTAAATAACATGTTTGTCGGTGTTAGCAATATGTGGTTTCGAGTATGAACAACTCAGTATGTTGGTCGCTTATTTTCTGTGGCAGTTCATGTGGTTTCGAGTATGAACAACCAATATTTAGTCGTGTTTAAGTTCGAGTCGGGTCTTAGAAATTTTTGTTCTTTGTATTGAAGAAATTTTCTTTTGGTGCTCTGGGTTCAGGTAAGAAATGCGAGAAAATCTTATCCGAACAAGTTTATTTGTTTGTTTTAAATGTGTCAGTTTTTAAGTTTGATGGTTGTTGTTGTTGAATTTCCATGATGGTTATAGATAGTTTTGTGTTATATATTTAACAATGGTACATTGGACCTGGGTTAAATTCTAATAATTTTAGTAATTACAATGCGGTTGTGAAGCCTGGTAAGATGCTGCGTTTTTATTGACAAAAAGACAGCCAAATATATTGCAACCATGATCTTTTGTGGTGGTATTGTTAAAATTGATAACAATATGAATGTGGATTGTAGACTGTGTTCTTGATAGAGCAGTAACTCAAATGACAGACATGGAGTTTGCAGACGGAAGGAAACAACAATCCATGATATGAACATCAACGAATAAATGATCCTTTTGTACCAAGCTCAATTTCAGTTGGCATATGAAGAGAATGAAAATATGAATGGTGATGCCATGAGGATCCAATGGAATTGATTTTACTGTTTGTTGAGTTTTGTGTACTTAAATTGATTTTGAAGATTAGTTCATACTTATTTTCATAAATATTTGAGACGGTATGTGTTGCTCTTAAACACATCCGAAAAACTGTCCGTGCCCCATGGGCACGGGTTACACCCTCGTCTCCATATATTGTCCAAACATAGATATTTGGACCTTTAAAGCTGATAACAAAACCGTAAAAGGCCATAACTAGGACTCTTGAGGCTTATAATTTATTTAGGTCTAATTTAACCCAAGATGTGTGATCGTCTGGAAAATTAGGCCCTAATTTGTTATCAACCGAAAAATTCATCCTCCCAGTGGTAGTTTTGCAGTTTAATTTGGCCCAGAACGTTATTTTTTTTCTTCACTGACAATATACTGTTCGGAGGCATTCACAGCTTTTACCTTTTTTACTCTCATTTCTATAACTCGCTGACAATGAGAAATTTAAATTTCTAAGTTATTTCAAGTGAATAATTTCCAAGATCTTTATGTTTCACTCCAACTTTCAAATAAGACAAAAATGAACATACCTCCCTTAAAATCTCTTTTTTTTTTTCAAGAAAGGAGCCAAACTAGAAATCTATGATTTTGATTTAATTTAGGTCGCACCAGGAATAACGCTTAAGGGTTGTTGACCCTGGAGATTTTTTGAGGAGAGAGTGTCCCGAGTGACGTCATCTAGGGTTTTTGTTCTTCTCTCCTTTTCATCTTCCTCAACCATCTCAGTAGGCGGCGTTACCATTAATTTCTGTCCTTTAACCCTTCTGAATCGTCTAGGGTTCTCCTCAGCTGTGCTTGCGCCTTGCTCTTGGGAATCAGCACCATCCATTAGTTCCACCAACAACCATCATTACATTCTCGATCTCTTCAGTTCATTACTGCGCACATCCACCTCGGCATGCAATTAACGTAGTGGTAAAGGGATGAGATAGGAGAGAGAGAAGATCGAATAGAAGATCCGCTTTTAATCTTTCCCGAGAACTGGCGAATTGATGATTGGGTATAACTCATTTCGCATTTAAGAAGAAAACAACAGAACGGGTGTTGGAAACGCAACCGTCATCCCATCAAGGTACAAATCATTTACTTCCCCTCCTTTCTCTCTCTTTTGTTTCTCTTTCTGGTTCTCTCTCCTGTGAGTCTTTCGTCTTCTCTTTCCGTCTAGGGTTTTTTTTTTTTCTCTTTTGTCGTATCTTTTCTCCCCTCTCTCTAGAATGTGGTCAGTCACCACCGGAACTCGAGAGTAGGCTGCTCTGGTGGTGACCCTCCCCCAATCCCCGTGCATGCATCACAATCATGTTAAATTGGCATTTTCTGATTGTAGGAGTTCTTTGTTTGTCCTCCTCTTACCCTTTCTTATACTTAACCAACTACCATCTTCAATCCACTCCTTCATTCTCATTAACCCTAACTTCCTGTCTTCTCCTCCTCTTCATTTCTATGGCTTCCCAATCAACCCTAACCTCTCGCGGACGTCTATCCATCCGTTTCACCAAGCCCTCAACCAAACCAGAGCTTCAACCCATTTCTCAAGGGTTTGTAGCACAATGGTGCAACCCTTATGAAGCTTCCCTCAACTTCATCAAAAGTCTCCTGTATCCCCAATCTCGGTTCTCCAGAGACTGCGACTATGCTCTTACTCAAGGTCCCATCAATACCTTTCTAATTAAACCTAAGAGTCTGTTTGTACTCAATGCACTCAATTTCGGGTGACCTTGGGTTCTTAGGGGTATGCTTTTGGTCCTGAAACGAGTTGACTTCCCTCTCCCCGAACCATCTGATGATCTTTACTATGAACCGATGTGTACCATGTATAAGATTCCTCAAGCTATCCAGAATAAGGAGGATGTTGATGCGATTTTCGAAAGCATGAGTAAGATCATTCAGATACGTCCTCGTAATCTTGGTTTTGTTAATAACCCAGTTATAAGAATCCATTTCCTGTATGATGTTCGCTCACCCCTTCTAGCCGTAGTTAACCCTATTTTTAATGATACTGTCACCGAGATTAAGATCAGTTACAAGAAGTTCCCAGGGGCGATTTGTCAGCATTGCCGAATCATTGAACACCCTTTGAATCGATGTCCTAGTCCTCTTCAGTACTACTTTTCAGGTGATGATGAACAATCGGATTCAGGCCCTTCTACCTTCACCAGTTAGACGTCCTACTCCCCCCATCTTCTGTTCAACCCCACAGGAAAACGAACTCGAGAGCAGGCTAGTCACCTTTCCATCAGCTCTTCTGAATTCTCAGAAGATGACAACCATATCCAGTCATTGTTTACAGATAATCAGGAAACCCAATCTCTCCTAGAGAAGTCGATGATGCTGTCCAGAAGGCTAAATATTCTAGTGCAAGGGGAGGAAGGGGATGGTGTTATCCATCCATATCAGACCGTGATGGGCCTAAAAGGTTACCCTAAATAGGTCTACACCCGCAAGTGCACGGGTGTCAAGTTGTAATATTTCCGGAAAGACCGGTTCGTTCCTCAGAGACTAGTTAAACCTATTCTAAAACTTAGAGATAGTATGGTTTTGGTTTTGATTTTGGTTTTATAAAATACTAAAGTACTAAAACAAATAAAATAAATAAACTCAAATTGGGGAGAAGTCTAGGATTTTGGAATCCACTCTATAAAATCACTTTTTGTAACAAATACTTAAACTGATTAATTCTCTTTTCCTATAACTCAGAATTTCGATTAATGAACTAACCTAATTCCGGGGGATGTTTTTGTTAAAACCGATAAATCATAACAATGTAATTGTATTTATTTTGAAAAACAAACCTCTAAACTATTATCTATCAAGTGATAAGTATACACCATCAAAGGATTTAACCTAAGCATGATGTATCAAACCTAAAAGTATAGATAATGAATAGAAAAACTATTTAACAAACTAAAACAAAGTAAACCATAAAGCATAATAAAGAATAATCAATCAAAGATATATCTCTAAAAGATCAAAAATGAGTTTCATCGTAAAATCCTAGATGAGAGATTTAGCTATTCATGATCAAAACAAATATGACATATAAGAGAAGAAAGGGAAGAACAACTAAACTTCTTTTTGCTTATTTCCTGTCTGGCAGCCAAACGCTTCTCTGGAGAAAATAATTTTCCAGCGTCAATGGAAAATGATTTTCCAGCAACACTTCTTGACCAAACGTGGTCTTCTTCTCCAACAAAATCTCCCTCTGTCTCTCTACTGTTTCTCCCTCTGTTTCTATTTCAATATGAATCGGCTAACACATGGAAATTGAAATTGAAGATTGTATTATATAAATAATTAAATTACAATCCTCTCTCTCTCTATATACAAATCACTCTCACTCTCTGTTTGTGTTTCTCAATTTCTACTCTGTTAGTACTCTCTCTCACAAAAAGAACTACACAAGAAGAAGAAAAGAAGATAGATGATTCTCTGATTTAGAAAAGAGGAATAAGAATACAATTCGGAACTCTCTCTCCCCTTCTCTCTCTAATATTTCTGTTTAATTGAGCTTCCAAAGAGGATTTGATCCCCAAAGATGAGATGAGATCCTCCTCCTGTTGCTGTTCTTCAAGTTATATAAAGAGAGAAAATTCAATTCAAAATCCTCTCAAATCTACAGCTACCACTTTCCATTTCTCTCAACTTCTATTATTCTCAATCACAGCTCTGTTATCTCCCTTCTATAATCTCATAATTTCCAGCCAAGCTCCTCTTTCTATTTTAAAAAAAATCTCCAGCCATCTCTTCACAAAAGTTTCCTGATTTCATCACGCCATTTTCCCTCTTTACTATAATTACTCACGGCTTCTGGCTCCATGGGTAGGATATAATAGAGTTTCCAATTTGAATTCCAAATTGTAATCAAATTGGAAATTTGATTGGAAATTCTAAATTGAGTGGAGCCGTTGGAGGCATGTCACAGGAAATCTTATTTAAAATCAATGGTGGGACCCTAAAGGAAATCCAATTTGAAAGCCTCCACTTGGTGCTTTAATTCCTTCTTGTAGCTTGAAGGAATTTGGGCAACAAATGAATCACGTTTCTGATCCTTGGTTTTCAGCCCATTATTACATGCCCCTCTAAAAGCCCGTGTTGCAAATCATCCCCGAACTAACTTGAGTTGAACCAAATTAAACTTCTTGGGTACCAACTTGCACATGACTTTCGTCAAATATTGGTTGTTTCACCAAAATGCCTTTACTATGTCTTTCTCTTGATTTTATCCGTTTTTCGCGCTCAACTCCTTAGAAGACCCTTGAGTAAGAGAAACAACAATTCATCAGATTAAAAGCTCAAAATGGACTAACTAGCCCAAGTTAAGAGATTCAGATGGGACATTTTCATGTCTCATCAGACCGTTTAGTTCTTCTTGTTGTTGTTTGTTTTAGTTTTAGTGTTTTGTCTTGATTTTAGTTGGTTGTCTCTTTCTGGTTTCTTCTTTTCTTTGTGATTAGTGATTGTAGTTAGGCTAGGGGCCTTTTTGCTTATTTTGTACTGGTACTAGTCGCCAAAGTTCTTGACCAATTGTTCTGTTAGGACCTTAAGCCTAGTGTTGATTCATCTGACATGGTGGTTATACCACTAGTTCAGTTGAATCCCTTTTGGTCCTTTGGTAACTAGTACCAGTTTAGTTGCTTCCTGTTGCCGTTGATCCCTCAGGTTAGGGTGTTATCTGTGGTTGCCTTTATTTTAGTGTCTCTCTCTTAGTGGTGTTTATATATATTTGTTGTTGGGTCATTCTCTTCTCTCTTCTTGTATCTTTCTTGCTTTCTTTCCTTAGGTTTTTTTTAGTCTTTCTATTTTCTTTGCTTTCCTGTGGTGCCTTTAGTTTCTTATGGACCTCCCGAAGCCTGAACTTTCCATTCTGGCTTGGAACATCAGAGGGTGTGGGCAATACTTGAACCGCAAACACCTATTCAGGCTCATTAGAACTAACAAACCTGAATTTATCTTTCTTTCGGAAACTAAAAGCACCTCCAAGTAACTTCATCATAGTCTCAGACTGCATGACAACTATAATCGAGTTGTGGTTGAGCCTAAAAATAAAGCGGGTGGGCTTGCGTTGTTTTGGACCAATGATTATGATATGAATACTATTTGGGTTGATGACAATATGATCCACACTATGTGCACCCACCTTAGTACGGGCCTTAGCTTTGCCTTAACGGGCTTCTATGGGAGCCCCTATAGTAAAAACCGGATGGCACCTTGGGATACCATTAGAAATCACAAGATTGAACCTTCAGTCCCTTTGGTCGTAATTGGGGACTTAAATACTATATTACATCCTTCGGAAAAGGAAGGAGGTAGAAAGGAGATCCCTACTTATGTCACTAAAATTAACCAGGCCATTAACAATATGGGCCTCAGAGATGCGGGTTATAGAGGCTCGACCTTTACTTGGACCAATAGACAGTTTAAGGGCACGCTCATCAAAGAAAGGTTGGACCGGGCCCTTACGAACCATAGTTGGCTGGTGGACTTTCCCTCATCCCTTGTCACTCATTTGTCCGGGGTGGGGTCTGACCACAGTCCGATTTTATTGACTACCCACGCTACCTCTAATCTGGGTAATAGACCGTTCAAATTTATCAGGACGTGGATGTCTCACCCCGAGTGTGGGGATTTCATTCAGGATCACTGGTCCTCCAACACCAAGCCTATCCAGCCCAAGCTGAATCATCTGGCTATTAATCTTGCCAGATGGAACAAACAAGTGTTTGGTCACCTCGACTACCGGATTCGCAATTTGACCGAGGCTATCCAAAACACAGATAGCTTTGAGACCTATCATGATTTAAATAACAAACTTGAGGAAGCGTATATCCAGCTGGAAAGTCTTTGGAAAGAGAAATCCAGAAATGATCAAATCCAGCTTGGTGACCAAAACACTAAGTTCTTCCATGCTAAAGCCATTAATCGCAATAGAAAGAACCGTATTACGGCCATCAAGGATAACAATGGCTGTTGGATTCAGGAGGCTTCTGATATAGCCAACATCTTCTCTGCCAATCTGCGTAACATCTCCACTACTGTTGACCCTAGCTTCTCAAACGAGCTTCTAGATCTTTTTGCTGATCAGATTACTGATAACCAAAACTTTGTCCTCACCTGTGTTCCTACTGAGACGGAAATTTATAATTCTGTCAAGTCTCTTAAATCCGACGCCGCTCCAGGCCCTGATGGTTTCCCTCCGTTTTTTTACTAGTCTAACTAGAATACTGTGAAACCAGATATCATCAAGCTAGTCTCAGAGTTTTTTCTTCATAATCACATGCCTGAGCAAGTAAATCACACTCACATCTGCCTTATTCCCAAAACCAAAACCCCTCAGTCTACGGCAGATTATCGTCCTATTAGTCTTCTGAATACCACCTATAAAATCATTACTAAGATTCTGGCTAACCGTCTCAAACTAGTTCTTCCTAATATCATTTCCCCGTTTCAAGCGGCTTATGTTCCAGGAAGACAGATCACTGACAACATTATTATCAGCCAGGAAGTGGTTCACTCTTTCAAACTCTGCAAGGGTTCGAAAAGCTTTTTTGCTCTCAAACTTGATATGTCTAAAGCTTTTGACCGTGTTGAGTGGAATTTTTTAACTACTATCATGAGGCGGATGGGTTTTGACTCTAAGTGGATCAGTCTTATTCACACTTGTCTCTCGACTTCGACCATGGCTGTCCTTATTAATGGTCGTCCGGGTCCTACCTTCAATGTCAGTAGAGGTATTAGGCAAGGGGACCCCCTCTCTCTATTCTTGTTTACCCTTGCTATGGAAGGCTTGAGTCGCCTTCTGGAGACCAATAGACTGAACATGCCTTTTCAGGGATTTCCTATCCCCGACACCAGTATCAACCTCAAGCATCTTCTCTTTGCGGACGACTGTATTATCTTTGGGCATAATTCTCTGGTCAATATCTCCTCGCTTCAGAAAATTCTTGATATTTTTTGTCGGGCGTCTGGGCAGATGATTAACTTCAACAAGTCTACGATCTTTTTTTCTAAAAACACCCACCCAAAATTCAAGCGTATGATTATTCGTAACTTTAAAGTGCATCAGTCCTCAAATCTCGATAAGTATCTTGGCACTCATCTTTTCATCGGTGCAAATAAAAGGAAAGTTTTTTCGTCCCTTACTACTCAAATCCAGAATAAACTTTCTAAATGACAATCATCTCTCCTGCTGGCCGCTCTGTTGTTATCAATACAATAGCAGCGGCTGTTCCCCGATACCAAATGCAATGCTTTGCCATCCCAAAAGGTATAAGCAATCGCATCGAGGTTCTTCAAAGTGCTTTCTGGTGGGGAAAAACCCGTTCCATTCATACGATTAATTGGTCGGCTATCTGTCTCCCTAAAAAGCTTGGAGGTCTTGGTTTTCGTTTCCCGTATCTTGACAACCAAGCCTTTCTAAGTAAACTGGTCTGGCGTCTTCTTAAAGATCCTGGCTCCCCGTGGGCTGAGATTCTCAAAGCTAAGTACTTCACCAAGGAGCATAAAAAAACAACAAAAAATCACCACTCGTGGCTCTGGAAATCCCTCTCCAAACAGATTGATAAAGTGACCAAACTAACCTTTTGGGATATTAACAAAGGTACGAATATTAGTATCTGGCATGATTACTGAATCCCTAATCACCCACCTCCCATTAGTAATCCCACTAATAGTACACTCACGGTAGTATCTCAGCTGATTAGTAATAACACGTGGAACTTGACTATTTTAACTCAATGCTTTACCAGTGATATTTGCAATTCTATCTTGAGCATTAATTTACAGGCACAGATGGAGGATATACCCAGATGGTCACTTGCAAAATCAGGTAAATTCTCTATTAAATCCATGTACTACTATCTTCGTACTGAACACTATCCTATTGAACAAAAGGAATTGGCCTTCATCTGGGATATGCATATACAGCCAAAAATCAAACTATTCCTCTGGAAATGTTGTACTAACAGCCTACCGGTAAGAGAGAAAATTGGTAAGTATGTGGGGAATACTATTAACTGTGAATTTTGTCAGGAAAAACGAAACGATGATTCATATCCTACTACATTGCGACTTAGCGAAGGTGATTTGGTTCCATTTTAATATAATTTCTATCAATATAACTAACCTTCTGGACTGGATTATATCCTGGAAAGAGCTTGATGAACAAATAAATGGTCTTTTTGCTCACACTCTTTGGCAGATATGGAAAGCAAGATGTGATAAATGCTTCTCCAATACTCAGATAGTACCCATGAAAATCATTGATCAGATCAAGTGTTCTATTCCTATGTCAGATATCCACAACACAAATAGGAAGATTGACAGAAATATATCATGGTCGCCACCAATACCGCCGTATATTAAAATTAATGTGGATGCCTCTTTTTTAACTGAACAGGAATTAGTAGGGATTGGCTGTGTTATGCATGATGACCAAGCTAATTTCCTTGCAGCTATGGCATGCAATGTTCGAGGACAAAATGTTGAGGAAAGCGAATGTTGGGCGGTCATTAAAGCTCTCCAGTGGTCCATGAAAAAGAACATTCAGTATCTACAAGTTGAAAGCGACAATAGCAATATAGTTCAGCTTCTAAACAACGAGACCTCAGATATATCCTGGCAAACAAGCAAAATCATAGACAAAGTACATCAGCTCGAAGCACACTTCTCCAAAGTTCTCTACACTCACATTCACAGAGAAGGTAACTACAAAGCAGATCAATTAGCCAAATGGAGTCGTATGCATGTGGGATCCTGGGTGTGGCTGTCTGATCTTCCAGTCTCATTGTACCAATGTTGCTCTTAGGCTCCTGTTGTTAGTTTATATCTCAAAAAAAAAAAAAAAATTAGGTCGCACCCTACAAGTCGCCGACTGGATGTGGCTCACGAGGTCGGCGACTTCATCATCTCTCTCTTAGTTCTCTCGCCCCTCTCTCGTCTTTTCTTCTTCCTCTTTCCTTTTCGGCAGAACCATAGAAGATAGTAGAAAGAAAGGGAAAAAGTTAAAAAGAGAGAGGAGAGGAAAAAAGAGAAGAGAGAGAAAAAAGAGGAGAAAGAGAGGAGAGTTAATTATCGCTCGAGACCAAAAGGTATCTAAAATAGTCATACACTTGTGACAAAAAACCTCAAAAATATAGACAGAAACCCCAAAAAATATCTTTAACGTTTTAAACAAAAAATTTCTGAAACGGAGAAGAAAAAAGAGAAAAAGAATCGTTTTAGATTGGGGTTGTCAAAAATGACGATATGTCAATGCCGATGCCCTAAGTATGGACAGAGAATAGACATAAAGAAATAATTTAGAAAAGAAAGTTAAAAATGGAAAGAAAATATTGATGGTTAAGTTTGACTAACGTGATCAAGGTCTTGTAGGTCAATTGAAACGTTCCACAATTATGGAGAGGGGGCAAATTTTCTCGTTGATCATAAATTTGGGTCTAAATTGGAATTAATCTACAAATTGGTTTGATTATAGAGAGGATAAATCTAAGGCCCAAAAAAGGAGCCCAAATACCAAATCCAACCCAATAGGGAATATTATCTAAAAAAAACCCAAAAAGTGATTTTACCTCTCTATCCCTACAAAAGAAATGGTTACCTCTCCTCTCCCTCACTCATTTCCCGCCCAAAAAAAGCTTGATTAGACACAACCCTCTCATCACTCATGTCAGCCTTACTCTCTTCTCTCTCGGACTCCGCGCGCTCTCTCTCCTCATTCAAACCGGTGAGACACAAAACTCTCCATCTCTCTCTCTCTCTTCATTCAACCGATTGCTCACTATCTCTCCTCTCTATCTCTCCTCTCTATCTCGATCAAAACCAGAAAACCGGTCCATCTCTATCTCTTTTTCAAGCGAAAAAGCACCGCCATTAACGCCTCTTGCATTCCAAACGTTACAGCCGAATCTCTCTTTGCCCAAACCTATTTAAGCAACCGGATCTACTCTTTTTTCTCTCTATTTCGCTCTGTTTCAACGAATCTCAAGCTTCTCTCTCGATTTCTCTCTCTTTCAAAAACAGGTACATCTCTGTTCTTCCTCTAACTCTTGATCCTCTCTCTGTTGTTGGTAAATTAGTAGGATTGTTGGCACATTTTAGGGGTTTCTGGTTTCACATCTGTGGGTTTTGGTACACTTTTATGGGTGTTTGAAAATTTGGGGGAGTTTTCAAACAATTAGGGTTTATGATTTCAAAGTTTTGTAGTCTGATCTATAGTCTGTGATAAATCATTTTGGGTTGTTTTTCGAAAAAGTTTTAGGGTTAAGCTGCTCTAAAGTTTGTGATAAAACATTTTGGTTGTTGTTTTGTGATTTCGGAACCATTTGGTGTTTATGGTTCTACATCCAGCTTCTATGTTAGTTTTGTTTTAACATTTAGGGTGTGATCCGAAAGTTAAGTTTCTGTGGAGACATTTAGTACTTTGTCTTTGTTTTTTGGGGGGTCTGTCTTTGTTTATGAAGTGCATGATTTGGTTTATCATTGTGGGTTGTGTTGAAGAAATGTTGGATTATGTTCAGACATTTTGATAGTTGTTAGTGATTTCGAAAGCATGCATCTACACATAAAGGTCATTTGGGTGTTTATGATACTACATCAAGTTTCTAGGTTAGGGTTGTTTTAACATTTATGATCATGTGGAGAAATTTTGTCATTTGATCAATATTTATGGGTTGTTGATTAACAGAATGTGTTTTTTTTAACATTCATGGTTGTGAAAAATAAAATTAGTATATGTTTATAAATTTTGGTTGTGTAGATACATTCTGCAGTTGTTTGTCTTTGTGTTTGTTTGAAACATATGAACTTTTACAGACAATCCCAAGATGGTTAAAACTAACGCAAAGAAAGGAGATGGTGCTGATAAGAAACAACAAACTCCTGTGAGGGCTAGCCCCAGGAAGAGACCTGCTGAAGAGCCATCAAATGCTGGGCCAAGCAAAAAAGGCAAGAAAGTTGCCAGCCTCCAACAAGCAAAGGTGTGTCATTGTATAAACATTTTTTACAATGTTCTGACAATAATGTTTGTGTTCTCACATTTCTTATAATTGTTATGCATATTTGTTAGTGTGTTAACATTCTGTAAAATGTTGCTTCAGTTATTGATCTGTCATTATTGTGTAGAGGCCTATGCTTATTGTGTAGACACATTAAACAATGATCTGCCATTACTTATTGTGATGAAGCATTAAGTTTACTGTTGAACATTTTGTTGAATGCCCTGACATTTCTGTTATTGTTTCTGTGAAGCACCGTGGGTTTACTTCAAAGGCGAGAGTGGCCAAGGTGGAGCCTCAACCAAAACCAACAGAGGCTAAAGAGCAGAAGAAGAAAGCTGCTTTCAATTACAAATGTAACTTCAAAGCAGTTTTCAAGGTGGCGCGGGAATTGCAGTTATATATTACTGAAGAGCAAAGGAAGATGTTGCTTTCTTCACCATTCGGGGCCTTATTTAAGGCAGTGACCAGTTTTAGTTTCCGAACAGAGAATGTGATGGAGAAGCCTAACAAAGCCATCTATGATCTTCTGTACTGCTACGACAAACAGAGCCAAGCCTTCAACATCGGAGGGAAGTTGATTCAGTTCACTCCCGGAGATGTTGCTTTGCTGTTGGGAGTCCCCATGGAAGGACAAATATATGATGCATTCCCAACCAATGTCAACCTAGATGCCACAAAGGACCAGTTTCTGAGCAAGTACTTCAGAGACTGTATTGTTGAGGGAAAGGCTGCATCTTTTGGGGGTCCCAGCATCGAAAAGGCTTTGCATGTGGCTGCAAGAACAAAGGCTCCGGCTATTGAGTTCTTGAAACTATGGATTATGTACATGGCAGCCACATTCCTGTTTGCTTCAGCTGCCGGCTCCTCGGTTGTCGGGAGTTTTTATCACAATCTCCAAACGGAGAGAATGATGAAAAGAGTTTCATGGGCGAGAGCTATTCACTCCTACATGATGGAGAGAATAAACAAGCACTTGGAAGACCCGGCAAAAGCTTCAGGATGCCTGACTCTTCTCCCCGTAAGTATTCATAACCATGCACTTAAATGTTTCATAATTTCTTATAGTGATAAAAGTCAAATTAGTTTGCTCTGACATTCTTTTAAATGTTTCATCATTCTTTTGGGGCTTCTGTAATGCTGAAACATTTTGGAGAATGTTTGGGCATGTTATAAAATGTGTTTCAATTTCTTATGGTGATAAAGAAAAACAGTACTGACCTAAGAGTGTTTAATTTCTTTGCAGTACTGGTATTGCATGCACACCAGGATCCATGAGGACCTGGTTGGAGAAGTAGGGGTCAGTCCTAGAATAGCTCGATGGATGATCGAGCCATTCTTCCTTAAAGGACTGGAAGAAGAGCTGGAAAGCATTACAGAAGAGCAGGTAATTTGTTTTAACATTTCTTATAATGTCTCGGTGATTTAAATTAATGTTCTAACATAACTGATGTCTGAGTGACATTTTAGGAAATGTTGGAACATTTGCAAGAATGTTGGAACATTTAATTAAGTGCATGTGTTTTTTTAAGAGGTGTTGAGATAATAACCTTATGTATCCCTTCTTGTAGGTGAAGGTGGAGTTGGTGGCGGAGTCTGTGGAAGAGGAAGAGTTGTTAAAGTTCACGGAGAGGGTGGTGGAGGAGATGAATGAGGAGGAAGTAGAAAAGTTGAAGGAGGAAGTGGAGAGGTTGAGAGAAGAGTGTGAGATGGTTAAGAGAGAGAGAGAAGTATTAAAAGAGGAGTTGGAGAGGATGAAGAGAGAGAGAGAAGAGAAAAATGATGTATTGGAATTTGATTTTGGTGTCGGAGGGGAGGTGGATGTTAGAGACGAGGTTGGTAGAGATTTGGTGACTGTTGGAGAGGAGGTGGAGGGTGGGGAGGTTAGACAAGAGGTGGAGAGTGGAGATGGTGGAGAGAAGATAGTGGAGCAGGAAGTAGCCCCAAAAAATGCGGAACAAGTAAACGTAGAAGCCCGCAACGAAAAAGAAAGTGATGCCGAAGCCCAAACTGAAGGAGCAGAAATAGACAATAAGGGTAAGAAGGCAATTTCTGATGAGTTGGAAAAGTGAGGGGCACAACCAGGAGCAGAAAGAGAGCCAAGTTGCTGGGTCAAGTGAGTAAATGCTCACGCAATTCTTTACTTCTGTTGACATTCCTGTTTTTGCTTGATAAGAAGTTGGAAATGTTGGAGCAAATACCAGAATGCTTCAACATTTGAGATACTGTTATAAAAGTAATGAATATTGTCTTTTTTTAGATTTAAGTTGGTTTTATTTCTAGTTTATTTCTTTTAAGCAACGTATTAACTTGTGTGCAATCAATCTATCTTCTCTGAAATTCTTACTTACTTGTCAGATGATTGGTATGAACATAAATTGTTCGGCCATCGTTACAAGTTTTTTGATAAACGGTAAGTAAAAGAGTTCTATCGTACTCCCACGATGTCTTTTACCACGACAATTGAAGACTGTCTTTTACCACGAACGACAGTAGAGTGGTCGGCTAAGTAATAAATAAGAAACAAACAAGTAAGTGTTCTTCTCCGCATAAATACGTAAAATGTTGGAACATCCGTGATAACGTTTATATATATTGATCAAGAATTGGAGAATGCTTTTTGTTAAGATTTGGTTTTCTATCGAATGTTGACTAGTTAAACGTGTGGTGGTGGGGGACAGGTGAAAAGTCTTTTGCAAGTGTTTTGAATGTAGGTGAAAAAGAGACGGAAGAACTAGACTTCCAGCTGACTTGGCCTTCAGCTTTCTTTTCAGAAGTTTGTGAAGTGGCCAAAGAATATGAAAACTACGAGATCGTGGAGAATGAAAGTTCTTCGGAAGACGATTTTGTAAATAAGCCACAGGTTGAAATGGCTGAGGTTGTTCAAACGAAAGAGAAAAACAAACAAAACTCTCTGGTAAAGAGGGTAAAAACTCAGCCAAGAACCCGACTCTGACCGAGAAAGGCAAGCAACTCGAGAAAAAGAAAACAATCAATGTAGAGGACATTATAGAGTTGGGAGCCGGAAAGTCAGAAGAGGAGAAAGTTAAGAAGCTTGGAAACTGGAGAAGAAGCCCAGTCTGGAAGAATGTCAAGGAAGATGAAAAGGGTCTGATGGAAGAATTCATCAGGAAAAGTGACAAAAGGTACGAGTAGGTTACTGTAATGTTCATGCACTGACAATAATGTTTAAACATTCTTGTTTGTGTTGTAACATTAATTTTAGCTTACTGTAATGTTCTAGCATTGGCTGATATGTCCTATCATTGCAAAAGGTGACACTGTTTTTTCCACATTTTCCAGTACTAAAGTGTGGTTTAGTGACGGGATAAACGACATATGTGGAAAGCAGCTCGACATGTTGATGATGAATCTAGAATGCGATTCACAGATAATCAACTGGGCCAGTTCCTTCGTCACTAATCACAAAGAATTGAAAGAAAAGTGTGTGCTTTGCCTCCCATCAGAGATCTACGTAAGTGAAGAGATTAGAATGTTTTCCTATCGTCATCTTTTATATGAGTGAACATTTTAATAACTTTGTGTTTGTTCGACAGACAATGATAAAGTCGGAGGTCAACCAAGCTTCAATCGAACATATGCTCAATCGCACGTTGAGTAATAATGCTGGGAAACCGGAGATATTGTTTGTGTGTGCACCAATCTGCCACCCAACAACGGGGGACGCAGCAAGGGGGGGGGCACTGGACACTATTGATATACAATGTATTTCTCCATAGGTGGACCCATTATGACTCAATGTCATTTGACAAGAAGAAGGCCAAGGACTGTTACGAAAATGCCAGGGAGTACGCGGCATATGTCGAGGATGTAATGGAAGAAGTTGGGTTCACAATGTTTGGAACCCAACAAAAATATGCAGATGTCGTTGGGGAGCCAGAATTCCCTACTCAGGGAGAAAAGTAAGTGTTCTCACTCTTTATTTGTTCCAACATTATGATGCATGTTTTAATTAGTTTGAAATTGTTCCAACATTCCTGGAAATGTTAGAACAAAAACTTATATGTTTTTAGAAATTTGATAAAAACACACGTAGTTATTAATAATTTAGTCTCATTTAACATTATGTTTCAGAATTGTCTGTGACTGTAGACACATTATTGGTTATGCTTTAACATTTCGTTTGTGTCTTGAACAGCCCGGATTGCGGTCTGTTTGTCATTTTGAAAATTGAAGAGCTCGTGGCAGACTGCACGACAACAGGACCCAAACAGCGTACAGAAAACCCAGATTGGGTATCCCTGGCACAAAGGAAGAGGGCCAAGCTAACCCACAACATTTTGAAAGAGAATACGATATCTTGGAGGATGGCCCGAGCTTGAAGTAGTTTCCCCTGTGTATGTTTTTTTTGTAAAGGATCTTTTTTAATCAAAAATGAAGTAGTTGTTCAGGTAACGGGTTATGTTCATATCACTAAACCCGAAACGACTTCATTCTTGATTAGATTACAAACAAATATGGTTTGTAAATTATTTTGGGATGTTAACAACATACAATGATTTTGGATGGGATGTTTATGTTAAAACAATATGAAGTAAATTTGAATATATTATTATTTTTCTTCAACAACATGTGTGACATGCATTGTCCCCTTAGAGTTTGTTTCAGGGAAGAACATACACAGATATGTTAGAACATTCCTTTCAATGCTGGGACAAATTGATAACTGTTTGAGAAATATGTAATAATGTTCCTTCATTAATACGAATGTATTCAAAAAAATCCATAATGTTGACACATTGTAAATAATAGTAAGACATGTAAGGATTCATTCACTGAACATTTTGTAGAATGTTATAACATTTTCACAAGAGAACAAAATATGTACTAAATACCAAAAGATTTTTCTAAAACATTCAACACAATGTACAGACAGTCTGTAACATGTTGAGACATATCGTTGATGTTGAAGCATTTAGAAAAATGAGAACTACAGTTGGGCCCGACATGTTGCACTGTTGTGATAAGAGGGTTGGTTGCACCTGCGACATATTCTTTTCCTCCTGGTAACATCTCCGGAACTCTGCAACCGTGTTGTACGTGGTCTCCCTGGTGCCCTTCTAACTAGTGGAGGAAGAGTCTTGGTTAATGGATCAAAAGTATAGGGTTCGTCATAATTTGGAACGGGGTAAACACAATGTTGGTATGTGTTCCTGTAAGCCTCAACCGTCCAGACTGGATCGTAAAAACATGTACTATCACCCCGAGTCTTGTTGATGCATAACATTGCATGTTGACACGGAAGCGAATCTACTTGCCAACGCCGACAAGAGCATGTGAGAGTACCAAGATTTACGGAATGGCGTGGAGTCGAATATACTTCATAAATAAGTGGGGCTGCCTCGACGTATCTCCAAGTCTCCGCAACTTTGTATTTCGCTTGTTGCTCCAAGTTAATGGATGGGCAAAGAAATGTATTCCATCCAATAGCGGCGTCTCTATGCTTTCTCATCTTGTTCATAATCTTTTGTCTTATGGCATCCAACAATGCTGTAATAGGGAGAACGCGGGCTTTCTTTACCATGTTGTTGAAGCTCTCAGACAGTTGGGAAGTGATGGCGCCATACCTGTAAGACAACATTATTAAATCATGTTGTGTTCCAACCATACACTAAATGTGTAAACATTAATTGGAATGACAAAACACTAGGAAGAATGTCCTCTCATAACAGAAGCTATGATTAAATGTGAAAAAATTACTGGGTAAACTTAAAGTGTGCCGGTAACAAGGTTCGTGGTGTTTCAACATTTCAACTGAAAATGAGTAAACAAAATACCTATCTCCGGGGAAAAAGGAATCTGCCCATGATTCCGGATTAAGGGATTGGAAAAACCTCTCCACATTGGTTCCACCCATCTCAACCATTTGTTCAATGGTTGCGTGATACTCGCTCTCGGGTAATGCACGTGCCGCCGTAAACATAAGACTCTGAAAATAACGTGACTGGCGCGCCCCGTTACGTATTCTCAAGTTTAGATTACATCGTAAGTGCCAAGCACAGAATGAGTGGTGAGCGGTGGGAAAAACATTCTTCACGCCTTTTAGAATTCCAGCATGTCTATCCGAAATAAAGGTGTAACGTTTGATCGGATCCACCACTAATTTCAAATTTTGCAGAAACCAATCCCAATTATGATCATTCTCAATGTCCACAACTGCGTAAGCAATGGGGAAAAGACCTAACAAAAAAATAATAATACAAAATTAGTGTTGTTGATTCATAAACCAATAGTGCATTAGCAAATGATCAAATGTCTAAACATACGTGGTAATGTTTAGTGACACCAATAAATGACGCATCATCTCACTGGATGCAGCGACATTGTAGATCGTGTTCTTAAAATTTAGTCAAGTGTTGGCAGGAACATTAGAATGTTAACGTACAATGTGAAAATGAAAACATACCGTCGTTTCCGTCCTTGGTAACCGCAGCTAAAATGCAGCCATTAAAACGTGTTTTGGCGAATGTTCCATCAATATAGATCACGGGACGACAGTGTTGAAACCCAAGGATAGATGCGTGAAGCGCAATAAAAACTCGGACAAATCTATTGGTAGTGGGTTCGATTTGCAAATCAATTATGCTATTGGGATTAGTAGTCGCCAAAGAATCTACGTACCACTTCAACTTTGCATAGGAATCACCCTCCTGCCCAAATACTTTGTCCATGGCTACCTTCTTACCACCGTAAGAAAAGTAATAGATCAACTCAACACCGTAATCGTCTTGAAACTTTTCTTTAACTTCAGCAGTACTCTAATTTGGGTGTTTTCTGATGTCGTCATCCATTAGGCTGCCAACAAGTTTACTAGAGAGTTTGGGATCCGCAGGTTTGAGAACAACATCGAGACAATCGTGTATCGGTTCGTATTCTTTCAAAAGAAACACGGATTTACATCCCAATGGTGCAACCCCGTGGACTCTCCAATTACATCCGGGTTTGGAACAAACGGCAGTCACACGACATGGTTCATTCTTGATATATTTGTAGTTGTTCTTGGTTGCAATGGTATAACGACCAAGAGCGTGTCGAAAAGCTTTGACACCACCAGGGAATATTTGCCCAATCTCCGTAAATACGTCGCCCCATGAGTCACATACTAACTTCTTGTCATTATTTTGAGATGTAGAAAGTGACCTTTCAGTTTCCATACTGCAAAATTGAATAAAATGTTATGAAAGTATCATTGATTGTCTTAACAGGTTAACAAAATGTATGAACATTTAGTGTAATGTCGCGGCACCAGAGAATATGTCTGGACATGCGAAGGAATGTTCAGTTATCAGTTAGAATGTCGTATAATTTAATGAAATGTGTGAAATTATGTGAAAATGATGGATAACATTCTCCTGAATGCTTCGAATATGTGGTATAATAAGGTGGTCCAAGAAGCAATGTCTGATCATTCTATCAAATGTTGGTCAAACTGCTAATTCAATAGCTATGAAACAAATGTGTTAACACATGATAAATTACCTGTAACATGTAACCAAATGTTTCGACATTTTTTTAAATGTTAACACAAACGTTAAAGTTATACCAGAAACAAAAAAGATGTACGGACAGCGAAAGAACTGTACGGACACTTCAGAAACTAAGCTTTACACGAGAAGGATGAACAAAAGCATACAATCTCATAAAAAAGAGTTTCATCATCAAAAGTTACCTGGATTTATAGGAGAAGAAGATGGTGATTCGAACAAGTTGATGGCTGAACGAAGATGAATAGATATGATGAATGAAGAAGAGGGTTTGTATCTCGGTTTGTGTCTGTAGGTGATGACTGAACGAAGATGATGAAAATATTAGAGAGAGAAAGGTGAAAACGAAGATGATGATTGAAGAGATGATGACTGTAGAGAGAAGAAGGTGGAAAATAGGGTTTGGGGTTCGGTTTAGGTAGAGAGATAAGAAGGTGGAAACAGATTTTGGAGAGAGAAAGTAAATCAAATTTTTTAGAGAGAAAGATATGATTTGTTAGAGTTGTTGGATATATATAGGAGGGCAAAAGAGGGTTTAGAAGAAAATAGGAAATCTTTAGAGATAAGAGTTGGGCCCGGATTGCACATTGGGATGTGTATTTGGGTTTGATATGAGTTATTATTGGATTATTGGGTTTTGGGTGAGATATTAAACCTTGTTGGGTTTTTTTTTGTATTTGGGCCCAAAATTTGGGCCTTTCATCAAAAAATTCTTGATTATAACATCTCACACATACTCTTCCGTTCTTGAATGAATTTTTCAAACAACATGAAATTGGGTTTCTCCCAAAACCTCAATCGATGCTGGTGGTTTACCAATAAGATTAATCGTCATCATCATATACTACTATTCCACAATGAAATGATCCAGTTCCGCCATGAAAACACCTTCCATACTAGTAACACAAACCACCCATCTCTTCTCCACCCTCACGGATTTCATCATCAGGTTATGGGTTTCCCTCATTTCCTTTTCAGATCAATCCATGGTGATTTAACTATGAAATATCCTCACATATTCATTGAGGAGGACACCAGCAATGTTTGCAACAAAACCCTAACTTCACATTCTTCTACAATTACTGATAAAGATGATAACTTTTCTAGTAGTAGTACTAGCAGTACCGATCTTGATTTAGATTGTGAGAAACTCTGTAAAATTCTTTCCATGAATCACCACCGCCACTGTAGTAATAGTACTTCTTCCGGTATGATAGAGGCAGCCCTAGATCATTCTGGTGTGGAACTAATCTCACCTGAATTGGTTGAGCAAGTCTTGAAGAAACTCAGTAATGCTGGAGCCCTAGCTCTGTCTTTTTTCAGGTGGGCTGAAAAGAAACAAGGTTTCAAACACACTACTGATACTTACAATGCCTTAATTGAAGGTCTGGGCAAAATCAAACAGTTCAAATTGATTTGGGATATAGTTGGTTCTATGAAGGTTAAAGGTTTATTAACCAGGGAGACATTCGGATTGATCGAACGAAGATATAGTAGAGCTAGAAAACCCCATGAAGCAATTGAAACATTCCAAAAAATGGAGAAGAAATTTGGTATAAAACAAGAATTATCAGATTTCAATAGATTGATTAGTGTTTTAAGCAAGTCTGGGCATGTTCAGAAAGCACATGAAGTGTTTGATGAAATGATTAAGAAGAAAAAAAGATTTGTCCCTAACCTCAAGACATACACAATACTTTTAGAAGGTTGGGGGAGTGAAAAGAATTTGATTAGGTTGAAAGAAGTCAATCGAGAGATGAAAAACGCAGGACTCGAACCAGATGTTGTGACTTTTGGGATTATCATCAATGCTTATTGTAGGTCTAGGAAATACGATGATGCGTTAGATTTACTCCGAGAAATGGAGACAGGGGATGATAAGAAATGCAAGCCAAGTCCACACATTTATTGTTCCTTGATAAATGGATTAGGTGCAGAGAAACGACTTGACGAAGCACTTGAGATTTTTGAGAAATCGAAGGTTTCAAATCCCCCGGAGATACCCACGTACAATGCAGTCGTGGGATCTTATTGTTGGTCAATGAGATTACATGACGCGTATCGGATAGTTGACGAGATGAGGAAAAACGGGGTTGGCCCAAATTCAAGGACTTATGATATAATTATACACCACTTAATAAAGGTCAGAAGATGGAAGGAAGCTTACTCTGTGTTTCAAAGAATGGAAAGCGAATTCGGGTGTGAGCCAAGTCTGAACACTTATACCATAATAGTGAGAATGTTGTGTGAGGAAGAGAGAGTTGACATGGCTTTAAAAGTCTGGGACTTGATGAAAGAAAGAGGAATTCTTCCAAGTATGCATATGTTTTCATCTTTGATCAATAGTCTCTGCGTTGAAAATCGTTTAGACGATGCCTGTCAATACTTTCAAGATATGCTGGATTTGGGTATTAGGCCTCCAGGTCAGTTGTATAGTAATCTAAAGCAAGCACTTCTTGATTCGGGTAAGAAGGATGAAGCTCTACATTTGGGTATGAAGTTGGATGAGATAAGGAAAACCCCATTAATTAGGTAAAACAAAATGTTTGCTATCTTTGGTCCTCTTATAGCTGGAGAAGAACTTGTAGCAGGAGAGGATGCTGGTGGGCTTGCGGAATAAATCGATGAGCCTCTACTTGAGCATATCAAGATCTTGGTCTAGGTTTTGTATAATCAATCTTCTTCTCAAACACACTATATTTATTAGAATGACTGTTTAGGATATTTGGGTAGTTAGGTTTTGTTTTTGTAATACTAGTTTTCTTCAGTATTTTTTGATAATTTTGATTCCCATTCCAAGTTACCGATACTTCTGCTAGTGTTACAACTCTTTACGGTGAGTGCTGAGTATATACTTGAATTTCATCAGTCACTAGTTGGTTCTGTGGGCTGATTTTCTTTCGAACTTCTGACCACGTATACTGAAACCTGTTTGAACTTCAGCCAGCTCCGAGAGAACACAGCAACCATCCTGGAGTTTTTCCATCTGAGAACAGCCATCCACATCAATTATCCAGACGAGGATTCATTGTCGTTCTGAAAGAATTTTGGTCTATCTTACCTCATTCATTTTTTCCGTTCTATCAATAACTCAATCAAAATGCAGTTATCTCCAAGAAGGTTTAAGCTCGAAAAATGATAGGAGTCCCAAAAGGGTCAATATGGAGGACGATGTGCAATTTTCCCTTCGGTTCCATGGTTCCATCTATGGTCATGGGTATCTTCTAAAGAGATAAGAGGAAATGAATCGAGTTACTCCACACAAGGAGCAATTTCCGCACAAGAGCATGGAGAGTAAACACGAGAAAATAGCACAAGCAAATGAACCCCAAATCTCTAAAACATACTTAAAATTATCAAAGTGATGAATGACATAACCTGCATCCTCTGGGCGGCAGCCAATGGCAACAGACACATTAGAAGTGATACAATTCGAAAGTACGTTGTTTTATCTAAGCCTTGTGTTTGTTTCATTTTATTTATTTTTTATCATCTTCAGTAGTAAGTCTCATCTACTATGGACTAAAGTAGTTCTCGGTCGGACAGTTTTATCAAGTCAGATACTAATCACTAAAAAAGAAAACACAGGGTGAAATCTGTCATGGGTTGATATGAAACTAGAGGTAGATTCGAAAACCTGTCAAAGTACAATAGTTTATTGCAGCAATCATAATCATTATCTCATTGAGGCGAAAATGAGAAATTTTAGATAGAATTAAGCGAAAATTGAGAGTGGCAGAAATCTGGCCTCACAGCCAAATTTATATTGAGCCAACAAAATAATGATAACACAAAGTTTTATACTATATAATTTTTGCTAATACCTAAAAATTTTAATTACCACTTGCAATAATGGCAGATTTTCCTATCTGCAAAGAACATTAAACTCTAAAATTGAAGAACAATTATCAGGAGATGAATTTCTTAGAACTAACTACTCTCATTTTTTTCATAAAAAAGGGGGGTTTCAAGGCATTCACAAAATACAATTTAAAGAACCGAATACAACATAAAGAAGTCATAAACCTAGTCAACTGTTCTTATTTTTCCTTCCTTCAGCAACTAAAACATTCTATTGCTCTTTATACAATAAACTGCAAGTAGGAAGAGAAAAATCGATTCATACCCATTATGACAAGAGGCTGAAACGGCGAAGCAACAGAAGAACATTCATTCACCAGTAATCTCCGCAGGAACATTTTCCATCTTCAAAATGATGAAATCGTTTGTTGTCTCGAACAATCAATTGTCTCCCAACAATCTTTGACATGATTTTGATTGCATTATGACAGTCACCACAAATTCGGAGATTCTTTATGATCCTAAGAGGTGTTCTAGCAGGAGTACTAATCAAACCATAAGCAATAGCCAATCTCTCACTATGATAGAGTAAAGCTTGTTCCTTTGCTTCTTGATCGATATCGTGAAGAACATATCTTGTATCTGGTACATATCCAGCTTCTCTCATCTGCCCACTTAAACCTTTTAATTTTTCATTAACATCTCCCTTGTATGGAGTAGTACTTCGAAACTCGCTGACTCTATTCTTCCCTTCAAGCATATTATTTGGTGTTGATCGTTTCTTTGGAGGAGGTGTTGGTAGCTTGTTTGAAACAGCTTTAGATGGGTCAAGTTGAACCATTAACTCCTCCGCTCGATCTTCAAGATCAATATCTCCATGAATTCGAGCGAAATTCATCAAAGCTTCCCATATTTGTGGTGTGGGTTCAAATGGTAGTTTTTCGACGAATTCCTCAGCCTCATTAAGATGTCCAGATTTTCCTAGAACATCTATGAGGCCAAAGTAATGTTCAATCCCAGGTGCAACCCCAAAGTCATTTTTCATCAATTCGAAGTGTATGAATGCTTCTTCAACTGCTTCGGCCGAAGCACAAGCAGCAAAAACAGCAAGAAAAGTCTCTTGATTAGGTTGCACGCCTAATTTCCTCATATGTTCAAACACCTGCAAACCATCATCTCCCTGCCCATTTACTGCAAACCCATTCATCATCAAATGCCAAGAATCCAAATTCTTCTCAGGCATTCTATCAAACACACCACGGGCATCATTCATATTTCCACATTTTGAGAACATATCAATAGATTTGTTGTTTAATTGAAGATCACCCCTAAATGGAGATCTCATCAAGAAACTATTAACCTTTCGACCTTCTTCGATCAACTTCGAATTCCCACAAGAATCCAATAAAGCGAAAAATATGTGGGCATCAGCAGGAACACCTTGGTTCAAAAAATCAACAGCTTCTTTAACCTTACCCTCTCTACATAAACCCATTAAATCAACATTTTGAGGAGGATAATTAGGAACTTGATTAACTCCCACTTGTCTTTGATTCGGGTCCTGATTGTTCCATTGATTAGGGTTAGGATTACCACGCTGAGGATAATTCTGACCCTGATTTTGATTGTTCCATTGATTAGGATTGGGGTTACCCCGTGGAGGATAATTCTGACCTTGATTCTGGGAACTCCACTGATTAGGGTTAGGGTTTCCACGCTGAGCATAACCACCTTCACGTTGGAAAACCCTGGGATTGGATTGTTGAGGTCTGTCATAGTTATGTGGGATTGCAGAAGTAGTAAGGGATTTCAATGGGAGATTTCTAGCAGAATATGAAACAATTTTTAAGGTTTGGTTGTGTTTGAAAATGAAGTATGAAGAATGGGAAGTTCTTACCTTGGAGAGTGAAGAAATCATGGAATTACCAACTCGATGAATCGCAATTAACGATGACATCTTCAGTTGATGAAGAAATTTAAGTTGTAGTTTGCTCTAGGTTTCTAGAGTGAAAGGTAAGAACCCTAGGAGAGGGAGTCAGGGAGGGTGAAGAGAGTGGGACTGATAAGGGTTTTATCCAGGGGGAGCGGCTAGTAACACCTTTTAAATTGTTGTTAGCCCCTGGTCTCCGTAGTGTCACAGCCCACTCATTTTGGAGCATAGGGCAGCAGCTTACAGGGGCCGGACAGCAGCCAAGGCAGCCCGGGACAGCAGCTTCCTTAGTTTTCTGGCAACTCAGGAGGGGCCATTCTATATGGTGCTAGTGCAGGTGGTTTGGCCCCAGGTTCCAGCTCGATCTCATGATCCACCTCCCTCCTAGGTGGTAGCTGTTTTGGTAACTCAGGTGGCATGATGTCCCTGTATTCTGCAAGGACAACTTCGACTTCAAGTGGGACTAGTGCATCGGCCCCTTCATGCTCTTCCTTCAAAGTGGCTAGGAAAGTCTCTTCCCCTTTTGCAAGCCCCCTACTTAGCTGGATGGCAGAAAGAGTACCTTCTTTGGCTATGCCTCTGGTAGCCTGGACCATGCATGGACTCTTCTCATCATTGATGCTCACCATATTAAGATATGGAATAACTGCAGCTCTAGCGGCTTCCGTGAACTCTTGTCCCAACACAATCTTGAAGTCATCCATCTCGGCAACCATGAAATCAACAACACCTCCCCATGTGCCAATCTTCAGGGGTACGCTTCGTGCTATGCCGTGCTATGTCGTGCACGGCTTTAGGTGGGACATTCACTGACTTCATCTTACTCTGGTCTTTTTCGAACTTAAGTCCGAGCCTCTTCGCTTCTTCCGGTTTGATGAAGTTGTATGTGGCTCCGCAATCTACCATGGCTTTAGCCTCTTTCCCATCCAATGCTATGCTCACGTACATGAAGGACCTTATCTTCTTTGGCTTGGCAGCTACTGCCCCCTTTAGAGCATTCAAGCTAAGTGCTCCCATTTGTGACCCATCTTCTTATTCCTCCTCGAGATGCTGCTCCGCCTCATTTGAGAACATGGCATTGACTTTGGTCTGGTTCGGGCACGTATGCATAGTGTCTCTCGTGCAGATAAAGCATTTCCTGGGGTGATCTCCGTTCTTCCGCCGTGCCTTCCATTCTTTAGGACCTTTTTGGTTCTCCTTGGGTGCATTCCTCCTCGACTCCTTCATTGGTGGCCTCTCTCCCCCACTTTTGCCCAGACTACTCTTTGGTTTGAATTGCTCCGACCTGCTATATGAGTAGTCTTCTAGCTTCTCCACCGTGCATAGGGCTGTGGGCAGATCTTCGACACCTCTTCTTGGTAGCTCAGTTGCTGCCCATGGCTTGAGACCATGAAGGAAGTGGTACAACCTATCCTTCTCGTGCATGTCTGGAATATCGAGCATAAGGGTGTTAAATTATTTCACATAATCAGTAATGGTACCTGTATGCTTGAGGGTCATGAACTTATCTCTTGCGCGGAACTCCACATTCTCCAGGAAAAACTGCGTCTTAAACTCCTTCTTGAAGTCCTCCCATGTATCGATCCGGCATAGCCCTCTTTCAACTGCCACGGTTTGGCGTCGCCACCACAGCATTGCATCCTCCACGAGGTACATGGTTGCTGCATCCACCATAGAATCCTCATCTTCGAGATGGAGAGCCTTGAAGTACCTCTCCATGTTCCATAGGAAGTTGTCAACTTCCTTTGCACTCCTTGGTCCACTAAAGCTCATAGGGTCTGGCACCTTGACCCTAGCTCCTCCTTGAGCCGAGCTACTCCCACTATTGGCCACGACCTTCTTCATTAACAAGTACAGAGTCTTGAAGTCCTCGAACTCGGCAAGCATCCTCTCCGAGGCTCTGAGCTTGCTGGCCATCTCCCTTTTCATCACATCCAACGTCGCTTCTACCGACTTCTCCATTCCATCGAAAGCATCTTGCTGGCGTGCTAGGATGCCGGTAACATCATTAGCAAACTCCTCTTGCTTCTCCATTCGTTCCAGCAACATGTCTAGCTTTTCTTCAACCGCAACAACCTTGCCTCCACGGAAGCTTCCTGGTCTCTCGACTTCTCTCGGGCACCCCTACTGCCCTTGGCATTAGGACGTCCCTCCTGTGGAACATTCTCAATTTCGCTCGACATAGTTTCAACGTGGCTCTGATACCTACTGTCACGGAGTAAAGTTTTGCCTTTGCTTTAACACCGTGCGACACTTGTCTTAGTCCCCTTCTAAGAACAAGTCTAAGCTTCCTCACTAAGATGCCTTAGTAACCTTGACTATAAGGCAGCTCCAACACTATAACTCCAAGAAAAGGTAAGCTTCCAAAGTATGCACACTTGAGAGAACTTTGAGCTTTATTGATATAACTTGAAGATTACAAGAAAGCTTTGGGCACAACCCCCAAGTCACTCCACTCTCTACACTAGATTGCTTGAATCCTTCCTTGGATGATTTACAAATGAGGGGAGTGACCCCTATTTATACTAGTTTCTATGTACAATGGACGGTCATGATCTTCCCACATGTAATGCATCTAATGGTTGAGATTGTATGGAATTCTCTAGAGTTTCTTGGGCTCCAAGGAACTCTAGAGAGTTCTCTCAAAATATCTCATATCCTTCTCCAGAATGCTCTTTGGGCTGGGCCAAAATGGATGCTCCAACTTCATACAATGTAGCCTAGCCCAATGTGCTGTTTGGGCTGCTGTTTGGCTAAGGAAGCTGCTGTCCCGGGCTGCCTTGGCTGCTGTCCGGCCCCTATAAGCTGTTGTCCTATGCTCCAAAATGAGTGGGTTGTGACAGTAGGCAACCTATACGGACTAGGGAGGCACCCAGGACCCAGCCCCCCTCTTTTTTTTTCTCCTCTTTCTCTTTCTCTTTCTCTTTCTCTTTTTCTTTCTTCTTCTTTATCTTTATCTTTTCTCCTTCTTCAATCATCATCAACGCTTTATCATGGAAACAAGTTTGTTCCAAAACTCATTATCATCAATCAACTAGACCCAAGCGACAATGTTAGAGTTAACAGATTAAATCCCTTGATTTCAGTCGTTAGTATCAATGTTAACGATTTGATTCTCTAAGATACTTGTGTTAATTTAACGCTTGTTTAAAACACTCGATGTTTCTAGAAGAACATAATCACTATTAAGTTCTAAACTAGATCAGTGTCTAAAAAAATATTACAGGACCTCATAGCGCGACAACCTTTTGCTTTATTTGCTATTGAAAAGTCTGTATCCCTTTTAGTCAAGTATATAATTCCCTTGAGCTTCCACTGAGCCGTACATCCAAGTTTTAAAAACCCGATGAAGGGAATCTATGATACTTGCTAAATTAACTTCGATAACGAAGATAGTAGAATCAGAATTCGCAAATCCGTTCCTTTGTCTTCTAGGTACTAAGGATAGTTTCCCTTTTGATGGCTTAGCCATTGTTTTAGAAACATTTATAGTAATGTGGAACAATCTTGATCATGAACTCGGCAACCGCTTTTCCTTTCTCCTTAATCAACTGTTTGTCTCTCTTGACTGACCCTTTGCCCTTTTGAATCTCAAAAACTCTTACTTAGATTCTTTTTGCTTTTGAATCTCAAGAAATTTTGCTTAGATGTTTCCATATGTTCTGGTCAGTTGTTCACAACAATCTAGTGACTCATCCAAGGTCTTATCTATCTTGGTTCAATCAGTATTGAACTGGGTGATGGTTAAATTTTGTTGTCATATCTTTATAAGGGAAATCTGAGTTGTTTCAAGTTTTCGAACAGATAAATCATATCGAAAATACGAAAACCTTTCGGTTCTTCCTTACACAAGATGACTTTCAGATTGCTTTAGAGGTCTTGTACCTCTTCACTCATGACTTCTGCAGGAACTTGTTTCTCAATTGCCTAATGATAGCGTATGCATCCATATCTCTTCCAAAGAGAATGTTCCATGGTTGCTTACAAAATCTTTTGACCTTATCCAGCATGAGTCAACACTGGGATCGGGTGTCTAGGATGTTTTCATTATTTCAAATATGAGAACGATTCTCGGATTCCTTTTCCAATCAAAGTAGTTACTTTCGTTCAACTCCTTCTCAAGGATCGAACGAAGGTTAAAAAACAACTTTCTAATATGCCATCAAAACTACATTAAAGAAAAAGCAAGGTTTTAAAACTTGTTATCATGCAAAACCTATTTTTCTGCATTATCCAATGAAAACCGTCCCTGGTTGAATAATGTGATTCCAAGACCCAATTTCTTCGGAGTTAAGCGGACTAGGGCCTTGCCCTTAACCCCGTCGTCCTGGGTGAGTGAACTACTTCACTGATTATACTCCTATAAATCTTGGTTGATGGATTGCATTAATTAATGTCAAATCCATCATTTTACCTCGAGAATCCAAAACTCTTTTGTTGATCTCATTGAGTAGAACCATTTAGACGCGTAGACCTCTACCGTAGGTCTGCCCGCATTGTCCAGAGATAAAAGATGGCACCCTGCGGAGGCAAACCCACCATCGATGATCGAGGGCTCAAAGGGTGTCTTAGTCTAGGTAGGCATTTTTCTCAAAATTTCTTTAGGGACTTTTACGTTTTGTCTAGCATACATTATAGTGAACTTCATACTAATCATTCACGACATAAACGTAAATAAATAAGTAAATGCGCGCGAGAAAATAAATCAAACACATATGGATCCTAGTATGGCCTCTAGTCCTAAAAGATCTAATCTTTTTAGGACTCTTCTTGTTTTTTACTTAGTTCGCCTAGATCTCCATCCTCGAACCTCCATTGGATTCCCTCACTCGAATTAGGATCCCATCCTTGAGTTTCTTCAATGGACTCATAGACACTAAACTCTAATTACAAGACTCGAACGATAAGCAGACTGTATAAACTTGAAATTAAAATTATTACAGTGTGCACACATTTGTGCTTAAAACAATAATGAAAGAAATAACTTTTTATGGTCATCTAGTTTCAACACTCACATCACATTTATTTATATAATATTTCAAAATAATCAATATACATGTATGATTCAATCCGGGAGATACTTTGTTGACATCCATATGCCAATACGGACCTTAAGTCTACATTCGAAGAACTTGACTAATGGTGCGTTTCGGTTTTATCTTTAATGATTTCCAAAATCAATTTTAAGAAAAACACCATTTGGGCCTTCGGATGGACTGGGTCAGTGCGGAAAAATTTTGGTTTGACTTTTATGATTTCTCAAATCATTTTTTAAGAAAAATCTGTTTTTGGGACTTCAGGTGGTCGGGAATAATTTCGGAGAAATTTGGGTGGAGCCAGAAGAAAAATCGTATTTTAGATGGAAAAACTCCCACTCGGGTCAAGCCCTGAAAAATCTCGGCGCGCTGTCCTAGATCGATCTCGGAATGCCCGGGACAAGCCTCGATCAAGGACCAAGACCTTCTCGGTCAAGGCCCATGGGCGTGTCCTAGTCGAAGCCAAGGATGTGCCTTCGCATGAGCCAAGCATGGCTCGACCCTAGGCCAACAACTTTGGCTTGTGCTACGTCTTGGCCTATGTCAGATGCGTCCTGGCCCTGGGACGTGGCCTATCACGACCCGGACGCGTCTGGCCTAGGGAATCTCCAAGACTGAGACGCCTGGAGACGTTCCAGACGCGTCTACCCCATGCCCAAGGTTGTAGGGAGTCTCTGACTCGATTATTCTTGACGCGTCCAAGAAATTCGAGTTTTGCATGTCTCAGACTCCCAGTCCGAGACGCACGCGTCCTGACCAGATTTAGCAACTTCCAAAAAAAAAAATTCTTTCTTTCTTTCTGTTGTTGTTGTTGTTCCTTCCTTTTGGAAAACTTCCAAAAACCCAAACTTTGATTTTGAAAAACCTCTAAAATCATGAAAATCACCATCTTTTTTGAAACCTTTTTCAATCTTCAATCTTGAAATCAACTTGAATAACTATTGAATCTAATTTAAAACTAAACAAATTGATCTATAAAACTCTTTTTAGAACTTATCTATCTATCTAAACAAGTATAGATTTAGTCTGAAACTTAGCGAAAATTAGCTATGTGCAAGAGGCTCTGACGCCAATGTTGAGTTATGGTGTCTCCTAGTGTTTTTAGCGGAATCTTAGACATCGTATGTCTAACACTAGTATCCCAGGATCTCATGCATAAGCTAAATAAGAACTAAGTAGTTTAGAGATTACCTTAATCGCTATTTCCGATGGACTAATATGACTGATTTCGAGAAGACCAAGAACTCCAATTGTAGCTCCTCTACTTGAGACACCCGAGCAATCAACTTGATCTTTCACTTTCAAGTTAGCTAGAACTTTACGGTAGTTAGAGGAAGATCACATTCTTCTTTAGAGTAGATAAATAATTGAGAACTATTCTCTCTTTACTTGATGTGGTAAAGGTAGAAATCTCTCTAAGAAATTTTCACACCTGATTCTGTTCTAATGGAGCTCTTATATAGAATCCCTAATGTTAGAGTCCAACCATAATTAGGATTCCTAAATGCCAAAATAGAAATAGACTTAGGATTTCTTCAAAATTGGAAATCCTAGTCTGGTCGGCCCTTATTAGTGTGGCCGACCATGCCTTGGCCGACCTACTAATGTGCCTTAAGTGCCCGACCCAAAACTCCTTTAGTTCTGGCCTTCGTACTATCTTTGCCTTAGCTTTCGTCTGGCCTCGCCTTTTGGACATATTTTCGGATCTAATCCTTACAGATATGTCTCATCGTTCTAATCATATCTTTCAATCAAATCGACACTCTTTGGTATAACTCGATGTAAGATCCGGACGAAGTTAGCCGCGAATCACCTTGTGATTTCTAGCTAAACATTACGATCCCTAAATTGTCCGGACTTGATGATCTTCTTCATCAATTATCCTATCTGACAAATTACTCGCATTTGATCTTTAGTCGAAGGATATCTCCTTCACTTAGCTACCCAATCCGGCCCGATACCTCAAGTACCCACCTGATTCCCACCCTGGCGTTTTACAATGTGTAAAAGGGTGCCAGCAGCGATAATGTGGAATGGAACTTACTTGGAGCAGGTACCAATGGTTTTACTAGTTCAACTTTTGTGAATTTTGAACATTTCTAAAGTGATCAAAACTTTGATTGATAATGAAAAAAGAAGAAAAAAAGCTTCTCATTCTATCTTATATATAGAAAGGAAATAGTGAACTTCAAATTACAGATCATACAAACTTAATACGTATTAATGCAGCAACTGCATTTAAAGCAGCCCATCCAAAAGAGCTTCTCTCTATTTTCTAATTGAGAAGAACAAAAAGAGGTCAGAGGATCTACATTTACATTCCTTATAGGTAGCCCCCAATGATATCCAAACAAAAGAAAGACCCTCACTTCCAACATGAATCAATGCTACCTTTCATGCTGCAAATCTGTGGTCGAATAAATCAAAAGTTCGACAAGATCTCGCTTTTCGTGCCTAATAATTTCCGTCAGAATAGTTCACTCGCAAAGACTGATTGTTATCAATATTTATGTAGTTACTACCATCACCATCATTGGTCCTATTGTCAGTTTGGTAACCATTTCTGTTGTTCATCTCTGTGTACATTTCTTCGATCATTGGTTTCCAGAGACGAACACGAGCATTTATGAACCAATTTGATACCTGATTGGATACCATTGTGAATATAAGTAAAACTAACGTCTTGATCTCAAGATCGAAATCTTATTTAGTGAATACTGTAGAATAACATACCTGGTTTCTTGTCAATCCACTTCTAATTGAAAGTAAATGTTTCTCGGTGTCCCTCGGGTACCTACAAATCAGAGGTTATAAAGCTAATCACGGATTGCAAAAGGTCTAACCATTATAGTAGATTTCTTTTCGTGAACGAAAGAACTTCAAAATATCTTAGTAAAAGGAGCTTACGGATGGAGAAAGTTTTGGAACAACCATGCACGTAAAATTGAGACAGATTTTTCGGGAAGCCCTCTTTGTGGTCTCCATGGTTGATGATCTTTTTTCTTTAGTTGCTGTAAAGCCCATTGCTTTTGTATGAATGAGGACTCAAACGATGAATTTTCGCTAGAGTAGTCATTAGTAAGGAGTTCTCCAGTTTTTAGGATCTGGCTAGCGATTCTTTTTCTTACGCTTTTGTACAAGTGACATACTGTCTGCAGGGCGAAAGAAGCGTGTATCTGAGGGTCTAACTCTGTTGCAGCATGAAATGCCGATACAACCGTATGAATCTCATCTAAGCATTGGTTGTATCTACTATCAACCTGAAATTAAGAAAGTAAAATCACAATGTATAAAGAGATCAAGGATTTGATTCTAGGTAGTAAAAGGGTGTCGGTTCAATGTGAATCGGGGTGTCTGTTCAATGTGGGATCGGGGGGTCGGTTCAATGTGAACTGGGGGGTCGGTTCAATGTGAATCGAGGGGTCGGTTCAATCTGAATTGAGGGGTCGGTTCAATGTGAATCTAGGGGTCGGTTCAATGTGAATCGGGGGTTGTTCATACCACTATTAGATAATGAACTAATCACTTACTACAAGATCATTGACCAAGTTGTCAAAATGACTACGTTCTAGAACTAAACCTATTTGCTATATCGACTTACAATGTACTGAGCGAATTATCTGACTTACTTACCAGCTGCAGTAGAGTCAAAAGCTGAGATTTCTTGGATTCCGAATTCTGTATTTCCAAAGTGAAGTCCATTTGATCCTTAGATGTGGTTTCTCCAGCAAGAGAAGGAAATGGACCGGAACCAGTAACTGAACTTCCCAATTCAGTAGTAAACCTTGATGATAACGAAACATTTGGATCAAACCAAGTCTGAAAATCTTGATTTCTAACGGACTGACTTGCTATTTCAGTAAGAATTTGTTGAACCGCACGGAGATACTTTGACCCGGATAATAAGTGAGAAAACTGAATCGGTTGAGAACGAAAACCCAGAGATAGATCCCTACAGTTGGAGGTAATCGGTTTTGAACTCGAACCAATTTTACGCATAGAATCATCATGAGTGACACCTGAACAGCTTATCTCTGAGCATTGATCTGAAATGTTTTGCACATTAATATTCGGTTGGGTCGAGAGAGTTAAGGACAATTCGTTACTAGGCGTGTTGTAGCTGTAGAGATCACCAACTGTTCGCAGGGAAGATCTTCCGGAAAATTCTGGAGGACCCAAGAATTTGTTAAAGTCCCACCTAGCTTCAAGTTGGCTATTCATTCTAGCATCTTTCTCGGATTCCAAGAATTCCATACCTTCTTGTAGTCCAAACCCACGGTTCACAGAGTTTGTATTGGAGGAATTTGAGTTGTTGTAGCAATTATTTGATACAGAATCTCTATATCGGTCTACCTGCAATTCATTGAGATTTCCATGCAAACCGGTTCTTGTAGATAAAAGGTTAGCCAGTGAAGTAGCAGATAACGTTGTTCCTCCCATGAAATGTTGTTGGAAGTCGGTATTATGAAAAGGCATACTTGTAGAAACCGATGCTTCACTATCATTGATTCCAACGTGATTCATTAGGTTATGACCATATACGGCTTCTCCATTCCATGTCGGAAGAAAAGGGTAACTAACCATGATTTGGCTTTGAGAATTAGGATCTAGAGCATCTGGTTGAATAAGCGGACACGTGAACATATTTGACATTCCATTGATACTCATGGGATTATGATCAGTAAAAGAAACATTGAACATGTTTCTCTCCATCTCTTCGGAATTAACTTGTTGCAAGAGAGAGAACGCCGTCTTAGTAGTTTGCCTTCACACTGCACAATTTATGGAAGTGATCAACAAAATTGAATTTACAATGGCCTCCAATTCAATTCTCAATAGAATCTAAATTATGCAAGTTGACAAAGATGCATTACTCTAATGAAACTTCAAGTATTAGTCACCCCAAGGAAATTAGTTTCTTCCATCAAGAAGGAGAAATCATACAATAACATTACATGTCAGTCATAAATGATACGGGAACTTAAGTTTCAAGTGTATGAGCTAACACATAAAGTAAAGAATTTGACGGATAGTGTATAATAAGTTTGCAAACATCCAATTGAACAAAACCAATTGGCAATGAGTAGAGACGTACTAGTCCTAGATATTAGTGAGACCTCTCTTGGTCCACGCGAAACTATTCTCGCACAATCCCTTACACATGGAGTTATTTGAAACTAAACAAGTTATTTAGCTGAGTGATGTGGAACGCGTGCCGCTATTGGGCCTATCATGTGCTGGCCCAGGTCTAGCACCCTTTTAAGAACATGATTTAATTATGCATGCTCAAATTTTTAAGTTTTACATTATCAGTGGAGAAGTTAACCGTTTTTTCTTTAAAGAAGATGGAGGAGGCTTCAAAGCATAACCCTCAAGCAGATTATGCAAGGGAGGAGGAATAATACGTCGTAAGCTCATCGCCTCACCATCTCTCTAGGTTTTAAGCGTGCAACCAATCCGAATGAGGTGAGAACGAGACCACATAGTTGACATCACCACAATTTTAGGAAGTCCAAAAGAAAGAGGAAGTAGATGAATCATAGGTTTGGCCTAGAGGTTAACAAGAAGAACATCAATCTCACCCTCATAGAGTTCCCAAAGCAGAGAGTTGTTGTGGGTAGCGGTTGGTTATATCTAAAGCTCTATTTGTCTAATAATATTTTAAACTTCAAATCAAAATGTCAAATTACATACAATAAGTTATTGAAGAAGCTGCACTACAAACATTCGCTAATTTGGTTGTAAAAACAGAATTTTATTAGTCTCATGATTCTACACACGCCTTATTTTCCAAACTCATGCGGCTCAACGACACTGCACGAATAGACAAACTTGTTCCTAACTTGGGCAGTGAGTATTTGCAAACATTTACCCTCTATTGTCAAAATTGGAAAGACAGCACTACAGCCCCACCACGGCTCCTAAAGGCTCTATTATATATACTTTGGCATCACACCTTTCTGATTTAGCACATCCTTGAGTTGTAAGTTGTAAGCATTGCAAACTCTAGGTTTTGGTCCTTCAAAATGCTATATTATATAATATACTACTAATCTCATTTATTCATTTAATTTGTACTCATTATTATACACAATGCTACTATTAAATAAAGATTTTCCATACTATGATAAAACATTCAAACTTTTTGATCCTGAAAACTTCCATTTATCGATTATCAAGCGGAACCATGATAAAGTTGAAGATTAAAATCAAACGAATCCACGAAAAAAGATTGAAAAATACACAACATGGGTATGGATACATAGAATCCAATCAACCTAATAATAATGTATAACTCTGATAGAGTTTTTGCTATAAGCAAGTAGAACTAGTCACCTCCTTCTTGACTCCAAATAAGGTGTAAGCAATTGCAAAATGAACCACCACAGAACCAATTTCTCCCTCAGGACCTGATCACACCAAAAAAATTAAAATCATAATTTCACAAAATTTATGATTCCTTGCTTAAACTAGCACAAATAAAGAGAGAGAGCAGTAACCCACTGTATCCTTTTGGACTAAGCTAACATATATATATTTGTTGGTGATATGAAAAGCTTGTTCTTTTAGGTTAAAGATCAGGAGAAGATAGTAGTAAAAGATTCAATAGGAAATAGGGATGATAGATTAGTATAGCACCCTTTCTTCCAACACAGTAGAAAAACATCTAAAGCCAAAAAAGAAGTACACCCCATTTCTATTTCAAATCTTTTCTCTTCTTTCTGATTGATAAGAAATTTGGATTGACTTCAAAGGAACTTAATAAGACATAAAGGAAATCAACTTACTCTGTTCAAAAACCCATACAAAAAAATGGGTTCTTTCTCTTTCTTTCTCTTTACCAAAGAACAGCACAGCAAAGAAGACTAAATTTCAAAGTTTAAACACCATTAAAATGTAAGAACTCCCCACAGATTATACAACAAGACCCATGATAAATTTAAGTTCAAAGTTCAAACCCACCTCAAGAAATCAGTAATAAAGGAAATGAAAGAGTCAAAAAAGGAAGTTGCAGAGAGAGAAAGGACCCATGGAATTAAAGATAGAGAGAAGAAGAACCACAGAAAGAGTAAAAACAAGTAGAAGATAGAGAGAGAGAAAGAGGGTATTGCTTACTTCTCTTGTGGTTGCAGTACCACTCATTTCTTTTGCAGCCTTTTAAGGGCCCATCTTTCTTTCTGTTGTTGTTTTGGCTTCCTTCATTTCTCATCTGGTTCTCTGTAATCATCACAAGCGATATAATTTCTCTGATATAATCCCTGTTGATGATGGCAGACGTTTTTATCTTCATTCTCTCAGAAAAGAAAAAGTTGCTTATTTTTCTAACTCTTTCAAGTAAGAAATATATCTGGGTGATAAAGAAATATATCTGGGTGATAAAGAAAGTTAAAATCTTTAATGAGATAGACTTGTATAGAGGAGAGAGATAAATCTTTTCTAACTCTTTCAAGTAAGAAATATATCTGGGTGATAAAGAAATATATCTGGGTGATAAAGAAAGTTAAAATCTTTAATGAGATAGACTTGTATAGAGGAGAGAGATAAATCCAATCCAGTAGAGCACTGTAGCTGTAGTAGTAGTTGTTTTTAGAGAGAGAAAGAGGCCTGCAATAGTAGCAGCAGTAGTAGGCTAAACTAGTAGTAGTACTTTTGTCTAGAGAGAGAGAGATATGAGGTCAGCAAGGGGAACCCAAGAAGGAAGAAAAGATCAAACATCAAAGAAAGGAAGATCTTTTGATAAAATTTACTTGGGTATGTGTAATTACAAGTCTCATCTACTTCAAAGGTTTGGTTGTGTGAGAAGAAATTAAAGTTTGTCTGCAAAAGGGAAGGCCCCTAATAAAGCCCCTATCAGGTAGCTAGTAGGCTATTGCTATAATGGTCTTTACCTTCTTTAGAACCATATATCATGATTACTATCTATTAACGTTGTTGGTCCTACCTAGGTCTTCACCACACACAAAGCCTCAATTATATTTAGGGTAATTTTAAAGGTTACCTCCCAATTGTTATTGGCACCTCCCGAGGCAAAGTTTCGAGGGAGAATGTGAGGAAAAGAGGCGCAAACAACACTTTTAAGGGACGCCTTTAAAACTACCCTTAGACATTCCATCATTCAAGTCATTCAAGTGTTGCAGGTTGAGAAAGTAATTCAGCATGTGTGTGGAAGAGATACCCGTGTTAGAGCAAACTTTATATTTTTTATATAGGTTTGAAGGAGGTTGAAAATACCGGCTTAGATGATGCGGTGGTACGAACAACAGCTTGATTAGAGCCACATGTTATAACCGTCAGATGATAATACCTATTCGAGTGTGTATTTTCTGATACTGACATATTTGTTGTTTGTTTATGAAAAGTGGATCTGTGTCACTATCTGACCTTCCGCGTATCTGTCGTTTTTCTCGAGCATGACAGAATTTAAGGTGTCTAACTGAATTCTGCAGACCTCCCTTCTTTGTCTCTTTGACCAGAGCAGAGCTCAACGGCGGAGTTGACTCGGATCCATCTCTTCGCTTGTCTCGAGGCAAAGCAGAGCTCAAGGTGTCGAGTTGACGTTGATGATCTCCCCACTCTGTTTTTAGACTAAAACATGACTTAAGGGCAGAGCTAACTCGGATCCACCACTCCCCACTATGTTTTAAGATTAAAGCAGAGCTCAAGGGCAGAGTTCACTCATGTTCACCTCCTTGTGTTGTCTTTGGGCTAGCGCATGGTTCAAGGTGCCTAGGAGACTTATATAGACCTCCCAACAATCTCTTTGATTACATTTTTGGCTCAGGTGGAGCTTTATAAGATTCACCTCCCTGATAGATCTATAAAGGATTCACCCATGTATGCTGGCACGTGTGACCCAGGTCAATCAGGTCACTTCTTGACTGATTAATGTTGGTCAATATTTGAGTCAACAACTTTAAAGTTTCAAAAGGTATTACTTGATGATGTCTAAATTTGACTTTAAGTTATCATTTAGGATAAGAGACTACTTCGTTAGATCTTTAACTGTTCATCACGAAGTAAGGGCAAAACCTGCATAGTACTCAGAAACCTCTCTGACGCTCAAGTCAGTATAGGCGTTCTTGCAGTTAAATTATTAAGTATTGAAGTTCTGAGTTTAGGAGTTTGAACTCTACCAATGGGGAATTGCTTCTTCGCTCCAATTAAGGTGATTGGATTTCTACCAATGGAAACCATAACTTTTATTCAAAATGGCTAACTCCGTCTATAGACCTTTTAGGGTTATTTAGACATTGACTACACCTCCAGAATGAAATGACCCCCATTCTCGATTTTTTCGTTAAATATCAGTTAAGTAGTTCATGTGTCAACAACATACATGACTTATGACAAAAATACGCTTCATGAAATATTTAGGTTATTTAGACATTGACCCCCCCCCCCAACTGTTAACTGATATTAGGACTACGCCCAGAAAACAAAAATATGTTTAGGGTTGACTTTCACTCTCAATTTTCCGTCAAATACCAATTAAGTAGTTCGTGTGCGATTTCATATTCCTCTATTTTTTTGAGGTTTTCAAAGATAGTTTTTATAATGGAAAAATCATCTTATCTTATATCACAAGAATCTTAGATTTCAAATTCCATAATCTACAGAAAGTGATTGGTCCATAAACTCGAAGTTAACTCGAGAACCCTATCCAAATAGCCAAGAAATGTTAAGGAAAATAGGCTACTCGGAGTCCGAGACGACTTTTACCCGTCTGGGTAGATATATTAGATAGGCTACCGATGGGAAACATATGAAAAAGGCTTACCTCATTATCTAGTCGTCCAATAAGTTTGGCTGATTAGAGAGATTACAGAAGGTCTCAAATAGATAATTGTTAGATACGAATTCTAATTCTTATTAGTTTTAGACTTGTTGCTTATAATATAAAAACTTATGCATGTGGTTGGCACACGACCCACTTTACTGATGTTTGACGAAAAAATTGAGAACGAGAGTCAACCCTTGACATATTCTCATTTTGAGGGAGTACTTCTAAAATTTCTAAATAACTGGGGTCAATGTATAAATAAACTTAAATATTTCGTAAATGACATTGATGATACATAAAATGGTCATCCGTTAACTACAGTAAAGAAAAGACGAGAAGGCCAACGTGTCAACCCGTCCCAAGGCAACATGACAGCTGAGTCCGCAGAGGTCTGCTACCTAAGCCCAGAATCAAGAGGTCGGAAAGATCATCTGAGGAGCTCCAACCCCGTTCCGCCTAAAACACAACTGGGTCTGCCCTGGGATTCTTAAGAAGTATAGGAGCGTCCACGTAAGGAATATCGACGCCTTACGCCTTGAACATGGGGAGGCAGAAGCTTGCCACACGCTTACAGACTTTATCCCGAATCTTCTTAAAGATCTCAGTCAGCTACGATCTTAAGTGTTTAAATAACTTGGCATTTAAGAGTCCCAAATGAGGAAACATCTCTTAGAAGATCTATCAACTCGGCATGATATCTACGAAGTATCCTTGAACAGAGGAACTTCTATTTATCTTAGATACGAGATAAACTCAAAAGGAAACCCTAAATCTCCTAAGTACCGAAGAACAGTCTTAATCCCGAACGGTGAATCAGAACTGCTTCATCTACACCGTCAATCACAGTCGATGCAAAGCAACCTATAAAAGGACATCACATCACCTTCAACAACGTACGTTCCACGAGGATCAATCAATACTCAATCTTTAAACTGCAAAAGACAATCTGACTGTCTTGAGCGTCAGAGAAGTTTCTGAACTCTTTCCAAGCTCCCCTAGATTTCCAAGAGCATGAGTGGGAGCTAGAGGAGAAGTATCGTCTATCCAGATGGAGTATCATTCACCTAGACTAATTCAGACGTGGTTCAGCATCAAAGTCTCTATTCCCTGACTGATAATCGAAATAGCCATTTTTGACATCAACAGACATTTTTGCCATAAGTCTTGTAAGTGGTTGGCACGTGAACCACTTAACTGATAGGGTTATTTAGTAATTAGACCCACTTATTTAGCTAGATTAAGGCTTCATCCCAAAAATGATAATGTCACTGGCGTTAACCCCCATTTCCTATTTTTCCGTCAAAAACCAGTTAAGTAAGGGCAGTGCCAGTCACATGGCGTAGGTCCAAATCAAAGGTTTAAAATTTTATTTCTATTTTAAAACCTTTATTTTACCCATTTAATTTTCCCAACTACCCTACTAAAGGTGAAAACGCGGGAACACAAGTGAAAAAAGTACGATTTAGTAAACCCTTCGAAACTAGTGTTTTTTTTTCTCGATTCAAGCTTTAAACGAAGTAGATTCAAAGGGTTTTCATGAAATTTTGTTCTTAATTCGTTTTCAACTTTGATTTATCTCTCTACAAATTTTGTTCTTAGTCTATTTCATTATCCAAAACAAGTTTGGTGATTTCTTGCGATCCTTGAAGCTCGACAAGGCCTAATGGCAGAAGGTTCATCTCGACGTGGGTTGTAAGTATCCTAAACCTAATTTGATGGTTTGTTCAACTTGAATCGATGAATAGATTTTAGTTACTCCATACAAACATTAGGGTTTTTGTTTAACATTCATCTTTTTTGTGTGAATAATTAATTTCTTTCTTCTTTGCTTTGATTAGTTCGTATGTTCTTAGTAGTTAGTGTGTATTTGTTAATGTGGTGTGATTGTTTCTTCTTTTTGATTAGTAATGGTGCTTTGAATAGTAACTCTGTTTGCTTTCATTGTTAATGTCATTTGATTTTCTTGATTAAATTACCATTAATCAAACCTACAACAGAGCTTGGGTTTAAAAGTCTTGTGGTATGTTATGATAGTTATTGGAGGGTCTATCAGAAGTCTGACAAATGGAGTTGTGAAGGCTGTTTGAGGGGTAAGATTTCTCTACTTGAAAAGGTCGATGGTGATGAGCTAAATTTGATTAATTTGGTAAAAGGTATGGGGGATAGAGACATGGAATTAGCAGGGCCTAACATGGTATACTTGTACTAGGAAAGGGAAAATGACACTATTGATAAAGAGGTTGATTTGTTGAAATGACGGACAAAGGGTGATATAGATTAATTAAGGAAGGGCCCAGTTGTCCCTAGATCATAGTCCATCCTTGAAGGCAACAAAGAAGAAGGGTAAGAAAACTACTTTTGAGGAAGTTCTGGAGTCTGATGATCATTTTGATGAAGCACTAGATGATATTCTAAATTTGATGGGATTGATCTTATGCTAAAAGCAACAATGAGTCTGAGATTCTTCTTTCTCAAGCTTTTCATTATGATTTCATGTCTAAACCTCAAAACCCTCAAGAGCCTCAAACTGATGGAATATCATCTGAGTGAGATGATATCGATTGATCTTATGCTAAAAGCAACAATGAGTCTGAGATTCTTCTTTCTCAAGCTTTTCATTATGATTTCATGTCTAAACCTCAAAACCCTCAAGAGCCTCAAACTGATGGAATATCATCTGAGTGAGATGATATCCTAGTGGAAGAAGAGTACTTTAGCTACAACTCATCAAGTGATGATGAGTATGACCTAACCAAAGACAGTGAACAAAATAGCTCAGATTCTGATGTTGATCCAACAAAACCACCATATGGGGAGTTTAGTGACTTTGTAAAGTCATCCACCAATCTTTATTGTAATGAAGAGTCTTTGGAGCATCTGAGGTTTGAGTTACCAAGGGATATGATTACTGAAAATCTGAAGAGGGAAAATATAGTTGAAGCAAGGAAGTTCTTAAGAAGATTTGTTGTTCTCAATATATTTGAGTATAAGTACATACAAAATTAGGATCAGATTGAGGGCTAAGTATGTTAATGCAAGTACTGGTTGTCCTTTGTTCTTTTATGCTAAGAAAAATCCAAAACATAACTTCTTAATTGTCTTGAAACATATTGAAAACACAAGGGGTGGGAATGTTACCCGCGGCCCCGAAACCTCCCACGGGTACCGGAGCCCATAACTGATCATGGGCACCCGCTACTCGTTGTGGAATCCTACCCGGCACGCTGAGATTTTGTGGGCGGGCTCAGGTTAAAACCATTACTCCAGCTCCCGCCCACACCTGATCCCGGTCGGGCAAGCCCGACGGGTTCCTATAGATATCCACCCATTTGGTGGCCATGAGGAAGCCCAAAAGAATAAACCCACTTCAATAAGACAGACGAAACGTTGGTCATTAGATGAATCATTCCTAAGATCTATCTTATCCGATGGATTTAAGGTTCTTAACCCTAAATTCACCTATACCAGTCTTATATATATATCCTCTCTACAAAAGTGCTACCTCTTTCACTTCGTCTCTTCTAGTTGCTTTGTTTCTCTGGTTCACTCTCTTTCTTCTACTTTTTCTATCTAGTTCATCTCTCTCTCTAGCTCATTTCTTTTTGTCGATATATCAATGGTTGAAGTACTCTATTATTGAAAACTTAAAGTACAATTGAGAAGATGTTAGAGAGAAGAATAGAGAAATCGATTGGATTTTACCTTTAGTTTTTTCTCTCATCTCTATCTCCTTCTATCATCTCTTGTGGTACTTGTTTGTAGATATCATGACTTCTGTTTGTACTATTCTTATACCAAATACTTAATGTTATATTTCCTTTTTCAAGATATATTGTGGTTCATCTTTTTTACGATTATTTTTTTTCTTTTGTGTAGATCAAATACGGTTCTGTAGACAAGATATATTACCAAGATTAAATGCAAAGGTATGGATCAACATTTGATCGCTATTAACTATGATATTAATCTATCTACTGAAATATGAAAAAAAATGGGTTGAATCCGTAGAAGAACAAATAAACAAGTGATTTGTAGGTAGAAAGGAAACTTTGCCTGATACCCGAACTGCCTGTTGCCGGACAACCCGACTTTTTTAGCGGGCGTGTGCAGGCTTTGGGCAGAGAAAATAAAAAAATATCTCGCCCGATCTACCCGACTACCATAATAGCCAAAGAGAGGATCTGCCTGACCCTCCCGAATTTGAGGTGTTTCTACTCGAGGGCGCCCATACCCGCCCGATTCCCACCTCTAGAAAATATACATACTTGTGAAAATAACTCCAAATTGATGAACGAGATGATACATTGTAGTTTTGTAGCTAAAGAGTTAGAGGAGACAATTAAGGCCCAACAGAGGAAGAACTTTAATCCTAAAAACATCATAAATGCTGTCTGGAAGGAATTTGCTGTTAATATTAGCTATTGGTCATCTTGGAGAGCTATAGCCATATTTCTAAAGAAGATAAATGAAAATTATGAAGATGGGTACAAATAACAACAACTATGTGGATGAGCTTGTTGATTGCAAATTCTGGTAGTGTGGCTTCTTGTTCAAGGTATGACTGTGTATGGGATTTAACTAGCATCCCTTGTATGCATGTTGTACTTATCATTTTGCAAACAAGGATATCATGGGCAGAGTGAGTATATCTAAGTTATTTGTTTCTTCTTTTCTCTTTTATTTTACATTAAGATTAAGACTAGTGTGATGAATGTTGTATTTTATAGGTTTTGCATGCAGCCCCTTTCATAGAGTAAGCACTTATCAGGAGGCTTATGGTGGATTTATCACCCCCATGAAACAAATGCTGGGGTGAAGTAAGTATACTCACTTTAACATTTAATTGAATCGCTTTGATGCATAACTACTTGAAACTTTTGAATCCGTACTCACTTTAACACTTACTCGAATGTCTTTGATGCATACACTCTTGAAATTTGTGAATCTATACTCACTTTTATACTTACTTGAATCTCTTTGGTGCTTATACATTATGTAGTCGTCATATGAGGTCCTGCCCCCTATCACATTAAGGCCTGCTGGAGACAAAAGAAATGAAGGAGATGTCCTTCGATCAAAGATGCAATGCGATCAATTTGCCGGATAAGACGATTGATGAAGAAGATCATCAAGTCCAGATGATTTAGGGATCATAGTGTTTAGCTAGAAACCAACTACGATCGTCGAATCGCAAAGCGATTCGCGGCTAACTTCGTCCGGATCCTACAACGGATTACACAAAAAGTGTCAACTTGATCGGAAGATATGACTAGAGGGATGAGACACATATACATGAGTAAGGCGCATAAGATATGTCCAAAGAGTCTAAAAAAGGTTTAGGCAAAGATAGTACAAAATGCCCGAATGGTGGGATTTTGGGTAGGGCACCAAAGGGGTGTTTTGGGCGCAATGGAGGGGCCGACCATGCTTGGTCGAGTGCCCTTATAGCGTCGGCCAGATCTTCCCAAGGAGGCATGCATGTGGCGGCCACAACTCAGGGAAACTAAAAAATAGAAACTAGTTTATATTTTCAAGAGTTCCCTTAATCTTATTCATAAGGGCTTTTATAGAAACCTAGTTAAGGTTTTATTCAAACTTAGGTATCTATACAATGTCTCTTGGGACTTGAATAAGGTGTGAAAAAATTCTCAAGGAGCTCTCTTATTCTGCAACATCAAGTAGAGTAAGAAAAGGAAAATTATCCTAACTATCTATCTGGTCAAGGAAGAAGGTGTTCTTCATCTAACCACCATTGGTGTTCCAGCTAGCAACAAGGTGGGAGATCAAGGTTATTGTTCGGTGTCCCAAGTAGAGGAGCTACAGTTGGAGCTCTTGGTCTTCTCGAAAGCGATTGGAAAGGTTCGAGAGAAAACTAGCAATTAAGGTAATCATTAAACTAGTTTACTTAGTTGATCAATATTAGCTTATGCATGAGATCCTGGGGATACTAGTGTTAGACATATTAGATGTCCGAGATTCCCCTACCAACACTAGGAGACCACATAACCCAATAATGGCGTCAGAGCCTCTTGCGCATAACTAATTTTGGCTAAGTTTCAAACCAATTTATGCTTGTTTTGACAGATAGATGTGTCTTAAAGTTTTTAGGCATCAATTTGTTTAGTTTGAATGTGATTTAAAGTTATTCAAATTGATTTTCAAAGTTGATGATTGAAAAGAGTTTCAAAAGATTCGATTTTGATTAATTTCAGTTTTGAAAAGAGTTGGTTTTCATTGATTTTAGAAATTGGTTGAAAAAAAAAATTTGGTTTTTTAGAAAGTGTTCTAAAAGGGAAATAGCAGCTCATGGGAGAAAAATAGGAAAAAAGGGGAAGCACGTCGGTTGGAAGTTTTAGAAACTTCCAAGATCCGGGCAGGATGCGGTTGGAAGCTTCCTGGCCGGACGGGGACGCGTCTCGGTCTTAAAGACCAAGACCTGTCCTTAGCTTCCTGGACGCGTCCAAAGGCATCCGAGTAGGTCTGGGTCTTAGAGACCGAGACACTACTACTCGAACTCGACCAGACGCGTCTGGGATGTCCTAGGACGTCTTTGTATTACCCGAGACGTCCAAAAGAGGTCAGGTCTTTGACCAGACGCGTCTGGGGCAAAGACTAGCGTCCTGACCTATGCCCAGGACGCGACCTGGCCAAGATTGACTTGGGCCAAAACATGCCGGCCTATGGCCGTGCCATGTCCAATCAATGTCAAAGGCCTTGCTAGGCCTAGGCCGGGCACTACAAAATAGACTCCCTTTAGCTATGGACGGTTGCTGTAGCTGTTGCCCAAATTTCTATAGCAAAAGATATTTTGTTACGACCTTCGTCTCGTAACTGATATTGCAGTCACAAAAGGTTTTAGCTACGGACCTTTTGCTACAATATTCTTTTGTAACTACTAGTTCAGACCTTTTGCTATGGATTTTAGTGTAACTAAATGTTCAAAAGAAATTGACCTTTACCTGCTTATTTGTGATGGAATTGGTCGTAGTAAAAAGACATTTATGTTAAAAAAAATTACAATTGAATGTCGATAAGCTACGGAAATATCCGTTGCAAAAAATTGTGCATTTGAGTATCGTGATACCTGTTCTCATTCATTAATCATGAGTCTGTTCAACCTACATTTATATATATATACAAATATGTATATATATATATATATATATATAATTAAAACGAATTCACAATAACACGATGATGATTTTTTCATCCATTCATTTATTAAAAATCCTTCGTACATATATCATAGTAAATTCACCTAACTGGAATTTTATCTGGTCTCTTCCAACTATTCCGCGAATAAAAATTTTCATTTGGAAAATTTGTACCAAAGCTCTCCCGGTGAGAGAGAGAAAGAGAAGGCGCAAACAAGGAGGAGGAGGAGTCGAAAAGAAGAAATTTACAGTTTTATTTTTTATTTTATTTTTGGTGAGAGAGAGACTTTAGACTTTCTAGTTTTTATTTTTGGATTAAAGTTTTGACCCTAAATTAGAGGGCTTATAAATTGTAACCGAAAAACCAAAACGAAGCCTCGGGTTCGGACACTTAAGGGAAGAGTGGCCCGGGTCGTCTACAAAGGTCATCGCCCGTCTTGAACGGGAGGTAATTTCTCTGACCACCCACGAATCCCCTGTAAGTGGGTCCTTGTGTGTTTTGTGTGCCTCATTGATTTGACGAACTTCTTAGTTTAATCGTCTTTAGTAAGGGCACAAACCCCATTACAAGATAGGAGTCGGATTTCATCACCGATCTCTTGCCCATTTAGGAAACAACGTTGCGAATCCCAAACCTCACTTAAACTAAAATTTGGTGTAGACATTGGCCTTAGGGTATCGAGCTCATAGGATCTTTGAAACAATTCAAGGACTTGATTTTTATTTGGGCATTCCTCAAAGGAAAAAGTCACTCAATTCTTTAAAAGGTCACCTCGAGAAGAGGAAACGTTACCGAAGGTTGGACGGTTATCACAACGTTCATCGTTGGTCGTCTCCAAGAATTGTTTGACCGTATTACTTTGACGGAGTAACCCTCATAACCCTCATAACAATTATAGTTCAGGCTTTGTTACAATATAGGAGCTGTCTAGACTTTTAAGTGAAATTGACCAACCTGTCAGTCGTCTAGATTTTGTTTAGGTTGCTTGGTTGAGTCAGCTTGATTGTGGTTGCTTTCCTTCTAGGATCTTCGTAGTGCTTCCCCGGTTTTCGTTTAAAAAAAAAAAAATGATGAGAAATGGATAGATCGTGGTCCCAACATAATGGCAGAAGGGACGAGAGTTCTTCAAATCTACCATGGTGGTATTTAGCAAATAGGCAGAATAGTAGTAGTCATCCTAGAGACAATGTGCATAATGATGGTCGTAGGGATTATTATCAACCTCAAGAAGGTTATGAACCATATTATAGATATCCTGACAGATCATCTTACATGCATTATAGTAGAGAGTCTTATGCTCCAAATGTGTCCCAACCTCAATGGGAAAACAATGAAACTAATGACTCTTACATGCATTATAACGAAGAATTTTATGCTTCACACGTATCTCAACCTCAATGGGATAACGGTGAAACTATTGATCCTTCATCTTCAGCATCACCTTCGTTGGCCGAAACTATGAGTATGTTAAAGAAGGTTCATGAAGAGTCTATTAGTGCGCTAAGGAGGATTAATGGAGAATCTTCTGCTCCACACGTGTCTCAACCTCAATGGGATAACGGTGAAAAGGTTGACTCTCCATCTTTAGCATCATCTTCGTTGGCCGAAACTATGAGTATGTTAAAGAAGGTTCATGAAGAGTCTATTAGTGTGCTAAGGAGGATTAATGGAGAATCTTCTGCTCCACACGTGTCCCAACCTCAATGGGATAACGGTGAAACTATTGACTCTCCATCTTTAGGATCATCTTCGTTGACCCAAACTGTTAGTGATCTTCAAAAGAGTACTTTCGAGTTTTGTCAGACTTTAGAAGAAAAAACTGACAATATCTGTAGACCTCTACAAGAAATAACAACCAGTATTATAGAAGAAGATCACCATGAGAATGTAGAGTACGGTCCACAGTGTCCTGTGTACTATGATGACGAGGATACAACTTTAGAGGAGTATAGTTCTCCCGACAACATCGTTATTGAGACTAAAATCTCAGAAACGATGGAGCCCGATATTGAGATATCCTCTCATTGTATCGAACTTGAAATCCATTCAGACCATAATGAAGAGTTCACTAGAGTTGAAGATAATTTGAAGTCGTTTGACTCAACTGAGGATGATGAATCATGGTTGACCAATTTGCTAAATGAGAGGATTGACTCGCCTGATTTAGGCGAAGATTTAGAATTCTTTAGGGACACCGATGATAACATGATAAAAGAAATTATAGAAGGACTATCTAACTTGACTTCTAGGGATTGTGAGTCCGATAGTAGGGTTTCTCCATTGAAGGAACCCGAAGTACCTGTTTTAGAAAACCTAGTTTAAGTCCGGGTGTCATTGATAGTCCTCTAGATTACTTTGCATTTTGTCCCTCAAAACCATGTGTAGATTTTGAAGCACTCACTCCCTCTGTCGATCATCCATACGAAGACCCATTCTATCCGGTCTGTACTCTCTCTAGTGCGGTGCCAAACTTAACGACCTTATTGTCGTATAAGTTTGGGGATTGCCCTTCTTACTTGATAGTCTCACTTACACTATCACCAATTCAAAAAAATGTGAGACTATCGTTCACTGAAAACTTTGTGTTTTGGGTGGACCCACAGATGTATCGAATATTGGTTTACAGTTAGTTACACTTCTGTAATCCAGTAGGTATATTTTTTTTCCATTTTTTCGAATCATCTGTTTCGTCTGGCTGAAGACGTTAAACTTAGCGCTTTCTGGGAGGCAACCCATGCAGAGGACGCTGAACCGGGTAATATCTCTCCCTTCACCTTGTTATTTTTGCATAGTCTTCATAACATTGAGGACAATGTTTGGTTTAAGTTTGGGAATAGGGGATTGAATTTTTAGTCCTTATTTCAAAAATTCAAAAGGGTTCAAAATTTTTAATTTTTGGATTGAAAAGGCGAGTCTAGTTGTTTTTGCTTGTTAATAGTTATAGAGTCTAGTTGGTTGTACTACACTTTTGCTAAAGGTTTTTCCACGAATTTCGAGTCTTGAAGTTGTCTGTGCACTGGCCATGTGAGTGTTAGGTAGGTGAAGAATTGACTTTTCTAAGAGAACTTAATCGATCATTAGTGGAGACTTAACCTATGTGAGATTCTGAGTCTTTCTTTTGTTTTGAGTAACCTCTTCTGTGATAACTCCGAGTAGAATGAAGAGCTACTCAACCTCGCAATATTCATTAGAGCTCAGTTGATCTCTTGAGTTCAAATTTTACAACCACTAGGGATGTCATCAGGAAGTAAACCCTTCTCTTGTAGTCTGAGAAACTTGAAAGCAATGTCAACTAGAGGAAAATAGATCTCATCCATCATTTAGAACCCTGAGAATAAGGCATGAAGCAAAGTGGAGAAAATTATACCCAAGGAAATTGTTGAGAAAATAAGTTGTGTATTTTGAGTTGTATTACCAGAAGTGAAAAAAAAAGAAAAAAAAAGAAAAAAAAAAAGAAAAAGAAAGAAAAAAAGTGTGGTTATTTAGTTTAAGTGTTTATCCCTTGAAGTAGTTCTTAAAGATTTGAAGACGTCGAGTTGTCATGGGTTCTAGTCATATCATCACTAGTGTCTATCGACCTTTAGGAAGCATTGTTAAACAGTAGTTCAGGTGAGAAGAGTTGGTTAGCTTCCCCATTCCTTATTAGTGGTTGTTTCCTTCCTATGAAATCAGTCGTTCACCAAACTTTTAGTCCATCTTTTGTAATGTGTTGAGTTTCCGTCACACTCATACTCGCACATTGAGTGAACCATTTCTGAGTGACTTTAATTTTTGAGTGTATGACCGTGAGGCAGTAGTCGAGGCGAAATGTATCGAGACTGTAATCAAGGTCTTGTCTGTTCGGAACTGAAATGATACTCATATTGGCTGGTCACGTGCACTTTGAGTTTAGATTACTAGTGAAGGAATTTTTAGCTTTTGTATGGTTTAGTCGACTTAGATTTCATTTCTATTAACTTTTGAAAATCTACCGGATGAACATTTTTAGTCCACATCATATTTAGACCCTTTTTCATTTTTGAGATTTTTGAATTTTGTGGGTATATTCACTGCAAACCCTCACGAGACAAAACTCGTCCTCTAGGGTAACCTAGAGGTTTAACGGCTTGTTGCACATGCTAAGTGCAATCGCGGGCCCCTACGAAAGTGGTGAAATAGGTGTAGTTCTATTTTTCTGTTTTGCTCGAGGACTAGCAAAATCTAAGTTTGGGGATGTTTGATGAGTCATGAAAATGCCTCATCTGAATCTCTTAATTTGGGCTAGTTAGTCTATTTCGAGCAATTACTCTAATGAATTGTGTGTTTCTCGTTCCCAGGTGTCTTCTAAGAAATTGAGCACGAAAAACGGTTAAAACGGGGAGAATGGCACACGAGGGGTATTTTGGTCTTTTGAAGATAAAGGTTTTCTGGAAATTTTGGAATTCTAGAGATATCGGTCAGGTGTTCAGCCGAGAAAACCTTATAATTATTCATAACTTCGGTGGGCGGAAAACAAACTGGTTCTGCCCGAAATAAATTCTGAAAATGATTTATTAATTCCTCTGAAATTTTGTTTGCATCCCTAGAAGTGTCACTATTTGAAAGTGTAATTTGATGGATCTTGTTCTTTTGGCGTCGCGTAGACATTGCAACATGAAAAGCTTTGTTGTTACGGTCCCCATTCTGGACCCATTTAGCTCTCGATCTCTTTTCAGCTTTTGTACGAACGAGTTCTTCCAAAAAAATAAGCTCTTCTTGTAATTTACTTTCTACATTAAGAGTGTCTTCAGTAGGCGGGAGAGATTGAATATCTTGGAGTCTTTTATGCAAAATACTTATAGAATTATTTAGGACTCCGCCAAATGCTCTTCTGCTCCACTTTTTGATAGAATCTTTCACTTGATTGGTTTTCTCTAAAAATGTACCCGTTGAGTTCGCCCATTTTTCGGCAAATATATTATTATACTGTTCATGGCGAGTGCAAAAAATTTCGAACTTAGCAATAGTCTTTATTGGTTGACCTTCAACTGTAAGTTTGAGTAGTATGGGGGCGTGATCGCTATTATAGCGAGGTAAATGAAAAACGCCTGAATCCGGGAATTTCATTAACCAGTTAGGATCACAAAGGACTCTGTCCAATCTTTCTTTCGTAAGATGATGGATAGCTTTATTATTCGTCCTAGTATACGCTGGACCATTGAATCCCAGATCTAGTAAGTTTGCATTCTGAATGAATTGCTGAAAATGAGACATAAACGGAATGTTAGTATTTCCACCCCATTTTTCATTAATATGGCATAAAGCATTAAGATTCTCTATACAACATTACGGATTGTTAGTGTTGCGAATTGTATTAAGTAAAGTAGACCAAAAGTTAAGCCTGTGTTGGACATTAAGAGGACCATAAATACAGAAAATGTCCCACGGCTCATTTATAGAGGTAGTAATAGTAACATGAATTAAATTAAGCGAAGAGTAATGAATGTCAAGTTTAATATCATTCGACCAATGAAAGATTAATCCCCCACTACGACCTAGAGAGGGAACATATATGTAATTAGGAAGATTAAAATGCTGAAAACAAATAAGAGGGATATAATTAACAATTTTAGATTCGGAGAGAAAAACCAATGACGGTTTTGTTGCTCCTAGGAACTGTTTCAATGTTTCTCTTGTCGGGGTGTTCCCTAACCCGCGACAATTCCAAGCAAAAACATTCATTGAGATTTCGGCATTTGGGTTGCCGGCACCCTTCCATTTTCTAACACAATCGGGTGAGGAGTTTGTTTATAATATTTCAACGATCTTTCTTCGGTTTGTGGCATTTCTTCATCCATATAGCCTGCAGTTGAATTCGTTCCAGTTGAATTTTCTGATCCAGAATTTTCTCCTTGATACAACACATTCGAGTATAATCCTATGGCTGCATAAGACAATTCAATTCCTCTTTTCCTAGTTTTACACAAATTAGATAATAAATCTCCAAAATTAGTTTTAATAGAGAAGTCTGTATCACTTCCAGTTTCTTTGTAATCCAAATTCTCTTGACTGAAGGAGTCTACTTCTTTCAATTTATTCCTGGTATTAAAGGGAACTTTATACTCCTCACTATAATTTGGAGTCATGGCCTATAACACTTTAACTCGTTGTTCGTCCGATAAGTTTTGTTTAAGTAAATCATTGAAGGCCATCATAGTCGGACATAATTTAATTGTGTGCCCTGTAAATCCGCAAGAGATACAAAACCGGGGTAGCTTCTCTATTCTAATGTGGATGGCCATTAACTTATGGTTGGTAAGTTTAAGATAAACAATCGAGGGAAGTTTACTAGTAAGGCTAAGTTCTATACGAACTCGACCAAATAAGCACCATTTCTTAGCCTCCTCTATAGTAGTAGGGATGTAATTCCCGAGAGGGGCTGCCAAGCGATTAACGGTCTCTGAAGTTAATCTAGTAGGAGGTATTCCATGCATTTGGACCCAGAACCAGGCAGACTCAAATTTATGATCAGCAGGCAACACATCTGGTTGGCAACGTTGTAAGACAATTAGTTCATCCCGAATAACCCAGGGAGAACTCTCCATCGCGAGATCTAACTCCGTGCCGGTAACAAACTTGATGAGATAAACATTATCGTTGACTCGCTAAATGAAATTTATTTGGACCATGAATAACCCTTGAAAGATGAGATAAAGCCTGAAGAATCTCTACTTGTTTTGTGCTTTGAAACCAAACAACTCCTTGCTTATCAATGTCCACTGCCTGAGAATCCATATCTTCTCCGTCAACCGTAATCGGTGCTTGATCCTCGGTAGTCAAAGCAACAAATTGTTCCAGAAACTTATTACTCGGTTCACCCATGATGATTGAGAAATTAATGATATAGATGAAATAAGAGAGAAGAAAACTGTTACTGATCTCCTAAAGAGCGACAAATAATGGAATTATAGGTTTAAGAAAACCTAAATTCGAGAATAAAAGTCTGTAAAATGGATAGAAACTGCCAGAAACCGCCTAAAATTTAAAAATAAAACCGAAAAAGCTATCTGTAACCAACAAAATAACTACTTCTCCATCGAAAGTGGTGGTCCAAAATTGAATAAGAGTTATCTCCGCCCGGGAGCAATTAAGGAGAGCTCTCTTTGTCATAAACTCGTAACTCATTTTGACCTGAAGTTTTTTGGGTGGTTTTTGGGTGGTTCTAGAAAGGGTTTTGATAAACCATCATTTGCTATATATGCACATGGCCTTTGAATTCTACCTTTATTATTTACGTACAAAAAGAGTGTATTAACCTGAGAAAAACAAATCTTACTTAGATCAAAGAGTTATAATAATATTTGGATCTTTTTACTCTTCATATGTGTTTATTAAATTAGGAAACGTTATCAGCACGAGTCTCTATCCAACTAAGAGAATTATTATTATATTTGTTCGCATCATCAAATCGAACGAACTAAGTCGTTACACTATCCGACATTGGTGAAGGTATAATATTTTCATTCTTATTCGAGATGTCTAACCTTGCTAGACTTGATTTTACAGCTCTAAATATAACGTGAAAAAATTAACTGGAGTGGGTTGTCGAAGAAAGATTATCATTAAAATATAAGTACTTTTGAATATTATGATCGAAGGTAATAATGCAGACGAAATGTTACGTGTTCATGCTTTAAGTTATTTAAGACGTCACATACATGATGACCCGAACTCAGAATATTTGTATGTGGAAGAGTCGTTAATCTTATAGAATATCTTGAAAGATAGGTATGATCACCTGAAGATGGTCATCCTCTCGAAAGCTTGTAATGATTTTATAAATCTGTGCCTACAAAATTTTACATTTGTTTATGCATATAACTCTAGTCTTTTAAAATGATTCATAAAACCTTGAGTATGTCTCATGCTTTGGATTTAGTCCTACAGTCACAATATCGAGATGCGTTGTTTCTCTAAATTTTCTCAGTTACTGACTTATCTTCTGGTCAATTAACAAAATAACCAGTTGTTGTTTCATAACCATGAATCTCGACCTACTGTGTCTACACCAGTGCCTGAAGCACATGTAATATTATCTAATGATCATGAAAGAAAAAAAAATTACAAAGAGAAACATGATTCTAGAAGAAACCACTAATGTGCATCCCACAAGAACAAATGGGAAAGAAATAACAAGCAAAATCCTTACAACCGGAAGCTTAAAAAGGCAAAAATTCGAAAAAAAAATGCAGCAAGAAACCTGATGAAGTAAAGAGTAAGGCTGATAGCCCTCTCAAAGTTCGTGAAGAATTATGTTATCGTTATGGTATGGAAGGTCATTGTCCTGTAACTGTCATAAGGCGAAACAATTGGTTAGCCTATATAAAAAAACTCTAAAGTCTAAAGTTGTCCTAGAGATGAACCTTATGGAACTTGATCCATAATTATCTCATGAATAACTCGATCAAAATAATGAAATGTTTAATTTTACTGACAACTGTATTAACTCTTTTAACTGTTATATTGTTATACTGTGGTAATATAGGAAGTAACTTTTACTTGTAAGATATTAGATATGAGCTGAATTTACAATAAGACAATTTCTTTAGTCCCCATCTCTAATGGTTATACGTAATTTGAAATAAGGTAATACGTAAAATGACTGTAATATGTAAAATAACTGTTATATTGTTATACTGTTATATTGTTTTAGCCCTCATCTCTTGTGGTATTTTTTTTAAGAGTAATTTAATTGCTAGAGCATGGGCAATTTCGTCACTAAGATATGAGCTGAATTTGAGATAAGGATTGAGGAATATTTTAAAAAGTTATGTGGTGCCTAAATAGACAATATCTTGAATTTTCTTTTCAACTCAAAAATTCAGGGTTCAACAAAAAAAAAAACTCAAAAATTCAGGACCGAATTTCCATTTTATAATATGGTGAAGAAATCAGATATGGTGAAACTTTATTAAGATTTGAAAATGTTGACGATTTATACAAGAGCTTGAATATTAGAACAAGATCTAAAAAATTTTCCCTAAAAAATGCATCAAGAGGATTTAAGAGTCCTTTCATAAAAAAAAAAAAAAAAAAAAAAAAAAAAAAAAGAGGATTTAAGAGAATTCCATATATATTTTAAAATGTCCTACATCTCGGTCGTGATTTTAAAATGTCCTTCATCTCGGTAAGTGATATTAAAATAAAGGTTTCATCGTAGAAATGGATACCCAATGGGTCGGACGGGGCTCAACAATTTTTTGACCGTTGGAACATACAAATACCGTTGGAGTTAAAGGTAGCCACCACTTGCAAATGAGTTGGGCCGTCAGATTACATTATAATTAACACTGACGGGGCGTACGATACAGACTCAACGGGCTTTGGCGCCATACTAAGAGACCACCATGGCAACACCATTAAGGTAGCGACCGGCAAAGACAAAAAGAATCTCGGTGATAATGCATGAAATTCAAGGAATTAAATTGGGGTTAAAACTAGCCCTAAATTCAGGTCAACAGAGAGTGAAAATAGTCTCAGATCTCTACTAGTTGTTTGGGTTTTAACTAATGAAGGGAGGAGTCCACCGTGGCAAATTAATAGAATAGTTCGGGGAATTCGTAAGCTGGAGGTATGCTCCATTTCACATGTATACCGTGAAACTAATCAGGCCGCTGACTACCTGTCAAAGATGAAAACTATAACGGGATACATGGAATTGAATTTGGATGTGTTACCTCCCGAGTTAGAGAAGATTATACAGGAAGACAGAAAGGGTGTACTTAGAGTGAGACATGCATAGAAATCAGTTAGTTTCTTTAGTTCATCTAAATTTTTCTTTTTGTTTTTCAAAGTTCTGAGTTTTCGTTTTTCAGGGTAGGGTCCCTTCAACCCGTTGACAAATTAAAAAAAAAAAAGTCATATTTGATTAAAAGTCTTCTAAATTTTATGAGTGTTCAATACATTTAAAATGTCATGCGTTCGAGAAGTTATTTTTAGTTGTACTTTACATTTAGTTATGTCAACTACATTGGAAAATGTCCCATCTATATAACAAAACACAATGTTTTGTGCTGACTGGGACAAACCCATAGATAAATCCGGTCGTTCGTTGTGTTTGATCTTAAATCTTGACGGTTAGATCTATCACCTCCCTAAAAAAGACATAATTCGTTCACCCACTCATTATCACGGTTATCTGTTTTATATATCTCAAAATCATGGCCGTCTGATTCACTATCTTCAAATCTCAACCCTAACATGTCTTACCCTCACAAACCACCCATAAAACCTCCTTTAAATGTCCTCTACTAAATGGCCATTATATATAATAAATGTCATGAAAATTTTTGTATAACTTCTACTGTCTCTAAAACCACAATGTTTTGTGCTGACTGGGACAAACCCATAGATAAATCCGGTCGTTCGTTGTGTTTGATCTTAAATCTTGACGGTTAGATCTATCACCTCCCTAAAAAAGACATAATTCGTTCACCCACTCATTATCACGGTTATCCGTTTTATATATCTCAAAATCATGGCCGTCTGATTCACTATCTTCAAATCTCAACCCTAACATGTCTTACCCTCACAAACCACCCATAAAACCTCCTTTAAATGTCCTCTACTAAATGGCCATTATATATAATAAATGTCATGAAAATTTTTGTATAACTTCTACTGTCTCTAAAAAACACAATGTTTTGTGCTGACTGGGACAAACCCATAGATAAATCCGGTCGTTCGTTGTGTTTGATCTTAAATCTTGACGGTTAGATCTATCACCTCCCTAAAAAAGACATAATTCGTTCACCCACTCATTATCACGGTTATCCGTTTTATATATCTCAAAATCATGGCCGTCTGATTCACTATCTTCAAATCTCAACCCTAACATGTCTTACCCTCACAAACCACCCATAAAACCTCCTTTAAATGTCCTCTACTAAATGGCCATTATATATAATAAATGTCATGAAAATTTTTGTATAACTTCTACTGTCTCTAAAAAAAACTGAAAGTCAAAAAAGAATATGAGAAATTGAGTCAAACATATGGATAATGGTGACACCTAGCCTTTAGATGTTTAGAGTTAATGGTTATTTAATATACCTTTTACACTTTTTCTTTTGTTAAGATTATACCTTTTACACTTAGAAATACCAAAAGGTTCCATGATTTTTCATATTATAAAGCATGATTTTTCATATGATATGAAACAACTAGCCATCCAATATTTTATCTTCTAATCATATCTATTAGATTTGTATTATTATCACTAAATTATATATACAGGTCATTAAAATTGAAATAAAACGTCTCAATGCTACTCATCTTTTTTCCCTCTAATTTTTGTTATGTTTTATTTTTAATTACCAAATTGTAACTGTCCCTCTTTTTCCTCTTCATCATTAGTATAATTTATTCTCCATCATTACTAAATTGTAACTCCCCTCTTCTACTTCCTCTTCACCATTATAAATTACAATGAGCTAACAAATCATCTCAATTTCTTTCACTGATATCTGTCTATTGAAGGTACTTATTTGTCTCTCAGATATTGCGATATAGAAATACAAATTTACCTATTGTTCTGACACTATTCTCTCTTGCAGGTACACATTTGTCTCTCCCATATTATAACCCACCAAATATCAATTGGTTTGTCCTTATCTAGATGTTATTCTAGATGTTATTCGTATTAGAAAGGGATTCTTGGACGATACACTTTCAAAACAATGTATATGTAGTTAAATTATGTTTTTTCAATTTTTATGTGCGGAGATTCTGTTTGTTATAGATTTTAATAGTTATGGTGATTTTTGTATAGATATAAGGCGTTTGGTGAAGTAAATGGAATTGAAGTAGCTTGGAATCAAGACTAGGAAAGGGTGTACTCTGAAGTGTTTTCTTGACATGTCAAAGTGAAATATGAAAATAGTGTATAAAGAAAATTATGAATTTGTTTTATTTCTACAAAATATTTATTATTAGATTTGCAATATGCAAGCGGAGTTCTGTTTTTAAATTATACAGGTAACACATACTATCTGAGTTTTTTCTTTTTGTATTTTTGTTTCTTGAGATGTACTTATTAAGAAACTCAAACTATTAATTGGGGTAAATATATGTTCTTTTTAATCGTGTTATATGCTTCTCTCTGCAGCCAAGGTGTTCGATAAATTGTGCTATTCGTTTTAGGAAAATAATGAAATGTTTAGCTTTTTTCTTGATTTTTTGACAAACTCTAGGTTGCAGGGTCTCCAAGATTTTCAATTTCATAATGTATATTATATAATTTTCCAACTCTTTTGATTAATAACTTTTCAACTTCTTCAATTTTCTCTCATTTTTTATTTTGTGAAATGAACTTTAATTTTATTATAGTCGAAAAGGGCTAAACAGTTTTTGTTGAAAAGTGTAGATCGAAATCTAAACTTACTTCTTATCATCTATCTAATTTTGATATGTGATTATTATTATCTAACTATTAATTATAAATTATTCATAAGTTTTTGTAATTTTAGTTTATAAGAGACAGATTTGTAGAGAGTAGTGAAGTTTCAGTCATCGAAGTATTTAGCTTTGAAATATTTTTTTATCAAGATCTCTCTCTCCCTCTCCATGTCCCTATATATTTTTAAATATTATTTAGATATGTCAACACAAATATTTAATTTCATACTTTTTAACTCAATGGAAAAAAAAGTTAAGTTCATTTTTTTTCTTACATTTGTTAATATTAGTATTTGCTTTAATTTTTTCATTGTCTTAAATAGTATTAATTTCTTTTTATTTTGAATTCGGTAATTTTTATCCACTAAACCTCATCTATCCCGAACTTCGTTTTTTATCCATTGAACTTCATTGTCATTTTTTAGGCAAGGATCTCCAAGATTTTCGATTTCATAATGTATATTACAAATTTTCCAACTCTTTCCGTTAATAACTTTTCAACTTCCTCAATTTTCTAATTTTTATTTTGCAAAATAAACGTTAGATTTTATTACAGTCGAAAAGTGCTAAACAGTTTTTTATGAAAAGTGAGGATCGAAATCTAAACCCTTCTTATAATTTATCTAATTTTCATTTGTGATTAGTATTATCTAACTATTAATTTTATAAATTATTCATAAGGTTTTGCAATTTTAGTTTATAGGAGACAGATTTGTAGAAAGTAGTGAAGTTTCAGTCATCGGAGTATTTAGATTTGAAATATTTTTTTTATCAAGATCTCTCTCTCTCTCCTTATCTTATACATATTTTTAAATATTATTTAGACATGTCAACACAAATATTTAATTTCATATCTTTTAACTCAAAGGAAAAAAGTTAAAGTCATTTTGCTTTTTTTTTTTTTCTTACATTTGTTAATATTAGTATTTGCTTTAATTTTTTCATTGTCCTAAATAGTATTAATTTCTTTTTATTTTCAATTCGGTAATTTTTATCCACTGAACTTCATATATCCCGAACTTCATTTTTTATCCATTGAACTTCATTTTTCTTTTGCTTTCTTTCTTTATTCTTACATTTGTTAATATTAGTACCATATACTACCAATATTAAAAATTTCTACAAGTCTGCGGTAACTAATGTGAAACTCTTCTTTTCATATGAAATTTGAAGCAAGTGACTGAACTTATATAACTTTCAACGTAGTTCAATATAGATCTTTGGTTTGCTAAACAAACAGCTATGACACGTTTTGATTTTACACTCTATCAGGAGAAATTGAACGAAGTGTGGAGACATAAATAAATAAATAAGACATGCCTAATAATATTTGTGTATGTCTCTGTAAATAGCTTATGAAGTATTTTTGATTGATGAAACTAGACAGGAAATGATGCACAAATCAAGAACTACACGAAATAATTTTAAATTTAAGACTTGAAATAACATACAATCTTCAAACCAAATTAGTGAATATAGTACATGTATCAGAAACAGGGCCAACCCATCATGAACAAATGGAATATAAGAATACCAACATAGTGTACTAGACCTTTGTAGTTGCTATTATATAATGCGTCTGATGAGTTTCGCCGTGCCGGAGGCACGGGCTATACCTAGTCTATATAACAAAACACAATGTTTTGTGCTGACTGGGACAAATCAAAAGACAAATCTGACCGTTTGTTGTGTTTTTGATTTCATCCCACTCCTTTGATCTATTACCCACCTTAAAAATAACAATCTATGTCACCCGCTAAATGAGAGAAGGTAAATAAAACTCCAAATCTGGAATGTGAGATATGGTCAACCTTCCTCGTCTTCGCCCGTTAGAAATTAAGCCTTGGCGCGTTATTTCCTTCAGTCTCTCTGTTTACCGGTTACAGTCTCTTCCTCATTCATCTCTTCAGAATTCAGGCGTTACAAAATTTAGGTCTTGAATAATTGAGATCAGATAACTGTGATAACAAAAAGTTAATTTCTTCATTCAAAATCAAAACAGAAAAGTCTTGAATATTTCTCTAGGTTTCTGGGTGTTACCAAACCATCATTCATCCCCAAATCTTCACGGAAGAAATTCTCACCTAGGATCCCCAAATCTTCATGGACCGAAAGAAAAATCAAGCTGAAATGCTCACAGAAGAAATCACACCTCTCTTTAACTGAGAGCTTTCAACTCAAGTAATTGTTTGAATGATTATATGTTCCCATTTAAAATGTGATATATGGTCTTTCTAATGTGTTTTAAAACTGCACGGAAGATGTTTGTGTAAATGCACATGATGAGATGTTTGGCACTTTGGTGTCCCCGATCTTGATCAATTAGTGAGGTTGTGAATTTCTTAAACTCTGGTCCATTTGTTAGTAATATAGTTTTGGTGTTCCTGGAGGTAGATCACCTTGTTTTTGAGGACTTGGTGCAAGAAAGATTCCCTAAATTGGGTGGTGTTTTTATATCATTGTATCAATCCTCTATTTTTTAATTATGACAGCAGAGTTAAGTATTGTTTTTGACTCTTATGTATCTATCCGCTAACAAGCTAACAAATGCTACCTAGGAGTGCAGGTGGCATGGGTTACTGGGCCCTGGTTTCTCTCCATTTTTGTGAATATGCTTTCTTGAGAATGTGGTCATGTTCTATATGATTTTCAATTCCGTAATAACTATTGTTTTTATACTATCAATCTGTTAATGCCTGAGAATATATATATATATATATATATATATATTATATATATTTTACTTCAGTTCTCCGAGTTCGGGATGTGCTTTTGTTTGAAGGAAATCGGATAATGCTGTTTCGGACATCTCTTGCCGTAATGGAACTATATGGTACTGGATAAATTATATTTGGTTTGGTCATTGGATGCCTGTTCGGTCTAACAGAGGCATAATTGATTGTTATTTGTTACTTAGGCAACCTAGCAAGACCTTTTTGGGAATAGTTATTTTGTAGGTCCTGCACTTGTTACAACAAAGGATGCTGGAGACGCAGTTACGTTGTTGCAGTCACTTGCTGGCTCAACGTGTGACAGCAGTCAACTTGTCTTGACTGCTTGCATGGGTTATCAATCTGTAAATGAACCACGTTTGCAAGAATTGAGAAATAAACATCGTCCGACAATATTAGCTGCTTTCGAGGAGCGAGCCAAAGAATTTTTCGTATTTCGAAGGATTCCAAACTTGCTTCCAAATTTTACAGTTTCAAGCATGATTCTATATCTGTGACAACGGATGCTGGTACAACTGAAGGATTAGGTGATACACAAACAAATGGTGGTTTGGGATCTGGATCTAATAATGTGGAGGATTTTCTTAGTGGTTCAACAGGGATTTGGCTGCAGGTTCTGTTCCAGATCTTCAAGAACAGGTAAATATATTTCCTATAATATTCACATATTTTAGTTTCTGTATATGAAAAATAGCCTTCTGATGCGTCTATAGGGCTTAACTTGTACGATGTGAATATTTGTGAATACTTTTTACACCTCAGAGGTCTTGCTAAAGCTATATCTGCTGTTGGCTACTTTAGGTGCATATGGTGCCCACATAATTTTCGTGACGCCGTGACGTTTGCAGTCTTTTTAAACCGCAAACAATCATACCCTCTTTTGCTAAATGAATGTGGCCTTAAAGACTTAAAGTAACTGTTGTCATAAGGTCTGTGTGCCATATAAACTTTGAACAATTACCAGTCCTTTGTCGAAAAAAGTAGTAGCTATCTATAACTTCTTAAGCATTCTCAAAGATGACCAGGTCAAAAGCTTGAACTTTATACACCACACAATCCTGGATTTCAGAGGCACACGATTTGCCAAATAATCTTAAGGTAGAAACCGAAAGCAAAATCAGCCGAACAAAGAGGTATGTACTTTACCCTTACGGGATATGAAAAAATATTCCTCTAAATTCAAATTATGTACTAAGGTTTCTACGAAAATTATAAAAACCAACCAAATGTATTGACTAATGGACTCCTATTCGGTTAAGGAAATGTTGATATCAACATACATTAGTTCTGAAGAGATTCAAACAGACGAATTTGCTGATGATAGTAAAATAGTGGAGCACCAGAAAGTATGCTTATGACACTGACAAGTTAGGAGTTCAGGATTTTCTTCTAAATCAATTTGATTGATCACCTTATCATATGTTAACTAACATATGGCAAAAGCTCTCCACCATAAATTAATAAAAAACGAAAGGAAAACTTTATACAACTGAAGCTTTAATGTGAAGTGTGTAATGATCATTTTTCATTAGATCTGAAATACTATTAGCAAATGAGTGAAATTAATCATTACAATTTGAATACACATACAAGTCCCTTTAGAAAAATGTGAAATATTAATAAAAAAATTCAAACCTTCTTGAAGACATGAAACTCAGTAGAATTTGTTGTTTATGTGTTCTTTGTTCAATATACTTACAGGTAATTCTTACCCAATGTTCACAGGAGAAAACACATGAAGAATATAACAATTACATGTTGAAAGGTTTCGCCCACTCTGGAGCAGAACTCAAAACAAAATGAAATACAAAAGTGCTTGGCGGAAAGTTCCAAACCTCGCCAAACCGAGAAGTGTTCGATGAAAGGTGTTTATGGTGAAAAGCAGGAGAAGAAAAGCTCATATATAGGAGGAGAGTTGTGTATAAACCAAGTTACTATTGACACTAACTTAACTAACTGATCTACGAATTTAAAGACCAGGAATTTCATTGTTGTTTTTGTTGTTTATTTTAGTTGTTAAATATTCTGCAAATTTTATTATGGCATTGTTCTTTGTGCAAGTATTGAAATTTCAAGAAATTTGGTACGACCAATTTACAACAAATCATTTGTTTTCAACTTTTCTAACCCTCGTTCTTCATGACATTTTTTTTTTTCTGAAGATTTTAAATTAGTTGTAGTTGCGTTTGTGCACAAACAACATGAATACGGTTGAGAACTTTTGGTGAAATTGATGGACGCACTATTTCTAACCCAATTTAATTCCATATTAGTGAAAGAACTAGAAAAGTCTTCTCTTTATTTTCTTTGTGTGAGAAACAAATGTTAAGATGAAGAGACATTGTTTATAGTTCATGGCTCAACACTGAAGAAAAATATAGGTTAAACAATCAAAGTAGTACATATTCGCCACACAACTGCCCGTGCCCTTAGGGCACGGGCTATACCTAGTCTATATAACAAAACAGAAAGGTTGTGACTAGGACAAGCTGACTGGGACAAAATTAATGGTCTTATTGCTGAGTTGGACGGTGACTTGGGCAACCTGCTCTTTGACAACCATCCTCTTTTAATCGCGATTTTATTTCCAAATGAATGAGACCCCAAAACTCTTCACCTCCCCCCACTCGATTCCTCTTCTTTCTGTTTTCCCCCAAACTCTTCTTCTTCTTCACATTCATGTCACAGTCTCATCACCTCATCTTTTACCCAAACCCCTAACGCATCTCTCCTCATAAATCCGTGCGTTACTAAGTAGGACAAACGTCGTGGAAAATCACAATCGTCCAATTCTGTATCTTCTTCTCCCAAAAAAAAAAATATGTATCTTCTAATTAGATGTCTGCGTCATGGTAAATCATGGATTAAATGTTTTCATAACTAACGACTCTTCTTGTGAATTGAAGATTTTGGACGATTTCATACCGACGAATGTTTCCAGAAAACCCTTCATTTATTTTCTTCCTTCACATAGATTTTCAAACTCAGATTCCAACTTGAGAAAACCCTTCATTTCTTCTTCTTCCTTCGTATCGCCTGAACCAGATACATCTGCAAATCGGTTTGTTTCCCCATTTCTCTTTCATTTATAAGTTTCAAAGCTATTAATCTAAAAGTTATTGTAATTGGATTAGGTCGCAGAATCACTGAAGCTGGAATTTCATTTTGGTTGAACCTAAGTAATTCCTTGATTTTGCTTCAACTTAGGTAATTGCTTGAATTTATCAATCTGTAATTTATTAATTGACCTATATCTCTCAAAGTTATAGTAATTTGATTGTTTATTCTATTTTCTTAATCTATTACATTCATAAGAATTCTGATTGAGTATAGCTTATGGAATATGTCAATTGATCATCTAACAATTGTGTTCATTACATGTTTGTGAAAATGTCTCTATGCACATTGTGAGATTTCATACTAAGCTTTAGAGAGAGAAAAGAGAGAGATCGATTAATGAGAGAATTGTTATTCATAATCATCTCAAGAGCTAGTAGCTCATACTTATACAGATTCAGTGAAGCTAGTTTAGCTAGAGAGAGAAAGAGAAAACGGTTATAACAACCTAATAACAAATGATATAGGCACCCTCATCTCTCCTCTCCTTCTACTAACAAACTTACACTTCACTTACACTCTCTCTGACTTTTAACAAACACTCTACTTACACTTACACTCCCCCTCAAGCTGATGAACAGAGAGAAATCAGATTGGAGTAGAGTGAAACACCATCAAGGAGCTGAGTAGAGACCGAAACAAAGGATTAGCAAGTCCCTTGGTGAAGACATCAGCAAGCTGCATAGAGGAAGAAACAAACTCCAATTGAAGAACACCTGAAGCTACCAATTCTCGAACAAAATGATAGTCTATCTCCACATGCTTCGTTCGAGCATGAAACACAGGATTCATAGCAAGATGTTTGGCACCCATGTTGTCACAAAAAAGTTCAAATGTGCCTGAGTGATGAATTCCCAATTCATTAAGAACATAAGAAATCCAAAGAAGTTCAGAAGAGGCAAAGGCCAAAGCTTTATACTCTGCTTCTGTACTCGATCTTGCCACTGTTGGTTGCTTCTTAGAAGACCAGGCAATGGGAGTAGAGCCAAGGAATACACAATAGCCTGAAGTAGACCTTCTAGTGTCAACACACCCAACCCAATCAGAATCACTATAAGCTTTGAGAGAGGTAATGGATGACACACAGAGAAATGAGAAACAAAGTCTGGCAAATACTTTGGTCTATGAATACCCATTTTTGATCTTGTGGTCATAGTATGAATAGGCTGAACAGGTAAAGAGGAAGAAGAAGTATCACTGTTCTCTGTAATAGGATCAATATGAGATGAAGAATGTGAATCTTCTTGAATTTGGGCAGAAACAGTAGGCTGAGAAGCAGAAGAAGAAGATGATACTTCTGAATCTCTTGGAGAATCATTTGTAGTGATAATGGGAAGCACCACTTGAGATGGAGAACTGGGACAAGATAAAGAATCCTTATCACTATCAAATGGAAAGAGACTTTCATCAAAAACCACATGTCTCGAAAAGTATATTCTTCCAGTACTCATATCAAGGCACTTGTAACCTTTATAAATCGAACTGTACCCCAAGAAGACACATCTCACAGACTTGGGACTCAATTTGTCTTCTCTAATAGCTCCTAAGTGTGGATAGCAAGCACATCCAAACACTTTGAGCATTGAAAAGTCAGACACATGACCAAATAACACCTCATAAGGAGATTTTCCATCTAGAACCTTTGATGGTAATCTGTTTATAATATAGGAGGCTGTATCAAATGATTCAAACCAATACTCTTTAGGTACAGAAGCTTGAAATGCTAGAGTATTCCCCATTTCAGTAATTTGCCTGTTCTTTCTCTCAGCTCTACCATTTTGCTGAGGAGTATAGGGACATGAGCATCTTAAAGAAATACCATTAGCATCTAAAAACTTCTTAAACTCTCCTTTAGAAAGTTCAGGAGCCCCATCTGTTTGAAAGACCTTAATAGAAGCTGAAAGAAGCTTTTCAAATGTCAACTTGAATTGCTTGAAGCAGTTGAGACTAGGGGTGGGATTCGGGCGGGTTCGGGCGACCACGGGCTTCTTTTTTACGGGCTCGGGCGGATCGGGTAACAAAAATTGTAGCCCACCATTAAACGTCGGGCGGATCGGGCCGGACATTTAACCCCAATCTCATGCCCACAGCCCGCCCGTGCCCGCCACCCCAATCGGACCACGGCGGTCACGGGCTGGACGGGTTCGGATTATTTATAAAAATTTTTGATTAATTAAAATATTAATATTGACTCTTTATTAACAAGTTTTACCTTATAAATTACCAAGTTTTAACTTGTACATTAAATGCATGTACAATTAATGGGTTAGACTAAGGATGGTATAAATAACCATTCTCTAACCTCTTTTTCTTTTCACTCAATGATGTGGGACTATGTAGAATGTTACTCCTCCTTACTTAGATTTTAATTTTCACTAACACTTTAGTGCCACATTGATGGTGTTGAAGATAAAGAAAGCAAACTTTGCTTTAAAAAAGAAAGCTTGCATTTCAAAATTTAACACCCTTGCAATTCTTTAGTACCACATTCTTTAGTACCACATATTAACGATATTGAAACAATTGAATAAGTTATATAATATCTTGGTTTTCACTACAAGGCTTTCATTAACTCAATAGTACCATATTTTTTTTTTTTTGATGAAAACTTACATTTATCATTTATAAACAAATCAACATTTGCAAATATATCAATAACAACAATGAGATAAATGGTCGTTCAGTCCAAGATCAATCTTGATTGTCTTCCCTCTTTCTCTTTTTTGTGTTTGATATTGGATCAGATACCTTGATTAAGAGACCGACATGAGAATTGTATGTATCAGTTACCTCCATTGCCATAACAGTTACAGGACTAGAAGGTAAGTAAGAGCTCCCACGAGCTATTAAAGTGTAATTTGGATCAGCTACTTGTTCTTCCATAATATTATAACAGTTGACAACTTCCCCCATTTGATCTTGCGGGATGAAACTGGCGATATCAGAGAGATATGCTTCAAGTTTTGATGGAAATATTTCCTCTAGACTGCATCTGAGTGCTGCTAGTGTGATTGTGGATGGCCGGAACTCGGTGAACTTTGAATCTAGTAGAGTGCACAGGAGCAACTCGGTGACTTATGGTGCATTGGTGATAATCGTATCGAAGAGAAGAATCAAGTTGGTGGATCAACAACTCCAGATAAGAGTAACTCGTAACACAACCGACTCTCCACTCCAATGCCTTCAATACAGTAAGTTCCATCTCTTGAATTCTACTCACTTCAAATGAATTATTCAGATCCTCCATCTAGAGTTCATGCAAAGTAGGGATAGAGACTTCACCAAACTTTGCCGCAATATATAAACATACAACAGCAAGTAGCTCCATGAATGCGGCTTCCCATTTCATATTATAGTTGTTGATAGAGACAAATCGATAGAAGTAACTCGAAGCACGGAACACTGTATCTATGGATAGATTCAATCGTCGTTGAGACTTGAGAAACCATAATATAGCTCTGACTCTAGAAGCTTGGAAGAATGGTGAGTGAAGATGATTAATGTTTATGGGCATGAGCTGGAGTTCTTTCTGTAAGAAAACCATGAAAGAGTTCTTGGAGTCTTCTTTGGAGGTGGTGTTGTAGAATGATGATGAACCCATTATAGTAGTAGTAGTAGTAGAATAGTAGTTAGGGAAAGTGGGAGAAGAATTAATAAGCCAATAATTATCTTCCTCACAGAGTAGACTGATTTTCTTCTTCTTCTTCTCCATATTATGTGTGTAATTATCGTGATCAAGCAACCCTCTATGATTAACCAAGCAGGATCGAAGTGTCCTATTAAGTAATTAAACCTATTTAAAGGCTATGAGATACTTAGCTTTCTTTAGCAAAATGTCTAGTAACTTCAAAACATTAGGAATTCTCTATTTCTAAAAAATCTCCAACCAGGAACATCCGAACACTCGACTGGAGTATTAGACCCATTACATATCTCGAATAATTTTTGTTGAGAAGACAAATGGGTCAAAGTCTAGATAGTATGCATGTGTGGATTCTAATTTCTACACTTCATGTGTAAAGAGAACTGCTCCTATAGATCAACTCACTCTATATCCCAACCATTCTTACTTATTAATCACTAAATAAAATGAATGTTTTGCAATTTTTTAATTTTTGTCATCGAGGGGAATTTAAAGTAGAGCCTTAAGGTCGTGTGTTTCAAGCTATGACCGACTACACACTACAGTCACTGCTAGTACGGAATAGACATGGTGACCGTGACCACTAAAGTTTATTAACTATTTATAATGTCTTACAAAATTTTGTTTAGCAAAATATACCCAAGTTTTTTTTTTTGTTGAAAATAAAATACATCAAAGTTAGGAGGAAAAAAAACATGGTCTTAGGACCATTTGATATAGTCAATTACTATTGACCATGCCCCATAGTAAGTCAAGGTCACAAGAAGGCCAACATCACAAAACAAACTTTAAGCAAACTTCAGCTTTTAGTCCCACACCTTTGAGTTAGAAATAAAAGAAGCAAGGAGATAGGTTATATATAACCTCCTCATTTGCTTTGGAAGACATGTTTCTTTAAAGTCTAAAACTTTAAATAAGCTTCATCTATTAGTTCCACATTGTTGGGATAAGGATAAAAAAAGCAAGAGGGAAGTTATATCTACCTATCTCTTCTATTGCATCCCAAAACAATGCTTGGTAAAAGCTAAAATTTTAAGTAACTCAAGCTCTTTAGTCCCACACCTTTGGATCATATAAACTTGTGTTGGTGATATGGTATGAAAAGGGTGTTTGGGTAGCAGCCTTCGGGTAGTTAACGGGCGGGTTATAGCGGGCGGATCTTCAATACGGGTTTCGGACGGGTATTTCGGGCCGGGACTCGGATATGAGCTCCTGTCCGAGTCCCGGCCCATATAGCCCGAGCCATTGGGCCGGGTATACCCGGCTCGGGTAGCAATCGGTTCCGGGTGTAAATGGTCCGGGCGGATTGGACCGGATATCGGGTTCCCGGACCGTTTTCCCACCCCTAGTTGAGACTATCAGACCTAAGCTTCATAGGATAAATCCAAAAATATCTACTATAGTCATCAACAAATAGAATATAATACCTTGCTCCTGAAATAGATGTGATAGGAGAAGGACCCCAAATATCACAATGAATCATATGAAGAGGAGTAGGAGTAATGCTAGATGAGAGTTCAAAAGGTTGAGCCTTGCTCTTACCTAATTGACATGATTCACACACTCCTAAAGACTCAGAAGAATCAAGAGTAATTTGTGCAGACTTATGAAGTGCTTCAAGAATACCTTTAGATGTATGCCCAAGTCTTTTGTGCCACAAGACTAAGGAACCCTTAACACTTGACACATATGCTTCTTCATGAGAGATAATAGTGTCAAATTCAATAGGATATAAATCATTAAGCATAGGACCAGCTGTTAAAATTGTTTGAGTAGCTAAGTCTTTAATATCATAACCCCATGGAAAGAACTCCACTGAACATTAGTTGTCTCTGGTGAATTTGGATACAGATAATAGGTTCTTTCTTAATTCAGGTACTACTAAAGTGTTTTTCAACCAAAAATCATGAGAATTGGATTGTATTTGAACATCTCCTGAACTAGTAATAGGAATTGACTTACCACTACCTACTAGAACAGATTGAGAACCTGAATAAGGTTGAGATGAAGACAGTACCTTAGAGTTATTGGTCATATGGCTAGAAGCTCCTGAATCAGCTAACCAAGTACCTTCTGAAGCACAATTGGATTTGACAGAAGCAGTAAAACATTCTTCAACAATAGCAATATTACATTCTTCCTGTTTATTCTCATCAATCTTATCATCTTCTGATATGTGTAAACCAGCAAAGGCTTGAGGATGAGCATACTTATCTTGTTCATATCGAAATCTACATTTATAAGCTTGATGACCCCACTTTCTACAGATTCCACAAGGAATACTTGAAAAATCAAAGTTAACTGCCTTTTGATTATGTAAATTTTGACTTGAGTTTGTATTTGAATTTGAATTTGTATTTGAATTTCGATTTGTGTTGGAATATGAATTTGTGTTCGAATTTGAGACTATATTTGAATGTGAATTCGACTGTGAGGCTGAATTTTGTGTTCTAATATGAGAATCATTTGATTTCATAGGATTTGTGTTAGAATATTGTCTTGAAGGCTGATTGTGGTTGAATTTTGAGCCAGACTGATTTGATCTATAAGAATTTGTGTTTGAATATGAATTAGGTTTTCTATTTTGAGAGGTTTTGACATAATATGCTAATTGATCATCTTGATCTTGACTCAAAAGCCATTGCTCATGATGAAGAAGCTTAGATCTAAGCTCAGGAAGTGTAATATTATCTGTTCGATTGTTAATTGTAATTATGAATTGATTAAATTCTTTACCTAAACCAGACAAGATGATTCGAATCATCTCTCTATCTCTAACAGCAGTTAATGAATCAGCAAGAGATTTGAGTTTACGAAGGTATTCACTTACAGAAGCTGATCCTCTTTTTGTATTTTGGAGTTGACGACGAAGAAGATCTTGTTTAGCTTCAAATTCCTCTGTATAAACTGTTTCTAAGTAATTCCAGATCTCTCGAGATGTTTGAAGACCTAGAACATCAGCTGAAATTGACTTCGAAAAAGTTGCTTTTAGGCAAGATTTGACGAAGTTATCTTGTTTCCTCCAATTGATATAATCAGGATTAGGTAAACTTATTCCTTCTGAATCAATGATCGAACTCTCTGGTTTAGTAACAGATCCATCAACAAATCCATATAGATCATTGCTGATAAGAATTGCTTCAAATTGATCTTTCCAAACCAGGAAATTCGATTCATCAAGCTTATCGGAGATATAATTCGTGATATTCAAAGCTGGAGAATGAGATTTAGAGATTGAAGAAGATGAATTTGATCGATCTGAACTCTCGGCCTCCATTATTGAAGCTTGAATTTCAAAAATTTTTCTTAACCTAGACGCTCTGATACCATGTGAGATTTCATACTAAGCTTTAGAGAGAGAAAAGAGAGAGATCGATTAATGAGATAATTGTTATTCATAATCATCTCAAGAGCTAGTAGCTCATACTTATACAGATTCAGTGAAGCTAGTTTAGCTAGAGAGAGAAAGAGAAAACGGTTATAATAACCTAATAACAAATGATATAGGCACCCTCATCTCTCCTCTCCTTCTACTAACAAACTTACACTTCACTTACACTCTCTCTGACTTTTAACAAACACTCTACTTACACTTACACACATCATTGTGATGTTTGGAAACAGTATAAAATCCTCTTATTGTTAAAGGGTGTCAAATTTTTCTTTTTTGTTTTAGTCATTATAGGGCATGATACATCTACTAACTCGTCGATGATCGATACGTTTCTTGACTTTTATTTTTTCCCAGTCTCCTATATACTCGCTCACACATATTCAATTCGATCCATGATCCGTTAGATCTTTTCTCTTAATGTTGATTTTCGTCTGCTCTTCCTTCCACGTTATTCTTGAGTTTTTGTATATGGCAAGATGCGAAATACGAAATGCTACTTAGAAATCTTTTTCAGAAAAGTCTTATTGATTCGACTTTTGACCTTTGTTTAATCATTGTTTGACTGTTTTTTTTCCTTTTCAGATAACTGTCGATGAGGATCATTGAAACAAAGTTGGAATTGACATTAGCTAACGGTTACAGGTAATTTTACTGTTTTGTTCATGATCAAATAATTTTGTTGGTTTTGATAACAAAAAATTACTGTGGCGAAGGCAAAAGCGACCTTTGGATTTAATTTAAACATTATATCACACAGTCATATGTTGATGCCCTTTTATTCATGGGTTTAGCATCAGACACTCAATGTAAAGCACAAAACAAATTGAAGAGAAAAAGAACCGACCAAATGAGTTCGTCCATTGATGAGTGAGGTTGACTAAAAATTCAAGTTTTTTTTCCTTCAAAAAGTTATGATTATCTGGTGTGCCTTGGATCCTCTTTATTTGTCACGTTTGTTTCAACAGTCGACAAACTATTATATTAGTTTGCTCACTGACACATATTGGTTTGACGAGTAGGAGTTTTGATATTCACATGTTTCCATCACAGTAAGTTCTTATTTGTAAAGATTTGAATGTCAAAATACTAAACTAGCATGTGCGTTGTATTTCTTGAAAATCTAACGTGATCTCCATGTGAAAGTCTTGTCCTATCAGGAGTACTCTTCTTATGCTTCGACTAAAGTTAGTTTTTTTTTTTTTTATGTTTAATACCTAATCGATTTCCACTACTCATATAGTTTTGAGAACAGAGGAATGCATAGATGCCAATGATGTTGTTGTTTTACTGATTGATCCACATCTGTTTTAAATTCAAATGGTACTCTACTAGTACCTATGATATGAAAACCAAGTCTTCAGGTCTACTCAGAACAATGAAACACAATTGATTTTCCTCGTGGAGTGTAATGGTCTTGGTATTGTTGTTACGCTTTTGGACCCAATCAAGGAACAATTCCCCATCTTGATATATGTTGATATCTACCAGTATTCTTCCATTTTAATCTCATGTTTCTATTAGGAAAAAAATTACATGTTTTGATTGATGTGGTTGGCTGGAGTTGTTGGTGTTGAACTTACCAGAGGGTTTGATGTTTCGTGTATTTTACTATACAGTAAGGTTATATTTGGACGCTCTCTCATTTCTTCTTTGGTTAGTGTTAATCTTAAGATTAAAAGTTTTGTGTTTTGTTTGTTTCAACATCAAATCAAGGTTAGTTCTGTTTAACCGTTCAAAGATGTTCAACGCACTCAATTTTTCGATCCTTTTCTAAGATCTCGACTTGATTATTTCCAATTTCCACTCAATAATTTGAATAGAAATTTTAGGCTGAATTGGCATTATCAGAGTAGTTTCAAGATGCAGCAGTTATCCTATCGTTGTTTTTTTAATTCGAAACAAGTCATTATTACATTGATGATCTACTCATATTTTCATGAATATAATATGTACCATCGACCTGTGTTTTCTATATGCTTTTTGATGTTTCTGTGAACTTCAGTAAATAGATGTACTAAAATGTAGTATTAGTTTTAAGTGTAAATCAGCTTTGATAACACGTTTTGTTCGGATTTTGTATATTTCAGATTTCCAATATATGGATTCGTTTATATTGCGAAGTCTATTTTATTGAGTTACCACTATTCCTTTCTTTTTGCAGGCAGATATCGGAAGTTAAACTTAGTAGAGATGCTTGAAAACCCCATACATTTTTGTGGTGTTTTTTCTCATCGAAGAAGAGGTTGCGAATACGAATACAAATCTCTTTCAATGACTCGTTAGAAGAAATGTATTGAAGAACTACTAAGAGTGCAAAGAATGTGAATGAACTACGAAATCGTATTAGAGGTGGCAAATATTTGTAACATGGATGAGGAACCCCTTCTTCGGAATTGGACACGAGATTATGAGAAGATGCGGAAACCAAAAGAAATACATGAAGCCAAGTGTAATATGGTAAAGGGACCTGATGAAAAGACATAACCTATTCTATATACGTATTCATAATATTTTTTAATAATAATTTAGGATATCGGGACAAGATAAATATTTCCCTTCGCTATGTACTGAATCTTTTTTTATGAGATTCTATGTACTGAAGTTGACAATGAGCCCTAATGGGGTGAAGACTTTTCAACAAAAAAAAAGAAAAAACAAATGGGGTGAAGACTTAAATTGTCAAAGAAAGACTTAGGTGCTGTTTGTTTTTGTTAATTAGTAAGATCTGAATTTTAGCTGAATTATTTAGATGTCTGAAATATCTGAAAAATGACCCACTAATTTCAGACTTCAAAAGAAGTCGGAAATGATAGTCCTCCAACTGAAAATACCCAAATGACAATAATAGCCTCATAATATTTAAGAAATTACATTTCTATCTTCTTCTTCATTTTCACAGATTACTTCATAACATCGTCCACCACCATCACTGTCGACCACCATCACCGTCGACCACCATCACTATCATCTGTTATGCCTATCTGCCACTCGAGGTTCTTTAGTTGAACCCTCACCAGATCTGGCGAGGGTTCACAGAGGAAACCCTCACCGGATCTGGCGAGGGTTTAAACAAAGAACGATCGCCAGATCCGGCGAGGAAAGCCGTCGTCAGATCTGCACGAAGAAAGTTGAAAGCAAGAAGAAGAAGAAGATTGCTAGATCCGGATCAGATTCAAATCAACCATTACCAAAAAAATCAGAAACTAATATCCTTGAAGAACTGATAGATTAAGAAGTGGGTTTTGTGTTTTTCTTTGGGAAATTGAAGATGATGACTATTAGCCACCATTAAAGCTTGCTACTTCTTATTGCTCCTCCTCTCTTTGTTAAATATTTCTTCTCATAACATACAAGAACTATATTGGTTTATCCACCATTATCTAAGAGACAGTATCAATATAGATCTGTAGATGGATTGCCCACCACTTTTTTCTTAGAGACAATGGTGAAGGAATTTCAGAGAGAGAAAGAGTGAAGATAGAAAAGTATAACAAAGAGTTTTAGGGAGAGAGAGAAAAGGTAAAGTTTCTCCAGATGATAAAGGATAGAAGGAAAAAACTAATTAAAGAGAGTTTCTAGGGTACGGGTCCCACATGATATTTTTTATCATTTTCACTTTCTAAGGGTATTAATGTCAAAATACAAATTCAGACATAATAATTCAGACGGAGAAAAACAAACATTCTAACTTCTGAACATTAAGCAAATTCAGATTCAGCCAATTCAGTTCAGCAAATTCAGATTCAGCTAATTCAGATTCAGACATTAAAAAAAAAACAAACAACACCTTAATAATGATGACTCATCTGAATAGTCATAGTTTTTTTTTTTTTTTGTTGAACAGAATAGTCATAGTTTGATAAAGCATTAGTTATTTCTATGTGTTTTATTTGATTGTATTCTAGACATTATTCTTTAAACGAACCTGTTTTTGTTCCTGAAACTTTCATGTGTTATGGCATATAAGATTTGAGTTGTAACTATACAAGATCTGTAATAAGATAAAAAAAACCGGCATGGGCACGGGCTATACCTAGTAATTATACTGTAAGTGGCGGTTTCATGACTTGGATTGAGGCGGTTTCATGGCTTGGAAGAGAGGTGGTTTGATGAAATCAATTGGAGGCAGTTTTGGAAACCAAATTGAAGTCGGTTGGTGGAGCCAAATTGGTTTCCAATTTTATACTCAATTTGGAGTCGGCACAACCCAATCCCACCGGCTTATATTAAATATAAATAGGTGGGTTGAGTGCTTTTGTAAACACACCAACACAAGCAACAACTCTTCTTTAGAGAGCTAGAGAGAGAGCAAGAGTGAGAGAAATTTTTCATAGTTTTTTGAGCGGTGTTAAATTTCTCAGTCGTCGAAGATTTAGTATAGAAGGTTATTACTATACGGTACCATCTTGGGACGAACTTGCGGGTTGTGTTAGTCGTCTTCATATATCCTTCAATAAAGATTTCTTGTTCGCCCGAGGACGTAGGCTTTAGGCCGAACCTCGTTAATTTCTGTTCGCATATTTGATTTTGGCTTAGCTTTTCGATTAATCTTCATAATCGGATCAATTTCTAGGATAGGTTCGATAGCTTCCGCGATTTTTAGTTATAACAATTGGTACCAGAGCCTTGTTGAGATTGAACGAAGATAAGATGGGATCGAGAAGTGGTACAGTCAAATCAGGGAAATATGAGATAGAGAAGTTCAATGGGAAAACGATTTTTCTTATTGGCGGATGCAGATGAAGAATCTGTTAATCTCGCAGAAATTACACAAGACGTTGACGGGAAAGAAACCAGGAGATATGTCAGATGAGGATTGGGAAGAGTTAGATCTCGAAGCACGGGCTACCATTATGTTGTGTCTTGAGAGGGACGTGGTGTTCCTAGTAGACGGAGAAACAACGGCGGCGAGTGTGTGGTTAAAACTAGAAAGCAGTTTCATGACGAAAACTTTAACGAATCGGGTCTACTTAAAATCCAAATTATTCACATGTAGGATGGAAGAGGGTTCTTCTATTCAGGAATATGTGAATAGGTTTGACAGGATTATCTCAGATTTGAAGGATATTGATGTTAAGGTTGAGGATGAGGACCAAGCCCTCATATTGTTACTTTCATTACCTAAATCCTATGAAAACCTTGTTCAAACTTTGATGCTTGTTGGTGATAGTCTAAGCATGGAAGAGACGAGAAATTCGCTATTAGCGGATGACCTTCGTAAGGTTGCTACTAGCAGTATGGCATCGGGTGGAGTAGACAAGGATCAAGCACAAGGGTTGTTTGTAACGAGGGGGAGGAGTAATGAAAGGGGAAAGGGAAAGGGCGGGAAATCTAGATCCAAATCTAGAGGCTCTTTCAAGAAAACGTGCTTTAGTTGTGGTGAGCTTGGCCACTTTAAAGCGGCTTGTCCAAAGAGAAAGTTGAAGCAAAAGAACGAAGGCTACAAGGAGAAACAAGAGATGCAAGAGGCGGAATATGTGTCAGAAGAGGCGGACGAATGTTTCTCGGTGACAGAGGTGTCTGAGAAGAGAGATTGAACCGTACACTACTTGAGAAGGCTAGATGTATGCGCTCCAATTCGGGATTAGGCGTAGAATGGTGGGCAGAATCTGTTGCTACAGCTTGTTATATTGTGAACAGGTCTCCACATTCTTCTTTAGATGGCGGCATACCTTACGAGGTGTGGTCAGGTGAACATGCAGATTACGGGAGACTTAAGGTTTTCGGTTGTACGGCCTATTACCATGTTAAAGGTAACAAACTTGACAATAGAGCAAAGAAGGCAATTTTCTTAGGATATGCTACAGGAGTCAAGGGTTATCGGCTATGGTGTACGGAAGACAAAAAGTTTGTAATCAGCAGAGATGTGGTGTTTGATGAGTCATCTATTGTAGCTATGGCGAAAGTTACGGTGCCTAGTTGTGGTGATGTTGGGTCTACTAAAGCTCAAGTAGTGGAAGTAGAAGCCGAAGACCAACGGGTTTCTAGGAATCATGATCAGGTGGAGCATCAGGATAATACTCAGGATGAGGAAATTGATGAACCCGATCATGAGGAGGTTCAAGGGGAAGGTACAAAAGTTTTACAACAACAACAGCAGGATGTTTCGGTACACACTAGGCCGAAACGGTTATATAAGCCGGTACAGAGGTTAGGGTCAGACAAACCTCTTAGGCATTACGGGCAGGCAAATGTGGTTGAATATGCACTCTCGGTGGAAGACGACGAGCCGATCACCTTCAAACAAGCTATTACCGCGGAGGAAAAAGAGAGTTGGTTGGTTGCTATGCAAGAAGAGATGGAGTCTCTTCACAAGAACCAGACATGGGAGGTTGTCCCATTGCCCGAAGGTAAGTCTGTTATTGGTTGTAAATGGGTGTACAAGATGAAAGAGGATTCTTCCGAAATCAAGGGTACAAGGTATAAGGCAAGACTAGTGGCCAAGGGTTATGCACAGAAAGAAGGAGTCGACTACAATGAGATTTTCTCACCGGTCGTGAAACATACTTCTATTCGGGTGCTATTGAGTATTGTTGCTCACAGTGATCTTGAGCTGGAACAACTCGATGTGAAAACCGCCTTCTTGCACGGAGATTTGGAAGAAGAAATTTATATGGCTCAACCTCAGGGATACAAGGTTGAGGGCAAAGAAAATCAAGTATGTCGTTTGAGGAAGTCTCTTTACGGATTGAAACAATCCCCTCGCCAATGGTACAAACGATTTGATTTTTTCATGCTAAAGCATGGTTTTCGCAGAAGTGACTATGATTGTTGTGTATACATCAAGAAGCTTCGCGAAGGTGACTTTATTTATCTCCTTTTGTATGTGGATGACATGCTTATTGCTTCTCGAAGCATGGTGGAGATAGATAAGTTGAAATCTCAACTCAGTCAAGAGTTTGAGATGAAAGACATGGGCGCTGCAAAGAAGATACTGGGAATGGAGATTAAGAGAGAGCGGTCAAGTAAGAAACTGTACTTGAATCAGAAAGGTTACATCGAACGAGTAGTTTCTCGGTTCGGGATGCAGAATGCGAAGGCGGTGTCAACACCTTTGGCACCACACTTCAGGCTCTCGGGAAAACAATCTCCCACTACTACAGTGGAGAAGGATTATATGGATCGTATACCTGTAGGGTTTTGTGTATCCTATACACCAACTAGCGTTGTAAGCGGAATCTCAAACATCTCATGTTTAACACTAGATTGCCCAGGATCGACATGCATAAACTAATCAATGAACTAGAGAGGGATAAATACCTTAACGCGTTTTTCCTCGAACCATTCCAATCGCATGCAAAGATCGAGAGCTCCAACTGTAGCTCCTCTACTTGAGACACCGAGTGAATAGACTTGATCTCCCTTCCTTTCAGACTGCTAGGACTTACTAGAAGGTTGAGAAGAACTCTTCTTCTTGACTAGATTGATAGAATGGGAACTTTTTCTCTATATTCCTCTCTCTCCAATAGTTGTATATTCAGAGAGAGAGAGAGCTGTATATTTTTCTTTAGAGAAAAATCCACCCCTTTTCTGTTCTCAACTGACCCAATATATAGACCAACCCTAATTAGAATCTCATTCAGATTAGGTTTTCTATTTTCTGGGTCACAGAAAAGATAATTACCAAAATACCCTTTTTAGGGTATTTTGATAATCCCCTTAAGTGTGGCCGGCCAGGGCAGCCCACCATGGGCCTTATATGGCCGGCCCACTTACTCTGGTCGGCCATCTCATGGCCGGCCCAAAGAGCCTTCCTTCTATCTTGTCCCGAATCTCCATTCAGACCCTTTCGGCCTTTCCAGTTGAATCTCATCCAACTTTAGCCAGTTCCCGTCTAGTTAATTCTCTCCGATCAAGCTACCACTCTTATGTGTAACCCGTTGTAGGATCCGGTCTATGTTAGCTGCGAATCAACTCCTTGATCCGACGATCGTAGTTGGCTTCTAGCAAAGCATTACGACCCCTAATTGGACCGGACTGGATGATCTTTACGTGTGGTCATCGTTATCCTAACTGACAAATTGATCGCATTGCCACCTTGGTCGAAGGACACTCCTTCGGAAGGACATCTCCTTCAGACCGAACGGATAAATCCTTCAGTCTCCCACTTGTACTTAGAACAAGTGCAATGCTCGATTCCCATGTCGCTTAGTATCTCATCTGATACGTCACACCGTTCAGACTTTCTTGATCCAGAGAACAACTGTCAATTCAAATGATTAACTCTTAATCCATTTGAGTGTGGTCACACATTTTCCAGTTGCTTCTCCTCAAGTGGCCCGGAGATACTTATTCCTAACTTAATAGGAGGACATCATCCAGTCTTGTACTCCCACTCAACTTCATGTCTATCCTGTCTCCCCCAGTATGCTGCCTTTATAACCTCCTTTTACGGCGCGACGTTTGACAGTACCAAAGTTCGACATTCCTTACATAAGATGAGTGGAGCACTCATGTTTACGGAATCTCTCCAATCTTGCCTATGAGAGTTTGTGACGCCTTTTTCAACTCCTTGAAAAAACTCTAATCGTTGGGTTATCCAATGTAGATTCCCCAATCTACATCCATGTAATTGACTTAAATACCATATTCCTATAGCCCATGGAACTGCGCTATCAGTCAATTCCCATGCTAGTCTTCTTGAGTCATTGTTGTCCATGCAATGACCTGGACTAGGGACTCAATAATGAATCTATTCCACGTTCACTTAGTAGGGTTCCATTTACCAAATCACGTATCTGATAAACCTACCTGGAATTCCTCATTATTTTGGACCGTCATTAAACACTAAACCATTATTTAATGACAGAAATAACTAATTTATTTCTTTTTATTGAATGTAGCTAATTGATTACATGAAAACCCTTTTCATTAATCCAATTACAACTTAAAGCCATTCATCGATGCGCATTATACCTATGCCCCTTCTATGACTCTCATATTTGGGCTGAGGCAGTGGTTTAGTTAACGGATCGGCAACGTTGTCGTCCGTATCGACTTTGCAAATGACCACATCCTTTCGCTCAGTGATTTCCCTAATCACGTGGTACTTCCTTAGGATATGTTTGGATTTCTGGTGTGCCCTTGGTTCCTTAGCCTGGGCGATAGCTCCATTGTTGTCACAATACAGAGTAACCCCATTTTCTATGCTAGGAACTACACCAAGTTCGGAGATAAACTTCTTTATCCAAACTCCTTCCTTAGCTGCTTCCGAAGCAGCAAGGTATTCTGCTTCTGTGGTAGAGTCTGCTACAGTAGTCTGCTTTGAGCTCTTCCAGCTTACTGCTCCTCCGTTTAGACAAAAGACATAACCCGACTGCGATCGGAAATCATCTCTGTCCGTTTGGAAGCTCGCATCCACATGGCCTTCCGCGATTAGTTCGTCTTTCCCGCCATACACCAAGAAGTGATCCTTAGTCCTTCTCAAGTACTTCAGGATATTTTTGGCTGCGGTCCAGTGTTTCTCACCTGGATTAGATTGGTAACGACTACACATGCTCAGAGCATATGAGACGTCTGGGCGAGTGCAGACCATGGCGTACATGATAGATCCTATTGCCGAAGCATAAGGCACCTTCTTCATGTGTGCTAGCTCATCAGGATCTCGGGGACACTGAGTCTTGCTAAGCGTCGTACCATGCGTCATGGGTAGGAATCCTCTCTTAGAGTCTTCCATCTTGAACCTCCCAAGAACCTTATCTATATAAGTCTCTTGACTAAGTCCAATCATCCTCCTCGATCTATCTCTATAGATCTTGATGCCCAATATGTATTCTGCATCTCCTAGGTCTTTCATTGAAAAACACTTCCTAAGCCACTCTTTCACGGAGTCAAGCATAGGAATGTTATTTCCAACGATCAGTATGTCATCCACATACAGGACCAAGAAAACTAGGTTGCTCCCACTAACCTTCTTGTATACACAAGATTCCTCTTCATTCTTCAGAAAACCAAACTCTTTGATTTTCTCGTCGAATCGAAGATTCCATCTCCGACTTGCTTGCTTCAACCCGTAGATGGACCTTTGAAGCTTGCAAACCTTTCCAGCATTCTTGGAATCCTCAAAACCCTCAGGCTGTGTCATGTACACATCCTCTTCCAGTTTACCGTTCAGGAAGGCGGTTTTGACATCCATTTGCCAAATCTCATAATCGTAATGAGCTGCAATTGCTAGAATAATCCTAATGGACTTAAGCATCGCGACAGGGGAAAAGGTTTCTTCGTAGTCTATACCCTGGACTTGTCTGTAACCTTTTGCCACGAGTCTAGCTTTGAAAACGCTCACGTTTCCATCCTTGTCTGTTTTCATCTTGAAAATCCATTTGCATCCTATGGGTTTTACCCCATCGGGCAAATCAACCAAGTTCCAAACTTGATTCTCAGACATAGATTCCATTTCGGATTTCATGGCTCCCAGCCATTTTTCGGAGTCTGGGCTCGTCATAGCTTCTTTGTAGGTGCTGGGTTCATTATCCTCTACCAACAACAACTCTCGTCGTTGAGATAACTCAATCAGCCTTGCGGACCTACGCGGGGCTTGAACAACAGGTGAGACACTCTCAACTCCTTGAGGGTTCTCCTGCGAATCACATTCGCTCTGCGCGGGAGGATCTCCGAGATCTACCATCTCATCCTCTCTTTCCTTTTCTATCGGCTCATAATAGTTAGGAATCGCGACTTCTGACATCGGTGCAACGGTGCCAGTTTGTTGCTCAGATCGAACCTCTTCGATCTCTATATTTCTCCCACTTGTCTTCTTGGAAAGGAACTCCTTTTCAAGGAAGACACCATCACGAGCAACAAACACTTTGTTCTCTGGTGGGTTGTAGAAGTAATACCCCTTTGTCTCTTTCGGATAACCGACGAAGAGACACTTGTCTGATCTAGGTGCTAGTTTATCTCTTTGTAAACGCTTTACATAAACATCGCAACCCCAGACTTTGAGAAAAGACAACTTTGGAACCTTTCCAGTCCATATCTCATATGGCGTCTTTTCTACAGCTTTTGACGGAGCTCGGTTAAGTGTGAAAGCAGCCGTTTCTAGAGCATACCCCCAGAAAGTGTTAGGAAGATCGGCTAAGTTCATCATCGATCGAACCATGTCCATCAATGTTCGATTCCTCCTCTCGGACACACCGTTCATCTGAGGTGTTCCTGGAGGAGTGAGTTGTGAAACTATTCCGCAACTCCGAAGATGATCCTCAAACTCTTGACTCAAATACTCACCACCTCGATCCGATCGAATGGCTTTTATTTTCTTGCCAAGCTGATTCTCTACTTCATTCTGGAATTGTTTGAACACTTCAAACGATTCCGACTTATGCCTCATTAGATATACGTAACCATATCTAGTGAAGTCATCTGTGAACGTTATGAAGTAGCCATAGTTACCTCTCGCAAGTGTACTCATAGGTCCGCATACATCCGTATGTATCAGTCCTAAAGGTTCACTCACCCGATCTCCTTTCCCCTTGAAGGACGATCTTGTCATCTTGCCCACTAAGCATGGCTCACATGTATCGTATGATTCCAAATCACACGATCCCAGAAGTCCATCTGCATGAAGCTTCTGCATGCGTTTCATGTTAATGTGACCCAAACGACAATGCCAGAGATAACTTTGGTTAGAATCATGAGTACGAAGCCGTTTCGTGTCTATGTTCAGGATTTCGTCTTCTATGTTCACAACATAAAGACCATTACGCAGCTTAGCACTGGTATAGAACATCTCACCTTTGTATAAAGAACAACTTTTGTCCTTTATTATAGCGTGATATCCCTCTTTGTCTAACACCGACGCAGAGATGATGTTCCTCGATATAGTGGGTACATAATAGCAATTACGTAGCACTAATATCAACCCAGTCTCTAAACTGAGCTCGAAAGTTCCTACAGCCACAGCGGCAACTCTTGCCTTATTTGCGACTCGTAGAACCATCTCGCTTTTTGTCAGATACCTGACCTCCTTGAGCTCATCTAATTCTGAAATTATATGTGCTCCACATCCGGTATCATATACCCATGAGGGAGAGTCAGCCATATCTGCCAAATTGACCTCTATAACATAGGTACCGACTTCCACTTCCCTTTCTGGTAGCTCTATTACGCTTTCTTTCTTTGAAGCATCGAGAACTCTTCTCTGATCTTCCTCCCAATCTAGAAAGTCGTATAGATCTCTATCTAAACGTGAACTAATACTATTTGCCATCTCTACTCTACAGAAACAAAATAAGGATTTTGCTAAGTACTACATTCAATGTTTACGCAAAAACACTTTTTGCCATATTATTCAATGAAAACCGTCCCCCTATGAATAATACGATTCCAAGACCCCATTCCTGTGAAGCTAAGCGTATTTTGGCACTGCCCTTAACTTCACCCTCCTGGGTGAGTAACTCCTTACTGATCATATCTCATATGACTCTTGGTTGATGAATAACACTTATGTGTTTAATTCACCCTTTTGCCTCGAAATCCAAAACCCTTTTGCTGACTCGTTGAGTATAACCATTTAGACATGTAGACCTCTTCATAGGTCTACCCGTATTGTCCCGAGGTAAAAGATGGCACCCTGCTTTGGCATGACCCACCATCGATGAACAAGGGCGCAACAGGTGTCTTAATCTGGGTAGGCATTACTCAAAATTCTTTTTGGGGACTCTTACGTTTTTGTTTGCATGCATTACTGTGAACTCTAACATAATCATACACCACACAAAACGTAAATAAGTAAATGCGCGCGAGAAAATAAATCAAGCAGACATGATCCTAGTATGGCCCCTAACCTAAAAGATCTAATCTTCTTAGGTTCTTTGCTTGTTTAGCCTCCGTTCGCCTGGATCTCCATCCTCGAACATCCATTGAATTCTCCCACTCGAACCACGATCTCATCCTTTGGCTCTTCAATGGACTCAATTGTACCCTTAACTCTAATTACAAGACTCAACGATTCGCAGATCGTATAAAACTTGAAATTAAATTAATTACATCGGGCACCCATCCGTGCTTAAAAACAAGATAGAACAATTCTATGGCCATACTAGAACCCGCATTCACATCCATACATACATAATAATATGACATTCATAAAACACCCAAGTATGTATGAGATTCGCTTACTTAGGTCGAATCTAGGTTTGCTATGTTCTAGATAGCTTTTCGGGAGATACTACCGACATCTCTATGTCTAACGTGCCTTAAGTATAATTATCTCATAATTCTGACTAATGGCTCGTTCTGGTTTTATCCTAAAAGATTTTGAAATCGTTTTGGAAAAACTCCGATTCAGGCTTTGGTTGGCCCGGGTCGCTTTCGGAAAAAATATGGTCAAAGTCGGAAGAAGAAAACAGAAACCTCCCACTTAAGTCAAGGCCCAAAAGACCCGAGTCTAACTCCAAAGACTTAAGTCAAACTTGGTCAAGGAACCCTTTGACTAGACCCAGTCAAGTCACGGTCAAGGTCCGAACAAAGGTCGGACCCGGATTGGCACGTTTCAGACCGTGCCAAGTCCCTCGGGTGGACGCGTCCTGGCCCTAGGCCAGACGCTTCCCAGCCCCGCAGACGCGTCCTAGACGCTCTGCCCAAGCCTATGCTTCTCGGACTCCCAGTTCGAGACAGCTTCTGGTCTCACCAGACGCGTCCCAGACGCGTTCTGGAAGGTCCAGTCCTGGTCGCGTCCGGATTCTCAATCCGAGACGCGTCCGGACTTCTCTGTGTGGTCGCGTCTGGAAGACGCGACCTCAGGTGCCAGACGCGGATCCTTCGGGATCCCTGTCCGAGACGCTCTCGGACTCCTAGTCCGAGACGCTCTCGGACGCGTCTTCTGTCCGAGAATAGCTCGGACGCGTCCTAATCCGAGGCGCTCTCGGATTCCTAGTCCGGGAAGGACTGGGACGCGTCCTGGTCAGTCCGGTCTCCTGGACAGCACCATGTTTTCTTCCAATTTTTCAAAAAAATTCCAACTTTTGTTGCTGTTTTGATGAATCTTCATCCAAAACTCAGCAATTTTGAAAACTCTTTTCAAAAAACCATCCACTTTAAAATTTTATTTTGAAAACTCTTTTCAAAAACACCAAATTTTAAAGTCTTCCCATCGAAACTCTTTCAATTTTCTATCCGATTAAGTCTAAATCTAATTTAAACTAATCAATTTCATGTCTAAATCCCTATTTAAACATAAAATCATCTAATCAATCAAGCTCGAATCTAATTCGACTAGTCAGAGATAGTTTCATGCAACCGGCTCTGATACCACTGTAGGGTTTTGTGTATCCTATACACTAACTAGCGTTGTAAGCGGAATCTCAAACATCTCATGTTTAACACTAGATTGCCCAGGATCGACATGCATAAACTAATCAATGAACTAGAGAGGGATAAATACCTTAACGCGTTTTTCCCTCGAACCATTCCAATCGCATGCAAAGATCGAGAGCTCTAACTGTAGCTCCTCTACTTGAGACACCGAGTGAATAGACTTGATCTCCCTTCCTTTCAGACTGCTAGGACTTACTAGAAGGTTGAGAAGAACTCTTCTTCTTGACTAGATTGATAGAATGGGAACTTTTTCTCTATATTCCTCTCTCTCCAATAGTTGTATATTCAGAGAGAGAGAGAGAGCTGTATATTTTTCTTTAGAGAAAAATCCACCCCTTTTCTGTTCTCAACTGACCCAATATATAGACCAACCCTAATTAGAATCTCATTCAGATTAGGTTTTCTATTTTCTGGGTCACAGAAAAGATAATTACCAAAATACCCTTTTTAGGGTATTTTGATAATCCCCTTAAGTGTGGCCGGCCAGGGCAGCCCACCATGGGCCTTATATGGCCGGCCCACTTACTCTGGTCGGCCATCTCATGGCCGGCCCAAAGAGCCTTCCTTCTATCTTGTCCCGAATCTCCATTCGGACCCTTTCGGCCTTTCCAGTTGAATCTCATCCAACTTTAGCCAGTTCCCGTCTAGTCAATTCTCTCCGATCAAGCTACCACTCTTATGTGTAACCCGTTGTAGGATCCGGTCTATGTTAGCTGCGAATCAACTCTTTGATCCGACGATCGTAGTTGGCTTCTAGCAAAGCATTACGACCCCTAATTGGACCGGACTGGATGATCTTTACGTGTGGTCATCGTTATCCTAACTGACAAATTGATCGCATTGCCACCTTGGTCGAAGGACACTCCTTCGGAAGGACATCTCCTTCAGACCGAACGGATAAATCCTTCAATACCGTATGCTAGTGCAGTTGGCAGTTTGATGTACGCTATGGTGTGTACTCGTCCGGACATTTCACAGGTGGTCAGTGTGGTTAGTAGGTTTATGGCAAACCCGGGGAAGACACATTGGGAAGCTGTGAAGTGGGTCTTGAGGTACTTGAAGGGTACCGTTGATATGGGTTTGTGCTTTGGTGGAGACACATGTCAGGTAAGCGGTTATGTTGACTCGGATTATGCTGGCGATCTAGATAGAAGACGATCTACTACTGGTTATGTATTTAAGGTACATGGTGCTCCAGTTAGTTGGCGATCGATGTTACAATCTACAGTTGCGTTATCTACTACGGAGGCCGAGTATATGGCTATGGCCGAGGGTGTGAAGGAAGCATTGTGGTTGTGGGGTCTTCTGGATGATCTAGGGATTAAGCAAGAGTGCGTGGATGTATGGTGTGATAGTCAAAGTGCGATCCACTTGGCGAAGAATCAGGTTCACCATGCTCGCACTAAGCATATCGATGTCAGGTATCACTTTGTACGAGATGTCATAGAGGAAGGTGATGTTTCTCTCATGAAGGTACACACAGATGAGAATCCCGCGGACATGTTGACTAAAGTGGTGACGTGTAGCAAGTTTCAGCATTGTCTGGAATTGCTGCAAATCGGCTCGTGTTAAGTTACCCGAAAGGGCGTAATGGCGACAAGGTAATCTTTATGTGAAGGGTTGGTAGAACTACGGTAGGCTTGATCCTATAAAAGGGTACGTAGGCAGCCATGGTCATATGGCGCAGTCGGAGGAAGTTACAAGAAGCAGATATATCTTACAAGGAGTATCCTGGTGTTCGTCCAAAATTTGAAGAGTATCAAATTGTGTACGAGGTGGAGAATTGTAAGTGGCGGTTTCATGACTTGGATTGAGGCGGTTTCATGGCTTGGAAGAGAGGCGGTTTGATGAAATCAATTGGAGGCAGTTTTGGAAACCAAATTGAAGTCGGTTGGTGGAGCCAAATTGGTTTCCAATTTTATACTCAATTTGGAGTCGGCACAACCCAATCCCACCGGCTTATATTAAATATAAATAGGTGGGTTGAGTGCTTTTGTAAACACACCAACACAAGCAACAACTCTTCTTTAGAGAGCTAGAGAGAGAGAGCAAGAGAGAGAGCAAGAGTGAGAGAAATTTTTCATAGTTTTTTGAGCGGTGTTAAATTTCTCGGTCGTCGAAGATTTAGTATAGAAGGTTATTACTATACGGTACCATCTTGGGACGAACTTGCGGGTTGTGTTAGTCGTCTTCATATATCCTTCAATAAAGATTTCTTGTTCGCCCGAGGACGTAGGCTTTAGGCCGAACCTCGTTAATTTCTGTTCGCATATTTGATTTTGGCTTAGCTTTTCGATTAATCTTCATAATCGGATCAATTTCTAGGATAGGTTCGACAGCTTCCGCGATTTTTAGTTATAACATATACATACTAGTTAAACACCCAATAAATTATCAGTAGAACCTCACTGAGTTCTAGAGAGAGAGAGAGAAAAGAAGAATCTATAATGTCTGGAATAGTGAGATCTTCCTCTGATAAGTCACTAATAAGATCATCAACAACAGAAGATTCTACAGGGAATTCATCTCTGGGTAAATTGAGAAGATGGGTATCAAGTAGTAGGATGAATATGAATGATTCAGATAACAAAAAGATGATGAATACAACAACAACCACTATGATTGAGGAAGAGAAACGAAGAAGGAAAGAAGCAGAGAAAGCTGAAAATATCATGCATCTTATATGTTGGGGACCTAATTCCTCTATTTCTTCATAGTTTAGTTTAATTTGTTTCTTTGTTGTAATTGTATCTAGATAATATTAGGGTTTGGGTTGACTTGTTCTGTTCCAGTTCTTAGTTTTGGGTTATTTCTATGAGACTAATAAATCAACTGAGTTAATGTTCCTATACTTATATGAGTTATATATATATAATAATAACTAGTGTTACTTGAGTTAGACCTCAAGCTTATTTTTGTGATTTTTGAGTCGATTTTGAGTCTATATGAGCCGGATACAGATTCGATACAGATTCTAAGTATATCATCCTAATTATGTAGGTGCACTGATAGAATGCCTTGGTCGTCTGCGGGTCAGTCAGACAGGTAGTCGGACAAGATTTAGAAAAAAAAAATTGTTTCTCTTTAAATTCTATTCTGTCCAGACACATAACAATGACAGGCCTGACAAGATTTTGGCTGTTCAAGATTTAAAAAAAAAAAATAGTTTCTTTTTAAATCCTGTCCAGACACATGACAGGCCCGAATTCAGTCAATACCAGCTGGAATTCAGGCCCAGACGGTCACTTAAATATGGAGTACTATATAACATGATTGTACCCACAAAGGCACATATACATCAATCTAAATCCACTTCTCTCAATTTTATAGAAAAGCAATTATTTTGATATGGATAATTAAGCAATGAAAGTACCACCAACTCAATTTCATTCTAAAACGGATTCTTATTAAACCAAATTCCGAACCAGTAACACATGAAATTTCTACTACAATTTACAAAGATCATCAAGATCACACTATCAACATCATCATAATCTTCCAACATTATCCATAAAGATTACTCAATACTAATTAAAACTAGGTTCTTTTAATTAGGACCCCAACAACTCAAATACATAACTTTACGAAGTGATTCCTCTGCTTGTTTTAATCTCTCACATTTAATCCCTCTTCCTGCCTTCATGAAGGTCTCAGCAATGGATTCATCAATTACAGTACCACCAGACCTAGAGAAAAATCTACTACCACCCCTCTCTTGTTCAGAAGAATCTTGAAATAATTTACTAATACCATTTGAGTTTGATGAATCTTGTTTTTCTTCTTTTCTTGAACAGGGAGTAGAAGAAGACTCATAAGTACTGTATAATTTTCCTAAACACATGATGATCAAAACCCTTGTGCTTAAATCCTACTGTGTTCTTGAATAATAATCTTTGAAACTTGTTGAGGTAAAAGCTTTGATAGGAAAAGATGAAGAGTGGGATTTTTCTTTTTTTTTTGGTGTGGGATGGAAAGGGGTTTATATAGGGGGGGATTTGGAACAAAACCAGGAGCTAGATAAAACGGCTATTGTTGATTATCTGGAGGCGGATTAAAACAGGGGGCAAACAAAAATGTTGGTCCCACTGATCCAACCGTATCTGTCTCCTGGATAAGTGCAAATTCTTCAAAAGATATGGATTTTTTTTCCTTTTTAATTTTTGTTTCCTTGCTCAAGATGGAAAATTAGAAGGGTGCCTCTATAGGCGCGCCCTACTCTCTGTTTTTTTTTAATATAAGCGCCATAGTCTCGGTTGGAGCTATTGATTCCAGTCACTTCAATTTAACTGAAAAGCTCTATTTACGTTTCTTTTTCCTTCGGATTGTGTCAATCCGAGACCATACAGAGTTTTTAGATTTGAGAAAGCCGATTTCTACTAACAAAAACTATTTGAAATTAATCTAAAACTGATGATAAACATTTTTGTAAGGATTTAACTACTTCAAAACTTTCAGCACTAGACTAAAAAATAAAGTCATAAATATTGGGTTTTTAAAAACAGAATACGAATAATACCTTTCAAAAAATATGAAAAATCTAAGAATTTAGGAAATAAATGAAAATAAATCCATGAACAAACTGGATGAAAGATGGGCGCCTAAAGAGGACATGCCTACAACAAAAAAATAGGGCCCCCATAAAAACACCCAAATCAGAATGGAATTAGAATTCCGTTTTGGCCCCCGATTTGTGACCAACTCGCCATTTTGACCCCAATAAGTGTCCGGCAGTTCTTTGGCCCCAAAAATTTCCTAATTGGCCCCAAATTTTTTCCAACCTCCCAATTGGCATTTCTGTAATTTATTTATTTTTTCCAGATCGTGAAGGTCTGGAAACCAGACGTCCGGCGAAGGGGATCCTCCCCTTCGCCAGACTTGGTGAAGAGGGAGAGAGAAAGGAGGAAGAAGAGAGAGAAGAAAGGAGGAAGAAGAAAAAGAAGAAGAGGGAGAGAGAAAGGAGGAAGAAGAGAGAGAATATATATTTTTTTTGTTAAAGGTGGCCGGCCAGAATTTTTATTCCAACCGGCAACCTTTCGCCGGAAAAGAAGGGTGAGGTGGAGAGGAGGTGCTGTGATGGAGGAGAGATAAGGTGAAGTGGATGACAAAGAAAGGTGTGATGGGTTTTTTTGTTTTTTGTTTTTACCCTTTTTTTCATAAATAATTTTATTTTGGCCTCCGAGGATAATTTTGTCGAAAATTTGGCCCTTGGGGCCAAAAGGAACTGTCGGTCACTTATTGGGGCCAAAACGGCGAGTTAGTCACAAATCGGAGGCCAAAACGGAATTAACCCTTTTTCATAATATCCAACTGGACAGTCTTTCAACAAAAAAAGAAAACTGGACAGAGGGATTTTAGCATGCCACTAGACAAGTTGGGTTTATGTTGGAGAGACATCTTTGATAATCTTATTTACTTTGTGCACTTTTTAAAACTGAAACAACTTTCATCTCAATTACAGTATTTTATTAATAATTTCGCACATGAGATTCCGAAAAAGTGGTAAAGAGCTTCACATTTTAGTGATACTTTTGGATGTTATCCTCGGGGATTAAGTATTACGATTGCTTTGGAGGTTATTAAACAAACATTTGAAGCATGAGTAGTTATTTACACTTACGAGAGACCATTCACACAAGGTCCATTTTGAACTTTTTTTTTTTTTGAGACAACCGCAAACATTGTATTATTTGTATGTCAGAAGTTACAGATGAGAAAGCAAAGTTACAATGAAGGAGTTAATAATTGAAAAGTACAAAGTGAAACTTAAATCCCTATTGTTAGTTGTAGTGGCTGTATCATAAGCCGTCGAACAAACCAACTCGTTTGTAGCAGTTTTCCGACCATCCTTCATAAGTGGAAGAGTAGCAACGAGGTCCAATAAACAGGTGTGTAGCATAATAAGATTCCATTGTAACCCATCCAAGCTCGAGCATGAGATCTCAAGAAACCAACACCACTCCATAAAAGCTTTCGAGCAAATCAGTCTAAATTTGTTCCGAAAACACAAACAATAACACCTCCCAAGTAGGGTGAAAGAGGGATTTAATATCTCCAAAGAAGAAAATCAAGTTCCAGAATACGGAATCATCAGACTCCAGGGGTACCCTCCAGACTTCTCTCGATAGAGAAATAATATCCAACTGTTTGCCAGAGGAAGAAAAATTGAATACCTGGTTAGGAATGTTGGTCTAGTTCAAGTCGAAAGACTCGACTGAATCAGTTAAAAGAAGTAGCAAGGCTACTAAAGGTGGAGAGAGTGTGAATTTGTACTCCATGACAAATACCGAACAAATCTATATCGAAGAGCCATTAAAGAGATGTATCCAGCTCTAGAGAAGCAAACTGTTCTAGCAGCAGTTTGAGAAATATAGCTGACCAATTTAACAGGGTCAAACGGTCTGCACAACAGGAATAACGCCCACGCCCAACTAGATGGTCCAGGGTCAAAGGGGTGCCCCAAACAGTAACATATATAGGCCCAAGAACATGAAATTAAGATGGGCCCAGAAAGTTATAGGAAACAAGTGTCAAAGGACAGACCCAAGATTGTCTTTGAGTGGACACATGTTGAGATGAGAAAATTCCATTCACTATAAGACATGCCAACTATAGAAGAAAGGGAAGGTTTGGGATTGACATGTGCGGCGGCCACCGGAACCCTCGTCATTCCCTCTTTTAGGCCGGAAAAGCGATGTTGAGGACTTCCTGATCTTGGGTTCAAAAGACAATGAGAGGAAGTACACATGGCTTTAAGCTCAAAGTGAAACATACAATCCAAGAAATCACCAACACAAAGAGAAATTGGCAGGAGATGATTATTGCTATCTGAAACTTTGAGCTCGGCGGCGAGAAAACCATGAAGGTAGAATTCAAACAAATCTAAAATTAAATACTGATTAAACACTGATCTACTACCATCCTACTAAGATTAAGAAATAAACCTTCTGAAAACACAAAACAAGAAGATGAAGATGTACCTAATATAAAGAAAGTAGGAAGCACTCTTTTAACTCTAATACTCTAGATCTTGAAATAAACAGACTTATTAAGGTGGTGGTGAGAGATAATAAGTAGTAGAGATGAGAACAAGAAAAACCTAGTAGAAACCCTTTTAAAGGCAAGCCAAGCCATTTCCTCCGATCAAAGATCGAGGCATAGAATAACTTCTAAAAAACTAACATGGAACAGACACAAGAAACATGAAATTTTTGGTAGCTACAAAGGATTCTTGAGAAAGATTAGACAGAATCTCTCCCAAGATGCTTGCTTCCACCTTTTTTTTACTTCAAATTTGATTTTCCAATCCTAGATCTACTTTTTCTCTGTAGAAGTTAGAGAGAGAAAATCCTCTCAATCAAATAATTCCTTGTGTCCATTTTGAGCATGAAAGTGAGTTTTTCGTCCATGATTCGTAAGTAACAAGTGGTAAGTTCAAGATGGCAGTTTTGCCTCTCCAGCAAAATGAATCAAAATATAATTTTTGAATTCCTAGTCCAAAAATCTACACCTAACCACACATTTAGTCCACCTTAATATTAATATAGGATTTTAAGCCAAAATAATAATTATAATGGATATTTAGTCCAAATTGACCCATCTCTATAGAAAAAACAGATCTCTATCATTTCTATTTAATCATAGTACTCATTATAACCTTTTATATAAGAAAAAACTCACTTTTGAAAATCAATCTCCAAAATTCTCTTTCTTTTTTTTCTCAGATTTTTTCGATTGATTTCAAACTTACTGTCTGTTTCGCAATATACACGTTATTTAGTATCAATTACGTATATTTCTACAACAAAACACATTTAGTATAGTTAAAGTATGTCTAGATGTCAAAGTTACAGTGTTTTTCTGTTTATTGATTCTTGTTTTGTTTCATAAATAACGTGTTATTATTGTTAAAGTTTCATACTGTATTTCATGTTTTTTATATGTGTCATACATAACACATTATGTATCAACAATGTTTCTTCCAAAATGGAAAAGGACTAAATTTCCTAATTTCTGAGAAAATTGGACCTGAATGCCTGTTTGAATTTTATTTTGAGCCTAAAATCCGTGGACCGAAAAATATAACACGACTCACTTATTATTTGTCTTCTTCCAAATTTCAAAAAAGAAGTTGATTGACTTGGGCCTGCATGTTTCACATCTCTGTATACGCATAAACTAAACTTTAATGAAACCCTGAAAGATCTTTGTTGCCTGATCGCTGACATGGGAGACGACACGATTCTCCTAAGCACCTTGAGCTCATGACAAGATTTTCAATGAGCGTTTTTGCACATTATACTTTGTATTATAACTGCGAAAAGATTAGGAATTACAATTGAAATCAGATTTCCAATAAACAACAAACTTTATTTCATTTATATTTTATAAATGGATTTAACAGGTCTTTGACAAATTTTGTTTTGTTGAACTTAGGTCTTTAACAATTTATTGGGGTGATGTGTGTTAACTCATTTGACACAGGCCAAATGGAGTAAGGTTCTTACTGAATCATGTGTCACGGCTAAAGAGATGTCCTACTAATCCTTGACCCCCGAGGCTAGCAATCTGGCGCGAGGCAGCGGTACGATGTCAACCCTAAGTGTATAGCAAGATGAATCTATTATAGAAGTGAGCAACTGAACCAAACCAAGTTGAACTGAACCGATCGGTTTTTGGGCCAAACAGATTCCTATTTTAGTAATAAATTCTAAATTATCTTTATTATCTTAAGTTAATAACAATTTAATAAAGTTTAAAGTATTTAGTAGAATCGCCACTTATTGGTTCGATTTCGGGTCAAGCTAAAATCGAAAAAAACCGACTGTCGCTCACCCCTACTAAAAAGCAGCACAAGAGGACCGCTCGCCAAACTTCAACAGTCACTTATGCAGTAGGGTACCGACAACCCTAATGCCGTGGGAGCAACCAAACAATGAACTACTTTGTTTGGAACCGTCGAGGACTCGAGAATAACCCGACAAAGAATCCTCTAAATCAGTTCCTCGGTGCTATTAAACCAGACCTGATTTTCTTATCGGAAACTTGCCATACTACTATATCTTCTTTACCTTCATTTAGTAAATTTAATCTTGTACATTATTTTCAAGTCCCGTTGGGCCGTTCCCGTTGGGGATCTTCTTCTATTGTGGTCGAATACTTTAACTATCACTATTCACCATTACCCAACCAAATCTGATTCACACTACTATTCTTACTAACACTGACCCTAAGGCCTGTATTTGGAGCTTCATCTCTCTAATAGTTATATTAGGCTCAGCTTCCCTAGTTATTCAGATCGATGCAGGCACAATTCTTGTCGAGGTATGTAACTAAATGAACTCATGTCAACATCTAGTACCAATAGATGTTTGGTAATATGTGCTATCTAAATCAGAGGCTTCTTGTGACAAACCATAAATTACATAATGAAATCTTTAGAGGTTATATTGTGCATTTTTCCTACATCTCGGATTTTGTGTCTGAGTGAGTTCTCACTTTGCCATGGTATGCAGATTTTTTTCCCTTTTTGTTTCTATGATTTTGTGATTCTACTATTCTAGTAGGGACAAAACAAATGTCTTAAAAACTCAGAAGATGTGAAATTTATAGTTAGCTAGACATGCATGCTTGAGTGAATATAGTAGAGTTTCTTAGGGAGAGATCTGGGCCTCAGGCCTCTAGGTCCAGCCCGCTTGGTATTCTCTCCCTCCCATAAGTTTAATATGGGCCTTCATTTGTAATTTCTAATCTTTTCTTTGTTATTAGTATTATATAACTTTCTCTTACCGGTAAAACCTTATCTTAAGAGCCAACAATCCTTGGTTGGAGTGGTAAAACCTTATGAGCCAACAATCTTTGGTTGGAGTGGTAACAGGTAATGTCTTCCATCCTAGAGGTCAAGGGTTCGAGGCACGATGAACAATTCAAAAAAAAAACCTTATCTTAAGTAGCATATAAAATTTCGAAGTCGATGTCGTACTTAGATATTTAGATGTCTTAATTGCACGTCTTAACCTAATACCTAGTCTTATCTCTATACACGTATTACCTAAAAGCAAGAAACTTACATATCCACTGACATGAAGATGATGAATGATCTAGTTCATTCTAGTATTGTGTAGAAGACGCGGTTGTTAATTTAGAAGATGAATAATACTGTATCAACATGACTAATGGTGACACTCCTATGTCAATAATCCTCATGTATATCAAAAATACACCAAGGTATAAGAATCGACCACGTGTATAACTCTTTCATTAATCATATTAATTATTAAATAATTTTATAATAATATTATTTTAATTTAATTAAACAAAACAATAAGAGCCAGGTGTCTTTTCTTCTTCTTCACCATTATTATAAACTTGAAAGCTTAGCTTTCTCAAATTTCAATCCTTTGAGATACTTTGGATTCGACGGTGGTTGATGACTTACGTAGATTAAACTATTTGCATGGCTAACATAGATTACTATTTAAATCTTGTCTCCATCTTCACATTCCTAGATCTCATATCACTTTTTAAAACCCTAATCATCTACAAGATAATAAAAACAATTTCAGAATTATTCAATGTTGTTGGAGAAATACTCAATAAATAAATATTTATCAATTTTTAAATAAGATTATCTATTTATTAAGTTTGTATACATGAACAGTGAGTCAACTTATAAAGGTGTACTTATATGTAGGTGAATACTTGTTTATTAGTCCATGCATTCACATGCAAATTTAAACCCTAGATTTTGGATTAGTGATTACCCAAAAGAGGAAGAAAGATTTGGTCCTTTTTTTAGTTTAATAATAAACCCTAATTAGAAATCTTACTTAAGCAAGATAGATTTGCCTCCATGACTCCGAACATAGGGACATGACCCTGAGATTATGATTATGGATTTAATTTATTAATCTAATCGATAAATTTTAGCATTACGTGTACTTACCCTAATTAATCAATGTGGTCCTAAACTAAGTAATTAAGAATTAGTGGCATATTAATTCAAAGTCGGCATTTCTCCAACCCCCAATGTCTGGATGATAAAATCGGATTAAGTGCACGTTAATCATCAATTTGATCCAAGCTTTATGTGTGTATATGTACGTGCTGTTTTGCATATTCATTTCGTCATATATTTGACTCAATTTATGGTCCTTTGATGTCCCTAAACGTTTTTCAAGGACCGTAAGACAATTTGAAGTTTGGTTAATATTGTCAAATGGTCGGTATAACATGCCAAAACTCATTAGTACAGTCAACATAATGTCGAGATTATGGTCAAACAAAATTTTAGAAAATCCACTTGTTATCAATACTAAGGATTGGTTTATGTCAAACAATGTAAATTTGAAGGCCCAACTTTCAAATCGATTTGATGTTTTTGAGAAGGCTAATCACATGTTATTGTGTTTTGAATCTGTAACCATGAACAAAAATTTTAAGTTTCTAGTTATCTGCCGATACTATAGTTTTTCTACAAGCTGATATTGAACAAGTCCGAGCTGTAAATGTAATTCTCCATCGCTTTGAAGCTTTAACAGGTCTCCGCATCAACAGAGACAAGACTTCAGTTATAGGTGTTAATACGGAACCTGAATTGCTAGAAGAAATCAAAGGCATTATTCATTGTCGTCAAGAGACCCTTCCTTTCTCTTACTTGGGTCTTCCTCTTGGGAAATCTCCCAAATGCAAGTCTTTCTGGGATCCGGTCATTGATAAAATTCAAAAGAGATTGGCTACGTGGAAATGCAAATACTTATCTAAAGGAGGGCGAATGGTTCTTATCAAAAGTACATTAACAGCCATTCCGATATACTATCTCTCGTTATTCTTGATGCCAGTCTCTATCAGTAAGAAGGTTGATCGTATTATCAGGAACTTTTTATGGGGAACAACTGCAAATAAAAGAAAATATCACTGGGTAGCTTGGTCTAAAATCAACATCAGCAAGAAATCAGGTGGACTTGGTATTAAAAACTTGGCATTGATGAACAAAGCACTTATTGGCAAATGGGTTTGGAGGTATGGACAAGAACCTCATAGCTTTTGGAGGAAGATAATTGATGAAAAATATAAGGGAGGTGCTGCTCCGTGGTTCCCAAGCGACCAAATAACATCCAAAAATGCTGGCCCTTGGAGAAGAATATCTTCCCTGACCCCTATTATCATGAAGAAAACCAAACTAGAGATCAATAGAGGTCGTCAGCTTAGCTTTTGGTTGGACGACTGGACGGGCAGAGGGTCTTTTAAGTCTAGATTTCCTACTCTATGGAGAGCTACCAAGAAGAAATTTGCATCTATAGAGGATAATTTGGGTGGCGCTTTCGTCGATGATTCATGGAATCTTCATTTTTCTCGGCCAATTAGAACATCAGAGATTAATCCCCTTACTTCTCTCCTTGAGTCCACAACGGAAGCTTCATCTTCCCTCAATTCCTCGATTGACTCACGTAAGTGGCTCCCTTCGAACCATGGTTTCTCGGTCAAATCTTTATATTTAGAGCTACAACATCAAGTTGCATCCTCACAACAACCAGTTGCAAGTTGGATTTGGAACAAATGTATTCCTTCGAAAGTCTCTTTTCTTCTCTGGGCTATCATCCATAAAGCTGCTCCAACGATGGACAAGATTATTCGAAGAGGCTTTATAACTCCAAACAGATGCTCTTTGTGCAAGTCCAATTGTGAATCATCTGATCACCTATTCCTTAATTGCACCTTCACTTCTAAGATTTGGCAAGCTTTAATCCCCTCTCATGATACAAACAGTAGCACTCAATCAATCTCCAACTTCTTGATAGAATGGAAACCAAAGAAAGTAACAGATAGAAAATCCTTCCTCCATCTTTGTACCCCTCCGCCAATCATTTGGGTCATATGGTTAGAGCGTAATTATAGAGTTATGGAGATAGAAAGTGACAGAAAAGCTACACGGGATAATATCATCATTCAAGCTAAGAGCCTAATTCACTATTGGGCAACCAATCAACTATGGAGCAAGTCGACCCCTTTTAGCCAATACATTAGGAATTGGGATGCTTTATCTAGGCTATAAGCCTAATGTATCTATATTTTCTTGTCTTTTGTCTGTGTATTGGATGGTTAGCCATCTAGGCTTCTGCCATTGCATTGTTTTTTCATTAATGATACTATTTTATCTTCTCCAAAAAAAAAAAGTTTCTAGTACACTATAAAAACTGCACAGCACAAAACAATTGAATCAAAAGAAAAAGAAAAATTAGAATTTGTATTGTGCATTTGTAAATGTTCAATAAATTTTTGCAACAAAAGAAATGTTTAATGAATTTTCATATGTCCTTTGCATTTGAGAGTTTTTTTACTTGTCTTTAAATTTGATTATGTCAACGGTTAAGTACATTCGAAAATGTCCCATGCAATATTGAAAATGCAACGTACACAAAAAATTTGCCAGATGATATTTGCAATATTTACAAATCATGTTTTGCTCGCTACAAAGAAAATTATTTTTATCTCCAAATAAAACTAGTATATACAGATATCACTTAAGGAACTAAAAAAAAAATTAAGGGACCAAACTAAACATAATTTTTTTCATTCATCTTCAAACTCCACCGCTAATAACTACAAGCATGAGCCCAACCACCACCAAACACGACCAAAACTCAATCACTATTTAAATTAGTCATTGTTGTCATTTTAACGGCAAAGGTCATTATCGATGAAGTTGCATTAATAGAAGAGGTTGATACTGAAGAAACTCGAAGAGTCCAACTACTAAAAATTCTTTGACCCAAATAACAAAATTTTGAGTGAACACATGTTTCAAAATGTAAAATAAACTTTTTATTGCTATTCTTAAAAATGAAAACTGATTTCTAAGTCAAAGTCGTTATCTTTATTTTTAGGGTTATTTCCCTAATGGCCCCCTACTTTGTGACCAGCTTCCCGCCTAGCCCCCTACTTTACAAGAAATACCCATATGGCCCCCTAAAACCGTTAACTTTAACTTTCCGTCACTCTCTCTCCTCCATCTCTTTTTCTCTCTCTGCCATGTCACGCCACCTCATCTAGTAGGCCACCTCATCACCATCTCCGGCAGAGGTCGCCGGCCGGCCAAATTTCCGGCCGGCGACCTTCAAACTAAAATTTTTTTTTTTTTTTTTTTTCTCTCTTCCTCTCTCTCTCTAAAATTACTCCGGCGAAGGGAGACCTTCGCCGGAGTGGTCTGTTCTTCAATGAACAGACCGAGATCTGTTCTTCAATGAACAGACCAGGTCTGTTCTTGAAGAACAGACCGAGATCTGTTCTTGAAGAACAGACCGAGATCTGTTCTTCAATGAACAGACCAGGTCTGTTCTTGAAGAACAGACCGAGATCTGTTCTTGAAGAACAGACCGAGATCTGTTCTTGAAGAACAGACCGAGATCTGTTCTTCAATGAACAGACCAGGTCTGTTCTTGAAGAACAGACCGAGATCTGTTCTTGAAGAACAGACCTGGGTCTGTTCATTGAAGAACAGACCACTCCGGCGAAGGTCTCCCTTCGCCGGAGTAATTTTAGAGAGAGAGAGAGGAAGAGAGAAAAAAAAAAAAAAAAAAATTTTCTTTTTTTTAGTTTGAAGGTCGTCGGCCGGAAATTTGGCCGGCCGGCGACCTCTGCCGGAGATGGTGATGAGGTGGCCTACTAGATGAGGTGGCGTGACATGGCAGAGAGAGAAAAAGAGATGGAGGAGAGAGAGTGACGGAAAGTTAAAGTTAACGGTTTTAGGGGGCCATATGGGTATTTCTTGTAAAGTAGGGGGCCAGGCGGGAAGCTGGTCACAAAGTAGGGGGCCATTAGGGAAATAACCCTTATTTTTATCACAAACTCAGGTTCTTGCCAAACAGAGATGCTTTCGATGATGGAATTTTCAACCACTTTTTTATCCTAAAATTTAGTCTAATGTTTATCATTTTTTCACAAAAAAAAATCTGTTGATAGACAAATGTTTTTAGGATTTTTGAGTTTAAGGTCCAAAAATAGGGGGGGTAATTAGTCATATATCCACTCCTAAATCAATAAATAAAATAAAACCAAAATAAACCGAAAATGTAAAATAAGTCCAAAAATTCACTATTAGGTGGGCCCCATGCATCAATCCTTTAATTTTCTCTCAATTTTGCCCTTTCATAAATATTTTTTAACCATTGGTAAACTAAAGGTTTATAATTGTTGAGTTAATACAATTATTCTTTCTATAAATTTTATGAAAGAATATTTATGGTGGATATTCAATGTTCATCTTTATTTCCAAAACTTATATTTTTCTAAAGTAACCTACCAAATCAATGGATATTTACCTAAAACTAGTTTCTCTCTCCCAAACACGAGTTTCTCTTTCTGTAACTATATGTTCTTTGAATTCAAGAAAATATATTATTTCCAAAACTGATATTTGTCTAAATTAACCTACCAATTCAATGAATATTTACCTAAAACGAGATGCTCTCTCCCAAAAACGATTTTCTCTCTCTGTAACTCTATGTTCTTTGAACTTCAAGAAAGTATGAATTTGTGATTTGTTTTTTATCTCTACCTCGATCCAATTAAACATCTACAAATTCTTTTGTGAGGTTAAAAAGCAAACTATTTTGCGAGCATCTTACTGATTCTACTAGCATCTGATGAATGAATTGGACAAAGTAGTTTAAAAAGCAAATACTATTTAGCCAACATCTTATTGATTCTAATAGCAATTTTTACATTCTATTAGCATCGGTTGAATAAATTTGAATATAGTAGTTTAAAAAGCAAGAATATTTTGCTAGCATCTTATGAATTTGTTACAATAGGTTAACAAATACTTTTTAGTAATTTTATGAAAAAATATTTATGGTGGATATTTAATGTAAATATTTATTTCTAAAACTTATATTTTTCTAAAGTAACCTACCAAATCAATAGATATTTACCTAAAACTAGTTCTCTCTCTCCCAAACACAAGTTTCTCTTTCTGTAACTATATGTTCTTTGAATTCAAGAAAATATATTATTTCCAAAACTGATATTTGTCTAAATTAACCTACCAATTCAATGAATATTTACCTAAAACGAGATGCTCTCTCCCAAAAACGATTTTCTCTCTCTGTAACTCTATGTTCTTTGAACTTCAAGAAAGTATGAATTTGTGATTTGCTTTTTATCTCTACCTCGATCTAATTAAACATCTACAAATTCTTTTGTGAGGTTAAAAAGCAAACTATTTTGCTAACATCTTACTGATTCTACTAGCATATTTTATGAATTTGTGATTTGCTTTTTATCTCTACCTCGATCTAATTAAACATCTACAAATTCTTTTGTGAGGTTAAAAAGCAAACTATTTTGCTAACATCTTACTGATTCTACTAGCATATTTTACATTCTACTAGCATCTGATGAATGAATTTGATAAAGTAGTTTAAAAAGCAAATACTATTTAGCTAGCATCTTATTGATTCTAATAGCAACTTTAACATTCTATTAGCATCAGTTGAATAAATTTGAATACAATAGTTTAAAAAGCAAGAATATTTTGCTAGCATCTTATGAATTTGTTACAATAGGTTAACAAATACTTTTTAGTAATTAAAATATATTATGTGAAATTGTTTTTGTTACATTTTCAGTATTTTACTAGCATTTTCTTGATTCTGTTACCATCTGATATGAATTTGTTACAATAGGTTGATTCTAATAAAATTTTATGCTGGTAGAATCTTATCAAGTCTAACAACATTTTTAACATTTTATTTTAACGTTTGTTTTTTCTTACTCTTCACTACTGTAGATGATGAATGAAACCATCAATCGATTCTCTCTCTCTCCCACTCGATGCTTTCACATTTTTCACTCGGTTTATTTGGGCGTCAATGATGAATGAAATCAAAACCTAGTTCATATATTAGAAAGTGACGATGCTCTCTCTCTTCGGTTTGCTTTTGCCCAATTCTAATAGAAATATAAAAGAAAGTATTCTGCTAAACGGTAAAGGCAACTATTTTTCCGGAAGGAAAGTTTGTTTTTGAGGAAATCATTTAATGAATCTCTAAATATTATGGTATATATTATTTTAGGTTATTTTTTTAACTTAGGATAGGTTAGGCAGTAAAAGAGAATGAGAGGATAGACATGTAATTTACTTTGAGTGGATTTATTTTCTATTTCAGATTATCTTTGGTCTCTAGACTCATTGATCATGCGATTTTGGACTTAAAACACATCCCCCGATGTTTTTATACATGAAAATTCTTGCATTTACAAAACAATGGAATTTTCAAACACTACTTATGACTCAAACGTATATAACTTACAAATTCTTGCATTTACAAAACGACTAGAAAATACTAGAAAAAATTGAAAAAAATCAGCCTCAAATAAAAAAAAATATACGACAACTAAAAACAGACTAATTTTCGACAATACGGACCAATTTTTTTTTATCTTCTACAACGTTTATCGACCAAAAAATGTACCTTCCTTAGTCGATCTCTCATCCTTTTCACGAGATAAAACTCTACATCTTAAAAAACTCATAAAATCCTAGCTAAAACAAGCAAATTCTACCTATATAGAATCCTTAATTTCATTTGTGTTGAATGACAGAATTTTCAAGAGAAACCAAAAATACCTAGATGGAACGATCATGATCTTTGAAAAACACACTGACAACGAAAAATCTATTTCCATAACTATAAATAAAATAGAAAAACTATTCTCATTAGTATTGTACTAGGGTATATCCCGTGCCCTAGTGTCATGTCCCTTTTTGTCAAGCCTTGTTGGTATTGCCAAGGGACATGTCTTTTACTTTTATGCATTATAATAAGTGTAGCATATGCCTTGCGCTAGGCCGGCATATGTCTTGAGCGTACATAGTAAGGTGCCTTGTATATAGGTAGCTTCCTTAGATAGCTTCTCTTGGCACGGAGACGTAGATGTCTTTATTTCCAACAAAGGAGTATGCTTGGTTGAAAGCATTGATGTTTCCTTGTGAGAATAGGTGAAACATATATTTTGCACTATGTAGGGGAGTGGATGGTAAACTTTGAGTGGAAGACCCCTACCTTCCAAATAGTGGGCAACCGAAGAGTCATAAGCTTCCCTAGCCTTTTGGAAGCTTCTTTAATCATATGTTTGTCTTTCCTTGTAAGCTCTCATTATTCATCAATATAATCTTGTTGCCTTCTTTTGTAGCTATCGTTGGTTGTTTGGAATATTACTTTGTTGGCTGACTTGTACCGAGAGCGCGCACAAGTGTCGCACGACGCCTATCGAGAGAAAAAGGCCGTGACAATTGGTATCAGAGCATAGGATGGCATCCCCAAGAACTACGAAAGAACGGTTGGAAGCTTTGGAGGAACGGGCCGCGCGCTTGGAGGAAGTGATCGTAGGCGTCCCGTTGCTCGCAGAGAAGCTAGACGGATTGGAAGGTCGACACAATGGTGTGGACATGACGGTGGAAGCTATGGGAGCATCCCTGGAGGATGTACAAGTGCAACTTAGCGACCTTCGAGAAGAGCAAGGTAGCATAATCGACGAGTTGAAAGCACAGGTGAATGTGTTGATGAGGATTCTAAGTACCCAAGACCGAGCCGGAGCGGCAGAAGCGCATCCTCCTCGAGTGCGAGTACCCGATCCAAGATCCTATGGAGGAGCCAGAGATGGCAAGGAGCTCGAGAACTTCTTGTTTGACATGGAGCAATACTTTCATGCCGTGCGATCCGAAGATGAAGACACCAAAGTCTCGATGGCCACGATGTACTTGACGGGGGATGCTAAACTATGGTGGCGCACACGATATGAAGAGATACAAGCCGGACGTGTCGTCATAGATTCTTGGGAGGTTTGAAAAGAGATCTCAAGGCTAAATTCCTTCCAGAGAATGTGGAGTATATGGCAAGAAAGAAGCTACGGAAGCTCCAGCACACAGGTACCATTCGGGAATATGTGAAGCAGTTCTCAGCGCTCATGCTCGATATAAAAGATATGTTAGAGAAGGATAAGCTCTTCTGTTTTCTTGAAGGCCTAAAGCCATGGGCACAGACAGAGCTCCAAAGGCAAAGGGTGCAAGACTTGGCCAAAGCGCAGGCCGCCGCTGAGAGACTCACAGATTTCGCAACGAATGACCAACAGAGGAAAAAGCCTACAGGCACTGGAGGAAAGCCCAATCCTGGAAGGGGAAAAGGCCATGGTGGTGAGCGGAAACCTTACCCCAACCGGGATGGCACAGGGTCGAAGACGGGCGCTACATCAAGAGCCAAAGCACCTTTGAAGTGCTTCCTTTGTAGTGGCCCCAATCACATACGTGATTGTCCATCTCGAGCCGCGCTCAATGTATTGAAGGTGTCTTTTGGCAGCAAAGAGGACAAGGAGAGTATGCATGATCCACAGGAAGATGTGGATAACGATGATGATGATTCAAAGATGGGTGCGCTCCAGGTACTCAATGCTCTTGCGGGCCAATCAAGTGAGAAGCCTAAGGCCTCAAGGGTGCTGATGTATGTTGAATGTAAGATTAATGGCAAGACTACCAAGGTGATGGTAGACTCTGGAGCTAGCAATAACTTTGTAGATGCTGTGGAGGCTAAGCGGTTGGGTCTAAAGCTTCATAAGGATCCAAGCCGCATGCAGGCCGTTAATTCGGCACCAAAACCAGGAGATGGGGTAGCTCGAGATGTACCCCTCGAGATTGGCAAGTGGTCTGGTAAGACTAACTTTACTTGTGTACCTTTGGATGATTTTCAGGTCATCATTAGACTAGACTTCATGATGGAGCACAAAATGGTGCCGATGCCGTACTTGGGTAGCATATGTTTCCTTGGAGACAAGCCGTGCATGCTGCCAGTAGTTGCCGAGAAGAGTCGAGGCGACAAGATGATTTCAGCGATGCAGCTACAGAAGAGGCTAAGGAAGGGAGAGTTGACATACTTGGCAGCCTTGAAGATGGAGACTACAGGAGTAGACGCAGAACTTGTACCTGCCAAGATCCAGACCATCCTGAAGGAGTTCAGGGATGTTATGCCAGCAAAGCGTTCAAAGTCTCTACCCCCACGACGTGTTGTTGATCATCAAATAGAGATTATTCCAGGAGTCAAGCCACCTGCAAAAGCTCCCTACAGGATGGCTCCACCCGAGTTGGCCGAATTGAGAAAACAACTCGATGAGCTATTGGAGGCGGGATTATCCGAACTTCCAAAGCTCCTTATGGTGCTCCAGTGTTGTTCCAGAAGAAGCACGATGGTAGCTTGCGGCTGTGCGTGGATTTTCGGGCTTTGAACAAGGTGACTGTGAAGAACAAATACCCGATTCCACTTATAGCGGACTTGTTTGATCAGCTCAGTTCGGCAAAGTACTTTTCGAAGTTAGACTTGCGCTCTGGGTATTATCAAGTCCGTGTTGCAGAAGGTGACGAGCCAAATACCACGTGCGTAACGCGATATGGGGCGTTCGAGTACTTGGTGATGCCTTTTGGCTTAACCAACGCACCTGCCACGTTTTGTACGTTGATGAATCAGATCTTCCATGAGTTTCTCGACAAGTTCGTGGTGGTGTATCTTGATGATATTGTTGTGTATAGCCACAGTTTGGAAGATCATGCAAAGCACTTGAGAGAAGTGTTTAGGGTCCTAAAGGAGAACCAGCTATATGTGAAGGAGGAGAAGGTGAAAGCCATCCAAGAGTGGAAGATGCCAAATTCAGTGTCGGAGCTCATATCGTTTCTCGGACTTACGAATTACTATCGCAAGTTCATCAGGAGATATTCAGCCAGAGCGGCACCTTTGACAGATTTATTGAAGAAGGACAGGCCCTGGGTTTGGTCGAAGGAATGTCAAGAAGCATTCGAGGATATGAAGAAGCATGTTGCTAACGATCCCGTATTGGCATTGCCCGACACTTCCAAGCCTTTTGAAGTTCACACCGATGCATCTGATTTTGCACTTGGTGGGGTGCTAGTGCAAGATGGTCACCCAGTTGCATACGAGAGCCGCAAGCTTTCCGAAATAGAGCGGTGTTATATAGCTCAGGAGAAAGAGTTATTAGCTATTATTCATTGCGTAAGGGTCTGGAGGCATTATTTGTTGGGGTCGAAATTTCTGGTGAAGACCGACAATGTTGCAGCCTCACACTTCATGACTCAGAAAAAGCTCACTTCCAAGCAGCCTCGCTGGCAGGAGTCATTGGCCGAGTTCGATTTTGATATGGAGTACCAACCAGGAAGGATGAACAATGTTGCTGATGCACTGAGCAGGAAGGCGGAGTTGCCCGCCTTGGTTACCACGGGACAGAGGAGCAGGTCCCAGTTGAAGACCATCATTATCGACAAGATTCGTGAACGGTTGCAGAGTGATAAAGAAGCCAAGATCTTGGTCGATATGGTGAAGGAAGGGCGTTCCACAAGGTTCAGAATCAAAGAGGATCTGTTATATACCACAGGTGGACGTCTCTATGTGCCTCACTCTGCGGAGCTGAGGCGGGAGCTTATCAAGGAATGTATGATACGGTCTGGGCAGGCCACCCTGGCTACCGACGTACATGTGCGTTACTTGAGACAACATATTACTGGCCGAACATGAGGAAGCAAGTTGAAGAGTACGTGCAGACTTGCCTCATTTGTCAGCAGGACAAGGTGATGCGGAAGAAACCTTTGGGACTTTTGGAGCCATTGCCGGTGGTGCAACGTCCATGGGAGAGTGTATTTATGGATTTCATTAGTGGCTTGCCAAAAATGGGGGAGTATTGATGGGCCTAAAAGGTTACCCTAAAAGGTTACCCTAAAAGGTCTCTACCCGCAAGTATACGGGAGTCAAGTAATAGTTCCGGTAAGACCGGTTCGTTCCTCAGAGACTAAGTTAAACTAAATTCTAACCTTAAAACTATTGAGATTTTCAAAAGTGGTTTGATGAAGGTAAAATAAAAATAAAATATAAAACTCGAAAAATAAATAAATAAAGAAATAAGTCGGTATTCAGAAAAAGGGAACCTAGGGTTTTCGAATCCGTCTTCCTAATAATTCTAACGACAAATTAATTTTGATCTAATTAGAGAGTTCTTTAGATAACTCAGGTTTTAGTCCATGAACGGTCTAAAAACCCAGAAGATTTTATCGTTAAATTGGTAAAAACTTTAATAAATTATCGGGAAAATAATTATTATGACTTCATCTAAAACCCTAGATATAAAAGACTTAACTACTCATGCTAGAAACGATAAATATTTGAAGTAATATAAGAAAAAGAAGAAAGAAACTTACTTTTCTGTGATTTTCCCACCAAACAGAGCCTAAGGAATTGATTTCCTTCTGTTTTTCTCGGAAATTTGCCAAACGCACCCTCTGGGAAAACGATTTTCTCGTCTTCCTGGAAATGGTTTCCCTCTGGGAAATTTATTTTCTCATCTTCTTCAACCTTCTCTCTCTCTCTAAACTTTCTGTTTCTTTCTCACTCTTTCTGTAATCTCTCTCTCTCTTTAATCTCCCTCTCTCTCACTAAGAAGTAGAAAATAACAAGAGAAATCAAAAAATCAAGAAAAAATCAAACTAATTTCTTAAAACCGAGTTTCTGTCTCTCTACAATAGCTCTCTGTCTCTCTCTCTAACTTTCTCTCTTTCTCTGTAATCTCTCTCCCTTTCTCACTAAGAAGCTAAGATTAACAAAGAGAAATAAAAAAATCAAGAAAAACTAAGTTGATAAAGCTCTCAGTTTCTCTCTCTCTCTCTCTCTCTACTTTTTTCCTTTTCTGTTCTGTTCTATATATCCCATTCTCACTTCAGCCGAGCTCTTCTGTTTTTATAGACCAACAAACAAGAATCGAATCCTCCCAAATCTCCTCCATCTCTCTCTCGGTTTTCTCTCTCTCTCTCTAAAACCGTGATGATCCTCCCTCAGCCGATAAGATTTCCTCTTTTCCAATCCTTTCTGTTTCTTCATTCGGTTATAAGATAACTCTCACATCTAAACAAATATCTTCGGCCAGCTAATCCGATCTCCATGATACTCCCGGTTCTGTTGCAATCCGACCTGTTTAGGTGCGGTGATGAGCTCGGGTGCATGGGATTACACCCCTCCCCCACTGGATAACCAGGAGTACACCATTCAGTAACCGAGGATAGCCCGAAATAATACAAGCCGTCAGATTCACCTCCCTGTAGCGTGCCATGTGTCCCTGATAGTATGTGTTGACTTTTAGTCAACTGATTTGACTCGGACTTTGACCTTGAATATTTTATTGATCCGGACTCCGATTTGACTTCCGTTTTCGCCTACGGGCTCGTCTTGGACTCTACTTTCCATCCGAACATCAATCTTGACCAAGAAGTCAGAATCAACAAATGACCAAAATGCCCCTAGTCTGCATTTTTTCCGACTTTATCCGTTTTGCACGCGTAACTCTGTAAAAAGGTACCTGAACATAAAAGAGAGTAATTCGTGAGAGTAACTGCTCTAGAGAGACTAACTCGTCTAAATTAAGAGACTCAGATGGGACATTTCCATGTCTCATCAAACATCCCCAAACTTAGATTTTGCTAGTCCTCGAGCAAAACCGAATAATAAAATTAAACCCATTTCACCACTTTCGTAGGGACCCACGATTGCACTTAGCACGTGCAACAAGCCGTTAAACCTCTAGGTTACCCAAGAGGACGAGTTTTGTCTCGTGAGGGTTTGCAGTGAATATACCCACAAAATTCAAAGATCAAAGATGCAAAAGGGTCTAAATATGATGTGGACTAAAAATGTTCATCCGGTAGATTTTCGAAAGTTAATAGAAATGAAATCTAAATCAATCGAACCATACAAACGCTAAAAATCTTTTCACTAGTAATCAAGACTCGAAGTGCACGTGACCAGCCAATATAAGTATCATTTCGGTTTTGAAAAGACAAGACCTCGATTACCGTCTCGATACATTTCGCCTCGACTACTGCCTCACGGTCATACACTCAAAAATCAAAGTCACTCAAGAATGGTTCACTCTATGTGTTGGTATGAATATGAAGAAAACTCAACACATGAAAAAGACGGACTAAAATTCTGTGGACGACTGATCTCAAAGAAGGAAACAACCACTAATATGGAATGGGGAAGCTAACCAACTCTTCTCACCTGATCTACTATCTAACAATGCTTCCTAGAGGTCAATAGACACTAATGATGATGTGACTAGAACACCTGAGAACTCAACGTCTTCAAAACTTCACGAACTACTTCAAGGGACTCAAACAAAACCACATAAACATTTTTTTCTTTCATTTTTTTTTTTTTTTTGCTACTGACTGTGGTAATAAAACTCAAAATACATAACATACTTTCTTCACATTATTCTTTCCTTGGATAAAATTCTATTCACTTTGCTTCATGCCTCACTCTCAGGGTTCTAAATAATGATGGCGTTCTATCTTTCTCTAGTTGACACTGTTTTCAAGTTTCTCAGACTACAAGAGAAGGTTTGCACTCCTGATGACATCCCTAGTGGTTGTAAAATTTGAACTCAAGAGATCAACTAAGTTCTAATGAATACTGCGAGGTTGAGTAGCTCTTCATTCTACTCAGAATTAGCTCAGAAGAGATCACTCGAAACAAAAAGAAAGGCTCAGAATCTCACATGGGTTAAGTCTCCACTAATGATCGATTAAGTTCTCTTAGAAAAATCTACTCTTCACCTATCTAATACTCACATGGCTAGTGCACAGACAACTTCAAGACTCAAAATTCGTGGAAAAACCCTTAGCAAAAGCATAGTACAACCAACTAGACTCTATAACTATTAACAAGCAAAAACAACTAGACTCACGTTTCTAATCCAAAATAAAAAATTTTGAACCCTTTTGAATTTTTGAAATAAGGACTAAAAATTCAATCCCCCATCCCCAAACTTAAACCGAACATTGTCCTCAATGTTCTGAAGACTATGCAAAATAACAGGAATAGGGAAAGATGTTACTAGATTCAGAAGTCCTATGCATGGGTTGCCTCCCAGAAAGCGCTAAGTTTAACGTCTTCAGCCAGACGAAACTGATCATAGCAGATCAGTTTTGATAGACAGGATCTTCGATAGAAACGTCCTCTGTATCGGTCAACATCTCTAAAAATGGTTTCAGCCGTTGTCCATTCACTTTGGACACACTACCATTTCTGTCTTCAATGTCAACCGCACCATAAGGATACACAAACTTGACCGTGAAAGGCCCTGTCCATCTAGAACGGAGTTTACCAGGAAATAAATGCAAACGTGTGTTATATAATAAAACTTTCTGACCCGGTGAAAATGTTTTTCTTAAAATAATTTTATCATGCAACATTTTCATCTTATGTTTATATAACCTAGCACTCTCATATGCATCATTTCTTAACTCCTCCAACTCACTGAGTTGCAACTTTCTCTCTCTACCCGCCTTGTCAAGCGAAAAATTCAATTGCTTGATAGCCCAATATGCTCTGTGCTCTAACTCAACGGGTAAGTGGCATGCTCTGCCATACACTAGTCTATATGGAGACATTCCAATAGGGGTCTTAAACGCTGTACGGTAAGCCCATAGTGCATCGGTTAGTCGTAAACACCAATCCTTCCTATTGGTGTTAACCGTTTTCTCCAGAATGCGTTTAATCTCCCTATTCGACACCTCGACTTGACCACTAGACTGTGGATGATATGGGGTAGACACTTTATGGGTAATATCATATTTATTCATTAAAAGCTCAAACTGCCTATTACAAAAGTGTGTGCCCCCATCACTAATAATTGCCCGCGGTGTACCAAAACGTGAAAGTATGTTTTCCTTCAAGAAAGTGATCACAACTTTGTGATCATTCGTTTTGCAAGCAACCGCCTCTATCCACTTAGACACATAGTTAACTGCCACTAGGATGTACAGATTTCCAAATGAATTTGGGAAGGGACCCATGAAATCGATGCCCCACACATCGAAGACCTCAACTACCAAAATAGGATTAAGGGGCATCATGTTCCTACGTGAAATGCTTCCCAACTTTTGGCATCGTTCACATGCCAAACAATATGCATGGGTATCCTTAAATATAGACGGCCAGTAAAAACCACATTGTAGAATTTTGGCAGCCGTCTTTTTACTACTAAAATGCCCTCCACATGCATGATCATGACAAAAGGAGATGATTTTCAATTGTTCCTCATCAGGAACACATCTCCTAATGATCTGGTCGGGACAATACTTAAATAAGTATGGGTCGTCCCAAAAGAACCATTTCACCTCAGCTAAAAATTTATCACGATCTTGCTTGGTCCAGTGTTTGGGTATTTGACCAGTAGCAAGATAGTTCACTATATCAGCAAACCAAGGTAATCGGGAGACACTAAAGAGTTGCTCATCAGGAAAGCTCTCTCTCATGGGTAACTTGTCTTTGACATACTCGACTACAAGTCTAGACAAGTGGTCTGCTACTAAATTTTCGGAACCCTTTTTGTCCCGAATTTCTATGTCAAATTCCTGTAGCAGCAGTATCCATCTAATCAGCCTAGGTTTTGCATCCTTTTTAGAAAGGAGATATTTTAATGCAGCATGATCAGAGAATATAATGACCTTAGACCCAACGAGATATGATCTGAACTTCTCTAAGGCATATACTACAGCTAACAACTCTTTTTCAGTGGTAGAGTAGTTTAGCTGTGCATCATTCAACGTCTTACTGGCATAGTATATAACGTGAAGAAGTTTATTCTCACGTTGACCTAACACGACTCCAATGGCGTAATCAGATGCATCACACATGATCTCAAATGGAGTACTCCAGTTGGGAGGTTGAACAATAGGGGCGGAAGTAAGCATAAGTTTCAGTTTTTCAAAGGCTTCTAAGCAAGGACCATCAAAGACAAATTTGTTCTCTTTTGCCAAAAGATTACAAAGAGGTCTAGATATCTTGCTGAAATCTTTGATAAATCGCCGATAAAATCCCGCATGTCCTAAGAACGATCGAATATCTTTGACCGTTTTAGGGATTGGGAGGCTCTTTATCAACTCAACTTTTGCTTTATCTACTTCAATGCCCTTTTCAGAAATGACATGCCCTAAGACTATTCCTGAGCGAACCATAAAGTGACATTTCTCCCAATTAAGAACTAAGTTCTTCTCTTTGCATCGAACCAACACGAGTGTGAGGTGATGCAGACACTGATCGAATGATGAGCCAAAGACTGAAAAATCATCCATGAAGACCTCGAGAAACCTCTCTACCATATCTGAAAATATGCTCATCATACATCTTTGAAAAGTGGCGGGTGCATTACACAACCCAAAAGGCATCCGACGATAAGCATAAGATCCAAATGGACAGGTAAAAGTGGTTTTCTCTTGGTCTTCAGGAGCTATAGGAATCTGATTATAGCCAGAATAGCCATCTAAGAAACAGTAGTAGCTATGCCCAGCTAGTCTCTCTAACATCTGATCAATGAAAGGAAGAGGAAAATGGTCTTTCCTCGTGACCGTGTTCAATTTCCTGTAGTCAACACAAACACGCCACCCAGTGGTCATCCTGGTGGGTATTAACTCATTTGACTCGTTCTTGACTACAGTAATGCCAGATTTCTTGGGTACAGTTTGAACAGGACTGACCCAAGTACTATCTGAAATAGGGTATATGATACCCGCACCTAATAATTTCAGGACTTCAGCTCTAACTACCTCCTTCATGTGAGGGTTAAGTCTACGTTGCATTTCCCTTGACGATTTAGCATCCTCCTCTAGGTAGATATGGTGCATGCAAACAGAAGGACTTATACCCTTTAAATTTGATATTGACCACCCTAAGGCCTCTTTGTGGTTTCTAAGGACATCTAACAGTCTACTGTCCTGTTCTTTTTCTAACTCAGAAGCAATAATGACAGGTAGAGTTTCAGATGGGCCTAGAAATGAATACTTTAAGTTGTCAGGCAAGGGTTTCAATTCTAAGGAAGGTGGTTTGTCTATGGATGTAGACAACTCTGGGATAGATGGACCACTGGACTCATTGGTTGATGATAGTTGATTTGTCTCTAAAGTTGGCGAGTCAATTGGCTTTGACAAAATGAGGGGTTCAACTTTCGCTTTCCACTTATCAGTATCCAGTAATGGGGTAGAATCCAGCAAAGCATTTACCTCATTGATACTTCCCTCCTCATCAAAATCTAAGCCAAAATGAGCCAACAGTGTTTCTAAGGGATCCTCCGATAAAGTTTCAGGTAAAGAATCCTGAACAAACATATCTATCAGATTCAACTCGGTAAAATCCTCAACATCATCTGGAAAAAGTCCAGCTTTATAGATGTTCATCTCTACAGTCATGTTTCCAAAAGACAATTTTAAGAGACCACTCCTACAATATATGACAGCATCAGATGTAGCTAAGAATTGTCGTCCTAAAATGACTGGAATCTGACTTTGGGTATCACGAACAGGGTCGGTATCCAAGATGATGAAATCTACAGGAAAGATGAATTCACCAACTTTTATTAAAACATCTTCCACTATTCCACGTGGTCGTCTAATAGACCGATCCGCCAACTGGAGAACTACAGGAGTGGGTTTTATTTCTCCTAAACCTAACTGTAAGTACACCGAGTAAGGAAGAAGGTTAACACTAGCACCTAGATCTAATATTGCTCGTTCGATCTCATGTTCCCCTATGGTGCATGGTAATGTAGGACTTCCTGGGTCTTTGTACTTAGATGGAAGGGTTTGTTGGATAATAGAACTCACTTGATTAGTCAAGAAGACTTTCTTATGCAAGTTCATCTTACGCTTTCTAGTACATATGTCTTTAAGGAACTTAGCGTAAGACATGATCTGTTTAATGGCATCTAATAATGGAATGTTAATACTAACCTGTTTGAACATTTCCATTATCTCCTCAAACTGAGATTTCTTCTTAGGTTCTACCAGACGCTGAGGATAAGGGGCTCTAGGAACATATGGCTCAGGCACAATGGGTAGGTTTTCAGACTCAAGAGCCTTCACAGGCTCTTTACTAGGGGTATTAGTTGATAAGGTTGGTGGTTCAGAGTTCTGTTCATTATCTTCGGGAACTCCTACCTTATTGTCAATTGTCCTACCACTTCTAAGGGTGGTTACTGCATTGGCCTGGTCCATTTTACCCTTCGGGTTTGGCTCTGGTTGACTAGGAAATATACCCTGTTCTCTCTGCCTAAGGGCTTCTGTAAGTTGACCTACCTCGGTTCTTAGACTGGATATAGTCTGGTTGGTCTGTTGTGCAAACTCCATTTGGGCCTTAGCTAATTGCTTCATGGTTTCCTCTAAAGACTCTTTGTTCTGAGAAGGATATTGGGTACTGGATTGACCCTGGTTTTGAGCATAAGGATTCCTAGAAGCATTAAACCCAGGAGGGTTCATTGAACTACTAATCTGGCCCTGACCCTGACCCTTTGACCAAGAAAAATTGGGGTGATTTCTCCAACCCGGATTATAAGTGTTCGAATAAGGATCATATTTCTGACGGTTATCTTGCCTAGAGTTTAGATAAAGAGCGTTAGCATGCTCTTTCTCGTCAGGAACAAAAAATAGGGTACACTTATTTCCAGTATGAGATGGGTCTCCACAGACCGAGCACGGATAAGAGATGGATTCATTTCCAACACTCATGACTTGAGTGGGATCCTCCCTGAATGCTTTAGGCTGACCAAGTTCTAGGGCTGCTATCCTTCTCGTCATGGCGGCGAGTTTAAGATCTGACTCATCAACTCTATAGATGCCAGCTTTATTCGGAGTAGGATTAGCCCTAGTAGGAGGTCCTCTAGAAGTTTCCCATTGCTGGGATTTCTCAGCTAGATCTTCTAGAAAAGCCATGCAATCATCGGCAGATTTATGAGTAAAACCGCCACCACAGAATGATTCTACCATGGATGTAGTTGGGTAATTTAGTCCGTCATAGAGAATCTGAACTAGTCTTATCTTTTCAAAACCATGGTGTGGACACTGTAGTAAGATTTCTTTAAATCTCTCAAGATATTTATAGAGAGATTCTTCTTCTTGCTGCACAAAACTGTTAAGACTTTGCCTTAAAGAGGTAGTTTTGTGTTTCGGGAAGAATTTCAGAAGGAATGCACTGCTCAATTCTTCCCATGTAGTAATGGAATGGGGTTGTAAGGCATACAACCAAGATTTTGCTTTCTCCTTCAGTGAGAAAGGGAACAACCTAAGTCTCAATATTTCGTCAGGCATATTGGGGAAATTCATAGTCCCACAGATTTCTTCGAAATCCCTAACATGGTAGTAGGGATTCTCGTTCTCAACCCCACGGAAAACAGGGAGCATTTAAATAGTGCTCGGTTTCAACTCGAATTGAGTCGTGCATTGGGGTAACTGTATGCATGACGGTTGGCACGTTCTAGTGGGATTCATGTAATCCCTGAGTGTCATAGGCTGACTTCCATCCCTGGCTTGGTTTAGATTCTCACCCATAGTGTCACTCAAAGAGAGATTCGCTAAAAGATTACTTAAATGTGCTTTTCTACTGATGAAACGACCTTTCTTATCACGATATCTATTGGGCATAAACCAGAGCCCAACGACCAAGGATATTCGAACCAAAGAATCACTACGAGGAACCTATAGGAAAGCAAACACAATCAGTCTGACTCCACCAAGCAACCTAAACAAAATCTAGACAATAGACAGGTTTGTCAGATTCACCCTACAAATCTAGACAGCTCCGACTTCTCCACAACACTTGAACTTTGACTGTTTATAAAGGTTACTCGATCAGAGTAGTCGGTAGACAATTCTCCAGGAAGACAATCAACGATGAACGTTGTGACAGCCGTCTTCCTTCGGCAAACGTTTCCTCTTCTCGAGGCGGCCTTTTTGACAAGAATTGTTTACAAACTTTCCTCTGAGAATGCCTAGATAAAAGTCAATTTCTTGAGTTGTTTTTGAAGGGTCTTATGAGCTCGATACCTTAGGGGCTGATGTCTAAATAATATTTTAGCTTTTTAAGTGAGGTTTGGGTTCGTGAATGTTGTTACCTATGTGGGCAAGAGAACGGTGATGAAATCCGTTTCTTATCTTGTAACTAGGTTAGTGCCCTTACTAGAATGATTACACTAAACAGTTCGGTCACAGCAATTAAGCACACGAATTCACACCATAAACCCACTGACAGGAGATTCGTGGGTGTTCAAGAAATTTACCTCCCGTTCAAGACGGGCGATGACCTTTGTAGATGACCCGCGAATGTTCTGACCCGAGGCTCCGTTTTGATTTTCGATTACAATTTAATTAAGCCCTCCAATTTAGGGTCAAAACTTTAAAACCAAAAATAAAAAGAAAGTCTCTCTCTCACCAAAAAAAATAAAAAATAAAAATAACAAAAAAATGTAAATTCTTCTTCTTGAGCTCCTCTCCTTGTTGCGCCTTCTCCTTTGCTCCTTTGTGTTTTTCTACACCAAAAACGGAAAAGCAAGTAAAAGTGTCCAAAAATATAAACTTACTAAAAAATAGAAATAAAATTAGATTAAATTTAAACTAAGTCCCCGGCAGCGGCGCCAAGAACTTGATGGGCCTAAAAGGTTACCCTAAAAGGTCTCTACCCGCAAGTATACGGGAGTCAAGTAATAGTTCCGGTAAGACCGGTTCGTTCCTCAGAGACTAAGTTAAACTAAATTCTAACCTTAAAACTATTGAGATTTTCAAAAGTGGTTTGATGAAGGTAAAATAAAAATAAAATATAAAACTCGAAAAATAAATAAATAAAGAAATAAGTCGGTATTCAGAAAAAGGGAACCTAGGGTTTTCGAATCCGTCTTCCTAATAATTCTAACGACAATTTAATTTTGATCTAATTAGAGAGTTCTTTAGATAACTCAGGTTTTAGTCCATGAACGGTCTAAAAACCCGGAAGATTTTATCGTTAAATTGGTAAAAACTTTAATAAATTATCGGGAAAATAATTATTATGACTTCATCTAAAACCCTAGATATAAAAGACTTAGCTACTCATGCTAGAAACGATAAATATTTGAAGTAATATAAGAAAAAGAAGAAAGAAACTTACTTTTCTGTAATTTTCCCACCAAACAGAGCCTAAGGAATTGATTTCCTTCTGTTTTTCTCGGAAATTTGCCAAACGCACCCTCTGGGAAAACGATTTTCTCGTCTTCCCGGAAATGGTTTCCCTCTGGGAAATTTATTTTCTCATCTTCTTCAACCTTCTTTCTCTCTCTAAACTTTCTGTTTCTTTCTCACTCTTTCTGTAATCTCTCTCTCTCTCTCTCTTTAATCTCCCTCTCTCTCACTAAGAAGTAGAAAATAACAAGAGAAATCAAAAAATCAAGAAAAAATCAAACTAATTTCTTAAAACCGAGTTTCTGTCTCTCTACAATAGCTCTCTGTCTCTCTCTCTAACTTTCTCTCTTTCTCTGTAATCTCTCTCCCTTTCTCACTAAGAAGCTAAGATTAACAAAGAGAAATCAAAAAAATCAAGAAAAACTAAGTTGATAAAGCTCTCGGTTTTTCTCTCTCTCTCTACTTTTCTCCTTTTCTGTTCTGTTCTATATATCCCATTCTCACTTCAGCCGAGCTCTTCTATTTTTATAGACCAACAAACAAGAATCGAATCCTCCCAAATCTCCTCCATCTCTCTCTCGGTTTTTTCTCTCTCTCTCTAAAACCGTGATGATCCTCCCTCAGCCGATAAGATTTCCTCTTTTCCAATCCTTTCTGTTTCTTCATTCGGTTATAAGATAACTCTCACATCTAAACAAATATCTTCGGCCAGCTAATCCGATCTCCATGATACTCCCGGTTCTGTTGCAATCCGACCTGTTTAGGTGCGGTGATGAGCTCGGGTGCATGGGATTACACCCCTCCCCCACTGGATAACCAGGAGTACACCCTTCAGTAACCGAGGATAGCCCGAAATAATACAAGCCGTCAGATTCACCTCCCTGTAGCGTGCCATGTGTCCCTGATAGTATATGTTGACTTTTAGTCAACTGATTTGACTCGGACTTTGACCTTGAATATTTTATTGATCCGGACTCCGATTTGACTTCCGTTTTCGCCTACGGGCTCGTCTTGGACTCTACTTTCCATCCGAACATCAATCTTGACCAAGAAGTCAGAATCAACAAATGACCAAAATGCCCCTAGTCTGCATTCTTTCCGACTTTATCCGTTTTGCACGCGTAACTCTGTAAAAAGGTACCTGAACATAAAAGAGAGTAATTTGTGAGAGTAACTGCTCTAGAGAGACTAACTCGTCTAAATTAAGAGACTCAGATGGGACATTTCCATGTCTCATCAAGTATACTTCTATTATGGTGGTGATTGATCGTTTTTCAAAGTATGCAACCTTTATTCCAGCACCTGCTTAGTGTACTGCGGAAGAAATGGCGTTCTTGTTCTTGAAGCACGTAGTGAAATATTGGGGTGTGCCCCAGACTATTATCAGCGACCGTGATGCCAGATTCACAGGGCGGTTTTGGACCGAGCTCATGAAACTCTTAGGGCCACAGCTGAACTTCTCGACAAGTAATCATCCGCAGACAGACGGCCAGACGGAGTGTTTCAACGCTCTTCTTGAAGAATATCTTAGGAACTTTGTTAGTGCCAACCAGCAGAATTGGGTGAATCTATTGGACGTAGCTCAGTTCTGTTTCAATTTGCTGAAGAGTTCTTCTACCTGTAAGACACCATTCGAACTGGTAACAGGGTAGCAACCGTTAACTCCCCACACGGTTGCAAGAGGTTATACAGGTACTAGCCCTCGAGCATTCACTTTTGCTCAAGAATAGCAGCGGACAGCAGACATAGCTAAAGCACACTTAGAGAAAGCAGCAGCACGCATGAAGAAGTTCGCAGATGAGAACCAGAGGCCACACAACTTCAAAGTAGGTGACTTGGTGCTCGTCAAGATAAACAGGGATACTTCTCGGTTCGTGAAGAAGCTACACCAAAACTTGGTGAGACGGTACGAGGGCCCCTTTCCCATCATTGCTCGTGTTGGAAAGGTTTCGTTCAAAGTACAACTCCCGAGATATATGCACACCCTGTCTTCCATGCCAGCAACTTGAAGCCGTTCTACCAGGATCAGGCGGATCCCCAACGTGCCAACCAACAGAGATCTAATCCAAGACCGGAGCTCCAGCCAACCAAGGAGGTGTAGAAGATAGTAGCTGATCGTCGTGCTCAAGCTCATCACTATTCGCCACCGGAGATCGAGTACTTAGTGAAATGGAAGAACCTGCCAGAAGCCGAAGCCAGTTGGGAACGCGCCAGCTCCTTGCTCGACAATGCAGAAAATATCGTGGAGTACTTGGCAGCGAAGTTGCCGAGGACGACGACATAACAAGTGGGGGAGTTTGTCATATCCCTTTTTGTCAAGCCTTGTTGGTATTGCCAAGGGACATGTCTTTTACTTTTATGCATTGTAATAAGTGTAACATATGCCTTGTGCTAGGCCGGCATATGTCTTGAGCGTGCATAGTAAGGTGCCTTGTATATAGGTAGCTTCCTTAGATAGCTTCCCTTGGCACGGGGACGTAGATGTCTTTATTTCCAACAAAGGAGTATGCTTGGTTGAAAGCATTGATGTTTCCTTGTGAGAATAGGTGAAACATATATTTTGCACTATGTAGGGGAGTGGATGGTAAACTTTGAGTGGCAGACCCCTACCTTCCAAATAGTGGGCAACCGAAGAGCCATAAGCTTCCCTAGCCTTTAGGAAACTTCTTTAATCATATGCTTGTCTTTCCTTGTAAGCTCTCATAATTCATCAATATAATCTTGTTGCCTTCTTTTGTAGCTATCGTTCGTTGTTTGGAATATTACTTTGTTGGCTGACTTGTAACGAGAGCGCGCACAAGTGCCGCACGACGCCTATCGAGAGAAAAAGGCCGTGACACTAGGGCACAGACACTTATATCAATCAAATGTTACATAATTTATTGTTATATTTTATTCAGAGATTTTTATTAGTTATTATTTTTGTGTTTCTTTTATCTTAAATTAGTTATTATTTTATTGAGAGAGTGAGATTTTAATTTCTTTTTTTAACCCTTGAAATTTATTTTGTTTCTTTTTTTCTTAATTTAGTTATTTTCTTACTAAGAAGGAAATGATTATTGTTTTTTAAATAGTAACTTTATCTCTACGAAGAACTATATTTTAAATTTTGAGAAGAGCTTCTAGACAATATCCTTTATTAAAAAAGGATGTTTGTCCCGGTTATCGTTTTCCCTTCTGTTTTATATAATAGATGGTACAAGATTTAGTAGATTTTGTTAACTGTAAGATAATTTAGGAATGTGAGAGGAGGGGGTTGTTCTGTGATGAATAAAAATTAAAGTCCTTAACTGTTAATTGGTAATAATTCAAGAATGTCTTAGGACGCTCCGCAAATACGTAAAGAGTGCTTTCTAAATAACTAGCTCTGTGAATAGCTCTTAACAGCTTTGTAAATACCAGTTGCCACACAAATCTGGAGAGAAACATAAAAGAGAAAGTAGAAAAATGAGAGAGAAGGTAAAATTTAGAGAGGAAAAAAAGCAGAGATGTAATATTATGTAAAGTACAACTTATTTATTTTCAAGAGAGAATCTGAGCCTTATTTTTGAAATATCATTGGACTTTTGGCCCAATCCCGATATAGTGTTCTCTTTAAATTTCTGAGTTGTTTTCTACATCTTTCAACAAAAAAAAAAAAGAGTTGTTTTCTACATATTTCAACAAATATTGTAAGTCTACCAACAACTGCCCATTTGTTCGTGTGTCTCTCATATTTTTGAGCTGGGCTACATTTAAAACTCATACCCTCTATAGGACATTTTTACATTTTTTTTTTGATAAGTTATAGGACATTTTTACACGATATTCAATAAGTTTGAAAATGTGTAGAAGTAGTCTCCCCAAAAAGGAGAAACTAATGAAGAAGAACACTTAATTAATAAAATCTCACTTCATCAAAAAAAAAAAAAATTAATAAACTCTCACATGATCCTTAAGGGTGCTCACATGTATCCCAAGGTTATGTGGAAGGCAAAGTACCATAAAGTAGTACCCGGAAATTGCTCACTCACTTGAGAAAAACCGTTTTAAAAGTCTATATCTCACTCTCTCAGCCACCTTCACCTAAGTTGAATTGAGGCCATGAATTAGAAAATTCAAATGGTCAATTTTTTCCTTCCAAACTCACATGAGTGTACAACCATAAAAACAATTTTGGTTTAAAGGTCAGCAAAATGATCGCAGATAAAGAATTATTTTATTAGTGAACAATACAATTACATGGTACTTTGTTTACTCATAATTCAATTTTTCTTTTAATTATGATGACAATAACTCTCCTTTTTAGTTTTTAGGGTTATTTTCCAAATGACCCCCAACTTTGTGACCAGCTTCTTGCCTGACCCCCTACTTTAGCAATAATTCCCGTATGACCCCCTTTTTCCGTTATCTTTAACTTTTCGTGACTCTCTCTCCTCCATCTCATTTTCTCTCTCTGCCACATCATCTGTTACGCCACCTCATCATCTTCTCCGGTGAATGTCGTCGGCCGACCAATTTTCCGGTTGGCGACCTTCAAACATAAAAAAAAAAAAAAATTTCTCTCTCTTCTCTCTCTCTAATTTTTTTTTTTTATTTAAAATCTGCCCTCTCTCTCTCTAAAAACTCCGGCGAAGGGAAAACCCTTCGCCGGAGGTGGGTCTGTTCAACGAACAGACCTTCTTCACGAACAGATCTGTTCGTTTGAAGGTCGCTGGCCTGAAAATTGGTCGACCGGCGACCTTCACCGGAGAAGATGATGAGGTGGCATAACAGATGATGTGGCAGAGAGAGAAAATGAGATAAAGGAGAGAGAGAGTAAGGGAAAGTTAAAGATAACGGAAAAAAGGGGGCCATACGGGAATTATTGCTAAAGTAGGGGCCAGGCAGGAAGCTGGTCACAAAGTTGGGGGCCATTTGGGAAATAACCCTAGTTTTTATTGGGCAATTTTGAAGTCAACATAATTAGCTACAATTCACTTGGTCTTGTTTGCAGATAATAAAGTCATTACTGTACTTAATGTCGGACTTATAGTTTTACTCTAGATCTACTATGTCACAGTTTGTACCATATCGTCAACGGAAGGTGTCATTGTGTCAATGTCGACCATCAATGCTTTGGTACTGGAACGAGATATCACGTTCTTTATCATCAAACTCTGAAGACAGTTGAGAAATAATAGAGTCATCTCCTGTTAATCATCCCCAGTGTACTCATAAGAAGAAAAGGAGAGGCATCAGACTTGCTAACATGAACACCAATACGAAATAAGTATGAGCTGAATTTGTCATGCCATGCCCAATGAGCCAGCTTGAAACCATATAAAGTCCTGTGAAGGCAATAAATATACGATGGATGGAAAGTATCAACAAATCCAAGAGGTTGTTCCATGTAAACTTCCTCAATCAGATCCCCATGAAGAAATACATTCCCTCACATCCAACTGAAGAATAGACCATCCACAAGAATCTGCGATAGATAAAATAATTCGAATAGGCGTAGGTTTGACCATAAGGCTGAAGGGCATCAAAGTCAAGTCTAGGTTTCTACAAGGGATTGCGAAAGTGTCTCTAGTCGACGTTGAGGGTAACGTCTAGACGAACCACAGTAACAAAAGGTGCCTCTTGGGCAGAACCATCCATCAGATCAAATATGGGAATGGGTTCAGTGCTAGAGGTAGTGGGTGTAGGCGATACAGAAATTAAGGGATGAGTGTCGAGAAAGCTAACTAGATACAAGATCGGACGTTTTAAATGTATAAATAGCTTCATCAAAGATAACATGGTGAGAGATAAATACCTTCTTGGTGGTAGGATCTAGGCATTTGAAAACCTTATAAAATTAACTATAACCAATAAACACACATGGAAAGCTACAAGGAAAAAATTTGTTAGGCGCATAGAGTCACAAATAAAGGAACCAAAGACAGCCAAAAGAACGCAACATGGAGTAGGAAGGTGGCATACTCTATAGAGTGGCAAAGGAAAACACAACCTAGAGTACTAGCATAAGCATTTGATTAGTGGAAAAAATTTCTGCTTGAAAGGCTTTAACTCAATAAATAGCGGGTAACCTACAATGAAATAAAAGACTCAGTCCAGGTCCAGTAACGTGACAGTGCTTGTGTTTTAGACAAGCATATTAAGCAAGTGTATAAGGGCAAGAAATACGTTTGTCTATGTCGTTTGCACTTTAAGAACTTAAAGGTTGGGTATTTCGAAATTCACCTCCCTTTTCTAGCTGAAGATTTTTTATTTTAGATTCTAAATGATTTTCTACTAGAGATTTAAATTTCAAAAAGACTTGAAAAAATCAAATTTAGAAGAAAGTGGATAAAACCAAGACTATGATCATCAACGAAATCACATAAAATTCGGAACCATTAGAATTAGGAACAATGGAGAACCGACCATAAATTAATGTGCTAGGAGCATTTGAAGAAGAAGCTCATTTATTATTGAAATAAATGAAAGTGTACGACTTTTACTCATATTACAAGAAATACAAGTAGAAGACATACCATTCTTGGAGAAAACTGAATTAAATAATCCTTAATTAAAATATTTAATACCCTAGAAGGCATGTGACCAAGACGAAAATGCCATATAGCAAGCGTTACTTTGACTGAAACTGAGGTGTAACTAAAAAATGATGAATGAGCTTCATCCAAGAAAAACAAATATTTCCGCCTAGTTCCAATGTTGAGAATTCGTTATCTCCTGAAAAATAACAAAACCATATTTAGAAAAGATAACAAAACAGTGAAGATCGTCAACAAGTTTGCTTATAGATAATAAGTTGAATGGTGAGAGGCACACCATTACCGATAAACTCTTATAACTAAAATTGGGAGTTAAGTGAGAAAAGTTATCGGAACCTGACGTCATATGATGGGAGGCACCACTTTCGACATACCAAAGTGAATCTGAGTATAGTGATGACGAGACACTGAAGAACAAGGGGAGGGTTCAATAACATTGGCAGCTTGGGATTCTCAATGTGGAAGAGATTGGTCATGAGCATGTGGATGAGGTGAATCACAGGTCCAACGAGAAGGGGATTCTTGGTGTCGTCATCGTGGTGATGACTAATTACGACGACAAAGAGAGTCTTGCTATTGGAGGTGTGGTGGTTGACAAGTGAGCAAGAAGCACCAGTCGGCAGAACGGTCGGGCTTCTTGCACTACTTGTAAATAAATGCCACTGATGAGTGATGACCGAGAGGGGCGTTTGTCATGACGAGGGGGATTGAGAGGAGTGTTTGGAAACCGATATTCACGATGATCCGAATGATGTGTATAGGCATCAACACCTTCAGTAATATGAGGAACGAGTCAAAAACATTTAATAACACCATCTTGACCCTGAAGTATAAAAATTAGGGGTGTACATTTAGTATCCGAACCGGCCAAATAGATTTGGGCAGTTTGGACACCAATCCAATGGTTATCCGGATTGGTTTGGATACTAAAATATAAAAACCGAGTGGTTTGGTTCGGTCTATGGATTTGTTTGACGGATAACCGAAGAAACCGAACCAAACCATTTATTATTACTTTCTATATATTATATATGTGAGAATATATTATTCAATTGTTTATCATTTTTTCTCTTTCTCAAATGTTGATAATATGTGTCGAACTAATCACGTACATGTAGACTTAAGGGTTTGTGAGATAATAATATTTTTTAGCACGTTCTAAGTATAATTGTAGCTAGTTTTAAAGTTGAAAATTCGGAAGTTTGTTCTTGGAAAACTTTTGACCTTTGGTTCGGTTATTCAACCGAACCAAACCCTTCATGCATAGTTTGGTTCGACAACCGAACCAAACCATGAACGGATTAGTTCGGATTGAAATTTATAATAATTGAACCCTTTGGATTGGACTATGGATAGGCTCAAAAAGTCGGTTATCCAACCGATGTTCACTCCTAATAAAAATCAGTAGAGGTGGTTTAAGGAGAATATATCGAACTGGAGTCTCCTAATCTAGGCCGAGACCATTCGAAACCAATATACTTTTCCAGCTTCGGAAATATGATGACATGTGGTGGCTTAAGTTTCACGTAATTAAAAACCTGTAGTTACGAGCATAATCCGCTATTGATGAATTGCCTCACTTAATACGCTGAATTTGTTCCTTGAGTTGAAGAGAGTGACTGATGCATAGACTAGCATAAGTTTGATTGAGCTTATCCCTAATATTAGCTGCTCGGGTTAAGCCTCTGATATCTGTCATTGCCTCTTTGGAGATAGAACTAGAAATGATCGAAAAAATAAGACAATATGTTGTTAACCAAGATTCATAAGGAGGATTAAGAGTTAACGAACCTGTAGGAAAAACTAGTGTGGGTTTAGGAGGAGAAACCGTATTATCAAGATACAACATGGGGACACAATAAAGAAATTCTAAATCAAGTTTCAAATTTATCATAGAGATAAGGTACATGTAGAATATCATAGTTGGTGCCAAGGGAGATAAAGTAGCAATTAAAATAGAAGAACTCGGTGAAGATTCCATAGCACATGAACACAATAGCATAACCTTGTGAAGAAAGTAACCGCAAAATACTCAAAACCTCGATATAAAATCGGATAAAGAAAGAAATCCAAAAGCCAAAGACCTCAGTGCAGATAAACGAGACAAGATAGTGATGAACTCGGTTGGCGACAACCGAAAAAAAAATCAGCAAGGATCGAAGTTGTTAGAGAACGACTCTGGATATCATAAGAGATTATGAATAGGTTTTATGTATGAGGAAAATCATGAAATTCTCTTTTGTGTTTTATCAGGTTACATAAATACATACTTTACATATATATATATATATATATATATATATATATATATATACATACATACATATATGGTATAATGGAAAATATCAAGTCCAATATTGTCACAATCCTTAGCCAATGTTTTCCCTAATTTGACAATTATTAGTTCTTTGAAGTTTTTCTGAAAAACCTGAACTCAATTTGGATTTAGAGAAAGGGAAAACGCGTGAGTGAAAATTCAGTATATGGTTTTAAGGAAGAAACACAATTTGGATTTCACTTGGAAGTTTTTTTTGAAAAACACAAACCTAATTAGGGTTTAGAGAGAGAGAACGAGAAGTGAGAGAGGGAAGATTGTTGAAGAAGATGATGAATGTTGAAGTTGATTAAAATTGTTGAAGAAAATGAAGATAGAGAAAGAAGATGAACATTGATAAGAGAGAAACAAAAAAAATGTAAAAGAGACAGAAATAAAGAAAAATGTAAAATTAGGATAAAAGTAATTACTTGACAATATTCTCACGATAACAAAGAAAAAAGACTAAACAGGAATGCTGAATAAAATTCTGGCCAATTGGGTGAATTGGTCACATTATGATTAGGGAAATATTACAAGTACATAGAAGTTTTACTTCATCTTTGACATGCGCGCTAACTCACTTTCACTAGAGTAATTATATAGAACAAGAAAAACTAGAGACTCTTGACATATATCCTATGTGGCTTGTTGTAATTCGTGTTTTTAATGATTCTAATCTACTAAATAATGAATCACGGAAAGTTCTTTCAAAGTTTGACTACAATCTGATTCTTTACCCAGATGAGTCATGCCAAAGATTTAGTAAAAATTGTGTGTACTTGTAGCATTTTTCTTATGATATCATGGTCATTACCCTTAAACTTAAGATAAACATATTTTCTTTCTCCAATCCTACTACTTTCCTTTTTCTCAAAAAGATAGAGATGGCAAGAATATAATCGATTTCGAAATATCTATATAGAGAGAGAAAATTTCCAGAAAATTTACATATCTTCTTCCTCTGTTTCTCTCCAAAATTTACAAAATTTTTTTTAGAGAGAGATATTAGAAGTTTAGAGAGAGAGGGGAAGAATTTTCAGAAAATTTTTAGAGAGAGAAAGAGAGGAAGATTACTTCAGAGAGATAGAGAGGAAAAAGATAATCAACGTCCATGGTATTCTGAAGGTTTTAGAGAGAGAAAGAAAAAAATTCCAGATTTCGAAATATTTGTATAGAGGGAGGGGAAGAAGATAATCAACATCCATGATTTTTTAAAGTTTTAAAGAGAGAAAGAAAACGAGAAGAGAGAGTTTGCTCGCGGGATTCCAAAATTTCGTTTGATTTTCAAACCAAGGGCAAGAGGGGGGAGAAAAAGAAATGAAGATCAGAAAAAAATGAGCTGTCCTGACATTTGGACTGGAAGCTCATTTCTGGCCGAAAATGGTGTTCCTGCTCGTTTCCCCAAATTTTGGATCCCTCACTCATTTTTTCTTCAAAAAACTATACTACCTACTCTAGTCTCTAGCTACAAGAGATCATACCTATCAAAATAATACCATCTTTCTAGAACTAATTATTATAGTCATACCTATCAAAGTAGTACTTTGGGGCGTGAAACCAGTTACCATACTTTTTTTTGAAATCAACCACTTATTAAGTCGAACTCAAACAGTCAAACTAGCTCAATCTTTTCTTTTGTCAAAATTGTAAGATCCAAATATCTTTGGAGAGACACATGCACACTCAATCAAGGTAATTAAGTTTCACAACCCACACGTACTCAAATTTTTATTTGATTGGAGCGGGTATCAAGTTGGTTTGGATCCTCTAGGTTTCGAGCTCGAGACACAGATACTCTATCACCTTTAGAAAAGAACAATCAAATCAACTATATGTATATTTACTTTGTGCAAAGAACATGACTAATGTTACTTCACATTAACCAAGAAAGGAAGATAATTTGAATAGAACCCCATAACATTATAACAAAACTCACCCACCAGTACTAAAAATAATCAATTGTCCAGCTTGCTTCCTTCTACCCTTCACAATCTGGAAGTTCAAATAATACCAAAAACTAACCAAAATCAAAAGATTTCAACAGAAAAAAGGAAAAGAGAAACTTCCACCATTGCTACCATGCATGGATCCTTTACCCTTGAATCATTCACATGGAAGCCATGGCAACAACTGCAAGCTTTTGAAGATTCAACTTCACAACAGTATCGGTGAACATTTTTGTATCTTCTTCGGTGTTCCCCTCGGGTATGTCAACAATATAAGACTCCAAAACAATACTATAAACTTTTCCTTCTTTTGAAACGAACTCCTTAACCGAAGTAATGGAACGATAATTATTTAGTCGATGCTCACCTCCTACAACTCTAAAACTCAAGATATGTTTCTCATCATCCAAGATTTCTAGTCTTTCGGTACTCGTAGAAGCTGGTAAGCCTGATATGACAGTAACTTCGCGAACACTTCCTACACCTCCATTACCATTTATCATTCTGCAACTCTTAATGAAATGTTTGTATTTTTGAGGACTATCAAAACTCCTAACAAGAGGCCATACAATACTAACCGGAGCATCGATATGTTGAGTTATTAAAGATGTGCATGTATTTGGGGTGTGATTATCAAATTTATGGTATTGATTAATATGAGATTCAAGTTGTGTAAATTCTTCATTGGTTAGACCATATGAAGATTGGTTAGAATCCATTAGGGTATTAGGAGGAAAATGTGAGTAGTAAGGATGAGTGTGAAGCTAGAATGAGGGATAGAGATTAGAAAATGGAGGGTAAGAGAAGAAATATATAGAAGTACTGTTTGTGTGTGTTGGAGAAAGAGAATATGAGTTACCTCTCCTCTCTTGAAAGGGTAATGAGGGTAATGAGGGTTTTAATGACCAACCTTTGTTTCTTTCCTTTTGATGATATCCGTGTATCTAGAGTCAACTTCTTAGCAGCTCATCAACTTAAGAGAGCTAGGGGATTAAGATTTTAATGTATTGTGTGTCCAATGATAAGACATTTGTTGATATTAAGAGTCTCCTAAAATGTGGTTGATATTTTTTAGATTTTGAATTTGTATACAAAATGGCCATTGACATTTCGTAAAATTTTTAGAGATATTATCACAACATTTGGCGTGATACTTCCTAAGGACGGAGAGCGGACTCTAACTTTCTTACACTCTTGTAGAATGTCAATTGACATTCCAAAAATAACTTTACCACAGCCCTTTATTGATACCGAATTGAATAATTTTAACAAAATATTCTACTTATTTATGATAAAATGGAGAAATAATAGTATATTTTATTTAACATTTTATAATAATATATTAATAATATGTATTTAAATAATAATATTAAAAATACTGTTTTCAATGTAATTGGAACCCTAATTTGAAAAATATTCTAATTTTAGAAAGTTTTCATCTCCATCTCTAGCAAACTAAAATCACTAATGAAAAACTGAATATATGAGTGAAATTGTTATGGTGATAAAGGTTTCTGTCTATTGGAATTGTTAGATTTTTTTTTTTTTTTTTTTTTGAGAAATCGACTACGATCTACGTTAGTCGTTACAAGGCATTGATACATCATGAAGATGTGATGAGCACGATAACCGCCTAATTTAAACTATAATGAAAGAGGCTTAATGGCCGACAATGTGAAAGAGGCCTAAAGCCCGACAATATGAAAGAGGCCTAAAGCCGGACAAATTTATTACAATATTTACTATATATATTGCTTAAATTACATGGGATAAATCTTGATAGCAAACTGCTTCCAGCGAGACTCGATCTCACGACTTCATGGGTTTAAGTGGGGTGTCCAACCGTTACACCAAAGGGTGGTGGATAAATTGTTAGATAATTAATGGTAAATGGTGACGGAATAAAATTCAAACGACGTTGCCTATTTTTCTTGGTCTTTGGTATAGGAAGAGCATCATTTGGTATGGGCAATGCATTAAAGAGGTTCAATTTATGTATTTGCTCTTCCTATACCAAGTTAGTTTAAGGAGAGTGTTATAAGAATCATTTAATAAATAGTTCTAAAATATAAGATCTTGAATAAAAAGTAAGAATAAATTTAATACTTATTCGTTTGTATAGTTTTTTCAAACACAAACAACTTAACCGTAACATAGGTCACTACTACCAACATCACCATTAACATAACAAAAACTACAAAATGCAGAAGTTTACTATTATTACTATCTTATACAAGCTCTTAATGATGCTTCAAAATTTCATGAATGAGAAACTATCATTAATGAATGGGGCAACCAACACCAAGACATAAGAGTCCTTCGACTTAAACGGAGGCACGAGTTAAATTATGGCATCGAGCCATCGACTTAAACGAAGACATACATAATGAAGATAATATGACTCCGCTTATCAATATGGAAAAAAATGAAGATAATATGTCTCATTTAAAAAAAATTCTTATTTTGTCTTTTTCTATAGTTGAAAAAATAGTTTTAGTGTTTAGGTCGTTTTTTGTTCCAGTCCGTAAAGATCTTCAATTGGCTAGAATGAAAACGATTAACATTTTTGACCAAAGCGGATGAAGTTGCTTTATTTTTCAACCACTCATCACAAAAAATACGTCATAGTTTATCTGTTGTGGACGGAATTTGTTTACATTTTCAATTTTGGTTAAAAAATTTCAATTTATGTTAAGTCGAAACTTCTTTTTTGAAAATGTCGTTTATATATTTTCTAAGTTACATCATGTTCAATTAGTTGATTTATACTGTCTTTCCAAGGTTTTTAGGGTTTCCATCTCCTTTTTTTTTTACCGTATAAAGTTTTAGAGGAGGGACCCATTATTTTATTCCAACCGATTTTGGGATATTTTGAAAACAAATGAAATGTGTCCCTCCCTATACTAAAAGGGATGTTTTCCCTATCTAACGCACTTCTTATACTAACCACTGTTCTTCCTATATCAAAGACTTTAGTGTTTAGGGAAAATAGATAAACTATGACGTATTTTTTGTGATGAATGGTCGAAAAATAAAGCGACTTCATCTGCTTTGGTCGAAAATGTTGATCGTTTTCATTCTAGCCAATTGAAGATCTTTACGGACTGGAACAAAAAACGACCTAAACACTAAAACTATTTTGAAAATGTCGTTTATATATTTTCTAAGTTACATCATGTTCAATTAGTTGATTTATACTGTCTTTCCAAGATTTTTAGGGTTTTCATCTCCTTTTTTTTTACCGTATAAAGTTTTAGAGGAGGGACCCATTATTTTATTCCACGGATTTTGAGATATTTTGAAAACAAATGATATGTGTCCCTCCCTATACTAAAAGGGATGTTTTCCCTGTCTAACGCACTTCTTATACTAACCACTGTTCTTCCTATATCAAAGACTTTTTCTTTACCAGATAGATACTTTCAACCATAATTTAAGGTGATGTACGTTGCCTGGAAATTCATTCATCACAGAAGCTAACAGATTGTCATTGATTAACTGAGTTATATTTTTGGAGATTAGGCGACTGATTTTCAGTTTGTGAACAGCTTGAACTTGCTTATGTACTTAGGTGCAGTGTATTTTTTTGTTAAATCTGAATATAAAATCTTCAATAAATAATATAAAATTTACTTGTAAAGTTTCAGTACTTGCATGTATGTACTTCTATAATCAATTCAGACTTTAAAACAAGCCTTTTTACAAATTTATACTTGTTTTGGAAGCTGAAAAGACATATAAATTGGATACAAAAAATATGTTTTAAGATTTTAAGATAAAAACATGCAACTATATTTGCTACAACTATAGTCGCTACATATTCAAATCTTCATTATTTGTTTTCTTCACGCTCTACTTTGCCAATTTTTTTAGTTCAACTTTCATTATGGATCAAAACTTAATGTCAAGATAATGTTACTTCCTAATGTTTTAGACAAAGATTAACCTAAAATCTAAATGGATGCCTAAAGAAATTATAAATTTATGATAATAGTTTGTATGGAGGGGGAAGGTTGTGTTTGAAGCATTTATTTTACATTAATTTGTAGATAGATTCTTGTGATTTTCATATTTCTAATAAGCATGTCAGGTGGCAGATTTGTCCTTTATCTAAAAGAGGAGTAGTTGAGAACTCTAATCAATGAAGGAGCCTCGGATATACCCAAAAGAAGAAAGTTTTCTACGGGAGTTAAAAAATTATTGAGTAGGATGTCCCGATAGTATTCATAGCATATCCTTTCAACAAAAAAAAAAAAAAAAAAAAAAAAAAAAAAGAAAAGTATTCATAGCATATACTTATCCAACATTTTACAAGTAATAAAATAGTAAAAAGGATCTCACTTTTTTTTTGATGAAATAAAAAGGATCTCACTTTTTTTTTTGATGAGATATAAATAAAGTAAAACCACAAAATTCTTACTAAGGTTAACTAACTTAAAGCGGAAATAAAAGAAGGTACTACATTCCATACTTTTTTCTGACAATTATTTCTACCCCATTTGGCTAGAGCATCTGTTTTGGAGTTGCATTCCCTGGGAGCACGAGTAAAAATGATGTCTGTGAACTGATTCTTGAGATCTAGAGACTTGGAGATGATCTGTTTGGATTGCCAGTGTAAACCATCACTCTGATCATTGATGTATTTGATGATGTCTTGATTATCACTTTCGATGTGAACATGTTGGATTTGAAGTTGGATCGGCCATAAGATACCGTAGTGTATGGCTAAGCTTTCACATTCTTCTGAATTTTGTCCTCTGACAGTGTCTGTGATAGCTATGATAAAATTTGCTTCTTCATCATGGATAATACACCTATTCCAGCTGGTTCCGTCAATTGCATAAAGGAAGCATCCACATTAATTTTGAGAAATGGTGTCGATGGAGGTCTCCATTGTTGTTGCCTTGGTTTTTTCCTGCATTTATTGGTTACTGATGATTCAATTTTGAGTGGTGTGGTGGACGTATTGTTGATACGGATGATCATCTGTATTGGTGTTTGTTTTGGTGAGTTAAAGCAATTCTTGCACCTAGCTTTCCAAATAACCATAGAATTTTTTTCATATAAAGTTGTAGTTTCCTCATTTAATTGTTCCCATTTTTGAATCCATTGCTTAACTGTAGTTAATTGTTCAGATCTAACCTGAAAGTGAGACCATATTGCTCTGGCATAGCTACAGTGTAACATCACATGGTCTATAGTTTCATTTTCATCACAGTATGTACAATTGTATATGTTACCAATATACCTGGCAATTTTGTCCCTTACTGGTAGACTGTTTGTACAACATTTCCATAGAAATAGTTTTATGCGTGGTATAGTGTTCATATTCCAAATGTAGAACCAGTTCGTTGTGTCATGCATAGGTTCATTACTCACAGTTCTCAAATAATTATACATTGATTGAACAGAGAAGTTACCTTATTTAGTGAGTGTCCATTTAGCGGTATCCTCCTTATCATTCAGCAAGTTAATACTAAGAATCGCGCTGCAAGTATTATTATCAAAATAATTATTAAGAAAGTTAGTATTCCAGTTGTTATTTGTAATGAGCTGGGCAACTCATTCGAGGCTAGAGTTATTCTGATTGTTTATGGGGGGAGGGTGGTTCGGGATCCAGAGATCGTGCCATATACTAATTTGTGTACCTTTATTGATATCCCAGAAGACCAGACCTTCCATATGACTGAAATGTTTACTGATAGCTTTCCAAGGCCAGGAATGATTAACCTTAAGGGGGGAGGGTTTATTAGATTCAGGGAAATACTTGGCTTTGAAGACTTGGACCCAAATGGATTGGGGGTTGTTGAGAAGACGCCAATTAAGTTTATTGAGGAAAGCATGGTTATCCAGAAGCGAAAGACGGATACCTAGCCCACCTAATTTGCGTGGCTTACAAATGGCGGGCCAGTTGATGGTGTGAAGTTTTTTGGATTTTCTCCCCCAGAAAGTCCTTTGGAGGGACTCGATGCTGTTACAAATGCCTTTGGGAATGGCAAAGCATTGCATCTGGTATCGGGGAACGACCGCTGCAATAGTTGGGATGACTATTGAACGACCAGCTTGAGAAAGAAGGTTGGTTTGCCACTTGGAGAGTTTGTTTTTAATTTGGGTTAAAAGGGAGTTGAAAGCTTGTTTGTTTCTATCGATGAAAAGATATGTGCCAAGGTACTTATCTCCGGACGAAGATTGATGGACTTTAAGATTGCGAATCATCATTCTTTTGAATTTGGGGTGTGAATTTTTGGTGAAAAAGATATTGGATTTAGCATAGTTAATCATTTGACATGAGGCCTCACTGAATTCTTTAAGAATTTGTTTGAGATTGTGCACATTTTCAAGAGAGTTTTGGCCGAAAATAACGCAATCATCAGCAAATAAGATATGCTTAATGGTGAGGTTAGAGTTGGGGATGGGGAAGCCGACGAAAGGGATTTGGTTGTTTTTGTTTTCCAGCATACGACTAAGACCTTCCATGGCAATAGTGAACAGAAAGGGACAGAGGGGGTCGCCTTGCCTGATACCTCGACTAACCTCGAAGGCTAAACCAGGACGACCAGTGATGAGCACTGCTATGGTGCTGGAGTTTAGACAAGCTTTGATCAGATTGATCCAGTGAGGAGAGAAACCCATGAGAGTCATGATTTTCTCGAGATAGCTCCATTCGATGCGGTCAAAAGCTTTAGACATGTCAAGTTTGAGGCCGAAGTAGCGTTTAAACCTGCGGATCTTCTTAAAGGAATGGACTAGTTCTTGGCTTATAAGGATATTGTCCGTGATTTGCCTACCAGACATGTACGCGGCCTGAAAGGGGGAGATAAGATCTGGAAGGAAGATTTTGAGACGGTTAGCCATGATTTTAGTGATTATCTTGTAGGTTGTAATGAGCAGGCTAATTGGTTTGAAGTCGGACGGGGTTTGAGGTGTTTTGGTTTTAGGGAGAAGACAAATGTGTGTATGATTGGACTGAGGTGGGAGGGACGTCGTGCTAAAGAAATGAGTGACCATATCAATAATGTCATCCTTCACCGTGTCCCAGTTGGATTGGTAGAAAAACATGGGGTAGCCGTCTGGCCCAGGAGTTGCCTCAGGCTTGAGTGAGAAGATGGCCTTTCTAATCTCTTCAACCACAGGTGTAGAGATAAGGGTATCATTCTGAAGGGGATTGATTTGGTGAGAAAAGCAATTCAGTAGATTGGTGGAAAAACTAGAACCAGCCGAAGTAGAGATGTTAAGTAGATGATTTGAGAAGATGGTAGAGATTTCTGCTTCTTCATTGGTCCAAGTTTTGTCATCTTTTTTAATGGAGTGCATTTGATTTTTTCTGTTCCGAGTGACAGCTCTGGCGTGGAAGTACTTGGTGTTCCTATCCCCCAGGTTAATATTGGCAATCCTGGATTTTTTTTCATAAACTCTCTTGCTGGAGGAGAAGAGTTTCGATTTGGGTGAAGGTCTCATGAAAAATTACCGGGTCTTGGATGTTCTGGATTTTGTTTGTGAGCTGCTTAATGTTAGTGTCCAGGTGACCGAAGACCTCTTTGTTCCACTTCGACAAGCGGGTGGCCAAAGAGTTGAGTTTGGACTGGATTTGATTAGGAATAGAAGTCCAATTTGATTTGATGAATTGCGCACAGTTTGGATGAGACATCCAAGTACGGATGAATTTGAAGGGTTTGCGACCCAAGGAGGAGTTAGGTTTGGTAGTGAGAATGATGGGATTATGGTCAGAGCCCAGAGTGGGAAGATGAGTGAGTTTGGATTGAGGGAAGATGGAAAGCCAATTATGATTGACTAGAGCTCTATGTAGCCTCTCCTGAATAAGATTGCCCTTAAATTGTTTGTTTGTCCAAGTGAAGAGATAGCCAGAGTATCCAATGTCATGGAGACCTAGGCTATTAATGACCTACTTGCATTTATTCATGCTTGAGCATTAGGCCTCTTTCCCTTCTAATTTTTCAAACGAGTGCAGAATACAATTAAGATCGCCTATTACTAACCAAGGGTCTCGATTGTCAGGGGGTGTGGCTAGCTAGGTTCTCACACGGTCTCATTTTGTTGTTGCTATATGGGCACCCATAAAACCCAGTGAGATAAAAATGATAGTTATTATCAATTTGGGTGCCTTTAGCATGGATCGTGTTTTGGTCCGTGTACAAGATGTCCAGAGTATAGTTAGGAGACCAGTAAAGAGCCAACCCACCAACTTTGTTCACGGGACTGACCTTATGGTGGTTATAAATGTGTCCAATATTCAGAACTTTGTCCAAGTTAACATTTATGCATTTGGTTTCGGACAAGAAAATGAAATCAGGATTATGCTCTTTAATTACACGCGACAAATGCTTTCTGTTGGTAAAGTTTCCACACCCCCTCACATTCCAGGCCTGAAAGGCCAAGTTTATTGGGTTGTGGTTGTCTGTGGACTGTTGAGAGTCCATGGGGCCACTAAGAAAAAAGAGTTTAAGACCACACCAAAATCCAAACCAGACAGAGATAAAAGAGGCAAACAGAGTAAAATAAGAGCACCTCCAACTGGTCCTGAAATTGATGAAAGGCACCCTAGGCTCCAGCTTAAGCCTAAAAGGCCAGCAGAAGGGGGATGGGCTATAGTGGTGAAGAGAAGAAAAAAAACAAGTCTAAACACACAGAGATTCTACAAGGAGCTAGCCAACAGAAAGGATATTCAAGACAATCAATAACCACCTAGCTAATTAATCAAGATCATAACAACAACAAAAACAGTAGAGTAAGCAAGATCTCTAAACTTTTATAAACAAATAGATCATCGGTTAAGAATTACTTTCCTGATTGGCTAATAGAGACATTGTTTGCCGATTTGGGATATGGTTCACGCTCGCCGTTACGCACAAGTTTCTTCGTGTAGATTTGATCTTCTAACTGCTGCGAATGGACACCGGGGCACTTTAACCCTAAAAAATTGAGGATGATTGCTTGAGGGTGTAGTTCTGTTGGATTCTTCTAAGGAAGTAATAACTAGGATGTATATAGAAAAGGTTGATTTCTAGTGGATTAGGTTGAAGGTTTAGGCTGGATTTGGGTGAGAGAATGAAAAGGAATGCGGGTTTATTGGACAGAAGAAGGGGGAGCTCTTCTTACACTGAGATGGCGTCATGCAAGTTTCTAAACAATTGAGGGATCTCATGTATACTAACCTAAGTAGTGGGAGTTACTTGACTGTGGGTATTATTAGATGAAATCAAGCCTTTATGTGTATCTGTGATTGGCTTTAATTTCGTGGGTGGATGTTTATATGTGGTAGTTGGTGGTTGATATCTGTGTTTGCATGTGAGATTTAATGGTGAGATCGTGTTGGATTTGCAGTAGAAGATAGCAGTTTAAGGTTTTGGTTTGGGGAAAAAAGGAGAGTCTCTCTCTCCTCAAAAAGGAATCTCACTTAGAAACTCTTTTTTTTGTTGAGAGCACTTAGAATCTTGGGATATAGATAATATTGTTGAAGAGAGTTTTTTTTCCTTTTTAAATATAATAATTTCAAGATCACCTAACTAAAAGAGGAAAGTTTAGTACATTCAACGAGGAATAAAGACTTAGTCAATCAGGTTTGACGTAGGGGACATTTATTTTTTGGTCCAAAAATTAACTAACTTGTCTCTTGCTCCCTAATCTTTATCTTCCTCAAACTCATCCCACCACAGATTCCAACCACCAACAATTCCGGTTAGCGCAGATTCCGACCACCACCTTCATTTCTCACCTCTTTCTTTCTCTCCCTCTCTCTCTCTTTCTCTCTCTCTTTCTCTCTCCCTCTCTCTCTCTTTCTCTCTCTCCCTTCTTCTTCTCTCTTCCTCCTCGTTTCCCTTTCTTTCTCTCTCTTATTTCTTGAAGAAGGTGATGAACTCTTATGTCTCAAAGTTGTTTGAAGATGAAGCAAATGAAGATTAACAATTTGACGATGATGAAGATGGAGGTGGTAAACCTCCTCCATGATGATGTTGATTTGGGGATTTATCTTTCTTCATTAAAAAGAAAATAAATTTCTTGCTATAAACCCCCCAATCAGAAATTCAGATACAAACCCTAGATCATCGAATAGATCAAAACTCATTGGAAATACACACACCTAGAATAAAAGACCAAATTCAAAAACGTTTGGAAAATCAACGAGGATCTGAACTCTTCCCGCGTACAAATATTTTGAAAGGTAAGCAGAATTGATTTAGGGCGAGTGTCAAATCCTAGAATAATTCCCAATGTCTCTCTCTCTAGGAAAATATGTCAGAGAGAAGATTTGAAGCAAGAGAAAGAAGCTTCCCTGAGTTGTCCAAGGAAGAACAATGTTGTTGTGGGTCTCAGGATAACATCAACAATTTACTCTTAGAGATTAGTTACACAAATGTCGAGACTGTTCATTGGTGAATATCATGCAGAAGATATGATCCTTCGATGAATTCTTTTAGGCCCCGACTTTGAAGAATAAAGAAAAATCTTCTTCAAGAAATAAGAGAAAGAAAGGGAAAAGAGGAGGTGAGATATGAAGGTGGTGGTCTGAATTGTTGGTGGTCAGAATATGTGGTAGGTGGATGAGGTTTGAGGAAGATGAAGATTAGGGGGCGAGAGACAAGTTAGTTAATTTTTGGGTTATTTCCCAAATTGCCCCCAACTTTGTGACTAGCTTCCTGCCTAGCCCCCTATAGACAATACCCAGATGATCCCCTTTTTCAGATTCTGTTATAACACCGTTAACTAGTCATCACCCCCTCTCATCCATCATATCACCTCTCTCTGCCACCTCATCGTCTTCACCGGCGAAGGTCGCCGGCCGGTGACCTTTAAACATAACAAAAATTATTAATAATATTTCTTTTCTCCCCTCTCTCTCTCTAAAAAAAATTAAATTTTCTCTCTCCTATTTCTCTCTCTAAATACTCCGGCGAAGGGTTTCCTTTCGCTGGAGTAGGCCTGGAACAAACCTTGAACAGATCTGTTGAAGGTCACGAATAGACCTTGTCTGCTCCAGACTTACTCCGGCGAAGGGTTTCCCTTCGCCGAGTATTTAGAGAGAGAGAGAGAGAGAAAATTAAAAAAAAATGTTTTTTTTAGAGAGAGATAGGAAATATTTTTTTTATGTTTGAAGGTCGTCGGCCGGAAAATTGGTCGGCCGGCGAACTTCGCCGGTGAAGATGATGAGGTGGCGAGAAGATGAGTTGGCAGAGAGAGGAGATGATGACTAGTTAACAGTGTTATAACGGAATCTGAAAAAGGGGGCCATCTGGGTATTTTTGATAAAGTAAGGGGCTAGGCAGGAAGTTGATCACAAAGTTGGGGGCTATTTAGGAAATAACCCTTAATTTTGAGTCAAAAAACAAATACGCGCCCTAAGTCAATCATGGTTGACTAAGTCTTTATTCTCCAAAGCTGCGACCTCGTCCTTTTTGGGTGACAAGAGATTAAAAGAGGATTCAATATTTTTTTTTTTTTTTTGATGAGAGAAACATCGCATTACGAAAACCAAAAGTACAAAGTACAAACCAAGAAACTAGAGAAAATCAGAAATAAACGTAGGTACAGAATTCCACACAGTTCTGCAAGCGTTCCTTCTTCCCCATTTGACCAGCGCGTCTGCCGGAGTATTGCATTCAATATACGTAGGTACAGGATTCAATATTTGTGGTTGTGGATTCAATATAGTGAGAACTAGTTCACGATTTGTGAGGCAAAATTAAACCAATATGTTTGCTAGGTTAGGTTACGAACTATCAAAAACGAAGTTTTCATTTTGTACATACCAGATCACCAAGATGAAGGTCAAGAACGCTCTGAGATGTTCAGAAAGATTAACTATGTATTAAGAAGTAGTGCATAGCATCGCGTGAACATTACGATTTTTATGTTTCACACTTCGGCCGAATCCTAAACTATCAACATACATCACTACTTCGCCCGTAAACAATTGTTATGTGACTATGTGTTGTGCCAAGATCAAAGTGACCTATAATAACCTTAAGCAGTCAATTCTTTTATTGCAGTGTTTAATTTATAGTATATTGGCGCTATATTATTCATTCAATATGATATAAGTATATTACTTAGAGTATCACTCAACCAAGGACTCAAATAACAATTAATATAAATAACAATTACCATTGATCTAATTTAATCAAATAACAATTGTCAATTGCATTGACAGTTTTAAATGATAATGATGTCTTTAGGACCATCCAAGGATAAAATGGCTATACATATTTATATGTATAGCCATAAAATACTAGGATAAAATGTAGTGGGGTGCCACCATGCAAGCAACTATTCCTTTTAAATGGTCCCCTGCACATAGGGCAAGACTAGTGGGTGCTCGAGAAATCAGGAGTAAAACAAGGAAGTAGTATCATGAAGAGAAAACAAATTTTCAACCAAAAAAAAATGAAAGAGAAAACAAATGGCTATCCTTAGGATGTCTCGGGGCTATTCTAAAATTATTTGTTTGACTGCCAGCAGTGCGTAGGCAAACAGTAGTACTAGAGGACCTGAGTAGAAAGAATTTGGTTGAGGAAAAGTGTTAACAGGTATTTGAGAACTTGTAACTAAATTAATAATGATAATAAACTTATGTATTTTGAAGTGTTTGTTATGTTAAAGATGGTGTTGATGACTTGACGGTGGTGATCGATATCAGAGTTGAGATTGTTTATATTAGGAAAACTACAAGAATGAATTATATTATTACTATCCTTATACTTCAGAGTTATTTATTAAATCATCTCCATGATGCTCTCTTTGATTGAATTTAGTATGCGAAAAGCAAGTACATAAATTGGTCTTCTTTAATGCACTCTTTGTATTAGAATATCAGATGATGCTCTTTCTATACCAAAGACCGAATAGAAACATAGAGAAAGAAAGCATACGAAAGTGTTATCATACAGAAAGACGAAAGAGCTAAAACGGAAAATGTGTCGTCACTGTCTTTGAAAGCGAGTTGTTAAGATTCGGGAATCATGCAAAAACATCCAACAAACTCTCTGCGTGATCTTTCTTTACTTCACTAGATTCTTCCCTATGCCCTAATTATCTTCTTTTAATTACATTGTTCTCATAAATATGTGGGGTTAAATAATCTCTAATGTTAAACTCGAGATTCATACTAAAAGTACCATTTTGCTTTTGAGATCGGACTCGTAAGAGTTACTACATTTGAATGACATTGATACTAAAAGTTCCCTCCCTCCTTATAGGCCAAGAAAGACTGGAACAGAACTTCCATTTGCTTGTTAAAGTTGGTTTAAAAAGCCCTAAATTTTAAGAAATTTGCTTCCCTTTAATATGGTGTTTCATTGATTTAAGAAGTGAATAATATATCATACATTGTTAAGCATATTTTATGTTTGATTTCGAGTAAATTTTGAGTATTTTGGATTGATTTTCGATGATGAAATGAATCTTCCCTAAATTCTATCGTTCCAACTAGTCTTCAATCATCTTTATGTAACAAACTAACAATAGATAAACATGTAAACAAACACTGATAGTACCTATTGAACTTCCATTAAGTATTTCAGTTATTACAGTTGAAACTGATCTTCATCCCAAACTAGTTTTCGATTTGCCAATTTAGTGATGTTAACAACACACAGATTTCGTGATATAACTATCTGATACAGGAATCAACACTCAAAATACTAATTCTGCCACGTATAAATTCTCACAAATTGGTGGCATCGACTGGTTTCGGGGTATTTCATTTCGTATTCTCGAAATTATACATTTATATTAACAAACGTTCTTATGCTTGGAAAAATTGAAGTCCTTATCTGTTTCATGTTCGTTCATGGAGATTTTGGAGTGAAGTACTCCTGCAACTAGCCCAATACTCAGCCACGAGCTTCGAGAATGAGGAATTAGTTTCCATTAGTTTCGAGGGTTCATCATATTCAACTAGCCTTCCTGCAAAATATAACATCACATAATCAAAACTCAAATATACGTATAAATGATTACAAAATCAATTTTCGTCTCATATAATAAGTTCCAAGATGTAAATAAACATTTGTTCAGTTTTGGAACTCTAGCTAGCACGTTTGTGACAGGAGAGAGCCCACCTTGGGGCGTGGGAGGGCACGTCACAACTCTCACCATATTTTCGCTTATAATAGTATGTGAAAAAATGATACAGAAAAAAAATCTGACTTTCATACCATAAGAAAGAACCATGACCATGTCACTATCTGTAACTGTCGGAACTCTGTGGGCAATGGTTATAACCGTGCAGTTCCTGAATTCCTGCCTGATAACTCTCTGTAGAATAGCATCGGTAGCAGAATCAATGGATGCCGTTGCTTCATCTAAGACAAGAATTTTGTTCCGTCTAAGAAGAACCCTTCCAAGGCAAAAAAGTTGTCTCTGACCAGCACTCCAGTTGTCGCCGTCGTCGGTCACTGCCAAACCAACGAAAATTTATGTCAAGAAAACATTAAATTTTCTTTCAAGAGTACAAGTGGATGAAAAAGATGTCTTTGGCTCTTGTGTCGAACTCACCCGGTGAATCTAAAAGGTTTGGAAGATTTGTAATGGTGGCTTTTAGTTGGCACTTCTCTATAGCCTGCAATTTACAATGTCATAAAACCGTATATAAAAATTTCCAAACTCTAAATATCAACACAAGATAAACAAAATTTGGACATTTATAGGAGCAGTCGGTTATATTACCTCCCATATCTCTTGGTCCGTGTACTGGCCGAGAGGATCAAAGTTAGTTCGAACAGTACCCTTGAAAAGAGTTGGTTCTTGAGGAATGATACTAAGCTTTAATCGTAAATCCTTTAGACCCATCGAACAAATGTCTAGTCCATCTATAATAATACTCCCACTCTCAGGTTCTACAAGACGGAACAAAGCACTGATAAGCGTAGTCTTTCCGCTTCCAGTTCTACCAACAACTCCAATTCTTGTCCCTTCTTTGAAAGTGCAAGTGATTCCTTTGATAACTAGAGGAGCATTGGGACGATATTTGATCTGCAATTGTGAAATTTCAATATCAAGTAATGTTGGCACCGCTAGGTAATTTTAGTACACATATCACTAATATTAATATCTTAGAGTATATACAACAAACCTTAAGATCTTGCAATGTTATTCTTCCTTGTGAGGGCCATGAAGGTGGGGGCCTCTTATCATCTACAATTGCGGGAGGCTCAGAAGGTATATGCATGAATTGTTTTATGCGTTCAACAGAAATTATGTAGTTGGCTAAGTTGCAGTACCATCTAGTGAAAAATACTTGAGTACCAGTAAGCGTCAGAGCATAGGATAAAGAAAGCCCCACAAAACCTGAAATAATTCCATATAGCAAGTTCAGATTTATGTTGTCGAATGCAGTGCCTTTAATACTCAGACGATCAGAAAACCTCTATTTAATTGGCTCCGCCTTTCTGATTTGGTCCTCATAAAGGTAAGGTGGTTCAAATTTTTTTTGGTGTTCACTCATTCAGGTGTAGACACATGGACGAAGGGTACAATCATAACCAAGAATATAATAGCTAGGTCCTCTTCACTCACTGTCAATTGGTTTTGGGGTTGGACGACCACAAACTTAACATGATGTCAGAGTTAGGCGCACGCATGGCAGGTCTGATAGTAACACATGTTCCACACCACTCAACAAAAAGGGCACGTGTTAGGCTCAAATAATTTCATAACTATCTATGTACTATGGGTTTCTTGCGCAAATAATATATATATATATATATATATATATATATATATATATATATATATATATATATATCAAAGAGACCATGACCTACCTGGAGCTAGAGTACCCGGAGGAAGCAAAACGAGTAGAAGAGCAGCTGTGAATAATGTAAGATTCTGGAGTGCTTCCACTCGTATGACTAACCACTCTATAGCAGCATTAGAATGAAAGAAAAGCTTAGCATCCGTGTCAATGAGATTCAAGTAATTATGGAAGAACCTTTCTGTCATCGTAAAAGCTCTTATCGTGACAACACCTAGTGATGTTTCAGCTGCATAGTTCATAACAGGAGCTTTCGTCGTTCCATTAATCCGTATCAGCTCCCTTGCAGAAGCTAAATAATATCCCTAGAGGGATTAAAACAAGAAATCCTTAGGATCTTTTGATATATAGAGTCCAAAAGTTAATTACAAAACCGAAAAAGATATCAAGATTTACTCATTCACCTGAACGTATTTTACAGCTAACATAGCGAGGACACCTACAATGACTACAGGCCATGTCACTGAGGCCATTATAGCTATGGTTGCCACAATCTCAACTGTGCCTGCAATTACAAAACCGATGGAGAAAGGTATATCGAAATCCAAGACGCTCAAATCCGACGATGCCTGTAATATTGAAGTTCGATATTATGATGCGAAATGAGGATCCAAGTGAATAATTATTTGGTTTAATCCACTGGTTAACAAATATAGGCAACACGATTTTACCCGGGTCAAAATCCGTCCAATGGGGGTCGAATCAAAGAAGAGCATTGGAGCATTAAAAACGGAACCGGTTAAGTCAGAGAAGAAGGCTTTTGAAGCCTTCAATCCAAGAAGCGCAGCAAAGTAAGATCTTAGGTAAACAAAGACGGCACTAAGTGCTGATATTCCAGTATAAACTCCAATTAACATGACACTGCCAATTTCGGGTATTTGGATGCCTATTGCTAACCAATAGGTAGAAGCAACCTGAAGACCAAAGAAAGCTGATTGCGTCAAGAAACATAAACCAAGAAAAAGTGACCCCTTCGAGACAAGGATATAATCAACGAACGGCTTCCATCCAACGTCTCCAGTTTCCATCTCTTCGTCTTCTGTTAACTGGATCCCTTGAATACCCTTTGTCGAAATATCCCCCTCACTATTTTCTTTTACAGGATAGCGTTGCGTAGATTCGTCAGTCTGTTCCGGGTACATCTTTTCATTCTCATCCAAAGTTCGAGTATTTTCATTATGAATTGATGTCATTGCATTCTTATGGGCATTAACAAGCAGTTCGAATGCTGTTCCAACCGTTAAAAGCTCGTTGTAGCTTCCTGACTGAGTCACTTGTCCGCCTTCCATAACCTAGAAAAGTGATAACAAAACAATCAGCGTTAGAGAGTTTTCTAACGAGAAAGAACAAATAGATGGCGATTTCAAGCCTTACCAAAATTCTGTCAGCTTCAGCGAGAAACTCGACTTGATGGGTAACTAGAATAACAGTTTTATCCTTGAGAGCACTCATGACACACTCCTGAAATCACTTCATTCAAATTAAAAAACTAAACATGGAATTATACAACAAAAGTCTATGAAAAATATAAAATCAAGATTCTAAAGAAACAAAAATGCATTATCTTACATTGAAAAGGATAGAAGCGGTATGTGCATCAACGGCACTGAATGGGTCATCAAGGAGATAGATATCAGCATCGTTATAAACTGCTCTAGCTAGCTGAATTCTTTGCTTCTGTCCTCCACTCATGTTGAGGCCTCTCTGACCAATTTCCGTTTGATCGCCATGGTTGAAAGTCTCGAGATCTTTATCCAAGGCACATGCTTTTATGGTCTTTTCATATCTGATCTCGTCCATTGGCTTTCCAAATAGTATATTATCACGAATTGTTCCACTCTGAATCCATGATGTTTGGGCAACATAAGCGACGGACCCAAGGACATCAACCTAGAACCACAAGGAGCTTTTGTTAATAACTTTAGCGTAAAACTTGAACTTGGTAAGACTTTTTCGTACAAGATAGGTTTTGGTAACTCACAGATCCTGCGATTTTCGGTATTTCCCCTAGAAGAGAACAGAGAAGAGATGATTTCCCAGCACCAACAGGCCCACAAACTGCAAGTTTCTGTCCTCTTTTTACCACTAGATCAACACTTCTCAAGGTTGGAACGGCTAAATCAGGTTCCCAACTAAAAATGCCGGATTGGATCACAATATTGACATCCGAATACTGTGTTTGGTTCCTTTTCGAAGTATTTTCAACTTTCAGCTCATCATCCAACAAAAACACGTTAAGACGATCTAATGAGACCTTCACTTGAATAACAGCAGAAAGGGCTTCAGGGATCATTCTCACAGGTTCTGACATACACCGTAAAGTTGCGAGGATCGTAAAAATGGTGCTAGCATTTAATGGAGCACTTTTTAGAACGACACTACCCAAAAAGACGACAGCAGAGATCAAGGTAGGAGACATCCAATAAAGTGCAGTTCCGTAAGATTTCTGAATTTGTGACTTCGATAACCACTTGAACTCTACGTCTCGAAGATACTCAATCGTGTTCTTGAATTTATCTTCCCATGACTGTAATTTGATGATCTTCATATTGTTTAAAACCTCGGAAGTGGCTCTAAGTCTTTCGTCTTGAGCAACCATAAATTGTGATTGACAAAGTTGAAGCATCTTAGCAAAGGGAACGTTTAGAAGTCCACAGAAGAATAGAGGAACTAACCCCGGAAGTGACCCCAAACCGACTATCAAAAATAACACCCCGATAGCTAAAAACAATTGAACCATGGAAGTCCACACAGAATGAAACCAAAACGGAAATTCACCCATTCGATAAGCATCTACCCCTATGTAGTTCACTATCTCTCCGGTTGAATGTCTTCTCCTACCGAAACTAGAAAGTTTGAGTTGCTTTTGATAAATGGCTACCATTAGACACGATCTCATCCTCAGACCGAACCTTCTTGAGCTAAAGTACCAATGCCTCTGAGAAAGGGATTCTATAACCTTGATAATAACCAACAAACCAACTAAGACAATACCCTTGGACAAATTCTCCTCTTTCCGGTTTGAATATTGAACAAATGCGTAGAGTAACAACGGAGAAACAAGGACAGAGAGAGTCCTAAGAAATGCATAGATTCCTACAAGTACCATTTCTTTCAAGTAAACTCTAGCTAGTGCCCAAAGAACCAAATTACTATAATTTTCGGAGCTTTGTTGATTCTTGAGAAGCTCCCAAGCACGAAAAAAAGCCTGGTAAGCAATAAGAGCTTCATCTTCGGGTACTAGATTAGGTATATCTTCAAGAGCTAATACTTTAGAGTGGCCCAAATGCATCAAAGAGTTTAGCCACGAAAATGTTAATCGACTTAGGAGAGTAGACTCCCCTAACTCTGATCTGTTATTCTCTTCTTTTCTTATCAATAAAGGCTCAGATAAATTGCGGTCATCTCGAGTATTATGAATAACTAAATGTCTGAAAAGTCTGACAGCACAAAAGAGAAGCAATAAACTTACTGGCCATGAAATAAAATCGAGGATTTTGAGCTTTTGCTTTCTTACTAAGATTTCCACGTATAGTATTGATGTCAGTAAAGAGAAGGATACCCACCAAAATAAAATAAGAATTTTCGCCCATCTTATTGCTGGTATGATAGGAGAAACAGACAAAGAAATCCATATAAATCCCCTGACAAGGTAAAGCACCCAACTCAAATTTAAAGACCCATTTTTCTGAAATATAACACCTAAAGAAATACTAAAATTTGTGATGCTAATAACTGCACAACAAATTGAAACGAATATTAATAACCAATTCCTTCTCGTGTTACAACTAACCGAATGTTTCCTAACAGAACTTATAAGCCAAGTGAGAGATAATGTGAAGATGAATAAAAGGTTTAATGCATCAATTATAACTCGATGAGTGCACGAAGACCCCAAATCAAGCTCTCCTTCACAAATCCAAGCCAATGCCCCTGAGAAACCACAACAAGCTTTAGCGAACCACACAAAACATAACAGAACAAGAGAAACAAAAAGGAAGACGAATAAAAAATTGTTCTTTGTTATTATTATTGTAACCCTCTTTCGATATTGTGTTGCAAATATAAGTCATTTATCAACAATTGAATGGGAAAAAGAAGTTCATGACGCTTTTTATAAAGATTCGTTTTACGTATTCATGGCAAATGTATAAAAGAACATGAACAAAATAAAATGGGCAAATAAAGAATTCTATTTACTTCGTCGGAAATAATTGAATATTTTCTAATTCTTACCCATTGTTTAGAGCAAAGAATCCAATTATCATCTATTAAGCTAGTTTCCAAAGTTGTGTTTTCTATAATTCCGTTTTAGCACTTCCAAGGTCGAATAACTACACGATCGAGAATTAGATAATTTATTTATAAAACAGAAAATAAAGATCACCCACTTTTCTACTTTAGTTTTTGTTTCCTACTTAAGTTCCAAAACACAACAGGAAATGCTCAAAATTATAATATCAACAAGGAGCAAGAAATTCATCATTAACAAAATAAAACATTAACAGCAAAATGAATGAATGCCCTAAGTTTAATACACAGAGAAGCAAAAACAACCTACTTGGAAAATCTAACCTAATACTCATAACTCCATAAGTCTATCACAAACAAATACTATATAACTATAAAAGAAAGTCCCAGAGATGGGTAGCTGAAATAAAATACAAAAAGACTTCCTTATTAACTTTTTCTGGGGTTTTCCCATAAATCTTTATAATCACTTTAAAACCCCCAAAAATGAGAAAGTATCTTCAGTGTAGCCATATAGATTAACCACATTGCATGAAGAAGAAAAACAGTACAAGAAACTGAAAATCAGAAAAAGAAAATCAAGAAATGGGTACCTTCGTTTCCCTTGAAGAAATCCATCAATGGGTGATTGCTTCCTTCTGCTTGACTTATTTAGTTCATCTGCTCATAAAAGAAAGAAACAGAATAGCCAGGAGTATCATTATATGAGATGTGAGATTTTGGATTCTGTGTCTTTCAATTAATGTTGAGTCACAAATTAATTAGCTAAATCCAAAAGATCACATTAATGATTTGTTTTTGGTTCATTCGACGGATTTATATTCTTATCCATTATAACATTGGGAGGTTCTAACATTTTATTAAAAGCAGGATTTGTTAGATTCTAACACAAGTCATTTTTAACTTCACAAAAAACACGAGTAATTCATTTTTTTTCCTTTTTTTTTTTTTTTGAAAGTTCTAACATACTAGGTCTTTTATAAAGATTTGCAACAAAAAAAAAAGCAAGTTTGATACGTGATCAACATAACTTTGACTACTTATATTATAATACAATAAATTTACATCATGTTTCTGATGAAAAACAAGCAATCATGAAAAATTGCGAGATGATTTGTTATAAATGAAGAACAAATTACAAAGTCATTTATAGGGATTTAGCTTCTATAGAACACTGAGAGTCCTAAGCTCATTGCCTTACCGCTTCTCTTTCTAATTCCAAAAGACACTTGGAACCCATCATAACAGAAGTCATGCCTTGTAGACAACGAAGACCAGCTTTGTTTCGGGAGCCCTCAATGTCAGCCCTGAAGATCAGTTAAATGAGTCGGGCCAAAAAAATTTGTGTCGAAACCGCAAACGCTTTCATGGGTCGCAAACCGGGTTAGATATCTACGCATATTCAAGACACTTTCAACACAACAGTTAGTTAAATTGTAGCAAAAGTTTTCTTTATCAAATTTGGATGGTACAAAAATGATAATGAAATCTTTTCCATAACCTTAGGGGCTTGTTAGGGTTTTTTTTAAAACATAGAATATGTTACTAATAGCAAAGAGTACGATTACAGTATATATGAGATATTAAATGTGGAATATATTTCCAAAATCTATTGTCCTGCTTTTTCCTAATCGTTTGTAAATTAGGTGAAGGTACGGAAAGAGAGGGATTCATACCCTCGTGAACAAAAGCCTACATAGTCAGGGACGAAACCATGACTAGAAAACGGGGGCCAATATTAAATAATATCTTTGAATATTTGTAGAGTTAGTATGACAAATTAAATTGATGATTTAATTTTAAAAGATCAGTTAAATATATAATTTTTTTTGTTTCAGTTAAATTTTCCTTTCAAAAAACTTTAAAAAGAAAAGGTTTGAGATTGAATTTTTATTTGAAAAAAGAAAACATAATTTGTTGTAGATCAATCCTATATTGATGGTGAGACGGAGTGTGGCGTTCCTCTTAAGAGGTTAAGCACCATTCTCTAGTGAGGCCTTTTAAAACCGTGAGATCCAGTTGTGTCAAAGGGGACAGCATCACTAGCAACCCAGAAGGTTGATCTGCACCATCCTGTAACATGTTATCATCACGATTTGCTCTACTGTGATGTGGTCTTGGGAGGGTGTGTTGTAAAGCAATCCCACGTCGGTGGTGAGATGGAGTGTGGTGCTCCTCTTAAAAGGTTAACCACCATTCCCTAGTGAGGCCTTCTAAAACTGTGAGGCTCAGGTGTGCCAAGCGAGCAATATCACTAGCAGCCTAGAAGGCTGGTCCGCATCATCCTATAAAATAATTGAAATATAAAAAATTGATCTTTATATGATTTTTTTTTTTAAATTTGATTCATGTGATAAATTAACTAAGGCCATCAGTTAATAAGGTATTAACAAAAAATATTATAAAAAATAAAGTATTAGAATTGATTTATGAGATAAATCAACCAATGCCATCGATTGATAAAATATTAACCGAAACATTTATCAAAAAATAAGTATTAACCAGATTTGCTTTAGTAGGTGTTGATTAAAAAAGAAAAATCAAAACCCTCAAAAAAAAAATAGTAGTAAAAGATGATCCTAGGATTCAAAAAAAAAAAGTAGTAGTAAAAATTTTGAGTTCGAAGTTTTACTTGAACAGAAGAAAACATTATTGAAATATGAAAAAATTGATTTTTATATGAGTACGTTATTTATTTATTTTTTAGAATTGATTCATGAGATAAAATTAACTAAGGCCATCAGTTAATAAGATATTAACAAAAAAAATATCAAAAAATATAAAGTACAGTATTAGAATTGATTTATGAGATAAAATTAATTGATGCCATCCATTAATAAGGTATTAACAAAAAAATTTATAAAAAAAAAGTATTAACAAGATTTGCTTTAATGGCAAACGAATTCATCGTCTTGCTTAATTTGTTCATACTTCTTATATCCAAGATGAGAACTCTCAAATGTTTGTTTCTTTAGTGAGCTACTTTGTTCCATTTTTTTTACTAAAATCAGATAAAATGGAGAAAAGAAAAACAACAACAACAAAACCTGGCAATGGTGTCAACTCTTCTTCAAATGGAGAAAAGAAAAACAGCAACATCGACATCAACAACAACAACAACAACAACAACAACAAACAACAACAACAACAACAACATAGCAACCTCACAATGATGTCTCTATATAAAAAAAACAAGTCAAAATCTACAATTTGTTTAGCAAACTCATGAATTTTTCACTAGCAAAAGTCATTCGTTTGAGGGAGAATATTAGAAAGGTTATATAGTTCCACATTGTGCAATTGTTTAAACTTTTCTCTTGTACTACTACTTATAAAGATCTTATGTAATAACTAGGAATATCAATTCAAATCAACACAATTCTCTTTTCTTACGTTTACTTTTATTACCAGAGATTCGAGCGGCTTGCTGAAAAATAAGCCAAATTTCGAGTCATGATTTTCTCACATAATAATCGGATTTTTAGAGACAGACATTTGAACGAGGCCAACTTGTTTTTGTTGTGTAAAAAACCCAACTAGAAAAGGGTTGACAGACTAATTAACAAAATATAATACTCGTAATGATAACATAATATATATATATATATATATATATATATTATTGTTATTATTATATAATTATTACATTATAATCATAAAATTATTATCATGCTTTTTCTTTAGTCATCTTTTTTTTTCTTGGAATGAATAGTGACACGGCGTAAACAAAAGGTAAATGGAGTGAGCAAATGGTACTTTGGGTCGCGTAAAAATTTACGAAGCAGATAGTAAAGTGCTTTATACATATTTCAACAAAAAAAAAGTGCTTTATACATAATGTTTTTTGTACAAAGCAAATGATACTAAGCTTTAAACATTACAATTACTTTGCAACTTAGGGATATGCATAGAGTAAAATCAATTTGTCCAAAGAAAATGGTAAAATGCCTAAACAAAGTTTTTAGACAGAGACAACTCAAACAATATAACGTGTACGTCTTTTTTGTTTTTTGCCAAAAAATAAATATTTTTTCATTGGTTGAAATTAGCTCTCCCAATCTTATCTCTAAGGGCTAAAATTAGCTCAATGCCTCGTCTTTTTCTAACTTCTTACATTTCTCACTCTCATCTTGTTTTTTTATCTCTCATCATCTCCGACTCTAGCCAACATACTCATACAGAGTCATACTCATAACCATTTATTTATCTCTCATCTTCCATCATCTCTATGGTCTCTATCATCTTCTACAGACTCCCTCTGTGGCATATCAATCTAAAGTAGAAAAAGCAAGTCTTTTGATTGGATTTGTAATTGGAGTATTTATCGTAGTTTTGATTGATTTTCAGACGGAATCTATTTTAGGGTTCGGTTGGCTTTTCAGATAAAATATATTTCAAGTAAATAGATGTTTAAAACGAAATTGAATTGGGCTTGTGATAGGATTTTCTTATGGTCTTTATTTTGATTGAAATAAATTTGGAATCTACATAGAATTGATTAACTCCCCATTTGTTTGATTACTGACACACAAGTTACCACTAGGACCACTTCCTTAAAAATAGAATTCTAATCAACTTTCCATGGGACTAAAAATATATTATTGATGCAGTGAGCAAAGGAGCACATATGTGAAATGCACATCAATTACCTTTTTCTTTTTGTTGAAATGCACATCAATTACTTGAAATGACTTTAGAGATTGTCTTAGGCTTTAGGAGTGGTGGAAGATAATAGTTTGATTTCAGGATGTTGGAGTGGTGGAAGATAATAGTTTGATTTCAGGATGTTTTCACCGACAATTAAGTTCTAAGTGATGGGGTAGTGAATGTGGTTAATGGAACAATTCTTAGGCTTTAGGAGTGGTGGAAGATATTTAAGTATTTTTTTAATAGTGAGTGTTGAGTGAAATTTGACTCGGTCAATGAAAATTGACCAAGTCAATATGAATGTGAGTGCGACAAGTAAAAATGGTGAGTGTATACGAAATCTCCCAACCAAACCTTCATGTTTTGTCCACCACAATTTTGTGCAGTGGTTCAACGCTCCCTCTTAAGCTCTAGAGCTCTTGGGATCGAGTCTAGGTGGAAGTAGTTTACCATCAAGATTTTTTTTCAAATCTTTATCTCTCATCTCTCCTCTCGGATCACCAACTCTGGCCAATACCCCTGACCACCATCACCATCGTGTGCATCTCGCCCGATCTCCCACTATCTTAGTATCTTTTTTCTCTCTTACTACCTCTCTATTTCGCTCTCTCACTGATCTCACTCCACCTCACTGGTTGAATAGGAGAGAGATGAATGGATAGATGTGCCCTTGTAGAGTTCATTAATGTTTTACACTTCTCACTATATCCAAAACAAGTACCGATAGTCCCATTGCTTCTCTGCTTTCTTGAGCATTTCTCATCAACGATTTCACCAAAATCGATAACTATCCAACATCCACGGTTTATCATGAAAAACAACAAGATAATAAAGATTAAGAACCCCAATATAAGAATTAATCTTTAAAAGTGAACTTCCTAATCTACCTTGACTTTCAAATTTTCATCAGTGTTTAATGCTAAGATTTTAAGGATTATAAGTATACTTGATCTGTTATCCTGCGTTAACTGACTTATTAATTTAAAGCCAATACATTTCTGATTCAAAAATTAAAATGTCTTTGATCTGGAAATCAAATAAAAGAAAAAGAAAAGGAAAATATTGGAGGATTCGAAAAAGAATGTTTTAGACATTTTACTCCCCCGTAACAGCACCAACAGTTAGGTGTTTACCTCCGGGATACAACGACTATACCTTTCAGGGTTGTGATGATACTTCACAATTTTGAAAGTGAACGAACCTTGGTAAGTAATATGAATTCTTTTACTTATGCTGACTTGACCTTCTTGACTCGTGACTTGATTTCCTAGATAACTCTTGATTTGATTTCTAGATAACTCCTGACTTGATTTCGAGATAAGTCCTGACTA